>NC_132854.1:51297137-52497137 GCF_048164855.1 Canis lupus baileyi | reverse complement strand
GCATCTTTATGACCATTACTTTGAACTCTATCAGGTAAATTACTTACTTCATTTTGTTAAAGTTTTTTTTTTCTTCCTGAAGTTTTATCATGTTCTTCCATTTGGAACATATCTTCTGTCTTTTCATTTTGCTTAACTGTCTCTGTTGATTTCTATACAGTGTGTGAGATGACTACTTTTCCCACTGTTAAAGGAGTGGCCTCATGCAGAAAATGAACCTTGTCATTCAACCGTGCCTTAGCTCTTTATTATCTCTTAAATCTTTGTGTTTGTCCAAGCTACCTATTATATTTTTAATAGTTCCCAGGAGTTGAGAATGTGTAAAGATCTCTGTGTCTCATATGGGAGAGACTCAGCACTTAAATTTAGGCTGCCTAGAAACCACACCCTCAGGCATCAGCTTTTAAAAGTATGCCCAATAATATAATCCTATGTACCACAAGTGTAAGCCCCACTGATCACAAGAACCAAGTGATCTGGTGCTATCTACTGGGTGACAGCCACAGGATTGGGGCTCCAAACAAGTATGTAAGCCCTTTTCTGGGTGATACTGATGAACTAGAGCAAGGCAAAGAGAGATAGCCAGGATGGCATCCACGATGGCCTATGTTCCTTGAGAGAACTCCATAGGCCTCTAAATGTGTGCCAAACCTGAAGCTTCTTCCTTAGACTGAATCTCCAAGGCAAGCAGAGAGGTTTCCTTCATAGAAAACTAAGGATTGTGCCTCAGTCCACTGTCTGTGCAGTGTCCTGGGCTGGTAGCCTGCCAAGAACCATCTTTATAGTTGCCAGAGTTCCATGGAACCCAGAAATGTAAGGGCCTCCCCACCTCCAGGCACCAGAGCCAGGTGATTAAGGAGTATCTACTGGGTGACAGCTTTAGAAACTAGGGCAGTAGACATAAAAACCAGGACACAGATGTGTGTAAAGCTCCCTTCCAGGAGACACTGGTGCTTTGGTGTGATAGAGGGTGAGCACAAAGATAACACCAGCCCTCTGGGGTCTCTAGCAAGGATTGTAGCTAGCCCCAAGATTCATTTTAAATTAAATACTGTCCCTCACGCCTCAGTCATGATGATTAGTTTATAATCCTTCATAGAAAGATTGAGCTCCTGGGTTTGCTGCCTATTGCTCTACCCTGGGACAGTAGCTATTTAAGAACTGTGTCCCCTGGTTACAATCCTGTGGGGCCTACAAGTGTAAGCCCCACTGGCTACCAGAGCCAGGTGATGTAGAGGTATCTCCTGGCAGCAGTCACAAAAATCAGGGTGCCAGAGGCCTGAGCTCCTTTCTGGGCAGCACCAATTATCAGTCGTATGGGACCAGGAATACAAGCTCCTTTGGCCTCCATAGCCAGGCAAGCCTAGGTGGCAGCCATAAAAATTGAGACACCAGACACACAAAAGCTTTTTTCCAAAAATTCTGGTACTCTGAATCACAGCAGATGGAGAACACAAGGATGGCACTTGCCAGTTTCCATCCCCAGAGAGAATTCCAGTAGGCTTCTACATGCATGTGTTAAATGAGATGCCTGTCCCTCAGGCCAATGCTTTAATATAAGCAGGTGAGCCTCCTTCACTTTAAGTCTGGGCACAGTCAGCTGCCTCTGAGCTAGGCTCCAGGGCAGGTCAGTTTTTCAGACTGCCAGGGTCTCGTGGGTCTTGGGATGTGAGCCTTGTTCGTTTTCAAAGTTAGATGTTTTGGGGGCTCATCTCTCCAGTGTATGTCTTAAAAGTTGGAATGCTCAATGTGGGGTGCGAACCCCTTCATCCTCAGGGAGAAGCTCCATGTTTTGAGTTCCCTCCCAGTTATAGGATGCTGTACTAGGGGTGGGGTTTGTGGTGAGACTGTGTCCCAGCCTCTCTTACTTGCTTTCATGATTTTCTTCTTATTTATCCAGTGCATAGTCATCAGTCAGGTAGCCTTTAGATTTTTCTAAGAGGTAATTATTTCATATATTGCTGTACAATCTGTACGTTCATGGGAGCAGGTAAGATCAGGATCTTTCTACACTGCCATCTTGAACTGAAACTCTAAATGCTTTACTTAGCATGACAATAATCTTTATTGTTAACTCTGTTACTTCACCTTGATAATGCAAAACATGATTAACCTCTAGTTCTTTTTTCTCTAGCACATGATAGTGATGGAAGACATGCTGAAAGACTTTCTTCTTGGAGAACACCTATTATTGGTTGGTAATCAGGTGAGTTATGTATGGCTGGAACTTAGAGGGTCTTTCACCTTCTACACTTTAGAATTACCTCAGAGCATCAATCACCATTCAGTCACTCATCAAGTTATGTCCATTATACCTCATAAAGGTTGACTCCTCTTTCCCACATCTGTCACCTTAGCCCAGCTCACCATTATCTATCACGTGGGCTACAGCAGTACTTTGCCAATATAGCTCCACCCTAACCTTACTCCTATTCTGATCTACTCTTTGCTCTGCAGCCAGATTGATACTTGTCAAACTAAAATCTGACTAGGTCTCTCTTTTTTGCTTAAATTGGCTTCCCATGGCTCTTACCTATATTCTTCAGTATCTGGCTTCTGCCCACCTTTATAGTCCTAAGCCTTGGCTCCCTTTCTCTCACTAGGTGGTAGCTTGAGCCACTCTGAACTACCTTCAGTTTCTTATCTCTGTCCTGGTCCTTGGTGCATGCTCTTCTCTACATGGAGCACTCCCAGTCCCCTTCCTCTATCCCCCTCCTCTACCTCCTAAGGGGTCTTCCCTTGTCCCTAGCTGAATAAAGTTTCCTCTGCTTCTTCATCCTTCTCTCACACTCTAGTGGTAGTCATCACTCTAATAATGTTACTCTGTTTACATATAGAATGATAGTCTCTCCAACTCGTCTATGTGATCCTCAAGGACCGACGACATAGTTCTCTTACTTGTCTCCGTATTCTCAGTTCCTAGAACAATGTCTGCTACATAATAGATATTCAGCAAGTGTTTATGGAAGCAATGGATGGATGGAAAGATGGAACATCTTCTGATGTTCCCCAATTGAATGATCAGATTCATGGTGACCAACAACTTTGGTTTTTTAACTTGGTCTTAAATTAACAAAAAACATTCAGAAGGAGTTTGGTCTTTATTTTTACTTTTTTTAAAAGTTAACAAAAACAATACATATTCTTTATATATTTAGCCTCTCATACTTAGAATTTTAAAGGGTTGATTTGTTTTTGTTTTTTTTAATTAAAATGAGCCAGTTGAATGGCTTACTGATTGAGTGCACAGGTTTAGAGGTTAGCTGGCTAAAGGTACAATAGGAACCCTTTCCCAGATGGCTGTGACTGTGATGGCAAATTGTTTATCTTACCAAGGCTCAGTTCCCTGATATCTACCCTGGAAATAAAAATAGTATGCACTCGGGTAAGAGACACATGAGGCAATGCACAGAAGAAACCTCACACAGTGCTTAGCTCATAGTAGGTGCTCAGTTAAAATTAAATCTATTTCACTGTGCTTTAAAAAGCACTTTAATATTTTCTTGTTTCATGTTTTTCTAAATAAGAATTAAAAGAAGAGTGATGAATTTTTCACAGATTTTTTTGTTGTTGTTCACTGTTTCAAGACTCTTACCTACCTTTATTTACTGAAAAATCATTTTTCCTGATGAGTATCTGTACCAGAGTGGAAGGATGGAGAGCAGTCAGCAGTCCAGTATTCAGACCTTGATTTCAAAACCCAGGAAGGCAATTTTTCACCTATCTCTAAAAAATAGTGACTCTCATCTCACGTTGAAAAATGCTGTTATATAGCCGAGAGATTTCACGAACTTTTTAGAAGTGGTTAGACCCTGGTATGCTCAGTGTGTCCTTTTCAAGATTTCTGCCTGAATGGCCTTAGACACAGACTCTGCTGGTAGTAGCAGACCAGCATGACAAAGAGAGTAGACCAAGAATATATAGAGCTGGGGCTTGAAGAACAATTTTGCCTAAGGAGCAGGCTTTCAAAAGGAAGGTCCCTAGAGGTCAAGCTATGATGCAGCTTTTAAGTATTCTAGATTATACTGATTCCATAAGGGTTTAGTGAGTGGGATGCAGTAAGAGTTTCTTGGCAAAGGCAAAGTTTACATTGAGCAGATATAGAGTCAGGATTTCACAAGAGTTGTCTAGGTTGAAAGGTTAAAGTTAGAACCTACCCAGTAACCAGAAGGACAGGAGGCATATTCTAACCTCTGGGAGACTGAGGAGAGCTCTGCAGGATGAGGGTGAGATTGAACAGAGGTTTGTTTCCACTTTCTGATAAATGAAAAAGGGGGCAGTATGCTTTGAAATCACTCTAGAGTGCTATATGAAGGCTGAGAAATCCAGTATGGTACCTCTAGTCTATTTCCAGTCCCAAAGAGGAGAGCAAGACAGTAGACAAAGGGCAAAGCAATGGGGTAGAGCGAAGAGCAGCGAGGTACATGCCTAGACCCCAGCATCTGGTGAGGATAGGCGATCCCATTGATTTTCAGGCTTCCCTCAGGTTGGCTCAGCAAGCGCTGGGCAGAACTGGCACGTTGGGGATTCTCAGGAGGAGCAAAGTGGAGGCATGGGGTATCATGAACGTCTCTCAATGGCTGCTGTCACAAACTGCCCCTGCCATCAGCAGATCACAGTGTTTTGCCTTATTTTGTCCTTGTTCTGTTACCGTCTGCTTTGGAGAAAGAAAAATTGACAGAGAGAGATTGTATTCAGTATAAATGTGCTGTATTTTATTGGCCTTTTTCATATCAGAAGAGTTTTTTTGTTCATTTATGATAAACCTCTAAGACCATCAGTGTCATTTAATAATACCAATGTTAAAGGCACTTGCAGATTTACCGAATAAATTCTGCTCTCGTGTCCATGGAATTATCTCATGAACAGGACTAACCCTTTTAGGCTGTTGTTTGATGTCCTCCTGTCATTTGATGTCCTCCATTGTCTGATCCCACTCGGCTCACAGCCTGTCTCATTCCTCCCCTCAAACGTTTGTCCTCAGATAAATTTAACACTGTTTTCCAAACATATCTTCTTATCAGTGTCATATCCCAGCCTTTGATCTTACCAGCACTCTCTTCTTTCCTTCATATTTGCCTTTTGAAATCCATCCAACCCCAGAGGGGCAATGTGCTATCATGGGAAACCAGAAAGCTGGGAATCCAGAGACCTGCTTTCTCATCCAGACTCTTCAATTCTCTAGGTGATATTGGGTAGATTGCTATTACTTTTAGTGGGCTTTTTCTTTCTTTTTTTTTTTTTTTTTCTTCTCCATCTGTCTCTCTTTTTTTCCCCTTATCTGTAAAATGATGGGATTGGAATTGGTATTTCCTAAAGTCCCTCTGGCTCTAATATTCTATAATATGTTTCTTTAATAAAGTCTTCCTGAACACAGGCCTGAAGCTTTGGCCCATTCCCTGAGCTGCTATAGCAGCCCAGTTATCGATTTCCTTTGGCTTCTCGTAGACTTATATATCTACCTGCCATCTCTCTACTAAACAGAAAGCCCCTTGAGAAAAGCCTTAGTGATTTTTGACTAGCATACAGTAGACATTCAACAAATGTTTGCTGAATAAATTACTGGATTTTAGAGGCCTACCAAGAATAGAGTCCTAACTGGTAGGTAAAATGAATTAGAAGTAATATGAATTTAAAATTCCGTTTTAGTTGGATTATTTTCTGGAGAGTCTGAAACATATTGACTGAATTCTTTATTTTGTAAATTTGCAAGTTTCATCAGTGAAGGAAACAAATAAATTAGGATCTAGGGAATGCCTACTTAAGAGAGTGAATAGTTAAGTGGCCTATTCAACTTAATTAGGTTTATATGTTGACAGGATCAAAGATTGGCAGCATTATCACTAGGACAGAATAATGAAATAGTAATATTTTTAAATTTATAATAATAATTAGATGCTATTTAGAATTCACCTAATTAAGTGACACTTAATCTTGTGCATGCTTACATTTATCAGGTCAAGGGGTAGAAATTGAACCAAAGTGACTAGTTAAAGTCTAAACAGAACTTTTTAATTACTTTCGCCAATTTCAGTTCCTTTCAAACTTGTTTTCAAAAGCTAACATTGGTGTTAAGATCTTAGCAAGATTCTATAGCTTGACTCCTTTTCTCCCCCAGCTCTATTAACATATAATTATCAAAGTTGTAATATACTTAATGGGTACAAGGTGATGATTTGATATGTGTATCCATGCTGACAGGATTCCACCCATCTAGTTAATTAAACACATCCACTACTTTACATATTTTCTGTCATCGTAAGAACATTTAAGTTCTCCTCTCTTAGCAAATTTTATTAGGCAATACAGTGTTATTAAACTAGGTCACCAAGTTATACATTAGATCCTCAGAGCCTGTTCATCTTATAGGTGAAATTTGGTACCCTTTTACCAGCCTCTTCCTATTACCCTATCCCTACCCACTTTTCTACTTTTGTTTCTGAGTTTGACTTTTTTTTTTCTTTTTTTTAGATTCCACATATAAATGATACCACATAGTATTTGTCTTTCTCTGTCATATTTCACTTTGCAGAATGCCCTCCAAGTTCATTAGACTCTTGGCTGCTTCCATTTAGTATGTACAAGGGAGTTTAAAGCCACCTGCAGTACTTGTTGGCAAATGCAGAGTAAGAACCCCATGGAGATGTATTTTGCTGAAGATGGAATGGAGTTTCATGTTGTTTCCTCATGCTTTGCCTCAGAATTCTGATCATCTAGATTTCTTTTTTTAGGAATGTGTGCTTTTGCAGCCATCAAAACTCAGACATTTCATCAATAGCTTTGAAAATGTCTTGCTTCATCAGTACCTTTCAATATTTCAGCACCTCAATATTTTATGCACCTTCTCACTTGCACTCTTGTTTCTATCTTCTGAAGCAAAATAATGAGAAAAGGAAAAGGATAATAAGCAAGTAGCGGTACAACTGGTAGGTTGAGGACTGCTGACTCTCATGGGGCGATACCACTGGTTTTCGCTCAAATGCAAAGTGACAAGTGGGAAAATGCCTGTTTTAATCACATGATTTTTTTTTTTTAAGATTTTATTTATTTGAAAGAGAGAGAGAGCATGAGCAGAGGGAGAGGGAGAAGGTGTGGGAATGATAGAAGTAGACTCCCTGCTGAGCAGAGGGCCTGATATGGGCCTTGATCCTAGAACCCCAGGATCATGACCCGAGCTGAAGGCAGATGCTTAACCAATTGAGCCGCCCAGGCACCCCTACATGATTTATTTTGAACCTAAGTAAACTGTTTGTAGCAATTGATTGAGCTCCTTTCTTTCTCTTTCTAAAACATTACATAATGATTTCTCAAAAAAAAAAAGTTAGAAGTTAAGCTTTGGGGATTAAATCTTAGCAGAGAAACCAGCAGTGGGTTGTTGGTATAATTAAGTGATAAACTGCGATGAATGTCTTAATACAAACTATCTGTACATACATACGTCTACCTAACCTTCTGTTTGCAAACTAGAAACTGGCTGATGTCCATGAAAAAAACTTTTTAATAGTTGAAGTTATATAGAGATGCCTTGACAGATTGCTCTATTACCGGGAGCAGCTTTTACAATGAGGAAATTCAAGAGTTAAGTGGTGATCTTGAGGTCTTTTAAGGTTTCTCATCTTTATAGGCCCAATCCCACCTTTTCTTTCTATATGATACTGTCTTTTTGAAGAAATCTGATACTAGACAAGATTTTATAACTGTTGGGAAGCTGAAAACAGTTCCATAAACATTACTTATCATAGCAAAATTAAGTAGCTCACATCTTATTGGGTGAAATAAAATTGATATTTTTTATCCTTTCAGTTTTCTATGTAGGATTTTATGGCATAGCACAGCAGCTTTCCAATAAGAGAAACAGAATTGCTGCCTGTGAGCCAAAAGAGATATGTGCCTGAAATTACAACATCTGATGGTCTGTTAGTACATAATGCTACATATTATAGCATGACTTTAGTATACTGCTACACTCATTATTTTCTACTACTTTAATTATAATATTACATGTGCCTTTTGTGGAATTAGGAGTTCTCATGCTGGCTTTTTTTCTTTTTCTTTTTCTTTTATTTTTTTAAATCATAGCATGAGTTTCTACTTATTTTAGCTTTACTGAGAGGGAAATAAATGCCTATTTTGTTTTGAGTCGATGATACTTCTGTCCCAACTCTACTGGAGGATAAGCCTCTTTCCTTCCCCTGTTTTCTTTTCTTTTGACTTATAGAGCTATATTCTATTTGATACACAGAATGCTGATTGTGAATGTTTTGGGTGATAGAATCAACCCATAGGTGCATAATTTTTATTATTGTTTACAAACTCCCTAAGAATAAACTAAGTATTTATGTAAGAATGCTTGAGTTTTGAGAGGCAGTTGCATTTTATCAGATATTTGAAGGAAGAGCTATTCCAGCAATATAGTGTTCTAATATGCTCAGGTATCTCCTTACATAAGAGTTATTTTTCTAATATGCAGCATTTTATTTTAGAAAGTAAAAATTTAACCATCTCTATATCATGTTAGATCAAATTGCAAAGCAAATCATCAAATTTTAATTTTACTAATGAACATAAAAATTCACAATCACTTCTAAATGAATATAATCCAGTAATTTGCCAGATTTGTCTCCTTCCTTCTTTCCTTCCTTCCTTCCTGCTTGCTTTCCTTCCTTCCTTCCTTCCTTCCTTCCTTCCTTCCTTCCTTCCTTCCTTCCTTTCTTCGAGCCATCCCTTTGTATCATTTTACCAATAATAGTGGTGTGGTGAAGTTTTCATACTTAAGCTCTCCTTGTATTTCACAGTTCATATTTTTTGCCCTTATCAAAATTCTATTGTTATGTCTTCCTTATCTAATAAAAAGTTAGCTCTGGCTGATTTTTACATGAGATGTCTTTTCTATCCCTTACTTTTCATGTGCTTCATGTTTTTACAGTACTGGTTCTTTAGGTATTCTTTTCAGTTCCATCATTAGAAAGTACCTCTTGGGCAACTGGGTGGCTCAGTGGATGAGCATCTGCTTTGGCTCATGTTGTGATCCTAGGGTCCTGGGATCGAGTCCTGCATCAGGCTCCCCACAGGGAGCCTGCTTCTGCCTCTGCCTATGTGTCTGTCTCTTATGAATGAATAAATTAAAATCTAAAAAAAAAAAAGTACCTCTTAATTTTATTTTCCTGCTAAAAGTTATAAGTGGCTCCTCCTTGCCTATGAGATAAAATATCTTTCGTACACAGACACTCAAAACAGACCATGACCTGGATCCAAACTCCTTTTTATAATTTTAGTTCTTCCAAATTTGAGTTTCTTACCCTCCCTGAGTGAGCCAGCCCCTTTTGTTCCCTCAGTCATTTTTCATATTGTTTGCTTCACACCGTGCTTCCCTTCATCTTTGCCAAGGAAAATCCTGCCAGTTTTCAAAAGCTCAGATGTTTCTTCTTCAGTGAAGCCTTTCTTAGTCTTCCTCAAATAGAAATAATCTTGGGTTTTTTTTCTGAAATTTTATAGTATTTTTTCACTCTTTTAAAGTTGTGGTATGTATTTGATTTCATATATAGTTGAATTATAGGTTTCTTTTGAGTAAGGGTTAAAAATGGTAATATACATTTTATAATTTCCAATTTCCTATTTTTTTAAAAAATCATCTCTTTTAGTTCTACAACAACCTTTTGATGCAAAATCTTTATGTTTCACATCTTACAAATAAGTCTTCTAAAACTCAAAAAGGTTAAAATATTGCTGAAGATCCCATAGCTAGTTAATGGCAGAGTTAGGGCTCAGACTGCCCAAGCTCAAACTTCTTTTTCATCATAGCACACTATTGTTTACACTAGTTAACAATAATAGTAACAGCAACAACAGTAATACTATGTAATTGCTAACTATTGTTGAGTGCTTATAGTAGACCAGGGACAATGCTTCACATCCAGAGTACAGGGCATTTTATAACTTTCTACAAAAAGTAGAGTATGTAATGAACCCCTTTGTAGCAGTTACTTAGCTTCACAGTTAACAGCATATTGTCCAATTTATTTTATCTATTCCCCCAACGCCTTTTTTATGTTGTCTTTTCATACATTATTCTTTAATGTAATAAATTTTTCTCACAGATATCTCAGCATTTATTTCTAATATACCCATAATTCCATTATTGCACCTAGCAAGTTGATAATAATCCCTGGATATACAGATACCCTATTTTCAGTTTTCCTCAGTTATCTCCAAAAGTGTCATTTTACAGTTGGTTTATTCCAAATCAACATTTAAACAAAGGCTGCTAGTTGTATTTAGCCGATGTACCTCCCAGGTCTCTTTGAAAAAAGAAAGATATATCCTCCTGTTCTCTTTATCCTGAGAGGTGCTAACAAATTTTCATGAATAAAAACATTTTATTCAGAATTATACCAATATTAATGAACTTCTGAGGAAATATTGTCTAGAGTATATTTTGTGAAACCAGTTATCTCCCTGGTTGATGTCATAGTACATCAAACCATATCCATTTTTTTTCGAGACTAGAAACAATTGCCTTCTTTTCTGATCTTCATAGCCTTTGACTTTAAGATAATTATACACTGGGAACATTAGTAAAGTGTATTTAGTGCCAACTAAGCAGAACTCTATGCACATTGTTACTATATGATTTTGTATAATTCTTTGTATCTCTTCCATTTATTAATCATAGGCTTACTGTGATCATGGACTTAGTTTTTCTCCTGGTAAAGTCATGTTTGTTGAATTATTTAATATTGAGAGACTGTGAGTATTTTATTACCAAAATTAAAGGATGTGTGAATTCTGCTAATTAATAATTTGAACTGAGCCCTGGCAGGTTGCTACCATGTGACATCAGAAATATACCACGTTGCCATGCCAGCATAATTGGCTAGTGTCTGGGAAGGGACTGAACACTTTGTCCAGAAACCTCCTGCCTGTAGTACCCAGCTGGTAGTGGCAGAGAATTTGATAACTAAGTATGCTGTGCTTCTAGTAGCTCCAGCAACCTGAGAGTCCCAAGGCTATGAAATACTTGGGGGACATTCATCTTTATTTGATATTAAATTATCTTGTGTCCCTCCTCCAACCCCTTAGTGAAGTTGCTTGAATTACAATGTGGAAATTCTTTACCACTCTGCCACCTTCTCTTTAACATTTACTCTGTTGATCCAGTGTTTCCTAGTGATTATTTTTCTTGTTCTCATTCTAAATCCTTATTTTGTTCTTGCGCATACACAAATTCTATCTCCCCCACGATGTTTGTCATGGCTGCTTTAGTCATACCTAATGACCAAACTAGCAAAGATTATACCTTTGCCATTTATAGCAATACAGTATCTCACAGAGAAATTACAGGGAAGTTGATTTTATCATTCCAGTTATGAATAAATAAATAAATAAATAAATAAAAATCTAAAAAAAGTTTTAAAAAAGAAAAAGAGGTTATGACTCTGACAGAAAGCCTTCTAAGTCAGGGTGTTTTCGAGCCATGCAAACTCGTAGTGCAGTTAAAATGTGTGTCTTCTCATCTGACTTCTGGGTACTGTTCCTTAGCTCCGTGACAGGGTGGACATTTGTGCAATTGTTTTGGATGGTTTACTATTCAGTTTTAATCGTTTTTTTCTCACTGCCTAAGTAATGTATGTTCACTGAGAGAATTTGGAAAATAAGAAATTCCCAGAGATTGATAGAGCAGTAATCTCACATTTTATCATGGGATTACAGAATATTAGCATAAAACAGCATTTAGAGATCAGCTTGTCTAGGCTCTCTGTAGTCAAATGAGCAAATCTAGGCTCAAGATGGTGGTAGAGGCCTCCATCTGGAGACACAGGAAGCAGAGTGCGTAATCCAAGTCTCGTAACTGCTAGTATATTAATTGTGTTTTCAGGTGGAAGCAAAGAATTAGAAAGTTTAACATTCGATGGAAATTTTAAGGTTAAACAAAAAAAGGTAGCCATAACTTATTTCTCCTGATTTTACTCTAATATTAGTCTATTTTTTTTTTCTGTAGTCGGTAGTTGTTAATGACATTCATATAGCAGTTTTTTAAAAGAAATAATCTGTAAATATTATACAAGCTGATCTAACTGTGTGAATGTTATTAAAGAATTAGGGGGGACTGCAGTGAATGCCCCAAAGATCAGGCAAACGTGAGGAAAGCGAGCACTGGTGGTGGTTAGCACTTGCCTTGGAGTCCATTTTAAAAATTACTGCAGAAGGGAAGATCCAACCTGATTTTCTCACTGTTCTCCCTTCTGAGCCTTGGATTCTATATAGGGCGTTCCTGGCGCATGATTTAGGCCATGATAACCTTGGAGTGACATCAGGATGTAAACTCCCATGTAAATCAGTGCAGGGAGGTGACCTCCCGACATTCTCTTTTGCAGTATAATGAAACAGAGCACAGCCCAGTCTGTTCACCCAGAATGGATTTGCCCTCAAATCCCACTGGGTGCCGGGTTCTTAACTACTTAGAATTTAAGTTTGCTTCTCCCCAAAATAGGTACATGACCTCCTCCTCACATGGGCTGGCATGAAGATTCAAGCGATTAAGCACTGAAGGGGTGTGCATGCATGCGGCAGAGCTTCCTCCTCTTTGTCCGCACAAAGGGAGCAGAAGCTTCCTGGAACAGCTTTCTACCTCCTTTAGCAAGAGCATGTCGCATGACCTCCCTTTCCTTTCTTTCTTTCTTTTCTTAGATGTTAGTGGCGATGCCCCGCAGGTTATGTGTGAGGCGCTGGTGAGAGGCATGCTAGCAGGGGCTGATCCCGGCCACCAGTCCTCTTGTCGAGGCACCTGACACGTTACTAGAGGTCAGTGTGCTGAGTGCTGTAAGACAACACTTTAGGAACCCCGAGGAGGAAAGCCTGGTGCTCAGAACAGAAGGAGGGAATAGAATGGGAGAGTCAGGCAGAGCTTCCAGAAAGTGAGACATCTCATAAGAACACTAAGGAGTGAGTAGGAGGTGGCTGGATGCCGGAAGGATGGGCTCTTCTCGTCAGAACGAAACACATAAGTGAGGGTGTGGAAGCACAAAGGTTCTGGACTCTGTTGGTTGGTGAAGAACATGTCTGAGTGAGGAACACCTTAGTGGTCAGTCGGTTAATCATCTGCCTTCCACTCAGGCCATGATCGCAGGGTCCTGAGATCAAGTTTTCCATGTGGGTCTCCCTGCTTAGGGGGAGTCTGCTTCTCCCTCACATTCTATGCCCTCCCCCCCGCCTTGTTTTCTCTCATTTCTCTCTCTCTCTCATGCGCTCTCAAATGCTTGCTGTCTCTCTCTCTCTCTTTCTCTCTCTCTCTCTCTCTCAAATAAATTAATTAATAAGACCATGTTTGAGTAAAACTTAGAGGGCTGACATAGCAGCTTGCAAGTTGACCTGCTATGGCAGGGATCCTTCAACATTTAAGTCCCAGGACACTTACTCTTAGCCCAAATCCCATCCCTAAACTCATCTTCTCTTGCCTGCTCTCCATTCCTCCTTGGATCTTTTCTCCTGCTCTTCTTCTTTCTCGCCCTCCCCCTTAATACAATACAGATGGCATTTCCCAAATTCTGTATGTTCTTCTCATCCAGCATGCCAAGCCTACAGCATTTTTTCTTTAAAGGATGTTACTGCTAATCTCTCTGAGGAAACAGGATAACTAAAATAATAAACCTGAGGAATTTTTAAGAATCTCAGAATCTTTCAAAGTCCTTAAAGTCATGGTCCCTGATCTTTTCTCTCCCAGAAACTAGAAGCATGTTTCCGTCCTATCCTCGGTTTGATTCCCATCTGTGGGACATGATATATTCCCTGCTTCTCTTATTCCTGTGGTTAAAGGGCCATCTGACTCCTACCTCTGTGAAGGTCCTTGTCTCCGGTATATTGTCAGAAAGAACAGAATGAGAACAGTAATGTAAAGAAAGCACCATTCTCATGAGACAATTTGTATTTTTTTGGATTTCTCACTCCACAGCATCCTTTTCCCTTTTTAAACTTTCACTCACTAAGTATTATCCTCAATAAGAGTTAATAATGATGTAAAAATGATTTCACACTAATTTCTATTAAAGAATACACATTTTACATACAGAATAATGACAACATTAAAAATTTCACAAGAACAAAATGAATATGGTAGCAGATTTGTTTTAGCAGTTGCACTTTGGGTAATGTTTTGTGTTTTACATTTCCCAGTGAGGAAAATTAATATGTGTAACTTTTATGGTAGAAAACTAAGATACTATTTATGTATTTATTCAATTAAATTAACCCTGAGGATTTTCTGTTCTAGGCAAGAACTATGATTGGAAAGGGCACATCACTGTAATTGTTCCTTTTTGCTCAGGATATTTACAGAAATTCCTTCTGAGGTTATGCTTTTAGCATTTCCTCGAAGGAACTATCTGAGCTGTTAAAATGAAGTCAGAAGTGACCTGATGAGATCTTGTTTTAGAAAAATAACAAAACAAATGATGGGTTGGCCTGTTGTGAGTCCAGAGGAAGGACACCAAATAGGATCTTTTCTAGGAGTCCAAGCAAGATGATGGGCTGCCCTTGAGAAGTGACAGTGCATTGGAGAGGAAGGAGCAGATATGGGAAGCAGGCACTTCAAAGTAAACAAATCCAAAATTAAACTGCCTTTTTTAAAACTAAACTTCCCTCCCCCACCCAGTAAATGCACTTCTCCTCCCCTGTTTCATTTGTCAGTAAATGGCACCGCCTTCCACCCTGTTGCCCAAAATAGAAACTTTGACTTCCCTATCTCCTCATCCCCACATCCAGTCCATCACCAAAGCCTATTAGTTCTTTTCCCTAAATATCTCCTAAATCCCTCCATTTCTTCTCCTCAGTTTAAGCCACCATCATCTCCTATTTGTTTAAAGAGTTTCCAAACTGCTCTCCTGTGCTTTCTTTTTTGCTCTCTGCCAAATCATTATACCAGCATGATTTTCCAAAAATCAAAATCTGATCCTATGACCCCTCTACTTCAGTGGCTTCTCAGTGCTTTTTGGAAACAGTCCAAACTCTTTAAAGTGCCTTCCAAGGCTTTGCCAGGGCTAGACCCTGCCTGCCATTCTTGTGCTGTTTATTACCACCACCTACCTTGTACCTGCCCTAGCCTTTGACTTCTCTCAGACTTGTCCGGTGTTCCAGTTCATGATTACCCTCAAGTCTTTACACACACTGTTCTCTCTACCTGAAGCATTCCTCTTTTTTCTGCTTCCCCTTTACCTCCTTGATACCCCTAGTAAACATCACTGTGTGTGGTGGGTCTTCCTGAGCCCTTTGCTAAAATCTTGAGGCATCTTGGATGTCCCATAGCAAAGCATGTATTACAGGCCAATCGATTATGTTTGCTTAATTGTCTATGTTTCCTACTAGACTGTAAGCTGTGAGTGTGGCCATGGGCTGTGGCTGTTTTATTTACCATCATATCTTGCTCAGCAAGTACAGTTCCTATAACATTATGTGTTAAAACAGTTGATGGATTAGACAAGAGAGGGGGAGAAGATAGGAAGGAAAGAAAGGAGGGACAAGAAAGAATCAAAATGTTTCACAGGTAGAGACTACGCAAGTTCTAGTGCCTTTTTGAATGATACCATGGGGAAAAATAGAGTAGTTAAAAACATTCCAAGATTCATTCATTGAGCAGCTGGGTACATGGTAATACTCTTATACTTGGATTAAAAAGAAAAAGGAGTAGGTTTGGGTGACAGCATAATGAGTCCAGTATGAACATCTGGTGCAGAAGTTCATTTGACAGTTAAGAATAGGGGGTCTCAGCTGGAGCTTAGGAAAGAAGTGTGAGCCATGTGTGACGATTCCAGTTATGGGAATGAGTGTGATCGCCCAGAGAGAGTATATGGAGCAAGAAGACAGCTGAGGTTGAAGTTCTAAAGACCCTAACATAAAGAACACAGCAAAAGAACTCCCTAGTGGCAGCTGGAGACTTCACGTCACATCCTACATTTATGGGACTGTAAGCCCCTAAAACAGTGTGTTGCTCAGGAACAGTCTGAAAAGACATGGTTGATTCAGTAACTTTGGAAATGGCGGGGGGGGGGGGGGGGGGGGGGGAAGCAGGAACTCCTGATAGTAGCTTTTCATGATTTGTTTCTTTCAGGCAGTCCTCACATTTCTGACATTACAATGCATTTGTGATACATGCTTTTCTCTAGATTCATTGAAATTAACAGAGGTAATGTATTAACAAACACATCTTACTCATCTAAATGTATCTATTTAAAATTCTGTTTGTTGTAGCATGCCATTTAAAGCTTACAGAGCTTTGTAGTATATGTGCAAGTGTGAAAATATTTTCCTTCTCTTTGTTTCTATGTTAGGCTTATACTGTTTTCAGGAGAAATCCAGTTAGATATCAAAAAGATTCCTAGGGCAGCCCTGGTGACTCAGCGGTTTAGCGCCACCTTCAGCCCAGGGCCTGATCCTGGAGACCCAGGATCGAGTCCCATGTCGGGCTCCCTGCATGGAGCCTGCTTCTCCCTCTGCCTTTGTCTCTGCCCCCCACCCCTCTCTCTCAGGAATAAATAAAATACTTAAAAAAAAAAAAAGATTCCTAGAGGATGAAATGATCCATTATCCTTACTTTAGTGTGTTTGTCAGTTTGACAGTCAGCTCCGATAACTGAATCTTTCGTAGGTGAAATGTATAAATTGGATCATTTGCAAAAAGTTGCCCAGTTTTTACAAGTCTATAACTCATCACAGTTTCTTGTATTCATTATCTTTTTTTTAACATGTTCACAGTTTATATCTTACTGGGATTTATACCCTTTTCTGGTATTTTCCAAATTCTCTGTATTTCATTCATTCATTGGACAGATATTTATTGCATGCATGCATTTTTGTGTCAGACTCTGTGCAAGGCTCTGGGGACATAGCAGTAAATAGGCCTGGGCCCTGGCCACATGGCACTTTCAGTTCACAGAACAGTGGAAAGAGACTTCAAGTGAGTTGTCACACATACAAATCTCTCTATGCTTAAGAAGGAAAATACAGGTGAGTATAGGAGATGAAGAAGAGCCTGACTTACATAGGGAGGTAGTAAAGGCCTTTGTGAGGAAGGGAATTAAGGTAACGAGTGAAAATGGCTACGATGATGAGCGAGAGAAAAGCTCCCTAAAGGAGAAGGATGTGCTTGTGCAAAAGCCCCTGAGGTAGGAAGAGTTTGGAATCTTTTAAGGACTGAAGGAAGTTGGATGTGACTAGAACGGTGTTTAGGAGGAAAAGAGTGGTACAGGAGGGCTGGAGAGAAGGGTAGAGCCGCTGGGACCAGACAGCCCACAGGAAGGATTTCCAAATTAATTTTAAATGCAGTGAGAAGCTATTGAATGGGGTTGAGCAGAATGACACAATCTAATTTATCTGTCAAGAATTTACTCTGGCTGCAATGTGGGAAATACATTTTAAGTACCATGAATGAATGTAGGGAGCTCCGTCGTGAGACTTTTGCAGGTATGTATTCTTGGCGTACAAAGTATGGTCCTCCGGCCAGCAGTGTTGGTGCCACTTGGCAGCATCTTAGAAATGCATAGTCTCAGATCCCACCCCAGACCTACTGAATCAGTCTGCATTTTAACAAGATCTCAAAGGTGATTCATTCCCTCATCAAAGCTTGAGAAGCACTGTTTTAGACAAAATATGACATTCCTTTGGTTTAAAATGATTCTGGAGAAATTTGGCAGACATAAGATATATTTTGGAGGTAGAAACGAGAGGAATTAGTTATGAATTGAGAGGTAGAGTGAGAAGTAGTGAGAGTGGCTGGGCTTTCTGCCATAAACAGTTGTGGAGATGGAAACATCATTAATTCATTTGACCAGTAGTTCTGTGTCTACCTTGTGCCAGCACTGTTCTACACCCTAGCAATACAGTGGTGAACAAAATAAGCTTCTCAAGGATCTAACATTTCCAGGCTGGAAAAAGGATAAGAAGTAAATAAATTGATAGAATGTTAAATGATAATAAGTACTTTGAAGAAAGAGTTAGCTCTTGATTCTCCTCTAGAAAAAAAGTCTTCCTCCCCTAGCCTTTCCCATCTTTTTGCTCAAGGAATTATCCAGAAGTAATCTTTCATCTTTCTTTTTCCTTTATCCTCCCATATCTAATCCGTCAGCCTGTTTTATCAACTTTACTTGCCAACAACTTGAATATATCCTTCTCCATTTATACCTCCCTAGCCTAAACCATCACTGTCTCTCACCTGGACTCTTGCAGTAGCATTCTAACTGGTTTCCTAGTTTCCATTCTTACTCCCTCCCTTATCATTCACTCTCTGTACCTAACTAAAGTGATTTTTTTATTATCTGTATTAGTTCATGGCACTTCTCTGCTAAAAAGTCTTCCAGTGGCTCCCCATCTCATGGAATAAAATCCCATTTCTTCACCTGGCTTGTAAAACCTAGTTGATTAGGCCCTACTTATTTTTTTTTCTAGATTTATTTGTTTACTTTATTGGATTTTTTTTTAAAGATTCACTTATTTACTTTGAGAGAGCGTGCACAGAGGAGCAGGGGGAGGGGCAGAAGGAGAGGGAAAAGTAGACTCCCTGCTGAGCAGGGAGCCTGAGGTGAGACTCAATCCCATCAACCTGAGATCACAACCTCCAGCTGAAGGCAGATGCTCCCCCTACTGAGTCACCCAGACAACCCTTATTTGTTTATTTTAGAGAGAGACAGAGATAGAGCAGGAGCAGAGGAAGAGAAAATCTCCAGCAGACTTCCCGCTGCTTGCAGAGCCTGACACAGGCTCAATCTCAGGACCCTGAGATCGTGACCTGAGCTGAAATCAAGAGTAGGACATTTAACCAACTAAGCCACTCAGGTGCCCCGCAGCCCTGCTTACTTTTATTTCTTTATCTCATACATTCTTTTCTCACCCACAGCACTTGAACACACTGGCTGTTCCTCAAATATCCTGAGTTTATTTCCACTCTAGGAGATCGGCTGTAGCAACTCTTTTCCTGGAATGCCCTTTTTGTAATCGTCATAACACTGGCTCCTTATCATTTAGATTTTAGCTTAAAGTTACTTAAGGAAAGGTCTTCATTTCTAAATCAATATTGATTACCACCCACTCACTATTGCCTTACCCAATCTTAATTCTGTATAGAGAACATCACTTTTTGATAACTTTATTTACTTATTTAATGGTCAATTATACCTTGATGCCTTTCTACCTACTTTTCTCATCTACCTTCCAGTCTGCCTCCAGACTCTTGAAGTGGAAGTTCCTCCATAAGAGCAGAAGAAACCTTACCTGTGTTTTGTTCACTGCCATCTCTCCTGACATATGCTAGCACCCAATAAATGTTTGTTACTATGTTGAAAGAATAAACAATCTTCTGGATACAAGTCTCTCCTTTTGTCAGTCAGCATATTTTGCATATTATTGCCATATTGACCTTCTTTAAACATTGATTTCATTGTGTTTCTCTCTGATTCAAGGATGTACAATGGATTTTAATTGCTTGCTACTGACTGTGTGTGCTTCATACCTCTGTTTTGTTTATTAAGTAGTTGGTAATCATTCCAGTCCCCTTGGTCTCTCTTGCATCTATCATCTTATGACATATTTAGTGGATCAAAGAGAAGAGAAAGATTTTAAGGCTATTAGAACCTATATTTATAGGGGGCTCCTGGCTGGCTCAGTCAGCAGCAGAATCAGACAGGCCTGGATTTGAATCCCAGTTCCCCTGTGACTAGCTGTGTGACCATGAGCGTGTTGCTTAGCTTTTCTGAACCTTGGTGTCTTGATTTGTGAGTCTGTAGTAATCATAATACCTACCTCATAGAATTGTTATGATGATTAAAAGAAATAACACATGCAAATACTGCATAGAGTGTGGCAGGGTATAAGAAATCAATAAGTGTTATTTATTGCTAGAACATATGATACATGGTAGTTAGCTTTTTAACCACTTCTATTCTTCCCACACAACCCACTTATTAAAAGAGTCACATCCCATTAATAGAGTATTCCACTTCTAGGTGAAAACTTTAAAAAGGGGAACTAGCATGGGAGTGGTTTCCATTTGTAACAGTCTGTCTTCTGCAAAAGGACAGCAACTCTCAGCACCAATAAATGTTAAGGAAATGAGGACATTCCTGGCAAAAGCAGATATAGTTGAGACTTACTAATAAACCCTGGTTATAATTTAGGTTTCCACTGTTTTGAGGGACTGGAAAGTGGGATAAAAGGAGAAGAAATGAGTGTTTAATTAAAACAGAAGTGCAGTATTATATTAATCTGCCTGTAACTAAAAACCATACTTCCAAGGAACTGATAAGAAAAGTCATTTTTTTATACTTACTTTATTGCCTTTGATGCCATTCTTCAAATCTGCAATGGTTAATGTTGTGTTGCAATGTCTATACTTAAGTATAAAATTATGAAACTGAAAAAACAAACTGTAGAAGCTAAAAATAATTATGAAGTCCCTTTAAAATAAGACGAGTGTGTTTAGTGTATTTGATGTAAATGAAGCTAGTGTATTTAGAAGTAAATTTGTTAACAATCTCTTTATGTCATAGAAGCTGTGCATATTTGTTTGCTATATGTAAACATATATGTGTGGATGTATATATGTGTATGTTTTCATTAATAGTGAGCTGAAACAGTACGCACTTTGAGAAAATAGGTTTTGGCAAAATATTCTTCTACTTTGTTTTACTTCCACAAAAATTTCTTTTTATTTAATGTTCTCTATGTAATTACAGGGTGTAGGAAAAAACAAGATTGTTGACAGATTCCTTCACCTGCTCAACAGGCCCCGAGAATACATCCAGCTGCACAGGTAAGAGTATAAAACCCACAGGCTCTTGAGACTTAATTTAATCATTTATTTTCTCCCAGTGCAATTTAAAAATACTTTCTTAAAAGCCCGTTTTATAAACCAGTTTCATTTCTTTTCCTCCTGTCCTTATCCCTCTTCTCCTTAAAAGGCAATAAAACATTGCAAAATTTATTTTTTTAGTGACTAATGCTTTATAAACATGAATTAATAGATATTTTGTGGACAGAGAGTGTTGAACATTACATTCTAGGAGCAGATTTCATCAACATAAAGGTTCTTAAATTAGAATAAAAATATGTAGAAGCTAAGCCCATTCACTAACAGGAAGCTAAAATAGCTCACAAGGAGAAACAATAAACTATATGATCTCAGGTATGAGGTAAAGGACCAAAAATGTAGAATAAGTTATTAGTCTCCTTGTCTTCCTTATAAACACTCTGGATTATTTAGTTTTTTTGAGATCAGAATGCTGGTTCAGGGACAGCTTTTAGCCAGATAGATATTCTAGACATCAACTGTTTCTAGCTTTATCAATCAACTTGTTCTAAATCTTCCTAAGATAAAAATAAGTAGTAGATCTACTACCAAAATAGAGAGAGAGACAAAGACAGAGAGATGGAGAGGGGAGAAAGAGAAAGAAAAAGAATATACCAAGTAACCAGCAACTTAAAACTAGATTAAATTGTTATTTTGATCCCAGGAGATAAAAAATATTGTGTAGTGGAAATAACATTGGATTGATTCACAGGAATTAATTTCTCATTTGGGTCCTTTCATTATGTAATGATATGTTCTTGAGAGAAAAATATAGGGGAAAAAAAGGCAGAATTAATAAATCATAGGGGAAGAGAAGAGAACCAATATAAAGCTGAGGGATTGTCAGAAACTCCGTCTTAGGATTTACACCGCTGGCTGTTATAGAGTAAGTGGCACCAGATTAGTCCTACCATAGTAAATTACAAAACTGTACAAGACTCACAAACACTAGGAAATATACAACTACCAGAGATCTGTGAGCTGAACAACTACCAGAGCTCCCATGTGGTTAGGAGCCTTCAGTCCTGGTATTCAGAAGATACTCTGTAAAGTCTGTGCATTAGAAATAGAACCAGTCTATCCCTAGAATAAAAGCTACTCTATGTCCATTCTTAATAAGTTTAAAAATTAGCCTTGAGAAAACACAAGGATGCTTGCTATTTAGTAGTATTTGAGAAGTCTTTATTTCTCATACAGAATGACATTAAAAATTAAGGGGATGGACGTTAGAGGGGAAATGTCTTTAAGAGGTCAGTCTGATTCAAAAGTCCCTTAACTGGTTAGCCAAACAAACTTAACATGAAATGAAGGAAGACTGCAAAATCTATTAACAACACATAGCATTCAAAATGACAAGCATTCAATAGAAAATTACTAGACATACAAAGAAGCAGGAAAATTGGTCAACAGAGCTATGACAGATGGTGGAATTAGTAGCCAGAGTCTAAAAACAGTTGCCATAAATATATTCAGGCATTTAAAGGGGGGAAAATGAGCATAATGAGGGAGTAATTAGGAATCCTCAATATAGGAATGGCAACCCTAAAAAAGTCTCACATATGAGCAATTGGAGACTCAAAGGAAAAAGAAGGGGCAGAACAATATTTGAAGATATAATGGATAAATTTCCAAATTTGATGGAAAGCATAAAATCACCAATCCAGGAAACTCAGTGAATCTCACGCAGGATAAACAGGAGACCAAAACAAAATACATCATGCTCAAATTGTTGAAAATTGAAAGCCAAAATCTTTAAAACTTACAGAGGAAAAAAAGACATATTACATACAGGAGAAAATGATAAAAATAACTGCTGATTTGTCATATAAATTAAGCCCACAATTCAGCAAAATGATTGTTTTGAAAGTGCCAAGAGAATGAAAAAAGTGAGTGTAGACTAGTGTATTTGGCAAAAAAAAAAAAAAAAAAAAAAAGTCTTTGAAAATAAAGACATTTTCAGATAAACAAAAGCTGAAAATATTTTTTCACTAACAGACCCTGCATAATATAAACAAATTACAGTTCAAGATTTTCCATGAACATGGATACAAAAAAAAAAAAAAATCTTTAAAGATTATCAACAAATCAAATTCAAGAATATATAAAAAGGATAATACATCATAACCAAGTTGGTTTTATCCCAGGAATATAAGACTGATTTAACATTAAAACAAAACAAAACAAAACAAAACTGAAACCAAATAATGTAATTCATTTAATTTACAGCATAAGGGAAAAAACCATATTATCATCTCAATCATTGCAAAAAAAAAAAAAAAAGCATTTGATAACATTTAATACCCGTTCATAATAAAGCATTGCAGCAAATTAAAAATAATAGGAAACTTCCTCAACTTGATCAAAGGCATTTATGAAAAACCTGCAGGTAACTTCTATTTAATGGTGAAAAGTTAAATGCTTTCTTTCTATGACTGGGGAAAAGGCAAGAATATTCACTATTCAGCATTATGCTGGAGACTCTAGCCAGTGCAATAAGACAAGAAAAAAAAAAAAAACAAAAAACTAAACTACGAGTTTAAATGAAAGAAGTATTTTTTCTTTAAAGATTTTACTTATTTATTCATTAGAGACACAGAGAGAGGCAGAGACATAGGCAGAGGGAGAAGCAGGCTCCATGCAGGGAGCCTGATGTGGGACTTGATCCTGGGACTCCAGGATCATGCCCTGAGCCAAAGGCAAAGGCTCAACTGCTGAGCCACCCAGGCCTCCAGTAAAATTTTATTTAAAGATGACATGTTTGTATATATAGGAAATCCTAGGAAGTTTATGAAAAAAAAAATCAAAATAAGTGAATTGAGAAAGGTCACAGGATACAAGGTCAATATATAGCATCAGTTGTGTATTTTTAATAGCAATGGACAATTGGAAAATAATTTTCAAATATTATTTACAATAGCATAAAATATGAAATACTTAAATAAATTTAGCAAAATATATACAAATATTTATATATTTGCTAGTTTTAATAAGGCATAGCAAGTTCTTTTTTTATTTTTTATTTTTATTTTTTTTGGCATAGCAAGTTCTTAACTTGTATAGGTTACCTATATAGTTTCAGAAAATTTCTAACCTATTTACTCAGCTTCTCATAGTTCTTCTTTGTATGAATGATCCCTTACGTAAACCTAGGAATTTCAACTCACTTGTTTTTTAGGAATTTACTATGTCAAGATTACAGGACTAAGTGTTTTAGGAGATAAAGAAATCAACATAATTTCTGTTTTTAAGGAACTCTAATACTATTCTTATTTATGATTTCAATATTTTATGTTCCTGTGAACCTGAAAAATGACTTTTCCCCCTCACCTTTAAGCTTTAAAACCAGTTTTTCTTCCTTCCTGGACAAAGTTTGAGGAAAATAATGAAAGAATCATGAAGTTTAACTAGTTTGTTAGTTCTCACCTGAATAACTTTTATAACATCACAGTTCTAAAGTTTTTGAGCCACAAGACACATGGAAAGACCATATTTTACATTTTAAGTATGATACACAGTGAGCTTTGCAGTTGTTCATTCTTAGGAGAATTTGTGCTCCTTTATTGTGGTCGCATTGTGTTTAGTTTCTACTGCCCTTAAAAATATGTAATTACTTGAAAGTTTTAATTGGTATATATTTTGATGCATTCAAGCATATATTGTCAACTTAAAGCAAAAACAAATTAATTTAAATTTAAGTTATAAGATAGCCAAACAGAAAGCCAACTTCTCTTGAAGATGACGTCAGAGATTGAAATTAGCTCAAAAATTTATGCCCGGGAAAAAAAGAAGTCACTTTATGTAAGAGTCCCTTTGTATGATAGGGCAGTTTTTCCATTTGTATATATTGGACACCAAAATATTTTTAAAGAAAGATGTATTAGGTTGAATTATGTCAACCAATTCTGATTGTAAATTATGAAGTAATATTACTTAGCACAATCAGCAAAAAAGGAAGCAAAGAAATAAAACAGGTACTTAGTAATTATTCCTGGGTATATGTCACCATCATACTGATTATAAACAGATCTTTTGCTTATAATTCATTATTTTTAATAGTCATAGAAGTTTTTTTTTTTAGTCATAGAAGTTTTGATGAGTCTTATTTTTCTAGAAATTATTACTTGTCTTCTAATTATTGGCATAAAGTTGTTTATAATATCATATGATATTTTACAGTCTTTAGGATCAGTAATGATATCTTCATTTTTATTCCTGATATTGGTTATTTGCCTTCTCTCTCTTTTATTCATGATCAGTTTTGGCTGAAAGTTATCAATATTATTGGTCTGTTTAAGCAACCAACTTTTGGCTGTTGTGTATTTCTTTTCTATGCAATAATTTCTGGTTTTATCTTTGTTATATGCTTCTTTTAATTTTCTTTGGGTTTAGTATGCTTTTCTTTTTTAAATTTTCTTCTATGGATGCTTAAATAATAGATTTTCAACCTTTAATTTATGTATGTGTTTGAGACTGTTTATCATTGTGTTTCCCTTTGTGTCTCCATTCTTTCATCTCTGATTAAAAAAGGTAGACAAAGACATTCCTAGTATCTTTTAGCTCTATATTCCAATATCTTTAAATAGGCAAGAAGATGGTATTCAAGGTGCTTTAGAAAGTTTAGAAGATTAGAGAGAGATACCACATCTTGCTTTCTGCCTACAATGTCTTTTATACCAACCTTTTGTCTTAAGGTAACAAATGATCCATATATAGTAAAGAATACTGTGCTGCTTATTTATATTCCGTGGTAATTCTGACATTGCCCACATAAGTGTATAAATGTGTTATCTATGAAAAACTTTCTAAATTCAAGATGTAATAAAATTTCGAAGCCTAACATTTGTATTATTTTTGTTTATAGCACCCATTGCTACATAATTGATGATGTATTACAAATTTCTACTCATTATAACAGGGACCCAGGACCTTTTGGCAATATTTGATACTTACTATGAAGTTGGAAGTAAAAACTCTCTGTTTCTACTTAAAATATATAATATTAAAGGATTTTCACTAAACGGTATTCTCACTAATTTCAATGTGAGGAGTTTTTCATTATATACAGCTTTAGGGCTATATTTGCCGTAAAGTTTAAGGTCATAAAATTGCTTCAAGAAAAACGTGTTTTAAAAGACCTAAAAATAGTAGTCCAATAAAATGTTCTGGACTTCTCTGATCTATGGGTGTCCTACTTAGCATCTTTACTTTGTTTATTTTAGATTCCTTTTAATGGATTTGTGATGTTACCATCTAAATAATCAGTCATATTCAGTATAAATTACAGATGTCATTCCAACAAAACCAGTTTGGGCCAC
Source organism: Canis lupus baileyi (assembly GCF_048164855.1). Classification (NCBI taxonomy): domain Eukaryota; kingdom Metazoa; phylum Chordata; class Mammalia; order Carnivora; family Canidae; genus Canis; species Canis lupus. Next base: position 52,470,996 of record NC_132854.1, on the reverse strand, counting down.
TCAAAACAAAATCTTGATAAGTAAAACCATAACCAAACATACATGAATAAAACATACAGCCAGTGTATTTTTTAAGTATTACCATCTTATGTTTTAATGTTCAGATCTCATACGTGAAACATAATTTAATTCATGTCTTCAGTTAAAATCAAGATGTCCTGTGTATGATTTATATAATTTAAAAGATTAATAGATATAATTACTTTTATGGCATATATTACAAACAGAAGAGACTACATAGTTCATATTTGTGAAGTACATCTATTTATTTGTTTTTCCACACTGTTATGTTACTTTGACGTTAAAGAGGGTATTTGATATGTCAACTTCTATAGCTATATTTCATCTGTGGACAAAAGGACACTTCTATATGGAAGAATTATTATCTTAGAGCTTTGAAATATTTATTTTACCAGTTAATGTTTTCATTTGCTACCCTTCATATATGAAGATGACAGCACAGATCCAATCAGTAGTATGACCTGTATGCTCTTGATTGGTTACTTTCTAATAGTGGTGCCCATTGTGAATATAGAGTTCCCAGGTTCCTTGTTTAGTCCAAACTTTCTCTTTAGTGGGATTTTCCACACGTATGCTCAACTTATTCCAGACTATGCCATTCCATGTCCTACTCACCAATTTTGGACTTGTATCTATACCTGTCTTTATTCCTCCATCTGAAATGCACTCTGTTTCCCTCTTAATCCTTCAAGATTTGGTCCATTTTTACCTCTACATGGAAGCTTTTCTGATTTGTGATTCTGAGTATAACTTTTCCCTCTTCTGAAACTCCATAGGACTAAATGTGAACCATTTTGAAAGAAAGAAAATGGGTTTTAGAGAACAAGCCATGTCCTTGCCATTAACTTTTTGGTGGCCTTGAACTTCTCAAGTCCTCATTTCCTTACTTACCAAATTGAAATAAAAATACTTGGCATGATGGTTGTGAAAATTAAATGAGAATGTGTGGAAAAAATCAATCAGTGTCTGCCATATTTTAGGCACTTAGATATGTAGGCAAACTAATTAGTTTCTTCCCCCATACCCCACTTTCTTATCTCACTCTGATTTGCATTATATTCAATTTCTACATCTCATTTGCATCCTCTCCACTTTCCCCAGTCATACCTCTCCATCTAAGTAGGAACTTTTTGAGGGCCAGAGTCTAGCTTATTCATTATTTGTTAATTCTTTTATCTAATTTGTATGTATTAGATTCCTACTGTTTGTCAGTGGCTTTTAAGGCACTGATGATGTGTAGATGATGATCCCAATCATCACCTAGAGGACCTTGCTTGCTTGTCTGGGGGTGAGACGACAACTTTACAATATGATGTTGTATGTAAGCTATGAAAGAAGCATGTGCAGGCTCTGTAGGAAGGCTGCCCAACTTTGAGTATGTGCATGTGATGTGGTGAAGGTATCTGGAAAAGGTGGCACTCAAACGGTGTCAAGGGATAAGCAGAAGTTTTCTAAGTATAGAACAGAGAACAGGACATTAGGGTTATTGGCAACATACTATCTAAAACCCAGGAAGCCAGAGGCAGCTTGGTATAACATAGGATGTTTGTGCATAGATGCAAGGGTTGTTGCCAAGAGGGAGATATGGGCACCGCATAATTCAACGTACAAGACTTTTCCTCATGCTGACAAAAACTGAACGTGACAGTATAATGTGGAAATTCACAAAGTCCCAGAGGGAAAATGGTTGTATTGACAGAAAATAGAAAAACTAAAAGCTTTTCTAAGTCTCATAGAAAAAATGATTACTGAGCCATCAAAACATCCTTAGCACTGATAGCGTCAGAGAACTAGAGACACGTCACATGTCAGCTGCTGCGCAAAACCCCTGAGATAGTCCTGTCTCATCTTACCCATTAGGAATTTGAAAAGCTATTTTAGAAACAATTTTATCAGCCGTTGGACAGCGGTTTTCCCACTAATGATGCCTTCTGCTGCCTCTTTTGCACTAAAGGAATTATTCCAGTCCCTCTAACCTTTCCACATAAATCTTCAAGTTTGCAATAATTTTTTACTCTTTTCTGGATGATCTTCAAATCCATTTAAATTTCCATGTATTTTTATTTCCCTATTTAACAAACATGTACACGGCAGCTGCTCTGAACTGGGCATTGTTCTAAGCTGGATTCAAAGTGTAACTCATTGCTGCTCTCTACAAATCTGTGAGATCAGTACTGTTCCCCTCTCTGCTTTACGGGTGAGGACAATGAGGCACAGAGAAGTTAAGTAACTTGGCTGAGGTTACAAAGCTGGTTTCTCACAACCTGGCATCAGCCCTCTGCTCTAAACACTGCACCGCCTTGCATCTTAACTTTGTCGTGTTGATCAAATAGTATTTTCATGATGATAGAACCTTAATCAGTTCCTCACTAAAGCACCAGCCGTGTGGTAAGACTGTCAAACAAGTCTTACTTTCTAGACCTCAGTCCATGTATAATAGCTTGACTTTTAAAAATTCTAGCATCCTATTTCTAATCCTTGCTCAACTTGACCCCAAGGTCTTTCCTTTGGCCAATTACCCCATATATTTCCATCTTTCGGTAGTAATATAAAATTTCATTTTTTTGTTTCCTTGATCAGTTTTCCAGATTATTAAACTTACTTTTTCTCCCCTGAGGTATATCATCAACTGTCACCCAGGTAATTCATAAAAACATAAACCAAATTAATTTAGCCTTTTAGGTGATGTCCCTCCCAGGCCGACGCTGCTTCAGCTCTCTCGGCACTCCATCCACAGGTTGAGGGTTATAGAGGTTGCTGATTCAGAGCTGTGCACAGACCCCTGACACTAGTAGTACCAGCACCCAGCATGCTGTAGGCTGTTTTGGAAGAGAAGACTGGAAACAAGGAAGATTTTTCATTTTTACTTCCTAAGTCACAAGCTAAAAACAAGCTTGAGAACCACTGATGCCCTATGCATTTTGTCTTAGTTTTGCCGTATCCCTTGCCATTAGGGAACAGCCACATTCCTTTCAAGTGTTATGTACTTTTTTAGATTGAGGGAAAACTTTAAAAATCCAAGAAATGGAAATAGAATGATATGATACATACCCAAATTTATCACTGAGACTTAACAACTGTTAATATTTTCCTCAAATTTGATTCTACTCTTCCTTTTACAGAAATAAAATGTTGTAATTATAGCTAAAGTCCCCTTCAACCACCACCCCAATCTCATCTCCTCTTCTTCAAGCCCATCACTAATGTAAATTTAATTTAGTCTTCCAAACCTTTGTGGATTTTTAACTTGTAAAACACATTTTTGTTAAGAGAATTACTTTCTCACACTGACTTCTATTATAAAATTAGGGATACTCTGATGGGGAAGAGATTTAAAAAGCTTTCAGTCATCAGTTGTAATAAAAAATAAATTCAGGCTTACAATTGTTTCAATATCAGATTATCTGAACAGGCTTAACATTGCATCCTAACCACTTATATCTGTTCTTCTCTTTATTGATCTCTCCAGTGAGTATGAGTGGCCAATTTCTTACAGCACCCTTAGGTAAGCAGAGAGAGTGAAAAAGTAGCTTGGACCAGTGCCCTATATTTTTCCACAGTCTTTTTATTTATTAAAATCTAAAAGGCTTTAGAAAGTGCTAGTCCTTGTAAGCGAGGCAGATATTGCTGTGGCCAGACTCTTCAGATGATGGCAGCAGTGACAACAAAAGCAGACAGAGATAGCATGAGGTGCCTAGATTAAGTAAATACATTTGTGTCCTAATAGGATTGCTCAGCTCACAACTCCCGTTAAGTACTTTCTATTAACTGTGATATATCTGTAATATTTTGTACAGGAAGAGTTCAGAACATTGCTAGAAAAATCTAAGAATTATTTCTACATTTTTGCATCATTCATTCATTCAACAGTCAAAAATATCTAGGATGGGTATTCTAGAAGCAAAGCCAGAGATGGAAATGTTTGCGTAAGTAATTTTAGGGGGAGTGCTTTGAAGTAAAACTTGCAGGTTGGCAAAGGAGTTAGGATACGGCTATGGAAAAGAGATGGTTTGGGTTGAGGTCTGGCCTCAGCCTCCTCACAGAGAGCTCTGGAGCATGAATGGAGCTCCCAGTTAGCCCATCTGGAAGCAAGAGGGCTAGGCTGTTTTGCCCTCATCTCAAGAAGTCATTGGTTATGGGCTGCCCCCAAGGAGAGCATAAGGGGGAACCTCTAACCTCCCAGGCATTTCTGGGCAGAGTAGCTCCCCACTGGTGGGGCAGTTCTTTGGAGAAGGGGCATGGCTACGTGCTTTCAGAATTCATTGCTACAGTAGCTGGGGGCTAGGTGCATTTGGTGGTAAAGGAGATCTGTGTAGGACACCAACGACATATCCTACAGGGAACCTTTACTGAGGGGAAAGTGCAGTCTCCGGCATTGTTGTAGGCCTTGAAGAATATAGCAATGAACAAGACAGACAAGGTCATTGCTGTCATGAAGCTTTGTTTCTGGTGATGATGAGGAAATATGCAATAAGTAAGTAAATAATACAGTAAACAGGAAGTATCAATGCTATAATGGAAATTATGTGAAAGTGTTTTAAAGGCTAACGTGATAAGACGAAAATGGATGTTTGGCAGCAATGACCATCTTCGTGATTGTGGTGGGATTTGCAGCAAGACATCCTAGCATTTTGTAGTTTTGTGTGTTCTGGAGACTCAGTGGATGAATTCACCCAGTGCAAAATGAATCCATAAACGATTACAGGTGACAGTGACTAGAGAGAAGGTGGTGAGGCTAGTGATAGGTTGGAATAAGGGTTCCGCCAGCAGCCCAAGTTACCAGGTCTAGCTAGGATCTGACCCAGGGGAATAGGATGAAAGGAAATAGGGTTACCAGGGATACTGGTACTAAGGGGGAATTTTGGTGTGATAATCAGAAAAATGGAGGACACAGGGCACCTGGATGGCTCAGTCAGTTAAGTGTCTCCCTTTGGCTCAGGATTGATCCCAGGGTCCTTAGATCCCCACATCGGGCTACCTGCTTAGTGGGGAGTCTGCTTCTCTCTCTACCCCTCCTGCTCATGCTCGCTCTCTCTCTCAAATAAATAAAATCTTTGTTTAAAAATAGAGGGCACAGAAGCAGAAAGTATATGCAACTTGTTATAAATCCCCAAATATGAGATTTATAACCTCTTTGAGCAAGAGCAGGGTATCATCCGTCTCATTCCTTGATTAGAATAGGAAATCAGGAACTGACCAAGTCTGAGCCTGCACCCAAGTGAAACTGAATAAAGCAAGGAACAGGACTACAAGTGTTGCACTTTGTAGCAACAAAGGTGTCTTTTATATACACACATTCGGAATATAAGGCTTTTTTTTTTAACTCTCAGTGGCAGTTGTATATAATTGAATATCATTTACCACTCAGGACTTCAATTCTGATGGTGTGTTACTTGAAGAGGGTTACTAACACTTTTTACTGGTTTCTGTTCATAACTGGTTAGATGGCAGTAATGGGATAATCAGCACTTTAATATGTTTTAAGGTATGGTTTTTAGGATACCTTGTGTCAGAAATTATAAATCATTTATTATAAAACTGGGCTAAAATAAAATGGAAGCTTCACATTTTAAAAAATATTTATTTATTTATTAGAGAGAAAGTGGGAAGGGCAGATGGAGAGGGAGAGAGAATCTCAAGCAGACTCTGCACTGAGCATGGATCCAATCCAGCCCAACACAGGGCTCAGTCTCACTACCATGAGATCACGACCTAAGCTGAAACCGAGAGTCGGATGCTCAACCAACTGCACCATGCAGGTGTCCTCACATTTTTAAAAAGAAGCCTCACATTTTACAAAGAAAGCATGAGTTTGGGTAACCTCTTTGAGCCCAAATTTTATCAGAGTTATTATAAGGATTAAATGACATATGTCACATGTAATAGGACAGCACCTGGTATGTGGTAGGAAGCCAGTTAAAATTAAATGTCCTCTCTATAAGTCTGTACTATCGTCTATCCATATATAGGTGAGTGCCACATCTCCCGCCCCTTCTTTTCTTAGCTTTAGACCTGCATTTTTCTTTTAAAAATATCCTCATAGGTGTCTCTGGGGCATTTCAAATCCAAAATATCCATCTCTTCATACCAACTTCTACTTTGTTGATGTCCTCCAGCCCCCTTTCTATACCTGGTGCGTGGCAGGTATTAGTAAGGCACTGTTAATTATATGATTGGTAAAGGAAAGAAGAGATGTTTTCTCTCTGCGCTTATGGAATTCTGTATCCAGTCACCTGGCCTGTAAACTGTGTACCTTGTATCTTTCCCTGTCCTTCATCTTGACACCCAATCATTATGAAATCTCGTTTTTTTTTCTTAAGGTCACCAAAATATCCTCCTCTTTTCCTTTCCCACTGGCCGTGCCTGGACTATTGGCATTAGTTTCTTTTCAAGCACTCCAGAGTTGTAACCAAGTCCTCTCAATTCCTTCCTTGTAATAGATAAAGTATCTCTCTGCCTCCTCCTCTGGGCCATTCCTCATCTTCTCTTGCCAAGATTATCGTGGCAGTCCCTTGGCTAAGAGCTCAGCCTCCCGTCTGTCTTTCTCATGCTTCATGTTGTTCCAACCAATAAAGTTGATCACTTACTGTCTTGCTCAGAACCCTCTGATGCCTCCTGCTGCCAGCAGCATCCAGTTTGAGCCCCCTCACTGGTCTTACCTCTACCCTTTTCTCCCGCATACTAATTCTTACACCATATGAACGGCTTATGATTCTCAAGTATCACGTGCATACTCATGACTCCATAACTTGCCACATGCAGCTTTTTACACCTAGAATGCCCTTTCTCACCAACTCTGCCTGGAAAGTCTTACTTAACCTAGTTTTAGCTAAGCTGGCCTTCGCATAATAGACACTGGTTTAAAACATTCTTGAAAAATAACTCCGGTTTGAAAGTAGTATTAATGATATAAATATAAATGAACTAAAATTGGCAGAAAATTATGTAGGTTAAACCATCAGAATGTGCATCTGATTTGATTGAAAAGAGAAAAAAAGTCTCTGGAGTAAGATTATGGAGTTCACCACACATGAATAGTATTCTCTTCATAATGATTCAAAACAAAGCACTGCTACAAAGAAGTTGAAAGTAGACTTGCACAAAGTGTTACAGGATGTCACCAGTTTGAAGTGGCATATAAAACCAAGACTTTTAATATAAAATGAGAATTATTTCAATATTTTGTAATGAGATGGGAACTAGCCACAAAAACCTTTTTACACTACAGTCTCACTTGTAATCTTATTGTAAAGTATTTAAAAGATGTGTCAAACCTACAAATTAAAAGACATTTATCTTTTACAAAGTCAGGAGGTCACAATTTGTTGATGTCTGTTCAATAACTGTCAGAGAGATGCCCCATAACAAATATTTTAAGAATTAAGAAAGCATTTAATTGGATCCTTCAAGGTAAAATCATGCTTTAGCATTAAAGTAGAAAATAACTACTTAAAATTTTCGGGGCATCTGGGTGGCTCAGTTGGTTAAGCCTCTGCCTCTTGATTTCAGCTCAGGTCATGTTCCCAGGGTCCTGAGTTGGAACCCTACATTGCTCTGTATGCTGACTGTGGAGCCTGCTTAGAATTCTCTCTCTCACTCTCACTCTGACCCTCCTTTCCCTGCTTTCTCTCTCTCTTTCTCTCTCTCAAAAAAAGATTTTCTCTGAAGAGAGCATTTTTAAGTCAGGTGTTTATAACTATAAATATATAGTTTATATGTGTTAGACCTTTTTATTGCTGAAAATAATATATTTTACCCTGTGATGTTGTGATAGAATAAGAAATAAATGCTTGGTCTTCATTCCCCATCCCTGGCACAGGAGCATCTAAAACTCTTGTAATTTTTTAAGTAATAAGATATCTTTTTGTTATAACATTGATCTTCTTCCCCAGTTTTAAGACTCTGTAATCTAAGGGACACCTGGGTGGCTCAGTGGTTGAGCATCTGCCTTTGGCTCAGGGCGTGATCCCAGAGTCCCACATCAGGCTTTCCTTGAGGAGCCTGCTTCTCCCTCTGCCAATGTCTCTGCCACGCTCCTCCCTCCCCCCCGCCCCATCTCTCATGAATTAAATAGATAAATTCTTTAAAAAAAAAAGAAAAGACTGTAATCTCAGGAGTGAGCTGAGTCTTTTCACATGCAATAAGGTAACTCTTGGGCTCCTGGTTAGCTTCCACTGGGATCCTGTTGCCATAGGAACCAACCCTGTGATTAGAGGATTGGAACTTTCAATTCCACCCCTCTACCTCTAGGAGAGGAGAGGAGAGGCACTGAAGTTAATCAATGGCCGGTAATTTGATCACTCATGTCTCCTTAATGGAACCGCTATAAAAATCCTCAGCAGTGGAGTTTGGTGAGCTTCCGGGTTAGTGAACACATTGAAGTGCTAGGAAGGTGGTGTGCCTAGAGAGGGCATGGAAGCCCTATGCACATTCCTCCTTTTCCCCATCACTTGCCTCATGTATCTCTTCCATCTGGCTATTCCTAAATTGCATCCTTTATAATAAATCAGGTGTAGTAAGTAAAGTACCTTCCTGAGAGCTGTTCTAGCAAATTATGGAACCTGAGGAGAGGGTCCTGGGAAATCCTGACTTATAGCTGTTCTGTCGAAAGTATAGACAGGACTTGGAATTGTGTGTCTGAAGTGGGGGCATTCTTGCAAAACTGAGCCCTTGACCAGTGGGGTCTGTGCTTGCTCCGCCACATAGTGGCATAATTGAATTACCTTGTAGACACCCATTTAGTGTCTTCAGAGAATTAGAGAACTGTTAGGTGTGAAAAACCCACATATTTGGTGTCAGAAGTACTGAGATATAGAAATAGATCATGTATCCCTAAAGTGTCTCATCTCCACACTAAAACAGTTTCAAATACAATTTCCTAACGTGTTTAAAAATCTTATAAATGAAGAGTTTTGGTGAGTTTTGAACCTATTTTTTCAAAATAAAAATGTTCCACTGATTAGCTTGCAAAGCCATTGATAGACATCAGGAGAGATGGAAATTCCCAAGCCTGGTTGGAATGAGATCGTTTATAGTCTGATAAATGAGAATGAAAAATACATGTTGTGTCATAGGGGGTACAGACATTGTTGCATTTCTGTTTGGATCTCCATCTCTTTGTGAGTTCTTTTTTAGCTATAATAGCCATTAACAGGTCTCAAACTGAATTTAGGACTAAACCATTGCTTCACACAAATACTAAAGTATATCAATCACATTGTTCTCCCCAAAATATCCTTCTTTAATATTTAATGAGAACAAAAGTTTTTTGTATTATTAACAAATAAAATCTAAAACATTTTTAAGTTACCGTTTTTCATTGTAGTTCAGTTTTTGTTACTGTTTTTAGATATTTTAGAATATATCTTCCCAGAAAAAAACTTTTGTTGATAGTATATTCAGAACCACTGACCTAGAACAGTCTCTGCTATTGTGCATGTCATTCATTATCACAATTACATGTTCCCATCTCTGTCTTCCCTGTTGATCAGTGAGGTCTCCCTAAGGGTAAGGATATGTCTTTGAACTGCCTCCTTCCAGCATGATGTCTGGAACGTGGTGGATGTTTGATAAACATTTGTTATCCAAATGAATAAATGCAGTGTCTCTTCTTTCCCATCCATCTTTGAGACATCCCATTAGTCTTCTCTCTCAAATGAACAGATCCTTCATTTCCATGAAATGAAAGTTAAACTCTTGGACATGACATTTAAGAAGACTGAACACTGGCTCACCTCACCTGGCCAGCTCTGTTCCCCTCCATGCAACTATATCAGTGTTCCCCAAAATTTCTCTTATATCTCCTAATTTCTACATGTGTTTGTCTGTTCCTCTGCCTACAAGCATTTTTCTATCCATACCTGCCAATTAAAACAATATTTAATTGTTTTAATTGTTTCTTTAGTCAGAATTAATTGCCTTCTCCTCTGTGTTCCCACTGAACTTTAATTTCTGTTATTGACCTTATCACCCCCTGACATGAATTGTATTTGTTTTATGTCTGTTTATCATGTGTGCTTCTTGAGAACAGGATCTCTGATCTTTTATAATCCATCATCCCTAATTATCTGCCTTACGTGTTGGTAGTATATAATATTTGTTTAATACACTCATGCATTCATCCTTTCTTTGGGCACACATTTATTGCATGCCTAAAAGGTATGAGGCACAGTGATAGGCACTAGATATGTAGCTGATACCCCCTTGTGTGTAGATGGTATGCATTGTCCTCACAGTCAAGGACAGTCATATGAGCAACTAAAAAGTTCTTAAGTGTAAAATACTTTCTATCAAACAATTAGTTCAATTAGGATAGAAATGAGAAAGAAGTAACACTTTACAGAGGGGCCAGCATTCGAGCTGAGCATTCAGCTGAGCTGGATAGTTTGCCAGAGGAGAGGGAAGAAAAACTTTTCAGCAAAAAATGTACACAATTGGGCAGCCCAGGTGGCACAGCGGTTTAGCGCCGCCTTCAGCCCAGGGCCTGATCCTGAAGACCCAGGATCGAGTCCCACATCGGGCTCCCTGCATGGAGCCTACTTCTCCCTCTGCCTGTGTCTCTGCCTCTCTCTCTCTCCATGTCTCTCATGAATAAATAAATGGAATCTTTAAAAAAAAATAAGAAAACATTTTAAAAAAATGTACACAATTCACACAGTGCATAAAACACTGCCAATAATTCATTATAGCCTTAGAGTGTGTGACTCAAATAGCTGAGTGGCATGCATCCATTTCAACAAACATTATCGAACATCTATTATATGCTGGTCACTTCTCTAGCATGAGTGATGACATCAGGAACAAAAGAGTTAAAAACCCCAGCTTTATGTTTATATTCTAGTTGCTGGTGAGATAGAGGGAGAGACAGAGAGTGAGAGAGAGTAAGAACAAAATAATTAGAATGCATGGTACATCAGATGGTAAGTGCCATGGGGAAAAATAAAGCAGAGGAGGAGCTGGACTTACCTACAGTTTTGAATAGGCTGACCAAAGAAGGCCTCACAGAGAAGCTGACTTTTGAGTATCATTGATGGATAGCAGCCTCTTTCTCGTCTTTTGCCTCTTACAAACACGCCTTTTTTTTTTTTTTTGTAAGTTTTATCTATGAATTAAGTACTTTTTTCCTTTTTTTGGTGTGGTTTTGGAGATCTCTTGACTAACCTTAAATAAATGGCCATAATACCTAAATTCAAATGAGAGAACAGGACAAATGAACCACAGTCTCATACTCATCCTGTTAGAGTAAAAGAGATTGCCCAGCAGATGAGAAAACTTTTCAAGTCCCAACAAGACACAAGCTGCTTGATATCTGAAAAGGTGAGCTGTCGGAATGCCCACCAGCATGAGTCAGAAAGTGTTGGGACTGTCTTTATGGCATCATTCTGGAGGCCCTCCACAGTGATTATCCTGACAGAGTTCATAAAGCAGTGGACACATGATTGCCATTTATGACTGCTCATTTATTTAAATTTGGATTTAAGAAATAAGATAGATACCAGAAGAGCAAAAGTGGCCAGAGGCTGAACTTGCTCTGCAGTGTCAGCTGTCTTCAGCTCAACCCAGTGTCCTGCAGGTGTCGGCTCAGGTTTCCTTGCTGTTTCTCTCGTGGTGACTGATCCAGTTTTTGTATTGAAACTACTGGATTTGTTATAGAGTAGCATTCAAAATCCCCATCAAATTTTAAGATGAAACATAAGATGACAAGGAAATGTGCTTAGAGCTCTGCTCCTGTCCTCTGGCCTTTAAGTTGTTAGAAATATTTGTTCCTTCTCTGCCATTAAAATGACCTTGAACAGCTCCTGGTGGTATAATCCCTCAGCATCTGACTCTTGGTTTCAGTTCAGATAATGACCTCAGGGCGGTAAGAACAAGCCCCAGTGTGTTCTTACACTGTTGGGCCCTGCGTTCAGTGTGAAGTCTGCTTCACACTGCTCTCTCCCATGCACATGCATGCACACTCCTTCTCTCTCAAATGATAAATAAATCTTTAAAAAACATAAAATAAAATAACACAGGAAAGTGGGTAAGGCTGAAATGATTTTCCTTAAGAAAATCTATCATAGGGATCCCTGGGTGGCGCAGCGATTTAGCGCCTGCCTTTGGCTCAGGGCGCAATCCTGGAGACCCGGGATCGAATCCCATGTCGGGCTCCCGGTGCATGGAGCCTGCTTCTCCCTCTGCCTGTGTCTCTGCCTCTCTCTCTCTCTCTCTGTGTGACTATCATAAATAAATAAAGAAAGAAAGAAAGAAAATCAATCATAAAAAATTTAAATAAAATAGGTACATTACAGAAACTTAAAAAAAAAAAACCCTTTAAGAGTTCTCCAAATATATGCTTATTTACATACTATTTTCTATTTGACCTGAGTCATTGAAGTCATAAATTTAACACCGAGCATTGTGAGTTTTTTGAAGTTGATGAACAGCCAGAAATGAGAATAAAATAATTCAAGATTATGGTATACTGAATAATATTGTGATATATAAACAATGCACTTACATAGTGAGTTTTAGGCACTAAGTATCACACAGAGAATGTGTTTAGGGTAATTAACCATGAGACACCTGCCGAGCCAGCATCTTGGAGAACTGGTGGATTTCAGTCTTTTGATGGACTTCAGTAGCAGCAGGCTTTTTCTCATTTGTCTTAGAGATCAAAAATAGGTATTTCAGTTTTATTTTGAATTGCTTCTGGTAAAATATCTTTCGATATTTAATCTCATGCAAGATTGAGTTCATACTGTACCAAAGATGGCACATTATTAATTAGTATGGTGAGTTAAGTTCACTTAAATATATTATGAATTTAAACCCCTCAAGGGAAAGAGTCTCCACCTGTTTTGTTCATAGATACTTTAACATCTAAAGCAATGCCCATTAGTAAAATATTCAATACATGTTTACTGAATGAGAGATTAGGTAATATCCTGGTATGAAAAGGTATTCATTTATTAATTTCTGACTATCACACTTTTATGTTGTTATCCAATTACTGAAGCCTTTAAAAAATATAAATTACTCATTATTTTCTGATAAAGATTTATCCAGTGGACACAGTGTGCATCCTTGCCCACTCAGTTTTGCAATTGAATCTGCATCTTGTTCTTCTATTCCTTTTTAAAAACTGATTAGAAAATGCATTGTTTAATGTCAGGGGAAAGGGAAATAAGGGACCTGTATAACTTTTTCTTTTGGGGCTGGAAAAGGGGAAATTAAGTTCCCACAAAGAAACTAGATCATTCTGAGTTCCTAAAATTCACCAAGTCAGAAAGCTAGTTTTCAGAGTAAAGACCAAAGATCCAATTTTTAAATATATCATATTCATAGATTTATTTTTAAAGGCTGGACAGCTCAAAACTTTCAGATTTTGTTAAAAGATGTGATTATCAGCATGGCTTTTGCATATTGGAGGAATTTCTTTTTAAATAAGTGTTAATATAGTGCTAGGAGATGTGAGGAGGGAAGTAGATTTTGAAAATGAAGCATATTTTGAAATGTTTAGCTTCCATTGTATATTACTTTACTGTGGCTGTTTTCTACCTGCTGTTCCCAGTGAACCTACCCTTGAAGAGCAAAGAAGTGTTGCATCACAGTAGATTTCCTTCCATAAATATTATCTCCCTAATGTCTTCCTTTCTTTTATGGTTTGTTAGGATTTTTTGCATCTGGACACATTACTGATGAGTGATTGACTACTAAATAAACTGTTAGTCCTCCCAAACAGCTATTTTAAGAACTGGAGTCTTTTCAATCACTTTGGCAGAAATGATATTTTGCTTATCTTATTAAAAGGACTTTTTCCTCAAAGCATTCAAAGCACATATAATAATACCATTTCTCTCTCCATTTTTAACTTCCTGGCTTTTTATTTTTACTACATTCTTCATATATTCTAATTCCCTCTGTAGAAATGAGTAATCCTGGGCTTTGAGAGCTTAAGTGATTGACCAATTTTGGAGGACTCACATTTAGGCCAGAGCTGGTTTTTAACAAATACTGCAGTAATCACAGCTAATTTTGTCTTTTTTTTTTTTAAGGATTTTATTTATTTATTCATGAAAGAATAGAGAGAGGCAGAGACACAGGCAGAGGGAGAAGCAGGCTTCATGCAGGGAGCCTGACGTGGGACTCGATCCCGGGTCTCCAGGGTCAGATCCTAGGCCAAAGGCGGTGCTAAACCCCGAGCCCCCCGGGCTGCGTCATTCTTTTTTTTTGTATTATATGGTAGCACTGCTTATATTAGGGGCTGTTTCTGTTTGAGGGCCTTGGGAAGTTTCTCTCTCAACATGGAGAAATATATTTGCCTTTTATAGGCAAGGGTAGAGAAGTGGTGTGCTACTATTCAAGAGAGCCCAGAATATTTGTAAACATCGTTTAAATTTTAAATTTGTTTGTATCAACTGTTTCTAATTACCACTCTTTGTTTTATTGGTCGAAATTCTTATTAGTAAAAAAATAAAAATTAAAAAATTAAAAAATTAAAAAATTAAAAAAAAAGAAATTCTTATTAGTGTCCCTTACCTTTATTTCATTGATTATTTAAAATAAGCCTATGGAAATGATATTCCTGATGATACCATGAACGCTTTTTCACTTGAAAATATCTTTCAGCATCATTTACTTCTCAATCAGTGATGTTATGCTTATCTCTTATTGGCAAAAATTAAGATTTAATTCTGTTTTCATAATCATCCCTCTTTTAAAAATATTAAGCAAATATTTCTTAAGTACCTCCTATGTGCTATATTCTCTCTTTGCTTTCTCATGTTTGGCTCATATTAATGAGTAGTTTATTCCTATAGCCAATTTTATTTAATGAACTATGAAGTTAGAGATAATTTTGTTAGCTATTTGAAACTTTTGGGTATCTTCTTTCTTCCTTCACTCTTATGTTTAGCTACTATTCTTCTAAAAGAAAGCTAATCATAAGCCAGTTTAAACACAACTTACTAAAATATCATTTTCAAAATAAACATCACTATTTTGAGATCATTTGCTCCTCAGTAAATCAGCAGTTATTAGCTTAGTTAAGTACCTTTACAAGCAAAATTCCAAGAACAGATTCGGCTTGCTCTCTAAAGGCCAATTTTCTTTTTCCTTATTTTGATAAAACTTGGTCTTTATACAACCTAATTACTTTTATTGCATCTGGAATGATTTTAAATCACTATCAAAACATTAATAACTCTAATTTAAAAAATTTTTAAATCACAGAGTTAAAAGAAGACTAGAGTTTAGCATTGTATTTCTTTGAGTAACCCCTCTATCTACACAGGCTTTAATTGATAGACAGCTTTAATTTGCAAGACAGTGAGAAGCGAGAACATTTATGACAGCAATTAGCTGAACATTCTAATTAATTCAAACATTAAGGATAACAGTTATAACTGGAAAACCATCTTTTCATTAAAACTTAGGCTAAGGAAATGTGATTTGAGTGTGTTTTAAATTTCCTTCTCCCCAATATTGTTGAAATTATTGACTATTTAAACTTTTATAAGCTTATATTTCAAAGCTGTTCTTGAGAAGAAAAAAATCATAATATAATTAAAATGGTAGCAAATAAAATATTCTCTTAGGGTTATTGCCTATATGTGTGGAAAACTAATTAATATATTTTGATCCAAGATGCTCCTAAATACAGAGCAATGATTTTAATCAATGTTTCTGAAAAAGAATCATTATATTGGCTATATGCTACTTGTGACAGTAATGATTACCTTATCATTTAACTAAGTTTGAAGTTTATAATATTGTAAGGTACCTTGAAAAACAAGCTTTTTTCTTGTTGTGTTAAGTACTATGCAGAAGATCGTGGGTTATTTTCCACTCTTACATAACCAGTGAAACTTATTATCATATAAGCCGAACAGTTTTTCTAATTGCATATTATTTTACATATTTTACTAACGATTGCTTTTCCTTTGATGTATAGGATGATCGATGAAAAGAACAGAACAAAACCACTACTTTCCTATAAATTCCTCTTTTTCACTCCACTGAAAGCCATGCTTTACACTTGTATTCATTCTCATTTGTAGTCCCTTTTGGAAATCATCTGATTTATACATGTTCTGTCAAACCTGGGGTTTTTATTTCTAGCACAGAAGTCTTTTGATAAATCTAATTTGGCAAGTTGTATCCTATCAGAATTCAAGTGTTATAGAACAATTATGTTTGCCTTTTTAAAATTGGAATTCAGCTTGAATTTCCTTCCCACTGACAATGACATAAGAGTTCCTTTTTCCATTTTGATGCTAGAAGGTGTCATGTTGATGCCCATTAAATATGTGACAAACGAGGTGAGAAATTCATTATATTGCTATAAAAATCTGTGTGAACACATCTCTTTCTTTTCCTCACCCACCTCCCCCCTTCTGTATTGCTAGAATATTAACAGCGAATCTATGTGAAATTAAACTATGTGCTTATTTGTTTAAAACTCTAAAAATTAACTTTTTAGTAGAAGATAACATAAAGTATATCCTATAGGAGACTTATAAGACCCAGGAATACAGAAAATGGGTATATGACTAGATATCATTATATTGAATAAGAAACATTTTATTTGCACTAAAAGTTGATAAGCATCAATAAAGTGTCATAATATGTTTTCACGTTTCTTAACATCTTCAAGGCTTTATATCAAACACATTTTAATTTGAATTTTAGCCAATATGAAAGAACAATATTGAATTTTTTGTAAAGTGTAGTGCTTGGGCTATAGGAAGCGGTAGATCACAGGACAAGCATCAGATCCATGAGAGCCAGAATCTGGGGGGGGGGGGGGGGGGCTTGGAATAGAGGTCAAGAAGGGCAATAGGCCAGACCTCCAGGGAATTAACTGAAGCCAATCGCCATTAAGTCAAAATAGAAGGAGAAGCCTTTTAAGCTAGGTGCAAAGAAGTTAGGTGGTCTAGAAATCTTATTTTATTTTATTTTTTAAGATTTTATTTATCCATGAGAGACACAGAGAGAGAGAGCGGCAGAGACATAGGCAGAGGGAGAAGCAGGCCCCCCACAAGGAGCCCCATGTGGGACTCGATCCCACACCCCAGGATCACACCCAGAGCTGAAGGCAGACACTCAACCACTGAGCCACCCAGGCGTCCAGTCTAGAAATTTTCAATGTTTTTTTTTTTAAATTTTCAATGTTAATAGTTGTATTGCCAATATATCTGCTCAAGCCCTGGTAAATGAGGACTCTGATGGAGAAGTCACTCATAACAATCACTCTAAATTCAACTCAACTGGAGTCCATGCTGGACATAAACCATAACTATGGGGACATCCTTTGACTAGTCAACCCCAAGTGTACTTCTTGACATGACTGTACTAATATGTGCTTATAAATTAATTTAAAAAAGATTCCTGGGATTAATTAAAAAAAAAAAAAAGCCACCCTGGAACACCTCAGTGGCTCAGCGGTTAAGCACACCTGCCTTCAGCTAAGGGCGTGATCCTGGAGTCCAGAATTGAGTCCCACATTGGGCTCCCTGCATGGAGCCTGCTTCTCTGGAGGCTACTTCTCCCTCTGCCTATATCTCTGCCTCTCTTTCTCTGTCTTTCATGAATAAATAAATAAAATCTTATATATAAAAAAAAAGATTCCTTACATTGAGGAGAGTTAGACTTAATCTAACGCAACATTTACTAAAGTGGTTTCTATAGTTTCAGATTCTCTATTAAAAAAGGGGGAGGGGGCTCATGGTCCAATATATTTGGAAATCCACATACTGTATGTTGTGCTATAAGCTTCAGCATCCATTTTTAACTTTTAGCACTTTGTCATTTTATTCATGCATTCATTTATTCAACAAATTTAATCAAAATCAGATAATTGCCTTGAGAGACAGTGACAACTAGATTCTCAATCTTGATTGGTCTGACTCCAAAGTCTTTCCACTACTCCACAATTGCCTCTCAAGGCAATTAACTGATTTTGATTAATTTGTTTTGCTAAAGCAAAACCTCACTTGAAAGACATTTTAAGTTTGTTTTATTTGTGATTGTCATATGGTATTTATTTTTTTTTAATAGATACACATTTTAGAAATTTAACAGGTTGTGATAAATGTTAGCATTTGGAGAGAAGTTTCAGAAACATATTGTAGCACTAAACCCTGAGGTTCACATTCTGAGTTTCAGAAACATATTGTAGCACTAAACCCTGAGGTTCACAAGCCTCACACATAGTAGGTACTCAGAAGAATATGACTGTAACTCCACATATTACTTGAATAAGTGGTAGAGTAGTTTGAAAAGACAACTTTGAATTCTTAAAAAGAAAGATGCTATTCACATTTTGAAAGTAATTTAATTCTCCATTTGACATGCTCAAAATGGCTGTAGGATTTTTTGCTTTAAAGATAGAGTATATGTAGAAGATGAATATTTAAAATTGGTCCCCTTGAGCATATCTAGACCTACCTATCACCTGCAGCTTCTACATTTTTG
This sequence comes from Canis lupus baileyi, assembly GCF_048164855.1. Classification (NCBI taxonomy): domain Eukaryota; kingdom Metazoa; phylum Chordata; class Mammalia; order Carnivora; family Canidae; genus Canis; species Canis lupus. The sequence goes on along the minus strand of NC_132854.1, from coordinate 52,452,519 downwards.
GCCAAAATATTCTTACGTGATATGAACTTCATATATGTGAGAAAGTCATAGCTCACTACTGAAAATTTGAATATCCTGATCTAAAGCAAGGTCTGGCACATACTTGCAAATAGATTTAAGAAAATGAAATGGATTGCCTTACTATTAAAAAATCTACAGTTCTGAGAGGGAGGTGAGACAGTCTGGCTTTTGCACACACTGACGGCAAGTTGGGCCAGAATGTGTAATTCACAGAGTTACCTTAATTAGCCATGATGTCAACACACCAGTCATCACCGAACTTACTGTCAAAATGCTTTTCAAATATTAAAACTATTATTTCTGTAATGCAAACATATATTTTAATCTCTCCTCTTCACCCTCAGGAGGTGATTTTGAGGAGTGAAGTGATCACAAGGGAAATTCCTAGAAAGAAAAAGAGAAGAACCTAGATAATCTGTAAACTTAGATGGATTCCCAAGCCCTTGTAATTTTTACTTGTATCTTGTATTGCTGTATTACTTTACGTGTATTTACTGTTGCTGAATGGAGTTTTATTGTTGTTATTTTGCGAAAAGCAGAATGATGAACAGAAACTTGAAAAGAAGTCTTAATGTGGAATAATTTTATTCATGTCATTGTATTTCCTTACTAACTTTAAAATGTTTTGGTTTAATTTTAGGGACACCACAGTACAAACCCTTACTCTTCAGCCTTCTGTTAAAGACGGACTAATTGTATATGAAGACTCACCTTTGGTTAGTAATCTAACTGTATAAGTATTCTCAACTGTATTTTTCTCAATGATGATTATATTTCAGCCTTTGAGGGAGGATTTGTAAGATTTCAGTCTTAACTGGAAAACACTCATTCATATGTCATTTGGAAAGTGAACGTTTAAATGCAAATAATTGAGAAAATAAAATGTTTTCTTATTCTGTTTTTTTGCTCTTTGGAGTGATTTAGGGAATGATAGAAATCCTCTAATGATTTCTTTATCATTCCAGAATTAAAAAAAAAATGTTTTCTGTTTTCAAATATGAGAGTTTAGAATTAGATAATGCTTCTAGAATTTTTTAAAAATAATTTTAATGAATAAAATATTAGCCCCGTGTTTTGGGTAGCTGGAAAAAGCCATTCCTCACCTTCTCACATAAGATCCTGGCCTGCTGGGCCTGTCCCTCTGTGTAGATAACTCCTTTGTGTCAGTGGCACAAATAGACCCACATGAGAACCTTGGTGGTCCAGAGGTTTTTGAAGTGATTAAAGTCTTTAGAATCTCCCTTCTGAATTCTCCCAGGTTGGGCCTAACTTTCCCTGAACAGAGATGGGAAGGATGGGGATTAGTGTTAGGAAGCTCTTTATTTTCTGCCTATTAAAAATTCAGTTTATTTTTACCCAAAAATTAAGGAGAAAAACCTGTATCAACTTTTTTTTAAGAATATGAATAAAATGGGCAGCCCGGGTGGCTCAGGGGTTTAGCACCGCCTTCAGCCCAGGGCGTGATCCTGGAGACCGAGGATCGAGTCCCACATCGGGCTCCCTGCATGGAGCCTGCTTCTCCCTCTGCCTATGTCTCTGCCTCTTTCTCTCTCTCTTCTCTGTGTTGCTCGAATAAATAAAATCTTTAAAAAAATTATTAAAAAAAAAGAATATGAATAAAATATTTGTGGTAGAGGGTATCATCTATTTCTCAATCTGTATTTCCTTAAAATTACTAGCCAAAACTATATAATGAGAAAAATTTATTATATGGTTCACTTTATGTTCTGAGATATTTCTTACTATTAAAAAAATAAGTTTTAAAGTTTTAAATTCATTGAGTGTTTCTCCCATCTACTCTCTTAAAATGGTTTTAAGAGGTAATCCTAGCTTTTACCTTTCTCTTCATAATATCACCATTTATTCAGACACCTAAGACCTAGGACAGTCTCCTATTTTTCCTTTCCCTACTTCCCATCTAATCTCTTGCCAAGACTATAGATTATACCTCCAAAAAACTCTTCAGATCAATTTAATGCTTTCTATTTCCATTTTTCCATTCCTCCTCCCCTAAAATCAGGTCCCCCAAACCACTTTTTTACCAAATTATTATAGTAATCCCCTTTTAGTCTATTTGCATATTGCTGCCAGATAAAATGTCCTAAAGTGTAGCTCCAAGCTTCATTCCTATCATGCCTGAACTCATAAATCTTTATAAATGTATTATTTAATGAGATAAAGTACATATTTCTTGGTCTGGCAATCAAATTGTAGCAGAAACCTGATCTACCCTTTCAGACCATTCTCTCTTTTCTTACATTTAACCTCTGCTTCAGCCAAGATAGACTACTCATATTCACTCTTCCCTCAGTATGCCTCAGGCTTTCTTGAGTGTGACCATTGATTAGGGAATCAATGAATCCCACATGGATATCCTGAATACTTATGTCTTCACCATCCATTCTGATCTATTAAAATCCTGTACTTCTAGAGCTATAACAAATGCAATAGTCTAATATCTACTCTCGATTGTGATGTCTCAATCTTCTTAATTCCCATGGCACTTTAATTTCTGTATTTGTTATATTGTTTTAAATATCCTCTAAAACACGACTCTGGGGTGTTAAATATGGACATCACCAACATAGGAATAATTATGATGCTAAAGGGAAATAAAGTGATTACTGCAGAGTTAACAGTTTAGTAACTATGTGAAGCTTTTGGTAGAGATCCATAAATTTTGTTTCCAGCTCTGCTACATACTTTTTTTTGTGGTAGTATACCCATAACTTAAATAAAACTAGCTACTATTATAAACCCAAAGCAATGGTGATAAAAATTTTAAAACATTTGCTCTCATTTTTTTGTTTATGATAAATGTTCTGTCTTTAAAGGTTAAAGCAGTAAAGTTGGGTCATGTTCTGGTGGTAGATGAGGCAGACAAAGCCCCAACAAATGTCACCTGTATTTTAAAAACTCTAGTAGAAAATGGAGAAATGATTCTAGCAGATGGAAGACGCATTGTTGCAAGTGAGTATATAAAAAGGCTTTCAATATATGCAAATTTTACATCTTTGGTATCAAATCACGCACTTAGCTGACTAATCTACAAGCAACAAGCATAAATTCAATATAACTGAAGCTGTCTGTGTTGACAGTCATTTTTAAAAGTCAGTACATCTGAATCTTTGTTTCACATTTTTACAGCCAGAGAGCACCTTTAAAAATTTCCATAGTACTCTTAAAACAAATCAGCTTTATATTTTTCTACTCTGAGAATACCAGCTATAATCTTATTATACTCATCTCTCCATTATTTTGTGCAATTTGTTTTCTTATTATTTGGATTTCTTAAAAGCTCTAGCATGTTTCTATGACTTATAATATTAAAATTAATGTTATTATTACTCAATAATTAGAAAAACTCACCAGGGAGTTTTGTATGTTATATATATATTTTTTTCATAGATACCTGAATCCATGTGTGCGCTTGTGTATATATACACACACACTCATGCATTCATGCACATGTACACACACCCATACACCCACACACCCCTACCTCAGGAAGAAGTTATCCTGTGCTTAGGACTATCTTCTTATATTCAATTCATTCATTCATTTATTTATTTTTCTTATTGTTAGAAAAACCGTAGATTGATGAGTCTCATTTGTCCATTTAACTTATAAAGAAAAATTGTTTGATGTAATGTGAGAATATTTTCTAGTTTCTAATTTAAATTTTTGTGTGATGAGACTTGAACATCTGTAACTAGCCATTGAAAATACATATAGGCAATAGCAGAGTAACCAAGCAAATTGAAACTAAGAACTAAAATCTTCAGTATTCAAAGAGAATATGTCAAGAAAACCCATTGAAAATGTACAAGTGCCTCACTAGACAGGTTCTTCTTAGACATTATCATTGGGAGATGGCCATTTCCAAGCCTAGGAAACTAACATACAATATAAATAATACAAGTATAAATATAAATAATAAAAATATTCTAACATATCGACTTCACAGTGATTTTATGGGAAAAATGAGAATTTGAGTTAGCCTGGATACTACCTCCTATGAAGATCTCATTCAGACTCTCAGGATCAGAATCTGTCTGCCCTTTTTAGATGCATTTTGAAGACAGTTAACAGAAAACAAGAAAATAATTGCTGAAACAAAATTGTAGTTAAAGAGTGATTATCTCCTGATGATCCTCTACATTTTCTAATGTATTTTTGAAGAGTAGTCTAGAAGAAAAGGAGTCATCCTAATTTTTAAACTCCAATTTGATTGTACACAATATTTTAAACACAAGAGCCTCTGAAGCTGTTCTGAACATGGTTTCTTAAAGCATCACTTCTAGAGCTGTGTTTTCCGTTTTCTTTCCTTTTTCAGTTTTGATTTTTTATTGCCATTTTTATTTTAATTAACTAATTAAAGTTTGCCTGTGACACATACCCTTTTATCCACCACAACTAAAATTAACGGGGCTCAAACATTAAGACTATTAATTGTATTTTGTGCACAAATATATGGCATATTTGAAAGATTATATTTAAAAAGATTAAGTATAGATTCATACAGAGTCATCTCAAAACTGCAGGTGCTTCACAGCTATCCTTTTTAAAAGATGGACAGCCTAAGGCGGGAATTTAAATAAACCCAGATGACAAGCATTCCTTCTCAAAATAACCACAATAAAGTTTTTACCATCTGAAATTATCGCCTAGACTAGCAGTTCTATCTGAAATGTACATCAGCCAGTAGAATATTATATTCAGTTTCTTTACTGCCTTAAACATTTGCACAAAGGAAGTTTCCATCAACTTGCAGTTACTTATTTTAAGAACCAAGGTAGAATTCTTTAATTGGAAATATGTCAACATTGCACTAATGAGCTGACTAGGTGCTCAAGGGCTTTATTCTATATTAAGTTTCAAAGTAGATAATTGGAAAAAGGAATCACTCATTTGCTGCGTGATGGCAGGCAAAGTGATGCAGCTACTGATCTTATGAAATCCAAAGGATATTTGGATTGTCCTTCAAGTATCCTTTGGATTATTCTTCATTATGGATTCTTTATCTTTTTCTTTTTTTGAGAAATAATAGCACCTCAAGCCAAATTTCAATACTGCAAAACAATATTTGGACAAGTTTGCTTTTTAGATGTACATTGAATTTACATAAAAATACAAGTCCCTGTAAAATTCAGTATGTGCTTCATCAGTATTCTGTTCTTAAGCACAATTCTCAAGAAAGTTTTTTTCCCTATAACCAAATTGTGACAACCAGAGTTTTGGAGTTCTTCTTCTTTTTTTTTTTTTTTTTTTTTTTTGAGTTTTGGAGTTCTTTATGACTGAACAACATGACTGCTTATATTATTTCAAGGCCATCACTTGATATTCCTAAGAATTACTAAATATGAATAAAGACTAAATAGAAATTCTGTTTTTCAGATTCTGCTAATGTCAATGGAAGAGAAAACGTTATTGTGATTCATCCTGATTTTAGAATGATTGTCTTGGCCAACAGACCTGGATTTCCTTTCTTAGGCAATGATTTCTTCGGTACTTTAGGTAAAAACATTAATGAAAACAATAAAAAAAATAATAGCAATAACAATAATGTCTTAGTAGCAATGCTGAAGCAGGTCTCATTGAATGCTGCATGTGCTGTGTCATCATCACAACCACCTGGTGAGAGTATTTGTTATCTCATTTTAGGGAAGGAGAGTATCAAATATTCAGAGGGATCCACTTTTTCTGGAGTCACTTAGATAATAGTGTTAGAAGTAGGCTTCAAATTGAAGTCTGTCTGATTCCAGATCCTGTTTTCTCAAACTATTATACTATACTTTGTTGTTTGGAGCCTCTAAAAGGACAAAAAAGGTCCTGCACAAAATAAGGAATGGTTTGTAGTGTGGTTTTTGTCACATCCCCGTTAACTATAAGGATTTGAGACCAGCTCAAATCCAGGTGACTGATTCATATGGATCAGAGAGGCCCTTAGACAAACTTCATCATCAGGAGACTTTTAGAAGGACTTCTCTATAGCAAGGAGGTAATTCTAGCTACCAGTAATTCTCATTTTCAATATGAAGCAGGCTCAGTCTTCTAGGATTCTTGATCTGACAATTCCATATCAGCAAATTTATTCAAGAGAATTACCTGTACAATGATTTAAGTACAAAGATAGACAATATAGCATTGTTTACAGGAAGTAGCCAAACAATGGGAACAACCCAAATGTCCATTCAAATGGAACTGGATAAAGTAATTCCATGATACACACATAATAGAGTCTGTGCAGCAGTGAAAAAAAGAATGGGCTAAGTTTACCTATGCTGATTAAAAAAAAACAAAAACAATCCTCAAGATATATTTAGTGAAACAGATAGCCATAATAGTGGTCTATCATTTGAATTAATTAAAAAAAAAAAAGGCAAGAAGGAGGTATATACATGAATATGCTTATACACATATAGAATTTCTACAGAAGAGTCTATCTCTCTGACTTCCTGTTCATTCTGTTCTATGATGCTCTTCCCGTCACTCATTCTTTTCCAGTCACTCTACCCTCCTGCTGCTTCTTGAACATACGAGATACACTTGCCTTAGGGCTATATATTAGCTATAACCCTCTGCCTGGAATGTTCTTTCTCTACCAATAGTTGCATTTGCTCAGATGTCATCTTCTCAACAAGACCTACCTGACTCACCTCCCCAACCATTACCATTTCTGATGTCCTGTGCTGTGCTTCTCTCTTCTTTTTTTCTCTCTTGGAAACATACAGTGTCTAACATTTATAGTTACTGTTCATTTTCAGAATATAAACTTAATAAGGACAGGAATTTTGTGTTTTTGATCACTGATATGTATAAAATTCCTAGAATAGTACTTGGCTCATGGGAGATATTTAATAATTATGTGATGAATGAATGAATAAAGGGTTAATGTATTGTATTTGATTTTCCGCAAAAAAACATGTACTTCATATTTGTGTTCAAATGTGTATAGTCTGTGAGATACAAGCTTGAAGTTATCATGGCTTGCATTTTATTCAGTTACTTTTATAAATACATAATAATGATAAATTATGATTTGAATGATTTTTTTTGAGAGGGAGTGTGTGCATGAGTAGAGGAGGAAGGGCAAAGGGAAAAGGAGGGGAAGAATCTTAAGCAGTCTCCATGCTGAGCCCCCTACATGGGGCTCAATCTCATGAGCCTGAAATCATGACCTGAGCTAAGGTCAAGAGTCAGACACTTAACCAACTGAGCCACCCACGCACCCCTATAATTTGAATGATTTTTAAGAACTAGAAAGTTCTTTTTAAAATGAACATGCTAAAAAAATAAAATAAAATGAACATGCTAAATAATGCATATCTCTTTACTGTAACTTCCTTTGGCCCCTGGTTTCTTGGATTATGAATCAGTAAAATTACGTGAACTTTTAATATGAGAAATCATCTGTCTTAAGGATAGGTTATACTGTTCCAGGATAATCTCAAGTTGCCTAAATTACAGTTGAAATATTTCTATGTTCCTTTTTCTTCATTTTAGTTTAGACATTGTCTCTGAGGGCTTCCTTTTCCAAAACTAACTTCCAAAGTGTATTCTAGCAATCTGTACAAGATACAAATTATGTATAGAGCAATGCTACTAATTCCCTCTTTCTGGATCCATAAAGAAGCACACGTGTATATACACGTATCGTATATACACGATAGGTGTATATAATTTCGAAAATATTCAACATGTGTTAAAAATGCAGTCTCAGAACCATATGAAAAGTATTTTCCAATTAATAGAAAAGGAATAAATTACCAAAACTATATGTTGTATTTATGCATTTTTAAAAAGACTCATGCAGGTATTGAAGAACAAATACACTGAACTGTTAATACTGGCTGCCTATGGAAGAGGGAGTGGGATTGGCAGAGACACGGGGAGTCTTCTCTTTTTTGTTTTTATTTGAGTATCTCCCATTGGGATTGTATTCAAATATTATATAATTTTTTAACAGAAATAAATCTGTGAATAATAAACCACACATCATTCAATTTCCTTTTCTTTTGCTTCAGTGATTTGCTTTCTACTCTATACCATCCTATTGTTGCACAGGCTTTCTATGCAGTTTTACACACTTAAAAATAGAAGTGCTTTGGTGAACAACCAATGGCTCTTTAAATGACCATTCCATAGTTCCTATGGCATTATAACGGATTACTGGCATGCTCAATGTGAATCTTTTCTCCTACAGGTGATATTTTTAGCTGCCATGCAGTTGATAATCCCAAACCCCATTCAGAGCTCGAAATGCTCAGGCAATATGGACCAAATGTGCCCAAGCCCATCCTTGAGAAGCTTGTAGCTGCCTTTGGAGAGCTGAGGAGTTTAGCTGACCAGGGCATTATTAACTATCCTTATTCTACCAGAGAAGTTGTCAACATAGTGAAGCATTTACAGGTATGACACACGCTAGTGCATAAAGGTTTAAAACAAACCATCAATCTTGGTTTTTTTTTAGATTGCTTAATTTATACCATGTCTTTCAATTTCTAAGATACAGTACTGATTCAGATTATATAATATGAAGTGTTTTAATCTAAATTTTATTTTATTTTATTTTATTTTATTTTTATTACATTTTTTAATGATAAATATGAATCTTACCAAACAAAGTTATTGAAATGTATCTCACTGGAAAGTATTTATGTTGCTGCTTTTACTTATACACTTGCTATTTGACTCTTACAAACACAATTTGAGATTGTGAGATGGCAAAAAAAATGAGATATCAAAAAAATTCATGTTAAAATGAATTTAGAGTATCCTCAACTGAAAACACCTGGACATTGCACTATTCTGTTGAAAGTCTCTACCCAATCCTATTCTTTTTTTTTTTTTTTTTTGAGGTTAAAATTTTTTTTTATTTATTTTTTATAGGTGTTCAATTTACTAACATACGGAATAACCCCCAGTGCCCATCACCCATTCACTCCCACCCCCCGCCCACCCGAACTAGGGGTGGTAGAAGGGGTTCTACCACCCCTAGTTCGTTTCCCAGAGTTAGCAGTCTTTACGTTCTGTCTCCCTTTCTGATTTAAATCTGGAAGACTAACAGTTTATGTTAGCCTTTGAATTGACTTAGGTGAAATTCTATGCCATTGCCATCATCAAGGAATTAGGAAATTTGGTGAGGGCAAAGGAAGACAAGAGAGTGAGACAGCAGGGAAACTTTACCACTGTTGGACTTTATACAACAAGCATGTTGTATCTGAGTGAAAAATATTTTCATTTTGAAAACAAAAGACACGGAAATAGAAAACTCAGTAGGAAGTAACTATTATATGCCTGTAAATACTGCAAGAAAGTTCTTTAAGATTCAATAAATGGACAGGAAAATGCAATCCATTGTAGCCATGTACAATATATAGTCCACCTTGGAGAAGAAAACAACCCAGGTCAGCAGTACTTTTATAATAAATAATAGTCCTTAGCAAAAAGTCACAACCCAATGACTCTTGACCTTTGACCTATCCCCAGTCCTCTAAGGAAAATCTAGAAAGGAAAATAGAAAGCTTCATTCTGCGTATTAAACCATGAAAAGCCCAGCTCTGATCCCTGTGCCTAAAAAAAAACAAGACAGAGCCAGTAGAGGACACAGAGTACACAGCCAGTATAAATCTCACTGTTAGTAATATTTTCTTTCCTTCCGCTATTCCCTTTTTGTCTATTTACTATACTTTCTATGTTCTTCTTCTCTTCTTTTCTTGCTCCTTTATCTTTCCTTTCATTTACTCACAGATCTGTGACTTCTCTAAATACTTCTATATAGATATCCAACACTGTTCTTTCTATGGAAATACCTTTTTTTTTTAATTTTTTATTTATTTATGATAGTCACACACACAGAGAGAGAGAGAGGCAGAGACATAGGCAGAGGGAGAAGCAGGCTCCAGGCACCGGGAGCCTGATGTGGGATTTGATCCCGGGTCTCCAGGATCGCGCCCTGGGCCAAAGGCAGGCGCCAAACCGCTGCACCACCCAGGGATCCCGGAAATAGCATTTTTTTATTTAGTCAATCTACTACTCATCTTAAAGGCAATGAAAGTCACCAAACAGGATCAGAGCATTGATATAGCATTTGAGAGAAGGAAGTGTTCCCCCTCAAATTCTGATATTTATTTGAAAAAGAAAATATTAAGTTATCAGAGCAAACAAAGGAAAATGTATATATTCCTCCTATCTTGTTACCAGAAAAGGTTCATAAATATCTGCTAAAGTTTGTTCAATCATTATTGTTCTATTATTTTTTTAATCTTTATTATGTTGTATGTTTTATCACGTGTCCATAAGGTTTTTTGTTTGTTTTTTTTTTAATACAGAAATTTCCCACTGAAGGTCTCTCCAGTGTGGTTAGGAATGTGTTTGACTTTGATTCGTACAACAACGACATGAGAGAGATTTTGATTAACACTTTGCACAAATATGGGATACCTATCGGAGCAAAACCAACTAGTGTGCAGCTGGCAAAGGAGTAAGGCAAACTCATTATTGATCAAATACTCTTAGGGGTTATTGTTCTGATTCTGAAATGGTGATAATTCTGAGTCTACTGTTACGTGCTACTAAACTGGCATAGTGTGGAAATTCCATGAGTAACCTTTTCACATATATTATTGCTATTTGCTGGCTGGATTTCAGTCAAATAGCATTATTTATAGGTCTGTGTAAATTGAGAATTTTAATTATTTTGAATGTCTTATGAATAGATAATGTAATCAAATAAAGGGAAATATTTGTTTCTTTAACAGTCTCTGTCCTTTTGTTGAATTACTGTGAGTCTCATTATTTCCTAATCTAGTGCAAAATCATGGTACAAATATGAAAACTACATAAAGGGAAAATATGTATTTAGTTAAGATGATCTTATTTATGTCACCATATATTTTTCTGTTGTGATCGTTTTCTAAATTTATAATCTTTTAACTTGAGAATGTTGGTTACTTATTTCAGCTTAAAAAAGAAAGAAGTAGTGAAAACAAGTGGGTTTGTTTCATGTAGGCCAATTCCCTGCCTTTTATTTTGAAATTATAGACTACGTACTTAACCTTAGTAAAGAATCTTATAAATATTGTTTACCGGAAAGATAGCTGATATAGCTTATTAGTAATTAAGTCAGTGCAAATTCACTAGAAAACAGTTTTAGATTTGTATCACTTAATTGATAATGCATCTAATGCTATCTTTTCTTATCAATTACCATAATTCTCAAGGGACAGTAATTACTTTCAAATTATTATTTAAATTTAATCTCATATAGGAGGCACTCTTTACTTTTCTTAGAAAAAAAATGATTAAGTATAAATTAATGATTAGTCCAGCTATACACACACATACATATATGTACATATATATCCTAAATGTATTTATCATCCTTACTCATTTATTCCTTAAAGTTATAATAAGAACTTGTGAGACTATATATAGATAAAAATAAATTTTTAAAGCTTTAATAATTTTTTCAAGGATTCTCAAAGAGAAACAAATATTTCCCTTTTATGGTAAAAGCACAAGATGGAGTTATGTTTGAAATGATCAGTGAATTGATTTATATTACTAGTGAATGAGTAATTTTTTTTAAAAAGAGTCATTTGGTGTCAGTTACTAATACAATTTTCTCTAAAATACTGTTTTACTGATTGATTAGCGGTGTTTGTAGGCATTGTGAAACTAGTTTGCCTTCTATATTAGAGAGTTCAAGAAATTATCTTTATTATGCAAACTTCTTATAAGTTCTTCTGTTTTTTTACTTCCTTTTTATGAACTATATCTTTATCTTCAGTAGGAAATAAGATGGCTTTTATTACTGTTAACAAATTTCTATAGAGTACTGGCTTCATGGAAGCCAGGCTTCTGATTTAAAAATAACTGTTGGATGCTTGAACACTTGAAATAAAAATTAAAATACATATCAGTTGGTAAGGTCAATCAAAAGAAAATGGTTGGCATTTTAGGTTTCTAAGGAAGACAAGTAAAATTGTTTAGCGTATTCATTAGTCTTCCATTCTAAACTGAAAAATCTTGCCATGGCAAGTTAATTCTAACTCTAATATTTGTGAGTGGAAATAGTACATTGAACCTCTAAGCAAGATGGTCACACTCATGCCTAACATGGGGATGGAAACAACCGCTTGTCCACCCACTGCATATAGCTAAAAATAGTCTCATAGATGAGTGAATTTTCCCTTGGGTTGGAGATAATAGTAGACTGCAGTTTGCACATTCACACATTTTTTCCACATCGGTAAATTTCAATGACTTGGGCAGCTGAAGAATAGTGATGTCATTTTGTTGCCCTCTAAGTGAAATCCACAGGTTCCATATGTCTATTTCTGTTGAACAGTCAGTCCTGTACTTTGCTAGGGTAGCATGGGAAGGTGACAAAGCAATGGCCTAGGAATTTAGCAGTTCATCACATATTCAACCTGTGTGCCAGGTCAGTGCTGGAGAAACAGATCTTAGCCCGTTGGTAAAATGAGGGCATTTATTACAGATAGCGTAATTATTTTAGCTTCTAATTAGTCCATGTTTAACAATGGAAGGGGGTACATTTAATAGTAACTCTGTAAAAAGAGATGTAAAATAAGACTGTCCTAGTAAGGCCTGAATATAGGGCCATTTTCATAAAGTTAATAAGGGGAACTTTGTTAAGATAAGATTCCTTCCTATTATAACATCCTTTGCATTTTAATGTAACCTTAATTTTCTCTCCTTGCAAAAACAAAAATAAGAAAGAAGTTGATACTAACGTTTTCTTTTTTCTCCTTAGAGTAGCACACCATTAATAGTAATCACATAGACCTCTGAAGTTTTGCCCCATAAGGACATAAATATTGTACTTCACTAGACCAGTTCTTCCAGTTCTTCCTGGCTGCTCCTGCCCACCTCTGCATATACTATGTCAGTGAAGGAGATCCACATTGGGCTTCTGTTCCTAAAAAAGAAAGACAAAATGTTTTAATTATTGTTAATATCCTTTTGCCCTGAATAAAAAATCCTTGCTATAGCCTCATAATCTTGTTCCCTAATCCAACCATAGTGTTTATTGGATGGGAGCAAAATTGCATTGAGCCCAGAATAAAGTGTTCACATTCACATTCACATTCAAGATGGGGATGGAAAATAATTGGCTACCCACTGTATATAACTAAAATGGGATGTAAGGCAGACACTGTAGAAGAAAGAAGTTTTCACATGGGCACAGATGATACTACACCACTGTTTGTACAGTCTTCTACAGCACTTTTTTCCTCAGCTGCAATCAGAATATATTTTGGCTGTTTAGTGATGTTGCATTAGTGCTCTTTGGTGAATTCCCAGAAGAGTTGCTGTCACTTCCCCTTTTGTCTCCTAATGGGTGCGAGATGGTACCTATCACTCATCTCTGCAGATTTTCAAAGGTCTTTAATAAACCTTGGCTAATCCTGGTACTTTTAGGCTAAGTCTTACTGGGTGGTTATTTTACCTTGTGTGGTCATGCCATAATGCAACTCTTCTTCTGATCTACAATATATTCCTAATTTTTAGTACTGAGATCAGAATTGGACACCTAGACCCTCAACGTTACATTGGTCTCTTCCCACTAGTACTTCCTGAGAGGTTTTTTTTGTTTTGTTTTTGTTTTTGTTTTTTTTTAAATCATCGTTCCCTTTTAAGTTTCTAATATATGAGATAGGATAGGCCAGAGAAATGGTAGCTGTGGCCAAATAAGGAGACACACTGGGAGAAATTTAGGTAGAGATAGAAGGATTTGGGTCAAAATTCAGGCTCTTAAAAAAATAACCTGAGCTATTGAGTTCCAAATGTCATTGTTGGGGGGGGAGGGGGATAAATGAGTGCACACATACATAATTAAGTCCAAAGATCCAACCAATGGCATAATGATTATCTACTATAGTAGAAATAGATCATAAATTTCAAAGAGTTTTCTTGTTTTTCCCTTAAATGAGCTTCTTTTCTGAAGTTTCTTTTATTTAGAAATAAACATACTGCTAGTGCATTAGTTCTTCTAAGTTTAAAAATGTGTTTCAGAGTAATTTATGAACTCAACATGCTGTAGAAACATTTGCTTCAAAGGAAGAAAAAAATCTGTATCTTGTGACATAATTTTAAGTGACTTATACAATATCTTTTCTTAAATTTATTTTTTTTTTAATTTTTTTTTATTTATGATAGTCACAGAGAGAGAGAGAGAGAGAGAGGCAGAGACATAGGCAGAGGGAGACGCAGGCTCCATTCCCTGGGAGCCCGACATGGGATTCGATCCTGGGTCTCCCGGATCGCGCCCTGGGCCAAAGGCAGGCACTAAACCACTGCGCCACCCAGGGTTCCCTCTTTTCTTAAATTTATATGCCACTGTCTATTTGACATTTCTTAAGATGAGAGAATTGTCATTTCATAGATTTATAATGGAATATACTCTACCTGTATGTTTATGTTAATTAATAACAATATTAATGATGGTAATGAAAGCAACTTACAGAAAACTATGTGCCCAGCACATTTCCAGGCATTCTCTTTACCTGAATTTAGATAATCTTCATAACAAACCTATCCTATATAATGTTATATATATACATATAATATTAGTATTGCATTTTGTAGATGAGAAATTTGAGGTTATGTCACTTGCCTAAGGTTAGATAGCTAATAAGGGGCAGATAATATGCATATACATAATTTTAATTCCAGTTCTAAGTACAAATATAAAATTGGTATCCAAACTATAAATCAGAGTTAGTCCTTGGATACTGAAAATTGCTGTAATTGGTTTAAAAGGTCCTTGAGATTTTAAGTAAGCATGTTGGAATTATCATTGACTATGATGTCATACATGTGTAATATACAAATTCTTCATAGAGTTATAATAGATTCAGATTGAGGGGCGTGCCAAGTCCCCAATGATGTTGCGCAATGAAAAGTAAGTCAAAAAGCAGATTAGCATGGACTTTTGGCACAACAAAGATCATTTTAGAGACCCTTCATTCCCAGTTTAGTTTTCCTTTTTTTTTTTTTTTGACATAGTGAAGGATCATGAAATAAAACATAATAAAAACATATTGTTCCCATTTAGAACAATAAATACTAGACTTTGTCTGCCATATAAAAAAAAACAGACGGGCCATTATTCCTTCCTAATTTGGAACACAAAACTAATTTATAGAATCTTCTCAAAGGTTGTGATCATTTCCAAATAAATTAAACATTCAGAGAAGTTATCTCTATCCTCTGAAGTTATCATCATGTGGTTTTCTTTCCCTGTCTTCCCTAGGAGATGCACATGTCTATAAAATACTTAAATGATCATCCATCTTACTCTAAATATTTTGTCATCAACTCTGTTGATTTCTTTTTTAATGCAGCTTAGTTTATTCTTAAATTAGTTTTGTTGTTTGTTGGTTGGTTTGTTTTTTATGGGTTTTTTTTTTTTAGAGAGAGAGAGAGAGCATGAAGGAGGAGATGCCGAGGGAAAGAGAAGGATTCTTAAGCAATCTCCATGCCCTTGTAATTACTTCCAATGTCCTATTGACATCTATATTTTCTATGCCTTCATATGCTTTCTTAAAATTTTTTAAATTTCATTTTTCAGGCAAAATAAGGTAACTTTGAATTAATAAGATCTAGGTCCTTATGAGCTAATATTTTTCTTAACTTTTTTTTTAAGTAGGCTCCACACCCAGCATGGAGCCCAGCACAAGACTTGAACTCAGCAACCCTGAAATCAAGACCTGAACTGAGAGCAAGAGTCAGATGCTTATTCAACTGACTCCCCAGCCATATTTTTATTAAACTTTTTAAATAGACTCACATATTAAACAAGTTAAAAATAGATTGGTAGCTATCGATAGTAATTGCTTTTGAGAGAGGCCCTGCAGAAGAGAAAGGAAGCCCCACTTTCTGTACTCTTTTAATATTCTAACGTGTATTATTTTCTATGTTTTATTTTTTAAATGTCTACCAACTATCTGGGCACTGGAATTATTCATTTTGTTTTCTTATTTAAGTAAAATAAAAATAATGAAGTAAAGGTCTATTCTGAAATTGCCATATTTGGGGACACCACACTGTAATGCCTGCCCTTAGGGTTTAACATTGACACCCTTCCCAATAGCAAAGGAGAAATCACATTAAGCAGGCATTTCTATTGCATTTCAACACAATATAAGTAAATTTATGCATTGGTAGACATCATCATAAACATATTGAATGAGGGAAGACAACACTTTCAAAGCAGCAAAAATAAAAATTGTTGTGCATATTTGCAGACAGAACAGCTTCATCTATAATGAATGTCTCAAAGGGTATCTGTCTAGAATTGGTTTTCTATGTTAAAGATATAGAAATGTCCTGTGTAATTGGAACCTCAATAGCAGCTGCTTCTCTGACCAAAGCCAATTCTGGGGTACCAGAGGCATCAAGGAGAACATTCCAGCCAGGACCTCTCTTTGGAGTAATTTCATTAGGTTTATCTTTGAAAATAGGAATAATTATCAGTTTACTGTTTATCATATTAAATTAAGACTCTTCTTAAAGTTTTGTGATTCTCTTTCCATTTTCCAAACTATATGTGCTATAATTTTCTTTTTATAGTCTTGGTTTTTACAAATGAGTCCACAGTGCTGATCCTGGAGTTTTAAGGTGTGCAGTTCCATTCTGCATGATGATTTACTTTCATTTCATAAAAGAGCTCTTAGTTTTCAAAAGTAATAAGATTTACATAATGACATCCCAGAACTATAATAAGCAGAAGAGTGGCATTGGGTTTTATAGTTTCATACCCTTTGCCCCATATTCCCTTGGTATGTTATAAAGTAGCTTCACAGCCATTTAGTTTGCTTTCAGTTCCTTTATGAAGATGCAGAAAAAATTTAAAATATAATCAATCTACATAGAAATCATTAAGGTTTATGAATCTTCTTTCATACTCATCGTAAACAGTCTCACAAAATTATCCTTGGATTCCCTTAAGCATTTTCAAGTGATATCTGTCACTTGCCTGCATAGAAATCCCCAATCTCCACCTATAACTAACTCTTCCAAATACAACTGCAAAGTAGTTTGCATCATTTATTGAGTCATGCAGTCAGAATGCAATGGGGGAAGAATGCTGTGGTGGTCTTGAGATGAGAAACAAGTCGGTAAAGATGTTGGCACTTCTGAGGTAGCCGAGCATTCATTTATTTAACAAACAGCATTGAGCATTTATGTGGTAAATGGTGTGGTTTGAAGTGGTGAGGTTTGGAGCCCATGGCCAAGAAAGAATCCTTGAGACCTTCCACGGTATTTTGGAAACAAGGTTTCCAGGATCCTAAGGCGGCTAGCTGTTGTTAGGAAAAGGTCATTTATTACTGCTTAGTAAACCCTCATGTGACCCTTCAGTTGTCAATTAGTGGGCCATATGCTTGGAGGGTGATTGCTAACCTGCATCTTGGTGGATGGAGAAAAGGAAGTTTCCAAAGGAATCTTTGTATGTTAAAGAAGACTTACAGGATCCTGGGGGGCTGGCCTTTTGCCCTCAGCAAATTGTCAACATCCAGGCAGCTGAGCTCCAGAGGAAGGTCACTCTACCTGTTTCAAGGACTTGTCAATGAAGTGTAGGCAGTAAGGAAATTTAATATTTTTCTTTTGCCTTTGTTTCCTACATCAATAAACACGAGGTAGGTAGTCATAAATATAAAGGTTAAGAAGGCTTCATATCTGCCTTCAAGGAGGTCCCTCAAGTAGAGTGACTTGTGTTATGTGAGAGGCACACTAGAGAGAATCAGAGACATAGGATTGCTGCCTTCTGCTCTAGGAGAGTCAGGGAGGATTAACCAGGCTGAACACTTAAGGGATTACTGGGCCCTCTCTAGTCAAATAAAACACTTCAGGCAGAGACAGTTTTAAGAGGCTGTGGTGCATTTTGGAAATTGCAAGTAGTTTGGTGACTCAAAGGGTGAAGTGAGGGCATGCCATGTTGATGGGCCTAAAAGGGAGAAAAGAGTCAGGGAATCCCAGAAGAATTTTCTGCCAAAAAGTAACATGCTCAAATGCATAATTTAGAAAGATTACTTTTGGGGTTTTTTCCGGGTCTTTTTGTTTTGTTTTGTTTTCTTTTCTTTTTTAAAACAAACTGAAAGGCAGTGAAGCTGACAGCAGAAAGACCTGTCTGGAAGCAGCTGCAGCTATCCAGGTGATGATCAGTGAGGACTGGCCTGTAGCAGTAGGAAGGAAAGGAGGCCCAAGAGCAAGAGAGATTTCAGTGGCAGAATGGATGGGTTCTGAGTACCAGAGAGTCAAAGATTCAAGTGAGATGTAAGCCTTACCCTTGATAAATTCATCTCGCTGGGGAAACACGAAAACTGCCAACCTCGCCATGCAATGTTCTATTCAAAGTGCTATATTCACAGTAGGGTTATCTCATCCTATGAGTCCTTCTTGTGGGAAATAACAGAGGTTCTCTGTGGGGAGTTGGAAGGGTGGGGAATTTCCAACTGGGAAAGATTCAATCCCAATCATTCTTGATGTGGATGATTAGAAAAGGGAAGAATTTAAGGTTAGAAAATACTGACATGTGGCTGTAAAGCAGATGGCAGAAAAAAAGAGAAGTTTTTGCAGTAAAACTTGAAGAAAGATGAGAGAAAGGAATCCTAAGCCCCAGAACCGTACTTTGGCAACTTCTTCGAGGAGGAAGAAAGCCAGAGATGTGTGGAGCAAGCTGCCAGTGTCTGCTCTGGCACAGTGACGTGAGGCACCAGCGCTAAGACTACACAGTGGCATTCTGGATTATTGGGACATGTTTTTGAGAACCATCAGCCAAGAATACCAAGTTTCCCCCAAATCTTTGTCCATCTCATGCATCCAAATTATTCTTCATTTCTATGACCTCAGCAGGACCTAGGTGACAGAAGTACGCAAATCTAAGAAAGTGAAAGCCATCAAGTCTAATGCAGAACCAGGCAAAGAAAGGAAATGCATCTATACGTAGTTGTTGTGTGCATGGCATTTGCAGCAAAACAAAAGTAATTTGCCAGCGATGTGTGAGATTTTAGGGCAGGGAGATTCAGAAGTTTCTAGTAAATGAGGGTGGGTAACTGGGAAATAGTAATATCCATTATTACTTAAAGTATTTTAAGGGGGCTTTTCTATTTTCTCTTTTTAAGTACACTTTTTATTTTAGTAAATATAAATATTTGCAAGGGATTCACTTCTGACCTTGCTCTGTAAATTTATTCTGTATCAGGTCTTAAATTTGAAAATTGCAAATACAGAACTATATTCTAAAAGTTTCTAAAGGGGCAGCCCCGGTGGCTCAGTGGTTTAGCGCCACCTTCAGCCTGGGGTGTGATCCTGGAGACCCGGGATCGAGTCCCACGTTGGGTTCCCTGCATGGAGGCTGCTTCCCTCTCCTCTCCTCTCCTCTCCTCTCCTCCCCTCCCCTCCCCTCTCCTCTCCTCTCCTCTCCTCTCCTCTCCTCTCCTCTCTCCTCTCTCCTCTCTCCTCTCTCCTCTCTCCTCTCCCCTCTCCCCTCTCCCCTCTCCCCTCTCCCCTCTCCCCTCTCCCCTCTCCCCTCTCCTCTCCCTGCCATGAATAAATAAAAACTTTAAAAATAAATAAATAAATAAATAAATAAATAAATAAATAAATAAATAAATAAAATCAAAGTTTCTAAAAGTTCCAAATGTGCAGATTTCCATGGAAACCCAGAAAAGCAAGAGATTCATTCTGCTCAGAAAGAAATATGGGCAAGAGATGCAAAGGAAAGTGATGTTTGACTTGGGCCTTAAGAATGAGAAGGACTTCACCAAAGAGGCAATAGCAGGGAGTTCTGGGAAGAGGTAATAGCCTCATGGAAGCATGAAAATACATAGTGTGTTCAGGAAGAGCAGCTGGCAATTCAAGGTGGCTAAGGCCTAAATTGGCTGGAGAGGAAGAGGAAGGCATTAAGAGCCAAAAGTGAAAAATATGTGTTGGGGTTATTCTATGAAAGGCTCTAGTAAATTCAGTTGGACAGTCCAACCTAATTTTTACCGGAGGTTAGATTTAAAACATTAGGAGTTCGTGAGGACTGCTAAAATCGGAGTTCTTTTTCTTCTCCAAGATGGTAAAATTGATGAAGTTTTGAGAGTTGGTTGGAACTACCCTGAAGGGTTCCACTCTTCCGATAAAAATTAGTAGTTCTGTGGTAAGGAGATGTTTTAGGAATTGTTGCTAATAGGTACGTCAACAACTTTCAATTGCATAATGCCCCTAAAAAGATCCAAATCTTTTTCATCTGTTTCTTTCAGACTCCAGAAATAGTATTGGCAAATGTTCAGAGAAGGCAGAAATTTGCCAGAGCATACTCTTTAAAACCCCAGCTCACCTCTTTATGGAAACAATCTTAGACAAATCTCTTGCATGTCATTCAGACTGTATTACTCAGCTTTGGTGTCCATATGCATGATGTTATGAATTGTATGCATGTTTAGAAAAACATTTTTTTTTGGCTTTCTATAACTTGCTCAAGTGCTATAATTTGATCTGAGTCATAATTTTTGGTATTCACCTTTCTTTTAGTTAAAACTTTTACTTCCAGATCTTTATTAATACTTCCACAAGGGATTAAGAAACATCACAACATATGAATACTTCGTTGTTTTAAAAAACATAAATTCATGAGTGACATTGAAGATTAAAAAGTAGTGCTATTTATAGGCCTTAAGTTCATCCTCCTCCCTCCTAAAATCAAATCCAGACATCATTCCAACCAAGACTTTAACAGAGTTAAACAACACAAGTGTCAGGACCTAAAAATCATGGAAAATACCATTGTTGTTTCCATGAAATCAGGTGTAACAATTCAAGTGTGGTTCAAGTTGGGTGACAGATTTCAGTAATGGAATGTAGGGCCTTTTGCTACCTGGTTATTTGTTTAGAGTTAGCCCCAAATTAATGTTGATTATGTTTCCAATTCCAAAGCTTGCTCATGCACCCAAATACAATGCTTCCCCTCCCCCCTGACTACTGACTTATTGAAGATAAGGGGAAGTAGTTGGTTAGATTTTTTCCACAGCTTATTGGGAGGACCTAGTAGTGAAAAATAAATGGGCTTTGGTTTACTTTAGTTGACCAGTCTGGAGCCCACAGGAAAAGTCTTAGGAGAAAACACTTCGTGTTCCCAAGGAGCAGGATGGAGTCCATGTGTTGTCTGACTCCAGAACACCCTACATGTATCTTTCAGTTTTAGCTGTTATTGCCAACAGCAATCTTGTTGTGTGGTTCCAAAATAGTTTCTATATGGGGTACCTGAAGGCCCTTCCCATACACCGCCAACCAAACAGCTAGTGGTATTTTTGGATGGAGCCAGGCAGCCTGTAATTTCCATGAGTATTATTTAGAATGAGTTTTCAAGTTCAAACCAGATTTCATGAGTATCTCAGAAATTATCCATAAGAACTGCAAGTTGAATAAAGTTACTTTTTCTCAAATGGATGAAGGTTTTTTTTAAGCATCTGTATATTTTTGTGGGATTATTAAAGGCTATTTTTGATCAATTTTTTAAGGGTAGATATCAACCTGTCAACCAAGGATCAGTTTTTAAAGCAATTGTCCACTTCTAATTAGATTTCAAGATGTGTAACTATTTCTGTTGTCTTTAAAGAGCTAATTTGAGAAGCATTTAGAGGCTCTTTTTATAAGCTTTAACAAAGCATATTTGTCTACCAGGGCACTGATTATTGGTAGGTATAAGTATTTTCATTCTGATTATTTACTTTCACTCCAGAGCACCAAGGCAATGTAAGACTATGGAATCTAGCACTGATATTTCCCTCCACTCACTCCTCAGGCTGTAAGGAACCTTGCAGATCATCCCCTTCATTTCACAAAAGAAGAAATTAACACTCAGAGAAATTAGCCAACTTTCCCTTCCCAAGTTTGCAGAGCTAGTTAATGAAAGAACTAGAACTCAGGCTTCCTGCATTTTATTACACCAATTCTAGGTTAGACGAAAATTAGGTGTGTCCTTTTGTTTTCTCTTTATTTGGAGATTCAATTCTCCTTTAGTGAACTGCTGAAAACAAGTGAAGAATGCTATTTATTCATTGAATAAAGAGAAAGAGATTCTAGTCTGCAACAGGTTTTCAAGATCTACCCTTTTGACACAGAAATGTGTTTTTATTACATTTAAAAGAGAGAATACAATAATGGTGTTCTTAAAAACTTAAAAATATGTGACTGGTAGTATTGTGTAGTATTTATTTGATTCCAAATTAATAGAATAGACTTTAAAAATGGATGAATTGCTTCATTTTTTCTCTATATCCTTCCTATACTAGGAACTGAGGTGTTAAGTCACTAAGTTTTTTACCAACTCAAGGAAAAAATATGTACACCTTAATTATATTTACATCAAAGTAAAAACAGAATAGGACCTTACCTTCTGAGTTTCAGAATTTTTTTAAGTTTTTACTTAAATTCCAGTTAGTTAACTTACAGTGTTAATATTAGTTTCAGGTCTACAATTCAGCACTTCCATACATCATCCTGTGCTCATCACGACAAGTGCACTTGTTAATTCCCATCTCCAATTTCCCCAGTCCCTCCACCCACCTCTCCTCTGGTAACCATCAACTTGGTTCTCTAGTTAAGAGTCAGTTTCTTGATTTCTCCCCCTCTCTCTTTTTACCTTTGCTTGTTTTATTTCTTTAATTCCACAGGTAAGTGAAATCATGGTATTTGTCTTTCTCTGTCTTATTTCAATAGCATTATATTCTTGAGCTCTATCCATGTCATTGCAAATGGCAGGAGTGTAATCTTCTTAAACTATATTCTAAATGTTGTATTGTAGACTACCTTTTGATAAAATAAAGTATAACTTACCTGTAAGTGAAGCGTTCTCCAAATTTTTTTATGCGGTTGATAATAGCTCATTATTTTTTTCCACTATGGCTTGGAAACAAGAAGAAATGTTTACTTTTCAAATCATCCTTGCCAGGTTGCCTCTGCCAGAGCAGACGTTCATGGGCTACTGGACAATTGGTCAGTCAAGAAATGGAATACAAAAACTGTTGTGTCCAACAGAAACTCACCATATAGACATAAAGGTTGATACCATTATTTCTTTATTAAAATGTTGAATGTTACAGATTTTTCTATATTTTCCCTGGAAAGAAACCCATACAATCTCAGAAATGACTTGTTTTGAGGTTATTTTAGGTTTAGCTTCTGCTCCAACTCTCAGGGCAATCTGGCGTCTGAGATTAATAATCAATAATACTCAATGTATGTAATTACTAATGGCTAATAAAATTCCTAAGAGCTAACCTGAACTAGAGTCAGGTATGTTGTGTGTATGTGAGTTTTTGGTATATTGTGTTTTATTCTAGGACAGTTACTCCATGATATTCGTTGTCATGTAAAGAGGCAAAGGGAAGAAGTATCAGTCATCAGTAGTTGGAACAGAAACTCCATTTTGTATTTCAGGCAGAAAGGGATTTACTGTGACGAATTAGATGCTTATAAAATCATTAGAAAGGACAGAAGAAACAGAAGTCAATGGGCCACCACTGGATTTTTAGTCTCAAGATCAATGTTCCTGCTTCTACTACCACCCCTGTTGCTGGCAGCTACATGGCCAAGCAGGATCTGCTAACTTTTTCTGTAAAGAGCCAAATAGAAAATATTTTAGGCCGTACAGATTCTGTTGCAGCTACTCAATTTTGCTGTGGTAGCACAAACGCAACCTTAGACAATATTTTAGTAGAGAAACATGACTGTGTTCTCATAAAATTTTATTTACAAAAGTAGGCAGTGGGTCAAACTTGACCTGTGGACCATTCAAGTGCATTTAGTTGGCAGGACCTGAATCATATCCAGAACCCTTACTGGAAGAGAGTATGAGTAATGTAGTTTCTAGACTTCCAGCTCCTGAGATACAGACTAGATAGAAAGGGGCGAGCGAGGTAGAGTGTGGCAGGGATGCTACAAGAGCCAGTATCAAACCCAGACATTTTTGATAAATTAAGGACAGTACAACATGCAGA
Source organism: Canis lupus baileyi (assembly GCF_048164855.1). Lineage (NCBI taxonomy): Eukaryota > Metazoa > Chordata > Mammalia > Carnivora > Canidae > Canis > Canis lupus. The sequence continues at coordinate 52,428,481 of NC_132854.1, read as the reverse complement.
TATTGAAACTCTGGTTCCATCTATATAGTTTTTCTATATAGTTCTCATCTCTAAGTACCCAGCCCTAATATAAGTAACATTATTAAATTAGTTCCACCTGCTTATGTTAATATTTAATACTTTTCACTATGTGTGTGTTATAGTCTACGTTTTATAAATAAAAGTAGTGGTTATCAGTAAGCATTTTTTTTATTTCAAATGCCATTTTTTAAATATTTTATTTCAAAGACCTAGGTCCAGCCCTTATTTTCTATATAATGATATAATAATCATTCTTTACAATGGAACTATATCAGAACCTGATTCATACATTTACATTATTCTCCTGTTTGGGACAGCCCTGGGTCCTAATACTTGGAGTTCAAAACTTAATTTTTGGCTTAAGAAGGAATGAAGTAATGAGAGATCCTATGGGATTTTATATCTGGTATATTTTGTGAATAAAAAGAAAAGAAAGTGAGAAGTTAAATAAGATAGCACAAATGAAAGCATTTATAAATGCAAGTATAAGGTATTATTATTGTTATAGGACCGTGGCAGTCAAAAGAATTAGAAGAGTTAATTCAACATGTTGAGTATTTTGAATTTAAACTCTGTATTTAAAAAAATAAAAATAAATAAAAATAAAAATAAACTCTGTATTTTAGAAGAACTTTAGCTTTTCTACATTTTGGTAGCCACCTAAATTCCTTAACCCAGATAATTACTTTATTTTAGGGTCCAGCACTTATAAACATACAGGAGTATCCAATAGAAAGATATGAAGAAAGATCCCAAACCTTTACTGAAGAATGTGCCTCCTGGAAGTTACCATTGGATGAAATTAACTTAATCTGTGACATTGCTACATCAAGTGGTATGTCAATTTATTCTTTTGATTTTTCCTTCCTGGTCTGATTTTTTTTTTTTAAGAGGGATTAAAAGAACCTCTAAACATCAAGGAGTCTATGATAGATTCAGTAACAGTGTCATTTTTGGATTAGATAGTAATTGTATGTAATTTAGAACTAATTTCCTATAACAACCTAACAAAATACTATTGTGGAATCTACATAAGCGCTGCTAACTTTGTATGCATATGTCTGTTTCTCATTACAATTGTAGCACAAAGTTAAACACACCCAGGCATGTGCTAAGAATAGAAGGGGAAAAAGAAAAAGAGAAACATTGGATTTGGGGGCTGGGATTCCAGTCTGATGATTGCATGAACCACAAAAGCCGGGCTGGAGTGATTTGTAGTCGTTAAACTTATTGTAAAGAACGGCAAATAAGGGATGTGAATTTTGGCATCTACATATCTGGACTGTTGCCATTACCAACTGATTCATGCAATGTTCCCTGGGTATGGCTTAGCAGAAGTTTTCAATTGATGGCAGTTATTAAGTTCCTATTAAACAGAGGTGGTGACAGAGGAAAAGGAGAAAGTCTCTCACTTGCATAAGATGGGGATCGTTGGGGTGAAAATACAGACGCAAGTTTTTCCCCTTATAAGTTCTTTGAATATTGTGTATTCCTAAAAATCAGCTTTGTTGAATAAAAATACATGCTTTTTTTTGGCTATATTTTTTTATTGGAGTTCGATTTGCCAACATATAGTATGACACCCAGTGCTCATCCTGTCAAGTGCCCCCCTCAGTGCCCGTCACCTAGTCACCCCCACCCCCCACCCACCTCCTCTTCCACTACCCTTTGTTCGTTTCCCAGAGTTAGGAGTCTCTCGTGTTCTGTCTCCCTTTCTGATATTTCCCACTCATTTTCTCTCCTTTCCCCTATAATCCCTTTCACTATTCTTTATATTCTCTGAATGAATGAAACCGTATAATGTGTGTCCTTTCCAATTGACTTACTTCACTCAGCATAATACCCTCCAGTTCCATCCACGTTGAAGCAAATGGTGGGTACTTGTCGTTTCTAATGGCTGAGGAATATTCCATCGTATACATAGACCACAGCTTCTTTATCCATTCATCTTTCGATGGACACCAAAGCTCCTTCCACAGTGTGGCTATTGTGCACTTTGCTGCTAGAAACATTGGGGTGCAGGTGTCCCAGTGTTTCATTGCATCTGTATCTTTGGGGTAAATCCCCAGCAGTGTAATTGCTGGGTCGTAGGGCAGATCTATTTTTAACTCTTTGAGGACCCTCCACACAGTTTTCCAGAGTGGCTGTACCAGGTCACATTCCCACCAACAGTGCAAGAGGGTTTTCCTTTCTCCACATCTTCTCCAACATGTGTTGTTTTGTGTCTTGTTAATTTTCCCCATTCTCACTGGTGTGAGGTGGGATCTCATTGTGGTTTTAATGTGTATTTTCCTGACGGCAAGTGATGCAGAGCATTTTCTCATGTGTCTGTTGGCCATGTCTGTGTCTTCTTTGGTGAAATTTCTGTTCGTGTCCTTTGCCCATTTCATGATTAGATTGTTTGTTTCTTTGCTGTTGCGTTTAATAAGTTCTTATAGGTCTTGGATACTAGCCCTTTATCTGATATGTCATTTGCAAAGATCTTCTCCCATTCTGTAGGTTGTCTTTTAGTTTTGTTGACTGTTTCTTTTATTGTGCAGAAGCTTTTTATCCCAATAGTTCATTTTTGCTTTTGTTTCCCTTGCCTTCCTAGATGTACCTTGCAAGAAGTTGCTGTGGCCAAGTTCAAAAAGGGTGTTGCCTGTGTTCTCCTCTAGGATTTTGATGGATTCTTGTCTCACATTTAGATCTTTCATCCATTTTGAGTTTATCTTTGTGTCTGGTGTAAGAGAATGGTCTAGTTTCATTCTTCTTTTTTTTTTTCTTTTAAAGATTTTATTTATTTATTCATGAGAGACACACACACACACAGAGAGAGAGAGAGAGAGAGGCAGAGGCAGAGGCAGAGAGAGAAGCAGGCTCCATGCAGGGAGCCCAACATGGGACTCGATCCCGAGACTCCAAGAGCACACCCTGGGCTGAAGGCAACACTAAACCACTGAGCCACCCAGGCTTCCCCTTGTTTCATTCTTCTGCACGTGGCTGTGCAACTTTCCCAGCACCATTTATGAAGACACTGTCTTTTTTCCAGTGGATAGTCTTTCCTGCTTTGTTGAATATTAGTTGACCATAGAGTTGAGGGCCCATTTCTGGGTTCTCTGTTCTGTTCCATTGATCTATATGTCTGTTTTTGTGCCAGTACCACACTGTCTTGGTGATCACAGCTTTGTAGTACAACTTGAAATTCGGCATTGTGATGCCCCTGACTCTGGTTTTCTTTTTCAATATTCCCCTGGCTATTCGGGGTCTTTTCTGATTCCACACAAATCTTAAGATTATTTGTTCCAATGCTGTGAAGAAAGTCCATCGTATTTTGATAGGGATTGCATTGCATGTGTAAATTGCCCTGGGTAGCATTGACATTTTCACAATATATTTTTTAAAGATTTTATTTATTTATTCATGAGAGACACAGAGAGAGAGGCAGAGACACAGGTAGAGGGAGAAGCAGGCTCCATGCAGGGAGCCCGATGCAGGACTTGATCCCGGGTCTCCAGGATCACACCCCCGGCTGAAGGCGGCACTAAACCGCTAAGCCACCAGGGCTGCCCTGTGAAAATTAATATTTTCACAATATTAATTCTTCCAGTCCATGAGCATGGAATATGTTTCCATCTCTTTGTGCCTTCCTCAATTTCTTTCAGAAGTGTTCTGTAGTTTTTAGGGTACAGATCCTTTATCTCTTTGGTTAGGTTTATTCCTAGGTATCTTATGCTTTTGAGTGCAATTGTAAATGGGATTCATTCTGTAATTTCTCTTTTATCAGTCTCATTGTTAGTGAAAATACGTGCTTTAAAAATACACGGTTTTGGGCAGCCCAGGTGGCTCAGCGGTTTAGTGCTGCCTTCAGTCCAGGGCATGGTCCTGAAGACCCAGGATCGAGTCCCATGTCAAGTTCCCTGCACGGGGCCTGCTTCTCCCTCTGCCTGTTTCTCTGCCTCTCTCTCTCAGAAATAAATAAAACCTTCTAAAAAATACACTTTTTTTGGTAACAGACTGGTGCTTTTGTGAAGATATTTTACTTTCACTAGTAGAAAATAAATATGGGTTTTGGGGATACGGTCTCAACTTTGGCCCTTGTCACATCTCTCGGGATTGGAAATAAATATGCTGAGATCCTCTGCCCCACGCCTGTGAGAGGTGTCACTGATCTGGAACACGTTTCTGGTTAACCCTTGTCCTGGCCTTCTTTTTCTTTTATTTTTTTTTCTTTTTTCTTTTTATTTTTCTGGCCTTCCTTTTCAAAACAACCTTCCACTGCTGTCAGTAAGAATTTGCCCGTAAGACAAAACTCAGATGCTGCCCTTCCTATAATTTAACTCCTTATTTTAGTATTGTCTACATATACAGATTTGAGTTTCTGTTGCTTTTTTCTTTGTTGCTTTTTTTACCTCTTTTGTATTTGTGAGAGAACAGTATTTTGAGAGCTTAGAATCATTTATTGTGTATGTATATATATGTGTGTGTGTGTATATATGTATATATATGTATATATCCCAATCAATCCATTTGTAAGTCATCCACTGAGTTCCAACTATGTGCTCAGTTTCATGAATCAGATTTCACTGGACCTCTTGACCAGTCAGAAAATCTCTTGCGGGGACACCTAGATGGCTCAGCAGTTGAGCATCTGCCTTTGGTTCAGCGTGTGATCCTGGAATCCCCGGATTGAGTCCCACACTGGGCTCCCTGCACGGACCTGCTTCTCCCTCTGCCTGTGTCTCTGCCTGTCTTTCTCTGTGTCTCTCATGAATAAATAAATAAAATCTTAAAAAAGAAAGAAAATCTCTTGCAGACCACAAAATTAACACCTTTTTGTCATTACAGAAAACGAGGAAAATACCCTCTACGTAGTTGCATGCAATCCCATCACCTTATACTTTATGAATATGGCTGGGAAAAGTGGCTACTTGGTGGACTTTTCTGACATATTCCCAAGAACAGCCGGTAGAGTTTGGCACCCATTTGTGACAGTGGCACCTCTAGGAAATCCCCTCAAGGATCAAGTGATTCTCCATGAGCAGCAGGTAATGCATCCCAGGCTACTTTTATGGTATAATTATGCCAAGAGTGAGCTATGTGAAGGAAAAGGCAAGAGTAACTTGCCACATGAGTGAAAACACATGCTTTCGTAAAGATTGAGGAGGGATGGGAGTTGTGTTTTGTCAGTACCACAAAGGAACGCCAATATCTTCCTCTCTGTAGAGACTTAGACCTGACCTGTGACTCTGGAAGCATGTAAGTTAGGGTTTCTCAACCCCAGCACTGATGACATTTGAGGCCAGATAATTCTTTGTTGTGAAGTTTACATTCTTTCTTAGAGAGATAAATGACAGAGGAAGCCAACAAATAAATACATCCATTTCAGGTAGTGGTAACTAATATGTAGAAATAAGGTAATGTCCTAAGGAGTGAGTGATAGGGGTTTGGTAGGGGGAGATGGAAGAGTGAACAGTATCAAAGAGTGCTCTTCTTAGGTAATGACGTTGTATCTGAAACCTGAATGACATTATGTAGAAACAGCCTTATAAATACAGTGAATAGACTTGTCTTGGTCTGTTCAGGCTACTGTCACACAACTAGCATAGACTAGGGAGCTTAAAAACAACAGAAATTGGGATGCCTGGGTGGTTCAGCAATTGAGTGTCTACCATGGGCTCAGGTCCTGATCCTGCAAGGAACCCGCTTCTCCTTCTGCCTGTGTCTCTGCTTCTCTCTCTGTGTCTCTCATGAATAAATAAATAAAATCTTTTAAAAAAAATTTATTTCTCACGGTTCTGGAAGCAGAGGAATCTAATATCAAGGACCAGCAGATCTGGATCTAGTGTCTGGTGAGAACCCACTTCCTACATCACTGTCTCTTCACTGTTACCTCACGTGGCAGAAAAAGCAGGGGAATCTCCTTGGTGTCCCATGTATGAGGGCACTAATCTCATTCATGAGGACTCCACTCTCACGACCTAATCACCTCCCATAGGCTCCGCCTCCTACTACATCAGGGTTTAGAATTTCAACATCTGAATTTTGGAAGGACATAAACTTTCAGTTCCCTGCAAGACTACACGGAGACCCTTTGATTTATAATGATGCTCAAGGTCTAGCCACCACTAGTAAGATAGCACTAATAAAGAGTACAGATGCTTAGAGTCAGGCTTAAAATAATTCCACACAGAAGATATAGATCAAAAAGCAAGCTGTGTTGCAATTAGTGAAAATTCAAAAGGTCTAAGTTAATCTGTACTATACCAATAGAAAGGAATGTGATGTTTTGCATACTTATTATCTGCCTAGTATCCACCATACCAAATGTATTATTCATTCAACAAATATATATCATGCGCCTATTACTGGGGATGCTGCAGCAAATGAAACACAAAACTCTGTCCTGAGAAGCTTACATTCTGGTGCAGGAAGGTAGACAATAAGCAAAAGAAATCATTAAGTTGCATCTCAAGTTAGAAGATGAGAAGTAAGGGAGAGTAAAATAGAAGGCTGGCAGGAAGATTGCCATTTAAAATAGGGTAGATGTGCAGGGATTGCCTAACTAAGGTGGGGATATTTAAGCAAAGACTTGAGGGAATTGAGAAGAACAGATATCTAAAATAAGAGAGTTCCAGGCAAAGGGAATCGTAAGTTCAAAGGCCCAGAGGCTGGAGCATGCTTTTGTTCCATCTTTAAAGAAGTGTGGTGGGAAAGATTGAGTGAGAGGGAGAGTACAAGGAGGTGAGGTCACAGAGGTTCCTCAGCTGGGTGGGGCAGGGTCATGGTGCAGGGAGTAGAGAAGCAGATTGTGCAGAGCCTCACAGACCATTGTACTGTCCTGAGCCTTGCCTATGGGTGGAAGAGGGTGGTGTTAGAGCGTTTCAAGCAGAGGAGTAGCATGACCTGACTTAGATTTTTAAAGAATTTCTCCAGCTCCTCTGAGGTGAATATTCTATAGGTGCTAAGGCAGAATGAAGGAGACTGGTTAAGAAGTTTTTTTCAGTGACCCAGCAAGAGATAATTGCAGTTTAGAGGATGGAGGCTGTCAGTAATAGTGGATTCTGGATGTATGTTGAAAGTAGAATTGATAGGATTTCTGAACAGATCAGAGCCATGGGGTGAGAGAGGGTAGAGTTAATTAAGGGCAACTTCAAGGATAAAGGCACGAGCAACTGAAAGGATAGAGTCACCATCAGCTGAGTTGAGGAATTGATTTGGGAAGGATGAGACATTTGATTAAATCTGAGGTGCCAGGACACCTGGGTGACTCAGCGGTTGAGCACCTGCCTTTGGCTCAGGGTGTGATCTCGGGTCCTTGGATTGAGTCCCACATCGGGCTCCCCTCAGGGAGCCTGCTTTTCTCTCTGCCCATGTCTCTGCCTCTCTCTCTGTGTCTCTCATGAATAAATAAATTTAAAAACTTTTTAAAAAATAATAAATCTGAGGTACCTCTAAGACATCCAAATAATTGAGCCTGGAGTTCAGTGGAAAGATCAGATCAGGATATACAAATTTGGGGGTTCTTGACACACAAATGTTCTTGAAAACTGTGAGACTGAAAGAGATCACCAAGGGAGTGAGTGTGGATAAAGAAGTCCAAGCTCTGGGTCAATAAAATATTAAGAAACCAGGGAGATTCAGGGAAAATCAGCCAAAGGGACTGAAGATGAGTGGCCAGCAAAGTAGGTGGGCATCCCAGGGAGTATGGTATCCCAGAAAGCAAGTGATGAACCCCTCAAGGAAAAGGATCGATTATTAAATGCTGGCCATGTGCCAAATAAAAGATGACCTACATTATCCCATGTCATTCTTGCAGCAGCACATTGAGGTCACCATTAACCATATTTACATGTGAGAAAACGGAGGCTCATAGAGCTTAGAACCTGCCCATTAAAAACACAGTAAAACTAAGATTCAAACCAAATTGGATTGGCCCCAGCAGAATTAAACTGCATCCTCCCTCTCACTCATGGCAACTACTTGGGGAAAAGAATAGTTTGAACAGTTAAGACATATTTACAATATTCAAGAAATGCAATGTTGTTATTTATAAGTATATAAAGTCACTAGGAGAGCAAAGTGTCACCAAAAAGCAATACTTTTAGACCATGTCTAATCAGGAGGAAATATTGCATAAATAAAATGTCAGTATTTCACTGAGTCAATAAGCCAACTTTAACTTTAGACCTTGTGTAAATAATTATCATAAATTCTGAGTAAATTTTTTTGAATTTCACCTTTTTTTTTGAATTTTCACTTTCTCTTACAAGCAGAGTTTACAAATATCCAGATACTGCTTATAAAAATGTGTGTCCAGCACATGGAATAAGGGTTTCACTTTATAGGTTTCTAATAAAATATCAATGCTGTTGAATTGAATTCCACAACGAGAAGAATTTGTCATAAAAAGCACATATCTTGGTGATTTTTAATTAAAATTAAAAATTTACTGAATTAAAAATCAGTAAGCCAATCGAAATTTGAATAAGAATCTAAATTTGGAGTATTTATCCAAACGATCCTGCCAGATTTTCAGCTGTCAAATTAGCTGTCAAATCTACATATACCAATTCTTTGAAAGTACAAGATTTTTAGATTCTTAGCAAGTGTTATATTTTCTCAAAAGACCCAGTTATTTGGCAACATTGCTCATTAATACTCTGTTGAGTGTAAAAAGGTGCTTAACTTGCATAGCCAGCCCTTGGCCTCCTGGCCTTCCTTGCTACCTGACTTGGCCCTTTGACCAGAGTCTGAACCATTTTCTGGAAAACTACCTTGGCATCCTAAGCAAGCATGCACAGCTTATAGGAACGCTTCCACTGTACCCTGAACTACCTCTTCTTTTCCCAGAGAGGATCTCTTAGCTGTCTATTTTATATCATGGCCCTGTTCGGAGATAAGACCTCATGGTGCAGGGAGTGGAGAAGCAGATTGTTCAGACCTCTTTAATTCCATCTGAACAGGATGCATCTGTAAAATTTAGCAAATGGTGAACAATTCTCCCCAACTAGCAAATAAGTGCACTGCCCTCAGTTCTGTTTTCCTTCTCCATTCTGCCCTCCTTGAAAGCAGAGCTAAAATATTGTAGAGAAATACTCCCATTAATTCCTCTATCCCTTGTCTTTATAAAGCTTTGCTAAGGATGCATTTCTCTGGCTAAAAAAGTTGTTCAGAACTTCCTCGCTAAAATAAAATCTCAAGTAAGGGAAGGGAAACTTTGCCATGCCTAAAAATAAAGACCCTCCTCCCTTCCCCCTCCCCTGCCATGAGATTACTTATTTCATCTGTACAGAGTTTAGAATTTCAGACTTTAGGACATTGAGGTCATCCAGAGGTTACTTTTCTCCCAGTCAGATACAAGCATAATAAAATTGCTCACTTGCTTCTTCTCCCTGCCCCCCTAAAGGAGCACCAAAGCCACAGTTACACGTACTCAGATATGACGCAAAATTCTATTTTTAAACTCAGACAGAATATATTATTAGTCATTTACAGAAGGAAGCCATTAACATCTAAAAGGACGGAGCAACAGAGCTCCTTGGTGTTGCCAATTGCTTCTAAAACATTCTAAATACAACAATGGATGGAAATATATGTATGTTTTCTGCCACGTGAGACGATAACGGTTTTTCAGTCCACTTATGCCAAATTATGAGCCTATAAGTATTAGGTCCTAAAAAGGAAGAAAAATGCAAAACCGTACTTATTTTTTCTGCTTCATCGTATCTATTTAATCATCTGTTTATTCTTCTGCCTAATTATATTTTGAAATCAAACATTATTTTTAGGACTTTCTTTTGCTTAGAAGAGTTAATATTATCCCAAATGGCTGAAGTGCTATGAAATCATGTTAATGTAGTTCACATTTGCCACACGAGAAAGAGTGTCTCCTTCAAAAAATACTTGCTAAAAAAAAGATTTAATCTAGAATGGAGACTATAAATTTTTGACTTAATACATTTTCTTAAGTAAAACTGTTAAGGTATTGCCACCGTTTTTCGAACTTTCAAAGGCCAGAAATAATACTTCTCATAGGAAATGATGATTTTTTAAAAAACATCCCTAACGCACATTCTGAATGGAGAATTGCATATTATACCAATGACGCGCTCAAAGAGTGATGTTTGCAGAGAAGCTTAAGCTCTGTCAACATGCTTAGTAGGATTTTTTAATACAGTCACCATGTGGAGTGTAGGAATCTATACAGTACAAATACAACTTTAATGCCTGAGCACTTCAGTACAATTAGCTAAGTCAAATAAACTTGAAACCACAGGATGAAGTCCCAGATGTATGGATGAATCATCAATCTTTTTGCATTTCTTTTCATTTGAGACTGGACTACATAAGACAGGGCAAGAGTGGTGGTCAATTCAACATTGTGTCCTCCTTTATGCTTTAAACCTAAGCTGTTCAGTAACTATTAAGGAACAAGCAAACGGATATTCATTTGTTTCCTATATCTTGCAAACTATCTATTCATTCTTTGGATTCATTATGACTTCATTTTCCCCAAAGAAAGTTTGTGAAATGCAAAGTTCATACAGGTTAGGACAACTGGAGGAGCCCTAAATTTAAAACAAAACAAAAGAAAATCAAGAAGACAATTGCATAACAATGAGGCCTGAAAAAGAACTTAAAGTTGCCCTTTTTTGCAAGCCTTTTTGTCTAATCTTCAAACATTTTTTAAGTTTTAACCACAAAGAGCCAAGTTCATTGTGTCTCTTTAAAATATTTCGTCTTTTCTGCCTTTCTCAATTTTAAATTCTTATTCATGTGTTCCTGTTCACTGATTTTAATGTTTAAAGTTTATTTCAACATTTTTTTCTGGGAAAAAAATGCTAACCACTGGGAGGTTATTACTTCATTTGCAAAACTATAATTAATACGGCTGGAGAAATCTCGTTTGTATATCATTACAGCACCACTGTGAGTTCTTCAAGCTTAGTGAATTTTAAAATGAAGAAACACTCATTGCAAACTAGGTTCTTAGGATCCTTGATCTTTTCTGGCTAACCCATCATTTTATCATGTACATATCTTCTGAAGTAAACCTTGTGAAAACCACAAACAAGATTTAATTATGCACAGTGTAAGACAGTTTTCAACAAAATATTCTTTAAGTATCATTTTAATAAAAGTGAACAGACTTTAAAAATTATTGATCCTGGGGATCCCTGGGTGGCGCAGCGGTTTAGCGCCTGTCTTTGGCCCAGGGCGTGATCCTGGAGACCCGGGATCGAATCCCACGTCGGGCTCCCGGTGCATGGAGCCTGCTTCTCCCTCTGCCTGTGTCTCTGCCCCTCTCTCTCTCTCTCTCTCTCTCTCTGTGTGTGACTATCATAAATAAATAAATAAAATTTTTAAAAAAATTATTGATCCTCTTAATTTCCTCAAGTATATAATAAAACAGAATCATGGTTAAGTAGCATGTATTTAGAAAGGGCTTTATAAATATATATATATTCTTTACATTCTATATTAAGGAAAACCACGTAGTGTCTTTATGGTGTCTCTTAAGTCTTTCAATATCATCATCTTCCCTTTGGTTAACCACTGTATTCTTTATTCCCACATTGCCAAGAGCCTACTGCTTTAGAAAGAAGAAAGAAAAGAAGGGAGGGAGGAGGGAGGGAGGAAGGGAGGGAGGGAGGGAAGGAAGGAAGGAAGGAAGGAAGGAAGGAAGGAAGGAAGGAAGGAAGGAAGGAAGGAAGGAAGGAAGGAAGGAAAAGAAAAGAAAAGAAAAAAAAAGAATGAATCTTGACCTTTTTACTATTCACTTTATTTCCAGAGTAATGTTATCCTATTATTGGATACCACTGGCCAAGCACTTCGACGTCTCATCCTCCCTTCAGAAGAGGTTCCATCTAAGAAACCTTCCTGGTGGAGTAAGGAGGACACGGTAAGGAACACTCAACTTGTCCAGCAAATTTCCAAGGATTTCTGGAGCTTTCTACCTGAAAGATGTGTGCATGCCCATCCCTCTCAGTACCTATTGTTTATAACTGCACTGCACAAGAGAATTCTCATTGTGCACTTGTAGATGTTAATGTAATACAAATAGACATAGATACACATATCATTAAGTTACCAGTAACTTTTTTTTTTTGTAGACCTCATACTCACATGAAGACTTGTCAGGACTGAACTATAATAATAGATCATCGTGAACTTTTTGAGCATGATATTCATGACAGATTCCTGAGCATGCAGTCACTGAACTATTTTCAAGTTGTACGTTTATGTCTTGGCTTCATGTAATAAACTGATGAATATGACACCTGATTGCACCTACTAAATAAATAAACATTTAAATATATTAACTAAATTAAACTAGTAAATAAGTTCTAGGCCAACCCAAGAGAATTTATTCTGAATTTATTAAAAAAAAAGTAATAGATATAAAATAAGTCTGACTTCTTGCCCTATGCAAGAGCATACTTAAGTTTTAAAAGACCATGAAAAAAAAACACCCAGATATCTTAAATACCATAAATATATTCAAATCTACAAAAACTATATTTCTTATGTGTTTATATCATGGTATAAATTCCACAGTTAACCACAAGATAGTAGGTTTATTTCTAATCAGTATTTGGGATTATTTTTTAAATTTTTATCCTAAAGTTATTTTAGTACATAGTTGAAATAAATTTTGAAATATACTTTGATCCACATTATGATAACAATCTGAAGTAAATAAAGAGGTAGCTTCTCAGAGAATTACATGTTTTACATGTCAAAGAACTTTATTTAAGAAAAAACAGCTGAAGAGACATGACTGCATCTCACACATTTAATGTGAATATTTTGTTTTGTCTTTAGGAAACTTATAAAATGTGTAAAGAATTTTCGCACAAAAACTGGCTAGTATTCTACAAAGAAAATGGGTGAGCTCTTTGTTATAGAAGATTTAACCTGGGATCCTTGTTTTGTCCATTCTGTTTCCTCATTTAATTATACTTGCTTATTATAAAACCAATGTAACAAATTGCAAATGTTTTATTGTAAAAGTAACTCCTCCCACATTGTAGAATATTTAAAAACAGACCTAATGACAGTGCTTGGGACACTTGGGTGGCTCGTTGGTTAAGCTTCCAACTCTTGATTTCAGATCAGGTCATGACCTCTGGGTCGTGAGATTGAGCCCTGTGTCCGGCTCCGTGCCTGCTTAAGATTCTCTATCTCCCTCTCCCTCTGCCTCCCCTCCCCCATTGTCTCAATTAACATTTTTCTTTGTTATTATTTAGTCTTGATCTTCTTAGGGTTGCATGATAGATCATGAAATGACGGTGCCATTGTTACTCACCCATTATCCTCACCATTTCCTTTCAGATAGTTTTCTTCTCCTCTTTCAGGAACAACCTGACTGTGCTGGATGTTCTAGAAGGTCGAACTCACACCATCTCACTTCCCATCAACCTGAAGACAGTTTTTCTTGTAGCAGAGGACAAGTGGCTTCTGGTAGAGGACAAAACAAATCAGTGGGTAGATCTACATAGCATCTCATGGAGTGTACCATAGCTCAACCATGTGTATGCAGTTATCCAGCATCCTTACTCTTCTGTCTTCCAATGTCTGGCTTTTAACAATTTCTGAATTTGGCATCTCTGTAGATGAAAATTAAAGGAAAGGGGAGGGGAAAATGGAAATAAATATCACTTCACAGAGTAATTATAAAGTGTTTCAGAGAATGACGTTGAAGTTAACAGTAAAAACATAATGACTTTTAAGTATGATCCATATTTCCTTGGATTTTTCCCATTACTACATTGAAAATTCATGGTATTCTTGCCCAATTAGAGATATTTCAAAATAGATATTTGATTTATCCTCTCTTCGGAGGACCATGGTGTCTGTCCTAGAGCTGTTGCCTTTTTGGAGCTTCACAAAATTCACCCCCTAGAAGTTTCTTCTTCATTTTGTCTTGGTTGCTCTTATATAGTTACATTCATGTTTGTGTTGCTTCCCTCCCATTGGATGCTATATTTCTTGATGAAAGGGAATTATATATGCACATGGCATGAAAAAGTGTGCACAGTAAATTTTGTGTCCCCCTCCCTCCTGCATTACCTTGACTGGCTAAATACAGACTCTCTCTCTCTCTGCCCCTTGGGTGACAAGCAGAAATATCTTGCTGCAAAAGATTTCTGGCTATTCATACATCCCTATTTTAGAAACCTTAAAAATAGATAGATGGGGAATTATAGCAGTTAGGGCCTCTGTCCCTTAGCTGGTCACAAATAAGAGGCCAGGTTCCCACTTGACCTACTGGCTAATCAAACAGTCCTATCAATAGCAGGTTCCATGATAACGCAGGTGTGTTGCATTAGGGTTGCTTTTTTTTTTTTTTTTTTTTTTTTCAGTTTTCAGCCCTTCCTCTTACTGGATTCTAGTTCATATTTATTACTGCATTGTTATTATGCAATGCTCCCTATACACCACGTTGAGAAGTTATTTGTTCAGAGTGTAACTCTGAAACTGCAAATCATACTCAAAATATAAAAACAAGGCTTTGGCAGGGGGTTGGGGTAGAATTCTGATTTTTCATAGCCTGGACTCACAATTATCAAAAAGGAAAAACTTTTCATTTAGGTGTTTTGTTTGTTTACAGGAAATATCTTTTAACTAAGCCTGCACACATTGAATCTGAGGATAGTGGGGTTTGCCAGTTGTACATGTTGAAAGAAGAACCACCTAGCTCAGGATTTGGAGTTATACAAGGTAAATTGTGTGATCTTTGTGTTTATGGCCGTACGGTTCATGCTTACAGTCCTCTAGCATCATTTAAGAACAATAACATCCACATATGTTAAATTTATGCCAAGAGAGAAACTTAGTAGCTACATTAGAACTAGTAAATAAGAATGTACTATCTTTTAAGTTGTTTGAATTTTTTTAACTGAGAAAGCAGAATTTTAATATACATTTAGTTTCTAAATGTATAAATGTATATTATACATTTAGATATACATTCATACATTCTAAATGTATAAATAATATACATTCTAAGTGTATATTAAATGTAATTCTAAATGTATACTTAATGTAATTATATATTACCCTTTTAGGGTTGCATCTTTTCTTTTTTTACACAGGACCTCAGATTTTCTACTTAATTCATCACAGTTTTGAGGGATGAATAGTACTTATGAAAAAAACCTAAAACATACCATTACCAGCACTGGATTGGGTCAGTTTCACATCTTTCCTGCGGGTGATATTAATAATATATATTGCTAATGAAATTTCAAATTCAGTAAATACTTGTATTCATTTAGAGAAGATGCCTTGATTGTAAAAACTGAATTTTCTCAAACAAAAGGCCGTGAATATAATTTAAAGTGTTTTCTCTTTTTTTAACTTGTGCTTTTCTGTTCAAGTTAACAAGAATGAAATCTCGGGGCATATGGTATCTAATGTTTCTCTGACACTTCAGAAACAGATCTCAGCATACCTCATAAAATTTCAAGTGATCAGCTATCATCTGAAAATCTAAGTTCAGCTGTGGGACAGAAAATTGCATCTCCTAACCGAATTCTCTCAGATAAGAATAGTTATGCTACAGTTGTTATTGGCTTCCCAGATCTTATGGTAAGCACCATTTTTTTTCAATTATTGAATAAATATTTCTTCTCCTCAGTCTAGCCTGTAATCTATAAGGCTATCATAGGGCTAATTAAAAATGTAACAATATTCTGGTAAACATTTCAGATCAAGTCTATATTCCAAATCAGTCATTAGAAAATGCACTCAACCTATTGAGCTTCTCTTGCTTCTTTAAAATTAACATTTGGAGAGTAATGCAGTTATGTGATTTAGTCATGGGATACCAGTCTTCTTTATACATGGGAGTCCATGTGACACGGTTAAATGTTTAACCTACTGACTATAATTTTACATTATGTTGTCTTAATGTGTGCTTATGTAATCTGTCAAGAGGAGCATTTGAGACTGACAAAATAATATGTCTTCTAGAATTTGTTAGTTATATTTGTTGGGGGGGGTCTCATCACTGTGGATTACATTTTTCAACACTCATGAACATCAATTCACTTTCCATTGAGTTTTGCTCTGATTTCTCATATCTTTGCAGCATCCAGATTATGGTGATAGTCTCAACTATCAGAAGGGACCACTGCTGCTATGTACCATTATCTGTAAAGAAGAGGCTATTTGTAATTGACTTCAGATGAAACTAGTCACCATATTCCCCTGATGAAAACGGGGGAAAATGAAATATAAAGGCTATTTAAGTCCAAGATGCCATCTAATGACCTTAGATGTAGCTCCGTGTATTTTGATTTAACATTTAATTTTCATGATTACGTTTGTAGCTTTTGTTTTTGAATAGAATCATTTAAGGATAAAGATATGGGCTCTGCCTGATGGTACACCCATCTCAAACAATCTCAGATTTTTAATGTAATTAATGAATGGTGACTACTTCAGGATTTAAGGTATCTGAAATCCAAAACCCAGTGGATAATATGTGGCTTAGGATTTTGCCATATGTCTTCCTAATTATTAAGTAAAAAGCGTTTGCTATGGTATTATATAACTGAAAATGAAACACATTGTTGTAATACAGTATCTACATAGCCTTGTCTGAATGAGAGTTGTGTTTAATATGCTTTCTCAATGATTGCTGCCCTCAGTAGGGAAAATACTAGAGCTATGTTTCTGAAGGTGTAGTCATTTAAAATACTGATCTTCTGATTGAAGAAATTAGTATAGGAATATAATGTTACTGTAAAAAAAATGGTTAAAAAGTATTTGGCACTGAGTATAACACATCTTGTATTAACCCTGTAGAAATCCTTTATAGCCTATAGGACTAGTGTTAAATTAAAAGTCCTACCCCCCTACTCAGTATGGTAAGCAACACATAGGAGATGTTAGTGAATATTTGTTAAATAAAAGACTACGGTCAGTTAGGCAGCCTTTCAGCATTTTATGATAACAAACGTATTTTTTAGGTCCTAATACAAAAATCAGGCACTGCACTATTCTAAATCCTTTCATACATGACAATTTTTAAAACAATTTTATAAGGTTTTAAAGATGAAGAAACAGAGAAGGTATATCCCCTAGGCCACAAAAAAAATACGAGTAAAGGAGCTGGTATTTGAGGTCAAGTGTGACTGACCTTCAAACCTGTATCCTTTCTCCTGTACCACAGTGCCTTTCTGCTTTTATGTGAATCTCTTTTGACTCTTCGTAAATCTATCAATAAAGGGATATGTCACCTAGTAACTTTTTATAGCATTATCAGAAGCACCTAAATTATTATAAACATAGTATCACTTCCTTACCTAATGCCAAGTAGCCATAAAAACCTATAGCAGATATCATTCTCAATAGCAAAACATTAAAAGCATTCCTTTTAATATCAAGAATAAGACAAGGATACTCACCATCACCACTTATATTAAACGCTCTACTGAGTATCTCAGATATCAAAATTTTTGATAAATTGAATTTCTTCAAAATTGGCAGCTTCGGCTCTATAGAAGACACTGTTAAGAGAATGAAAAGGTACCGCTGGGAAAAAATATTGGCAGATCACATTTCCCACAATGGACTTGTATCTAGAACCTACAAAGTTTCCTTAAAACTCAAAGGCAAGAAAACAAATCATCCAATATAGAAAATGGGCAAACAGTAGCTCAGTGTGAAGCATCAGAGGGCAGAGTCTGAGCAGGTGAGCCCATCCAAGATGGGGGAGGGTATAACCACCGGTGATGAGAATCAACTCCAGGCAGGATGCAGACAGTGCCCATGAAGAGGTAGAAGTAGCCTGGTGTAGGATTTAGAAGCCCCAGTAAGGTGAGGAGGCATCCATTCATGAGTGTAGCCCAATGTGGGCTCTCAGAACCAAGCAGAGTAAGGAAGGCATTTGCCCAGGAGGGAAGGTTAGTAATGGGATGGGATATAAGTCACATTCAGTGGAATTGAGCAAGAAAAGTAAATCTATTAAAGATAATGAAGTCTAGTTTCTCACTGTTGGAGAAGGGAGTTACAGATAGAGAAAGGGAGAACTCCAGAATGAATCCTGTAATCATTGCATTAGAATTGGATCTATTTGTGTGAACTCCTGGTTTTCAATATATTGGGGGTAAATGTGGGGAAAAAGGCAAATAATTTGAACAGATGCTTTAAGAGGCTAAGAGATTAAGTACATGAAAAGATGTCCAATATCATTAGTTATTTGGGAAATGCAAATTAAAATCATGATGAGATACTACTATATGCCTGTTAGAACAGCTAAAATAAAAAAAATACTGACAAATCCAGCTCATACATTTTTATGGAAGAGCAAGGATAAACAATAATCAAGATGTGAAGAAGAACCAAGTAGAAGCAGAGGTATTTGCCCTACTAAGTTTCAAGGCTTATTATGAAGCTTCAGTAACTAAGACAATGGTATGGGTGTAGGGATAGAAAAATAAATGAGTGGAGTAAGTACCCAGCAACAGATGGATGCATATTCAGAACTGTATTTTATAGTAGCAGTGTTGATCAGTGCTATTTGGTATTTGATGGTATTTAGACAATATTTCCAATTAGTGGAAAAAGGACAAATAATGAATCTCGCCTCACGCCATTCACAAAAATAAATCTCTAATGGATTAAGGACTTAAATGTGAAAGACAAAACTTTAAAACATTTAGAAAATATATAGGAGAGTATCTATGATTTGGGAGTAGGGAAGGCTAAATACATATATGGCAAAAAAATGTAAGTAAAGCAAGGGGGAAAATTAACTCAAAATTCCAGAAGAGTTATGAACATCTAGGGCAGACAGAAAGATATGAATGGTAAGGAACACTCAGGGACTTCAGAATGCTGGCAATGCCAGAGAGTAGGTGTATTAGATATTTCATTTTCAAACTGACTTTATTGTTATAGTCCCTCTTTTTAGTTATAATTCATCTCAAGGTAAAAAATATGTTGTATATTTCACATTTGCCTGAAAATTATGATTATTGGTAAGCAGCTATTTTCTATACTAAATTCAAAAATGTTGAGAAATAATCTGATTTTTTATACTCGTGAAATACAAGTATCTGGTGTCTGCTTAAAGGGCTGCATTATACCAGGTGTGGTATACGTACTTTATAGTAGAGTTGGCCCTTGAACAACATGGGGGTTAGGGATGCTGACCCCCTTCACACAGTCAAAACTCCATGAATAACTTTCAACTCCCCAATACTTAACTACTAATAGCCTACAGTTGACTGGAAGCCTTACTGATAACATAAACATTTGATTACATACATTTTGTATCTTACGTAACATTTTATATGTACAATAAAGTAAGCTGGAGAAAAGAAAATGTCATTAAGAAAATCATGAGGAAGAGAAAATACATTTACTGTACTGTAAAAAATCCACATATAAGTGGATCTGCACAGTTCAGACTTGTATTGTTCAAGGGTCAACAGTATTTCAGTACTTTTTTTTTTTAAATGTAGGCTCCATGCCCAGCTTGGAGCCCAACATGGGGCTTGATCTCACAACCCTGAGATCAAGACCTGAATTGAGATGAAGTGTCAGACGCTTAACTGACCGAGCTCCCCTATATTTCAGCACTTTAATCTTTTTCTTTCAGTCACCCAGTGAAGTCTATTCTTGGAAAAGGCCATCATCCTTGCATAAACCAAGTGTCACTGATACAACATTCTATGGAGGAAAAAAGAAAAGTGAAACTCCAAAACAAAGCAATTGTGTGACTCTTTTAGATACTAACCAGATCGTCAGGATTCTGCCCCCAGGAGAAGTCCCTCTAAAAGATATCTACCCAAAAGGTAAGAAACTTACCAACTCCTAATTTGCCAAGGTAGTCAAGGTGTAGTTTGCTTTTGGTAGGGATATTTAATTTATCATTATCATTCTGTATTTATAAATGTAATTTTATCAGGGTCAAGTAGCTAAAAAGACCTACGTGTATGCCCAGAAGGTTTTCACTCAGTTTCTCGCAGTGTGTGGTGGAAGCCACTGCTGTTAAAACTCTTCTTCCAGGGGGATCCCTGGGTGGCTCAGCAGTTTGGCACCTGCCTTCAGCCCAGAGCATGATCCTGGAGTCCCAGGATCGAGTCCCACATCGGGCTCCCCGCATGGAGCCTGCTTCTCCCTCTGCCTGTGTCTCTGCCTCTCTCTCTCTCTCTCTCATGAATAAATAAAATAAAATCTTTAAAAAATAAATAAGTAAAATAAATAAAACTCTTCTTCCTTTGCCTTACAGTCTATATGATTACTTTACTTAGAAGATATTGTCAAAGAGACTTAAAAATCATCAGACCAATAGGGATAGAATATGGGGCCGACTTTTGTCTTGAACTCCCATGATGAAAGGCCAAGGACTCATGCAAGTTACTGCCTTAGCAGTGCTCTCAGAGCTGTCTAATATTTATTACTGCAAAACATATGCCAGGTCCTGTACTGATCACTTTTCCTTGTATACATGTATTTAACCTTCAAATCTCCATTCTGTCGTCGATGAACTCTCTAACTTGTATGCAGGGAAGCTGACAGAGGGAGCTCAGATGGCAGGCCAAGGGTCCCCCCACCCCCACCCCCACCCCCGCCCCAAAGTGACCACCAGAGCTCAGATCTGCACCAAGTCTTCCATTATTCTCACTGAACTACACAGGCTTTCATCACAATGGATAATGATGAAATTGTTTGATCATTGAGCCACTGATTATTATTTGCATCATAGTCATAACATACCCTGTGTCTACATTCATTATTATCACTGTGGACTTAATAAATATAATGCTAGATGTATTATAATCTGTTACTGGGTTTGAGAAGTCCTGATTATATGATAATCTTTAGAATTAATTCCTTCCAAAGAAATCATCATTTCCCCAAAATGTTTCTTAAGGTTGAAGAGGCAGGTGAATAAAGTGACAATCTCAGTACAGTGCTATGATAGGTATATTCACAAGATGATCTATAAAAGGAGAAGCTTGTAGTCCAGACTGGTGATTATGAGCTGACCCTTGAAAAGATGAATAGGAGGGAATCAAATGAAGGAATTATTTCAGGAAGAGGGAAACCTGTGTGAAAGGTACAGGGGCATGACAACATTCCAGGAAATACAAGAAACTGTACTAGAATTTAGTGCACCCAGGAGTCTTCCTTGATACTTCTTCTCCTTCATCCTCTCTATCTAATCCCATCATAAATTACCATGTCCTTTTGATACACCTCACTAGTATACTTTGATTCACCCACTTGACTAGAGTTCTATTACCAACATCCAAATCACTGCCATCTTGCACTGGAATATTACAACAGCCTCCTGACGTTTCTTCTACCTCTCTTTCCTCATCCTACCCATTCCCCACACATCCATGATATTTTAAAGTATGCATTCGTTCTTATTAAGGTTCAGTTTATATGGAGTAAAAGTCATCCTTTTTTGTATATAATTCTGTGAGTTTGGCAAACACATGCAGTTGTATAACCATCACCATAACTGACAAAGAACAATTCCATCTCCACCAAACCCCCGCTTTGCACTCAGCCTCTCTGCCTCTTCCCTATCCCCTGACCGGGTCTGATTTCTGTCCTTTTCCAGAATGTTCATATAAACAGCAACATAGAGTATATGATCTTTCACTTCTGGCTTCGGTCACCTAATGTCATGTATTTGAGAATCACTTATATTATTGTTTGTGCCACTAGTTCATTTTATCACCAAGTAGTAGTCTATTGTGTGGATGTGCACACTTTGTCTATTCATTCACAAGTTGGGGGCTAGTTGGATCATTTCCTCCTTTGGACAATACTGAATAAGGCTGTTGTGAACACTTGCGCACAAATCCTTAAGTGAGCATAAGTCTTTGCTTCACTTGAATAAATATGTAGGAGTGGCATTTTTACATTAGATGAAAGAACCGCCAAACTGTTTTACAAAGTGACAATACGTTTTGTATTCCAGTCAGCAATGAAGGAGAGTTCTGGTTGCACCGCCTCCTTGCCAATACTTGGTACAGTCAGTCTTTCACCATTCTAGGAGGCATGCAGCAGTATCTCATGATGATTTTAATTTGCATTTTCCCCAGTGTCTAATGATGTTGAGCATCTTGTCATGTGTGCCTTCCTTCATGAAATGTCTCAGATTTTTTGCCCTTGAGTTATTTGGGGTTTTTTTTTTTTTTTTTTAAGAGTTTTGTGTGTTCCTTATATATTCTGAAGTACAAGTCCACTATCAGATACATTCTTTTCAAACATTTTCTCCCATTTTGATGAAGGGAAAATCTCCCTTCTAGGAATTTTGTAGTTCTGGATTTTACATGTCATGCTCCATTTTGAGATCTTTTTTTTTATACGGTGCAAAGTGTGGATTGAGACTCATTGTTTTATATGTGGATATTCACTTGTTTCAGCACCATTTGCTGGAAAATCTGTCCTTTCTCCATTGAATTTCAGCAGTTGGACCTCTGCTGAATATCAACTGACCACATATGTTTGGGTCTCTTTCTGTATTTTCTATTGTGATCCATTGATCGCTGTGTCTATGCCTTCACTAGTAGCACACTTGATTACTTTCTAGCTTTGACACTTCTTTATAATGAGTGTCAAAGTCAGATAGTATAGAGCTTCTAACTGTTGGTAGGTATCAGTGGGTAGAAAATTAAGAGGAAATCAAGGATAAGGAAGACTTCTGGCTAAACTGACCTGGGAGGATTCTTGCTGAAGGTGGGCCAGGGTGATGAGACCTTACCTCGAGGATGATGGAGGATGAGGACACCTGATCACATGTTGAGGGTGGAGGATTCTGGTTAAACTGACTTAGCAAGACTGTTGCTAAAAGTGAGGAGTGCACAGATGAACACAGAAGCCCAAAAGTTGGGGCCTATTTGGAACGAGGATCCAAAAGAGCCTGACTAGAGTTTGGTCCCAGGGGAATGGTCTTTGTCATCATCCATATTGATAGCTCCTTCATTTATTTTCACTGCTGAACACACTACAGTTTATTCATCTGGTCTCTGTTGATGCACACTTAAGTTCTTTCTGATTTTTGCTATTACAGATAATAGGCAATGAATAGCCTCATACCCTTCTCCTTGTGTACATGCTGAGAGTCCATAGGATATATATTTAAGAGTAGAATTACCAAATTGTTTCCCAAATATTGTTCCGGCAGCATAAAAGAAGTCCTGTGCTCCCAATCCTTATCTACTCTTATAAGGATCAGACCTTGTATTGTGGTTTCAGTTTCTCTTTCCCTAATTTAATAACCTTGAGAATCTTTTTATATGTTGTGATTTACTCTTCTGAGAGTTGCCTATTAGGGCTTAGAATGGTGTCCAGCACATAGGAAAAATTTCATAAACATGGACTATAAAAAAAAAAAAAAAAAACAGAAAACCCTAGGAGAATGATAAAGGGAGATCCCAGGAAGATAGCTATGCACAGACCTTAGAGATCAGCCAGTTCAGATGAGGACACATGAGAAATTTGTAAATATTTAGCTAACAAGCATCAGTTATAAGGAACAAAAATAATAAGTTTGTGAAATTTTAAGAAGCATGTATCAAAACTATGAGACCATTATAATCCACAAGTTAAGAGAGGAGTGACTGATGTTAAAGTGTTCTTTGTACCTTACATTGTTCAAGAGGAAAGCAATGATATTAATAAAGTTTATGTGTCAGTAAAGTAGGAATAGAATATATAACTTCCAAAGTAGTAGAAGAAAGATTATGGCATAAGAAATACCTTTGCTCTGGTTAAGAAGCAATCGTGAGCCAACACTAGAATAAAAAAAAATAGTTATTTTTCTTTAAGTAAATAGAATCCAGCCATCTGATTAGTCAGGAACTAATGCATATCAGCCTGTTTATTAAAGAAATCAATAGAAACTATAAAGGCTATTTTCCTGGTGGCTTTCACAAAGATGGTATAACTTTTGCTGACTGCAGACAGGGAGAGATTTACTGTTGTCTTCCAGTTGTTTTTCTTCTAGTTAAATGTTAGCTTTTTTTTTTCTTCTTTTTCTTTTTTCTTAATTACAGACCTCAGCTCTTTAAACACAAAATAACAACTCTGGTTTAGAAGTGATACTCTGTGTTTTGAACTTTGAGTAAATTCAAAGATTTGGCAATTAGCCACATTGCAGGGCTCTTCATTTCACTCTTCATCTCTTAACACAGAAGTGCATTAAACTTGGTAGTTAACAGGTGTACATCAAATTACATTCCTAAAAGGAGTGAATTTTTTAATATGATTTCATCCTCCCTCTGAATGTGTTCTCAGTTGTTTTGTCTGACAGCTTTTATACGTCCTCCTAACCTTGGCGTTGTGCATATAAGCTGTCCCCACTGTTCATGGGACCTATGCAATAAACACGGAGCTGTGACTTGCCTTCCATCATTAGGTAATTCATCCCCACGCATAGCTTATACCTCTCTTTGAAATCCACCTGGACTGTAAATATAATGGAAATTTACTGAGCCTCTGTCCTCTCTATAGTGTTGAAATGTTTAAAATGGATAGACAAGGATTTGGCCAAATTTCGAGGGAAATCTGGCCACGGTGTTCACTTCCTTAATTCAATCACATATTCTGAGCTGATTCATTTTCAAATCAGTAAACGTCAGTTCTGATTATTTTTCAAATGCTTGCCATTACCACCACCACCACCACCACCACCACCACCACCACTCCCTTTATACTGTTCTGAAGTGCTTTATAGCCACAAATTGCCTTTTCTGATACGTGAAAATATTTTTTAGCGCCAGGAGTAAAATTCTTACTTTCTCCTTCTTGAAATAGACACAGCCATTACTGCATTTTTCTCACCCTCTTTATGCCATGGAATTAATTTGCACAGTGAAAGAAAAGATATTTTAAAATAAGTTGGCTTACTTTGCTTTCATGGGCCGTCTGAAAGCACTGGTGGCCTGTAGCTCAGCTTAATACTACTACTTATGAAAAAAAAAAAAGCACCCGTGAGTGACAAGCCAAAATTTAAGTTGGTTAGCTAGGCAGCTCGAGTCATCCCAACCGCTTCAATAACTGGTCATTTTTGGCAAGGAACTTGGGTCTATAAATAATTCAACCCACTTCAGCTGGGTCTTAGCAGCAGGAACTGTCAAAAATGATATATGGTGCAGAACTTTATCCAAGACTGACCTTCTATCTCAGGCAGCATTTCTAATGCAGGCTGTGTGTGACTGATGATAAGCGTGCTTGTTTTATATAAATGGCCATCTAGGGACAGCCAATTCAGCCGGGTGGTCAGGTTACCATAGTAACTGTCTTTTCTTACCCTCCACTAACCCTGGACATTACCTTCCTTTCCTCCTAGCCCTCTGACCCTTGACACTTCCCCCTGCCTGACTCTGCAGCTCATACCTGGCCCCAGGCCTGTGAGTCCCACCCTGGAGTGTTTTCTGAGTCCCCAGAGGACCACAGTGGATTTTGTTTTGTTGTAGTTTTTTGTTTGTTTTTGTTTTTAAAGGAACTTTTCCTCTTTTTACTGTGGGCTCCTCAGATGAGACAGGAATCACATCTCCTTCTTCTCTGTCCTCAGTGCTTTGTTGTATAGTGTCTGGTACAAAGTAAGCCTAACCATGTTTGTTGAATAAATAAGACATATTTTGAGTTTTGAGTTTTTCAGATGGTCTACTCAAAAACCTTTGGCTACAAACATTAAATAAATATACCAAGTTTCTTATTTTTTGTAAACTATAAGTTGGATAAGTTCAGTGTGCATATCCTGGATATCTCATTCTAATGTGAAGTTGTAAGGTTCTGTGTAAGGGAGATTTTTTTTTTTTTAAGAGACATTAATGACCAATCTCTTGTAAAATGAGGCTGTTTTAAAAAGTTGTTGCCCTAGGATCAGCTTAGGTGGGAGCTGTGTGGAATGGTGGACAGAGCAGAGATTTCAAAGCCAGAAAGGCCTGGATTAGAAAGCCATCTCCATCACTCTCCAGCTATGTCGCCTCAAGCAAGTCACATTATTATTGTACCTCTATTAGCTTCAGCCTCCTCCTCTCTCAAGCAGGAATCATGTGTCTTTGCTGTCAGTATTAAGATCAATACCTATAAAGACTGAGCAGAGTTTCTGGTGGTGTCAGCCAGTGATCATGCGTGATGGCACTCAAGGCTTTGGAAAAGAAGTCAGCAGACCCCTGGAATTGGCTGGAAAGCAATTCCAGAATTGGAGATGGAAGCTCTGGCACCTGTTTGTCATACCCTCTCTTTCCCCAACCCTTTCATAGCTTCCATGATCCAGAGTCCTCATCCCGTGGGCTCATCCTCACCTCACCCTCACCTATGTCAGAGGGCCCTAATAATTACAGGTACCATGTGCTGAGCAACTATTAATAAAGTGCTTTTCATTCACTAAATTCATCTAAGCCTCAAAATAATGTGCTCAGATGCTCAGATGCTGTTGTGACCCCATTTTACAAGTGACAGAAGCAGTGAGATAACTCACTTGACCAGCATAAAACACAACTAAGAAATGCCAGAGCCAGGATTGTATACCTGGCCAGTCTGATTACAAAGTGGGTACTGCTTCCACCACATTATACTCTGATTATGACTTCCTAGGAAAGAAAAACAATTCGAGTGATGAAATCTTTTCAAATAAACTGTAAGTGCTAAAACATCTCATTTTGGGAAGCTGGCAAAGACAATGAAAAGAACTTAGGTCATTTTCTGACAGTAAAGAATCATGGCCTAATATGCAGGTATTTGACAATCTTTGTGTTTCAAGTGATAAAATCTTTTCAAATAAACTGTAAGTGCTAAAATGTCTCATCTTGAGAAGCTAGTAAAGACAATGAAAAGAATTTAGGTAATTTTCTGACAGTAAAGAATCGTGGCCTAGTATGCAGGTGTTTGACAATCTTTGTGTTTCCTTGACAAAAACAACCCTAGAGACTAGACTTGGCTCAGGACCTTGTCAGGTGGGTCTCAAAGCTCTGCCCTAGGCTACTGCTAACTTCATTCCACTTTTAGCAACATTCATGCTTTCTTCTGGTCTTATTTTGATACCGTGCAGTAATTTAATACTCAGCTCGTGTCATGACTTGTTTGCAGATGTTACCCCTCCACAAACAGCTGGTTATATAGAAATCACTGACCTTCAATCAAAGAAACTCCGGTATATCCCTATTCCCAGGTAATCCACTTTCACCTATGTTCTCAGTTTGTATGTCTGATTAAAAGCAAGTCAAGTCTTACCAAGTGCTCTGAATAAATGTGTGCTTTTGCCTCCTTAAATAGCAAGCTCCTTTTTTTTTCCCAGTTGCAGTTGGCTTGTATCTTGCTGCTGTTCTGCCTGTTTTACTGCTATTTTTATTTTCCTTTGGGAAAAATGTTCAAACAATATATAGGTGTAAGTCAACCTACGAGGCTTCATTTTTCTATCATTGATCTATTCATTGATCTATCCCAGTGATCAGTTTTTGTGTATCTGAAACAATGTTTTCAGTATTGCAGAAATATTCATCCTTACTATTTTTTTAAAGTTTTTATTCAGATTCTAGTTAATTAACATACAGTGTTCTATTAGTTTCAGTTGTACAGTTTAGGGATTCAATGCTTTAAACAACACCCAGTGCTCATCACAAGTGCCCTCCTTAATCCTCATCATCTATTTCACCCATCCCACCACTCACCTCCCTTCTGGTAACCATCAGTTTGTTCTCTATAGTTAAGAGTCTGTTTCTTGGTTTCTCTCTCTCTCTCTCTTTTGCTCTGTCTCTCTCCCTCTTTTTTTCCCCCTTTGCTTGTTTGTTTTGTTTCTTAAACTCTACATATAAATGCAATCATATGGTATTTGTCTTCTCTAACTTACTTTGCTTAGCATAATACTCTCGAGCTCCATCCACCATACTTAACTTTATATTTTAGTTTTCAGAGATAAATGTGTTCAAAATATCAAAGGAATTTAATTAGCATTTATTTAAAATTGTTTTTTGTTTTTTTAAAGATTTTATTTATTTATTCATGAGAGACACAGAGAGAGAGGCAGAGACACAGGCAGAGGGAGAAGCAGGCTCCATGCAGGGAGCCCAATGTGGGATCGATCCCAGGACTCCAGGATCACGCCCTGGGCCGAAGGCAGGCGCTAAACTGCTGAGCCACCCAGGGATCCCCTAAAATTGTTTTTGTTTTTTTTTTTATGTGAAGGGGGTGACTGGGTGATGAGCACTGAGTGGGGCACTGGACGGGATGAACACTGAATGTTATACTGTATGTTGACAAATCGAACTCCAATAAAAAAATATACAAAAAATAAATTTTAAAAAATGAAATTTAAAAAAAGAAATAAAATAAAATAAAATTTTGTGAAGGCTTTACAGTAGCTAAAGGCTTCCAGAGATTTTGTAATGGAGCTCATGACCATTCACTGCTTCTATCACTGTCCAGTGATGGAAGCAAAGTACCCAAACCAGCTAGACTGAGGATACCGAAGGAAAATTATGTGCTTGGTTTCTACCCTTGAGGATCACAAGTGTCCTCACCAGGAGTCTGTCCCTTTCTGAATGTATCCATGCCTGAACTCCCTCTTTCAGCTGAACCATGCACCTGCGCTCGTCTAGTTGGCCTAGCTCCCTCATTCTTCCATACTTTGCCCACCTCCACCCAGTCCATTGCCTCCTTCTAATCTTTTATTCTGCTTTAGCCTAGTTTGACATCACATCCCCTCCTTACAAATACTTCCTGACAGAAGACTGAGCCCTCACAACACAGGGGTGAAAACCTCATCTGAAATCTCCCAACAGAGGAGCCTGGAGCATGAAAGAAAGGCCAGCCACACCAAGACCTGTCAGTCACCCACAGCATCATCAGGCCACTTTCCACCTAACTCTTCCAACCCCTAGAAGAAGATAGCCAAACATATGCCAAACATGACAGTACACAGTAACTCAGAAACACAGTTTCATTTCTTAGGACCCATAATCAGTTTCAATAAATAGGAATAATAAAAGCATAACTCAAAAAAAAAAGTTTACTTATTCCAACATATATAAGTGTGCCTTCTTAGAGCATCTTAATGTGTCCGTTTAATGGAAAATGGCTTTTAGTCATTTGGGGAAATCACTTATTCCAGATGAACTATGTGCTTATTAAAATATAATATTAGTTTAAGCCACAAAAGCAAAGAACAACTTTTTGTTTTTTACATTTCTAAAGCATTAGTCATTTTTCTCCACTATTTCTCTTAATTTCTCTTTCATTAGCTCTAGCTTTTATTTCATTGTTTTTCTCTTTTAACTTTCTGTGTGAACCAGATGTTATACCTGCCATGGAAAAAACATCTGGAAAAACAGCTGTGTATAGAGCCAATGCCAGCTGGTCGCCATGATGCATTCATTTAGAGCCGTACTGTCCACCAGAAATAGAATATAAGTCATGTATGTCATTCTATAGTCCTTATTAGCCACATTTTTAAAAAGGACTTAAAAAAGGAAAAATAAACAGTTGAAATTAATAACATTTTATTGACTCAGTATATTTGAATGTTATCATTTTATCATGCGTACTCTAAAATAAATAAAATATTTTTTAATTTTAAAAAATGTTATCATTTTGACACATGCTCAATATAAAAATTTTAATGAGATATTTTATATTCCTTTTTTCTTCTAAGTCTTTGAAATCAGTATGTATTTTATACTTTTGGAACATCTCAGTTTGGACTTGCCATATTTCAAGTGCCATGTGATTTGGAGTCTGTTCATTATCAGTATATCCTGAATTTCTCTTGAGATTAGCTATTGCCATTTTTGGCATATATGCAATCCAAGAGAACAACCCATCTGGATTTCAGTTTTCCTGCTAGTTGCTTAAATTTAGCATTCTGCTAGATAGCTGGAATTTTCCATCTGATGGCTAACTTCAAATAACATAAAATACAGTAACACCGTATGTAACTACAGGGCCAGAATGAATACATCACTTTTGCTCCCAGTAAAACTTGACTATTTTTCCTCAAATCTTTGTATTGCTTGCATCTGTAAAATGATACTGCCTAGCTCTCATCTATGAGTGTATGAAAATCTGGGCCTCGCTCTACTATAATTGTATGTATTCTTTAAAGATCTTGCTATTATATATAAAGGGGAATATACATTTAAAATGAGATGAAGAAGAGATTGTAGAGCTGGGGAGCAAATTGTAGTAAATATGTGATTTTTTTTTAGCACTTTTTTTGGCACTTTTTTTGACATACTGAAGAAATTGCCCCTATAAATTTCAAGTTTCATGGTATGAAGAGTTAGACGTTTAGCCAGTATATACAGTACACCACGTCTTACATCTTGAGTGCTCTTAGAAGAATTTCAAACATTATTGTTGCATGTAGATAAACATCATTGTTCTGGAATAGCCCTTTACTTCACCATCTGTACCTATTAATTTTTTCCTAAGGCACATATTTTTGAGAGAACCCCATGAGATAAATCCTGTCTTATATCAAATGTTACCTTCTTTGAGTCCTTCTGAAACTGTAAAATAGTTCTGAAACCCTAGGACCCATCCTACTGTTATCATCCTCTTCATATTAACATTTTCTAAAACTTCTGTGTCCCAGAGTAGCTAGCTTTGTCACTCTGTGTTGAATATCTACTAAGGCAGACTGGAAAAAAAAGTCAAACTAGTCTTGGTTTATTCTTTAGGATATTATAAGATTTTACCCAACATATAGTGGTTTTGTGGTTTTCCCAGATCTACATTGATGGATTATTATGTTTTTATTATCTGATCAGACAATCCCTCTAGACCACTTATTTCATATTGAAAATATCAAATGTATTTAGAGAGCTAACACTGGTAATTAGAATTTCTGATCTGTTTGTTTTATATAGTGAGAGCAATACTCAGGAAAAGGAAGTGTGCAGTTGACTCTTATAGGCAAAAGCAGCATCCCTAGGAATGAATATATAACAAAGGAAAGATGTACATGTATGAAATATATAATATGAGAAATATACAAATTCCTTGTTATAAATTCCTGTAACTTCCTAAGTTAGAAAATGCAAAATAATAATACAAATGCAGTTAAGGCCCATAAACAAGACATCAGTTTCCGCACTTAGACTGAAACTTAGAGCCCTAAGGAGGAAGTCCAGTGTTGCAGGTGCATGAGATATAAGTTGGTTTAGAGTTCTTTTCTTTCTGACAGTGAATGTTAGTATCATCATTTCTGACAGTGAATGTTAGTATCATCATGGGTCCGCAAATACAGCAAAGTATAAATAATCAATAGATAACTGTGTATTTTTTTCCTTACAGATGGATTTCTTGGTGTCTTTTAATATGCTTTTAGAATGTGCTATTAGAATTCTTTATAGCATGTTTAATGAACCCAAATTAGGTAAACTAGCTTCATTACTACCAAACAATTGACTACTGTAATTTCGTTATCAGGTCAGAATCTCTCTCGCCGTATACCACATGGCTATCTACTATTTCAGACACAGATGCCCTTCTAGCTGAGTGGGACAAAGGCGGTGTTGTTACTGTTGACATGGGAGGTCACATCAGGCTTTGGGAAACTGGACTTGAACATCTGCAGCGATCGCTCATGGAATGGAGAAACATGATCGGACAAGGTGACAGACAGATGCAGGTACCACTCAAATTGACCTTAAAAGGTGCATACTCAGGTATAAATTTAGTTCCAGGTGCTACAGTTGTGGAAACTTCTTGCCCCCAAACTTAAATATTGTTGCTTAAATAGCTAAAATAATTTCTCATAATAGAAAAAGACAAATCTATCCCTCTAGATAGTGAAAAAGTTAAAACGTTTACTTTTTTTTTCCTTTTTTTTTGGTCAGTGTTTAAATATGCAGGCCCCTCACATCACGACATGAGAACACAATCAACTTTTGTTGTTTAACCTCCAGCATTAATTGGTTTCCAGCACTGCCTTCACATCTGTTCTGACTTTTACTACCATCATCTTCAGCATCTCTCTACATGCTACCAAGGAAGCAGAAATACTGATATAAAATGCAGCCCATTACCCTAAGGCCAAAGCCTATAGACTAGATAAGATAAGCAAATGACGCATCCAGTAGAGGTGTGTCTTTACCAACTTCCGTATAGGTCCCGATAATACAAACTTAGTGGTAGTGAGAAGTAGACCCAACCATGCGCTGGAAAGAAATGTGGAAGCAGGGCACCAAGGTGAGAGGAAAACTCCAGAAATGACTCAGCCACCAGCTAATCTGGTTGCTGTCTAGAACTCATGTGAACAACAAGGAAAGCTGTGTGCCCATAAGTACTGAAGCATATCATAAAAGGATTTATTTGTTATTGATTTATGTTAATCTTCAGAAGAAAATGTGGCTGTGTACATTTCATTTTTATACAGCAAGGTAGGAAAGAAAAGTAGGTTCCTGCCAGCTGTGCTGCTCTGTAAAGAGCCAAGTAGCAAGACAAAAAATTTCTACCAACTATTCCACTGATACCTGATTGATAATTACTATTTTACATGGTTATTTTTGTGATTTCCCTTAGGGGAGAAATGTATAGATTTATGAATGAGTAATACATATTTCTCTTAGATTCTTTTTTTTTTTTTAATTTTTATTTATTTATGATAGTCACACAGAGAGAGAGAGAGAGGCAGAGACACAGGGAGAGGGAGAAGCAGGCTCCATGCACCGGGAGCCCAACGTGGGATTCCATCCCGGGTCTCCAGGATCACGCCCTGGGCCAAAGACAGGCGCTAAACTGCTGCGCCACCCAGGGATCCCTTCTCTTAGATTCTTAAAAGCTTATAGGAACATTTTGAGGATCGTAAACCAACATAGGCAAGCAACCTCAACTTCTTTTGAAAGGGTATGAATATATTAATTTAATTAAGCTAAAACAAATGTATTGCTCAAAAATAAACATCTCATTAAGTCCAGTGAATCTATCAAAGCAACAGACTGAATGTTGGTCACTATCCATAACAGTAATTAGAAAATTAATTAACCATGGTTTTGATTCTCTTATTATTCTAAACATTAGTTTCTGCTTCCTTTGAATTAAGTGATTCTTTTCATTACAGTGATTGAAGCCAAAGAGTAAAAATTATTGTATTTCTTATATTTCATTTCAATTTCTCATGTGTCATAGAGATGAAAGGTCATATTTTTCCTATGGTCAAGATTGTGGCCTAAATTAACTTTCTTCCACAACAGAACTTTAAGAAGGAATTTTACTCATGATTTTCATAACTGGTTTTGACTGCTGCAAAAGTTAACCCCTGTTTGTGTTTTAGCCATATTCTTTTCTCTTCCCAGTAACTTCTCCGACTCTTGTTCACCTTCCTGTTCTCAGCTCCTAGCGTAAGGATTGATCCACAGTAGGCAATTAATATGCTTGTGTCTGCTCACACTCACATATACTAAATTACATCAGCCATTGAACCCATTCAATGAAAAAATGGAATTGTTCTTTTAAACTGTCACAGATTATTCATTTGTTTTTATGTAACCGAATCCATATTTATTGAGTGAATATCCATAGTTATGAAGTTAGAAATGTATTATCTAACATCTCAAAAGTAATCAAAATATTTGGCTACAGTGTGCATGGCAACATCTGATCCTTCCCAGACCAAACATCTTCCAGGAAATATATAACTTTATGTCTCCAGTTCAAAGTTCAGTTGTAATAGAAACAAGACTTATTTAGAAATAAAGTTCTACATTTGAGAATTGGATATTAGTTTCATTTGGAAAATTAGAACAGATGTTATCCTACCTTCTCCCTTCATCCTGATGTTCCTTAATCCATCTTGGTTGATAGTGAAATTTGTATTTATGTTCATACTCAAACCAAGAAGCAGACTGTGAGCATGCATCTTTATTGTCTAAACAGACAGGATTCATTGCCCAAATGGTCTGCCATTGCTTTAGCTCTTGGTCACATCTCTCCTCTTCTCTCTGCTTGATAAATAATGAGATGGTATATTTAATTGTTTTTACTTAGACCAGCTCATGTTATTATTTACAAGTAGTTTATACAACCAAATCTAAATAGGAATCATTATGGAGCAACAGTAATAACAAGCAAAAATGTGTCTTTTTTACACTCCCCATAAGGTGCAATCCTTCAATCTATTCCTCCTTTATGGGCCCTTTATTCAGCATATGTCTACTCCTGGTTTTGGAGCTGGAAAAACGCCTTTCTTAGAAATATTGAGAAAAGAGTATGTTCTCAGTACCATCCTTATCACTGGCTGAATGCCAGTCGCTTTCCCTGTTCCTGGCAGAGTAACCCGATCTCCATCTAGTGGTGAAATGGACTTATTTTACATCAAGAAATTTAAAAGGCTTGCTTTGCACTTCAGTAGTTGAAAGGCATCCCCAGGCCTGCTGGCATGGGAGGTTTACACACGCCTGTCTTGTGTGGTTCCTCTTGGTCACAAGGTGCTCCTTTCGGGCAGCAGTGAAGGCTGGGCACACTACCGGCCATGCCATGCCTTACTTATTGACCCACTTTTTTCCCTGACTCTTCTGCGTGGTAGCAAAAGAACTGTTCATACTTAGATAAACTATGTCAGTTACATACTTTAACACTATCCTTTATATCTTGCTACAGTTCAGAAGCCATTGTTGCTCGAATTTTTGGTTTTGCCTATGAATTCACTGATAGTTTTCTTTTAGGAGCACAGTTTGCAAGAAGAATATTTATTGAGCTCTGCATACAAAATGTGCTCATTAATTTTACATGCTTTGATAGGAACATGTGTTTTTCTTACAGCAAACAGCTATAACAACAAACTCATAGTGTCAGTGTAACTTGGTAGTTCTAAAAGCCCATGATTAAGAATTTATATTTATGGGGCACCTAGGTGGCTGTCAGGTAAGCTTCTGCCTTCAGCTCAGGTCATGATCCCAGGGTCCTGGGATGGAGCCCCACTTTGGACTCCCTGCTCAGTGGGGAATCTGCTTCTCCCTCTCCCTCTACCCCTCCTCCTGCTCTCATGCTCTCTCTCTCTCAAAATCTTTTTTTTAAAAAAAGAATTCATATTTATTACCTTTAGACTCCATATTTTCAGAAGCATGTGTTAATTATAAGTAAAAATTTTTCTGACCGTGCTTCATTATGTTCTTTATAAAGCATATTTTTCATATTTTTATTTAGTTATATTTGGATTCATCCCAAGAAGACTATTTAAGCTACACCCCAGTTTTCTTCAGAAATCATCTTCTCTAAAAAGCTCCTGATGATTATTCTTGTGGGAGTACAAAAGCTAAAAGATTATAGCTTTCAAATGTTGTCTAATTAAAATAAACTAATTAGAAAGTAAATACTCTGTGTATTACTGGTGGAATCTCTTTGAAGCCTTCGAATAGTACTTATTTACCTGTATACTTTTTAAATGGTTAGAATCTTTGAAACACATCATGGGACTGGCACTTACTCATTCTTACAGTGAAGATAGTGCCTAGTACACAGTAGATGCACAGTAGAGGCATAAAACAAATACATAGAAAAGATAGCTAATTTATATTAAACACCACTAATCCTTTTCCCCTTTTATTTTTTTTTTTCTTTTCCCCTTTTAAAGAAGATATTCTAGGATTATGAGTCAAGGTAGATTGCTGTACTTTAGTAAATAATCCTGGCCTTCTCTTTAACTACTAGCTCAACGGGGTTTTTGGTTTTGTTTTTTGTTTTTTTTTTTTTTTTTAAGATCTCAGTAAGATGGAAAGTCCTGCTTCTAGTTTTAGAAAGCACTAGATCATTTCATTGGACCTCTATTAGTACATTTAGTTTTACAGTATACAGACTGTTCTCTCCACATGCTCTGAGGGGGTTTGCAATTCTTTTTCTTTTTAAGGAGGATAGTTCATAGCTTACTCTTGTACTTCATTCTTCACCTTGGCCGGGAACTCTAAAAATACTTAACAGCCTAATTCAGTGGGTCATTATTATAGAACAATCCATACTTTGTAGAATTATCCCATGTACATGTATCTTTGGCCTGAAACAGTAATGCTTTTTAAACAAATGTATAATTTCCCACATATCTCCTAGCAATATGTGAATAGAGCTCATTTTCAGCAAGATGGTCTAGCCATTTGCCTATGTTAACATTTGAGCAATGCCTCTAATGATTTTCCCATGTTTATTCCTGTTAAGAAACTCCCATCCATAGAAATTCATTTTGAATCTAGATTTTGAATAAGACTTCCAGATTTGAATAAAGTTTCTAATGAAAATGCAAGATGGCTGGGGGAGTGGAACACCCAGTGATGTGCTGATAGACCAGCTCTCTGGGGAGGTGAGGGTGGAGCCGTTTATAACATTTGCCAGTTTCCATGGTGTAAATACTCCCTCCATAGCTGCTTTCAAGCTGCCAAAAGTTAACAATTTACTTGCTAAATGTCTAAGTATTTAGCAGCCATCTCTCACAAAAATGGTACAGTCAAGCTCCAGGATACCACTGGCTTGATTAAACCTTTAACTCTCTAAGGAGAATTATCACAGTTACCTAACTGCAAGGTCTTCCAGAAATCAGACCATAAAAATGTGAGTGAGAGAGAAAGAAAGCAGAAAAAAGAAAGAAGTACTAAGAACACAGGTGAGATGGTATCATGTTATCCCTAGGAAATGTTGACACATGTAGTTGTTCCATTTATAGATTGACAATGCTCTTTTGAACCAGGAATTCAGTCTGAGCAGAGAATTGGAATGAAGTCTGCACTCAAGTAGGATGACACTCATGGGTTCATGAGTACAAGCCTCCTTTCTTATAAACACCATTTCTGAAGGAAATTACCAGTTAATTTTTACATTCCTCCAGAAGCAGTGCCTCCATTAGATCACAACTTTGTCAGTAATTGCTAAATATAACTAACATTAAATGAGCAACCACCCCACTAAGACCAGCAAATCAACAAGCTTATGACTTTCAGGGAGGCCATGAGTTTTCATTAACCTTTTGTGCATATCCAACAAAAATAATAATCCTATAAATTACAATAATTGAGGGCATTATAATGTCTTAAACTAATATAAAAACAGAAATATCATCTCACTTTCTCATTGTAGAAAAGACCTAACCTTAGGAAATTGCTTTTTAAATCAGAAGCAACAGAACTATTTCAATTCCTTTCTTTCGTGACAGACCTTAAGATTATTATTCCATATGGTACTGTATCCCCAATGCATACTATTTAACAATATGATCAGCAAGTAAAGAAGTAATCTTAGCAATATTTTCAGTATGTAAGGAAAATAAATTAATTCTATAATATATCAGTTATAAATTGAGATGTCAAATGGATTGAATATGTTGGCAAGCAATGGTTCTGGAATTTTTATGATTCTGAGCCCATTATGTGTATAATTCTGTATAAGCACCACATCACAATGGCTATAGAAATAAAGCCTTGCTGTCACATCTATAAATTAAATTGTAATTTTATTCATAAGCAGTATAGCCTATTGGCTCTACTTTCCACTTATATATAAAGACAATACCATTGTACCTTGCAAAGTTGTGTTAAGAATGAAATGTATTAATATCTGGCATGGAGTGCTCAGTAAACAAATAAAACTTAGGAACTTAGAATTTAGGTAATATTGGGCCATTGAATTCTTTAATGCTTATATGGAAACAAAGCCAAATTAAAAAGAAGCAGTGTTCCCCCAAACAACTAATATTATATCATGACCCAATGAGTTACATAATTCATCATCTATCTTAGTGTTATAAGATGTGAGGTTTGTTTATAATCCTGTTTAGGAAAAGTTTTGTCAGGCCCAAAAAAGGAATTAAAAAAATGGTCTGTGCCTAAACCTGTCAGCTTGAAGAAAAGCAGGAAATCAATGATAGGACAATTGTCAGCAGAGGATTATAATGTTTAGCCTTATTCAAAAGACAAATTAGAACAGGACCAAAAAACACACAGCAAAATATACATCATCTGTAGCCTGAGTCCTAAGAACACTAAAAAGAGCAAGTCAAATTTGGAGTTGTCTTAGTTTTTCCATATGCAGTAGTACTCTATTGTCTCTCCTTCTAACATTCTAAAAATGTCTCTTTTTTTATTTTCTATTTCCTCAAAAGGGCAGGCCACAGGTACCATCTCTAACCTCTCTTCTTAAAACAATTTGAACCATTCTTTCATTTCTTTAGTTAACATTTGCTGAGCACCCACAATTGCTAGGAGAAAGAAATAAATAGGATACAGATACAGACCCAGGGAACTTAAGGTCAAGCAGAGCTATAACCAAATAAATTGTAGTGTGATATGGTAAATAAACCGATAGGAGCGTGATCAAAGGATCAGAAGACAGCACAGAAAAATTTGACTGTCTCTTTGGAAGGAGTTCCAAGGCAAAATAATCCCTGAACCCAGTTTTTCAGGAAATGGGGAAGGGACTTCTGATAAATCAAATGCATGTGATTGGTTTTGTCTCTCGCCAAAAATCTTAGTAAAAGAACAATAAAGGATCAAAAAAAGTACCCACATGGACAAAGAGAACTAGAAACACACTGACACTTAGGATGGAAAATAAATGGGTGGGTAGTAACTGAGTTATTAACTAGAGAACTAAAACCCATTCCTCCAGTAAGGCACAAGCTGCTGTACTCTGCAGAAACCACAAAGCATTAGGACATCAGGCACCATGTACCTCTGAAGGTTGGAGTGCAGGGTGGCACCAAAAATTGGAAGATTAACTGGAAGTCTATATAGGGACCATTTAGATATCCAGATTTTCTTCTCCATCTTATGCACCTGGGCCACTGGCTCTTCTATAGATTGATCAAAAACAGGAGCTATAATGGAGATTTGTATAATGTGGGACAAGAGTGAGATCATATAGAAAACAAGAAGATAAAGCGGAAGTCTGCTTTTCTTATTTAGATCCCTATGACGCTGGCATCCACATTTATACACTTTGAGCAGAAGAGTAGAAAAATCCCCTTTCTGGAAACTGACATGTCCAAGAGAAAAACCTTTCTGATGCTAACATTTGCAAGTTTCTCCCTAGTAACCTTACAAGAAGACCCACTTATTATCAAGACCTACCTTTGTGCAAAAACTTTTCAGCCCACTTTGTAATGCCTTATTCTTAAATATTATTGGATAGCCTTCTATACAAAAATAGTGGAAATCAAGACAAATGAACAGAGAAAACAAATGTGATGGAGAAAGAACATTTCACAAAGTGACAATTGATATTCTCAGAGAAGTAAAAGAAAATATGTTAGTCATAAAACAGAAACGTGATGCTATTTAACATAGGAACCTTCAAAGAACAGGAAAGATGTCTTGGAAATTGAGCACTGAGTCAGATATAAAAGTGTTGAACCCCACTATATTGTATACCTGAAACTAAAATAAGACTGCATGTTAACTATACTGGAATTAAAAAAACAACCAAACAAACAAATGCTTATGGGGGCGGGGGAGTGGTAGCAAAAATAAACTCTATAGGAGGGGTTGGACATTGATTTGCTAGTATTTGGCATACTCAAGTCAGCTGCATTAATTCAATGTCTTGTCTCCTATTTCTGTAACACATTTAAAAGTTGACAAGTTAAAAGACACAAGGCCCAGTAGGGGGTTAAAATGACTTTCTAGAACCAGTTTCATGTGAACCTCTGTAGGACTTGCTGATAGGAAGACAGAGGCAGGAAAATGGGTGTTCTCCCATGGACTTCTGCTCACTTTCCAGGCAGCGCACAGTCCATATATGTCCCCCATGATCTATAGCCTAACAACAGAGCTATCAATATTCTCTGCTTCCATCAGAAAACTGCTAAAAGCACTGGATCCCATAGAGAAATGTGCACTATTTCTGGAGTGGGAGTGTGAAGCCTTCAAGCTGCAGGGCAGAGCAGAAAACTGGCTGGGACCCAAAAGCCAGAGGAACTAGACTAGCTGGTCTGTCCCAGAGGAAGCTGGCATCTTATTCACTTAGAAGTTACTTTTCTTTTCCAAAGTGCTGTGTTCTCATGATTTTATTTAACCACTCAAGTATCAATCTTATTTCAGCCATATTTGTGTACCTACAAAAAAACTGTCACTGCATTTTTAAATTAATTGATTTATCAGTAATTGTCTGCATATAAGTACAGTGAAAACTTTTAAGTATAATCTCAATATGTGGTAATGAATGGCCTTCCAGCCACATATTTCAAGCAACAATTGATGCCTGTAGATCCAAATATAATTACATATTTGCCATTCTAAATACTTTTTTTTTGATGAGGAAGTTTTCCTGTCATGTCATTGTATGTATAATCTAATGGCTCTACTAGTTGAATCTCAGTCCCTTAAAAATTCTGTTGGTTCCCCTCAACCCCACCCTCTATTTCTAGTTGATTTTCATGAAACAGTGTATATATTCTACACCTGCCTTCAGGAAAGTCAACAAACCATAATCTCCTAGGGAGATGGTAGTGATCCAAGCTGTAGAGTTTCTTTGTGAGATGGGCCGGCCGGGGGTCATCTACTGAATTATGGAAATTATGGACAAACAATAGATATTTGAGTCCCTTGGAAACCAGCCATCCAGAATGTTCTTATAGAGCACTTACTCTGTACCCACCAATATAGGACCTATGGGGAGATGGGGAAATACTGAAATATGAGGCATGGTTTTTACCCTCAGGGAGTTTATACTATGTGACTGGGGAGATGAGGCTGATAGTCATGAAACAGCAGGACGTAGTACAAAGCAATGTGTAGTTCAATGTATATTGGGGAGTTTGGGCCCTGTGCCATACAGTAGTTCAGAAGAGAAGTATGTATTCAGACAAAATTTATAAGTGAAGGAGATGGGGCTTAGGTTGAACTTTTATTTTGTCTTTAGATAGTTCAAAATGAGAGGTCAGAGCATTCCAGGCATTCCAAAAATCATGACCACAGGCATGGATACAAATGAGTACTGTGTGTTTCCTTAATAAGAGGATGAATTGTGCCATAGGCTTGGATCACAACAAATCCAGGAGTGACCTGGCACAGAAACCAGAAGAGTCAGCAAACATCATAGCCAGTGTGATGCAAGCATAGCCAGTGTGATGCAAGCCCACAGGGCAAATCCAGGTTGAACACCAAGTATCCCAAAGAGATAGTGGAAGATATACCAGAGCAGGGGCAGCAGTAAGAGCCAGGTCTGTGACCACCAGAAACCCACAGGCTGGGGGACTTCAGAAGACAGGGTGCAATTTAGTATCAGCACAGTCTTGTGGACACAGGACATTTTTAAAAGCGATTGAAAGGATGTTAGTCTGGTTAGGCATATCTGTAGCAAATTGTAAGACAAACTTAACTAAAAGCAAGGGGCACCTTTTGGGGAGTGGTGCAGTAAGGAGTTACCTGAATAGTAGAAACTAGGCTGCTCTAGGCTCCCTGTGGCTAGGAACTGCTGGAGGTCATCAAAGAGGAAAAATATGATAGTGTACAAGACCTTCATTGCTAATCCTGAACCTGACTCAGGTCAAGATATAGCCACGTTGCATGGCATTTATGATTTCAGAGAATAAATCTGGAATAAATCTAGGGTTGACAGTTAAAAGAATAACCTATCCCTATACCTTTGAAGAGAGGACCTATTATTTCATGTGATTCTAGATTTATTATGGAAAAGGTATGAAAATGTTTACATAGAGCATTAAACGTGACAAAAATTCAGCTCACATTGACATAAACTACAAAAGGGAATTTATTGGCTCATGTAACCAAGAAGTCTCCAGGCCTTAGGCACAGCTCAAACCAAGGGCTCAACATATGTCATGTGACTTAGTTTCTTTCCTCTTGGCTCTTTTTCCTGGAGTTGCTTCATTGTTACAAAACCTTTTCTCCATCTAGTGGCAAAGATAGCCCTCCTCCCAGCGCTAGGCAACACATGGTTCTCATAGTTGGCAATTCCAGCCAAAGGGGCATGTCTCTGCCAGTAATTTCAGCAGAAGTCTCCAGGGATAGTCCAATAGGCCTGTGGGGTCACAAGCCCATCCGGAACCAATCACTGCGACCAAAGAGATGAAATACTCTTAATTGGTCAGACCTAGGTCATGTCCTCACTCCTAGAGTTTGGAATGAGCAAGGACTCTATTGGTCCCATCCAAACCACAAAATTAGGAATTGGGAATAGGGGAAATAGCTCTAAAGAAATACTGAATAAGCAAAAGACTTGAACCTGTGATTTTTTTTTTTTCTTTTTGGCAGTTTTGACAGCTAGAGCCACCCCCTTGGTAGTGACAACTAATGACCTCCCTAGGCTAGGGCTCCCTGAAGGCCAGAACTATTGTCAGATTTATTTTGTTTTGCACTCAGCATGACATTCATGAAACATGATGCTTAGCAAATGCAATATGAAGATAATTAGGCCAGTCGTTGATCCATAGCATTCATTAATTTCATCTTCCATTTAATTCCTAGAGTGAATACCTCAGAAATATATGCTTGGTTTTCTAAGCACAAGTAGGGCAGAAATAAATATTCTAGTTACAATTGTCTTATGAGACTTTCCAGTTGCGAGGGTTCTGAATGAAATGGTCAAGTCTTTTTTTGACAGCCCTCTGATGGTATTATGGTGGGTTTTTCTCCTAGTGCAAAGAACTTACCAATATTGGATAATTTTCATTATTTTTTTTTTCACTTAGGTATTCCTGTTTTAGGAAGTGAAAAAAAAAAAAAAAAGGAAGTGAACACAATGCCGTTAAAGGCCTTGCATTTCACAGTGCTGGTATGGGTTGAATAATCCTTTCCACAAAGAGCGATGACATCTCTAGAGCTCTGGTCAGGAAGTCTAAGCGTAACTAGGTTTTGTGCTAGCCAAAGGGGAAAGTGCCGCATTTGACTGTGAGTCATTACCTCAACCACTCTGCCATCATATTTACATATATAAGTCATTGCCCAGAAAGGGGAAACCCTGACATAATATCAGAAACAAATTCATGTGTTCTAAATCTGCTTTGAGTTAACCCGTAGACCTCCCAACAAATATGTAAGAACTGTTTCACAGCAATAAATAGAACCTGTTATAGTTACTATGGCTCTCTTAGTACTAAAGTACGATGTTTTTTCCTATCCCATGGCCCATAATTACTTAGAAGTTTAAAAATTAGCTACGCATCACTCTGGCTTGATGATAGGGATAAGCTTCTAACCTAACCACTCTCAAAATTAAACAGACTTCAAGCTTCTGAATATAATTCTCCTTCTCATTCAGCTCGAGAAATACTTAGATAGATAGATATGTTTATAAAAATATATGAGATATATAATTTACATACATATATATATGTATACACACACATATATATAAAACAGAGTATCTTTTACAGAACAGGCCTTGACTCTTCCACTCTGAGTTTTTTACTGTCTCTTCTAAACTTTGGTGAGTTTGAAAGGAATATATTGTTCATGAAGGACAACTGCTGATAAAAACAATAAAAAGGAAAAACATTCCCCCTTAGAACATTAAACCCAAGCCTATTTGTAATTTCCTGTCTTCAGGTATAAACAGATAATTTAATTTTTTATTTTCCTCACCAAATCTAATTATGTTTTAAAACTTTTTGTTTATCTTTCTCTCTATATATTTTGTTTCCATGAACCACTTGAAAGTAAGCCATAGACATGATACCTCATTGCCTCTAAACGCTTCAGTGAGTATTAACTCAAAACAAAAGCACTTTCCTACATAACCACAATACAGACCTCAAAATCAGGAAGTCGGCAACCAGACATCATCAATGTTTAATCCACAGAACTTATTCAAATTTCACATGTCCCAATAGCATCCTTTTTAGCACAAAGAGACAAAGAGATCATGTGTTGTCTTTCAATCCAGAATGGTTTCCCATCCTTTCCTTGGCTTTCATGACCATGACATTTTTGAAGAGCATAGCCTAATTCTTGTGTAAAAATATCCCTCTATTTGGGTTTAGCTAATGTTTTCTCACTTTGAGATTTAGTTTATACATCTGTGGCAGAAATATCACAGAAGTGATGCTGTGTTTTTCTCAGTGTGTCCTGTTAGGTGGCACAGAGTGTTCGTTTGTCCCATGACTGGTGATGTTAACTTCGAACATCTGGTTAAAGTATTCTCTATCTCCACTGTTTTTCTCCACTATGAATGAAGCTAATATTTTCTCCTTTTATAACTAATATATGTCTTTTATGGGCATACATTTTGAGACTATGTGAATATCTATGTCTCCTCAAACTTTCACTAATTTTACCATCCATCAGAGATTCTTGTTTGAATCAATTATTACTCCTATGGTTGCCAAACAATGATTTTTCCCAATTTCATCAGTCATCCTGCATTTATCAGTTGGTATTCTAAGATAAGGAAGGATACACCTTTCTTATCCCTTGGGGAGTTTTCTGTTTTTCTTTTTTTTTTTCCTTTAAGATTATATTTATTTATTTGAGAAAGCTCTCTCTTTCAAGAGAGAAAGAGTGGGAGAGAGCACAAGCAGGGAGGAGTGGGAGAAGCAGGCTCCCTGCTGAGGAAGGAGCCCGACATTGGGATCATGACCTGAGCCAAAGGCAGACACTTAACCACTGTACCACTCAGGCAGCACCCCCCCACACTTTGTTTTTTGTTAGTATTATCTCATGGATTTCTATCTTATTTAACAGGTTATAACTCTTGCCAATCTTATTTTAATGTTCAGATTGTTCCAGATTTAGCCAGTGGGAACTCCTTCAAGCCAGTTCTTTGTCCTTTTGACATGCCTGTCATCATTTTTTAGTACTTCTTTAATTTGTGGCACAAAAAAATCAAGCCAATTACTTTTGTCTCTGATTTTCTGTCCAGGTATGAATACTATTTCTTTGTGCAGTTTCTTTGGGTACTGCCTGTTGACTTAGATCATCATCAACCTGTTAATAGAAAAGAAGCATTCTAAAGTACTTCCATTCAACCAACTCACCAAATTAACCTACCCTCTTGAATGAATGTCCAGAGCAACTTGAATATTTGC
This sequence comes from Canis lupus baileyi, assembly GCF_048164855.1. Taxonomy (NCBI): domain Eukaryota; kingdom Metazoa; phylum Chordata; class Mammalia; order Carnivora; family Canidae; genus Canis; species Canis lupus. Next base: position 52,383,531 of record NC_132854.1, on the reverse strand, counting down.
AGCTCATCAGCTTCTCTCTAATTGTGCTCTAGCACTTTTACTCCAATTAATTTAGTTGTACTTACTTTGACGGGAGACATTTTAGCAGAACCTTCAGGTTGAACTACCTACACATACCAGTTTTAGTCAGAGAATCCCAGAATGCTTTGTCATTCATAATTATATATATTGAAGGAAACTCTACAGAGATGTGAGATAATGTAGCCACCATATATGTTGAATATTTTTCTTTATTATAGCAGAGTTGGGTTGTGAACAAGGCCTAAAAAAGTATCCATTATAATCTTACAGTCTCATTAAAGATTTGGTCAGAGAGAGATAAATAATATTTCATCTGGCCATTGGCCAAGGCCTAAAATAATATTATTATACTGACTTTATTATTGTTTTTGATGCTTATCTATCCATCTTGCTATCCTTGATCGTTAAGTAGCTTCAGATTTTTCTTATTCATTTGGCTGGAATTAGGATTTCTACTGACCACATGAGGGTGTCTGTGAGCTTAGAACAGAAATATTTCAGATAATTTCAACAACTAACAGAACTTCAATAACTAATAACTTGTCATTTCACTATATTGGAAGTTATGATTAAAAAGTATAGTCAGGGTAACCAGAAGACTTGAGTCAATGTTCTTTCCATTTGAAGATCTTTTAACTATTAAATGAAAAGCTTTTACGAGAAGAATTTAGAACTTTTAGTGAGCTTGTGTGTACACAGGAATTTTCTCAGGTCAATTAAGAGATCTAGATCCTCTTGCTGCTTCCACCACTCATCCGTGGCTTTAACCAGTCATGCTATCTCTCTGGACCTTAATTTCTTGATCTATAAAATGAGATAAATTGTAAGCTGATCTTTTAGGCCATTCTGCAAAAGGCAGTAGTGAAGATAGGACCTAAAATGAAGATAAACATCAAGGAACTTCTCTGTACTAGTGATTCTTTTTTTATTAACTGCTTAGGATGTGCTAGCCGCAATCAGTACATTCTCTCAGATAATCATTACAACCACCATTTGATTGTTTTATTCTGGAGGTTGGGTTAAGTAATTTGCCCTAGGTCACTCTCCTAACCAATGAACAAGACTGAGATTTGAGCCTAGATCCATCTAACTCAGAAGGCCATGTTTTTATTCCTCTTCACCATATGACTTCCCTAGGGCCAGAAAACTAATGTCAATGGAGATTATACCCGTAGAGGAGAAAATCATTCTTTCTCTGCCCTGGAGACCAAATGCTTACAGGTGTTGAATGGGGGACACAGACCAGAAGGGTCTGAAGTAAACAGAAAGTCATGCCCCCAGCTAAGAAAGAAGCCTCTACTTAGCTGTTGCCATATAAGAATGCAGGCTCAATTTGGACATTTTCAAGAGGAGACTGAAATTCAGATTTTTTTGTGGGTGGAGGTGATAGAATATTCTGGGACCCACAGATCTCTCTTTCTTCTCACCAAGGAAGGACCATATCAAGAAATGAAGCCCTATTAACTTATAAGCTTTTTGAAGTTACTTACCTATTTTGGTAAATTCCCTTACTTGCTCTACAAAATGTTTAAGTCCTCCCAATGGAATTAAGCCCTTAAAACTGGCAAATTACACCACCTGTTTTTGTATGGCCCACAAGCTAAGAATGTTTTTTAGATTTTTAACGGTTGAAAAAGAATCAAAGAACAATATCTAGTGACACATGAAAACTGTATGAAATTCAGATTTCAGTGTCCTTAAATAAAGTTTTATTGGAACATAGCTACATCCATTCATTTGTTATGGCTGCTTTTACACTACTAGAGCAGACCTGGATAGTTGCAACATAGATCATAGCCTACAAAGCCTAAGATATTTACTACCTGGTTCTTTACAGAAAACATTTGCCTGCCCCTGGTTTAAAATACAAAAGCAAAAAGGTGGACAATCTGCTTCTTCTTTCTCTCCTTTTGTATACCTACCCTGAGATTGAAAAATGGAATCTACCTAAATTAGAGGAAAGGAAAAGGGGAAAATAATCATAAATGTCTCTAAATTTTATCCAGGCAGAAAGAGATAAAAAAATATGTTTCTCCTTCCAAAGTTATATGCATATCCTCTAAGAAAAGCCATAGTATATCAAATGTTTTTTGTTTTTTGGGGTTTTTTGTTTGTTTGTTTGTTTGTTTGTTTATATGCTGTTTAAGTTAGGAGAAACAATGTAGGTCTTAACTGGAAGGGGAAGAATCTAACATGTCCCAGAGTGGTTTTGTTTAATGTATTTTATGAGTGACAAAGCAAAGTTCTCCACTTAGAACAAGAATGAGAAGGATAAAGCTAGAACACTCTCCATACAGCTCTTCTAAATGCATTGTCATGTCCTCTGGCTGGAATGCCCACCACCCATTTCTATGTCTCACCCTTCAAGGCTGAGCACCCCCCAGCTGAATTCCTCTCTCCTTCCTCGGTGTCCCTATGCCCTGGCCACACACGATCTCTAACTACTGGTGACAGAAGGGCAGGCTCCCCAAAAGCAGAATAAATGTCCCATTGAGGCATCTGCTTAGGAGCTTAACACAGGGCCAGAGCTTAATAAATTATTAATGAATCAATCAGTAAATGAATGTATAATTAATTGTGTTACTGTATGATAATAAAAGAACCACTGGTGGTAAAATGTCTTCCTTCTGAGTGTGTACATAAAAGATTCTAGGGCAGCCCGGGTGGCTCAGCGGTTTAGCGCCGCCTTCAGCCCAGGGCCTGATCCTGGAAAACCGGGATCGAGTCCCACGTCGGGCTCCCTGCATGGAGCCTGCTTCTCCCTCTGCTTGTGTCTCTGCCTCTCTCTCTCTCTCTCTCTCTCTTTCTGTGTGTGTGTGTGTGTGTGTCTCATGAATAAATAAATAAAACCCTTAAAAAAAAAGATTCTCGTATATTTCCTTGAACTCTAAAATTCTGTGCTTTGGTACGTCTTTTTACTGGAAGTGAATTCTGTTTTGATACTAGGAAACATTATAAAGTTGGAAGTCCGTTTTGAGAGAAATAACTTTAGTATGAAAGAAAAAGCAATAACCTTGTCATTGAATGCTAACAATATTAAATTTAACAATATTCAAAATATTAACAGAAAGACTGCTCTACTTAAACTTATTCGCAAAGAAACACACACACAAAGTAAAAGTATCCCACAGGAAATACAGATAATATGATTTTTCTGCCTGACTATAACTCATATATTGTTCATCTAATACAAGTATCCCTATATTCCCTAGCATTCTATTATTGTATTCTTGAGTAATGGAAGTGTTACATTGCAATATCTAATCCTTGACTAAAAATGAAAGTTTGCTTAAGGTCCAGAATCTTCCTACATGAATCCATTCAACATAAACTACTGAGTTAACTCTTTATAAATAGTAGCTCTGAACATATCACTCTAGGTCAGAAGCCTTCAGAAATTGAGCCACCGTTAACCCAAAAATACAACCAATGCTTGCCAGTGTTCAGGGCCTCCATGGCATGCTCCAGCCTGGAAGCACCCCATTTACACCTCAAGCTAAATTACTGGCTCTTTCCCAACACAGCCCATCCTCTTTCCCAACACAGCCCTCCTGCACTTAGGCTCATGCTACTTCCATCTGTGGCACTTTCCCTTCTATCACTCTTTCCTGTTTCTGTGGGTCATGGCCATCCAGTCTCACAGATCCATCTCAAATTCTACCTCCCTCAACCCTCCCCACCCACTAGGCTTATGCCTTTCATATGATACTTTTCACAACCTGCCTTGCTTGTGAAATTGCATTATTCTTCTCTGTAAGGTTTTAAAGTGTTTGAAGCCAGGGACTGTGTTTTCCTCATATTTATTTTTTCTAGATCCTGATATGTATTACACTTAAAAAATTAAAATAATTTTCAAAGTTAAACCACTTAATGTCCAGCCATGGTATTAAGTGGTTTAAGCTGACTCCAAAAAGAAATTCCATACCCATTAGGGCATTGCTGCCCATTCCCTCTTCTCCCCCTTTCCATGTTGTAACATGTATCTGTACTTAATCTCCTTTATTGTTGAATAGTTACCATTTTGTATATATACCATATTTTGTTTATTCATTCACAGACATATGGGTTGTTTCCACTTTTTAGCTATTATAAATAATTCTGCTATAAACATTTGTGTACAAGTTTTTGTATGGACAGATGTTCTCATTTCTCTCGAGTACATATCTAGAAGTGGAATGGCCACATCATACGGCAACTTTATGTTTAACCTTTTGGGCAACTGCCAGACTATTTCCCAGGAGCTACGCCATTTTACATTCCCACCACCAGTTTTTGAGGATTCCAGTTTATCCACATCTTTGCTAACGCTTGTTGTCTGTCTTTATTATAGTCATCCTAGTAGATCTGAAATGGACCTCATTGTGGTTTTGATTTGCATTTCCCTTATATTAAAGATGTTGAGCATCTTTTCATGTGCTTACCGGCCATTCGTATATCTTCTTTGGAGAAATGGCTAAATCCTTTCCACATTTTTTAATTGGGTTGTCTATTATTCAATTGTAAGAGTTCTTTATACATCTGGATATTAGACCATTATCATATATATGATTTGCAATTATTTCCCCCCATTTTGCTAGTTGTCTTTTTACTTTCTTGCCAGAATCCTTTGGAGCTTAAAAGTTTTTAATTTTGATGAAGTCCAGTTTATCCACTTTTTCCTTTGATTGCTTGTGCTGTGGGTGTTATATCTAAGAAACCATTGCCTAGGGATCCCTGGGTGGCGCAGCGGTTTGGCACCTGCCTTTGGCCCAGGGGGCGATCCTGGAGACCCGGGATCGAATCCCACGTCGGGCTCCCGGTGCATGGAGCCTGCTTCTCCCTCTGCCTGTGTCTCTGCCTCTCTCTCTCTCTGTGACTATCATAAATAAATAAATTAAAAAAAAAAAAAAAAGAAAGAAACCATTGCCTAATCCAAGGTCTTGAAGAGCTAACTTATATTTTCTTCTAAGAGTTTTATAGGTTTCTTACAGTTAGGCCTTTAATCTATTTTAGTTAATTTTTGTATATGGGATGAGGTGGGGTACAATTTCTCTTTTACATGTAAATATACAATTTTCCCAGTACTACTTGTAGAAAAGCCAGTTCTTTCCTAATTAAATTGTCTTGGCATCCTTGTCAAAATTAACTGATCATAGATGTATAAGTTTATTTCTGGACTACCAATTTTTTTTTAAGATTTTATTTATTTATTCATGAGAGACACACACAGAGAAAGAGAGGCAAAGACACAGGCAGAGGAAGTAGCAGGCTCCATGCAGGGAGCCCAACGCGGGATTTGATCCCGGGTCTCCAGGATCACGCCCTGGGCTGAAGGCAGCGCTGAACCGCTGAGCCACCCAGGCTGCCCTGGACTACCAATTTCATTCCAATGATCTATATGACAACCACTACATAGGTTTGATTACTGTAGCTTTGTGGCAAGTTATAAGATTGAAAAGTATGAGTCCTTCAACTTTCTTCTTCTTCTTCTTCTTCTTTTGAACTTTTTTCTTCATTTTCAAAATTATTTTTGCTGTTCCAGATCCCTTACATTTCTATATGGATTTTAGAATCGGTTTGGCATTTCTGGCAGGGCAGGGTTGGGGGGCCCACTAGCTGGGATTTGGGAGGAATTGAATTGAATCTATTTCTTAACCATTCTGGAGTCTGGCAAGTCCAAGATTAAGGCACCATTCTGGTGAAAAACCTGTACATGGTTCATAGCCAGCATTTTCTCGCTGTGTCCTCATCTGGTTGAAGGGGTTAGCAAGCTCTCTGGGGCCTCTTTGATAAAAGCAGTAATCTCATTCATGAGGACTCCATTCCAATTACCTAAGCTCCTCCCAGAAGCCTCATCTCCTAACGCCATCACATCAGGCACTAAGATTTCAATATAAGAATTTGGAAAGATAGCAACATTCAGATCATAGCACAATCTAAGCATTAAGCCTTCTGATCCATGAACATGAAGATGCTTCTAGTTATTTAGTTCTTCTTTAATTTTTTTCAAGAATATTTTATAGTTTTCAGAGTATATGTTTTACAATATTTTTATGATGCTATTGCAATTGGAATTGTTTTCTTAATTTTATTTTCAGATTGTTCATTGCTAGTGTACAGAAATACAATTGACTTTTATTATTGGTCTTGTATTCTGCAACCTTCCTGAACTTGTTTACTAATTCTAACATATTTTAGTGGATTCCTTAGAATTTTCTAGAAATACGAAATCATGTTATTGGCAAATAGAGATGTCTTATTTCTTCCTTGCCAATCTGGATGTTTATTTCAGTTTCTTACCTAACTACCCTGGCTAGATTCTTTAGTACAACATTGACTACATGTGGCACAGACACCCTTGTCTTGTACCTCATCAAGAAGGAAAACACTCAGTCTTTCACCATTAAGTATGATGTTGGCTGTGGGGTTTTTGTAGATCCCTTTATCAAGTTGAGTAAGTTCCCTCCCATTCCTAGTTTGTGAGTGTTCTTACATGAAGGAGTGCTGAATTTGGTCAAATGCTTTTTATGCATCTACTAAGATGATCATGTAGGTTTCTTTCCTTCATTCTATTAGTGTGTATATTATTACATGAATCGTTTTTCACGTGATGATAATCTTGCATTCCTGTGGTAAAGCCTACTTGGTCATAGTACGCAATCCTTTTATCATATATTGCTAGATTCAGGTTTCCTATTATTTCGTTGAAGATTTTTACATCTATATTCATAAAAGGTATTGATCTGTAGTGTTCTTATGATATTTGTTTCTGGTTTCGGCATCAGAGTTATGCTGACCTTGGTTGAAAAATGTTCCTTTCTCTTCAAAGAATTTGTGAAGAATAGTTATTAATTCTGTAAATGCTTATTAAAATTTAATGGTGAACAGTCTGGGCCTGGATTTTTCCTTTGTGGGAGCTTTTCAAGTCACTAGTTCAGTCTCTGTATTTGTTATGGACAACCTGAGACTTTGAAGGTATTAGATATTGGACTAGGACTAAGGAATGCCTTACGTATTGCTTATACTTTATCTCTTCAGGATTCTAAACCAAGGGAGCTATAAATTCAAGAAAACTAGCCAAATGGGACACACAGTACCAATGCATATGTACTCATTTATTAGTAAGCGGACCAGTGTCCAACTATCTTCAGTGCAGGAGTAGTTAAAAACAAAGAAAGCAAAAACTTATGTCTGGAAGCTGAGACGGGTCTATTGCTTCCTCCCTTAAACTCTAAGCTAGATCAACGGATGCCCCAACCTGAACTCCCCTATTGGGTGCAAGCATGGAAGAGGCAGAAAAGAAAGAAAAAGATTGGCTGGATCCCTGTAATGGAGAAAAGTCATACCACTGGTCAGCTCACTTCACCAGAGTAGGAGCTACCAGGGAGCCTTTTACACATTGAATGCACAATGACTCTGCACACTCAGAAAAATGTAGCCCAGTGGATGTCCTGGTCTTTGATAAGTCAAATTGACAGTTCTTCCCTGCCAGATGCTAGGAAAGGAGATATAGCAGACAAAAGCTGAGGGAAGCTTTGCTCTCACAAGGACCAAAGCTGTAGATTATGTCTAGTTTATTCTTCCCATAGAAAACTAATGGATCCTTTTTTTTTTTTTTTTTTTTTTATGGTTCCTTTTTGTAACAAATTGACTACACCTGTTCATTATTGTGAAAATCATGGAATGGAGAATCTGGCGTAACTCCGAAAAGGACCAGCTCTGGAATCAGACAGACTAGCCTTTGAATTATGGCTTCACCACAGACTAGCTATGTGACTATGAGCAACTCACAATACTTCTCTAAACCTCGGTTTCTCTACATTAAATGGGAATTATGATAATTGAAAGAGGAACTATAAAGATACATGAGATAATCCATGCATAGAATCTATTTCATCATAGAGCAACTATTAGTGCTTAGTAAATGCATGATATCTATTGACTCTAGGAACCTCAGAGATCACAAGGTACTCCTGATGAGTAAACTGAGCCCCAGAAAGATTAAGTGACTTACTTGAAATTATGTTTATTTCATGACAGAAGTTGAAAAGTCAGTTCTGTATTTTTAGGATTCTTCCTTTCCTTAAGAAAAGGGAATTGAGGAAGAGAGAATTGGAGGGACCATTCTTTCTTACTGTTTTTAGAACATGAACCTCATGATTCCTCTGCCCAGCTGGGTCTGTTCCGAGAGCCTGAAATCACATGTTCCTCCCCCAGGAAAAGTGCCAGGCCCACTCTGACCAGGGGTGGCTTCCAGGAGATGTCATCACCTTTTCTAGACATTATACCTTCTTTCTTCCACATGGAATAAATCATTCAGGAGCTCCTCAGTGCCCCCCACTTCCACCCTCCCAAGGACTCTGAGGAAGCACCAAGCTCGTTTCTCAAGGATCTGACTAAACAACACATTCCTTCTATGATCCTGGTAAGAACTGACCCTGCAAATCCCCATGGGCATGAATGGGGAATGTCACACACAGGCTGATCTCTGTGGCACAGTAAACTCCAGCCCCCACTCTCTCACCCCTGACCAAAGGGTCCTGGAGAATATCTTACTGTAATTTTATACTCCTCATTTGGAAGTAGAAAACCCAAAATAAAAGCTCAACATCCTCTGACTGTGAGGTTTAGCCCTTATAGATCATTTACTAGAACCTATGCAATCCTTCTGTAATGGTGGGAGAAAGAACCCCAGCAGTTGGCTGCGGTACAATTTGGATTAATGATAATAATAATAACCATTTAGTTTAAATAATTAAAAACATAATAAAATCTGCAGACAGGTAAGGAAAGATCTCTGACCTTTTTGCAATAATTATACATTTGCTTATAGCATATAGCTGTTAAATATTATAAACACAATTACCAGGATCAATTTTAAATTTATTAGAACAAGGAGGTTTGTGAAGGATAAAACTTAATGTAGGAAAAGTTGAATATTTATTTTATTTAGCTGATACCTTGTAATTCCTGTCAGTTTAAAATATCAACAATCCTCTTCTATGATCATAACAAAATCTGTTTTAAAAATCAAGTGCCCTGTAAGTTTTAAACTCTTATGCTAAATGGAAAGCATCAGCCTATTATTTTAAACTTTCTCCTAAAGTGTTTCTTTATATTCTTGAAGACCCAAAGCATAAATGGTGTTACTTGTAACTAACAACATTACTTGCCTTTAGCAATTGCTCTGATCTGTGTGTTATTATTGCTACTATGAAGGTAATTATAATTGCATCACTCCTGAGACGATAAAAAAGTTTTTGTAGGTCTGTATGCAAAGTATCTGAAGAAAAGATTATTTTACTTGCCCACCAAATGCAGCTTCCAGCAAGAACTATTGTTCAGGACCTTTTATAGACATAGATGAAATTCCTTTTGCCATTTGAACAGTGTTTATATTCAGGAAAGTTCACAGTTAAGTCTTTGACATACTGTGAAAGGATCTTTTGTTCTCTAGAAAAACATACTTCCTCATCCTTTGAGTCACCTTGTTTTTATTCCCTTGTTTGCTTTTCAGGGGAAATAATGCCTACCTCCCCAGTAATGTCAAGGGAAGAGCTGCTTCAGAAATCAAGGTTGTTCCCCGTGAGGAAAGACGGCTTGGTTATTGGCAGAAAAAAATCAGGAACACTTTTAAAAACTGAAAGAGATAAATAATGTCATGTTAAGCTTCAGTAAAGTTATTTGGATAAGATTTTTTCCAAGGCTAAAAAAAGAGAATCTTTTTTTATCATCATAATTAACAGTGATCAGGCTCAGGAAACAGGAGACCACTCTCTCGGGGCTACAGATATAGCCCAAAAGCACTTTTCTATTGTGTTGGGAAGGACCTTCTCTGCTGACTGTATTGATGCTCTAAGATATGTGTAGCTTTAATGTTTTCTCCTAGTTGGTGGGATCCAGAACTCGCTTTATGATAAACTCAGGCTTAGACTACCCTGATCTGAATTATCTAGCATTATTTATTTAACAACAAATACTGTGACTGTTTCCACATGCGAACTGATTTTGAAGGGACAAAGCATTGCTGTTTTATTCATCCCCACATGCCCGGTGCTAACCCAGTGACCTGAGTTTACTGGACATGCAGTCAGGATTTCTTAGATGAATGAATGAAATAAATACGTACACTTTCAGGATAACAATTTCAAATAAGATGTTTATATGAGTATGTGTTTGCTTTAAAAAAAAAAAATCTCATTGGTCTGTAGGTATATTCTCTGTGTTCCTGTGTTTCTCTACCCTTACCTCATTTACATAAATGGGCGATTACTTGTGGTTTAGGGATTAGCTATGCAAACCCTTCTTCAGTCACCCTAAACCTGAGCCATCTAGAAATGGATCCTAAAAGCTTCTAATCCTCATTTATGTCTTATATTATACCATAAGCAGGGCATCAGGATCAGTGATCTTCATGCTCTGGCACATTTCCACTGGAAGTATTTTTTTGTCTGTAAACGCTAAGCAGAGATAGGCTTTACTACCATTGTTAGAGAAGCTGGGGTGTTGTATGTGGGAGGAAGGGAAGAGGCTGGAGCTTGTTGACCAATGTTAGGCACTTTATTTATTTATTTATTTATTTATTTATTTATTTATTTATTTATTTTTGTTAGGCACTTTCTATGCTTTCCTTCACTTACTCTTTGTAGCTCTCCATGAACTAGGTTAGGTGATGGTTTTTACAGATGAAGAAACAGAAGTTCATTATGTAATACACCCAATGTCCTGTGGCCAGTAAGTGGCACTATCAGATTTGTGCCACCAGAGCAGATACTAAGTTTGCCAGTTATGCTCAAGATTGCCTGATATAAAACTGATTCAAACCATATAGAAATACTATATTTTACTAACCTTCTGAAAACTATACTAGCCCTACTGATATTCATTGTTTTCTACAAATCTGATGTACAGTAAAAAGGAAAAAGCAGTTGCTTTTCAGAAATATTCCTTGCTTCCTTAAACTGCGATGGGCTTTATAAAACATTGACTTCTGTGACTTTCAAGAACACGTTTATTATTTAAAGCCAGTGTGATATAGTAAAATATCTAATAAACCTGGCTTTTGGAATAAAATGGACTGGGACTTGAATCCTAGCTCTACCACCTAAGAGCTATGTGACAATAAGTTGTTTAACATTCCCCAACCCTAGACTGCTGGTCTTCAAAGTAGAAATAATGCCTCACATGAAGAATTGTGAATATTAGACATAATATGTGTGAAGTAACTAGATTGTGAACGGCATGAGGGCAGGGATCATGGATGTATCATCCACATTCCCTTCCTAATGCATGGACAGCCACATGAGCATTCATCACTTGTACTCATTGAGTGAATGAGTAAGTGAATGCATGAATTCTCTTCAGCAACCAGATTAGGTAGTTTCTGTTGTTCAACTCCATACATACAAATCAGGAAAATTCTATAAGCTATTTTAACAAGAAGAAAAATGGCACACATTTTCATCTTTGCATTGTTTGATATGCCTTTCATTCTTCCAGATGTGCCCAGAAAAATATGATGTAAATGCAAAACTCACATTTAATATTACCTGATTTTAAAAGAAAAAATTTTAATCTAACAAGTGAACAAGTAAAGTGCATTAAAGTGAAAGTCCTGGGGCACCTGGGTGGTTCAGTTGGTTAAGCATCCGATTCTTGGTATCAGCTCAGGTCTTGATCTCAGGGTCATGACAAGCCCCACGTTGGGTTCCACACTGGGCATGGAGTCTACTTAAAATAATAATAATAATAATAATAATAATAATAATAATAATAATAATAGTGCAAATCCTAATTTGGGATTTGTAGGCAAAGAATGGCCTTTTCATTGGTACCCCTCACATTTTATTCTCATTTTTTAAAGGTATCCATTTCTCTCAAGTCTTGCTTGGAGCAGCTACATAGCTGGAAATGTTTTGAGTCCCTTTCATGTCACATCTTTTGCAGCTGAGAGCAAACATGTTTTCAGGAGCTCAGAAATAATCAAGTTTTCATTCCAGCTGCCAGAGCTATAAAAGAGGCCTGCTGCATTCTGGGCAGAGCGCTACATTAGGAAACATCAGTTTGGTATTTGTAATACTTGCAGCAATATTGAACTTCCTGTGTGAGGTCATGAATGAACAGCAGATCATGAGTGTTAGTATAAAAATTAGAGTGTTGAATTCTCATTCAACTTAAATTTCAGAAAATATCCTTGATTAAAATCCTGGGTCACTTTTTCCCAATGCTGATATTCACATGTTATGTATCTGGCACATCTCTACTGAAAAATGAATGTTTTATAGTAAGCAATACCTTTTTCACTCTCAGAAAGTAAAGCAGTGGTAACTATAGCTAACCTTATAACACTAACTGTGGCCAGGCTCTGTTCTAAGTGATTAGGTGTACTAATCCTTTTTAAACCCCACAGTGACCCTATGAGGTAGGTACCATGGTTATTTTCATTTTACAGATGAGGTACCTTATCCAGCTAATAAGTGTCAAGAGCCAGGGTTTGAACCCAAGCAGTCTGGTTCATGTCTTTGCTCTTAACTGCTACATTAGAAGATATTTTTGAGTAGCAGGAATGCATATCTTTATTAGGATTCATTTCTCTGACCATCCTAGAAAGGTACATAGGGGCAGGGCATACCACCTCCCTACACTCTGCTTTTGTCATGTGCAACATGCCTAGGTTTCATGTGTGGATTAGAGGCTGTTATGAGGAGATCCTACCAAAGAGCCCTCCAAGGGTTCTTCCAAGACTAAGGGAGGCTTCTTAGACTCTCAAGACTAAGTCTTTTTTTTCCCTTCCTGGGAAAAAGACACTTTAATATAATGGCACGATGAAAACATCTGAGTTAGTCAGCTATCACACTGAAATTCTTGTCTTTAAATTCCGATGAAGTCTATCTTTATGACCTTTCTAGCAAAGTGATTGGGTTTTACCTACAATAAAAAGGAAGAAAAGGAGATAGTAGATTCACTCCTTCACAGGTGCTTGTTTCTTAAGAGCTGCACTCATCAAAACTCACGTAAAACATTTCTTCATGGGATGGACAGTCCTACCAATGCCCCTACCAGCACACCTGGCCACTGTACACAAGCGGAAGAAGGCTTTCCCATAGGGGGGATGGATTGCAAGAGAGCCCTCTCTAGACAAACCAGTTAGGGAAAAAGAAAGAGCCTCTTTCTCTAGGCTATCCTCCCCGTGCCTGGTGCTAGTGACACATAGTGTGAACCTCATCCGCACTCACACTGCCTCAGCCAGGACAGCAGCTGCGCAGTTAGGGACACGCCAGCATTCTTTAAACTCTGTGCCTGTCTTGTCTCATCCAACAGTAATATATGCAAGCAACATTAGCTCCCTGAGCCCTGTCAACAATGAAAATAACCAGGGTGGAAGTGGCCCTTATAAGGAAACCAAGCTCCAGTCAATGAGAAGAAAGCCGCAGGGTTCACTCATTATTCATTCACTTAACAGCTGTTTGTTGAGGATCTACTATACTCGAGGCATTGTACCAGGTGCCAGCTATTCAAAGATGAAAAGTTCTGAATGTCTAGTCTTACTGTCAAGAACACAAAGTAGAGAATTAGGAATGTATGATGCCTGATAATGGCTGGGAGCCCAGGGAGGAAAGGTTCCAGATCAGGTGAAGAGATCCCTAAAACTCTAGAGAAGGGACAAAGCAGGGAACCAAAACAGATTCATGCAGGAGGAAACCAAACAGGGACCTGGTTACAAGAAGATGGATTCAGGGTAGGGGCTTGTTCACAAGGGAAAAGCCAGAAGGTCAGTGAGGATGTAAGGTGCAAAAAAGAGAAGAGACCCACGTGGCCAGAGCTGTCACATTGCCTTAGTCTAGAACCCATAGAATTAATTACCTTAAAAATCTGAAATTTGTCTATTAACCTTTTATCAAGAGGCCCTGGGAGAAACATGCCAGAAACTATCTGTGAATTTTGAAGGCTTCAAAAATTCAAAACTTCAAATTTTTTATTTTAAAATTTAAAAACGTCTGCATCCAACAAAATTGCTATTAATACGGACGTGGAATAAAGAGATCTTTACAGACAAATGTAGACAAACATGTACGTGTTCTTCTTTCAGATGGCAAGATGTATATAACCCAGTATTGCCTTTGGCAATTGCTGCCCAGAAACAGAGTTTAATTCAATACCCAAAAGGAGTTATAAAGTCCTCCAAGGGGCTGGGTTGTAATATGTATAACGCTCAGTTATTATAGGATGAATGATTGTATAATTCCACTTATGAGACTGAAATGGTGCCATTAATAATTACCCTGGGACAACAGGCACTAACTGGGACCGTCCCCACACAACGGACATGTGAGAAACTGGTTATTAGTCATATTATTTCCATTTGTTTTATTTTTTCTAGAATGCAGTTTTGTAGGATTCCTCTGGTATTTTGGAAATATAAATCCAGAACACATGATCAAATAAGACATATTTGCATACCAAGGAAATGTTTTATTCACTCCTCCACTTATGGTTTTTTTAATAAAAGTCTTCTTGGATTATAAACCTATAATGCATTCTAGAACACCACACCATATGAATACAAATTAGCATGGCTGGCTCACTAGCTAAGGTCCTGGTGTTGCCAGGGAGACATCACTCCCCATGGTCAGAATCTCTCTAGATTGATGGAAATTGCTTTCTTTTAGAAGTAAGAGAGCGTAAGAGCCATCTTAAAACCAATCATCAGAATCACAGCAGGACTGGCCCCTCGCTAGTAAATAGATGTTATAACTCTTTTCAAAAAAGCTGAGCTGGTACATATAAGGAAATTCAGAATTCCAGACAAACATGACCTTCTACGCATGATCCTAACCAGGTCCCCCAAACATTAAATTTCTAAAGTGATTTCAAAGTGAAATAATCTACCTGACTTTAGCTTGTAATTCTCTCAAAAACCTGGCATTTCTAAATGCTTTGAAACCTAATTGTTCATCATACAATTAAGATTTTAGTTTGAATTGGTTTTGTTTTATGAATATTTAAGATCACTTTTTTTTCTGAAAGAACTGTAAGATTTTTTTTTTTTAAGATTTTATTTATTTATTCATGAGAGACACAGAGAGGCAGAGACACAGGCAGAGGGAGAAGCAGGCCCTATGCAGGGAGCCTGACATGGGACTCGATCCCCAGGTCTCTAGGATCACGCCCTGGGCTAAAGGCAACACTAAACCATTGAGCCACCCGGGCTGCCCAAGAACTGTAATTCTTTTTTCTTTTTTTTTAAGATTTTATTTATTTATTCATGATAATCACACAGAGAGAGAGAAGCAGAGACACAGGCAGAGGGAGAAGCAGGCTTCATGCAGGGAGCCCGACATGGGACTCGATCCCGGGTATCCAGGATTACGCCCTGGGCCAAAGGCAAGTGCCAAACCGCTGCGCCACCCAGGGATCCCAAGAACTGTAATTCTTATTCTACTTGTACATTCGGTATATACTTTCCCCCAGAAAATGCCCCCCACCCTTTTATCCGTATCTTGTCTACAAGCAACATAACTCCCCTGCTATTCCTTCTTATCCTTTGTCTTCATTCAAGCTGGTGTTTGAAGGTTTTTTTAAAAATATGCATCTACACCTGGGAGGAAAGAATGAGAGTTCTTGAGGACAGAACGTGTGCTGTTGGATATTTGCACGTTGTTGATAAACCCAGGGGTTATCAGAGATCAGGACTATATAGAAGGACTTCTCAGACAGAGTCCCCTATTGCTTCCTCCAGCCTGTTCTTGTTTATCTTGTCCTCTTTGTTTTTGTAATTTTTTTCATGTTTTTTCTTATGTTTTTAATTAAGTTTTTTTATTTTAATTCCAGCATAATCAACATATGTCTTTTTCTTTTTAAACAGAATAAAGCAATTAATTGTTTGGATACTTTGCTTCAGTAAATTAAAAATATCACTTTTCCAAAAAATTCTAAGATTTTCATTATCATCAGAATGATCAACTGGATTAATTTATTAAGCCAGTAATAATTGCCACCAACCAATAGATAAATCCATAAGAAGCCTCAGACCCTGAAATCCAGTCTACCTTCTTTTTTGAATATAAACAAGACAGAAGGTCCAGTTTTAGCAGGGAGTAGCCAAATCACTAGATACAGCTCCTCTAGTGTGTTTTAAAATAGGCAGAAAACTAGAAGTAGAGATTTTTAACTAGCAAGCATATGAATTTTAAATCACTGAATTTGATCTCTTATATGTTTCAGTTAATCTACCAACACTTTGAATGGTTGCTTTTTCTTGCCACATTGATTTATTTTCCCTCGTAGTCAAGCCAGCTTTCAAGTTTAAAACATTCAGGTTTATTGAGCAAAGGGAGTATCCTTAAAAAATTCACTGCATCTTAGTTTATGTAAGTCTACCAGCAGGAGAATTTTATCACTCCCCAAGGGTGAGTATGAGCCATTTGGGTCTGGCTGCCTGTTAAACTATGCCTATTTATTTATGGTCTCTGTAACATGAGGGAGAGCAAAAGCTGGCTCCTGTGAGCATTCTTTAAGCCTGGACATGGCTTTGCCTCTGCTAAAAACACTGACATGAATAGACTCTGTCACAGACTCAAAGGTCACTTTTCCATTTTGTTCATATTGAGAAACAATTTAGATAATTATCTGTCTTTTGTACCTCAGAAGAATAGGAGCAGAGGGAGGGAGTTGTTTCATTTCCTTGAATTTTCTTTGCTAGCCTACATCGGGCTCTTGAAATTGTAAAATAGAGCGGAGATGTGGCCCACGTAAAGAGCACATCGCTTCCAAGCGTGGCCCACCCATTTGTTATGTTGCTGTTTCTGGAAATCCTTTGTTCTTACAGAGATACCTCACTTTATGCCATGAGAGTCTTCCTCGACATGTATAAGGCCAGTCTGTACAAATCAGATAACGTTTCCTCTTGGTTACATCACCATGCCTTCCAACATGTATTGGAAGGCACACTGTACAGTTAAGCTATGGACTGTGAGCTTTTGCCTTTTCAATCCTCAAAGATTGAAAATCCTCAAAGAGGTTGGCAGGTGGATAGGCACACACGAGTTGTCAGACTGTTATGGCACAGAGGACAGTTTGGAGAAGGAGTACTGTGAGACCCCAAAGGAATAGAAGCATCATTTGTTTGGGAAATTCAAAAGCATCTTCTAGAAAGTATCATTTGCAGAATGGCCCTCTTCATGGCCAGATACTTGCAGTTTGTCCAAATTAAAGCTTTAGATTTCACTAATGCAGCCTCCTTATCATTTTCTCCACAACCAACATAGCTAATACTTAATCTCCAAACAGATGGTTATACGCCACAAAACTTCCATTTAAAGGAATATGTTTGGAAATTTTAAAATTCTTTTGAGATGGGAAAAAAGTCTTTTCGGCCTAATCTCCATAATGACTTTCATACAGCCTCTACTTTCTTTATACATCAAGCAACTCTTTCTCATGCTCTCACACAATACTCTAGTCTTGTGCTTCCAAAATAAAATGGAAGCTACCAGAATGCAGCCCTTCCAACTTCCCAAGCCCTAAGGGGCAAGCCCATCCACAGCAGGACTAGCCTCCCCTCCTCTCTACAAAGGCCCGCCTCTCCTCCCACCTTCCCAGGCACTTAACCTCCATGCTGTTGACTCCTTTTTCTCAGGTATCTTCATTTGCTCTCCCTTCTGGGAGCATCAGCACTGAAACATGCTCTACTGTTTTCCCAGACCCCACAGGTCGCACTTTCTATTACTCAAACTCTACTCTAGATAACTCTAAGCCATTTCACAGGGAAGCCTCCTAAAAGAATCCTCTCCACACACTGACTCTGCTTCCAGACCACTGTTCATTCACACCTCCTCCTCGTATGAAATTCTAGCCCCACCTCCCCATCCAGAGAATTGCTCTTGCTAGAGTCCTAAGGACCCTCAACAGGTAGCTAAATTCCATGGGCCCTCCGCGGTCGTCACCTCATGTGGCCTTCCCTTGCTCTGAGCTCAGCACACTCTGTCGAAGCTCAGTCTTCCTTCGGCTTCATGATAACCACAGTCTCCCCCTGACTTTCCTCCTGCCTCTCGCCGCTTCCTCTCAGTCTCACCTGTTGATTCATTTCCCGGGCCACTGCCCTTTTCACTCTACATTCTCTTTCAAGGCGACTTCATTCCCTTCCATATTTGAGGTGGTTGGTGCTCAGAAAGAACCAGAGAAGTGGCAGGGGTTTATAAAAGTGCCTGTTAAAAAAATAGAATGAGCGAGCCCTTCCCTTCTTATTTAGTAAAATAACAATACATCTCTGCTGCCTCACATATTTGAATGGGACTTTACAGTTTTGGAAAGCATCTTTACACAGCCATGCACAGGCTTCAGAATGGGGGGGAAAAAACCAGATCAACCCCCCCTTCATTTTGTAGATGCAGAACTTGGAAGTCCAAAGCCAGGGAGTGCTTTTCCTAGAGTCACACAACTGCTTCTCGCCGTATTTGACCCTCACAGGAACTCCAGGAGGACATGTATACTTATTCCCATCCAAGAGATGGGAAAACTGTGGACCTGAAAGTTTGAATCTTGCTCACAGTTGCACAGCTCGTAGGTAGCAGGACTAGAACTCGGATCACTTCGTTTCTTAGCAGTGCCCCACACCACTTCTCTGCATTCCTAACATCGGTGCAGTTAAATTAATTAAATTAGATTTTCAAATGAGATTTCCTTTAAAAAGAGAGAGGCGGGCACACAACAACCGCCACACCTGCTAGTATAGCACGGCATGATGATGGGGAAGAGAGGCAGCGAGGGGGGTTTCACGTCATAGAAATCCTGAGTGTAAGTGTTTATCCATACTCAAAGACTGAGTTAGGTTGTTTGTTTGTTTGTTTGTTTATATGTATGTACTGATTAGCAGTGAACTGATTCCACAATTATAAATACATTTCTCCCTCTCCCTGATGATCTTCGGTGAAGGAGAATAAATGTAGGAGTGATCAGCCCTAACTCCTTTGGTTTTTGGGGTCTTCACGTGATGAACTTCTGGGTGCTCTGTTTAGTTCATCCTACTTAGATGGGCTCTAGGATGAGGTGTTGCATCGTCACAAGCCTCAGTGAATACGTGTTACGCAGGTAGATTATGCTGGGTGCTGGTGTGAGCCCAGCAAAGGGCTCCCCATGTCAACTATCATTTAACCCTCTTATTTTCAATTAAACACCCCTACTGCTGTTCTTTCTGCCTGAAATCTCCAGCCTCCAGCCTCCTGTACCAAGCAACTTTACACTTCCTTCAAGGTTCTTCTTGGGCGTTACCTCTTCTGGGAAACATTCCCTGATAGTGGTCCTGACACCCCGCCTTAAGAGCCCTTCCACTATATTCCACTTGCACATTGTACTTACCCCTGGCATAGCACCCCAACCCACTCTCTGCACTGATTAGTAAGAACAGATCCAGGGCACCTGGGTGGCTCAGGAGGTAAAGTGTCTGCCTTCGGCTCAGGTCATGATCCCAGCGTCCTGCGATCGAGCCCCCACATCAGGCTCCCTGCTCAGCGGGGCGCCTGCATCTCCCTCTCCCTCTACCATTCCCCCTGCTTGTGCTCTCTCGCTCTCTTTCTCTCTGCCAAATAAATAAAATCTTTATAAAAAATAAATAACAAGTCCACCTCCTTCTACACACCAATGAAAACTCCCTAGGGTACAGAACGGAATCATGGATCTTTGTATCCTTAGCATCTAGTAGAGGGTCCAGCTCCTGGTCTGTGCTTGCTGAAAACTACTACAGGCAGGTAGGCGGTCTGACAGGAAAGGATGAAAGGGAGGCAACTGGGGGGGATCCCTGGGTGGCTCAGCAGTTTAGCGCCTGCCTTTGGCCTAGGGCACGATCCTGGAGTCCCGGGATCGAGTCCTGCGTCGGCTCCCGGCATGGAGCCTGCTTCTCCCTCCTCCTGTATCTCTGCCCCTATCTCTCTCTCTCTCTCTCTCTGTCTAAAATAAATAAATAAATAAATAAATAAATAAATAAATAAATAATCTTTTAAAAAAAGAAAGGGTGGCAACCGAAGGTTCATCTAAGTTATATATGTACAGGGTTTTAAAATGAAATTCAAAAGACTTGTGGAGCACTGGGGGTGGCACAGTCAGTTAAGCATCCCAACTCTTTGCTTCAGCTTAGGCGGTGATCTCAAGATTGTGAGACAGAGCCCCATGTTGGACCCTGAGCTCAACAAGGAGTCTGCCTGGGACTGTCTCTCTCTCTGTCTTCCTCTGCCCCTCCATCCCATGCTCACCCACTCTCTCTCTCTAAAATAAGTAAAGCTTTTTAAAATAAATTTCAAAAGACTTGTTATGAGAAATGGTTCAGAGACAAACACTTTCAGCTCCTTTGCTGATTTTTTTTTTTTTTGCCCCTGTTATCTCTTACTAACAAGTTTCTGTTTCTTCATGATTTTCCATTTTAAGTATGATCTCTTCACTTGAACCATGGGTGTTCAAGGGTGGCACCCTTACACTTTCCCATGCCTACTCCATGACACTCAGTCGTACCTCCATACACCTGCTCTGTGACACATGCTTCCCACCACCCCCCAGCCAATTTGTGCTGGAATTCTGGTTAGACCAGCACTCAGGTTCCATATTATACTATGTTAAATGTTATTGACCGGAAGAACCATGTAGTGTACTTGAATTACCTTTCTGCCAGTCCCCCTTCATTTTCTGGGTAAAGAAAGCTAAGAGAAAATAGGTAACTTTAGCCAAAACCATTTTGCCTGTTAGTGCCAGAACCAGGGTTAAAAGCCAGCCTTCTAATTCCCAGTAATATGGTTTTTCCATGACATCAAGCTGCCTCTCAAAAAAAAAAAAAATTTTTTTTTTTGTTTTAAAATCTTAGTGAACCCATGTGAAGAAAAGCCAAGCGTTTATGTGACTCTATCAAAATATTCTTTACACTTAACTCTGGTTTTAGTCAAATTGATCCCTGGTGACAGCTTATATTTCCCGTAAACTAGAACTGAGATGAATGTAGATAAGGGCCCAAAGAAGGAACTTAGAACTAGAAAGAATTTCATCTGGTTTTTCATTTTGAAGATGAGAAGACTAAGGCCCAGAAAGGTTAAATGACTTGCTGAGTGTCACACAGGGAGTTTGTGGCCCCAAGGGGGCTGAAATTTCAGTCCAGCCTTCAGCCCGAGCTCAGCTGAGTACCCCATCCCCTTAGACTCCACTCAGGCACTCTTCTTTGTATAGAATCTCTCGTACACATACCTAAACCCATTCCCTACGTTAAACTTACTCATCCCCCAAAAATGACATTAAAGCATGTCAAGTTAAGTCAACAGCAGAGTATGAAGTGCATTTCTTAAAACCAGGGTTCCGTTAAGCTCCCTCGCCTGGCTGCACAACTAGAGCACCACACTGCATGAGGACCCAGAGTACAATGATGTCAGCAGAAGGAGACCGACAAGAAAACATTCCTGAGTGTCAAGAAGAATTAGTGTCACTACTAGTAAAAGACAGTGCCAGCACTGAGAAACCACAGAGAGCAGGACTGGCTGCCACCCCACTCACCCCAGTTCAGCCCCCAGACAGTCTCTGGAGGGTGCCTGGCCCCTCTCCCTTCTGAGTGATCCTCTTCATCACCTATGGCCCTGTGGCAGCACTCTTGGAAACACATACAGCTTCATGCTGCAGAGTCCCTGCTGCCTCCTGCCTTTGACCTCCAGGCTTCACAAGAATTAGCGCTGCTGGAGGGGGGGATCCTCAGATCTGGGGGCCCCAGAGCAAAGTGTGGGGAGAGAGGGGAACCACGGGAGGCAAATGCAGAGGGAATGTGCTGGGATGGTAGCCAAGGCTTTTGTCTTTGGGGGAGTCTGAGTTTCAGGGTGTAAAGGGGAGACTGTTGAGAAAAACTGGAAAACTAACACAAAGGAGAAGATGACAAACTCCTTTGTGTTTGCACAAGTCCCTAATGAATTAGAGTCATTATTAGGAACCATTTGTCTGTGTCTAATTACTTTGTAGCTCAGTGTCCATGATATGTGACCTAACCTATGTCCTATAACTGTGCCACAACGTCCTTAGAAAGTTTGACCCATTGGTATTGAGTGTTCTTAACCTGTTGCTCACATAGGAAGCACAACTACAGTTAAAAGAATGTTTCACAAAGCAAGATCCAGTAGAAGTCTTTTCTCCCACCCCAAAGCTTCTGCTTTGCACCTTGCCCCCCCTAAGTTCCAGGAGAGCAGTTAGCAGGTTTCTATATATTCTTGTGGCTTATGTACCTCGAGAGCCATCCTGCAGCTTTGAAATGACCACAGTGGCTGTGGCAAGTGCCGACGATGACACAAAGGTGCTATAACCTCGTCCTGCCCTCTGGATGTTCACGGCAGGGCATCCGTACCGGTAAACCTATCCGACTGCACATTTCCATATACCCCCGGTTGGGGTTCACAGAGTCACTGCAATGCTACTTATCACTTTAAGAAATACGGTTTTTTTAAAAAAATGTGTGTAGAGGTCCACACCTACATAAATGGAGTCTGATAAAAGTGTACATCACAGTTACTTAATGGCTGTGTTTTGCCCATGCTCCACGTGGGAGGCACACTCTCAGCCCATTTGAGCTAGTGCGGCAGCCTGGAATGTTCCCTCACAGAGTGAGCCTTGGAGCACAAACCATTAGTGCTCAGCTACTGAGCAATGCACCACTCTCTCTTAAGTGCACACTGCATATAGCTTATTTCTCTCTGGACTCTCTTTATGACGTTATTTTGCATCCTGATGACTACTTTTGACCCACAGTGGCTGTCAAAAGTGTGTGAGAATGTGGGCCCTGTTGCAAAGGAAGCAAGGAAGACGGTGCTGCCGGATGTTACAACATGGGTTCCACAGAAACTCCACGAACCTGAGGAAATGGTTAAGGAAGCGCAGGCTAAACATCGGTAGGCAACACTTTATAAACATTATTACAGCCTGAGATGATGAACCCATGATTGTATGAAGGATAAACTGGAAGAAGAGAGAGCCAGTGGCAGACTGATTTCAGTGAAAACAAAGAAAATGGAAACCCAGTTGCCAGTATGGGATGCCCTAGAGGAAGTATGCTGTGAGGAGCTGCCCAGCATTGATCCACTGAGCGTTTCTATTTTCAGAGGATTCCTATGTCAGGGGCATTTGTGTGGGTTGCAATCAGTGCTTCCAAGAATTTTTAGAATCTGGTTTGTATTAAAAGCCCCTGTTGCTTCCATCCACTCTAGTGGTACAAATGGCTTTTCTACCCATCCTTTCTTTTCCTTAGCTACGTAACACCTCAGAGAATTCTGTTGACGTGGAAGGCACAAGAGCTTTAAAAATTCCCAAATAGGTTTTACCTCTTAGAACACAAAAATTCAATATGAGACTGAAATCACCTGGCCGGGAAACATCACGAGAGATCATTTAGCTACAGTAATGATAAAAGGACATGACAGTAGCTATCCCTCGCCGGGTCCACCTCGTAATACAACACAACCAAAAGCATTTGCTCGCCAGCTTTGCTATAGCCGAGGTGGCCCTGCATTGTTGACCTTTTCCTTGCCTATGGAAGCCTCATGACCAGGCTGGAATTCACTCCAGTGTTGAATAGTAACCTTTGGAGGGCTCCTGAAAGTTAAAGAGGCAAAAATAGGGTTGACTAAATAAAGACCTGATGGTTTACCCCACTTCCACTGTCTGAATTCAATTAGCAGGTGTTTCTGGGGGAACACTGTAGAATACTGGATGTGCTTGCAAGTGGCAGCGGGGAGGGTGCATTTCTGTGCCAGGAAACTGTTGCCATGCCAATTATTTGTGGGTTTTTTAACATGTGTTTTTGACACTCACACATACACAATGATAACATTTGGTTTCCCATAAGGATTTGTTTGTAGGGCGCCTGGGTGGCTCAGTCGGTTAAGCGTCTGCCTTTGGCTCAGGTCATGATCCCAGGGTCCTGGGATAGAGTCCCACATTGGGCTCCCAGCTCAGTAGGGACTGCTTCTCCCTCTACCACTCCCTCCTATTTATGCTATCTCTCTCTCTTTATCTCTCTCTAAAATATATAAATCTTTTTTTAAAAAATATTTGTCTGTAATTATAGCCTCTTATCCCATGAGACATTCTCTTGATCCCATCCTCTATATTCCATTCTCACGTTTTCCAAAAGTCTTCTTCATCTTTTGTGTCTGTTTGAATTGAAGTAGAAGAAAGAGATGAATAAATACTCTAAGTAAATTAAGAGGTTGTTTTGGATGGATTCTGCAGCCTTGTAATTTTGTTGTGGACAGCCAAAGAGCTCTCTATGGGTCAGAGAGCAAGGAGGCCACTACCCACAGACTTGGAGGCCAGGAGGGGGAGTCATCCTGGCCCAGTGAAAGGATAGACCAGAAACTGAGCTGAGGCCTTGCAGGGATCAGAGTCAGGCAGAGGGAGGTGCAGGGTCAGGATTTAAGAACAACCCAGAGAGCCAATAGGGCCATGTGTTTCCTGCCTCTGTTGGGAGACGGCTCTCTGCTGACCCAGAGGCTGGGCCCTGCTGTGCTGTTTGCCAATTATGGGCTGGCAGGAAAGAGCCAGGAAGAGTCCTAGCAGACACCCAGCTGACAGCTCATTGTGGAGAGGTTTGTACACAGGATTAAACTCATATTCTGTTGTGAGCAGTCTCCCACATGTTCATTTAACATATTTATTAAACATCTATTATGTTTAAGGAGATGTGTGTAAGCCACTGTGCCACCTACTGCTGTCAGACAACAACATGTAAAGTAAAATTATAAACTGATACTTGGTCCCCCTTTTTAGCCCAAGTCTGTGAAATCTTTAAAGTGTCCTCTATTTTCATCAAATGGAGTATTTTTGTTGCATAATGATAGACTTAGTGAAGAGAATCATTTCAGTGAGAAAGTTCTTTGTCAGAACCTGTAAACTCAGATTAGAGAAATAACAAAGGATGTATACATAGGTATGTGTTCCAGAACATCGTATCACATAGAGGAAGGGAGGTGTTTTAGATTATAATTTCAAATGTTTAAAAATACTTAACCAAGCACATCACTTGTGCCGGAAAGCAAAATACATATGAGTTGCTAGGAGCATTCAAGCAGAAAGGAGGAGAGTAAGACAGTTTGGTTGAATCTGGGGAGATGCGCAAAGGGGTCCAGCTCAAAGTCAGGAGAGAAGGGCTGCTAGGTGACTTGAAGAAGCCCCTGAGGAAAGACGGGAACTTTTTCTATGCCAGAAGAGTCCACCCACTCCATCAGAGCAAGAGCTGCCACAAGACAGACCACAGACAGCTATTCTGCTTCTTACATGTAATACTACAATCGCCATAACGAGCATTTGTCTTCAGGGCCAGGGAGCAGACCAAGTACACACTCCCCATCCCCTGCCTCATCCTCTCCATCTGCCACTCTGTCTGCTTGCTTATTCCTAGACTTTCAAAGGAAAGACTTGATTTCTCGGTTAGTGTTAAAGGCACTTACAGTGTGAATGCCCTCTGGGCTTAATTACTTAGTATGAATGAACATCAGCCACAGTGTAATTTTTTAATATTAACGATCGAAAATGAGATCCTTTCCTACTTTGTAAAAATGAAGAGGGATTAAAGAGGGCAGGAGGCCATTGCATATTTGAAAGCAGATGTTGCCATCAGCCAGGGAAGACCTGAAGAGGAGAGTTGCATACTTGATGGTTTGCCAGCAGTCGAAATTGGGACACATGAAAGTACCTACAGACAAAGGTATTTTTGTCGTGCATTTCATTATAGAAGCTACATGTTACTTATGAAAACTGGATGAAGGTTTGCTTATTTTTTAACCAGCTGTCTTCATATGAAAGACCATCATTCCTAGGGACATATTCATGTGACTTTCATTGTAGCTATGAAAGAAATTTCTAATCTGTCACAGTGACCTCAGACAGAAATATGTTTTAGGCAGGTATGCTCAGTACCTTATTCTGGCCTGTATCACCCTATGCTGTGACTTTGTTCCCCTTTGTACAGTATTCTTCTAGAAGCAAAGATCCTGTTTCATGTATCTCTGTGTCCCAGTGAGTAGCAGATGTATCATAAACATACACAGGAATGTTGGAATAAGAGAATGAATAAGTTCATTCAGTTGCCTGCTAACCAATCAAGAAGATCGTAGGCTACCCTTAAGCAGTAGGATTTCTGTGCTGGAATTATGATGACAGTTTTGATGTCAAAAAATTCAAAGAATGTCTTCCTTTTAGAAATAGGACATCCTCCAAAAGGTCAACACAATAGCTTCAGCCCTGCTGCCTGTCATTCATCCTTCAACACGCAATTTTATTAATTTGCGTGCAATTGACTCCCAGTAGCAGAAAACCCAATTGACAGTAGCTTAAACTAGAAGGACATGTATTATTTGCTTATGTGGAAGATCAGAGTGAAGGGACTCCAGGGCTGGCTCAGCAGCTCCACAGTGCCAATGGGGACATAAGCTCCTCCATCCTTCCCTCTGCCACCTTCGTCTTGTTGCCAGACGGTTATCAGACGTAGGCTGCACCTCTATGCATCACACCCTCACCCTGTTTCCCAAAGCAGCAAGTGCATATGTGTTTCAGGGGAGGGCAGAGCAGTGCATCCAGGGCAGCAAGAGAGCTCTGGGAGGAAGATGTTTCCCAGAAACCTCCTGATGGACTCTCTCTTCCATCTCAGGCCACATCCTTTTGCCTAAACCAGTCACTGGCAAAGGGCAATGGGATGGCTCTGCTTAATTCCACTCAATAACGATGCATCTGACTTCTGTTTAAAAAGAAGCAAGAGGGTGTGGATGTTGGGTAGGCAACTAGAAATATCTGCTGCACCACACCTAGTCTCCAGCTGGAAAATGAGAATCAGCTATGTTGTCCAGTCATACCTCCAAGAGCTAACTTTTCTTCCAAAATTATATTCTGGCTATTTATATCATTTTATTGATGGTTTTTAAAAATCCTAACTTAAGGAGGATCCTAAAATATATGAGCTTTACCCAGAATTACAAGGCTTTGATGAGTCATGTCCCTTCCCTGCTCTGATTTTGGGTTGCTTTACTCCGGAACATTTTTATGAGTTATATTTTACAAGATCCATGTTTTTTCCATTTTAATTCATACGTAAGAGGATTCCTGGGATCACAGTTTCTAGGATTACGGCACACTTACCTAAAAGGAAGTAGATTGTGTCAGCCGTGAAAAACACAGAGGTCTCAGCGCATACATCACTTTGTATCAAAGGTTGTAAGGGTCCAGGGCGCCTGAGTGGTGTAGTCAGTATGTATCCAACTATTCACCTCTTGATTTTAGCCCAGTTGGTGATCTCAGGGTCATGGGATCAAGCCCCACGTCAGGGTCCACACTCAGCCTGAAATTGCTTAAGACTCACTTCCCCTCAACCCCCTCCCCCTAAAATAAATAAATCTTTTTTTTTTTTTTTTAAGTGGTAAAAGTCCATGATATTTGTGGTTTGGGGAGTATTTTGATCCATTTAAATGAATATAGTAGTATCTATTTCAGTAATTGGGACGACTTACTTAATCTCATTCTAGGTGAAACAAACCCTCAAAGGAAATGCATTCCAAATCCTCAAAGCATACTTCAAAGTATTCAGCAGTTTATCAACCTTTAGAATGACCAGTGGCTCATGTCTGTCTGTCCCCAGGAAACAAGCTTCCTCAAAGGATAGGCCTTCCCTAGTATCTGTTTCAGTTTCTCTCCTGGGTTGGACTGTCTTAGACTTCCTGCCTTGTACTTTTTATGAACCATTGTCAATTCATGTAGAAGATGCCCTAAAATGCCTTTGAAAACGCTTTGGCAGATGTACTAGAGAAATATCTTCCTGTGAGTATAGTGACATTCATAAAATGACACAAAATTAGATAAACTTCCCAAAATGTTTTTGTTTTGTTTTGTTTTGTTTTGTTTTGTTTTTAAGTAAGTGTCCTGGAATTCTGTGGTATGTATTTCTCTGGAATAAATCGGGTTTGGGCTGATGATTGTTTTTGTCAAGAATTTGTCAATTTTGAAACCTCTCTAGGCTCCCATTTGGGATTGACTTATGGCTGCCGTGTTGTTGGCAATGTAAGCAATGCCATTTCCCGGCAGATGGCCTGGGAAGACACAGGCGGCAAAGAACATACCAGTTCCTTTCTGCCCAGAAGTTTCATAGCCAATTTTCTGCTTCCCTGTTGGCCCATTGTAGGTGTCTTTGCAACTCCAAGAGCATGATTTCAGGGGTCATGGAAAGGGGCAATTTGAAAGGCTTCTTTTGTCTTGTGCCATCATTTTTAGTATTTGTTCTTAAAAATGATGCTCAGAATAGTTAGTCTTATAATGCTGTCATTGCTCAGACCATTTTTGGCACTTCATCTTTTAGGGTGGGCCTAAAGCAGAGTCACAACTCTTATCAGCAAACTAATCTTATTATTGTATAAATATACCTGTTTGGGGTAAAACCCCAAATTGATCACCTTATTCACCAGATTTGGAATCAGAGCATCCCAACAGTAGGTGGAATGGTAGAAATCATTCAGTTCAACCCCCTTAGTTCTTGATGAGAAAGTTGACGGCCAGAAAAGTTAATTGACTTGCCAAAGGGTACATAACGAGTTAGCAAATAGTTTATACAAGAAATCAACTCTAAGTATCCTTTGGTTGTTGATTAAAAATCAAATTTAGTTTTAACATTAAAAAAAATTTTTTTTATTTAGTTTTAACACATAGTTGCCACTATTAAAGATATTAAAGAAGTCTAAAGAATAGACTCCCCTAGAAGCCATCCAGAAGTGTTTCTGAGTGGTGACACGATTGTCATAAGTGCATCTTTTTAAAACCCTATATTATCATAGTAAATATATCTCCATTTGTAAGTTCCATTGTATTTGGAAAAGCCAACTAGACTATAGTTATAACTTTTATATAAGTTTCTTAAATTAGCAACAGAATAAAACCCTATCCTAGTTCTTAAACATTCCTTGTTTTTCTCATTTCTCAAGGAGAACATCTCGAGGATGCTACAAAGAGCTCCAGACAGTATCTGCTGGGCTGAGGCAAGCTTGTCCTTGTGCTGTGCAGTCCAGTGAAATAGCCACTACCCACATGTGGTTATTTAAATTTAAGTTTTAGTTAATAAGTAAAATTTAAAATTCAGGACCTCAAGTACTCAGTAGCCACAGCGGGCTATTAGCTACCATATAAGATACCATAAATGAAAACATTTCCATCAACACAGAAAATTTTATTGGTTAGTGCTGGTCTAGCCAGTATACATATTTTAATATTTTAATCTCTTACATTACCTCTGGAGAAGTTAGAAAGTGGTGACAAGTTCTGGAAAAGTTTATTTTTTTGTTTTTGGGGGTTTTGTGGTATTTTTAAAGATTTTATTTATTCATGAGACATACAGAGAGAGAGGCAGAGACATAGGCAGGGAGAGAAGCAGGCTCCCTGCAAGGAGCTGGACGCAGGACTTGACCCAGGACCCTGGGATCATGTCCTGAGCAGAAGGCAGATGCTCAACCACTGAGCCACCCAGGTGCCCCTGGAAAAGTTTTTTAAATGTTTATTTGTTCTCTAAATGTTTCTAGCTATTCTGCATAGTTTAATTTTAAAAAGGAGAAAATATTTATTTTCATCCATTTTTAGAACCTGATTATGTGAGTGGAATTCATATCAATTGTCATGTCCTGGTTGCTAAAATTTTCTTAAAGTATGCTAAAATTGTGGCCAAAACTCCGTTAATCTTGCCAAAGCTATTGGCAGACATCTCTCTATGATGTTGTAACATTTGAAATTAGTCTGGACATAGACAAGGCAAGTCATGTTGAATTCATTCTTTTTTTTTTTTAAAGATTTTATTTACTTATTCGTGAGAGACACAGAAGCAGAGACCCAGGCAGAGGGAGAAGCAGGCTTCCTGAAGGGAGCCAGATGCGGGACTCGATCCCAAGACCCCAGGATTACAACCTGAGCTGAAGGCAGACGCTCAACCACTGAGCCACCCAGGCGTCCCTGAATTCATTCTTTTTTTTTTTTTTTTAAGATTTATTTATTTATTTTTGATAGACAGAGAGAGAGAGAGAGAGAGAGAGAGAGGCAGAGACACAGGAGGAGGGAGAAGCAGGCTCCATGCCGGGAGCTCGATGTGGGACTCGATCCCGGGTCTCCAGGATCGTGCCCTGGGCCAAAGGCAGGCGCTAAACCGCTGAGCCACCCAGGGATCCCCCCCGAATTCATTCTTAATAGTCATTTCATTTGTAAAGATTCTAAATTACTTGCCCACCTTCATTAATTCAGCATCCAGAATGAAAGGGCAGGTGCTAACAGGGAATGGGTCGGCTCTAAAGACTGACCTGGCATCAGGCTTTGGGGCCATCTGCAAGCCTCCCTCCTCCACCCTAAGCAATTAGAGAGCAGTGACCTGTCCTCCGTGGCTTTTGCAGGCCCCATGGTACTTCACATGATGTCCTGCCAGTACATCTTCTAGAAGTCTTATTAGACAAATAAATGGATCTTGATCTGATCTGCCCTGGAAATCATTACATTTGACAGCAGGCTCATAGGATTCATGAAGTGGGACTCCTTCAAGTTGTTTTTTTTTTTTTTTTTTTTATGATAGTCACACAGAGAGAGAGAGAGAGAGAGAGAGAGAGAGGCAAAGACAGACAGAGGGAGAAGCAGGCTCCATGCACCGGGAGCCTGACGTGGGATTCGATCCCAGGTCTCCAGGATCGTGCCCTGGGCCAAAGGCAGGCGCTAAACCGCTGCGCCACCCAGGGATCCCCTTCAAGTTCTTTTTATTGTGGAGTGATATCTACTGAACTAACTTAGTAGGACTGGAATTCTTGGGTGATTATCAGTCATTTTGATGAATCTGTGCTGAATGAAATTAGGGACCATGAGCCACAGGCTCTCACGGAGGAGGGCTAAAACGCAGCTTCTTCTGTTTGCTGCTGCAGAAACAGTAAATCTGGTTTTAAAATAAAGATGAATTAGGAAAGCCTATTATGTTTTGTAAAACACCATAATAAAATTAGAGAGGGTTGGGAAAATGAATGAGGGGTTTTTCATGTCTGTGTGTAGGCCACTGAAGCACACATAGATACATTTCCTGTTTTTCTTTTCCATGTATTTTATACAAAGTATTTCTCAGAAGACTGGGATTTCTTTAAAAATTAATTTTCTTTGCAAACGTGTATCTGCCATTACTCGGCTGGAACAGCTGGGCAGTGATCCTTTTCATCCATCCAGAGCGTCAGTCTCCAGTGAGATCCACTTTCCCTGCGTCTGGTGGGTGTTGTGCCTTGTGTAAATGCCTGAGGCATGTCCTGCCCCAGGAGAATTCGGAAACTGTAACTCAGTCCAGTTTTTCTTTTTTTTTTTTTAAGGAAATTTTTTTAATTAAATGTTTGCTTCCCAACAAAATGGATATTAAATATGATGAAATTTTTTTTTTTTTTTTTTTTTTTTTTTTTTTTTTTTTTTTGGCGAGACACTGACAGCAACCGTTGTGTCCTGTAGGCCTAAGGTTATAAGATACCTTAAAGATTTGGGGGAAAAGAATTCTTCCTGCCCTAGAGTTTCTGGTGTTGGTCATGAAATAGTGATAATGTCTCAATTCTTCATTTGTAGATCACGATCCACAGAGACAGTGGCAAAGATGTGAGTTCCCCCAAACACGGGAAGGAGGACCCGGACAACATGCCCCATGTGGGCGGCAATACTTGGGCTGGCGGAACAGGTTGGTAGCCCTGGCATTCTCCTGCGTCGAGCTCCCCGAGGCCCCACAGGCCCATATAAACTGCACACCACCCCTGAGAAGGTTCAGGGACCCTCTGTCATCTCTGCGACCCCCGTGAGTCAGGTGGACTGTGCCTTTCACCCTGTGTCCCAGCATGACATCACACGTGGAAAAACCGTGGCACTGGGAGTCCCACAGACTCTGCCATCCTGGGCCCTGAGACCATTCTGAACCCCCAACCTTGCTACATCAGTAAGAGGGGAAAATATTAACTACCTTACAAGGTGGTGATGAGGATTAAACAAAATCATGATCATGAAGTGCTGAGCCCAGGACCTGGTCTGAAGAATGCATTCGTTATAAATGTTAATCCCTTCTTTTAAATTCCGTGCCCTTGGCATGCTGCCTGCAATCTATAGTAGATTCCTTGTTGACCAGCTGACTTGGAAGAGGAGTGGGCCTTGCCTTCCACATCTCAGAAGTGAGTATATGGAGGATGCAGGATTTTGAGATAAGAGAGTTGGTTGCAGTTGGAACCGGTGGCTGTGGTCTATTCCTTCCTCTTGGCTGCCTGACGGGAGCATTGTTCCCATGCCTGCTGTCTTCCTCCTTCCTCGGCGACAGCTGAAGCAGACACATCTGCTGGGCTGCAGGAATAGGGCCAGACGGTGTGCGCACTGTCCGATCTTATCTTGGCCAGGAGCAGTGCTGGCACGAGCTCCATACTTCGCCTTCCCTTAGGATGGTGTGTGCCTCTTGGCCTTGACAGGCTCAGGAGGAAATGGCTTTCTATGCTGAGACAATGTGCTATCACATAGGCCTGGAGACTTCTTGCCTGTTCTGTTTATTCATCAAGCATCAGCTTTAAAGAAAGGGTATTTTTAGAAATGTCCTTTGATCTTGAAATTAGTGTCAAGCCAGCAAGATTAATCCATATGGAATGCATTGTGGAGCGAGGTGGCCAGATGCAGGTCTTTCCCAGCAGTGGGCTTACTCTGGAGCAGAGGTTCTCGCTTTTTATTCAGTTTGACTCTACTAGTTCACCTCTGTCCAGACTGAAGGCCCTGCTTTTGTTTCCCTTAGCCTTTATTTTTCCATCTGTTGGATCTTTTTGGCTTCAAATTCTCTGTCATTCTCCCTCAGAATTCTCTACGTGGAACTTAGCACTGACTCAAGTCACTTGATCCCTCTTTCATCATCAGAGCGCCTCCTTTGCTTATTTTCCCGTATCTTTGAAGCTGATTTAGGATGTCCAGGGTTAGCTTCAAGATTATGCCTTGAAGTCTAGAACCTCTGACCAGCATTTTCATTTAAATAGTACAAATTAAGGGCTCTTGGAAGTAGACGTCACGAAGAGCTCCCCACTCATGCCCTCTCCGCCCCAGTGCAACTTGCCCCACGGGCTCCTGGGACCCATGCTGAGCATTGTTCATACCACCTTCTGAACAATTGTGGGTGTTTTTCCTCTACACCAAAACTGACATCATCTCGGCTCCCAGGAAGCCTTGAGTGCTAATCCATGACCCCTATGTACCCCACTCCGCAATGTCTGAGAGGAACTTCCTTTAGGAAGGGAATCATCCACAGAAACAGCTTTTTTGCCTCCGTCGCTCACTCATTTTCCAGTTACTGGGCCCCTCTGCCTACAGGCTGTCCCTGAGTGAGAGCCAGCAATCACACACATCTAAGAAGCAATT
Source organism: Canis lupus baileyi (assembly GCF_048164855.1). Taxonomy (NCBI): domain Eukaryota; kingdom Metazoa; phylum Chordata; class Mammalia; order Carnivora; family Canidae; genus Canis; species Canis lupus. The sequence goes on along the minus strand of NC_132854.1, from coordinate 52,350,123 downwards.
TTCCACCACTGATTTCTAAATAAAAATGAAATCAGATGTACTCCAATCAAAGGGTAAACAGACTATTATTAATAGGCTCTTCTCCTGGTATTTCCCCAGAGGAAATGACCTACCTAGACTTTGGTAAGGGAAGCAGTGCGTGCTGAGTTCCTACCTTTAGTTTATTACACCAGTTATGGCTCCAAAGGAGAAAAGATAAATGTGACATAATTTAACTGAAGCCTAAAAGCTTTCAAAATTTCCACTTCATTAAACTTAGAAATGACCTCATTCTATGTGACTGGAAGTTGTCTGAATAATAATAGTAAGAGCAGCCGCTTATAATGTAGTTCTTACTTTGCACCAGTTACCGTTCTAAGCACTTAGCCTCGTGACAATGCCAAGAAGTAAATATTAGCGACTCCATTTTACAGAACAGGAGACTGAGACACCATGAAGTTAAGGAACCTCCTTCAAGGACACACAACCTAGCGCACGGACACAGGATTCAAATTCAGGCAGTCCAGTTTAACTATACAACCCTCTGCTACGTAACACTAGTCTCTGATACAATATGATACGATACTCCCCCCCCAATATTGAATTCTCGTCTAAGTGCCCAAGTTACGTGTGAATGAACAAAAGAAACTGATTGCTAGTATTTTAATCATTATAAAACAGAGGTAATAAACTGGTAGCCCAGAGGCCCAGGCTAACCAATATATGTATTTGGGGGGTCAGCAGCACAGTGTTTTATGATCATTTGAATCTGAATGTATTGAGACAAGGCAGGCTTTCTCTAGCTAGCCAAAGTCCTCACCACCTCTTATAGTTTTATCTACCTGGACTTCCAGGCATTTAATTTATATTTACAACATAAACGGTTTACACAAGGTACACTTACAAGCATGCAGACTAGGGCTTATATTAGGAAAACTGTTCTGAAGCTGACAGTCCCTAAGGCTGACTGTATCTCTATCCTAGCTGTCTCTCTCTTACTTTAGGGAAAAATAAGGTAACATGTGAGAGACAAGGAGTGTTGCTCATTTAATTAACAAACACATAACAAGTTATCTGTGGTGTTCAAGCCACTCTTATAGGTGCAAATGTGTAAGATACAATCCCACCCACTAATTAGTGAGACCAGAAAAAAAATATATTAAAAAATAATAAATAGTGGCCAGGAGTGCTCCCTGTCAGGTGGAGTCCTCATCAGAGGAGGTGCCCTGGAATTTGGACTGACCCTTGAACTATGGGATAAACCCTGGCTGGATAGAGAAGAGAAAGGACACCCTAGACAGGGGGATCCCCTTTGTTTCCAGAGAGAGGTCATCTGAATATTGAATTACTAATTAGGTGCAGTTAACATGCTTCACGGGACTGCTTTCGAGCCGAGATCTGACTTTTTTGTCTTGTTGAATGTGGAGTCCCTGTCAATGGGTGAAGGGAGGCCTTGAAATCCAGGCCAATGAGCCTGTGGCTTTTTAGACTCACCACTGGATTTTTGTGGCTTCCTTCCAGGAGGAAGAGACACCGCAGGGCTAGGTGGCAAAGGAGGTCCCTACCGGCTGGACGCAGGCCATACCGTGTACCAGGTGTCCGAGGCTGAGAAGGACGCAGTTCCCGAGGAGGTCAAGAGAGCCGCCAGAGAGATGGGCCAGAAAGCATTTCAGCAGCGGTGAGTGGGCCACTGCCTGGGCAGGTTGGCCTCTGTGGCCGTGGGGTGGCCGAACCTGAGTTGCCCCCCAGCCCTCACATTCTCCACCTCCCACAGCACAAACAGAGACCCCTACCGCCCACCTCCCCAGCACAGACAGACAAGCGAACATAATGCCTTGTCCTTTTTGCTTGATGTATTAAATGCATCGATCCCATATGGCTGAGTAGAAAAGGGAGCTGAGCCCATTAGAAAGGAAAACCAAAGATAACAGCTCTTAGGAGAAATTAAAGTTCAAGACCCTCCATCCATATCGCTTCTTAGTCTCCAAAGGGAATTTAGAAAAGTCTCCGTGATGTTCTCTTCCTGCCCTCAGGAATCTCGTGGATATATGTGGGGACGGGACTCATGAACACGCACACTCACACTCACATGCTCACACACTCAAGTGCTACAGTCACGTGGTATGGGAGCTGTGCCCCCTGCCCCATGCAGTCAAGCCTAAGGTAGGTGAGGTGGGGCCTGAGCTGAGCCAGAATTTGGATCTGCCAGGAGGGGAAACCTAAATGAGCAGAGACCCCAGAGCAGGATGAGCGTAGTGTCTGTGGCGGAGAGAGCCAGCTGGCCTCCCCAGAATAAAGGGTTCCAGCTGGGGTGGTGGGGAGCGAGGTTGAATGTGGAGTCCCTGTCAGTGGGTGAAGGGAGGCCTTGAAATCCAGGCCAACAAGCCTGTGGCTTTTAGATGATCCAGAACCAATCTGGGCCACTTGGATTGGAACCATCTAAAGAATAAGAATCCGCGTGATGCTTTCACTAGACATCCACATGTGTTCCGTAGCCAAAAGCAAAAAATACCAAAAGATGGGCAATATCTCCTTCAGGATTGAGGGAATCGGTGGTGCTTTGGGAGGCAGATTTACACCGTCATGCCCAATGGAAGGGACTGAGTGCCGTTGGAAAAAAGCATGCTCCAGTGTATGTGAGTTATGAAGTTCCTCCCACGTAGAACATCTGGTATTACGTTACACGCTGTGCTTACACATCCTGCAAATAAACAGCACAGAACAATAGGGACAAAAATGCGGGCCCCTCCTGCCCCACCCTCAGGAAAGCCTGAAGGACCCTCGTGTACCCAGCAGGTAAATAAGGCAAGAGTGTCACTCCCAGCCTTTCTGCTGACTTCCCTGGAGACCTGAAACTATTTATTTATGCTCACTGTGCCCACAATTTTTCTTCTGGAGATGGGTAACTTTCCTCTCTCCTTCTCTGAGAGGGAACAGATAACTGTTAGAAATGAAAGCAATTTAAATTTCTCAAAAAAAGGTGGAAGGAATGCTATATGAAAGAACTTGTTAGGATTCAAATACTGTTCTACATTTCATATAAACAAAACATCCATTTAGGAAAAGAACCAGAATATTAGATATGCATCATTCTCCCCTCCCCGACTAACGAGCTCCTGTTGTTGCCATGCTCAGAGGGGTCTCAATTTTGCACAAGGAGACAAATAGAGAGAGTGCTTTGATACACATAGCACATGGCGAGGCAGAAAGACCTTTCAGTGGTGCTTGGGCACAAGTATACAACCCCTTTTGTGATTTCCATGGTAGGGATAAGGAACCTGGTTCTATTAACCACCAGCCTGCAGGGAAAAGATGTCAAGGAGCATTCATAAGGCAACTAATTTAGTGGCAGTGGGAAAGGAAAGAGAAAACATGGGGAAGGGAGTAAGAAAAGCATATACCTCTGCTAATCACTGCAGAGAAGAATCTAGTCCAAGTAAAAGAGAAGACCATATGGTGATTGAAAGACAGGAGGTGAGCAAGAGTATGAGAAAAGAGAGGAAGAAATAAAAACACGTGGAAATCCTGAGAAGTTCAGGGCATAGCAAACAGAGAGCAAGGTGGGTGCTTTCTACTTTCCGGTAGTAATTACTCCTCTTTGGTGAGTGTCCAACTTAGTACTGCTAAAGGCTCTCTCTTAACGTTATGTATTATGAAACTTTTCAAACATAAATAAAAGGAGAGAGACCCAGAGAGAGAACCTGATGGACCTGCTCTCCCAACTTCAAAAAGAAAAATCTGGCTCCACTCCCAGTCCCCACCCCTGGATTGTTTTGAAGCTAATCCAAGATGTCCTGTCTTTTCATTGTAAATATTTCAGAGTAAACCTCTGAAAGGTAAGACCCCCTAAAAAAATAAAAACACACACTACGATTATCATGTCTTTAAAAGGTAATCGTTCTTCACTGTCATCAAATAGTCTGTTTTAAAGCTATTTTGCAACTCTCGGTACATGTAGAATGAGGTCATTTATGCTTTTTAAGCTTTATCATGGCCTATACCTTTTCTCCATGCTTCTTCTCACTCTTTCCCCCTATTATGTTATTTGTATTAAGAGTTGATTGCTTCTCCACTTTTAGTCCCTTGAGGGCAGGGCATTTTGTTCTCTACTGTAGCCCCAGTACCTCGAATTCAGTGCACTCATTCCACACTGGTGGAATGAATAATGCATGCATGAATAGCAACGCTTTATTCACAGATTGGCTAATACTTAATTCAGAAACTGGCTAAAACCAGATTGGGTCAGGGGATGGGTGAAATGAGTGATGGGTATGAAGGAGAGCACTCGTCATGATGACTAATATAAAACTGTATATTAACTAACTGGAATTAAAATAAAAACTTAAGGGACACCCTAGGTGGCTCAGCAGTTGAGCATCTGCCTTCGGCTCAGGGCTTGATCCCAGAGTCCCGGGATCGAGTCCCACGTCGGGGTCCCTGCATGGAGCCTGCTTCTCCCTCTGCCTATGTCTCTGCCTCTCTCTGTGTGTCTCTCATGAATAAATAAGTAAAATCTTTTTAAAAATAAATAAATAAATAAAAACTTTCAAAAAAAAGAAAAGAAACTGGCTAAATCAGACTGACAGCCACACCCAGCCATCCGCCTAGAGGTCCCCCATATTGCCTTATGGAGCCTAACGCTACTGATAGGCTCTTGTCATCATCAAAATGGCCTCTAGTTAGCATTCACTTGTATCTGGATTCCAGTTTGATGCCTCTTTCTGTACATCAAGAATTGATGATACCGTACAACTGAAACTATGCTGTATATTAATTAACTGGGATTTAAATTAAAACTTCGAAAGATTGATTCGGGAGGACTAACAGAGGTAGACAATATAAGACATGCAGAAAGCAGGGCAGAAACATTAAACCAACAAACTATGAATGAAATCGATGGTGAGGTACTTTTCCATGCCTAAAAGAGCATTTAAGGTGGGCACCAGCTGTGGACGTTGTACCTACAACCATTTGTAAAACTAATCAGCCTTACACAGTAGATCTCAGCTTATGTTTGTTTTCCTCATAACTGATCCAAAATTATAGTATTTAAGGCTGACCTATAAGAAAAGTAAAATGAGAACCAAAATTCCCAGACTCTTACGTAACAATAAATATACCCTTTAAAAATATACCGTGCCAACAAAATGCAGTTAGTCCACATAGATTACTAGGATGTGAAGCAGCTGTGCCCTGCAGTTTTGATCAGGGTTAAAGCAGCAAAAAGACATATTTCCAGCTAGTTTTGCGGGCTTGAGAGTATTAACACCGGGAAGCTTATCTGATCCAGAGGCTAAAATTTCCTATTTTCTTTCCCCATTCCCTGCTTCGGTCTTCATCTTTCAGAATTTATCAGCTTTGAACACCTTGTAGGTGATCTTTCTGAAAGCTGACACAACCTGGAATATGATTTCCAGATTTCTTCATAATTACAACAGTATGTGGTGTGTTTTTGGGTGCAACATGATCGTGCCCGAGGTAGCCCTATAACTGGAGCTGATTCTCATCTGACTACAAAGACCAGTCTGCCCAAGGTGACTTGCCAACTGCCTGACTCCCTTCTTGACATGTGTGTGTATGTCTGTGTATTTTTCCCCCTGCTAAGGACAAGCTGTATTTTTTTTCTAACCTCCCTTTGGAAAAGTACTAATCTCCCTTCTTTGGGAAAGAGCATATTAGCTTCCTATGAATGAAGGGGGGAAGTAGCATATCCTGCAATGTTCCTGGTGCCCAGCTTCTGTCAGCCTTGACACTTGAGACATAACTTAATCTAATGAAAATTTATAGAGAAGTTTAAGAGATTGCCAAAACCAAACATAAGAGGTATTGTTAGGAGGTCAAGTCCCGTACACATATTCCTAGCTATTCTTCAGAACAGAGTAAATTAGATTTAGAAGGGCCCCTTGGCATGTCACCTTGGGAAACACCATTCAGCTATTATTTACCTTTTGATAGTCAGTGTTTTCAAAGTGCTACCTAACAGCATTTATTGAGTGCTACCAAGTGCCAGGCATTGTGCTAGATACTAGAAATTCACAGAAAAAAATAAGGCTATTTCTTCTCCCAGAGGAATAGAAGAGAAACTATCCATGTGGTAAATGTATTTTTCATGAAATTTTTGGTTTAATTATACATACACACACACACATATGCATATGTATTCATTTTTGTGTACTTGATCTCAATGTAAAGCATATTTCCTTCTGTGGAAAATAAAATTTGAAAACATTATGAAACAAGGAAACAGACTTCTCTAGTAAAAGCTATAACGTGCAGAGGTTTCGTAGTAGGTATCTGTAGGAAAGGCATGAATGGGAATGATCAGTTTTACTGGAGGGATCGAGCAGGATTTCATTGGAAATCCTTCCAGTGGGATCTTGAAAGCTGAGTTGGTGTTAGCTAACCCTTCCAGGTGTTAGGGCAGGAACTGCAGATCTGCCCATGGCCATAGAGACCTATGGTTATGTGTTTCTAACAGGCCTCCAACACTCAGCCCTGTGATGGCTGGATTCTCCTTAGCACTTGGCCTGACTTGGAGGAATAGAGACTATTAATTCTCATTCAGCATTTGGGGTTTCTGTTCCACTCAAGATGATAAATCTATATTTGAGATAAGAGTTTCAGCTATGGACCTGGGATCCATACTCCCATACTCCCAACACTGCACGCATGCATACACGTACATGCACATGTGCACAGCAGTTTAGAAGCCAATGCTATCGCTGGGCTTTGTATATATGTGTTCATTATTGCCTGTCCTAGGATTGGCACCATTACATTTATCAAAACTTACAGAAACATGATCAAATGTAGTGTATTATGGATACAACCCTGTAAAACCCAAGAAATCCTCACTCTGGGAAGGTGAATGAACCTTCCTCTTAGGATTAGTTTAAGATGCCTGAGTCTTACTTTTATTTCAGTCACTCATTTCACTTCATTTTGAGCACCTGTGAAGTGCTAGGCACCATGCTAGGCACCATACACCTAACCATGAGGGAGACTCAATCCTTCTCCTAAAGGAGTCTAGTTGGAGAGACCAGGTGTAGCATGGGTAATAAATATTCTGAGATCGAGAAGCACAAAGTGCTGTGAGAACACAGAAGACAGACCTGGGATCAGTCCAGGCTTCCTGGAGGCAGTCCTCATGGATTTGAGTCCTGGAGAGTAAGTGGGAGTTCTAGGCAGAGGGGCAGAGAAAGGAAGTTCCTAGTGAAGGACAAGCCCAGCAGGAGCTCCGAGTGGTGGGTGTGCGGTGTGTCAGGGAACTGCGAGTGCACTGGTGGGGCTGCAGTTGGAAGCCAATGAGGAAGAGCGACAAAAAAAGAACACTGCACGCGATCCTTGGGTGGCTCAGCGGTTTAGCGCCTGCCTTCCGCCCAGGGCGTGATCCTGGAGTCCCGGGATCGAGTTCCAAATTGGGCTCCCTGCATGGAGCCTGCTTCTCCCTCTGCCTCTCTCTATCTCTCATGAATAAATAAAATCTTAAAAAAAAAAAAAAAAAAAAAAGGAGCACTGCGCCAGCAGGATGGAACTTCAAAGCCACAGTAATATCAAAACACAATTATCTCATTAAAAATGCACAGCAATTCCAGAAAACTCTTATATTCTACCTAACGACACATTCAATTACATTCCTGGGGCCTGGACTGTTATCTTGGTCAACCCAATATCTGTCCTTGGTCTCTAAAAGCAACCCACAGACTCTCTTCTAGGAACTTGCCACATGAACTGACCAGCTGCCAACACCATGACACGTCTGTGGGATATGGCAATGGTTTGCTAAAGAGCTGACTCATTGGCTCATGGGAGCCAGTTGCGCACATTTCTTTCCAAGTCAGTGCTCCATGATCTTCCTGTTAGTAGCTTGGAATTGATCATGGTGGGACTATTGACCCCACAGAAGTCAGCAAATACTACAAATCAGGGCTTTTTGTTGGTTTGGTTTGGTTTGGTTTGGTTTGGTTTGGTTTGGTTTGGTTGGTTTGTTCTGGAAGGCTACTTGTTCACCATTTACCAGCCCACTGCTGGACATTTTCTTCCTTCGAAACTCCTAGCTGGAAACATTACTTCTTGCCTTTTCTCCTCCAAGGCAACCTCAATTACCTAAGACCTTGCTACAGTTCTAGCAGCAGATGAATGGAAGTAAAAGACCACATCTACATTATTTCAGCTGCTATCTTTTTTTTTTACCCCTTCTGGTTTCAGGTTAAAGGAGATCCAGATGAGTGAATATGATGCCACAACATATGAAAGGTTCTCAGGGGCTGTTCGACGGCAGGTGCACTCCCTTCGAGTCATCCTGGATAATTTACAGGTAATCCTCCAACAATGAACTAAGAAAATAATCTGGGCCCAAAGCTAGACCCACCCCAAAACTATTGGAGAAAGTTAGCCAAACCCTAATCAGCTGGTCAAAAAATATTCATGCCGAAATGTTTGTGCAAAACTCTGGATCACTCCATGGCCTTCTTAGGTGAGTTCTCCAAGGAAAAATATTTGACCACACCTGTCCAATCAAGGAAACAATAATTTGACCAGCAACCCTAGAAGACACTAGATGTCCTGATTCCCCTCATTTGAGATCTATGAGTATCCCACCTTAACTAGAAATTCACAGATAGAATTGTCTTCCTACAAATCATTTTATCGTTATGGACTCTGGAGACAGAGGAGCATTTTGGATCATCCAGGCTGTGCATTCTCTGTGTCTCCTGGCATCTCCTCCTGTGCTCTCCCAACCCCTACTTTGCCTGCCTTTTTTCAGTTTTTAACTGTGGTTGTCTCAGAACAGTTAATATTGCTCTTGTCCCTTAGAATACTGATTAAGGTGCTTCAGTATTTCCCAAGCAAAGACCTGTTATTTGTATAATTTGCTTTGAAAAAAATCCATATGCAGATTGTGTGAAAAGGTAACGTGGAATGATTGGATTTTTTTCTAGTAAAGACACTCAGTTACCAGTGCTTATCGCCCTGGGCATTGAGGGCACCTTCTGGGTGGGCTGTGATCTCCAGGGTAAGGCAAAAGGTGAAAAAGAAACAAAGTGGGTGGTTCACAGGATGTGAGGGGCGATGAGCGGCAGTGCTTATTGCTAAGTAAGACTGAAGAATGAATGCTTTAGTGAGTTGCTCATTTCTTAAGTTTGTGATACACACCAGACATTAGGGATGGAAAAACAAAATGCAGCCCCTGCCCTCAAAAGAAGGAACCCAAAGACAAATAGGCAAATGATTTCTTACATTCTGTAGAGAAGTATGTGTACGATGCTACGGAATGTACAAGAAGGTCTTCATGGAGAATATAACACTTGAGTTCACACTTGAAAGATGCTGAGGATTTTTCAGATGGTTGAGGAGTCAGGGCGCTCCAGACACAGGACACGGGATGTACAAGTGCAGGTTATTGGGTGTGGCTGGAAAAAGCATGTGTGTGGTAGAGGACAGTGGCAAAGAAGAAGGCTGTCAAAGTCACAGAGGCCTTGGGGCACCTGGGTGGCTCAGTCAGTTGAGCATCTGGCTCTTTGTTTCAGATCAGGTCATGATCTCAGGGTCGTGGGATCAAGCCCCATATGGGGCTCCATGCTCAGCAGAGAGTCTGTTGGAGACTCTCTCTCTTCATCCCTCCTCTCTGCCTCTTCTCTCTCTGTCTCCCAAATGAAAAGATAAAACTTTAAAAAAAAAAAAAAATACAACCTGGCCCTGGATTCCACGTTTCCATGCAGACAGCATTGGGTTTTACCCTGGTTACAAATGGGCCATTAGATTATTCACAGTACCAAAGAGGAATTCGAGACTACATTTTTAATTTAATTGAAGGAATGAGAATCCTCATCTGATCTTGATTGGTATTCATTGGGCACCAGTCTCTAGTGACTTCTACAAACATCACCACATTTAATCCTCACATCAGCTCTTTAAGATAAATGATACTATGTTCACCAGATCAGCCAAAGGAAGAATAGGTTGACCCATTACTGTGACTTCTTCAAGTAGGACACCAGTTAAGCCTGGGTTCGAGTTAGAGTTACCATTAAGGAGTGATTTCTACTAAAATCCACAGTGATGAGACCAGTATAAGAAACAGTGTCAGGTTCTGCATTCTGCACTCCAAGAGAGATGTGAAAAAAAAACTGGAAAGGGCTCAAAGACAAGCAACAAATACAATTAAATGGATGAAAAACAAGAAATTGACACATATAAAAAAAAAAAAACATAAAGCAATCGGGGTTAATAACTTTCTAGATACCCTCAAATAGAGTCACTAATTATTTCAGGGATGTTTTTATTCTCTTCTTCCCTGGAAATCTGAAAAAGAGAACCTGGGTTTAAATAATAGCAAGAAAGAGTTTTAAGATATAAGAAAGGGAATAAAAATGATTTAATCCTTGGATGAAAACCTAAAACGGATGTAGAACTGCCATCTCTCCAACTCTTCACAGATGATACGAGCATTTTAATAATAGCAAGAATTTACTGAGCAATTGCCATGTGCCAGACATGCCACTAGATGCCTTGTGTTATCAGCGGCATTATCAAGATCTCTTCTATCATCGTCGTCGTCGTCATCATCCCTTAGTGACTAATAGTGCCAGCTCTGGAGCCAGACAGCCTGGGTTCTGTAAAAGGCCATGACAAATAACAGGGAAGTTATGCAGATTGACTCAGATGATACATGTAAACTGTTTAAAACCATGCTTATTAGCGCCGTAGCATTCTCTACGGAAGAATTTGTTTCCTTGTTACTTCCATGGTTTTTGCTAATACTCATCAGCCTGGACTGCAAGCCAGACACCCAGTCACGTCCTTGACGTTCACTCATTGTGCTGGTGAATCCTTACGATAACCAGTAAGAGTTATTTTCTACCTTTGATAGATAAGGAAGCTGAGGCATGTAAGTCATCTATTTTCCCAGTCTTCTGAACCGCAGCTATTTTGTTCCTGCTTTGTACGCCAGGAACTGAAGGATAGAAAGATGATGTGACTTGTCCTGGGTCACACGTGTGGTGAAGCAGGTGTCTGAGCCCGAAGCTCGGGTCCCTATTCTCTCTTAGGCCTCTGCTATCTGCTGCCAACTGTCCAAGTCTATGGGAAGTAGCCTTCTCGCATATTCTCATCAAGCATTTTGCATCATTATCCAGATGCCAACATAGCATTTTCAAGTGTTTCCCTTATTGAATATATATAGATTTTTTTTTTTAATCCACAGAAGTGCTATTCTCAGGTGGGCCTTCTAGTGCTCCATGTAGAGAGAGTGATTGCTTGTTAAAAACACAGCTACTGGCCAAGGAGAGACAGAGCCTTGGATGGAATATGAGTCTTTAGTTTGTAACCAAAACAAGAAGGCTTTGTTTGGTCCCCTTTTCGCCATCGTCTGCCAATCCTGTGTGGCTCTGATTGACTAATAGCTCCCAGCTGCCTTGAGGTTGCTGTGTAATCCCAGTAACCATGGGTGTTTCCTTGGTGAACAGCAGAAAGTCTGGCCAGGAACTAGCAAATCATCATTTGAGATGACTTCTCAAAGTACAGCTTCAAGCCCACGCACTGATTCCGGGTGACTGGACTGAGATGTGAAGAAAGGGAACGTTGTTGCCACTCCTGTTAATGTCGGCTTCAGCGTGTGCATCTGTTGCAGCTGTGGCTCTCTTCTCAACTAAGATAGCCATCACTGGTGACCTCCCTTTGCTTCTTGACTGGATTCTATATGGGATATCATAGAGTCCTGGTTATTGGGCCTTTTAAGAATCAATAGCAAGAATTTTCTCATTAGAATAGAGTCTATCATAACTTCAATTATACTGGTTCAGAATCGGAATCTGATTCCAGCGTTCCCTAACAAAAGAAAATATCCCTTCCACAAAAGCCACTGATTGTAATCATATCTTCTCTCCAGCGTTTTGCTAATCTACAATCAGTAATTTCATTCTTGGGCTAAACTAAATTAGCCTTTTTCTGATTGCTTTGGCTAGCATGATACCTCCATGAACCACCAATTATGTTCCTTTTGTTTCCTCTAGGAATTCAAAATGAGTTTAGCTGGAGATAAAGAATGTTTTTGAACCATGACATGTGCCATGCACTGTGCCTGGCACTGAGGGCACAGAGACTCATGGAATGCTGTCCCTGCACTCCAGAAGGCTGAGATTTGAGGAGTAGGGAAAACAGGCACCCAAACAACAGATCATTCCAGTTGAATATGGTAGGCGTCCGGGTAGACAGACGCATAGAATGCAGTGGAAGCCCAGGGGAAAGGGATTCTAGGATCTATTTTTCAGGAAAGGATCCGTGAGCTGGCTCTTGAAAAATACACAAGTATTAGCCAGTTAAAGGAAAGTGAACACAGTGCCCCAGCAGAGAATATGGCAGAGACAAAGGCATGACACTGTGCCACCTCCGGTGTGAGCTGAGGACCAACCCTCAGTGTGAGCAGGATTCCACTTGGTGTAAAATGCACCCAAAGACTTGGAACTAAGAGACAGGTAGGTGTCAGGCAAGGAACTTAGAGTTTATTCCTGACCCCCCACTGTATTCATACACAAACAATGGAAAGCATTTCCCCATTCCTTTTATATAGTTTATAATAACTGTACTTTACCCAGTAGATGTTTGTTGAATATCTCTTTTGCCTAAGGTTTCTTGCCTTCAAACTAACCTGGGAAAGAGGATACATGTGTAGTTGTAGTAGAAGACACAATACAATAAAGGCCACAGCAGTGTTTTAAATAAAGTACCGTGTTATGTAGACAAACGTGTGAGCAATTTCTGGACTGTGCAAGTAGAGAAAACTCATGGAGGAAGTGCCGCCATTTGAGCTGGACCATGAAGGAATAGCATAGTTTCAACTGGTAACTCTTTTAAGGATGAGGGTGGAAGGACATTCTTGACCAGAGCTTCTCAAACCTTACGTGGAGAGAGGCCAGGTTTTTTTCATTGATCACAGACTAATACTTTTATAAAATAAAACAGAAATGAATTACCGAAATAAAGATATAAAAATGAACATACAAGATACAAACTCATATTATTTAATATTAGACTCAGCAAACATAAAAGCACTTTGTCAAATTGCCATACCCATTTCTAATGCTTACCATTCACTTCTGTAACCTATTTCGTCATGGACCAGTAGCAACTGTTTATTCACCAAAGGTAGTTGGCATAGCTCTGGTCTAGACAGAAGGAACCTATGAACAGAGCAAGAAGCCTTGAGTACGAGGCTGTTTGGGGAATGACAAACAGTGCAGAGGGACTAGAGTTCAGAGTTTGGGGATGGAGCTGGGGGCAGTGGGTAGTGGGAGAAAAAATGAGGGAAAGGTGAACCCCCATGGGCCTTGAGCACCATGCTGACCGTATTCCATAATAAGGGAGGAGTGTGAACATGGCTGAGAAAGGGAGTCGTATAGTTGTATGTTCTTTAGGAGGCTTCATAACCATGGAGAGGAAAAGTATCAGAGAAGAGAGAGGTGGGCAAACCCGGAAATCAAATCATTATAGTTATTTCCGGTATCCAGGTAAGGAGTGATAAGAACCCGAACCAGGGTAATGGAAGTGAAAATGGAAAGGATGGAAAAAAAAAAAAAAAAAAATGGAAAGGATGGGACAGTTTGGAGGTAAGACAAGAAGACAGTGACTGACTGAATGTGAGGTGAGGGGAATGGTGAGGTTTCCAAGCCCTAGAGAACAGCAGTAGGGAAGCCAGGAAGAAGAGAGGCTTGTGGAGAAAGCAAATGTTTTGTTTGGATGTTATCATAGTTTCTCACTCCTGGGACACCTTTGTATAAAAATGTCAAGCATGATATTTGAAGATTTTAAGATGCGAATCTGGAGTTCAGGAGCATGGTTAGGGCCAGAGAGGGTGCATATCTATAAACACATCTGCGTCTTCATTCTTAAGGTCATCTGTATAGAAGCAGCCCAAGCCAAGAGAAGAGATGTGTTGATGAAGGTGCGAGTACGGAGCAAAGGGAGAGGAGAGGTGGGACCAGCCACGTCAGGGAACGTCTGCATTTCGGGGAGAGTAGTAAAATGCCAGTTACTCTTTTTAGCACCCAAATGGCTCATCACTCAGCACATGACATTAGTGGCCATGAGGGGACAACTTCAACCAAGTGCGGCCTAGAAATACAGTCCTGCCTTCTAGGCAGCTTGAACACAGGCATCTGACTCGGTTTTCACTGGATGACCATGAAAATGTTAAAATAACAAAAAGCTATAAGCAGTGAAAAACCATATGACAGAAATTACGAAAGAGTGCTAGTGACTTGCAAGAAGCTTTGAAGAATTTGTGCTGAATGGAGTATGATGAGACCCTATGAATGATAGTACTACCGACAACTCAAAAACCTCCCTAAGAAATAGCATTACTAGCCACGAAGGGCATGAAATTCAACTGAATCCAGTTGAGCTCCGTTGCATGGAGAGGGGGGAATAGAAGCCCTGAAGCTGGGCCGCCCGAGTGGCTCAGCGGTTTAGCACCACCTTCGGTCCAGGGCCTGATCCTGGAGACCCGGGATCGAGTCCCACATCAGGCTCCCTGCATGGAGCCTGCTTGCTTCACCCTCTGCCTGTGTCTCTGCCTCTCTCTCTCTCTCTCTATCTCTGTGTCTCTCATGAATAAGCAAATAATATCCTTAAAAAAAAAAGTTTAAAAAAAAACAGAAGCCCTGAAGCTGGTGAGTAGCAGATCACTTGACCTCCATTTTGTCTCTGCCAAGCAGCAGCAATTGAAAGCAGCAACACTGGGAGCAGTGGGGGTGGGGAGGTCTAGGTTTTCAGCGGTGGCTATGACACACAGAAGGCCGGAGAGGGAATAACACCGGGAAAGGGGCCAGACCAGCCTTAACTTATACTTGGCTTGAAGATGAGATCAAACAAATGCCAAGTGGCCCCGTTGTGATGGCTTTTCCAAACAAAGTTAAGAAATGATGTGGAGATGAAGTTCTCATGCTGGGACTGTCCACAATTCCAGCTCCTTCCCTACTGAGTTCTTGAGCTAAGTAGTGTAGATTTAGTTCAACTAAGAACACCAGTTTAAAATCTTCCAGGATGGGCAGCCCGGGTGGCTCAGCAGTTTAGTGCCTGCCTTCGGCCCAGAGCGTGATCCTGGAGTCCCAGGATCGAGTCCCACATCAGGCTCCCTGCATGGAGCCTGCTTCTCCCTCTGCCTATGTCTCTGTCTCTCTCTCTCTCTCTCTGTGTCTCTCACGAATAAATAAATAAAATCTTCCAGGAGAACTCTAGTGATAACAAAGTGGCGAGTCAGTGCAAGCAAGGAGAGTCTATTCCAAATCTGTTCCTCAATGGTTTTGTACAGCCATCTCATCATTCAAGAGTAGGGACACCCAAAAATGAAGTAACACAGGGTCTATGGGATGATTCTGCTGGGAAGGAGAGTAACAAGCATTCCAAGGTGTAGAGGAAGATGCTTCTGCTGGGCTGGAGTGCTTTCTTCAGAAACTAGATTTCTAGAAAACATCTGCTTTGTGTTCTCACAATTCAAAGAACTTGAAGTATGTGAAGTAAGACATGGATTTAAAAAGGTCTGGCTAAGAAGCAAGCAGGAATAATAAGGGAGTTGAATGCAGTAAGGAAAGATTATTTAAAAAAAAAAAAAAAACTAAAAATGCAGTGCCAAAACTGAAATCTGAAAATAGAGGAAGCAGCCTCAATCCAGTCGTAAATCTAAGTACCAACGTGAATGGAAACTTAAATTATTATTCCAGTCTGTAGAGGAAACAAAGAGATAAAAAACCAAAGGAAAGCTGCTCAATAAAAACAGAGCAGAGAGCTAACACACAGAGCCATGAGCCATTGCCATAAGTAGAACCTTGGCACATGGTGCGTGTTCAGTAAATACATGCCGACTGAGCCTATGGTATTCCCAAAGAGGATCAAAAAGAACACATAAACAAGAAGAGAAATAGCAACAACAAGGACAACAAAAACCTGTACTGAGCTGAAGACAGGCTTGAGTCTATGATGAAAAACATGTCACTCAGGACCAGGTGAAAGTAATAAAAAGAGATGAGCACCTCACCACGGCTTCATGGAGCTCTAACGTTCCCCAAAGAAAATATCCTAAAAGCATACCAGCAGATAAAAAATAAGCTATTGTTAGAAAAATGTTCATCTTACATTAGTTGTCTCTGAAACGCTGAATGCCAGAAGATAGTAACAGAACACCTGCAGGAAGGGGGTGGGGGTGAGATGTGACCTGAGAATTGTATACTCAGCCAAAGTACCAGGAGACAGAAAGACACTTTCAGATATTCAGAGCCTTAAAAATAAATGTCATTTAAGTACTCTTTTTGAAAATAATTTTGAAATAAATATGTATACACATATGTGCATGCACACACACACGTATATATAAATATTCCAGCCAATTAAGGGAATTAGAATTCTTTAAGAACAGGAAATTCATGGTATAAAAGAACTCTCAGTGAACCCCAGAATCAGTTAAACGAACAATCAAGTCTAAATAATTGTGGTAAATATGTTTCACAGAAAGCTCAAATACCAAGGATAATGCTTTGAAAAAGATACACAATATTTTAAAAAGCAAAATAATAATGAGCGGGGCCTCAATTCTCACAGTATCTCACAAATTAAGCAAAAATCAGGAAGGTGATAGGAGGGAGAGAAGGAAGCAAAAAGTGTGAGAATTCCATTTCAGTCCCGAAAAATAACTAAAGAGGTCAGTCGGGCGTCTAAAAATTTAATCACACCAGCACTTTTTTAACACATTTGCTGCAAATTACGTGTTTTTCATAAAGATTCTTCTGATTCCTGTGTGGAGAGGGGACCATGGGGCAAGGGAAGAAGCAGGGAGGCCAGGCGGGGGGCCATGGCAGTGGCCCAGGAGAGAGAGAAAGGCGCTGGCACTGGAGACAGGCTTGGAAATGGGAAGAGACGGTAGATGCGGAGAACCTAGAACATTTGCCAGCGCACTAGACGTGAGCTGTGAGACAAAGAGGAGGCAGAGATGCCTGTGGGCCTGTGGCCTGAACAGCCCAGAGGATGGGGAGAGGGACTGTCTTTTACTGAGATGAGGTCCACTGGGGAATCAGGGCCAGCTGGATCTAGGGCTCAATTTGAACCCGTAAGTTGCCAGCTATAACATGCACACTGCTACGTGTGGTTCCTGGCTCCTTGGAGGTAAAAAAATATATATATATATATTCATGAAGAAAAGGCAAAATTGTTTTTATTCATAAAAACAAATTATAAAATGACAGTACGTTGTGTAAAAAAATATATATATATATTCATGAAGAAAAGACAAAATTGTTTTTATTCATAAAAACAAATTATAAAATGACAGTACGTTGTGACCCAAAGTCATAGTTTCAGTTCACATCAGCAAACAGGAGAGCAAACTCTTCTAACCAGGGTCGTCTTTGTTAAGTACATGAATCACCGTTTAATCTTGCAGTGAGATGTCACTTCAGGAAACAGGGAACTCCTTAAAATAGGAAGGTCTGTGTCTTCTCTTTTCTGGGCAACACTGTTTCATCATTTAGAGCAGCTAGCGACCTAACAGATACGTAGAAAAATCTTTTTAGCTATGTCAAAATACTGAGAACCACAAAGAAAAATGTTTTGTTTCCACTGATTTATCATGTGTTATTTTGTAGTTACTGCCCAAGTTTCCCTGAATCCAGCATTTTATTTTTTTAAGGTGCAGATTAATAGCATAATTAATAGCAAATTAGTAAGTATATGTTGGTTGAACACAAAGAAATGTTAAGAATACAAGAGCTAATGCTTAATAAAAGAATCACTGCTCCCAGTGATTCATTTCCAAATGAAATGAATCAAATATCCATTTACATTTATTCATTCACACAAGAAGTGTTTACTGATGATCATCTGTATGTTTTATTCTGTAGAATGTATGTGCTTTCTATAAAAATTGCTACTTAAGTCTTTCTGATCCCCTCATTAAATAAATTCTGAAGGAATAATAAAAAAAAATTGGCTTACTTGGAGAGTTTAGGAGTTTAGGTAAAGGAAGTCTTAATTAACCACAACCCAGATAAGTGAAGACTCAAGCTTAATCAGAATACTTTCGGTGCTGAAATCACAAGATCGAGTGTCACAAACCACAAGATAATTGGTTTTTCAAGTGTATTCCTCCTAATATCCTCCTTGCTCGGATGAGTGTGGATGTACTTTCTGGTTAGCCAGTTATTTCCCAGAAAATAAATTAACCAGACTATGTCATCCACTGAGCATTTCAGTGAGTCTAAGTGTTTTTTACATGAACATAATAAAACTGTATTTCTTTTCTAGAAAATCTGTAACATAGATTTTTACTAGTGAAACCTAGCTTTATATATAATAAATTCTCATTAGTATGAATTTATTGTATAATACAAAACAGATGGACATTTATAAGAATACTTCATGTAATAGGAATATACTATAAAGCTCATGTTTGGACCTTTGTTATCAATAAAAGCATGACTTTAAATCCAGTAAGAACTTACTAGTTAAGGATGCATTTCAGTGAGTCCCACAAAATACATGTTCCATAATAATAAATATTTCTGTTCCAGCCCACAGTAAATTTTTAAAGTGCTCCCGCTCCCGCTGCTTGCCTCCAAGACTATCCATTCTGACAGGCCTCTTCCTGTTTTGAGTTTCCAAAAATTGGTGGGTTAGCTACATGGCAGATAATAAATTATCTGCCCATATTAATCTGCAAGTTCTAGACTTGAAAACTAATGAATAGTGCTACTATTGTAAAAATGTCTTTGTGCCCGGTCGCTCTGGATCAAAAGACCTAGTGCATACTTTGACTTCTCAAAAACAAAAACTACTGGTTCGTGTTCCTAAAAATATCAATGACAAGCAGAACCAAAATTCATTTTTCCACAGATAAAAATAAAAAAGGAAGGGAATATGCTATATACACCCACCAAAATGGCAATTTTTTTTTTGAAAGCCATCAATATCAAGTGGTGGTGAGGCCATGAGCAGATGAAACCTTCATACTGGTCATGGGAATGTAAATTGGAAAAAACACTTTGAAAAACTGTTTAGCAGTACCTACTAAAGCTGAAACGTATCCAGGGTCCCTGCCCAACAGAAATACACACACATGTGCTCCAAGGGACATGCTTAGGAAACACTCCCGGTGGCATTATTCTTAATAGCCCCAAAGTGGAAACAATGCCATTGTAGAATGAAGAAATTGTGACAAAATCCTAGGATTGAATATCACTCCAGCACTGAGCGAGAATAAAGAGCTGCTACACACAGCAGCATGGGTAACCTGACAGCAACGGTGTTGAGCCAGAGAAGCCAGACACAAAAGAGCACATACTGTGTGACTCCATTTTTATGAAGTCCAAAGCCAGGCACACCTAATCCACGCTAATAGAAATCAGAATAGGAAGTTACCTGTGGCAGAGGGAGGGTAAATTCCAGAAGGAGCCCTGGGGGGCCATAGGGGTACAGGTGGTTACATGGGGTGTTCACTTTTAAAGTTCACTGAGCTCTTAAGATTGATGCACTTGACTATTATATAAGTGTATTATACTTAAATTTTAAAATTTGACCCCCCCCCAAAAAAAAAGAAAGAGATAGCAGATTTATTTTTAAAAAGCATATTGCCTCCCTCACTCTCACCCCAAATTTTACTATTCTTTTCTTCTTTTGGCACACACGATGGAAATAGTCTTCAACCCAGAGAGTACCTTAAGGGGTGATAATCATATCTAGGGAAAGAAGCAACATCGGCATGAGAAAATCAAGACCTAAAATCCCTAGTTTCTTCCATGATGGTGAATCCAGAGACAGCAGACAAGTATAATGTTCTAAGGGAAAAGTAAGCGTTTTATGATTCTGTAGCCTCCTTAGCAGGGACAATAATAGGTCCCCTAAAGGATCCCCTTTTATCCTTTCTACTAATTATTAGCAAAAGAATTCTGCAGTGCTGCTGGCCTAGTTGTTACTACTTACTAAACTTACTGAATCAAAAACCGTTACCAAACCTACTGAATCAAAAACCACTTTTTTTAAAAATTTTTATTTATTTATGATAGTCACACAGAGAAAGAGAGAGAGAGAGAGGCAGAGACATAGGCAGAGGGAGAAGCAGGCTCCATGCACCGGGAGCCCGACGTGGGATTTGATCCCGGGTCTCCAGGATTGCGCCCTGGGCCAAAGGCAGGCGCCAAACCACTTTTTTAATCAAGATGCCTGAGTTATTTGTATGCACATTAAAGCTCTCTATAACCTGCAAGCTAGTCTCAAAGCTATATTTCATAAAAAAAATAAAAGGATATTTTTAAATCCTTCTGAGAAAAAAGAACTTATTTTTGTTTGTTTTCAATTATAAAAGTCATGAGTTCATTATATGAAAATTGAAGGAGCGCCTGGGTAGTTCAGTCAGTTAAATGTCCAACTCTTGATCCACACAAGTCATGGGCTCAGGGCTGTGGAATTGAACCCCGTGTCAGGCCCCACTCTGCATGGGAGTCTACTTGAGGTTCTCTCCCTCCCCCCCACCCCAACTCATGTGCAGGCATGTGCTCTCTCACTCTCAAAAGAAAGAAAGAAAGGAAGGAAGGAAGAGAGGTAGGATATTGTATAAAAATTAAGGGAAGAAAGTATCACCCATAATTTCACAAGCCCAAATTAACCATGATTATTAATATTTTTGTTTTCTCCCATATATTTTTCCTTGCATGTATATGATGCACATATACATTGAGATAATACTGTATGGACATGTTTTTATATGTTTATCACGTAACATTTTAGGGTAGCAATCAACTTTCTGCCAGTGAATTTTATCAAACGCCTGCTATGTATCAGGAATCATTCTAGGTGCTGCAGTGGGTTACGTAAGTTATGCCATAAACCTGACTTTCTAATGGAGTACATAGATAATAGAGGCAAAGAGGTAAATAATACATTTGGAAACAATGATAAGTAAAACAGAGCTACAAAGTGACACAGTGCTTTTTTTTTTTCTTTTCTTTTCTAATAACCCATGCTCATGATCGGACCTCGTCGATTCCTTTAGGATTGACGTGTACTTTCTAGCCTTATCGGAAACTGTGATGCACCCTACGTTTCCTATTTGGTTAAACCGAGAGTTCCATATTATATTTAGTTGAATTATATCCCACTGGAAACTGAACAGCTTCCCTTGAACTTCTTTGATGCCGTTGCCTTGTCAGTGCATTGACGAAACGTCGAAAATAGAAACTTAGTGATGACAGTGGCACGGCTGTTACGTGACATGTCACGTAACCTTGTTTCTGTTGTAATCCCGTCTTCCTCTTAAACCCAGCCCTAGAACCCACCTTCCGTGCTGCTTTGATGACAGCTAACTATTGCTACCACATTCTCTTCTACTTTCTGCAGTGCTTATTTTCCCAGCCTACACTGGTCTGTGAGGGCCTGTCCTCACCTATGAAAAGCATTAGAAGCCAGTGCTCTGCAATGTGGTATCTCCAAGAATCATAGAGTCTCGGGATTGAAAGGTACTTCAGTGTGCACCCTAGTCATGTCTCCTTGCACAGAGTATCCTGGAAACTTGCAGAATGAGCCACTCCAGGCATCAGGCATGACAAGGAAGACGAAATAGGAGTCAGGTCCCAATGACCGCTGCAGGGAAGGGAGCCTGAGAAGGTCAGCACTGTGTGGTCACACTTGTCTCTCTGATCCATACCTCAGTGGGAAAGGATTCTAGAAGACTCTGCTCACCCCTTCCTCCTACCACCTGTAGCTGCATTATATCGCAGAGTTCCATGAGCTCGTTGAGCTATGCTCTGATGAATCCTACTTTTCCGTAAGATCATGGTGCTCTTACCAAGAACACACATCAGGAAAGAACGTAGTTCCAAGGGGGGCGTGTAAGATAATTCCTGGAATTAACTGCCCACCAAATATAATATCTTTATGCTGGTGGCTTAGGAGCGTCTCTGTCTTTAGTTCATGTTCACGTTAAAACTTTTGTATTCAAATGAGGGAATTTTGCACCTGTTTGCAGCAAGGGTATCAAGAATAAGAAATTAAGTAGTCCAGCCTAGAGCTTCTTTGTGTAGTGGTTGGTCTGCCCCTGATGTAGATACCAGCTGCCCAAAGCTTGGCTTTGCATTTTCCACGACGGCCACCTCCATGACGCAGTGATGGAAGTGTACTTAAATTAATGTGGACTTAGTTGCCCATAATGTGCCCCATTTGATGATGATGATGATGATGATGATGATGATGATGATGATGACGACGACGGCGACGATAGCCCCTGACACAGTTAGCCAGGCCCTTCCTCAACCAATCCCACGTAGTATCTCATTGATTCCTCACAATAACTCCAAGCAGGAATTGGTGTTATCTTTATTTTAGAAATGAGGACACTGAAATGCAGAGAGGTTAAGTAACTTGCTTGAGGTCAGATATCTGATCACAGTGAAGGGAGGATTGGGACCAGGCTGTCTGACTCAAAAGCACATGATCTTAACTGGCACTCTCATTTGCACACATAAAAATCTTCTAGCCATTCTTTCCCACTTCTTAATGTAAATTCAGTCATTGGCTATAACAAACCCATGCCTTGACTGACATACTGTCATTCTTGATTGTTTAACCACCATCTTGGTCCACCTGGCATAGTTATAAGTCATGGTAGGTAAGAAAATATTCTGTGGAAATGCCTTTGGAAAAGTAATTCCGAAGATTTCTGATGAGTGAGACATGGGGGACACGACATGTTCATGAACTATTGTTTTCAGCTGTTTCCCTTTGCACCATAAGTCACAGAGAACTCAAATAACTTCTTTTCCAAAAGGAAAAGTTCTGAAGCTCACGTTTTCTCTGTGCTTGCAGACAATGTTAACAAGTTCAAGCTGATTATTGTGTTACCTAAGAAATTCGCTAAAAGTACCGTGACAGAAAATGCATAAGAAATGTGTCACCGCTACATTTCTGGATTTTGCACGTCTCTCCAAGGGCTCATTTGCACACTGCTTTCCCATTTGTACGTGCTTTGAGTGAGTTCATTTTATCATTCCATGTGTTAAAACGATTAAAATTGGCAAAATCTACATAAAGGGCATTCTTTGTCAGCGGAGCAGAAGCCAGTCCATTTATGAAACTGTGTTTATGCAAAAACATTCCTTATTTGAAAAGATCCCGGGTGTGTTTCCTGTTCTTCATGCAGTAAGGGTGTCAAGTATCCTCCAGAAGTAACTAAATAAGGATTTGTGTGTGCGTGTGTGTTTGTGTCATTGTAGGCTAAAGGTAAAGAAAGACAGTGGCTAAGACACCAAGCTACAGGGGAACTGGATGATGCCAAGATCATTGAGGGGCTGACTGGAGAAAAAGCCATCTACAAACGCCGGGGTGAGCTGGAGCCACAGGTAAGCAATGGTGAACTCGTCACCTCGGGTCTATGGAGCTCAGCCTTCTTTACAAACAGATGCTTTCTTGGGTTGCCATCTTTGTCAAAACATCATAAACCCTAAATATGGCAACCAGATCTCCTGCCAGGGCCTTCCATCCGCAGAATCCAGCTAGCAGCTGGGAGAAAGGCCCCTGCTGTCCATGCAGATCAGTTCCTAAGACACAGAGCAGGAGCCCCCCTGGAGGGGAAACTGGAGACACTCAGTTTCCATGAACCCTGGAGGATTATGCTGGTAAAAACCCTGAAGCAATCTTAGTGGTTTCCTCCTGGCCTTTTACTTTAAAGGTCTATACCCATCCTAAACCTGAAGACAATTTTAGAAAATAAGAAACTCTCCCTTAAATAATTCCACCTGTAGTATGTAGAGCTTTAGACAGCCCTAATATTAAAATATTTGCAATAGGGTGGCAAAAATAAAATGGCAGTAGGTGAAATATTGCATCTCTCCTCTCGAGGGCTCTGTGGTCCCCGACGTCCCTGAATAACCAGAACTGCTGAGCAGCCCCTGAGAGCTGGGGGTGCAGTGACTGGTGTGGAAGAGTAGTCACTTACTCCACTTAAATGTTTATTCAGAGAGGCTCTTTTGGTAATTTGGGCAGTACTCACTTCTGTGTCATTGGCATGAGTCAACAACAACTGCTTTCTTTACTGATTCATCGCGGTCAACAAATGTGTTCAGATCTATCTGAATCGAGAGTGGTCATGGAAGCATATGTGGCACTGTTCTTAATTCAGGCCGACTCAACCAGTTTTTAAGAAATATACTGAATTTTGTCTGAAATCATTGCACTCAAATACCCACGCTATGTTTGTTAAATTACTAACTGTGCTCATTAGCTTTCATACATGTCAGCAAGTGTTTAATGACAGGATAATCTGGAATTTCTCTTCTTCCTTTTTTCCTGTAAAACTGACAAACAGACTTTTGTTTTTAATTCTGCCCATTGGCAGGCATGAGTTCAAAATCAAACTGAAACCCACAGGAGTTTCACATTTTAATCGTCACGTCACTCAACAGCAACTGGTTGCCACTTTCATGCTTTAACTGCCAAGACAAGTAAAGAGGAGTAGTAATGCAGTAACTGGAAGGAAGAGAAACCTGAAAGCTTACCAGTAACAGAAAACACTGAAGAAATATATTCCCTCGGTTCTTTGCCAGACCCCCTCTCACACATAACCTTGTTTCAGAAATCTGACATTTCTTATGGGAAAATGATTTGCAGGTCACTACATAACAGGTAGGAGTAAAATTGATGTGGCCTTCCAAAATAACTCAATCTTGCTAGTGTAACTGACTCCAAGGCATGACAGGAAAATGACATGTTGGGGTTTCAATCTTTCCAGATTATTATTTTTGAGAATAATAGCCTCACTCAGGCAGTTTTACTAGACTAGGCTGGGCCTTGAAAGGACCATATTCTAAAGGAAAATCTTTCCCATATGGCCCCAGCTACCAGCACAAGTCTGAGATTCCATCTACTGAAATACAATCCTTTCCACCTGCCGGGACAGCCTTATGCAATGCCCAGCCCACAGCTGATGTGTGTGCCCCGTGGCTAGCCCTCTGGAACCTCTGTTGAGACCCTCAGAACAGCAACCAGGGATGGTTTTCTGGTTCACAAGGCTCTTCTGTTGTTCCCTCCCTCAGCTGGGCAGCCCCCAACAGAAACCCAAGCGCCTGCGCCTGGTGGTAGATGTATCTGGCAGCATGTACCGCTTTAACGGGGTGGATGGCCGGCTGGAGCGCTCAATGGAGGCCGTGTGTATGGTCATGGAAGCCTTCGAGAACTACGAGGAGAAGTTCAAGGTATGGCATGGACTAAAGATGGCGAGAGGCGTCACTGACCACATCTGCCCGAGGGTCACCCCAAGTTAGGGCGTGATGATGGACAGGTGGGTGTGAGCTCCACCTGCGTGGACAGACATCATGTCCTCATCAGCTCCCTTAGCAGCACAGAGAAAGAGAACCCTTTGTTCTATGTGCCCTCATCATCAGAAAATAATACTGTAATTTAAAGGACTAGCGATTTCTGTAGAAGAAAGCACTGCACTTTACGAGGGTATGATGTTAGTCATGTTATGGAGTAAAACCAGCATTTAGAAACACCACAGGTCTCTTCCCCAAATTTCCCAGAGCCGCCATCCTCATCCCAATTCCCTGCACACCCTATTCTTGCCCCATCACCAAGCAGACAGCCTCCCAAGCTATGAGGACATCCTCAAGGAGCCCAGATCACAGCCTTGCTTTGCCTATCCACGTGCGCAAGGATTACACGTAATAGATGACACCCGCCCCCCAAACGGTGAAGATGGCAACCCTGGGAGAAATGCAGTCTCCCATTTAATCCACATCCATTTTGCTGTTGCACTGTTTGCTCTGCCTCCTGGTCTGAATGTGGAGAAGGGATCCATAGCCAGGTGACTGCCCATGATAAGCCCATCAGTCCACAAAAGCACCTGCACTTCTGGCCCTTCCCGGAGCAGATAACATGGTCATGTGCTGTGTGGTTATCATCAGAAGTAGAGAGAAACGGTGTATGTGTAGAGGGTGCACACTCTCTCCATAGGCATTCTAGATCATCTTCAGGATGGAACACGTCCTTCAGAAATAGGCTCGAGGGCAGCCCCGGTGGCCTAGCGGTTTAGCGCCGCCTTTGGCCAGAGGTGAGGTCCTGGAGACCCGGGATCGAGTCCCACGTCAGGCTCCCTGCATGGAGCCTGCTTCTCCCTCTGCCTGTGTCTCTGCCTCTCTCTCTCTCTCTGTGCCTGTCATGAATAAATAAATAAATAATATTTTTAAAAAAAGAAAGAAATCGGCTCAACATCCCACTTACAGGATTGCTGTCCTGAGGCGTGTCTGTGTATTATGATGGAAACAGATTGGATGGAACCCATCACTTCGTTCCCTTTTAGCCCGTTTTAGAGCTCCAGGTCTCCCAGGGTCCCTCATAGGAAGCTCCACATGAGAGATTCCTTTTAGAATTAAGTGGTAGGAAAAGGCGGCTCGCCAGGCTCTGTACAAGTGCGGGATACAAGCCCACATAGGATGTGGACTTTCACTGTAGGGAACAGCTTTGTTTCCCTTGAAGAACGGGGTTGTGTTTTCTGCCGTGATTCATGAAAACCATGGAACTGTTCAGGATTGCCTCGTGGTTTTAGTTGCCAGAAAGCTCAGAGCCAAACTCAAAGACCAGCCATGACAGCCTTCTGTTCTATAGCTTGTGCCCTGGTGTTCAGCCTTTACCTTCCCTGGGCCTTCCCTCCCTTCAGATGTTAAGTTTTTCTTGATTTTGATTTTTTGCTTTTTTTCTGTTTTATGATTTTCTAGAAAATACTTATTTTGATATATTTTAAATCATTTCTAGTAAGAGGTTGAGTATAATCCCTAAGTCATTTGGACCACAGATGACCAGAGGATACTTAAACATACATCCATCACATCAGCATAAATCTCACTCCGTGTTTTAAAACTCTTGGGTTCTGTTACTGTTTAGATCAGCCCATCTGCCTCCTCTGTGAATCTTTTGGTTTTTTTAAGATTTTATCTATTTACTCATGAAAGACACAGAGAAAGAAGCAGAGACATAGGCAGAGGGAGACATAGGCATAGGGAGCCTGGTGTGGGACTCGATCCCAGGACCCTGGGATCACACCCTGGGCCAAAGGCAGACACTCAACCACTGAGCCACCCAGGTGCCCCTGCCTCTTCAGTAAATCTTGAAGGTCAATGTTCCTCAGCTTCCTTTGAGTTATATGGAGATGTTGATCCATTATAGATCATAGTAAACATATCACCATTAAAATTGGCATACATGTTCATACTATCTAGAATAAAATTTCCAGTTAGAAAGGATTTCTGTGCCTTTGAGAACTGCTTTTTCTAAGTTTTTAGAAAGATTTTTTTTAAGATTTTATTTATTCATGAGAGACACACAGAGAGAAAGAGAGAGAGAGAGGCAGAGACACGCACAGGCAGAGGGAGAAGCAGGCTCCATGCAGGGAGCCCGATGTGGGACTTGATCCCCCATCTCTAGGATCCGCCCCTGGGCCAAAGGTGGCGCTAAACCGCTGAGCTGCCCTAGAAAGATTTTTTTAGTTCACCAAGAAATCAGTTGACACAGCTCCCCAAGACTGGGTAAAGACTTAGACAGAAGGCAGAAGGTGACAAAACTAATGGGGAGTTCAGAGAACCATTCCAATAGCCTGCAGGGAAGTGGTGTGATTATCACAGAGCACACTGATATTTCATTCCATCCCCTACAGTGGTGTGTACAGAGAGACTGATACTTGTCCAATTCTCTCAGTGAAAAGTCTGTTGTTTGGAATGACTCCTTTTTTTTTTTTTTTTTTTTTTTGGAACGACTCTTAATGAGACTGGATATATCGCACCAAAAAGAAACAATATCACGGAAAAGAGCATTTCCCAGGATGTTGTTTTGTTTTGTTTCTAATCAATAGTTATCACCTATCACCCAGTTGTTGCCATAGGACTTACTGGATTTCCATAAAATGGCAAACATAAATTGCATACGTGCTGAGGGCAGAGTACTCTGCTAGGGACAGAGTGTCCTGCCATCCTTGGGTTCATAGCCTAGTGAGGGAGACCCATAAAGACTACCAATTCTGATGGAAGAATCAGCGAGAGACATGTGGTAACAGAGCTCACTCCTCTCCAGACAGCCTCCCCCCAAGGCTTCACCCCTAGAATAGTATTTTGCTGATAGTCTTTGGTTCCCACAGTGCAAACCATTTCCTCAGTCTTTATCAGTAAAACCACAGATATATTGAGAAGATAACCATATATTACATTACTATGGTAATATAAACTATTACCAAATCCAGTCACTATTTAGAGCAAGAAATTGTAGCAACACACCAAGATAAGATAAACTTCCTTCGAAGTTTGAAGTATCTTTATCGTTGGGTTTTTTTATGCTATTAGATTCTTAATAGACAGCACTTTAATGGTTTGGGGTCTGTGCATTTTCTTATAAACATACCACTTACATTCACTACGGTTCCTTTAGAACTTTTTGAGGAGCACAGAAAGTCCCCAGTGCATTAAAATCTTTCCAACAAAAGGAAAAGACATTAAGGCTTCATAAAACAAGCTCTTTGAGGAAAAGTGATACTGGGACCAGTATGTCAAGGGATGGGGAGGAGGCAGGACAGGGAAAGCACAGGAGTCCCTTTCCTGCAAATTCTTCACCATGTCCATGGACTTCTGAATGGGGGTTGCTTTTCTAGGTCATTTATTCAGTTTCCTCATTCCTCAGGAAACTAAGACCCAGAAATATTAAGGACATTTCCCAAAGTCAGAAGGCCATTTGGAGACAGAATAGGATGGAGCCTGCCCTTCTGTTTGTTTTCCCTTTTTGGCATTTTTGTTTTGTTTTGTTTTGTTTTTAAAATTTCCCCTTTATTTCCCAATATTTTTATTTTAAGAAAATGTAAACCTACAGAAAAGTGGAAGGAACAGTAAAATGAACACCCATATTGCCTTCTCTTAGTTTCACTACTTGTTGATACTTCCCCTCATTTGCTTTATGCTTCTCTCTAAATATGTACTCTCTTCCTTCCTCTGAATCATCTGAAAGTAAATT
Source organism: Canis lupus baileyi (assembly GCF_048164855.1). NCBI lineage: Eukaryota > Metazoa > Chordata > Mammalia > Carnivora > Canidae > Canis > Canis lupus. The sequence continues at coordinate 52,321,122 of NC_132854.1, read as the reverse complement.
ATAAATATCATAATGCTTTACCTCCCAATATTTTATTATCCTTCTCCTAACAGTAAGAACAGTCTCTAGCACAACCTCAATACCATTTTCACATCTGAGAAAATTATCAGTAATTCCATAATAGCTGCTAATGTCCAATCCAAATTCACTTTTCCCAACAATCTCAAAGCTGTCTTTTTTTTTTATTATTGAACTATAATTACCATGCAGGGTTATATTAGTTCCAGGTGTACAGCATAATGATGCAACAATTCCATACATTACTCAGTGCCTACCACGATAAGCATATCCCCAAAGTGTCTCTTCTAATTGATACCACCCCCCCCCACCCCCCTAATTGCAATCCAGGATCCAGTAAAAGCCCACTCTTGGTTTTTGGTTGCAGTGTCTCCTTAACCTCTTTTAATCTGAGGCAGCCATCTCCCCTGTCACTACTCCCTTTGCTTTTCGGGGTGGCCACTCTCTTGCAAGTTCAGATCAGTTGTTTGGCAGCATGTCCTTCATCCTGAATTCATCTGGTGGTTTCCTCACAGTGCCATTTATCTTGTCCCAATGTTCCCTGTGTTTCTAGAACTCCTGACAGGCTCCCCCCACCCCGCCCCCACCAGGTACACTAGAGACTTTGAATCACCTCCAGGCAACATGTTGAAGATTTTGAGTGGCCACTGGCCACCCGATCTCTGCCGGGGGGGGGGGGGGGGGGTCTCCGGCCTCCTTTGTCGAGGGTAGGAAAGAGGGGAATAGAGCCTACTGCGATTCCCTGAGAGGGTTCTTTGTTTTGTTTTGTTTTGTTTTTTGTAATTAAACATGCATAGAAGGTACAAAAAGAGTGAGAGTGTGGCCTCAGTGTAAGCCTCTGCCCCCTCTCAGCTCCCACTTGCCCCTCCGGTGGCAGTTGCTGTTAGTGGATTTTTTGTGGTATCTTCTCAACGATATTTGATGCGTGTACATCAAGTGGCAGTGTCCCATTCCCTCTGTTCTGTATCTTTGTAACACATTCAGCTCAACGTGCTACATGTTCTCATTTGCGACAGAAGCATGAGGACTAGGAATACCTACTGTAGGTATGTAACTTTCTCAACAAATATAAAATGATGCATGAGCAAATGACAGTTTTAGGAGTTCCTAGTGAAAAATTTAAATTCCATGGCTCAAGACAGCATCACCTGGGGTGTCTGTAGGAATCAGCAATGTGCTCTGAGACTCCTCGCTCCCCAGTTCCAGATGCTCTTAATGTGGTCCTCCTGCAATTATCCCTCCTTTGTAAAGGTGTCCAATCTACATTTGCTTTGAAACCTTCTGGTCTGGCCCGGTGAGCTGGACTCTTCCCCGATACCTCTCTCTTGGCATCAGCCATGTGTCTCGTTTGGTTTGGGCTCGGCTCCCAAGCTCTGGGTCATTACAGTCTGGATCCAGGAGGCTCATTTGGAGTCAGCCTCCACTTTCTACTCCATCTTAGCATGATCCATGCCAAACCACAGGGACCCTCGAGTAAGAATTGCTGAGAAGAAAAGGTAATGCAATGGCAGGACACATTTCAAAGCCATCTGGAGCTTTTAAAGTTTCTCATAATTGGTCTACCAATTGCATTCAGTTATTCTCTGGGACAGCATTTACAGTCAGTCTCTTAAGGCAGGAATAACATTATTTGCTAATCATCATCATAAACTCCTTCAATCTTATAATCAGCAAAATTTTTAATGTTCACAGAGCGCTTAAACACCAGAGTGAACAGAGGAATGGTGACATTTGTGTCAACCATCGTATTTAAGTCCAGAAACATTTTTTCCCTTTATCTTCATTCCAGTTTGTTCCTTGTGATTTCTGCAAACTCCTGGGAATGTTTTCACTGTAACCCTAGAGTAGACCTGCTTTTCAAAAGCTCTTAGTGCCTTTGTTTTCTTCAAAGTACTCCATATCACCAAAAATTAGGTGACTGTTTCTCCTCTGCGCACTCAAGTAGCGACACCAGAAAACAGATTTATTTAGTTACTGAGAAACTGGACTTTGAAAAAAAGTACTCAAGTTTATTGTTTTTGTGGACAATAAATCATATTCTAAGGCCATGGTTTCCTAACAGGGAACCCTCGAAGGGTGTCGGGGAGCAATGGTGAGCGGAAAGGAAGTTATACACCTTCCCCTTTCATCCCCAATTAAACCAAAACAATTCCACTTATATTGGTTTTGCATGATGTTTCATAATCTGGGCTTTTGTGCAATATTTCATTTGGAGAAAGACTTCCACCACTCAAAAACATTTTAAAGAGTTAAAAAAAAAAAGCACTATTCAAGAGCCAATACTGGATTGTTCTTTCTTATAGACTCTGAGGACTTTCTTTTTAGAAAAGGCTTCATCAGTCCTCAGGTACATTTAGATGACTTTGACAAGAGAAAGCAAAGCACAGATTTTCCTATGACTAAGTGAGGTCAACTTTTTCATTCTGTTTCTAGAGTGAACCTTTGAATCTTCACAGAAGCTTGGGAGCAGGAATGGCCTTGGCCATTGTTTTCACTAACTTCTTTGCTTTACAAATGAGAAAATCAAATCCAGAGAGGTTAAGTCCTCTGCTCAAGGTCACATAGCTACACTGGAAAAAGCCAGGAGTTCTAACTCCCACTTCAGGGCCCTTTATTTCTTAGTTGATGTTTTATCCCTGGTTGTTTTGTTTTGTTTTGTTTTTGTTTTTGTTTTTGTTTTTTTTGCAGCCATTTTATTTCTGCCCAATTAGTATTTTTACAAAGCTGTGATTCAGGACCAAATGTACCATTTACATAAAAGACTCTATCTTTTCCTTCCCTTAGCACTTCATCATCCAAGTGAGGTATAATAGGCATAACTTTTCTCAAAAATATCTTGGTCAGAAAGGCTGGGTTAATTCTCAGAAGGGTGTGGAAAGATATAACTCACAAACTAGCACCTGCTGAGAAAATTTCTTCTATCAACAGTTTAGCTCAGTGTCTGTAATTAACCTTTTCCCAATGCCTCAGGAACATTTCACACATTTAGAAATCATCTTATCAGGCTTAGGCTTTGAGTAAATTCTTACTGCAACATGGAGATAAGAACAAAGAAGGGTGTACAGAGTTCTCTGGGTCCATTCAAAGTGAAGCAAGAATTCAGAATTGACTCAATTGTTGCTGTGGAAGTATTGACCAAAGAGGTTGGGGCAGGGCCGGATAGCGAGGGGAACAGTTAGGGAATGATTATTTCTCTATGGTAAAGACATTGGATTTAGAGTCAGGGCACCTGGGTTCGACTTCCACCTCTGCTAGCACTAGATCTCTGACCTTAAGAAAGGCTGTTCATCTCTCCAAGCATTCACTTCTTCATTTGTGAAATGAGGTAAAGAATACCCACCCCAGAGACTGTGAAGAGAATCCAGATGAGATGAGATATATAGAAGCAGTTTATAAACTGTGAAGAACTATACAAACACTGACATTATATTCATTACATGTATTTCTTTCTTTCCTATACTTTCAGTGACCCTGTGAGGTTAGATAAAACAGAGATTATTCCTATTTGTCAGAGAGGTGGAGTGACTTATAAGCATATAATGTTAGAGGTCATCTAACCAGTATTATTTATAAGGTACAAACAAGATTTAGAAAAGTTCAGGTTTTTGGGCAGCCCGTGTGGCTCAGTGGTTTAGCGCCGCCGTCAGCCCAGGGTGTGATCCTGGAGACCCAGGATCGAGTCCCACGTCGGGTTCCCTGGATGGAGCCTGCTTCTCCCTCTGCCTGTATCTCTGCCTCTCTCTTTCTCTCTGTGTCTCTCATGAATAAATAAATAAAATCTTAAAAAAAAAAAAAAAAAAGAAACGAAATGAAACGAAACAAAAAGAAAAGAAACATTCAATGACTTACCCCGGGTCAAAAAGCTTGTTAATATGAGAGGTAAGTCTAGAATCGACCTTCAGATCCTTCTTTTTATATTGATTTCTATGATATGAAGAAAGGTTAGCTAGCCAGCTACTATAGCTTATTGGCTAATATTAGGGTTCTGTTGGCACCTCTCTTGACCTTTTAAGTCACATGTTCATCTTTTAAGCCTTTACTGCCCTCTGTCAATGGTGCCATCTTAGAATGGTGTGCTTGGATTTCTAGGAGATAAGAATTTCACACGTCATCAGTCTTGAGAAATAGCCTCCAATGATTGTCTCGTACCTAGCTATAATGTGGTTGTGTAATAAAGCATAGCCTTTCCTAAAGTTAGATGATTATCCTTCCCTATAGAAATCTAAACATAAATCTTACTCATTAAAAAAAAAAAAAGGGATCCCTGGGTGGCGCAGCGGTTTAGCGCCTGCCTTTGGCCCGGGGCGTGATCCTGGAGACCCGGGATCGAATCCCACGTCGGGCTCCCTGCATGGAGCCTGCTTCTCCCTCTGCCTGTGTCTCTGCCTCTCTCTCTGTGTGTCTCTCATGAATAAATAAATCTTTTTAAATAAATAAATAAATAAATAAATAAATAAATAAATAAATAAATAAATAAATAAATAAATAAAATAAAATAAAAATAAAAAATAAAAAAAAAACACTATTAGCTCTTTGTTCTAAGCTGAGATTTCTTTGCAGCCCAGATATCACCAACCAGCCTTCTTATTTGCTGATAAATGTGTCTTGGACTAAAACTTAACATTTATTTTCATTTGAATACCTTTCCTTAAATGAATGAGATTTTTCAGAAGAATATAAAGCAAAAGGGCATTTAAGCAAACTTCTAAACCAAAAAAGTATTAAAATGAGCCTTCTGTGATTGAGGCTGTTCTTACTACTGTGGTCTATTATTTATGTGTATGCTAAAAGCAAGACTCTACAAGGACCCAAGGGAGACCTTGAGGAGTGGAGAAATCACGATGGTATAAATTTTGGGCTACTCAAAAAAAGTTACACTCTAAATGTTAGGTGGTTTGATAACAACAGTAAGGTTCTTATTTAATGACTCTGTGATCCTGCACGGCAGCAAGCTTGAGACCCTGTCGAGTCTGATTGGACAGTGGTCACAGCAGGAACCAGACCAGGTGAATGGCACGATCAACTGTTGGAGAATGGACATGAATGCGTTTGTGTACTTTTTTTCCTTGAGCCCAGACAGTTTTGAGGATTAGCAAATTTCTGTCTATAAAATGTGTTGGGGTCCTTGGATGGCAGATACTAGATAATTATGACATAGAAGTATTGTTTTTAATGGAAGCTTAAAATGATCTACAGTCACACCAGGGAATGTTCCACATTTGGACGTACTTTGGATTCCTCTCAACCATTTTATTTACTTTGGGCGCAGAATAATCCCCAAGCCTGTCTGGAAAATGAGAACCAGAGCCTGCAAACCATTTCTAAGCCCCATCCTGTCCCTGAGGTGTGTCTTCTTGGCCTTTGCCGAGACACAAAGGCAGATCCTTCTGCAAATAGCACTTTCCTTACCACAAATAATTAGAAAGGGAGGGGGAAAATAGGGGAGGAAAAAAAAAGAAGAAGAAGAAAGGGAAGAAAGGAGGGAGGAAGAAAGGGAGATTGGCAATTCAGCTGTCTTTTACCTCACTTGTGTGAAAAAGTATGGGATGCTTTCTACTCCTGGGCAAATAATTAAATGGTAGGTGGGTGGGTAGGTAGGTAGAGCACGCAGTCAAGCAAATGATAGAGGGATAGTTACTAGGAGGTTTCCGAAGTATTTAATCAGCCACTATCTGTTTTTGATGTTTTTAAAGAGCATCCAACAGCTCATTTGACTGCTATTTGTTTCATAATCCACTCTTTTCTTCACAACAACCAGGTAACATCAAACCTATGAGCAGACCACGTGGTCAAATACATGTATCCATGCAGCCTCACCCACGGTCGTCTGATTAGCAAGACTTTTAACTTCCAGTTAATAGGGAGGAGGAAGTCTAATACATTCCCAGCCCCCTTGCCTCAGCCACATCAGAGAGACCTCCCTCTGTTTCCAGAAATTGCCCTTCTCCCCTCAGGTGTAAGATCCTGTTTAGCAGATTAGGTCACCAGGCCCGTAAACCAAGGCAGCCCGCCTGGTACGTTCTCAGGACAACCTTATTCTTGGCTGCCAGCAGTTCCTGCCGTGACCATTGTCAAATCAGACTTGATAGAGCCTGGAGCGTGCTGCCGTGGAGGGACCAGGCAAGCTGTCCCCACATCCGTGCCAGTGCCAGTGCTCGGGGGGCACCCGAGGCATCCACCGAAGCCAGCACTTTGGTGCAGATAGCCGTTGTCAAGAGCCGGACAGCTTTGAGGGTTCAAATTCTGTGACCTTTTCCACCAGATTGATAGCATGTTTTTTGCACATATGGAATTTATTACATCCTTACGAAGCATTGGGTCTCAAGCTTTTTTTTTAATGCACTGGTAAATTTCTCTCACAATTCTTTTGTATCATCTTTTGTATTAATAAAAAATAGACGTTAAAACCCAGCGTAGGTAATGCACCAGCCCCTGCCCAACCCCCTGCTCTGGCCCTCCTCTGACCATGCCCCTCCAATGAAGTGAAGAGGCTATGGGGCCAAGGCGGATATGCCAAGTTAGAGCCAATTTTTTTTTTTTTTTTTTTTTTTTTTTTTTTTTACTATTTCATTTATTTGACAGAGAGAGCACAAGCAGGGGGAGCAGCAGGCAGAGGGAGAGGGTGAAGCAGACTCCCTGCTGAGCAGAGAGCCTGCCGTGGGGCTCAGTCCCAGGACCCCAGATTTATGACCTGAGCCCAAGGCAGATGCTTAACCAACTGAGCCACCCAGGTGCCCCTAGAGCCAATTTTTAGATGATGCTCCCGGTTTCGGGGATCCCCGAGAAACCTCAGATGAGCCCAAGCCTGCTTCCAGGACCTACGTGGGTCCCTTTTCTGGGTCCATCTTCTCAGGGCAGACTGGCCAATGGTGTGAACACCCAGGTCTAAGGTATGGCCCGGGGACAGCTGTGTGGAGGGATATGATGGCGTGTGGGTGTGAGCAAGGGGCCGGTGCCACCCATGCCACCCTGTTCTTGCACAGAACTTCCAGGGCCCCTGGCTCTCCAGGTCATTATAATCTATATTTACTGATCAAAGAGGAAGAACAGAATATACCTTATTTAACAATTTGTGGCCTAGTTTATAGATTTTAAATATTTAGACATCTTCATTTGTTTACTTGTCCCTTCTGATTATGCACTTCTCTCTATCCTTTCCCATTCTTCCTGCCTTTTTTCAAATCTCAGGAAAAGAGGTGTCCTCCCTCCTCCAAACTAGACCCTCTGACTGCGACCCTAATCTCCTTCCCTACTGCCCCCTCTCTGCCGCCTGCAGAATGCACAGACGCCTCTCTCCCAGCACGCGCTGTAGATGCAGTTCCATTTTCCTTTCCGATCCCACAAATTTTTCCCTAATACTGTCCCCACAAAGGCTGCTGTCAATTCTGAGGCCCCGGGCTCACTAGTCACCCTCCTCTGGGATGGCTGGGGTTAGTGTAATTCAGCACAGTTGCACAACCACTCCCTGAGACCCTGCACACAGATTCCCCAGGGCTGTCCCCTTATCCCGCTTCACCAAATGCTGTCTCCTCTGTCTTCTCCACTCCACTCTGTGTCCTCCTTCCACCCACCGAAGAGGATACTCCCCAGGGTTCAGTCGAAGGGATCCTCTGCTCTTCCGTCTCTATGCATTTGCCCTTGGCAGACATGTCTCGCTCCTGGCGGGGGGAACAGCCACATCTCTGAGTCTGTGAAATTTTTCTACTTCTTTTCATTTCAAGTACAGTGGTTTCAGTTACAGTATGGGGTGTTTTGTCAGCTAGCTTGGGCTAACCACCATTTATCACATGGTGGGGAAAAATGCATTCCAGCTTCCAAACAGCTTATTTGTAAAAGAATGTAGCCCACATGGGAAAGGAAAGCTTCTTATTGCCCCAACGAGATTGCATCTGTGCAATAAACACACCAGGCACACTCACAGATACTAAAATTCAAAGATGAATAAGATATGGCCTCAAAGAACTCACCAGTTAAAAAGGAATAAACATGAAAAGAAATTATTGCATTCCGCTACGACACCTAGAGTCATGTTTTGCACATGGTGTGTGTTCGAAAGACAGCTGTTGACTGATGGTCAGCTGGTGAGTAGAAAGCAGTGAGTCATAAGCATTTTGCTCCTCAGTAATATTCCAGATACTCCAAAAGATCTTTTGCCCACACTCAGAGTTTTCTTTGCAGATGCCCTAATTGCCCAGATACCCCAAAGTCCGTTCTAACTTTCACATGAGCATCACGAAAATTCTTAGAGGGAGATAGGAGGGAAGAAGGGAATTTGGGAGCAAACCCAACAGTTAAGAACCACCTTGCTCCAATTATAGTTGCTGTGGGTCCCAAACTTCTTTCCAAATTCCACAAAAATGCTGCACCCCACTCTCAGCTCTAGCCTTTCACGATGTGAGACAAAGAATTAAAAAGGTATTTCCTAAATTCAAAATATAGATGTCATCTATATGTGTGAATGTGCAACCTCTTACACATATATGGAGAGGAAATAAAAGCCTCAAAACTTATACAACAAAACATTAACAGATGTTATCTTTAAATAATGGGAATATGAATAATTCTTACTTTCCTTTTTGTGTTTTTCTGTAATTTCTATGGTGAACACCTTTCACTTTTGTGTTCAGGATTTTAAAAAGCATCTGTGCTGTGTAACAAATTGCTGCAAACATAGCACCTGAAAGCAATACCCGTTTCTTAGGTCCTAGTTCTGGAGTTTGGGAGTCTAGGAAGGCTCGGCTGCATTCTCTGCTCAGGATCTCCTAAGGCCGGAACCAGGATGTCAGTCAGACAGGGCTCCTACCCAGAGGCTCTGCTGTCAAGCCCCTTTGGATTTTTGGCAGAATTCAGGTCATTGTGATTGTAGGATTGAAGTCCCTGTTTCCTTGCTGGCTGTCAGCCAGGGTCACTCCTAGATGCCACTCTCAGGGCCTTACCCCAGAGTCCAACCCCCCATCCCAGCCACAGACAATTCCCACATGTCACATGCCCCCCATACTTCAAGTCTTCCCTTCTGCTACCAGACAGAAGAACTCTCTGCTTTATAGGGTTTTTATGATTAAATTAGGCGCGCCCAGATAATCTCCCTTTTTAATTAACTCAAAGTCAATTGATTAGCAGCCTTAATTACATCTGCAAGATCCCCTTTACCACATAATGTAAATAATCACAAGTAACATCCTATCACATTCACAGATCCTGCCCACACTTAAGGGGAGAGGATTATGCAGACTGTGTATAGCAGGGGCTGGGGTCTTGGGGGCCACATTGGAATTCTGGCTACCAGTGTGTGTGTGTGTGTGTGTGTGATTTTTTTTTTTTTTTTTTGAACTCTTCTCTGAGAGTTAAGAATGGAATTCTTGGTAGCCCCTGAAGCCCTCATTATACTTTCTACCTCCTGCTGGTAGAAATCATAAGAGGATGGACCAGAAGTAAAGGAACCTGGAGTGTATCTGCCTTTGTTGATAAACACACATCCGTCTCTCCGTACTTCTCCACGGCCATCTGTCGAGCACTTCTGTACAGTAGCAGACCAAAGAGTTGGAGGCTTATAGGTCTGATGACAATTCTTTAGTGGACGGAGGCCTCTAACTCTCTGATTCTCTTGCCTATAGTATGACATCGTTGGACACTCTGGAGATGGCTACAACATTGGTCTAGTTCCACTTAACAAAATCCCCAAGGACAATAAGCAAAGACTAGAAATCCTGAAGGTAAGTAAATTAAGTCACTTCTATATCGTGAAAACTTCCCCCGGATTAGGTAAAACATCTTCTGATCACTGAAAAGATTCGCTGAGGTAGCAGGAGATACAGAACTGTGTTCCAAACATTCGAGCATTAAATGGAGAAAACACTTGTGCCTAAAATCCTTTTCTCCACGGTACAAATTTTAAACTTTGTTCCCTACCTATTTCCAGGGTACTCAGCATTACCCTGAGCAATACTATTATTAATAATACTGAATAATATTATTATCAGGACTCTACAGCCTGGGTCCCCTCCTGTATCCTCTACAGGTCTTCTCAGTCCCTGCATATCTCAGTAAAAGAAAAAGAATGACCCCTTTTAAGTACTTAGTATTTTCTAATGATATTTTTCACATACCTCGATCTACAATAGAAATACACACACACCGTGCATTTAAGGTAATTGCCCCCCTTGTTCTAAGTACAGTGTTTAGTGCTACAACTTTGTTCATTAGAAATTGAACCCATTCCTCATTTTTCTTCCATGTGCGTTCACAGGACTTGCCCACATTTAAGAGGAGAGGATTATGCAGGCTGTGCATAGCAGGGGCAGGAATCTCAGGGACCACCCTGGAGTTTTGCCTCCCACTGAGTGTGTGTGTGATACCAAGTTTTATGTTTTCTTACATTTTTCCCACTTTAAATGGCAGCTTGAGTTTTAAGAGCAAGTGCCAACTGGGAGAGTTTGGAAACATTCCCTGTTTCTAACAAAAGTCTTAACCGCATATAAATATCACTGTGTACTGTTGTCGCTCTAAGGTGCAAATTAAATAGAACTTACTTAGAGATTTATTATTCAAGGGCAGTAATGGGTATTTGTGCTTTCTCATGGCCAATAGAAATATCATTATGTTTGTTTAAAAAGTTTCTCACCCATGGCTTCCGTGCAACATCTCTTACCCCCAGACCATGCATGCCCATGCTCAATTCTGCATGAGTGGGGACCACACGCTAGAGGGAACAGAACATGCCATCAAGGAAATAGTCAAAGAAGAAGCTGACGAGTACTTTGTCATCGTCTTAAGTGATGCAAACCTGTCACGATACGGAATACATCCTGCCAAGTTTGCCCAAATCCTGACAAGCAACCCTCAAGTAAATGCTTTTGCCATTTTCATTGGCTCTTTAGGTGATCAAGCAACCAGGTAAGCATCCCCTCCGGATCCGGCAAAGGACAGGTATAGGGACACCTGAGTACCTGCCCAGCACGTGCCATTTCATGGGATTGGCTTCACGAGGGGCAGTGGGGGAGAAAATAGAAGGGTAGGCAGTCGAGTTGCTACAGTCAAGGAGCTGGTAGTCGATTTGAGAGGATATAATACTCTGTGTTTGGATGAGCGATAATTCTAAATTGATTATTTTTCAGTCTCTACTTAAACCAACAATAGAATAACAAATTGATTTGTCCACTAATAAACTAGACAGTATTTTACATGTTTTGAACTTAATGTCAAAGTCTCAAGTTCAGTTCTAATCAGTTCATATTTGAATCATATTCAAAGTAGCAGACATCAGGGCGCCTGGGTGGCTTAGTCAAGTGTCTGCCTTTGGCTCAGGTCATGACCTCAAGGTCCTGAGATTGACTGAGCCCCACATGGGGCTCCCTGCTCAGTGGGGAGTCTGCTGCTTCTCCCTTTCCCTCGGCAAGTTCCCTCCCTCTCTCTCTCTCTCTCAAATAAATAAATAAATACATCTTTAAAAAATAAATATAGTAGCAAACATCTACTATTTTCCTAGCAGAAGATGCTATGTATGTGTATATAAATAATATATAAAATATATTATTTATATACACATACATATAGACGTGTATATATCTCTTCTCACTGGGGAGACAGGCAGGTGAAGCACGCGGAGACCGTGAAAAACAGAATATATAGTAAGATGCTACACTGAACATGTGGAATATTCAGTAGAGAAGTTTATGGCCAGATAACAGATACCATTGTAGATGAACTAAAAGGAGAGCTCTGGAAACACTTTGATTTCTCGAACACACTAACGTTTATCTTTTCAAATTATAAACAGAAAGAACTTGTGATTTTTCTCTGCTTGAAATATTTGTATGAAGCAAAAAACACAAATGAAAGTATATCTCCTCCATCCCCCCAAAACAATATTCCTGCCCAGACCACCTACCTTTCTGTTATTCCTGTCTTTTACCTGTCACTCTCTGAGGTATAGAGTCCTGTTTAGATTATGAAATGTTTTAGTGTCCAAACAGCTTGGCATCTTTTTCTATTCCCTTCACCTCGCTGCAGGACCACAGAGGGAGATTAAGAACTGCCTTACTATCATGTCGTTGCAGTCACTTTATTACAACTGACTGATTTTTCTCAGTTTTGTATTGTAGCCCCTTCTAGAACTTCCATGCCCTTGAATGCAAACCATGCCTTTTCCACTCAGATTTTCTTCAGGACCAGCCCAGTATTAAGCAGACAGCAAGTTCAACAAATACTAGTTGAGCTGAAATAGCTATTTTGTCTTTCTAGTGAACAGATCCTGTTTGAATACTTAAGAAAGTACAATAATACCCTTGTGGTTTCCTAGGGAAATGGTCCAACATCCACTGGCAAAAGATATGTTGCAGAATTAGCTGGTCGGTTACCAGGCATGCCAAATGTATGATACTACACAGGATGGTTGACTTTTATTAAATGTCATTCCAAAACCAAACTTTGTTGGCACAGTGAAAGGAGGCGTTCTTTTGGATAGAACTGTGTCTTGTACTTTGATTGCTTTCAAAAATGGCCCTTTGTTCCAAATGATAAATTGCCATTTAAAAAAATTATCATAAGCCTATGTAACCTTAGTATCATCCAAGCTGCAACTGCCGAAGTCAGATTCCCCTTCATGTTGTATGATGTGAGGCAAAAAAATAAAAGAGAGAGAGAGAGAGAGAACCACCTGGGGTTTGGCTGGGCAGCATCTTGGGGGCGTGTTTTCTAAGGCAGGAAAAACACCTAAAAGTACACTGTGAGGCCAATGCATGTGCTGGTCCCAGGTGAGCTAATCCCAGATCCTTCCCTAGGGCTCTGTTTTGCCTTGGGAATACCAGGAAATGACAGTAATAAAAGGAAGGAAATTTCTTCTTTTCAAATTAACTGATTTTTCTCACTGAAAAGACCTCTCTTTTGGTTCACTGCTCTCAGCAGGCCTCTGTTCTGTTGCCCTTCCAGGCCTTTCATTGCCTGGTGACAGCCCATTGGGTTGCAGGCAGGGACAAGGTATTAGAAAGCAAAAACTTCCTTTCCTGAGAAACCATTTGGATGCCGAGGTTTGCTTGGTGAGAGGGCAGGAGGTGGAAGGGGAGCCCCCATTTGCAATGGTGATTTTCTTTCCCTCTCCCTCCTGGCAGGCTTCAGAGAACTCTACCAGCTGGCCGCTCTTTCGTCGCCATGGATACCAAGGACATCCCTCAGATTTTACAACAGATCTTCACCTCCACCATGTTGTCCACTGTTTAAGACGCGCCCTTCATCCCCCCTGATGACCCTGGGATTTGAAACAAGATGGGAGTAAGGCATGCTGTGAAGACAGGAAGGCATCTGTAAAGTGAACCTGTGCAATGACTGGATAATTCTGGCATTCTGGCTCTTCTTGTGCTTGCTTCAGGAGTCAGAATTGAGGAAAGCAGCGGGAGAGGAGCTTGTGCATGGAAATCTACCACCACTGACGGGGTTCACAGGGAAACGGGTTGCCCTGCATTTTATAAAAGGTGTCAGGGTTCATGGAAGACGGTTTGAGAACTGTGGTGCTTGGTTTGTACCCAGAAAGCTCAGGGAAAGAGAATTCCTTGCTTTTGCCTTAAAAGAACATCTGGTCACCTGAGGGAACAGGAGTCATTCTCATACCATTTTCTGCCATCGAGATACAAGTCTGTGTAAACTTGCCCCACCAGGAATCATTATTTTCTCCTCCACCCTCCATCGCCCAGCAAACAATGATTTTATAGTATTAAACCCACTGAAAAGCCGCCCAGCAGCAGTATTTTATAAAAGGTCAGATCTTATTTTTCAATAATTCCATTTTCTTGGCCAAAGCTAAAAAGGAATCAAAAGATCCCTGCATTGCTTCCTTCCCCACTCGACTGTTTAAAGACTTTAAATAATGAAGAGTGACCGTCCTATTTCTGTGCTGTCAGCGTGGAAGGATAAAGGATGTCTTGCCTTGAATTTCCTGTGTCTTCTTGTTCGTCCAGCACTTCTCACAAGTGTCACGTATTTTGGTGTCCAAAATGTAAGGCTCGAAATAACAAACGCTTATGGTTTTACTTAAAGCAAAGTGAAAGCAAGGCAGTTTGTTTGAGTTGAATGGTAACTGGAGATGTCTTTAGCTATAAAACGAACAAACAAAAACACCCTTTTTTTCAAGATTTGTTCTTTTTTCTTTCAAAGTGCACCTTATTCCCCACCTGCTCTTCGGCTGACCTTTATTTATCAACGGGCTCAATGTCACTTTGTTTAAAATCAAACGCTACAGCCAAAGTCAGGCTCTGTTCAACCACATAAGGACTTCCTCTTCACCGGTGATGCAAAGTCAGAATTGCGGGGAGTACCGATGTATGTGTGCTTTCCTGACATGGGTTGGAAAAACTAATCTTGTTAATAATAATTAACTTATTTGTCCATATGTAGTGAAATTGTACAGATTCGTTTCATTTTAATCAATCATAGGAAAGAAAACACCCGTTTGTTTCACCAGCCTAACCCCCTAACAACTGTCAAAGAAATAAAAGCAATCAGATTTCCAGTGCAGTCGGGACTGCCCCATGAGCTCGCCGACTTGTCTTGTTTTTCCAGCCAGATGCTTGCTCTGTGTACTGAATCATCCAGTGATGCGATCGCAACCCAGTAAGTCCCTTTAACCCTGTACCAGCATTAGGAACGGTAGTAATAATAACAAGGGCAGCCGCCCAGTGTTCACTGATGACCTAGAACGCAGCGGGGATGCTAAGTGGGTCCATTCAGGGGTGGGTCCGTTCAGTCCTCACAACGATGTGTGCAAAACAGGTACTTTTTAACCTCATTTTACAGACAAGGAAGGCAAGTCACTTCCCAATACTGAACTCTTGACTATTCATTGTCCTTTTAACATCCTTCTTGACAAGTAAGGAAACTGAGACCTAAGGAAGCTCAAGAAAACAGGCCACACCCCCGGTCAGGCAGGGCCATGGTGGCCCCCTTGGTGCATTATTCTTACCTCAGGCGAGCTCTCCTTGCCTTCGCTGCTCTCTCTTCTTGCAACCTGACCGCAGTTCATAGAGCTTCCTTCCACTCCCTGGAAGAAAGAGGAGCTTTCCTTCCTCTCAGAAACCACCTGCACACATTCTGCCGCTCGGAGGGAGGTGTGGGGACCCGGGACAGGAACACTGCTGGAGGGACACCTCTCACCGGGCCTTCCTGGGCTCAGCCACAAACTTGAGGAAGTGCCTTTCGCAGGGCCAGCTTAACCCCCGGGGTGCCCCTCCACGAGAGGGTCACAGCCCCCAAATGTTTGGGCCCAGAATCCAAGAGTCGGGTAGAGAATGGCATGGGTTTTTCAAAATTTATTTATTTGACAGAGCACAACCAGGGGGAGCGGCAAGCAGAGGGAGAGGGAGAAGCAATCTCCCTGCAGAGCAAGGAGCAAGGAGCCGGATGCAGGCCTCCATCCCAGATCCCCCAGGATCATGACCTGAGCCAAAGGGAGGTGCTTAACCCACTGAGCCACCCAGGTGCCCTGAGAATGGCCTTTTAACAAATCTCACCTGTGCCCTAACTACCTGAGTGAGCAGAAGCCATTTTTTTTTTAACATGGGGAGAATGTTCTCACGTAATTAAATTTTCCTTTCCCCACCGGCCAGACATCCTTGCAATTGTAAGAAAGAAAAGGAAAGAAAAAAGAAAAAAAAGAAAAGAAAAGAAAAGAAAAGGAAGGAAGAAAGGAAGGAAGGAAGGAAGGAAGGAAGGAAGGAAGGAAGGAAGGAAGGAAGGAAGGAAGGAAGGAAGGAAGGAAGGAGAAAGAAAGATCATGTAACTCCTGACTTATTTGTAAAAGAGAAGCTGACAGGGGAGGGGGAGAGGACAGAGAAGACATGAGGAGGGTTTATTTTCACTTCTTGGAATCCCTAAGAAGTTTGTGCCTTTATTATTAAACGCACTTAATTACGGGCCACTCCAGGCTGTTCCCAGGCCCTTCTCGGGGCCAGGACATTATAATAAATGTATTGTTTGCCTCAGGGGGGTCCCATTGAAAGGCATGGACACCAGCTGGGTCTCCCCAGTGAGCCCGGGGAGCCCTGAGAAGGTTCATTGTTACCCCTGAGCACCGGGAGGAATGAATGCACTGAATGGCCACAGCATCAGGGGCCCCTTCCCCCCAGAACCTTCTGTGTGCCCCGGCAAGATGACCTCATCACACAGGAGGCAGTGGATCGGGCCTGGAGGACCTGAGCCTGTCACACGTTGGGAATGAATCATTTAATTCTTTTCCACGTACACCCTTTCCAGTGACCTGTCAGAGGAGGAGAAATCCATCAATGCCAGTGGGATTTTCTCTCAAACAAAACTCGAGGGCTCTGAAATCCATTGAGAAGTAGTTTTCTGGGGACAGCATGGTCACGGTTCCAGAACCAGCTCCAGAGGCTTCAGCCCTCCCTCCACCTGGCTCCTTCCTGTGCCTGTCCCCTGTCATATCAGCTAGGATTAAATTCCTCCGGGGAGCAGAGGAGCTGAGAGGTATGGGACTGGGGGGACAGGCGGGGTCTGCCAGTTTGTCCCCTTTCCATTAGGGCCCAACAATCACAGGTGTGAGGGAGACCCCGCAAGTTCTAAGCCAGCATCTCCTGCCTGGACACCTGGTCTTCCAGAGTTGCATCAAAGAATAGGCAAATGCCCGCTCGCATCTAGTAAGTTGTACGTGACTTTGTCGCCTTAAGAGATAAAATGTCCACTTGCGAAAAATTATTCCAACCAGTAACATCTAGCTTTCGAACACACTCTGATGAAGAGTCTGACGCGCTCCCGCCTTCTGGTCAGGGTGTCCTCAAAGTCCCCGCCACTGCCCTTCCCCTCCCTTTCTCTCAGGTTTGCTGTGGCCAAAGCGCTACAGGTAAACGGAAAGGAATCCGGTGTTGGATCTTGTGGCGGAAGGCTTCATAAACTCGAAGTAGAAGAGTCAGTAGAAAGGAAGTTCTAGATGCTGCTGTGAGGTGTGACCTTGGGCTTGTCACCTCTGGGTCTCAACTGCTTCATCTGTTTGTTTTTTTTTAAGATTTATTTATTTATTTATTCATGAAAGGCACAGAGGAGAGAGAGAGGCAGAGACACAGGCAGAGGGAGAAGCAGGCTCCATGCAGGGAGCCCGATGTGGGACTCGATCCGGGGTCTCCAAGATCAGGCCCTGGGCTGAAGGCAGGTGCTACACGGTCCTGGGATTGAGCCCCACGTCGGGCTCCCTGCTCAGTGGGGAGCCTGCTTCTCCCTCCACGCCTCCCTCCTGCTTAGGTGCGCTCTCTCTCTCCTCTCTCTCTCTCATGCTCTGTCTCTTAAATAAAACCTTTTTAAAAATTAAAGTTTAGAGACACCGGTGGCTCAGTGGTTGAGCATCTGCCTTTGGCCCAGGGCGTGACCCTGGAGACCCGAGATCGAGTCCCACGTCGGGCTCCCGGTGCATGGAGCCTGCTTCTCCCTCTATGTCTCTGCCTCTCTCTGTGTGTCTCTCATGAATAAATAAAATCTTTTTTAAAAAGACTTAAATTTAAAATGTTGAACCAAATTCTAACACTACAGTCCCTGTTTCTAAATCTCATACGGCCAACTGACCCTGTCCCTCACACAAGACTTGCAAGAACCACAGCATTTCAATGTGGTTTTGGCTCCAGAACCCCCACAAACCGCCCCTGTTGTACAGAGGGTTTGAGCCCCCAAATCACCGGGCTTGAGTGTCACCGGCAGGGTCCGCGGCCTAAAAGCTACAAAGAATCATTAGATTAGGACAAGCAGGGTTTCCCCCCTCAGCTGGACAGACACTGCTGTCGGATAGGAATGCACCAGATTCCTGCCCCTCGCCTCCCTCTTTGCGTCTTGCTGCCTTAAACTAAAACCCCGAATCCGCTAATCTGCAGAAGATCAAAAAGGATCAGGAATTGGAAAACTACTGGGTGCCGAGAGCTGACCTTTGTGCCACAAGCTGAACAATGCACAATTGTGTGTGCGGGTTTTTTTTTTTTTTTCATTGTTGAATCCTGTAAACAAAAATCTCCTCCAGAGGCGGGGGGAAATGCTTGCCAAGCAAACCTCTCTGGTTGAAAATGATTTGACTTTTTTTTTTTTTTTTTTTTTTTTTGACACTGAGCACCGTCTGGGGCTTCCACCTTCCAACAGAGGCCTTGTCTGTTCTTGCAGCAGCCGGGGCCGAACGCTTTGGAATGCCGGGGTTACATAACCTCAAAACTGAGTGGCGCTTGTGGTCTTTGGCCACCCCGAGCAAAGCAGAACTCTCCGAAGGTGGTTTGGATCCGGAGCGTGGTGGGAACGTCATACTTAGCTCGAAGAAATCTCAGCAACCGACACGTCAGCTCCAAGAAACATCAGCCGCCGCACAAGGCCCTCTCCTCCAGGCAGGCGCCAGGATCACCTGGAGGCTCTCTCTTCTCCCTGGCTTCGTCAAAGTGCTTTGGAGCTGCCAGCTTTTTCCTTGAAAAAGCAATCAGCTGTTGGTCGTTAAACTCTGACTCCAGAGACAATGGGTGTGACCCCCCCGAAGTGTCCGCATATCTTAAAATTTCTTAAATTTCTTAAAGAAATTTCTTAAAATGATGTGCAACTCCGAGGCCTTAGGAATAGTAGTGAGGGTTTGACCTGGGAAGGGAAGGGGACACCTGTCAGCCTGAGCATCCCACAGCAGGTTTGTCTCCCTACGCTGGCCGCGATGGGACAAGAAAATAATGAGCCTGTCAAGAGTACTCTGTGTAATTGGTCTCATGATGCCGTACATGAAGCCTTATTAATTGAAATGAAATAAAATAAGGACGCTTACTCAGACGGGACATTAAAGTTGGGTTTCTGGGTGCAATATATTTATATTAATAAATACTGATGCCAATGTAATGAGACTGAGCCTTTCTTCGTTCCAACACGAATTAAGACGTCTTCTATCCTCGGGGCTCCAGGAATAGAGGAAGTCCTAGCAGAGCTCGTGGGCCCATTTCCTTTTACAGAACATTTTCTGGCCCACAGAAGATTCAGCCCTGAAAACAGTGGCCTGGAAAGGAGCACATTTGGGGGGGGGGCTGGGGGGCAGTGGAAATGGCAGCACAGGGGAGGCAGCCCATTGAGCAGCCTTGGCCTTGGCTCCTGGGGGGTGGGATGGGGCTCCCACAGGGCCCACGGCTGGTGAGGAACCCAAGGGCTTCGCAGCATGCCGGGTTGCTCCGATTCCGGGGCATCGCACACAAAAGTAAAGAAGGCAGATGGCAAGGGATACGGGGGAAGGTTCGAGGGCTCAGTTCACCGAGGCGTGGTCTGGGGAATACACGTGTGATAAAGGATTCCTCCCTGAAAAGTGTCCTTGGGGGCCTCGAGGTTTTTGAACAACTCTCTTCAAAGAGCGTGCATGGCCACACATTGCAGGCTCGAGTACGACGCTCCGGAAGCCCCGATATTCAGTACGCAGTGTCCCCCCAAGGGGTCTCCCTTCCTCTCTGGCCTCTCCGGGGAGCCTGGGGGAAACGGGAACCCTCTCCGCAGAGGCGGGACCGTGGCAGCTCCGCAAGACCGCCGGAGAGCAGACAGTCGGTCACTTGGCTGCAGTACAGCTCCGCGCAGCTGGCCTGGCTCCTTGCCCCCCAACATCTGAAGTCTGTCTTTGGAGCTGCGTTTCCCCGAGAGAGAGGGGCTTCTTTCAAATACAAATAGCCTGGGAGGCTATCCATCACCCCCATCCTGGTTTGAATTCCCTCATTCACACGCGGTCTCTCCAGGCCCCAGCTGAGATGAAGGTTCCAGACTGGGCCTGTGACCAGTGAGGAAGCAGAGGGGGGGCTGGGGTGCTTGCAGCTGGAGCATCCCCCAAGCAGGGGCCTGGGCCCGGGACTCAGCGTGCAGGCACGAGACAGGGGCTCCCCCGGGGTGCGTGTATCATACCCCCTTCCTCCGGGGAGCACACAGTGAAGGCTTCGTCAGGTGTGGGTGTGGGTGCGCGGTGGCTCGGCGCTCTGCAGTCCTGCCTTTTCAGATGTACCCGGATCTCCGCTTGCCTTTTGCTCCCGCTTAGGGACCGTCCACATTTGCTGGTGTCTGGGTGACAGAGTCAGGTGCGGCGCAGCACCATCAGGGAGGCGATTCCCTAGAAAGGGCAGGGCCCTTCAACACTGGGCGCCTGCCCCCAGCCTCTGGGGAAGTAAACAGATCAGAATTTTTTTTTTTCAATTTGCCAAGAGAACCTCGCCCCTGTGCTGTGGGCTTTACACCACCGAGAGGCCACAGTCCTCACTGGAAGCCTCTTCCCTCCCTGCAGACGCAGGGCTGGCCCACACCCCGTGGGACCCAGGCCTGGCCACAGGGACATTCCGAGGAAGGAGTCGTGCAATCCCGTGCAATCCCATGCAATCCCGTGCAATCCCGCGTCCCGTCCTGGCAAGGACTGGAATGAGATCAACGGGAGCCTCTTCAACCAGAATGATCCTCCTGTACAATGGGAGTACTGAGAATTCCTCTAGGAAGTGTCCGTAGAAGTCCGGAGAAGCGCCTGTAATTCAGGCCTTACTTAGGAAGAAGCTGTTTGTGTAACAGTCTTTTTTTTTTTTTTTAATTTCATTTATTTATTCATGAGAGACACAGAGGCAGAGACACAGGCAGAGGGAGAAGCAGGCTCCATGTGGGGAGCCCAACGCGGGACTCGATCCCGGGACCCCAGGATCACACCTCGGGCCGAAGTCGGCGCTGAACCGCTGGGCCACCCGGGCTGCCCTATAACAGTTTCTAAAAAACACCTATTATCAGCATTAAAAAAAAATACCAAGGACCTTTGGAAAATGAGTGTGGCTTTTTAAAAGAAAAAAGCTCCTTTGTTTTTCTCCGAGACGGTTCTCTTTTTTTTTCCACTTCCCAAAAAAAGCAGTTGGGTTTTTTGTTTTGTTTTGTTTTGTTTTTGTTTTTGTTTTTAAGATATAACCGACATTGTATTCATTTCGGGGGGCCACATAGTGAGTGACCGGCCGCTGACAGATGCTGTGGGAGGCCGCCGCGTGCAGCTGGCCCCCGTCCTCCCCTGGCCTGCGGGTGACCCCCGCCCCGTCCCTGCGCCCAGGATGCCTCTAAGGACCACGACATCAGCTTCTCCCTCAGAGCCACGCCGGCTCCCCCACGGGCCGGTCCTGCACCGCCTGATGGAAAAGCCTCGAGGCTGCAGGTTTCACCGAAGTCGGGGAGCCAAGGAGCCGCGCAGAAGCCAGCCCGAGCCGGCAGCCGCTCGCCCTACAGCTGCCCAAGCCGGGGCATCCCCCCAGGCCCCGCAGCCGAGAAACCCCAGGTCCCCCGACGTGGGGCCAGCCGCAGAGTCCCCCGCCCTAGGGCTCCAGACGCGTCTCCTGGCCTCGCCTCCAACAGGAGCCTCAGCATCGGACATCTCGGGGCCCACGAAGGCGTGATGAAGCCCCCTGATGAGCAGGACGTGGTAGCCAGTGCAGGCATCTCTCCGGGAGGGAAGTGGCCCCTTGGAGGTGAAGGGCTCTGGCCAGTTTCACTGGGGGCCAGGGCAGCCTTTGGCCTGGTGCAACATCTGAGCATGGACGCGAGCTCGGAGGGTGGTGGGGGTGCAGGGCCCCCCGAGAGGCCACTGGGCTCCAGGGCTTTCCATCCCTCCAGGACCCCACAGACAGGGCCCGTGCTCTCCATCTGCAGACACCAGCCTCCTGGTCAGAACCTGGGCGCTCAGGCTTCACCATCGCGTGTCTCGGGTGAGGCACAAGGGTGTTTTCTTCGGAGGGACCCCAGCTGGGTGCCCGGCAACCACAGCTTTCCCTTCAGGAGGCTGTTAGCACCAGAGCTGTGGTGCTAAAAGAGACGACAGCGGAGTCCTCTGGATGTCCCCCCAACCCTGGCCTGTGGGGTACAGGCCTCAAGCCAGGGGAGAACTCCTGACGCAGCGAGGTTTGCAGATAGCCGGTGAAGGGAATTGGTCCCTGTACTCGGTCCCTTCTGGGAGGGTGACTGAGGAGTCTCAGAAGGCTCAGCCTGAGGGCCCACGGTCCCATCATATGTGAAGAGAATAATAAAAAGGAATAGCATTATCGCACAAAATAACAAGAGCTGTTACCTAGCACTTCCCACGAGCCAGGCACTTTCCCAGGGCTTTGCATCAAACAAACTCATTAAATCCTCACAATAACCTCAGGAGCCAGGCCCTCTTCTTAGTCCTATTTTATTTAAAAAGCAAAGACATTAATTAATTAATTAATTAATTAATTAATTAATTAAAAAGCAAAGACCACCAGTCTACCCTAAAAGAGAAAAGACGAGGCCACCTGGCTGACCGAGGGAGAGAGAAGTGCACGTGGCACCCTGAAAATCCCTGGGAAGAGCTATGGATGCTTCCAGCATGCTGTCCCGTGATTGTTTCCAATTGCGGGGAAGGGCAGGGATCCAGGCCAGTTTGTCGTTAGCCTGGCCCTGAGAAGGTGCTCGATAAACTGTTGTTGAATGACTAGTTGTGGGAGGTAGAGGCTCCCCGGTCCCGGGAAGTGGCGCTTATACTGGTTCTCGAGGATGAGCAAGATTCTAGGAGCCCAGAGGACTGGTCAGGGAGTCCTGGGGGAAGGTAAGGGTAAGAGTGACTCGAGCAAAAGCCTGAATTTGGAAGGTTCTGGGGGGTAGCTGTTGTGGCAGGCCTGACAGGACTGTTCTCCCATCCTCGGCTGCCACTGACCAGCCAGGAATTTCTAAGTGAGGCCCAGCCCCCCAAACCGGCCTCTCCTCAGAGCCTCCCAGGTGGCCTCCTGGGCTGTCCAGCTACTAACTCCAGCCCTGACTGGCCCGGGGGGAAGGTGGGAGGCCAGTGAGCAGCCCAGGTCCTCCTGGAGCCCGAGTAATGACAGCTCAAGAGAGCAAGCCTCATTACATGGAGCGACTTCGTGATGTGGCTGTTTTGTTTTGCTTTGCTTTTTTTTTTTTTTTTTTGGTCTTTGAAAATGAGTGGAGAACCTTCTTTTACCCAAGATTACAAGTTGGGTTGGTGATGAAAGGTCTGTGCCAGGCAGAAGGAGCCCTCGGGGAGAAGCTTTTACATTTGCAAGCCCTTTTGTTGAAAATGGCTGGCTCTGTGGCAAAGAACGGAAGGAAAGAAAGATGAAGAAAGAAGAAAGAAGAAAAGAAAGAAAGAAGAAAGAAAGAAAGAAAGAAAGAAAGAAAGAAAGAAAGAAAGAAAGAAAGAAAGAAAGAAAGAAAAAGAAAGAAGAAAGAAAGAAAGAAAGAAAAAAAATTAGCAGAGAGGATCAGAATTATTTCCACCTTTGTGAGGCTGCCTGGGCCCCCTGGCCCATCATCATGGCTGCCAAGCATTTCAACCCCACACACAACCCAGAAAGACCTCCTGCCCTCCTAGACCCCTAAATCTCTAGAAGACTTAGAGAAAAATCAGTTGGCCCATGTTCCCAAACCCGGGCAAAACTGTACTCCAGCAAGATGCTTTGCAAGGAGCCTAACAGAACATGGATTGGTCAAGATGGATGGATGGATGGATGGATGGATGGATGGATGGATGGATGGCAGGCATGGTGGATGGGTAGGTATATGAGTTGAAGAGGAGAAATATTATCCTATTTAAAATACCTAAAGGAAAAATTAGAGAGGAAGACAAACCATGAGAGACTCCTAACCCTGGGAAACAAACAAAGGGTTGCAGAAGGGAAGGTGCAGGGGGCGATGGGGTGACTGGGTGATGAGCGCTGAGGAGGGCACCTGATGACATGAGCACTGGGTGTTATACTCTATGTTGGCAAATTGAATTTAAATTTTTTTTAAAAAATAATGTTTTAAATTGTTTAATAAAGTTGTATATATCACTTAAAAAGTTTTAAAAAAATAAAAATCTGGAGTTGCATTGGACTTTGGAATTGTATGATAGATTATAAACGCCACGAATGTCCCGTTTGTACTTTATACTTGTATTTATTTTTAAGTTGTACTTATTTCATCTTTGTCACAGTCTTCTCAAAGTTTACTTTTATGTTTATTTTATGCTGCTATATTGGTTAGAAAGAACATATATATAATTTCTAAATAAAGGCTATGTGATAAAAATAAATAAAATACCTAAAGGAAAGGAGATTAGGTCCCACAATAATGATAGTGTAGCAGAGGTAGAGATCCAGCTTTAGCCTAAGCAGAAACGCTGTCCCATCTGCTAGAGGGGCAGTAGGGCCCCACCCCTAACCCGTTTGCGTGAGACGAGGAGCCCCTGGAAGAGGATGTCATCCCAAGGGAAGAGCAAATCAGACATCCAGGCTTGATCCTGTAACAAAATCTTAGTAGTGGGAGGGGCAAGGATGCTGTGTGGTATTGAGCATAAATTTGTGTCTGGGTCAGCCCCTGGTGACAAGCACACATCCAGACAGCTGGGCCCAGAAGACGCCGTGATACCCAACAAAGCCATTTTCCTATGGGTAACTGAGTCAGCTCCAAGGCTCAGAGGACTTGGCGACAAATGTCTTTAAGCTCATGGGCACTGGATTCAAATCATGACTATCAAACTCACTAGTGTCCTTGGGAAGTTTTCTAAAACATGTTTTGACTGAGATATAATCCACATACCATAACACTGACCCTTTTAAAGCACACAATTCAGTGGTTTGGAGTATGTTCAGAGAGTCGTGCAAACATCATTACCATCTAATTCCAGAATATTCTCATCGGCCCGGAAGGAAGCCTCATACTCATTCCTAGTCATCCCCCATTGCTCCTCCTTCATCCTCTGGCAACATTAATCTACCTTCTGTCTCCATGGATTTGCCGATGCTGAATGGTTCGTGTAAGTGGGTCCATACAACACGGGACCTTTTTTTTTTTTGCTTCTTTCATTTATCATGTTTTCAGGATTCATCCATGTTGTACCATGGATCACTACTTCATTCTTTTTTATAGTCAAATAATATTCAGTTGTACCAATATACCACATTTTGTTTTCCCATTTACAAGCTGATGGATATTTTGGCTGTTTCTGCTCTTTGGCTGATGTGAACACTGTTGCTCTGAGCGTTCAAGGACCAGCTTTTGTGTGGACATAGGATTTCAGTTCCCTAGGAGTGGATCGGTAAGGTCATATGGTAACTCTCTGTTTAGCTTTTTTGAGGAGTTGACCAACCATTTTCCAAAATGGCTTCATCATTAAATTCTCACCAGCGGTGTGAGGGTTCCAACTTCTCTGCACCCTTTCTCACACTTGCTAGTTTCCATCTTTTTTCTCATAACCACTCTAGCAGATGCGAAATAGTATCTCACTGTGGTTTGGATTTGTGTTTTCCTAATGACTAATGATATTGAGCATCTTTCCACGTGCTTATTAGTCCCTGGTGTAGCTTCTTCAGAGAAACATCTATTCAAATCCTTTGCCCATTTTTTAAAAATTGGCTCTTTGTCTATGTATTGTTAAGTTTTAGGAATTCTTCATGTATTCCGGATGTCAGACCATTATGAGATATAGGATTTGTCATTATATCCCCCATTCTGTGGGTTGCCTTCACTTTCTCGTAAGTGCCCTTTGAAGCACAGAAGTTTTTAATTTTAATGAAGTCCATTTGGTCTATTTTTTCTTCTTTGGTTGCTTTGGGTGTTATATCTAAGAAAACATTGCTGGGGTGCCTGGCTGACTCAGTTGGTAAAGCATGTGACCCTTGATCTCTCGAGGTTGTAAATTCAAGCCCCACGTTGGGTATAGAGATTACTTAAAAATCAAAATTCAAAAATCTTAAAAAAAAACAAAACATTGCCTAATCCAAAGTCATGAAGATTTACGCTTACATCTTCTGCTAAGAGTTTAATGGCTTAAGCTCTCATCTTTGATCCATTTTGAGTTAATTTTTGTGTGAGATAAGGGAATAGCTTCTTTTACATGTGGATATCCAGTTTTCCCAGCACTGTTTGTTGAAAAGACAGTTCTTTCCCAATTGAGTCATCTTGGCATCTTTGTCAAAATAAGCGACCATAAATGTACGGTTTTATTTCTGGACTATTAATTCTATTCTAATGATCCATATGATTCTCCCTATGTTACTAACTCAAAGTCTTGATTAGCAGAGTTTTGTTGTAAGTTTTGAATTTGAAAAATATGAATCCTACAACTTTGTTCTTTCTCAAGATCATTTTAGCTGTTCTAGGTCCTTTATATTTCCGTATGAATGTTAAAATCAGCTTGCCATTTAAAAAGAAAGAAAGAGGGATCCCTGGGTGGCGCAGCGGTTTGGCGCCTGCCTTTGGCCCAGGGCGCGATCCTGGAGACCCGGGATCGAATCCCACATCGGGCTCCCGGTGCATGGAGCCTGCTTCTCCCTCTGCCTGTGTCGCTGCCTCTCTCTCTCTCTCTCTGTGACTATCATGAATAAATAAATAAAATCTTAAAAAAAAAAAAAAGTTTAAAAAGAAAGAAAGAGAAGAAAGAAGAAAAAGAAAGAAAGAAAGAAAGAAAGGCAGGCAGCTGGGATTTTAATAGGGAGGATTGCAATGAATCTGCCAATCACTTTGGGGAGTATTGCCATGTAACAATATTAAGTTGTCCAATCCATGAGCACAGGATGAGTTTCTATTTCTCAAGGACCTCTTTAATCTCATCCAACAATATTTTATAGTTTCCAGTTGTATAATGCTAGCACTTCTTTCTTCTTTCATTTTTATTCCTAAGTGTGTGTGTGTGTGTGTTAAGATTTTATTTATTTATTTATTTATTTATTTATTTATTTATTTATTTATTCATGAGAGACACACAGAGAGAGGCAGAGACACAGGCAGAGGGAGAAGCAGGCTCCCTGCAGGGAGCCTGATGCGGGACTTGGTCCCAGGACCCAGGGATCATGACCTGGGCCCGAGGCAGGTGCTCAACCACTGAGCCACCCAGGTGCCCCTGTGTGTGTATTCATTTATTCCTAAGTATTTTATTCTTTTCGGTGCTCTTGTACATGAAGTTATTTTCTTAATTTCATTTTCAGACTGTTCATCGCTCAAGTATAGAAATACAACTGAGTTTTGTACAGTGAGCTCGCATCTTACAATCTTGCCAAGCCCGTTTACTAGCTGCCGCAGAGCAAGTCAACACACCGCAAAGCGCACTATTCTTACTAAGATTCAGCCGCTCAAATGTATGATCTCGACTGTTGCAAGCCCTTTTAGCTTGCAGAATTTTGAGACAGTTGACTCTGACCGTTTTTTGGCCAGTGTTCTCATTGTTTTTATGGAGGGGAGGATTTTCAGAGGTCCTTACCCCCACCATCGTCACTCACATTATCCCCTCTCGAGAAGTTTCTCATCCCTCCATTTCTTCAACTGTGTTACTGTCTTTCCATCATTGGGGGCCTGGGGGGGGGGCGCTGGTGATTAATAAGGTAATGTCAGGAAAGTTATTATCAGCAGGGAGAGAAGAAATGGCAGGGAATGTGCAGGGTTGTTCTGGAACACACAATGCAATCTTCTAATGACTCAGTTTACACCCAACTAGCTCTCTGGCTACCCCCACCGGGGGCTCCATTCCATTCCTCCTAAACCCAGCCATCGCCTTCATTCCCGTCTCCCTGCCAGAGCTTACTTTTCCCAAGCTGCACTCCTTCAGCTGTCTGATGTCTGACGTGCTCATTACTCACACGCCACCCCTCCCAGGAACTGAGGGTCTAACCCAGTTCTGTTCACGGGTCCCAAGCCTGAAGGAGGCCACAGCCAGCTCAGGCCTGGGGGAAGCAGAAAAACTCTGCTTTGTTCCAACCACCCCAGCTCTATCCACCTGCACGTCAGGCCTCCCCAGCTAAGGAGACTTTTGTAGAAGAGGAATGAATGATTCTAAGAAGACTCAACTCAGAGGTTATGTGGTCTGTGGCATCAACCAGGAACAGCAACAAAGTCGTGGCACTGAACCTCGACTCTGCGCAGCACTTTTCCTTGGCTATATAGGCCACCTGGGCACACTCCCGTCCTCCCAGCCTCACGCAGCCCTGCAGGCCCCTGGAAGACCTGGTGTTCCTCCAGCCTCCTCTCCCACGCTCCACCTCATAGATTTTTTCAGCCATTCAACAAATATTTGCTGAGTACTTTCTGTGTCAGGCACTATCCTGGGCCGGGCTACATCAATGACCTTGCTCTGTGGAACATGCAATCTAGTGACAAGGCCAAAAACAAACAGGATATATGTAGGTGGTATAAGCTCTGAGAATAAAAATGAAAGAGTTAAGGTGCGGGGGGAGGGGGGCACTAATTAAAGTACTCATGGAAGCCTGAGTCTGATAAGAAAACAATTGAGCAGAAACGTAAAGGAAGTAAGGTCCTGGGCTGTGCAGAAAGATAAGAGCATTCCAGCCAGAGAGAATGGCATGTACAAATGTCCTGGGGTGGAAGCGAATTTCACAAGCCTAAAGAACAGCAGGGAGGTGGGTATGACTGGGTGGGAGTGAATAAGGGGGAGAGTGTCAATGAGGCCAAAGACATATCAGCCCCCACACTATGTGATCTTACAGATCATGGGAAGAACTTTAGATTTTACTTTGGATGTAAGTCTGGAAGCCAATGGAGGGTTCTGAGCACAACAGTGGTGAACTCTGAATTGCATTTTGAAAGGAGCACTCGGGCTGCCATATTGAAAATAGATCTTGGGGACACCTGGGTGGCTCAGTGGTTGGGCGTCTGCCTTTGGCTCAGGGTGTGATCCCAGGGTCCTGGGATCGAGTCCCACATCGGGCTTCCCACAGGGAGCTTGCTTCTCCCCTGCCTATGCCTCTGCCTCTCTCTGTGTGTCTCTCATGAATAAATAAATAAAATCTTTTTAAAAAAGAGAGAGAGCATAGACCTCGAAGGGCCCAGGACAAAATAAGAGAGACCAGGTAAGGAGCTCACTGCACCAGGTAAGATGGTGCAGGGACCTGGGCAAGCAGTAGAGGTGGTGAGAAGTGGTCAGAATCTGAATATATTCTGAAGGTGGAGCCAACGGCACTTGCCAATGGGTTAGATGTGGAATGTGACCAAAGGCCGGGAATCCAAGATGACCCCCAGGTATTTGGCCTGTGAAACTGAAAGCATAAAGCTGCCATTTACTGAGATGGGGAAGCCAAGCAGATAAAGGGAAAGAGATGTGGCCTGCCCACCCTCCGCCCCCGAGGTCTCCTCCATCGACAGGCCAGCTATAGCACGACATCCCTTCTACAGTGGCTTCCGGAGCCATCTGCAGACACTTGCAAGTTGTATCCTTTGATGGTGGTGGACTGAAGGCCCTTTGGACATATCCAGCGAAGATCCCCTTTCTGCGGGTCACATTGTGTGAATACGCAGGGAACCAGCAGAGTTTGACCCGGTCCGGGTGGCTGACAAAGGGCAATGCCGCAGACACCCACATGAGCAGCTCCCCAGCTGAGGCTCAGACAGGCTCGAGCAGGGCCGGCAGAGGAGAGGGAAAGGGCATCACGTAAGAGCTTGCCACCTTTGTCTGATGTTGGCGTCATGAGGGAAGTTCTCATCCACACGGTCCTCCATCAGAGTAGCTATGGCTGGGAGCCTGGCACCCGTGTATTTTAGTTTCCCTGAAGATCCTAACACTCAGCCAAAGTTGGGAGCCACTACTTTGAGCCAACAAGTGCTCCTTTTAGTGCCTCCTAGTGTTTGCTGAGTCCAGTGGTGCTTAGCAAGGGGCTAGGTGGGGGAGGGGGCAGGGAAACACCCATGTGGGGTAAAGCAGGAGGAACCACGAAGGGCTGCAGTGCAGTCTTCTGCACAGAACCGAAACCGAATCGATCTCCGAGAAAGCATCGCAAGTCTACCCGACCTCGCTCCACGCCTCCACCGCCAGTCCTGCCTGGAATAGGAGTGTATTTCAAAGACTTTTTAAAATGCCACGCTCTGCCTGGGAATGTCTTCCCAGCAGAGCCCACCTGCGTGTGGAATGTGGCAGAGAAGGGAGAGAGCCTGGGGCCCCGGGCCCACGGCCTGGGGTGTTCATTTCCTACCTGGGCACCGGGACAGATGGGAGGCAGGTGGCCAGGAGCCAGAGAAGAGTGAGAGAATGAAGGAGTCCTCCAAGACACATGGACTTGGAAACAGGTCAAATCTCAATTACGGAGCCAGGAGCCAGAGTGACACTCTCCCCTCTGCTGGCCTGGCACAGGCACAGACTCTCTCACCCCTCCAGGTTTGCGGGTGGCTGGGACCCCACCCCCACCCCCCGGACTCTTTGTAGACAGAACCCAAATAATTTGATGAAGGGAAGATGAAATGAGAAACGTTTCACTCCTTGAAAATTGAGAACATCGTTAAAAACTTGAGGAGATCCCTGGGTGGCTCAGTGGTTTAGCGCCTGCCTTCGGCCCAGGGCATGATCCTGGAGTCCTGGGATCGAGCCCCGCATCGGGCTCCCTGCATGGAGCCTGCTTCTCCCTCTGTCTGTGTCTCTGCCTCTCTCTGTGTCTCTCATGAATAAATAAATAAAATCTTTAAAAAGAAAGAAAGAGAGAAAGAAAGAGAGAGAGAGAGAGAGAGAAAGAAAGAGAGAAAGAAAGAAAGAAAGAAAGAAAGAAAGAAAGAAAGAAAGAAAGAAAGAAAGAAAGAAAGAAAGAAAGAAAGAAAGAAAGAAAGAAAGAAAAGAAAAAGAAAATTGAGAACATCTGACCCGGGTAGCAAACCAAAGTGAAGGCCCTTTGTAAGTGAGGAAAGGGAATCCCCAAGGCATCTGGGCACCAGCACAGGGCTGACTCTCTCTACACCCACCTTCTGGCCCGCCCCCCCCAAAGGGAGGCCGTGGAGACTGTGACTCGGCGCTGTGGGGACAGGCTGGGTGCAGTGGTCAGACCGACCTGGATTTGACCCTTGAGTCCACAAGGACTGACCCCTTGCTTCCCCTTAAAGTCAGTTTTAACCCTTGAGCTTCAGGCTTGCAGGAAAATTAAGCAGATGCTAACATGTGAAAGTGTTCTGTTCCGCTGTCTCCCCCAGGGTTCCCCTTGGTGGCCCACTGGACCCTTTGACAGACTCAATTAAAGCTGAGTGAAGGTCTCATTCCCACATCCCCCAAAGACCTCCTTTCTGTGGGTCCAGAAGGAGCAGAGTGAAAGGACCAAGTTCTAGGCTGAATGATTTTGTTCCTCCAAAATTCATATGTTGAAATCCTATCCCCAGTGTGGTGGTATTTGGAGGTAGGATCTTTGGCAGGTGATTGGGTGATTAGTACCCTTATAAAGAGATCCCAGGGAGCTCTTTCACCCCTGCCATGTGGGGACATGGCAAGAAGACAGCCCTCAGGGAACCAGGAAGCAGGACCTCGCCAGACACCGGATCTGCTGGCATCTTGAGCCTGGATTTGGGAAATAAGTGATTTTTGTCTAAGCCACTCGGTCCATGGTATTTTTGTTGTAGCAGCCCAAACAGACTAAGATGGGCCAGGGTGTGGCCAAGGCCTGACCCCATGGAGGAGGCCCCCAGCACCTAGGGACAGGTCTGGCTTCAGAGTCCTGTTGGGTGAATGGCTTTCAAGAGCAATGCACAGTGAGGTGGTGGTCGACCCAGGACTGGTCCGAGAGAGAGATCACGGTGGCACCATTTCACCAATGGTGACATGAGGTCTGGAGAAGCATCTAAAGACTTTATAACCTTTATAATCCGTGCTTCCAAATTAGAGACAAAATGAGGAAGGAGCAAGGGCTGGCAGTGCTGGGATCTCCCCCATCTACAAGGCGGCACGCCTTAATATGACCGCTGCTCCCTTCTTCTCCCAAGCAGGCTCCAAACAGGGCCCCTGTAGTGGCTTATAGATGGCCACAATTCCTTACGTCATTTCCTCGTCGAGAGCTGGAGTTTATTTCCCTGAGCCTGAGCCTGAGCCTGAGCTGGCCCATGACTGCTTAGGCACCAGAAAGTGCTAGAAGTGACACCGGGCCAAATGCCTGCTAAGCCCTGAAACGCCTTCTGCTGTGGCACTTTGGGGAGACCTGAACCTTGGTGTAGAAAGCCCGGCTCCTCTGCCAGAAAGTCCACATGGAGACGTCATGCAGAGGCCATATGGCAGGCAGATGCCTTGAGGTGACATGGAGAGGCCAACTGTTCTCAGGCCCGAGGAGGCTTCAGGTGGCCGAGGCCCAGGCATCACCTGCCCACAACCACATGGGAGACCCCACGTGAGACCAGCCCAAGAGCCGCCCCGCTGAGTCTGGGAAACATTAAAATGCTCGTCTTCTAGGCCATTAAGTTTGGAGGAGTTTTGTTAACAGAGCCACGGGTAACTGGAAAAGTCCCCGGTGCTGCTAAGTGACTTCCTGCTTCCCCCACCTAAGAGGCCCCACCAGCAAAGCCCCCCGCCCCTTCCACCCAAAGCCGAAGCGCAGAGGACCCCAGGGGTCAGGACAGACATCGAGTACTGAGACCTGGGCGGCCTGGTTCTCGGCCCAGGCAGGTTTAAAACAAGGGGGTCGTCTCTGATCCTGATGCCCCCAGTCACCACCTACTCTCGCTCTCTCTCTGTCTGACCAGGGTGCACCCCTAGGCCCGATCCTCGTAACCTGGAGGGCCAACGTGGCCTCCTCCGTCCTCCAGGCCCTCCCGCCTCTAGGGCTGCTCTCGGGGGTGGACTCCAGCCCCATCCTCACCGGCACCTCCTAACAGACCCTTCCTCCACCCTCCCTCCTCTTCCACGAGCCCGCCCACCTGACGGGAGTCCTAATCTTCCACAGAAGCAGGACGATTTCCAGAACTCCCACTCCAAACCCCGGCCCGCAGTCAGAGGCGCCAGTCCCTTCCCAGACTTGGCACCCACCCCGCGCCCGGCCCCGCTCTGAGGGTCAAGTGCGGCCTGTGCACATCTTATGAAAATTCCAAACATGTGCAAAGGCTGAGAGAGACGCACGGTAAACGCCCATGGACCGTCATCCAGGGCCCACAGCAAATCTGTGTCCCCTCATCAGCTCTCCCCAGTACCCACCTTCCAGAGCATTCTGATACAAACCACAGACATCGTATTATGTTATCTCTCAATGCCTCGGCACCCACGTCTAGAAGCGGGGGCTACCCTTGCCAGCCACATCGCCTCAGAACCTAGGCTTTGAGAAGTCCAATCTGTGCCAGGCCCCGGCCAGGAATGCCACCCGCAGGTCAGGCCCACCTGTGGAATGTGGCAGGGAGACGACGGAGTGCTGGGCCTGGCCCCAGGGTGTTAGCTCCAGAGCTGGGTGCTGGACGGAACGGGGGGGGGGGGGGGTGCGGGGGGGTGTGGACCCAGGGAGCCTGAGGAAGGCAAGAGAGTCACAGACGAAGAACAGGAAAGGAGGCTCCCCAGAGCTGACCGGAAGTGCTGCTCTACAGCTGCCCACCCTCTTCCCATCGTCTCCTATCAGAGCTGTGGACCCCCTGAAATTAAAAATGGGTCTAGGCGACACCTGGGGGGCTCGGTGGTTGAGCGTCTGCCTTCGGCCCAGGGCATGATCCTGGAGTCCTGGGATCGAGTCCTGCGTCGGGCTCCCCGCATGGAGCCTGCTTCTCCCTCTGCCTGTGTCTCTGCCTCTCTCTCTCTCTCTCTGTGTGTCTCTCATGAATAAATGAATAAAATCTTTTTTAAAAAATTAAAAAAAATAAAAATAAAAATAAAATAAAATAAAATAATAAAATAAACATGGGTCTAGCTGTTCACTGGCCCCCTGAGAAGGGCGCAGAGTCCAGCCAACAGGCAGCCGGAGCAAGTGGCCCCGTCACCTGAGGCCCCGGCTCTGCGGCTTCGGCCTGACCCACGACGCCTGGCTCAGAAGCGTGACAGGACTCCTGTCCTCTCCATAAATCTGAGGCAGAACGAGGAAGGACAGCTGGAAGAGGAGAGTCTCTGTCCATCATGTAGCCTTTTAAAAACGATGTCGCTTGTGAATTCCTGAAAAATAGTAATTGTGCCTCAGGCTTCCACACGTCTCTCGCAGTGTCTCTACCACGGTCGCTCAAACCTCGACCTGAGTTTTAAGCCAGATCGGTCCTCGTCGTGGGGGCTCAGGGGAGAGTCGTGTGAGCCCCGGGGCACGTCGGGCAGCACGCCTAGCCCCTCCCCCCCCGCCCCGGGTGCTGCCGGCGGCCCTGCCCCTCCGCGGGGACACCAGCCACGTCCGCAGACGGCAGACGGCGCCACAGGGTCCCTGGAAGGCAGGCGGCCCGGGTGCGGAGCCCCTGAGGTGCACGGCAGCGAGCAGCGAGCAGCGAGCAGGCCGCTCGTCCACCGCGTCGTCCTTCCTCCCGAGCGCCTTGAATCCCTTCTGAAGGGGCCGCTCACTTAACCGTGCAGATGAATCAGGCGAGTGCGGGCGGGAAATTCTCTTCAGAAGCCTGCAGTTGGGCAGTTGTAAGGATTTTGATCCAGCTTGCCAGCTGTTTGGCGATCACAGTTGCTATTTAGATTTCAGATGTATAAATGATATATATATATATATATTTTTTTTTTTTCAGGCTCCACACAGGGAGCCCGATGTGGGACTCGATCCCAGGACTCCAGGATCATGCCCTGGGCCGAGGGCAGGTGCTAAACTGCTGAGCCACCCAGGGATCCCTATAAAAGATATTTAAACCAGAAGTGGCTCAAGTAGCTGTAAACCAAGCCATCAAAGCCAACAATCGTGGCCTGTAAGGGACTGAATTCTGTGTAAATTTTTGTTTTTCCAACATTTAGTTCTACAAAACTAAATGTTTAAAAAAACAAAACAACAACAACAACAACAACAACAAAAAACAAGAGACTGTCTCTGGGGTTGGGGACAGGAATGAGGCTACATACATCTCATGACATTTTTCCTGTGTCCTCTGAGAACCTAGGTCTCGATTTTGTAAGCCTTGACGGGAGGTTCCAATCACCTTCTTATTTTACATGTTTTTCTTTTTTTGGTTTTATTTTATTTAATTAATTAATTTATTTATCTATCATTCCTAAATGAGGCGAAACACCCTTCAGGATGTCTCCATTGCAGCAGAAACTATAATAGCTGTGGGACAATTGCCATCCGGCTGAAAATCTAGAATTTCCTGGAGCTACCAGTCAGACATTTGTCTTCCCCTGATGACTCCAGCTGATTGTGGTCTCACTCCCTCCCCAACCATTAGGAAGTTAAAGCGTCTTATTTGAACCCACAGACCCTGGGGACCAGAGAAGTTCCCCAGGTTAACAGATCTTTAGGCCAAAGGCAGGCTGGCCTGAGTCACCACAGAAACGCTCCCCACGGCACCCTAGACGCCCTGCAGTCTGTTCAGGGCACAAGTTTCCCCAAACCTTGAGGGCCTCGTGGCCACGTCAGGGTCAGCACCCACCTGAAGGCGGTTGTCCCAGAACCAGGGACAAACCTTTGTTTGTCCAAAACAAAGGCCCAGATGCCACAGAGTCTCTGTGAGAAGCATCTTAGTTTGAAAAACTATTGGAGGAAGGGAAGGCTACCCTGAGGACCCTGCTGAGGAAAAGTCTTTACTTCCCGAGATACCTGGGTGGCTCAGCAGTTGAGCATCTCCCTTGGTGCAGGGCGTGATCCCAGGGTCCTGGAATCGAGTCCCACGTCGGGCTCCCCACAGGGAGCCTGCTTCTCCTCCCTCTGCCTATGTCCCTGCCTCTCTCTCTATCATGAATAAATAAATAAAATCTTAAAAAAAAAAAAAAAAAGAAGGAAGTCCTTATTTCCCAAGAAGTCAGAGTGAGTGAGAAAGCACAGGCCCGGGGCTCCTGAGGGTGGGCCTCGTCAGTGCTCTGGAGGCCGTAGAGCCTTCAAAGGTTAAGGTATGGCATCTCCACAAGTTCCCAGCACAGTGCAAGGGTTTCTTTATAAATGAGCTGTCACTTGAGCAAACAGAGAGCAGAGCCATGCGGTAATGAGCTGAGAACAGGCGGGGCTGATGCAGAACGAGAGCAGGGAAGGTGAGTGTCTGTAGCTCTTGGGGGGAGGCAGGGAGGCCCGGACGGGGATGTTTTCAGGCTCACTTGCCTCTCGAGTGTGCATGAGGTCGAGCCTCTCTGAGGTCCTGGGCTCAGGGCTGCCTGTCCCCATGGCCACACTGGGGTGCAGGTGGCACGATGCTTTCTCCAGCGGCACATCCAAACTGCTCCGTGCTGTCAGCCTCGCTGCGTTGAGTCTCCAGTTCCAAACTCCACCCTGGAAGGTGGAAAAAAAGACTCCTCGGTCAGAGACTGAGTCACAGCAGGAACCAAGGCAGAAGATGGAAATGTTAACCTTTTCTACTTCCTGAGCAGAGCAGTGAAAAGGAAGACTGTTCTGAAGAAGAGGGACTCCGGACACACACTGGGCTTCAGTTTGGCAAAGGGACGTGATGTGCCCGTGGTCGGGGCTCCCAGGGGCCGGGGGTGGGCAGCACTGACCCCCCGGGACAGGAGAGGCATTCAGGCCCCTGGGGTCGATCGCACAGGGCTGGCGGGATCAGCCGCTTGCTGGGTGCCCCAGCCGGGCTGCCCTCTCCCGCGGTGGGGAACAAGGCCAGGCCTTGGGGGGCTGCCCCAGACCACACAGTAAACCCCCACTTGCTGGGCCCAGCTCAGTCGAGTGCCGCCACAGGGACCCTGGGGACTTGAACAGAAGCCCGTGTCTTCCAACAGAGGGGACTTTGTTTCCTGGTCGGGGCCGGGCTTTTTTCTCCTCTCTCTTCAGGGGTCACAGGGGAGGGGAGTTTATGTTATTGTTTTTTTCCAGCTTGGCAACACTATAAATGTGAGAGTTCACGCTGACGGGAAAGAGATGGCATTTTCTCTGAGTTCTGGCTGCAGCCATCACCCACTGCTCAGACCCTGGCCCCAGAGCGTTCTCCTCCTCCTCTGAGGAGACAGGAGGCCTCATAGACGGTGGTGGCCGAGACTTCACCCAGAAGTCAGAAGTGAGAAGCTGCCTGCTGAGGTAGTGCCACCTGGTTTGAGAAGCACCTGGAGACCTTCCTATGGCAGCACCTGGGCTTTCCCTCTGCGCCTGACGCTCAGACCTGGGTCTCCGCCCGCCCGGCCTGCCGCAGCCCAGCTGTTAATGGCCTGGCCATTACCCTGCCCCACATGAAGAATCTCTCTGCGCCTAAAGTTTTCACAGCATCTTGGTTAACTGTCGTCACAACAAATTCATTCATTCATTCATTCATTCATTCATTCATTCATTCATTCATCAATGTGTAGTGATATTCAGGCTCTGAGGCCAGAGAGGAGGATGGGACAGATACAGAGCGATGAGCTACTGGGGAAGGCAGTAAACAAATAATTATAAGCAGGATGAGTAAGTGGTAGCAGCAACAACAGTAATTACCACTAATTATTAAGAACTCATGGTGTGCTGCACTCACTTATCCTCCTGATTCCAGTGCCAGAGGACTCATATCATCCCAACCGTACAGAAAAAGCCGAGGAACTTGGCCAAGGCCACACAGTTGGTAAGTGTCAGAGCTCAGGTGACAGTCTCAGAAATGCCCCCAAAGACTCCTCCCCCAGAAAGACCCCCAAAGCCAGCCCTCAGCTTCCAGAAGCCTCGGGGAGGCTGTCAGCTGTAGGCGATACTCAAACCACCACAAAGCAGAAATGCACCAGATGCAGAAGCCCATGGTGGACCCCCAGGAGCCCCTCTGGGGGTCAGGCTGCTGGCCCAGCCGTGGCCCGTTGTATAGGAGCAAAGGCCAGTCCTCCTAGGAGTTTAAGTCAGGCTTAGGGAGAGACCAACACTGCTGACTAGATTTCTGCCCTCCCATGGCCCAAATCATATGAGGACCCCATCTTGCCAAGGCAGGGTCCCAAGGATCCAGAGAGTCAGGGTCTGCTTTGCCAGAAATACTGGTCCCAACCAGGTGCTTCAAGAAGTGACAAGGTGGGACTGCCACATGTTCATAGCCTGGGCCAGCACCCCAGGCCCCCACTTACAAAGACAGGCAGCAGAGCTTGAGGCAGGGACTCACATTGTTGAGAGGGAGCCCGATGTTCCTGGGGGCTGGAGCCCAGGAGACGAGCAGGACCTGGGAGCACAGGGTGGAGTGAGAGGTGAACCCAAGTCCCATTTGAACCCCCAGGAGAAGGTCTCCATTTGGTTTTGTCTGTTAAACAAGTGAGATTAAGAGAGGGTGGGTGGGAGGTTGGGGTAACTGGGTGACGGACATTAAGGAGGGCACTTGATGGGATGAGTACCGGGGTATTATAATATATGTTGGCAAGTTGAATTTAAATAAAATATTTTTTAAAAAGAGGGTGACCCAGAATCTCCAAAGAGCAATAATCCAGGGATAGAACCAAAAACCAAAGCCCGACATATCAACTGAGGTCAATAGCTATCAAACCCGGAAGTCAGTAGGGAGTGGAGGAGGCATAGGGGTGCCAGCACAGTGGCTGCTGTGGAGGAGTGGCTGCTGGTGGAGCCCCTCCTCAGGGTTAAGAAGAGGATCAAGGGGCGGGGGGGCTCTGTCCAGCGTTCTGCCTTGACTCCGGGGAGAACGTTTTCCTCATTCTCATAATCTCCTTCTCTGCCCTACCAACAAAACCAAACCATGAACCATGGCTTTCTCGAACCCACAGCCCCACATGAGTCATCTCCACAAACTGCTTTTGAATCCAAGTGCTGGGAGGACGACCCCTTGAACAGCAGCGATGGCTCAATAGCAAGAAGACCCAGTAGAACATGATCCCCAGAATTGGGGTTCCTGTCGAGCAAGCACTCTGGGGAAGGTTCCGTGGGGAGGCCGGCAGGGGCAAGTCAATCAGGCACCCAGGGTGTGAGGGTGTCCCCTTACAGCACCAGCAGGGCAGCACCTCATGGTGGGGGGAAGCAGGGCAAGGGAAGTAGTGGAGATGCAGTCAGAGAGGCCACAGACTTCCGGAGGCGGTGCCCAAGGCTGTCATTTCTTCTAGATGCAACGAGAAGCCATTGGAGGGTTTGAAGCAGGAGAAACACATGATCTGATTATAAATTTTTCCTCAACAGTCACACTGGCTCGTGTGTGTAAAGGGATTGGAAGGTGCATCAGAGACAGTGGTAGAGCAAGGAGCAATATTGCCATATTTCAGGTGACAGGTGAGGGTGGCAGGGATGTGAGCCATGGGGTAGAAATGGAGACAGGAGGAGGCCTCAAGATATACTTTGGGGATAGACCAACAGAACCTGCCTACACCTATGAATTCGGTGTAGAGGCTGAGAAACAAAGAAGAATTGAGGATGACGTCTAGGTTTCTGGCTTGAGCAACTGGGGAGATGATGGTGACATTTCCTAGGAAGAGAAGACTAAGATGAGATGGAGGTTCATTCGTTTGTGGTGGGAAATGAAGAGTTCCCCAATTTGAATGTGTAGAATTTGAACTTTCTGTGACACAGCCAAGTGAAGATGTCAAAAACGTGATCTGAGCACCTAAATAATTAAGTGCATTAATGAATTACACACCATTGAAAAATTCATGAGTCCATACCAATAATAAATTGATGAGGAAGGAGAGAGGGAAGCAGGGGCGCCTGATTGGCTCGGTTGGAAGAACATATGACTCTTGACCTTGGAGCCATGGTCCAAACAAAAACGTTTGGTTGGGTTTTTTTTTTTTTCTCTTCAAGATTTTGTTTATATATTCATGAGAGACACAGAGAGAGAGGCTGAGACACAGGCAGAGGGAGAAGCAGGCTCCAAGCAGGGAGCCCGATGTGGGACTCGATCCCGGGATCCCAGGATCACACCCTGAGCCGAAGGCAGATGCTCAACCACTGAGCCACCCAGGTGCCCCTTCAGGTGGTGAGTTTAGGCCCTACCATGGGTGTAGAGATTACTCAAATAAATAGATGAACTTCTAAAAATGTAAAAAAAGGAAAGAGAGAAGGAAGGGAGGGATGGATGGGGGAGAAAGAGCTCTTACTTAGAGCGGCATGTCAAGAGTTGACAGGTCATCATGTCGGCAGCGCTGGAGTTAGAAAAGCATCATTTTCCAACCATCCCAGGAACGGATAGATCAGACAAGAAGCATCAATGGATGCTAAATCTAGAGGTAAATTGTGACGAGTGACAGGAGGTTTGCGCGGTTTTAAGGTGTCTCCCCACAAACCATGTGTTAGTTATGAGGAAAAGGAAAATAAAAGCAGTAACTGCATAGTGGGGAACTCAGACAGCACCTTGACAAGGTGATCAAAATTTATTAACATCCCCAGTGAGAGACACTGTGTGCTTCCAGATGGGACACTCCGAGAAAAACACAAACTAACCCAGGTAGCGTGTCAACAGAGTATAAGTAACCTGGCCCCGATCAGGAGAAAACAGCAGGCCCTCCCAAAATGAGGAATATTCTATTTAACAAATTAGGAGGGGACTCTTCTCTTCAAAAATTCAAGGGGTCGTCCTCCCAGCACACCCTTTTTTTTGGGTGTGTGTCCAAACCACACACCCGGAGCTCCTGGAGATGCTATGAGTTGCTCAATACCAAGCCACAGTCTTGAAGAGACCATGGAAAGATTCCAGATAAAATGAGGCCCACGGGACATGAATGCTAAGTCTGGTCCTAGACCAAATCCTGCGCAGAAGGTGAAAAAAATGCCACAGAAGATATTTCTGGGTTAGCTGACAAGACTGAAATGGGATTGGTGGAGGTGAGCCAAGTGCCAGAGCCACGCGAAATTCCCTGAGGTTGATAACTGTGCTGCGTTATGCGAGAGAATACACTTCACCCCTAAAAATACCGAAGTGGTTTGGAGTAAAAGGCCATGATGTGTGTGTGTCACACACAAGTACATACATACAAATGGTGTCAATGTCCACGTGAGGTGAATGTGGCTACAGGTGTCTTAAGTGCTATTTTTATTTTTGCAATTTTTCTAAAAGTCTGAAATATCTTCAACTTAAGGGACTTTTTATTGCAACAGAGTCCAAGGCCTGGCCTTCCAAGGAGAGAACTGGACTAGAGGCCAAAATGCAGGAGCCTTCGGGACATAGATGGAGTTGAAAGTCCGAGGGGAGCCCCTGGGTGTCTCAGTCGGTTAAGCGTCTGTCTTTGGCTCAGGTCATGATCTCAGGGTCCTGGGGTTGAGCCCCGAGTTGGGCTCCCTGTTCAGTGGGGAGCCAGCTTCTCCCGCTGCCCCTTCCCCTGCTTGTGCTCTCTCTCTCTCAAATAAACAAAATCTTTTAAAAAAGAAAAAGTCTTAAGAACAGGTGAAGCTAATGGAGGAGACATCAAAGGTGAAGAGAAGGGGCCAGAACCACGTCTGGGGAACGCCGGTGTTCAGAAATCAGACAGAGAAAGCAGGGCCGGCCAAGATGACAGAGGGGGAGGTGGGTGGAGGGGAACCAGTGGGGTGAGGTGTCATGGAAACCAAAAGAAGACAGTGTTTCAAGAAGGAGTGACTAACTGGCAAATGTTGCTAAGAGGTTGCCCAAGATGTAGACGGAGATACGACCACGGAATTTAGCAAGATGGAGGTCACGGGAGGCCTTAACAAGAACAGGTCAGTGGGTTCACGGGAAAAGAGGCCAGACTGTAGGGTTCCCAGAGTCCACACAGGGCGAGGAAGTAGAGAGCACCAGAAACCCCTGCGGTCGGTTCCTTTCACTTCCTGCCTTAGAGGGGACAACTGTCATCTGTTTGGTCACCAAGGATCTGCACCTTCTGTGCTTGGGCCCACCCCACCCCCTGCCCCACATTGTGAGGCGGAGCCCACATCTCACTACAGGAACCTGAAGGGCCAGACGCTGGCTTCTCCAGCTCCCTGACAGGTAGGCAGGGACATGGCCCGGGCTTTGTCACCTACTGGAAGAAGCTGGGAGAGCTCAGGAGTTCGGGCAACGGGCTGGGGTGGTCCTGGGGCAGGGCCTCCAGTTCCTAGAGACAGCAGGGTTTCTGTGTTGGGGTGCCCAGTGTTGTGGTGTTGGCTGTGGGCCCCTCAGCCGAGCAAGAGTTTCTTCATCATATGGGTCCCATGGCTCCTGCCATGGGGTGCTATCCCCGGGGTGCAGCTTCCAAACCACACACCCGGAGCTCCTGGAGATGCTGTGAGTTGCTCAATACTTTGTTAACCAATCCTCTCCCTGCTTCATCACCCAGGGCTTGCAGCTATGAACCCTGACTGAAAGAGGATCTTGCCTTTTCTTGGCTAAAGAGGGAATTCCTTTAGGCCATCCTCCCAAATTCTGCCTCTCAAGGGCCTATCAAGTATCCGGTGTCCTTAGCCAATGGACAGCATGGCCAGAGCTTCCCAGGAGTCACACTCCTGAGGATGTCCCTCAGCCCCGACACCTGATGCCTCCATCTCTCCTTTTCAGATCTCAAGACACCGCCCACCTTTCTAACCATCACAGAGGCACCATGTCCTAACGTGGATATGTGTGCCGGCTCCTCCACTTTATCTTGGCTTTCTAGAAAACAAGCTCTAACCACCACCCCTTCTCCAGAGACTCTTTGGAGCCTGTGGTTTCCTAGCTGTTTTGCTGCTGAGTGTGGGAAAGGAGATAAGGGAAGTGCACAAAGCTGAAATACTTCCAGAAGCATCTCGTAGGTTTGTCTCTTATTAACACTTGAGTTGGCTGGTCCCTGCCCAAAATTGGACTATGTCTGTCATCACCGTGGGCTGGAGCCGGATGAATTAGACCCTGTAGATCTAGGAAACCCCCAGAGGGTCTCCCCTACCACACTTGGCCCAGATCCCAAAGCAACCAAAAGGACCAGGATGGATTCCCAACCATGACACTGACAGATGCCAAAACCACGCACGAGAGCCACCTCCTCGGTCCACTGAGTGTCCACATTGTGGGACTTTTTCCCTCACATATGACTGTGTCTGAAAGCCTGACGCCTTCCCAGAAGCCGCCCCCCCACTGATTACATGTGTGGCCTCCGAGGGGTTCACAGCGACCGGGGGCTTGGAGGGGGTCAGCATGGACGGTGAGACACGCTGCGCTTGTCCTGCTCCCATGAGCACAAGATGGCCAGGTCATGCTCTTTTCCAAAGAGCTCTGTTGCCACATGCCTTATCCCCTGATGCGCCACAACTCGCTCTGGAGTGGGAAAGGGCCAAGATGGTATGACCCAGCTGGGAAGCGTGAGACCCGGAGAAGGCGAGAAGGCCTTCCAGGGTAGCAGAACCGTGCACCTGAGGGCTGCTGCGCCACATCAGCCCTGGATGGCACCGCCCAAGACTATACTTTCAGGGATCATTTCCATAGTTTGTTACTGGAGAAGTTTCTCTGAACGTGTTGATGGCACCACCCGCTGTGCTTGCCTTCTGGTGGGTAAAGGCTCCTATTTCCTCCCTTCTGTCTTCCCCTATCAGCCAGGAAATAAGGCATTTTTGTGGAAGTGCCTAGTCCTCTGGAGAGTCACCAAGGCAGGGGTATGAGCGCTGGAATCTGGACAAACCTAAGGAGGTTGTAGCTTTGCCCTCTAAGATGTCGCTTGTTCTCCAAACAAAATTTGTTTGTCATCTCCTGGGTCACTGATCTCCTTCTCCTGGTGGGAACTGGTCTACACCGAAGCTGGTGCATCTCCCCCCCACCCCCCACCAATGGAACTGCTCTAAAGGAGGCTAGACACAGGGTGGGGGTGGGGAAGTGGAATCATCGATGAGGCTAGAAAATACCGCCCACCCTGGGCTGTGGGAGATGTTGCCCAAGGCTAACTTCACCCATCCTCCCTCCACATCCTTTTGTGGGGCTAAGGGTAAATGGAAATGCTCTGGCCTCATTGTTGATGGCTCCAAAAATTTCTCTTCCGTGTCCTTTTCCCAGCCACAAGCCATGGCATTGCAAGCTGTAAATCTTTGAGACTGTTCCCAACCCGTCGGTTTACAGTCAAGGTGACCTTTGCTCCAGACGCGTTACAAAGGTAGAAGACGTGTTCAGGGCTGCAACATGGAAAATTCGGTTGGGATTCATACGTGGTGCTCCTTGGCCCGGCCAGAAGCCCAGCATGGGGCATAAAGGAGAAAAATGGCTGGAACCCCCTCCCCCCACAAGCTGACCCTGCAGTTCTGAATTCTCCCCACGACAAGCTTGGCCAAGTGTCCAAAATGGATGAGAAACAGATCAGTGGCCTTTGGGTGTTAGGGCCCAACTCTGACGTGCAAACTCCCTGAGAGATGCCCAAGCACCCTGATCTCAGTTTCTGGGGCTCTGGTGTCTTTGAGGGGACTCAAAAGCAGTGAGCTCCTAAGGGAAAGCTGAGCCTCATTTAAGCCATCTGGTAGACCTCTCACAACATCTTTTTAGCTGGAGAACACACAAGGCCCCCATTTCTTTCCACTTTGAAGTGGCTAAAGTTCATTCTGTGTCCACAATCCCTGTCTCTCTGTGGCCCAGGTTCTCCTCTCCCGCAGGGAGCAGATACTAGACTTGAGTAGAGTCTCCCGAGGTGGTGGTGGGAGATACCAGGTGAACCATGTCGGGCCGGGGTCTGTGCGAGTCATGCCCTGAAGGGGACACCGCAGGAACCACCGTCATCTGTGGAACCAGGAGGGGATGCCTGGATCACCTTTGGTGAGGGGGAGTGTTGGTGAGGTCCTGTCCTCAGAAAGGGGCCCCTGAAGCTTCATGGGTTTCTCTGTTGGGTCTTGTTACTCCCCAGATACAGACAGTTGCTCTCTCAGCCTACCGGCCGTCAACCCTCTTCTTCCTGCTGGTGAGGGGTGATCAAGTCCCTGGGGCCCTCTCCATCCAGCCACACCGCG
Source organism: Canis lupus baileyi (assembly GCF_048164855.1). NCBI lineage: Eukaryota > Metazoa > Chordata > Mammalia > Carnivora > Canidae > Canis > Canis lupus. Next base: position 52,276,540 of record NC_132854.1, on the reverse strand, counting down.
GGCCTCTCCTCACAAAAGGCATCACAGTGACTTGTCCCCAATGCAGGGGACTCGTGCCCCCACTTGGCGGTCCCCCTCACCTACCTCAGTCTCCCTGTCCCATCCACAAGGTGGGAGAACAGGGAGGTGGACACACATACACACACATACACACACACACGCATAAACTGGGGGTGAGAGAGACAAAGAAGGAAAAGAACAATGAGCTAAACGTAACCTGGTTCCACATTGGGTTCCAGAACAGAAAGAGGATCCGAATGAGTAGACAGTCAAGTGTATTGACCCGGGGATCCCGTCTCAGCTGCCACACGGTATTGGGGTGTAAGTGTGAGACGGTAACACTAGGAGGAGAGGGGGGAAGGCTGTGCGGGAGCTGTGTGCACCATCCTGGCAAAGTTCCTATAAACCTACAGCTACTCCAGAGTAAAAAAAGAGTATTTTTCACAAAGGAAAATAAAATGGTGCCAGGCCCTGCCGGGTTGCTAGGCCGTACCCCTGCGCTGGTCTCCCCCAGCCCGGCTGCTTCCGAGCCCTCGGTCCCGGCCCCAGCCCTAAGATCAGTGCTCTCCGGAGGAAGCATTTAGAGAATATGGAAACTCAAAAGAGAATTTGGCACACAAAGTTCCTAGGGAGGCCCACCCTAGGGTGGGAGAAGGGGGGGGTGAGGGTGAGAACCAGCGAAGCCTCCCAAACTGCAGGACTCTCAAAGCCATCAGCAGGCTGGAGGTTAGAGAACTCTTCCAGGAGGGGCTCTAAGGGGTTCTCTACCCTTCCCCTCCCCGAAGTACTTAACAAGGGACCTGCCTGACCTTGGCCACCTGGTGGGCCAACTAGTCCCACCGTCTTGTGTCCCCCTGACACTGAGCTGCTGCTTCCCCGGCCCCGAGGCCCAGCTCCCACCTGAGCCCTGCCTTCCAGACCCAGCCACCCTGGCGCCTCAGCCGACACCTGGATCTACACCTGCTGCAAGAGCAGCCAGTCCTGAGCCCCGGCCCCCGGTCACTCTCACTACCCCGTCTCGGTGGGAAGGACATGGCCCTCCTTCTGTGGGTGACAAAACTGAGGCCCAGAGAAGTGACAATTGGCCCAGCGCACCACAGTCCGCTGATAAGACCGGGCCTTCCCTACCTGTGACTCTCGGTGGACACCTGCTCCCGGCAGAAGGCCCTGCCCAGGGCTTGGAGCTGGCCCTGGCTCACCCCTGCCATCTGTCAGCCCCACGCCCCAGGCTCCCTGTAACTGTGGTTCTGCCCACGGCCGGCTGCCCCCCGCCTTGCCCTGCCTGCTTCCACACCCCTGGGGCCAGATCTGCTGTCCCAAGGGTCCCAGCCCCACTGGCCGGGCCCCCTGGCTGCAGTTACCCTGCTCTTCCCCAAACCGGGTGATGACCAGAGAGGGGACCAGGGGCAGAGGGAAGGGGGAGGCCCAGAAAGCAGGGAGCCTCACCGCCAGGCACCTGCCATGGGTGCAGGGGACAGTGAAGGGAGGGTGAGAACCCAGGCCTCAGGGCACTGCACCCGGACGCAGCACTTTCCCAATCTGCTGCTTTCCTTCCAGCGACCCAGCTGCCAGCTAGGTGACAGGACAGGACCCTGCCTCGCAGATGATTTTAAAGCTCAGGGAGCTGGTGGGTGCGGGCCTGGTGCGACACTCCACAATCTGAGCCAGTGGCACTGTTCCTGTGGAACTCTTGAAACACTTTTATGCTCCATATGTTTACTTTGCAGAGGGAGGCACGATGCAAAGGCACTGACCTTGCACCGGTACTTCCTCGGAATTGCCTTAAAATTGGGATATTTTCCCTTTCCATTCGCAACCGGTCCCAGGATGATAAGGCAAATGATAAGCCAACGATAAGCTTTTCTCAGGAAAGAGCGGTCGCTTTGGGCTGCTGAACAGAGGAAATCTTATCACTCAAAAGTCATGATTCCTGGTTCCCAAGGGATCTCTTTTCAAGTCTGAGTGGTAACACATTAAACGGTAGGAGAAAAATGCATGCTGCACACCCTACACCAGAAGCCCGACATCACTGGACAAACAGGGAAAATATTTTCTTTTTTAGTTTCTTTACGTATTGAACATTAAACTCTAGGCCTGCCGCAACTGTGGGGGGCGGCTGGGGGCGGCTGCTAGGAGTGAACACTTGGGTGAGACGACCTCAGGGCGGCCCCCCTCACTGCATCCGGTGAGGGGGGGGAGAGGGGGCACCTCAGGCTGGGGACAGCAAGTGGCAGGTGCTTAGGGTTGTCTGCGTTCACGAGGCACCTGCAGGCCTCGGCGCCCCAACTGCTCATGCACAGTCATCCATGCCCTGAGCGTTCCCCGAACTCCTCTCTTGTCCCCCTCCGTCACAGCCCCCTGCCTGAGCTTTCCATAGCATCCGTCACTCGCTAAAGCTCTCTGGTTGGGATCCCTGGGTGGCCCAGGGGTTTAGTGCCACATTCGGCCCAGGGCGTGATCCTGGAGTCCCGGGATCGAGTCCCACATCGGGCTCCCTGTATGGAGCCTGCTTCTCCCTCTGCCTGTGTCTCTGCCTCTCTCTCTCTCTCTGTCTCTCATGAATAAATAAATAAATAAATAAATAAATAAATAAATAAATAAATAATCTTTAAAAAAAATAAAGCTCTCTTGTTCATGAGACACACAGAGAGAGAGGCAGAGACATAGGCGGAGGGAGGAGCAGGGGAGCCCGATGCAGGATTGGATCCCAGGACCCCAGGATCACACCCTGAGCCCAAGGCAGACGCTCAACCACTGAGCCGCCCAGGTGTCCCCCTCTCTCAAGTTATTTTGTCACCTATTGGTGGTGGGGAGTTTTTCCCTCCGTCTGCACTAGAATGGAAGCCCCAGAGGGCAGGGGCTTTGTTCCGCTCGGTGCTGACTCTCCAGACCCTAGAACAAGGCCAGAGCAAGACACGTACCGTGTGCACATTAATGTCATCGTCATTGTCTTCCAGCATCACCGAGAGGCAGGCGTGGCCAGACAGCTTGAGTTCAAACCCTGGCTCTGCTGCTAACGAGCTGCGTGCTAGGTAAGTTACTTAACCCTCCTGTGCCTCAGTTTCCCCAGGGTAACGTGGGAGTGTAATAATGGGTCCACCCCCTTCCCACCTATTGAGTCAATATGTGCGAGACACTTTGGAAGGCCTCTAGCCTATGAACGCCTAATGAGCACTAGTTCTAATAATTTAGAGCTAGCCCCGGGGCCAAACTGTCTGCAAACCCCATCCTCACTCCCACGTGCGGGTCTGCCCTCTTCTCACTGCCAGCCCCGGTTTGACTGAGGTCCCTGACGTCCTTAGGGTTCCCAGCCTCCGAGAGCCTCCTGCCACACACCCACAAGGAGTGCCCTCTGGGGCCATGCGCCGGGCTCCAGATTGAGCCCCCAACTCCAATCCCCTCTCATCACCCCTCCACAGTATGGCTTCCATCCCATTCCCAGGGACTCAAGCAACTGATTACCCAAATGTCAAAATATTTGAGCGAACCTGCCATGGCCCCTGGAAGGCCTAGCCTCATGTCCTCCAGAACTCCTGCCCGTTGGGGACCTCTCCACAATGACCATGGTCATCCCCCATGGCCTCAAAGGGGAGGGCCCAAGTGCAGGCACAGGGCACCCCATTTCCCCACAGGACAGCCCAGGGCAGGTTGCAACATTTAGCAACCCTCCCAAGGCTCACGGCTGATCAGCACGTCAGGTCCTGGGTGCCGCCCTCGTGACACGACCTCGGCTGTGTAGAGAAGGAAGGATTCCCTTCAGCCCTCTGAGAGTGGCGCGAAGACTTCAACTGACGTAAGACAGACCAACAGGAGAAAAGGGTACACAGTTTAGCTGACATTTTTACTTGTCCATGCAAGTCTTCAAATGGAAAATAAAGACCTGTAGAAGCCACTGGGCCCCAAAGCTGAGTCACCATTTTAGACAAAGAATGACCAATGGTGGGGGTGTGGTGAGACAAGGAGCCTTGGGGTGGTGGAGACCAGAAAGAGCGTGGGGGACACCAATGACAGATCACAGTTATTTTAGGGGGTTGGTTTGTACGGAACCTTCCCCCATGCTAAGAATGTTCTCTTCCTGGTACAGGGAAGGCATCTCTCTCAGGGAATTTAACCACCTGCTTTTAGGTAGAAAAGGGGAAGTCGGGAAGCTCCTCCACCATCTGCCATTCCTCAAGTGCCTTCAGCTCAAAATAGACCATATACTAAAGCTGCATGTTGCAAGGGAGGGGGTGGGGGGCTCTTCTGATCCCCTTCAGCTGGAACACCCCTTCTTCTGTCCTTCTCCTGGCTGCGTCCACTCATAGTCCCTGTCGTCCAATCTCTGTGGACATCCACTTCCCTCCAGGAAGTCTTCCTTGATAGAACAAGCCAGAATTCCTAAAAAAAACCCTAAAATCTATTTCAATGTCAATGCTCAGATGATGTGTTACTTGCTTTGGGTTAAAAAAACTCAGCTGGGGATCCCTGGGTGGCGCAGCAGTTTGGCGCCTGCCTTTGGCCCAGGGCGTGATCCTGGAGACCTGGGATCGAATCCCACATCAGACTCCTGGTGCATGGAGCCTGCTTCTCCCTCTGCCTATGTCTCTGCCTCTCTCTCTCTCTCTCCGTGACTATCATAAATAAATAAAAAATTTAAAAAAAAAATAAAAATAAAAAAATAAAAAAACTCAGCTGTTGGGGCATCTGAGTGCCACAGTCCGCCGAGTGTCCGACCCTTGATTTCGGCTCAGAACGTGATGTCATGGGTTGTGAGGTGGAGCCCCACGCCGGGCCCCACGCTCAGCATGGAGTCTGCTTAGGAGTCTCCCTCTCCCTCTTCTTCCGCCCCTCCGCCCGTGCGGGCACATGCGCAAGCTCTCTCTTTTTCAAATAAATAAATAAATCTTAAAAAAAAAAAAAATCCCACCCACTGATGTGTATTGTTGGGAAAAAGACTTCTGTGAAACATGAAAAAGCAAGAGATTTAGTGGAAAAACAAGAAGGTCTTCCTCTCTATCGTCCTTTCTGTGGCTCCTAGGCTCTGCCCCCAGACTTTTCTCCACAGCCAGCGGCTGCCCGGAGGGACTTTCAGGAGGTGAAAATAATCTGCAGTATATGTTATATATTTTTTTTATTTTAATGGACAATTTTAACTCAATGTTAACTTTATTTTAATTAAGTATTAAATAAATGTCAAGTAACTGGACAAATGTTCAATAAAAATGTTCATTCTTGAAAAGATTAAGACATGATAAAGACTTTAAGGAAATTTTATTTGTACTCCTCTCTCTTCCTTCACCGTCTTGGCTCACCGTGATTTCTGGTTCCTCCTGGGACAGTGGGTGGAGGATGGGGTGGAGGGAGAAGTGAGGCATTAGAAGAAAGCAAGCTCCTCCTTGGCAGATACGGCCATAGATTGGCTTGGGTCTCTCGGAGACAAAAAGGTGTTGGAAGTTGAGGCTTTCTGTCATGGGGCAAGAGTGGGTTCTTACTAGATTCCCCGCGCCCCAACTAGCGGGGGCACTCTCTTGCGGTCCCCTTGACAAGAACACCTGCATCTATCATCTGGTTGGTCTGTTACTCCTCTCTGCAAAGGCCTTTTTATGGTGGCCCTCTCAGGGACAGGACCCAAGGAAAGAGGCAAAAAGGAAAGGAGGTTGAAGCACTGAGCCAGCTGGAGAAAAATGCCACCTCTGAGTGAGTAAACAGTGAGCTGTAAGGCCCTAACATGAGAGCTGACATGTCTGAGGAGCAGCAAGGAAGCCCATTTGGCTGGAGCACAGTGAGTAAGAGCAGTGGGAAGAGATGAGGACAGAGAATAGTAGGGACTGGTGCTCATGGGGCCCGCAGGCCAGGTCATGGGCTTTACTCTGTGTGGGGTGGATGGGAAGCCAAGGGAGGGTGACGTGATCTGAATTTAACTTTAAGAGGGTGAGTCAGCCACTGTGTATGGAGGATGGATCGGGGCGGGGGGGCTGAATGATGGAGATTAACTAGGAGGCCTTGCAATAATCCAGGGGAGAACCAATGGTGGCTCCGATGAGTGTTGGAGGTAGTGAGAGGTGGATGCCGTATCCGTAGGAGGTAGTCAACAGAGTCCTCGACAGATTGGATCAGCAGTGTGAAAAAAAAAAAAAGAGAGAGAGAGAGAAGAATCAAAGCTGACTCCAGAGTTTTGGGGCCTGAACAAATACGTGGAAGGACGGTGTATGCCTGAGGAAGACTGCATATTGATGATAAGGATGGAATCAGGAGATCGTTTAGATATGTTAATTTTGAGATGTTAGATTACCAGTTGGCAAAGTCAAGCAGGCAGTTGGATGCACGAGTTGGGGGTTCAGGGAGAAAATGAGGTTGGAGTCATCGGCATGTAGATGTCATTTAAAGTCATGAGACTGGGTTGATCCAAAGGCAGGGAAGGTGAATAAAGAGGAGAGGAGGTCCAAGAACTAAGCCTTGGGGCCTCCAACCTTAAGATGGGGAGACACAGAAACTGCAAAGACACTGAGCAAAGCAACCAGTAGGCTGGAGAACTAGCAGTACTTCAGAAGCCAATACGAAGCAAATCATTAAGAATGACCAACTGTAGGGACACCTGGGTGGCTCAGCGGTTAAGCACCTGCCTTCAGCTCAGGGCGTGATCCTGGAGACCCGGGATCGAGTCCCCCATCGGGCTCCCTGCATGGAGCCTGTTTCTCCCTCTACCTGTGTCTCTGCCTCTCTGTGTGTGTCTCTCATGAATAAATAAATAAAATCTTAAAAAAAAAAAAAAAAGAATGGCCAACTGCGTCAAGTGTGGCAGAGGTCAAGGAGATACACTGACCGTTGGCAACAGGGGGTCACTGGTGACCTTGACAATGGCCTTTTGGGCAGAGTGAAGACTGATTGTGGCCAAAAGAGAATGGGAGGACAAGAAGCAGAGGCAGTGAGACGCATCTTTTGAGGACTTTGCTATCAAGGAGAGAACAGAAGTAGTAGCTGAGGGAGATGTGAAGTCAGTGGAGGTTTGGGGGCTTGTTTTGTCCTTAAGACAGGAGACATTGGAGCCTGTTTGTCTGATAACTGAAGTGATGCAGGGGAGAGAGAAGAGAACTGCCAGAGTGGTGCTGAGGTGGACAGGGAAGGATTAAATCTGGAGGCTATCAAAAAAGAGTTCATCCCAGACCATGGTTTAATTATGGGCAGTGTAAATGGGCGCCAATACAGGCTGGATGGTGGGGGAAGCATGTAGAAATATGGACTGAGATCATCAGCAGAGAGTGAGGAGGGAGAAGGAGGTTGGAGAAAAGAGGAGAAGGTGTGAAATAGTTTGGGAAAATGGGGGTAGGTTGCAAAGCAAAAACAAGAGCCCGCTTGAGGTCACTAGTTATGGAGTTCAGTGAAACCAGCTTGGTTGTTTCTCCAGCCAATTCAGCGACCCCAGAGCACGCCTGGACTAGAAAGACTTCAAATAATTAAGACAAAACAGGGTTTAAAAAAAATTTTTTTTTGTTTTTTTTGCATCTTTTGCAAAGATGTTTAAAGTATCCTCAAAGTATAGTGGGAAAAGCAAAACAGGAACTCTCACGTGTATCTGGTAAGAGTGTAAACTGGTGAAATTAATTAATTTAATTAATTCAGAAATTCATTCCCGAGTCTTAAAAATATTCATTTTGCACTTGTAGGGCTCTATTCTAAGAAGATCATGAAAGCTAAGAAAAGCTACATACAAATAGGTGTGTGGGTATTACTTACACTTGTGAAAAACTGGAAATTACCAAATTACTAATATGAGGGGATTGGTAGCAAAAATGACAAGATAACTATCGATGAGGCAGTAGTGCTTATTGAAACTGATGTTTACAAAGTCTTTCACGACATGAAAAAAATCCTTAAGATATCAAGTTATAAAAAAAAAGATATCAAGTTATACACTAAAAGTAAGCAGGATCAAATATAGTTTTTAAAGGCATTTATTTGAGAGAGAGAGACCCCACATGTGTGGGGCTCTGGGGGAGGGAGAGGGAGAGAAAGAATCTTAAGCAGACTCTGCTGAGCAAGGAGCCTGACCTTAGGGCTCCATTTCATGACCCTGAGATCGTGACCTGAGCCAAAATCAAGAGTCAGACACTTAACTGAGTAGCCCAAGTGCCCCAGGATAAAAGACATTTTTAAAAGCCACAGAAAATGTAACTGGAGGGTATGATGCTGAGTGAAATAAGTCAATCGGAGAAGGACAAACATTATATGGTCTCATTCATTTGGGGAATATAAAAATACTGAAAGGGAATAAAGGGGAAAGGAGAAAAAAATGAGTGGGAAATATCAGAAAGGGAGAGAGAACATGAGAGACTCCTAACTCTGGGAAACGAACTAGGGGTGGTGGAAGGGGAGGAGGGCGGGGGGGTGGGGGTGACTGGGTGACAGGCACTGAGGGGGGCACTTGACGGGATGAGCACTGGGTGTTATTCTATATCTTGGCAAATTGAACATCAATAAAAAATAAATTTATATAAAAAAAAATAAAGCCACAGAAAGGGAAAAAAAAGCCACAAAAAGGGGATCCTGGGTGTCTCAGTGGTTTAGCACCTGCCTTCGGCCCAGGGTGTGATCCTGGGGTCCCGGAATCAAGTCTCACATTGGGCTCCCTGCATGGAGCCTGCTTCTCCCTCTGCCTGTGTCTCTGCCTCTCACTCTGTGTGTCTCTCATGAATGAATAAATAAATAAAATCTTTTTTAAAAAAATTAATAAACAAAAGCCACAGAGAAAATTCCAAAGTGTTGGTTGGGATTATCTTTGGGTAGCAAGATTATAGACGAGTTTCATTTTCTCCATTATTGCTTTCTGTATCTTCCAAAATGGGGATGTATCTCTGACAAATCAGAACAGAAATACCGTGTTGAAAAATATGGTCCTTAAAAAAAGAAAAAAAGAAAGAAAAAAGAAAAATACGGTCCTTCCTGAAAGCAGGAGGATGCCCTCGAAGGCACTGGGTGTTCCCTAGTCCTGGGGTTCACGGAGAGTTTCCACAGTCTGGCACTTCAGATTGTGCAAATTCCGGACACATCCAAAAATTCCCTCCCCAGCAATCTGTTTACTTCGCCAGAATTGAACACCCTAATGCTTTAACCTAAAGATAAAAGGAGGATCGCATTTACAATATCGAACTATTTATTCAAGCTGCAATAACAGATTCTCATTCTCGAATGATCAGCATCTCCTTTGCAGACTCGCCCCAGCCCTCCCCAGAATTTAGGGAAAGCTTTCTGAACTTGGGAACATCTGGATCCAGGAGGCCTCCTGACCAAGGTTTGTAAAATTATTTTCCTTATAAATGCAGCAGAGAAAACTTGAGGGTGCACTAAAAGGAACCTCTATTAACGGATCGATCAGCTGTTAGGAAATAATAAACATTGAATGTCAACCGCGTGGGGGCAAAAGCAGGAGCAAGAGGAGCCCAACCACGCACATGCGGGTTGAGTCCCTGCTTCTGTGTCTGTTAACGACCCATTGGCCAGAACAAGTGACAAGAACAAATGCGTTCTCTCTCGTGGAAGGGACCTCGGAATCAGCCGGGAAAGGGTTTCTGCTGGGAAATGTGGTGGTGGAGAGCCCTGGACTTGGGGTCCCTGCCTCCCCCTCTCACCTACCGCATGACCTTAGGCAAATTGCTTGGCCCCTGGGGGCACCTCTGTGGTCTGACCAACACCATGCAAAACTGCAGGTGTCTGTGGCCCGGAGCTTACACCTGCTGGTAGCCGTCAGATGCCACCACGTGGCACAGACCAGCTCTTCCCTTCTGCGTCGCTGGGTGGATCAACAAATTTTTTTCAAGCATCTGGTTATGATACCTGTTGTCATCGCAACTCCACTTGCAAACTAAATGGTGCCTTCTTTTTACTCAATTCCCTGTATTTCCCAGCACCCTTGGACAGCCCAGTAAAGATGTGTAAGGTGTTTAAAGTGGGTCAGATTTTTTTAAAAGGAGTTTTTTTTTAAAGGCAGAAAGAAAAAAATAGGCTTTTTTTTTTTTTTTTTTTTTAGTTCTTGCTATGATGAACAACCTTACGGGTATTTATTTGTTTTTTTTTAGTTTAAAGATTTTATTTACTTTACTTATTTACTTATTCATGAGAGACACAGAGAGAGAGAGCCTTATGGGTATTTATAACACCCCCCGACACACACACACACACATTTTGTTTCAAGAGGGTGGATCCAGAGAAAGGTTATTCATGTGACTAGAAGGAAAGGGGGGCAAATGGAGAGGACTAAGGCTTCGTGTAAGGAGAATGAGGCCATGGGCCACCTGGGGGGCTCAGGGGTTGAGCATCTGCCTTTGCCTCAGGTCGTGATCCTGGGGTCCTGGGATCAAGTCCTGCATCGGGCTCCCTGCAGGGAGCCTGCTTCTCCCTCAGCCTATGTTTCTTACCTCTTTCTCTGTGTCTTTCATGAATAAATAAATACAATCCTAAAAAAAAAAAAAAAAAAAAGGAAAATGAGGCCATTTCAATGGCCCTAGGACAAGAGAAGTCGATTTCTCAATCCTGTATCAGCCCAGGGTGACATTCCTGGTCAGTAGATGGCTTATTTAGGCCCCCAGGCTCCTGTGGCCTCGTGGGCCTGTCATGCTTTATGGCCTCAAGGTCCCTGATGCTCAAACTGCAGAGGGAAAGGGAGAGTATGGAGAAAACCCACCCACTTCTTAAGGCCCCCCCCCCCCCAGAAGCAACTTCTACTCACATTCCACAGACCAGAACTAAAGAATTAATCACGTGGCCGCTCCTGGGTAAGGGAGGCAGCAAAGTGTCATCCTCCTCGGGCTGGGACAGCCACACTGCTACCCACGGAGGGAGCGCAAGTGTTTGGTCAATCGCTAGCTCCCAGGTGTCTGCATGTTAATACGTTGCCCTGTTTCCTCTCACCTTTTACCCCCAACTCTCACCTGAGCTCCATAAAAGCCAGGATTTGGGTGGTGATTGCAGAAGAGAAACCGAGAGAGAGAGAGAGAGAGAGAGAGAGAGAGAGATTGAGAGAGAAGAGAGAAGACACCAAAACATGACAAAACCTGCTACAATCGCTGGACTGAACTCATATCTTTTTCAATAGCACAAACATTGTCCACCTTTTACTTCCCATTTACACTTATTTTCACCTGTGTGAGCTCATGCGTGTCTCTTAATACGCCTCAGCTTAATTAGGGCACGTATTTTTATGCCAGAAATTCAAGCTCAAGTGGGTCAAATAACTTGGCGAGAGTCATCCAACCAGTAGAGCCAGGACTCGGAGCAGTTCTCCTGGATCGTAGGTCAGCTGTCTTCTCATTCTGCCAAGCTCATTTAAAAATGGGGAGCTATTGGGACCCCTGGGTGGCCCAGCGGTTGAGCATCTGCATTTGGCTCAGGGTGTGATCCTAGAGTCCCAGGATCGAGTCCCACATCAGGCTCCCTGTGGGGAGCCTGCTTCTGCCTCTGCCTGTGTCTCCGCCTCTCTCTGTGGGTGTCTCGTTAATAAATTAAATCTTTAAAAATTAAAAAAAAATTAAAATTAATTAAAATAAAAAAAATAAAATGGGGAGCTATTAATTGCATCTTCTAACTGTGGTTTGTGCCAAGAAGGCCCAAAAAGCATCTCTTAGCTGCTTCTAACGTGAATCCCTTCGTCAGTTCAGCCAAGCCTCGATCTACCGTGCACCAGGCCCGAACCCCCTCCCGGGGTGGGGGGAACCTGGTGGGGGGGGACACTACTCAGCCCTGCAAACAGCTCATGTGGTAACGGAGGAGACAGGCTGTTCAAGCCTGGTTGTGGCTGAAGCAGAGTGAGACGGCTGCTAACCTACGGACACGGCAGGTGACGTGCAGCTAAGGAGGCAGCGCTGGTGGTCAGGTGACATGAATCTCATCCCAATAAATCTGGCCACCCTCCTGGAGGGCCCCACTGGCGGGCTGCCACACGCGCCGTGTTGCTTGGCTCCCGAAGGAGCTGGTTCTCCGCACTCTTCTGGGGACTTCTGTGTTTCTGCTCTTCCACACCGGCCCCAGGCCTCGCCGCCGGAAGCCAGGCCCCAGAGCTTCGCTCATCAGCCCCCTCTCTGGGACGGCTGTGGCCCACGCCACCCGTGACCCTGCCTCTCCGCCGGTCGGCCACAGGCCCGAAGAGGAGTGGAAAAAAAAACAACGAAGTTTCATTGACAAGGGGCAACGTCTCCGAAATTCCTGCTGGACCAGAGTCCCAGGGAAGCCAACCTCTCTGAGGCTCAAGGGGCAGGAGACCGCTTAGCCCAGAACTTTCCTTGAGGGCCAGCTGCTATGACAGAGAAAGCAGGCGCCCCCCCCGCGGGCCCAGACGGGGTCCCGCTCTGCCGCTCCCCCCCGCTGTGACCCGAGCTCGGCCTGGGTCTGTGGGCTGCGGGTGACGGGGCCTACCTCGTCAGGCTGCCCCGAAGTGTCCACACGTGGCACTGAATCCCCGCCGTGAGATCCCGCAGAGCTGCTCGAGGGTGGGTTCACTCAGCGATCACTGATCACGGTCACGTCCCTCCTCGCGTGCCCATCTTTGAAGATGACTTCACACTCGTTCAATGCCACACTCGTCTATTTAAAACCCAGAACAGGGTGTCCTTGCCTTTGGAGACCCCGGCGTGACCTCTGAGGCTGTCCTGCTACCCCGGAAAGGGTGCAGTCTGCGTGACAGTCCCCTCATCCCTTGGCCAAACAAGCCGCGGCTGAAATGGTGACAGTAGGTGGGGCCCACACCAGCCTCTCCTTTTGGGCCTGCCCTGCAGGCTGCGTGCGCGGAGGCGCCTGTCCGTCGCCGTTCGACCGTCCGGGTGGAATTCCGAGCTCCGAAGCAGAACCAACAGGCCAAGAGGCCTGAGGTGAAGACCTGGAAGAGATAGACACAGGGCCGGAAACCCCTGTGTCGGGGCCACTGCTCTCCCCTCAGAAGGGCTCTTGCCCACATCCTTTCAGACAAATGAGAAGCTGTCCTGTAAGGATGAAAAGGCCTCAGGAGGGGCTCCGGGGTGGCTCAGCGGTGGAGCGTCTGCCTTCGGCCCAGGGTGTGATCCCGGGGTCCTGGGATCGAGTCCCGCATCGGGCTCCCCGCACGAGCCTGCTTCTCCCTCTGCCTGTGTCTCTGCCTCTATCTCTCTCTCTCTTGTTCTGTGTCTCTCATGCATAAATAAATAAATTCTTAAAAAAAAAAATCAGAGAAGGATCGAGGCCTCCTTTTCCCCTGGGCCTGGGCCCCAGAGGCCTGGCCTGGCCAGTTGCAGAGCCTCTCCGGGGGGCGGCTCTCACCTCAGCACAATGGGCTGCCTCCCAACCAGGTGACCTCCCCCCAAGTGTCTTCCTTGCCCTGAGCCCCCTGGCTCCCCAGCCCGCCTGGCCTGACGCAGGGCCTCCTATCTGTGCCCGAGCAATTGGTGTCGCACGTCCCCTGGGCCTCCCTAATCTCCCTCGGTCCCCAGATCACCTGAGATAGTGATGGTTAATTATAATTTGGGTTTGGGGAGCTCACGTTCCCCCTGGTACATGTATGCCACTGGTCTCCCCTTCCTGAAACTTCTTTGGTCTGAGACTTTGTCTCTGGGGGTCACTTAAGCCTCTGGCCCAGCGTCCGTTTTCTGGCGCCTATGACAAGACGGCTTGACCAGGTGAGCTTTCTGTGGATCAGACAGGCAGTCGGGAGCTGGGCGGGGACACGGCATCCGACGGCAGCCCTTGTTTGGTTTCAAAGCTGTGCTGCTGACCCGCCTTCCAGAATGATCCTGACCTCCATGTTAGCCCAGGAACTTACCCCACACTCCCGCTTTCCTGCGCAGGGGCAGGTCACTCAGAATCCCTTCCTTAGCTCCCATCCCCACCGTGGCTCCCAGGACGTCCCTCCTGCGCACCAAGCCTCGCCCTCCAGATACCCTTGACCAGTGAGGGGTCACGCTCGGGTCCTGCCCCTCCCAGACCTGTTCTTGGCTGAGTAGGGGCTCCCTTTGGCTTAGAATCTACAACCAAGCCTTGACTCTTCTGGTTCCAGACCAGGCTTTGGCCCTGGGCCTAGGACAACAGGTCACATGTCTCCTGGGAGCACAGGGGAACGGGCCCTTCCCACATGAGGCATGAAAACTCAATTACAAAAGGAGATCCTGTTTTGAAATGTGGATAAGCAAGGACAGGCCCACAGGAGGGAGGGCCAGTCCAGCCCCAGGAAGCAGATCTGTCTGGTGAGCAGCTCAGCACCAGACCCTCTGACGGCCCTGCTTTCTCCCGTGGGTCTTCCAAACCAGAGCCTGCATCCTCATCCCCTTTCTTTTAACCAATCCCTAACACACGCATGCACACACATGCACTCACACGTGCACACAAGCACGCATGTACACATACATGCATGCAGGCACACGTGCTCACGATACTCTGTCCACAATGGGGCTCAGAAGATTTTACTGGTCCTGGAACCGAGCCTCATGCTCAGTGGGGAACCTGCTTCTCCCCCTCCCTCTGCCCACCCCACTGCGTGCTCATGAGCGTGCTGTCTCTTTTTTCTCTCTCTCTCAAATAATTAAATAAAATCTTTTTAAAAAATGCCCCCTGTCAGGATCAGGGTCAGCCTAGCACCAGACATCTCCCTGGAGTGACTAGGAGCTCTGCCTCTTTCCCCTCCTACCAGTTCGGATGTCTGAAGTCCCACCACCGAAGAGTTATTCCTTTGGGCCTCAAAGGTCTCTCCGTCTTCAGCAGCCCCTTCTCCCCCTTTATATAAATGATAAGTAGCCAGGAAACGACGGTTGGGGCCCTCCTGGTGGCGGTCTTGGTCTTGGTTCAATTCTTCAGATGCTTTGGAAGGGTGGGAGCAAGGCCCCGGGGAAGAGAGGCAGAGAAAAGCTGCCAGGGGAGTGAGGGAACAGCACAGACAGAGCAAACCAGCACCCCACAGCCCCTGCCTCAGGCCCAGGGAAGAGGTGGGCTGTGGAAGAAAGAGGTGAGAAGTTTCACTCATTCCTTCCACAGGTCTAGACTGAGCGCGGACTATGTGCTGAGAACCATGTCACGCACTCGGGTTACTACAGCAAGCCACACCAGAGATGGTCCCTGCCTTCGTGGAGCTTACCGCCCACTTACAGGAGGGTGGGGAGAAATTAACCCCCCCGCAAAATCACACTCACGACCATGTCATTGCAAGCCAGGATGGTGCACCTAAAGAGGACTCAATCAGAAAAGCAGCAAGGAACCAACCTAGACTGGGCAGGGGAAGGCAGGCAGGAAGGCTTTCGGAGGACATGATGCTTGAGCTAATCCTAAAGAAGTAGAAGTAGCTAGAAAAATAGAGAAGAGTGAGCCTCCTAGGCAGAGGGAACTGGTGGTGCAAAGGCCCTGTGGTGGAAAGAAGCCACCTAACACTGCCTTTGTGCACAATCCTTAACCTCTAGTAAACTTTGAACTTGAAGGAAAATGTTCCTTTCTAAAAATATGTTTCCCTTTCCCTTTCCCCTTCCACTTAGCCCTGCACTTAAATCAATACCAAGCAACACAGAGAAGGTGAGCTGCGCAGGAGAAAGCCTAAAAAAAAAAAAAAAAAAAAATTGCAGACAGCAGCTATGACAGCCATTTCCTGTTTGGTGTCTGTCGCCACAAACCTCCTTAGCCAAATAAATTAGCACCGGAAAACATTTTGGAGAAGGGTGTGGAAGAAACACATACTGGAAAAATGAAGAAAAACACCCCCATCTGCTTCTCAGAGAAGAGCTGCTAGTCTGAGGCAGGCCAGAACCCACTCGGCCACAGGGGCTGACCCTGCAGGAAACTGAGGCCCAGAGAGGGCCGCATCCAGCCCGCTGCAGGGCTGCGGCCGGAGCCTCCCTCCCAGCCCTGGGTCCTGGGCTGTCTCCCTGCCTGGCTCCCTCTGGCCCCATGAGACCGGAGGTGGGTGGGGTTGGAACTGGCCTCTGCGACCAAGGTAAAGAGAGCTTCGTTTTGCCCTCATCCAGGAGCCCAGGGTCCTTGTGGTATCAGGAAGAGGGAGAGGAAAGTGCTAGATGCTTTACACCTTGTACACTTGTTCACAAGGACCCTGGGAGACACAGACTCAGGCCCCAATTCCGTGAATCAGGAAACAGAGCCACTGAATGGAGGATACACTTGCCCAAGATTGTACAGATGCAGCACGGCACGGCGAGGTTTGAACACCTGGCCTAGTTTGAAAGCCCACTTTCTCGACTCCTTTTGCCCATCCCATGCCCAGATGGATATTTCCGTGGAGAAATCTCAGCGTCCCCAGTCTTGATTGACTGTCAGTAGGCCGCCCATCACCCCCTACTGCCTCCCCCACCCCCCAATCCTGGCTCCGTTGTGCCTTCTCACGCTTGGGGCAGATGTGCTATGTACCCAGGACACAGCGTATCTATTGGTTCCTCCCATCCCAGAGGCCGGCTGGTGTACGAGTCTTTGTGCCGGCACTTGATGCTCTTACTTCGGGTGTGTGTTATAGTTTTTGTTTTGTTTTGCTTTAGCTATTCCTCCCAGAAGTTAGAACACGTATTTCCCAAGCTCAAAGCAGACTATTCCCCTCCTACCAGGCTCTGCACACTCAGTATCTGGTCTTGTTCTGTTCCAGAAAAGCCCACAGGCTGACACTCTCTACATAACAATCCAGCAGCTTGCAAGGGTCATGCTGTTGGCTCTCAGGTCTTGGAGGAGGTGAGTGCAGTAGACCCCACTGGAGTGAGATTATCTACACAGTGGCATTTCCCTTATATGCTGTGGATTATTGGTGGTTAAAAAAAAAAAAAAAGTCTCTCATGAATAAATAAATGAATCTTAAAAAAAAAAAAAAAAAGGACTTCTGGGTGGCTCAGTGGTTGAGTGTCTGCCTTTGGCTCGGGTTGTGGTCCCAAGATCCTGGGATGGAGTCCCATGGGAGCCTACTTCTCCCTCTGCCTGTGTCTCTGCCTCCCTCTCTGTGTCTCTCATGAATAAATAAATGAATATTTAAATAAATAAACAAATAAATAAAAATTTAAAGAAAAAAGTCTTTTGGCTATAGGACTTCTCAGAGCCTTCAACGTTCTGTGGCAGAGATGACGAGTTGTCCTCCAGTATCCATCCTCTTTGTCTTTATTTAAACATAGAACTGTCAAATTTTAGCTGAACACATATCTGCCCAGCAAGAGACTTTTTTTTCCCCCAGCCTCCCTTATAACTGGGAATGACCATCTGATTAAGATCTGGACAAGGAGATACGAGCAAAAGGAATTTGTGTCACCTCTAGTCATGTGACTGAAAGAAATAAGCCTCTGCTTGCCTTTTTTTCCTTTATGCTGGATGGAATATAAATGTAATGACAAGAGCAGGAGCAGCCATTCTGGACCAGTGAGGCACTCACCTAGCCCTGTACTGCTCACCTGTGAGTGAGAAAGAAACTTCCATATTGTTTAAGCCACTATATTTGGGTTCTCTGATTCATCAACTAAGACCGAACCCCAAGCATTTTATGTGTTAATGTGAATAATAAATCTCAAAGTGGGATACATATGCAGCATTTTTCAAATAGGTATGATCTTAATACCTATTTTTCACAACAGGGTAAGAATGTGCTTCTTAAAATGCATCTTGAGAAATACTGAAAACACTCTCTTTAACATACGCAGAACCCCAAGTTGTGACATGACCCACTGCCTGTCACCAGTTATTCATCTAACAGAAGTTAATAAAAATAAAAAATACCTTTACCCAACAATTCCATAAAAGAATTCACTTCTTCTCCCCAAACCATTGACCTTATCCTCACAACAGCCCCCAAAGCCACATATCCTGCGCTTCTAACTTTGGGAGTCCTAGCTCTAGGAGACCTGCCAAATGCAGGTAGATCCTGAATTCTGGAAGAGGCTGGTAATAAAAGTGACAGTGACAGTGAACAGCACCAGTATCCTGATGAAAAAAAAATTATCCTAAGCTAATAAAGCTCCCAACCAATGAACAAAAAAAAAAAAAACAGTTCCATATAATGGAAAAATTATGTGTAGAAAACAAGCCAAAGGCTTGTTTGATTAAAAAAGAAAATATTCCCACAACTACCATCATGCTTAATGGAGAAAAAGACTGAAAGCTTTCCCTCCAAGATCAGGAATAAGACTAGGTGTGCCTTCCCACCACTCGTTTTCAACACTGTACAGAGTTCTAGCCAGGGAAGTGAGGCAACAGAAAGAATGGAAAATACATGCAGACCAAAAAGGAAGAAGTCAAACTACCTCTATTTGCAAATGGTATGATTTTGTACATACAAAATCCACATCCAAGAAAAGTTTTAGAACTCATAAACAGGTACAAGCAGGCTGTAGGATACAAAATCAACATGCAAAATCAAATGTGTTCTATACACTAGCAAAAAAATAATCTGAAAGTAAAATTATGGAATAATTCCATATTCCAGAATATTATGTAATATTCTTTTATCAAAAAGAACAAAATACCTAAGAATAAATTTGACCAGAAAAGTGCAAGATTCATACACTGAAAACTACAAAGTATAGGTGAAAGAAATTAAGAAGGCCTAAAAAAATGCAAAGGTATTTCATGTCTATGAATTAGAAGGAAGACATAATTTTGCATAATGGCAACCCAAACTGATCTAGAAATTCAATGCAATATCTACAAAAATCCCAGCAGGCTTTTTTTTTTTTTTTTGAAGAAATTGACAAGTTAAAAAAAAAAAAAAGAAGAAGAAATTGACAAGTTGATCCTGAAATGTACATAAAAATGCAAGGAACCCAGAATAGTATTATAATCTTGCAGAAGAACAAACTTAGAGGACATGTACTCTCTGATTTCAAATTTTACTGCAAAGCTGTAGTAATCTAGACTGTGCGGCACTGGAATAAGGATTGACCTATAGATCACTGAAAAAGAACTGAGAGTCCACCGATAAACCCATACTAATTTTCAAAAGGGTGCCAACACAATTCAAAGAGGAAAAAAATAGTCTCAACAAACAGTGCAATGACAACTGGATATTTATATGTAAAAGGATGGAATTGGAATCAAGCTCACACCATTTACAAAAATTAGCTCAAAGTATATCAGAGACCTACATATAAGATCTGTATAATGTAAGCATTGTCAAAAATTACATAACTCCTAAAAAAAATGAGTGTCTCCTTGTGGCTCTGAGTTAGGCTATGATTTCTTAGATATGACACCAAAAGCAAGTGACAAAAGAAAAAAATAGATAAATTGGACATCATCAAAATTAAGTATTTCAGAGCTTCAAAGGACATTTACAAAAAGATGAAAAGACAATGTACGAACTAGGAAAAAATATTTGCAAATCATATGTCCAAAAAGGGTCTTATATACAGAATATATAGAAAACTCCTACAGCTCAATAAGAATTAGAGACAACATAATTTTAAAATGGGCAAAAGATTTGAATCGACGTTTCTCCAAAGAAGATACACAAATAGCCAATAAGTACATGAGTAGATAGATGTTAGTTAGTCATCAGGGAAATCGTTAGTCATCATTAGTCACCAGGGAAATGAAAATCAAAACCACAGTAAGATACCACTTCACAACCAATAAGATGGCTTTATTCAAAAATACAGACAATAACAAGTGTTGGTGAGGATGTGGAAAAATGAGAGCCTACATAGATTACTGATGGGCATGTAAAATGGTGCAGCTGCCACGGAAAAGTTTGGCAATTCCTCAAAAGATTAAACATAGGATTATCAGATGACCTCACAATTCCACTCTAAGTTATGTACCCAAGAGAAATTTTAAAATACGTCCACACGACAACTTGTACTTTGATATTCATGATGGAATTATTCATTAGCCAAAAAAAGAAGTAGAAGCAAACCAAATGTCCCTCAACTAAAAAATGGGTAAACAAAATGTGGTGTATCCATACAGTGGATTATTCAGTCATAAAAAGGAACGAAGTACTGATTTGTGTACGACATGGATGAACCTTGAAAATTGTATGCTAAGAGAAAGAAGCCAGACACAAAGGGTCACATACAATATGATTCTATTTATTGAAAACATCCAGAATAGAGAAATTCACGGAGACAGAGAATCAGGTACTGGGGATGGCTGCACAACTCTGTTAATATGCTAAAAACCACTGAACTGCACACTTAGAAGGATGCATATTAAGGCATGTGAATTATATCTCAAAAGAAATAAAGAAAATATTTGGGCTCAACCCAAAGATGTCCCAGAAACTGAGGAAAAGACAAAGGTTAAAGAAGAGACCATGTAGGGGTGCCTGGGTGGTTCAGTCGGTTAAGCATCTATCTTCAGCTCAGGCCACGATCCCAGGGTCCTGGGATCAGCCCCGCATGGGGCTCCCTGCTGAGCAGGGAGTCTGCTTCACCTCCCTCTGCCTGCTGCTCCCCCTGCTTATGCTGTCAAACAAATAAAATCTTAAAAAAAAAAAAAGTAAAGGCCATGTAGTTTTCTGATGCCCTAAAACACAGGTCAAATATAGTAATTAGCTTTTGAAGATATAAATAAAATTCCGAGTACTTATGTTTTGGATTTGTATCGTATAGAAACATAAGGATGGGAGTTTTTAAATAACTTGATGCCAATTATCAAAGTAATGCCTGGTTATTTCGGGTTTTATTATTACTATTTTTTTTCTTCTTTAGAGGGAAAGAGTGCAAGCAGGTACACACGTGAGCAGGAGGGAGGGGATGGAGGGAGAGAGAAAGAGAGAATCTTTAAGCAGACTCTCCACTGAGCCTGAAGCCCGACACAGGGCTCCATTCCACAACCCTGAGATCATGACCTCAGCCGAAACCAAGAGTTGGATGCCCAACTGACCGGGTCACCCAGGTACCCCTATTTTTAGAGGTTTTAAAGATAGAAAAGCATAGGTAAGAAAATTATGAACTTTCCCCTTTTTATGCTCTCTCCATCGTCCCCAAAAGGCAGGTGGCTGGGAGTGGAGGTGGTCATTGGCTTCCACATGCAAAGCCCACCCTGTGGAAGACCTTGCGTCTGGACCCTCCAGCTCCAAGGAAGCCACCTGAACGTAAGCATCAAGGCTGGCGCCATCAGATCTTCCTTCATCTGATGATAGCACCATCATTTTCAAGTTCTCCAGCTGCCCCCATGTTCCCTCATATTTCGGTCCTGAATTTTGAGTGCGAGTGTTTCCCTTAATTGAAAGAAAGAGCCATGGCAGCTAAAAAGGTGGTAAGATATGAGGAGAATAAAGATGGAGGAGGAACCCAACAAACCACAATCCTCAGTCACAGGGATGAAAAGTACAGCATAGGGAATATAGTCAATAATGTAATACTTTGTGGGGTGACAGGTACATTTATCGTAGTGAGCGTCTGGAAAGGTACAGAAGTGTCAAATCACTGTGTTGTACACCTGAGACTCATATAATATTGTACATCAACGATGCCTCAATTAAAAAAACCCCACAATCCTCAAATTAAAATGTCCCAGGAATCACAGGCCAGCATTTCCCTCTCGAGCCCTGAAGGAGCTTCAAAACGACCTCAGTTCACCGTCCTATTGTCTCTTGGGCAGCACCCAAAGCCCTTGTTAGATGTCAAGAGGAGTGTTATTCCCACTAGAATATTACTTAAATGGGAACATACTGAAAGAAAGAAAGAAAAAAAAAGAAGTTTACAGAATACAGACTCTAGGTCAAATTTTATTTGCATACAAAAATATATTATACTGGGAAAAGCATATTTACTGTTTCCAACCATATATAATTAATTACAAATATTTTTCATAAAAGCACTTTAAATTACGGGATAGCTAGGTTTTGAGAGAAATAGAATATTAGCATAGGTCATTTGTTCTAATACGCGGCAAGCTGGTAAACAAAGTCAGTTTCACTGTCTAAATTGCCCAGAGATGATCTCAAAGGTTGGTTTTTATGCACAAGCCTGAGAATGGCCTGGTGGTAGGTGAGCACTCATCTCTGTCGGCTCTGGTAGCAACTTCTGTAGCTGATGTTTACCAGGTCCTTGGAGCTTTCTGAAGCTTCTCCCTTATGATGAAAGGACCCAGAACTTCTCCTTGTTTCACATACCTATAAAGAGGTGATAAATAAGGTTATCCACTCACACAAAAGGTGACGGGCACAGAGGGGGGCACTTGATGGGATGAGCACTGGGTGTTATGCTATATGTTGGCGAATTGAACTCCAATTAAAAAAATATGTAAAAAAAAATTAAAAATAAAAATGTGAAAAAAAAAGTTCCCAATTCTCATATGTAACCCGATCACACCATCACAGACGGGCATCAAAGCACTAAACTTAATGGCAGGCTTCCCACGTAGTGTAGGTCTGAGTAACTGGTACGACAGGGCGGCCAGCTGCAATTCCCATGAAGTAGGCAGGCCTGTTACCTGGGCCTCATACAAATTGTGCTGTAATTACAATAATCTCTGTCAAAACAGGCCTAGGTCTTTAGATGTGGGATGGTACAGCATGTAAGAGAATGGGCAATAAAATTCTCCAACAAATAGAAAATACACAAGGACCTTGACTTTCCACCCTATTTAGGTCCGTCTGAAACCCTGTTAAGAACTGAGTCCTGTTAAAATAACCAGCTTTGAAAAAATAAATAAAATAAATAAAATAACAACTTTGGATCTAACCTTTCAGGTCTGACCTGGCTATCTGGCAGAGTCCAGCATAAAACATTTCTTATGGAAAATCAACTCTTTCATTGAAAAATTAAGAGGCTAGGACAAAATTCTTTTGCTCTGTGACTGAATACAGCCCACCAGGAGTACGGAAGCTAAACCTTCATTCCCAATCCTTCTGGCTCTTGTAATCCTTTCTTTCTTTCTTCTTTTCTTTTCTTTTCTCTTTCTTTCTTTCTTTCTTTCTTTCTTTCTTTCTTTCTTTCTTTCTTTCTTCTTTCTTTCTTTCTTTCTTTCTTTCTTTCTTTCTTTCTTTCTTTTTCTTTCTCTTTCTTTCTTTCTTTTCTTTCTCTCTCTTTCTTTCTTTCTTTCTTTCTTTCTTTCTTTCTTTCTTTCTTTTTATAATCCTTTCCTTTTGAAATAGAGTGGGTAGATTGATTTCTCGGGGGCCCGTCTTCTGGACATACCCTCCCGCCCACATTGTAGTTATGGTGTGGTATCTCCACTTCTCAACATTTTTGGTCACACAAAAGGGGTACCAGTAGTGTAACTGCCAAATGGGAAGTATGTTCCCTAATCTTCACTAAGTGGGCGTTTGGCGACCGGGTCTCCCCAGGCTTATTCTTTCTGTCTTTTGAGACCCAATCCTCTAGAAGCCAGACCTCCCCAAGCCCCTGGATCTAACCTGGGAAGACTTCCCTGGCCCATGGGATGGAACCATCTGGCTTGTTGGCACATTGCTTCCGTGGCCAGTCAGCTCATTTCTTCTCTGAAAAGCCTGCCGGGCCATCACGGTGAGAGAGCTCTGACCTTGTTACTAACAACTCTGCATTTCTCAAACAAAATGTCATTGTTTGCTGGTGGCCTGTTCTCACTGTTTGGAAAGGCGCACGATCTACATGAACGCAGAACTTCTTTCTGAGCCACTAGGGTTCTGTTTCTGAACCTAAAGAAGCCTGATGATGTAACTTCTTGTCCCCTGGCAAGCTGGTAAACATTAGGGCACTTTATCAGCAGTGAGTGTTGGTTGGTTTTCTGTTTGATTTTTTTTTTTTAATCCCAGGCATGTACTCACTTGCTAATGTTCTGTCAAGATCAGCAATAAAGTCTTCTAGCTCTTTCGTGTCTCCTAGTTTGGCTGAAAAACAAGAGTCGACCTTCAGTTTCCATATCACGATGGCTCCTGATGCCCTGGGTTCCCAGGATGATGTGACCCCACTTTGCATCTCTGTATCTACAGAGGCATCATTTTCAAGTGTCCTGTACCAAGCCGAAGTGTCTGCTCCAGTGTTTACTGACAGTCAACTCAGACACGGATGCTGAAGATTAGCCTAAATGTCTCCCTTTTTTTTTTTCAGTTCATCAGCCCTCACGCCACCCCCAGCCCAACAACCTAGAAGGACCACCTCCTTTCACTTCTTTAAGAGTCTGAAGGGCAGGGACACCTAGATGGCTCAGTGGTTGAGCGTCTGCCTTGGCTCAGGTCATGATCCCGGGGTCTTTAGTTCAAGTCCCGCATCGGACTCCCCGCAGGGAACCCGCTTCTCTCTCTTCCTATGTCTCTGCCCACCCCTCTCTCTCTGTGTCTCATGAATAAATAAATACAATCTTTAAAAAAAAAGAATTTGAAAGGCAGGGGTAGTGAGGGGCTGGGAAGAAAGACAAAAAGGCTTGATTTTTTTATTGTGTCAGCTCTGAGTTAGCTGTCAAAAATATCCGGTAAGCTTGGCGCTGTGCAGAGCGGACACCCAGACTCCGGATTCTCACTACACCTCTTATCAACACCTTCAGGTTTGCTACCACCCCAGGGCAGTGCTGCAGCCCTCGGGGTCCGCCCAGGAGGAAATGAATGGGGGCCACTGCTCTTTGTCAAAATAGTACAGGGAAGGTGACGGGAGGCCCCATCCCTCCAGCGGCCAGCGCAAGGTGCCAAGTCCTCATCGGGCTTCTGTTCCCTCTATGCCCTGCGACCCATACGCTTTCCTGCAGAGTGCATCATTCATACCTTCTCCCAAATGCATTCCCGGAGCTTCATCTGTTAACCCTTGCCGGCTACAAACAGCTTGTTGTTCTCAGCTTTTATCATTTTTTTTTTTAAAGATTTTATGTATTCATGAGAGACACAGAGAGAGAGAAAGGCAGAGACACAGGCAGAGGGAGAAGCAGGCCCCATGCAGGGAGCCTGACATGGGACTCGATCCTGGGTCTCCAGGATCATGCCCTGGGCCAAAGGCAGGCGCTAAACTGCTGAGCCACCCGGGCTGCCTAGTTCTCAGCTTTTTTTTTTTTTTTTAGTTCTCAGCCTTTAAAAGCAATCTACAACTAGAGTTTCTCTCTCTCTCTCTCTCTCTCTCTCTCTCTCTCTCTCTGTAATTTCTTTGTCTTGAGAATCAGGTAGCAAATCTGGGCACGTCTTGAAGCCACCTCCCACACTGCCCTGTCTCTCCAAATTCAATAGCTCCATTTTACCGACAGGGAGCTGGACGATGGCAGGGTCCCCAGTGGCTGCTGCTGACACCGCTCCGTTGGGAGGAAGAATTGAAAAATCACTCTTTCGAAAAAGAGCGAAATTCCTCGTTGATGCCAAGAGTGAGAAAAGTAATAGAATCTTCATATTTCTTTTTTAACTATGTTCCATTTTTATTGCATTCTGCAACTATTTTCAGCAAGTATAATGTTTCTTGAAGGGGGAAAAAAACTCCTTTTGTTTTCAAAAGGGCACTTGTCCAATATAACAGAACATTCAGCTCTCTAGCTGGAGACACTTTACAAGTTCCAAAAAATAAGAAACCGCTCATGCATCTTTAGAAACTTTTTTTTTTTAAGGTCTATTAATGTCACAGTAGAGCCAGGCTGGAGCTGCTATTTTAAATCATGTTAGCTCATCGCTGGTCTCATGAGGATGACCCCGTTTAATATTGTTAAATTGGTCATCTGAAAGCACTGGTTACACAGTTAATGCAAATAAAAAGAATCCCACTTTCTTGCAAAGCCTAACTGCTGCTGAGCTTTCAGTTCTAGAACCAACCAGTCTGGGAGAGCACTGTCATTTAGCAGTCTTGATTACACCACGTGAGAGAAAGCAGAGTCTGGAGAAGACCGGTTTTCTTTCTCCCTGCGAATTTGGTTTCTTGCTCCCCATTTATCTGATCCATTTTCACATTGATCAGAATCCTGAGGGAGAACAAATTCCATTTCACACCATCCTGTACGTGGATGTTAGTTTTCTCTACTTGTTTCACGTATTTGGGAAATATATTTTTTTAAGATTTTATTTATTTATTCATAAGAGACAGAGAGAGGCAGAGACATAGGCAGAGGGAGAAGCAGACTCCATGCAGGGAGCCTGATGCGGGAACTTGATCCCCAGACCCCAGGATCTCGACCTGAGCCAAAGGCAGGTGCTCAATGACTGAGCCACCAAAGTGCCCCCATTTGGGGAAGATTGGTCAGGGCTAAGGGAGAGGAGAGGAGAGATTGAGGGGGGAAGGCAGTAGAGGAAGCCCAAAACCTCACACCACAACCCATGAGCCTACCTTTCCGAGGAGTGACAGCAGGGGAGAGCAGAGCCGGAGCAGAGTCTGTTGGAGAATTCAGTTTTTCATCACTGAAGCTGAAGCTGTTCCTGTAGAGCGAATCTGCACCTTCCAGGAAAGAAAATATAACTCATTCAAGGTGGTTTTCAGTCTCTAGTCTATTGATAACCATGGCTCCTCTCCAAAAGGAGCAAAGTTGTAAAGAAAACAGGTTCATTTCCAGACTTCATATTTCTGCCCTCAAATGATTCAAGGCAGGGGAGTGCCTGTGTGTGTGTGTCCTGCACACCCAGGGTCTTGCATGGAGACCCTTACAAAGGAGACTGTGATAGGATTATCACGACCAGACCATCCTTCTTTGCAACACATAGGAGCCCACTGCCCGGGTCTCTAACTGACAACCAAGCCAATGCTTGGCTGATGAGGGGTGGGGGGTTGGTTTGGGATTGTGGAGCAAAAAGAATCCTCTTTCCTAAAAAAAAGTCCCTTCTGCCCTCTGATTTCCCTAAAATACAAATACCCGGTTGGATCCCATTACTTAATAATCCTCCCTGCCTGGGAGCACCTGGGTGGCTCAGTCGGTTGAGCATCTGACTCTTGATTTCAGCTCAAGTCATGATCTCAGGGTCATGGAACCAGTTCACCCCCCCCCCCCCCACTGGGCTCCACACTCAGTGGGGAGTCTGCTAGAGATTCTCTCTCTCTCTCTCTCTTGCTCCCTCTCTCCCCCTCTGCTCTCTAAAATAAATAAATAAATCTCTTTTTTCAAATGTTTAAATAATAATAATAATCCTTCCTATCTGCTCAAGAGAGTCTGTGTCACAGTTTTCCTGAGAACTTACACTCTAAGGATAAGCTGGAGGGTCAGAGATCAACATTTTTTGTAGGGGTTGTCAATTCTAGACACTGGGAATAACTCTGTGGCTCCTTCTATCGTCCTACCCCCGAAGACCAGAGAGAAAGCAGAACAAGGTCCCAGAAGCAGGGCTACGCTGGGAGTCAAGGGAACCAGCTCAGCTACTTAGGTACTCGGGCACCCTTGAGCAAGATAGTATCTCTGAGCCTCAGTTTTGCCACCAAGAAAATGGGAAGGCTCCTCAATCCTTAAAGTCCCTTCCAGCTCTTAACGTTCTGAGGGCCTACTTCTCTAGACCCTGCCAAGAAGGAGGAAACCAACCCACGGCCAGCCCGGCCACGTGACTGTGACACCTAAAGGGAGTTGCTGGCTGAGCAGGACCCACTCATAGGGCTCAAAGGCAGAGCAGCCCACAGAAGCAGGATGTGGCCTCTGAGGTCACAAAGTTAACAGTCTTCCTGGTTAAAACAAAACTCGAAGCCAGCCACAGGTGGAGCCGAGATGAGCTCTGGAGAGGCTGTTCAGGTGCAAGAGGCCAGCTGCATCAAGAGGGCCTGGGCAGGACTCTACCCTTCTTGGGGATTCACTCGCCTTAATCCAATGACCTCCAGCTCAGGAGGAGGCAAACACATATTTCTTTGGTCCCCATAACTCAAAGTGAACACGAAGTCACAGAAGATATATTCAGATTAAAAAAGGTTTTCAGAAGCAGAATCTTCTCATCCCAAAAGAATTCAGCTTCATCCCTAAAAGGCTGCTACAAGTTCTCAGGCCCTACACTTGGCTCCCCTTCCTCGCACTCCCCCCCACCCCCCCACCCCAACCAGGTGGCCCCAGTGCCACCTTGTCTTCCTGACCTACACACTCATCTTGTTCACTCTTCCAGACATGCCTGACCCTCACAATCTTTTCTCCCTTTAGAGGTCCAGCCCAGGTCACCTAAAAGGACCACCAGTCACTTTTCAGGGCTTCGATGGTGAACACCTACTGAGATCCAAGATACCCAACCTCACACTTGTATTTCCCCAAATATATATCCCTCAGAATACTGGTCCTTTGGAAAGAAGAACTGTGAGATCAACTAGGTTTGAGAAGCACCAAGCACCCCTGGAGATTCCTACTGCATCTTCCCACTTTAATGTCCCTGAGAAGTCTTATGAAAAACCAGCTTAGCCTTATTTCTCAAATTTAACTATGGGACACATTTTTTTGTGGCCGCCCCTTAATACTCTCAGGGCACTTGTGTTCCATGGAACTCGACCGGGGAAGCCCTTCTGCCTGCTTTGTCAGCCCACTTCTAGAACAGTCTGGATTTTCTCAAGGGAAAGCCCTTCCCTTACGTACAAAAAAGTGGTCAAGTCCGCTGCAGACCTACAGCAGAGCATGACTGTTTGTCACCACGTAATAGGTAGGAGAATCGCCACAAATAGAACCCGAGAAACTTGCAGGGAAACGATGAGCTAAGACTTAGTGGCAGGAAAACCACAGAGGGCTCCGGGGAGGCCGGCCTCATGCCCAGACCCCTGAGACAGAAGGAAAGAGTAGGAGGTATTTGGCCCATAATTTTTGATTCTAAAGGACACGGAGAGCATCGCCTCCATCCCTGGCCCGGGGTGCCCAGCCCAGACTTCAGTGATCACACCTCTGGCCTCTATCTCCCAGAAGCAGATGGTCCTTGAGAGCCAGTTTCACCACCACACCTCACTCCACCCCACCCTGCACCACGGGCCCTCGCCCTGACTTTGACATCATCTCTATTTTGCTCCAACTCTTTAGCAACGTTACAGCCACATATACTCGTTCTCAGGGGGAGGGGGGCTCACAGGTGGCGGCGGGGGGGGGGGGGCACATACGCACACACTATTTTTCCTCACCGGCAAGTAGACCACTGTCATTGAGTTTTCGAGGGAAGGAATGCTCTATCTAGACATGGAAAAGGCCATTGCAAAATGTAGGAAAAAGAAAAGACCCCCTACGAAGATTCAGGAAAACCTCTGGGTAGCTCAGGTGGTTTTGAGACTGTGGAGAATGAGTCATAGGTACCGGGACATTGCCACACAGTGCCTCTTCTTAGCCTTTAAAGCCTGGTGTTAAAATGCCTTTTTGATCCAAGTATTTTCCTCAAATTCAGAAAATATATAGACAACCTGGCTGTTACTTGCCTAATAAATTCAGTTGCAAACCAAACTTAAAATAATCAGAAGTTCCTCTTACGGCTAATGGACTGATGCTACTCCCCCAATGAGGGAGGGAGAGAGAAAAAAAAAAACAACAACCAAGTACACTATATATAAACACACACGGGGCGCACAGGCATGTCAACATAGCACATGCTCACTTCCTCACTTCCCCCCTCCCCTTACACGCCACCCCCCACAAACACACACAAGCTCACACACCGGGGCATTGCCACACCTTGAGTCCTCTCTCCTCCTGTGGGTTCCAGTGCAAATCTGAGCCAGACCTGACCCCAGGCTCCAGGATACTCAACCATCAACAGGAAATGAACCCCCAGCCTCCTTGAACCAAACCTGCCCACAGTCTAGTCCCACCCTGTGGTAATACTGTATACACGTCATTCATGAAAAAAAAGACGAGAAAAGCAACTTCAAGAAGCCCAAAGCTAGTGAGAAGCCCAGCAGATGGTGCCACAGTTGAGATGTATGGGGTGGGAGGTCACCACGACTGTGTGACCCTGTGCCCATCACTTTACCCGAGTCTTAGCTTCCTCCTTAGCAAAAGGGGAATAGGAACGAGGTGCTCCATTTGGATTCCTATGGTTTTCATGATTTTATTCTGGTGAAATGGAGGAGGACATGGCCAAGAGAGGAGAGGTCACCATAGAAGAGAGTAATGACCAAGATCCTGGGGCTCGGCTTCCTCCTCTTCAGGTAATAGCAACATTCTTTTTTTTTTTTTTTTTTAAGATTTTTATTTATTCATGAGAGACAGAGAGAGGCAGAGGGAGAAGCAGGCTTCCCACAGGGAGCCTGATGTGGGACTTACGCCCTGGGCCGAAGGCAGGTACTCGACCACTAAGCCACCCAGGGGCCCCCACTAGCAACATTCTTAAGAGAAGCTTATCTTCGGAGGCACCCCAGAATAAACCTCCCTAAAACAAACCACCACCAGAGAAGGAGCTCACGCTCTAGACCTCATCTCCTTTTATCCAGTAAAATTTTCACTCTGGACTTTTGTTGAGCACCCTCCATGAAGAAGACCTCATGGAAAGCAGTGTGGTAGATGAAAAGGTAAGGAAAGCCTTTTCACGCCTCTGGAACTCTCTCCTCTGCAAAACAGCAGTCAGTTGGTCTGATAAAATGACAGCAACGTGTTGCTGGCTGATAGCACATTAACGTATTACGGCCCCAGCCCAAAATCAGGTGTTGCTATTAACGGGTGGGGGGGGGCGGTTCGAGGGACACACATGGTGATGATTTGGGGAACCTTGGCAGGTAATAAGACCAGATATTTCCAGGCTCTGCAGTGTCTACTTCAATCAGTTCCAAAGCCCCATCTCAACGAGCATCTCAAAGCCTCCTCAGAAATGTCCTTGGCCTGTGACCTTGGTGTGCTGAAGCCAGGCTCCTCGAGCTCAAGCACCAAGTTTTCTAAGACCCCCGCTGAAGAAGTGCCAGCACATTCAGTATACAAACACCCAGCTCTAATGCTCACCAACAGAGCTTGAGAAACTCAGCCGTAAAAACAGAAGCCTGTTTAAAAGGTAGTTGTGCTCTTTTAGTTTGGAGGTGGGGAAAAAGGTAATTTAGGGTTAGCACCGACATGTGCTCCTCCAGAGGAAAGAAAAGCCACAGACAGTAAACCTTGCCCAGAGCGCCTGTAAATATAGAACAATCCCACACGTTGAAGACAAGCAAACTACAGTAATTAACTGGGAAAAAGAAAACCTTGGACCTGTTTCCTTTTGCCACAGGGAATGGTTGGTGGTGGTGGGGGCAGGGAGGAGGGTTAATCTCCTCCACAAAATCTAAATTCTGAAAACCTCTCTAGAAGTAGGATAGAATATGAAAGGGCCCCCTCTCTTCCCCTCAACACTCTCGCCCCAGCTTCCCTTCTGGCTCTGCTTGGTCCCTTTCCACACCTCTCCAGGTCCCCATCAGAATGAGCCCGGTCACCCACCTGGACCCTAACACCCACCTAGAATCCCTAACACCGTGCCAGTGCAGCCACAGGGCTCCTAACTTACTCTCTCATGGTTGAGCAAGCTCGGATTCCAACCTCTGTAGCTCCTAAGCCAGATCAGCCAATACGCTACCTGTCACGCTGGCACCCAGCGCCCATCAGGTGCCCAAGCTGGAAGAGACTCAGCAAAGACATACAAATGTCCTGGTCTTGCATACACTAAAGAAGCCAGTTCCTCACTCCCTAAAGTGGCTCTACAATATCACAATATCCCTTGCACAACAGGAGCCTTCAGATCCTTTCTGTTAAGTAACAAAACACACCCCCCTCCCCTTCAAGGGAAAAGGGTATGTGAAACCCCAATACAGTGAAGATAGAAGTTCATACCACCTTGAAAAGTTCAAGTTAAGGGGCAGCCCGGGTGGCTCAGAGGTTTAGCACTGCCTTCAGCCCAGGGTGTGATTTTGGGGTCCCGGGATTGAGTCCCACATCAGGCTCCCTGCATGGAGCTTGCTTCTCCCTCTGCCTGTGTCTCTGCCTCTCTCTTTCTCTCTCTCTGTGTGTTCTCATGAATAGATAAATAAAATCTTTTAAAAAATATATCTTTAAAAAAAAAGTTCAAGTTAATATTTTAAACTTCGCATAAGATCATTCAGTGGAAACCTATCAATTAACACGTTGATTAAAACTTAGTAATTACGAGTTAAAATTTCATCGAACATATTTGAGGAGTCAGAGTGTGCATTTACAGTTTTGAAAATATTGGAAAACAATGTTTGGTTTTGTTTTTTAATAAGTTCAAACTGAAGAAGTTTGTGACTCCTGGAGCACCTCTAAGGATCAAGTTTGAACAACACTGCCCTAGCTCCTAATTATGCTGCCCTTTTACTGCTGACGTTAAAACTGCTCCCACCAAAGTGTCTGAGGTTATCTGTTGGACCCAAGTTTAGGGGAAAAGAACAAGCCTGTTCTGACCAACCCCCATTTAAATGCCACCCGTAAGGAGGAGTTATCTTGCAATTTTCACTTTGGTCTTCTCTTCACTCACATCTTTGGGGGACCTACTGTAAGTGGGAACAGGAAGGAGTATTTCTCTATTAAACATACATTCTTCTCTATCTAGGTAATTTGCCTCTTTGGGCAGAAGAAATGTCTATGTTTCTTCTTTAGAAGCAAGCAACCGGGGGGATCCCTGGGTGGCTCAGAGGTTTGGCCTTCAGCCCAGGGTGCGATCCTCGGGTTCGAGGGATCGAGTCCCACATTGGGTTCCCTGCATGGAGCCTGCTTCTCCCTCTGCCTGTGTCTCTGCCTGTGTGTGTGTGTGTGTGTGTGTGTGTGTGTGTGTGTGTGTTTCTCATGAATAAATAAATAAAATCTTAAAAAAAAAAAAAAGCAAGCAAACCTACTTTTTTTTTTTTTTTTTTTTTTTTAACAGAAAGAGAGCATGGGGCAGAAAGGGAGAGAGAATCTTAAGCAGGCTCCACGCTCAGCACAGAGCCCAGTGCAGGGCTCAATCTCACAACCCCTGAGATCATGACCTGAGCTGAAATCAAGAGTCTGATGCTCAACTGACCGAGCCAGCCAGGGGCCCCCAAGGAAGGGTTCTTCAAAAAAAGACAGAACAGCTGCTTTGAGCTATCTCGTAAGTTGGCCACATGTTCTGAGTGATAGAGCAGTAGGTAGAAGGCTGAGTAAGCCTCAAGGTACTACTGGTTCGTAGCGCACATGTAACATTTCCATGCAAGACACTGGTGTAAGTGTATCTGATTATGTCACAGAGCCTGGTGTATGCATTTTAATGTTTTCTTGAAAGCATGAAACAGAGCAAAATTTTTCTTCCTATTCATGAGCTTGTGGATGTTTCTACTAGCATTATTAAATAGCATCCTTTTAATTTCACAGCTAGAGAAACGGAGGCCCATCTGTTGCCCAGGGGCCCAATAGAGCACAGCCTGGGCTCCAATGACCCGGCCAGATGACCACTGTCTTGAAGAGACACCCTCAGACACAACCGCTATTGATACATAGGCACGTGATTCAGGTCCACCGGGCTTCAAGTCTATTCCTGAGGACCTGCTTCCCATTCCAGCCAGCCATCCATGGTGACCACAGCAAGGTCTCAGAGAGGGCCCACGTGGTTCTGCTCTCTTATCAGAAAATTGGAGATAATCGTGCCTATTTTATAGGACTGTGGCAGAGGTCCTAGGAGATACCACATTTAAAACACAGCAGAGGGATCCCTGGGTGGCTCAGTGGTTTAGCGCCTGCCTTCATGCCCAGGGTGTGATCCTGGAGTCCCAGGATCAAGTCCCACATCAGGCTCCCTTCATGGAGCCTACTTCTCCCTCTGCCTGTGTCTCTGCCTCTCTCTCTGTGTCTCTCATAAATAAATAAATAAAATCTTTAAAAAATTTTTAAAAATTAAAAAATAAATAAAACACAGCAGAGGGCAACCCCGGTGGCTGAGCGGTTTAGCGCCGCCTTCAGCCCGGCGTGGGATCCTGGAGTCGTGGGATCTGGAGACCCGGGATCGAGTCCCATGTCGGGCTCCCTGCATGGAGCCTGCTTCTCCCTCTGCCTGTGTCTCTGCCTCTCTCTCTATGTCTCTCATGCATGAATAAATAAAACCTTTGAAAAAATAAATAAAACACAGCAGAGATCACCACCAATAAGAGCTAACAAATAAGAACAATAATCCTCCTAAGGGCTGAGTAGAAGTGAGGTGCTCTTATTATCATTATCCTGGTTGGCTCCCCGCTTTGGTGGCCTACATCTCAGTAGGACCTACCTCTCTCAAACATTCCCTTCCTCAGAAAAGTATTGGACAAATACGTATAATCAACATCTGGGCTCAGTTCTTGGTGGCAGTTAAGACACATACATTACGCTTCCTCAAGAAATTACTGTTAAAAAAAAAAAATTACTGTTAGATACACACCGCTTCTGCCACCACTATTTCTAACCAGTCTTACGGGGGACAAACTAACTACACATTTATAAAGACTAGTGTCATCTGAGCCTTCTTTATGCCATCCCCATTACTGCCCTAGCGACCAAACTAAGGGTTAGCAAAATACACAGTTAACAACAAAAGCATGGGCAGCCCGGGTGGCTCAGTGGTTTGGCACTGCCTTCGCCCCAGGGCGTGATCCTGGCGACCCAGGATCCAGTCCCACATCAGGCTCCCTGCATGGAGCCTGCTTCTCCCTCTGCCTGTGTCTCTGCCTCTCTCTCTCTGTCTCTCGTGAATAAATAAATAAAATCTTAAAAAAAAAATAACAACAAAAGCAGAAAGCAAAACACACAAGCCCCTCACCCCTCCCCCACCTCTGCAAGAGAAACTACAGACTTCCAAATATCTCCCCCCAAATCGTTAACAATGTGTTTCTGGGTGCCTTCTCTTTGAGGCCCTTGAAAACAGATCTCAAGTCTGAAATCCTACCCTGAGGGAGCTGCAATCACCCGTGATGGGCCAGCTCAGACCATATTCTAGCCAAATGCGGCTGCGGTTTAGAAAGGAGTTATTCTTTGCAATAGCACAGCACTGGACAGACTGTCCCAGCTTCTTTCCTGTGTGTGTGGGGGGGGAGAATTTGTATGTGATGAATAAATAACCCGCTCCAAGCCCCAGCAGAAGGAGACTTATTGAAGTTTGGCCACAGATATTGAGGCAGATTTCAAAAGTTTTTAGATTTCCTTTTGAAATTGAAAATAAGGGGTCCAGTCATTAGCAATAAAGTCCAAAATACAAAATGGAAAATTAACAGCATGCTATCCCATTCCTGTTCACCTCAAAAGCTGCAATTAAATCCAACCCTTTGTGGGGCGGGGGGGGGGGGGGGGGGGGGGCTTCCAAGGAAAGTCAAGAGGGACCTCAGGTTTCTGACTCAAACCCCCGGACAGGGTGGCGAGGGCCTTTATTCATTTTCAGGAGGACAGCTCATGTGGAGGTCTGGGGCTGTATCTTTGCCCTGGAATGAGGAAAAGCTTCAGATTTCAAAAGAAGAGAATCACAAGGAAAGATCATTGGGTCATTGCTTTCGCTTCCAGAGTCAAGGGCAGCAAAGGGAGTGACATTCATGCTGTAACTCACGTAGGGAATGAAGTCTCAAGAAAAGTCTAAGAAAAATACTAAGTCATCCAGAATTGGAAAACCAACAACCACCACATGATATTGAAAAGTCACCAGATCCTGACACCTAAACGGACACCTAAACGGATATCTGGAATCCTTACTGACCATCTGATCCTTGGAGGGTCGGTGGGGAGTGTCCCACTTGCAAGGTCATTGAAGACAAAGAGACCCTGGGGTAAGTCTCCAAGAGGAGACAAGTTGTCAGGAAGCACCTGTAAGCCCATCTGCTCTCGGCTCCCTCTCCAGCCCGAGGTGGGGGTGGGGGGCGGGAGGTGTGGAAGCCAGCAGTCCCCTTGGGGGACCTGCCAGAAGGAAGAGGGCCACTCTCTAAAGCACTTGAACTCTGCGGGGAGGCCAGAGAGTCTTTCCAAACGGCCTGCAGCGCCACAGCAAGCCTGGGAGCTCGCAGCCAGAAGAAAACGTGAGGATGTTATTTCAGGAATCCCAAGAACAGCAGCTTGGGAGACCTTTCCCAGAGTTTTCAGTATTGGGTCCTCCTGCGTCCCTCCCTCCGCACTTGCCCCACACGCTCTGAAAGAGAGACTGCGAAGAGACGGAGCAGGCAGGAGGGAGGCGGGGCGGGTGAGGAGCGACCCCGGGAGACCCAGCGGGCAGGGGGGAGGCGGGGCAGGTGAGAGACAGAGCGGGCGGGGGGGAGGCGGGGCAGGGGGGAGACGGAGCGGGCGGGGCAGGTGAGGAGCGACCCCGGGAGAACGGGAGAACGAGCGTGCAGGGGAGGGGCGGGCAGATGAGAGACGGTGCGGGCAGAGGGGGGCGGGCAGGGGGGCGGGCAGGGGGGCGGGCAGGGGAGAGGCAGGGCAGGGGAGAGGCAGGGCGGGCAGGGGAGGGCGGGCAGGGGGGAGGCGCGGGGGGGGAGGCGGGCAGGGGAGAGGCGGGCAGTCGGGGGGGGGCGGGGGGGGGGGCGGCCCGCACCCTCGGCCTCGGGACACTGCAGCGGCAGGTGCCCGGCCGTCCCGGGACCCCGCGTGACAGCCAGTCCCGGGGGTGGGGGGTGCTCGCCCCGCGGGACCCTCCTGGGCCCTCTGGCCGGCCGCGCCCGCAGCCCCGCGCCGCCCCACACCTACTCTCCGAGTCGCTGAAGCCGCTGCTGTCGCTCACGCTCGCGCTGCTGCGCCGCTTCATGCGCTCCAGGTGCTCCTCGTAGTGGAAGTGGCGCTCGTGGAAGGGCGACGCGAAGTCCGCCAGCACCGCGTCAAACTCGCACAGCGCGTCCGTCAGGTCCCCCGCGGCCGCCGAGTCCAGGGCGGGGGCTGCGGGCGGGCGGGCGGGCGGGCTCAGCGCGGGGCTCTGGGACCCTCGGCCGGCCCCCCACGCCGCCCACCCTCCGCCCGTTTTCGAGCTGCGGAAACTGAGCCTCCGCCGTGACCCCAGGTCACCCGGTACCCCGGGCGCCGGAACTCTTCCCCGCACCCCTACGCCCCGTCCGCGGGTGTCCGCGGGTGTGTGTCCGCGAGTGTGTCCGCGGGTGCGTGTCCGCGAGTGTGTGTCCGCGGGTGTGCGTCCGCGGGTGTGTGTCCGCGAGTGTGTCCGCGGGTGTGTGTCCGCGGGTGTGTGTCCGCGAGTGTGTCCGCGGGTGTGTGTCCGCGAGTGTGTCCGTGTCCGCGGGTGTGTCCGCGAGTGTGTCCGCGGGTGTGTGTCCGCGAGTGTGTCCGTGTCCGCGGGTGTGTCCGCGAGTGTGTCCGCGGGTGTGCGTCCGCGAGTGTGTCCGCGGGTGTGTCCGCGAGTGTGTCCGCGGGTGCGTGTCCGCGAGTGTCCGTCCGTGTGTCCGTCCGTCCGCGGCTGTCGGGTACCGGCCCCGGGGCGCGCGGGCGAGCGGGTGGCGGAGCGCAGACTGGGTCAGGACGCGCCCGTGGAGGTGTCGCCAGCCCGGCGCGGGGTCAGGCCGCCCGGGGACCCCCTTTCTGCGGAAGCGCCGGGGCCTGCAGGGCTGGTGCACTCACCTGCGGCGGCGGCGGCCGCGGGGCTGCTCTGCGCGGCGGGAGGCTTCATGGGCGCGCGCGGCCCCGGGCGCGGGGAGGGTCCTGCGGGGTCGGGGCGCCGGGAGGGAGCTGCGCCGGGCGGGCCCCCGCGCGCCCCGGCTCGGTCCGCCTTGCCCGCCCGCCGGCTCCCGGGCTCGCGCGCTCTCCGGCCGCGCCGCCTCCGCTCGGTGCGCTCCCCGCCCGCTCCCCGCCCGCTCCCCGCCCGCTCCCGCTCTCCGCTCTCGCTCCCGCTCCCCGCCCGCTCGGCCGCCGCCACCCCCGGGCCCCGCCGTCTTATAGCCGCGGGCGGAGGCGGGGCGAGGCGGGGCGGGCGAGAGAGTCCCAGCCGCGCCCCGGGGACGCCCCGCCCGCCCCCCCGCCCCCCCCAGCGCCCCCCTCCGGCCACCGCCCTCGCCACGCGCCCGCCCCGAAGCCGGCGACGGGGCCTCGCGGGAGCCCGGGCCGCAGCCCCAGGACTCGCCCTGCGCTTGGCCCGCGCGCCCCGACGCCCCGACGCCCCGACGCCCCGACTCGCTGAAGCGGCCGCGTCGCCCCGGGCCCCGGAGGGCTGCGGACGCCGTGCAGCTCCCCGCTTCCTGCCGCGCGCCCTGCACCCCCTGCAGCCGGGAAGTGGAAGGGCCGAGCTCTGGTTGGCTGCGAGGGACGGGGAGCCCCCGCAGGCCCAGGCGGGGTGGGGGATGGTGGGCAACGGGGCGCAGGGGGTGGGGGCGAGAGGGACACAGAGGTGGAGGCCACGCGGCTGCAGGCCCTAACCGCCCCCATCCCGGCGCCCGAGTGTGACCCAGGCCCGGGCTTTCACGCCAGCCCCGACTCTATTCAGGAGGAGCTTTATTGTCGGGGCAAGAAAGGACTGCGTAGATGCGGCGCAAACCCGGCGCCTTTCGGCGTCCGTAGGGACGGGCCACCTGCGGGGGACCAGTCCCGGCCTTGCAGAGCTCCCCGTGCCGGCCCGGGCCCAGCCACTAGCCGCAGGTGACTATGCAAATGCAAAACGACTAAAATGCACTGAAAAGCTCAAGCCCCTCAAGCTCACCGGACACACACGTCTGCCACCGCGGAGAAAGTTCTATGGGACGAGGTTGCCAGGGTCTCTGAGCCACAAAACTGGCCTCGGAGGGGAGAGAGGCATCTTAACCCTGGTCGTCGAGAGCCTCCTGGGTCACGTCGTGGCACGCACCACTTCCAGCCCCACAGCGATACTGAGAGGTGGAATCACTGCTAGTTGCACAGGTGAGGAAACTGAGGCACCGGAGATGAAGTAGGTGCCAGTCAGGTAGCGATGAAAAGGCAGGTCTGTCTGGTTTGGGAGCCACTTTGGGCTTCACCACACACACCCTTCCTCCCCCACCTGTAAGGTGAAGGACTGAGGCAACACGGGAGAGGCTCCAAGTAAGGAAGCACGTCACCCAGGGCAGCTCCCTGAAGCCACAGGGCTACGTCTATGCATCCTTCATTTTCCCTCTCTTTGTCTTTTTTCCCATCTCCCTTTTAAATTCTTTTTTTTTTTTTTCTTCTTCTCCTTTCCTTCCTCATGCTCTTGGACTTGCCACAGCAGCCAGTGGTGATGCCCTGGGCTTGACCCAGCAGCAACCAATCTGGAAGCTGAGGCCAAGGAGCTGCTTTCCCAATGCAGTTCTGCTTTCGGAGCGGGGGGCTGGGGTGCAGGGTGGTGGACACCCCAGCCCAGGTCACGCATGATGGCTGGGAGTCCGTCAGTGAAAGAATCAGCCAAAGCGATCTTTAGAAGAGCCTACAAAACGCCCCACTTTTTAGCAGCCATGTCCTGAGCGCGTGACAATGAGGTTAGTTAGTTGTTGTCATCTGTACCCCATTTGTAAGGGAACTCATCCAAGCATCGGGGAGGTGGCTGGGCAGAAGGCCCCTCTAGGACGACTGTCACTTTGGCTATGAAACAGTGTCACTGCTGCACACACACTCTCTCTCTCTCCTAATTTTAAATTTTAATATACAGGAAAATATAGGGAATTAGGTAATAGTACTCTGTATCCACAGTGAGAATTAACACGTTACCATATTGTTATTTTTGCCTTGGGTATTTTTTGAGACAAAGCATACGATAAAGTACACCGATCTTGAGTGTGCCCTTTGATAAATATTTACCTGTGCATCCATCTGTGTGATTGCCAACCAGATCGAGATGTGGTATTTTGTCTTCATCCCCCAAAGGGTGCCTACGCCATTTTCTAGTCAAGAACACCCCCTGAGGGGCAGCCTGGGTAGCCATTTAGCGCCGCCTTCCGCCGGGCGTGATCCCAGAGTCCCGGGTTCGAGTCCTGCATCAGACTCCCTGCATGGAGCCTGCTTCTCCCTCTATGTCTCTGCCTCTTTCTCTCTCTCTCTCTCTCTCTCTCTCATGAATAAATTTTTTTTAGAAATCTTAAAAAAAAAAAAAATAACACCCGATGAGTAACCCCTATTCTGAATTCGGTCACCAGGAATTCTGCCTACTTTGAAAACTCCTTAAAATCACACCATGTGTGTTCTTGCACATTTGGCTTCTTTTGTTTAGCATAATGCCTTCGAGATTCATCTATATTGTTGCGGTATTAAGCCGTCCTCCGGCTGGTGGACATTTGGGTTGTTATTTTGCTGTTGTTTGTCGCTGTTGCTACTGTAAGTGGCTTTGCAATGAGGATCCTTGGGCCTGTCTCTTTGGTGTACATGATAGAGTCTCTAGGATATGCATCGAGGAGGAGCATAACCAAATTGGATGATCTCTAGTCATCGGCTAACATAAACAAAGCTGCTATGAACAGCTGGGGTGTATTTCTTTTGGGGCACACACTCACTTCTCTTGAGTTTATACCCAGGAGTGGCATTTCAGAATCACAGCATGGGCATATGCTTAGCTTTCAAAGATACTGCCAAACAGTTTTCAGACCAACAGCGGTTGAATGAATCTACACTCCCTGCCATGTGTAAGAATTCCAGTTTCTCCATATTGTGTCAAAATATGATATTGTTAGACGTGTTAATTTTAGCCATTCTGGTGACGGTGTCTGGCACCTAACTGCAATTCTTCTTCTTCTCCTTTCCACCTCTCCACCTCCCCTCCCACCTCCCTCCTCCTCCTCCTCCTTCCTTTTCCTGTGGCTTTAATTTACATTTTCCTAATTAAGTAATTAAATTGACCACTTTTCCCCTACACTTCGAGTGCTCTTATGTATTTATTTTTAAATATTTTATTTATTTCCTTGAGGGAGAGAGAGCACACCGAGGGAGAGGGAGACGCAGACTCCCCTGCTGAGCAGAGAGCCCTAAGTGAGGCTCAACCCCAGGACCCCGGGATCATGACCTGAGCCCAAGGCAGCGGCTTAAATAACTGAGCCATCCAGGTGCCCCTCAAATACTTTGAATAAGAGAAATAGAACAATGCAGACAAGGTCAGTATCCCCCTTGGTTGGGATCCCTGGGTGGCTCAGTGGTTTAGCGCCTGCCTTTGGCCCAGGGCGCGATCCTGAAGTCCTGGGATCGAGTCCTGCGTTGGGCTCCTGGCATGGAGCCTGCTTCTCCCTCTGCCTGTGTCTCTGCCTCTCTCTCTCTCTCTATGTCTATCATGAATAAATAAATAAATCTTAAAAATATATATATATATCCCCCTTGGTTGTCCTTCCCAGCCCTATCCCCCTCCCTCCCCAGAGACAACCAACTACCAGGAATTTGCTAAGTACCCTCCCACGCCATGTTTTTGTACTGAAATTATATTGATATGTTTACGTAAAAAAAAAATGTATGGTAAGGCTTTATATAGTTTTAAAATTTGCATAACTACTTTAATGCTGCAACATGCTTTGTTTTCGC
Source organism: Canis lupus baileyi (assembly GCF_048164855.1). Taxonomy (NCBI): domain Eukaryota; kingdom Metazoa; phylum Chordata; class Mammalia; order Carnivora; family Canidae; genus Canis; species Canis lupus. Next base: position 52,235,473 of record NC_132854.1, on the reverse strand, counting down.
TCAACATTGTCTTTACATATGTTGATACACACAGATCTAGTTTATTCACTGAATCTGCCAAATCGAATTCCATTTAATGACTACAGAACGGTTTATTTATCCACTCTTCAGTTGATGGGGATTTGTTTTCAGTTCTCCTCTGTCAACAAACGATGCTTCAGTTAACGCGCCCTCACCTATCTCTATGGCTTACAGGAGTCCACTGCTGTAGAACCAGACATAGGGCAGAGGTTAAACCTGTGGTCCACAGGGCCTTCTGACTTGTTCCATTTTCTAGCCCAGGGCCTCCTGTGGTCCCAGCCACATGGTCATATTGACAAAGATGTTAAGTGACCTCGCTGTTCAAATATGACCTTGTCCCTTACTGAGGAGGGGTGGGGAGCCATGAACCTAAATTAACCAGACCTGAACCTAAATTAACCATACAGCCTCACGCTGGGATTTACACACATTTCTGGTCCCAGAAGGTCATTTGGTCACACAGGTTTCCTTCCAGAAAAAAAGACTTAAGGCTGCTTATGATTTTGAAACAGGGCACCTTCTGGGGCACCTGGGTGGCTCAGTCAGTTAAGCTGCGGCCTTCGGGTCAGGACATGATCCTGGGGTTCTGGGATCCAGGCCCACATCAGGCCCTCCTGCTCAGAGAACCTGCTTCTCCCTCTCCCTCTGCCCCTCACTGACGGCTCGTGCTCCCTCTCTCTTTCTCTCACACTCTCTCTCTCTCCCAAATAAACTTTTAAAAAAATCTTTATTTTTTTTTAAAGAATTATTTATTTATTCATGAGAAACACACGGAGAGAGAGAAGCAGAGACATAGGCAGAGAGAGATGCAGGCTCTTCTCAGGAGCCTGTTGTGGGACTCGATCCCGGATCCCAGGATCACGACCTGAGCCGAAGGCAGACGCTCAACCCTTGAGCCACCCAGGTGCCCTTAAAAAATCTTTAGAAAAAGAAACAGGGCAACTTCTTACATTTTTAAAGACCAGTTCTCGATCTAAATTGGCATCTCTTCCGCATTCACACCACCGACCACTCTCTCCTTGAAACTTATCCTGAATATCCACCTAACCCCCTAACCACCTCACCACATCTCCTCAGGGCCCTGTTGAATCCTCCTCTGTGAAATTACACTCTGACCTCCCAACAGGTCTCTCCTTGGCCAACCTTTTCTCACGCTGCATTCTAAATTGAGAAATCAGACTTCATCAAAATTTAAGACTTTGGTTCATCAGAGAGACCATTACAAAAAGAAAAAGACAAGCCACAGACTGAAAGAAAGTGCTGCAATACATACATCTGACAAAGGATTTGTTTTTAGAACATAGAAAAACCGGGATTCCTGGGTGGTTCAGTGGTTGGGCGTCTGCCTTTGGTCCAGGGCATGATCCTGGAGTCCCAGGATTGAGACCCGCATCAGGCTCCCTGCATGGGGCCTGCTTCTCCCTCTGCCTGTGTCTCTGCCTCTCTCTCTCTCTCTCTCTGTGTGTGTGTGTGTGTCTCTCTCATTAATAAATAAATAAATTTTTTTAAAAGAACATAGAAAAACCATCTACAAAGGAAACATGGGCTAAACACTTGAACACACACCTGACAAAAATAAGGTCTATGAATGACCAGTAAACACGTGAAGAGTCAAACATGGGATTACCCTGCAATCTAGCAATTCTCCAACATCTTTACCCAAGAGAAATAAAAAATAATGTAAAAATGCGTTTTTATTCATAGTAGCCCAACACTGGTAATAACCGAAACATCCATCAACAGAAGAATAGACGTACAATTCTGTGATGTATTCCTACAACAGAATACTGCTCAGCAATAGGAAGAACAAACTATTGACACACACAGAACAATTTCTAGATGAATCTTAGAAATATTATGCTTGCAAGGCTCCTGCTGTCGGCAGAATGACAGCCCCTCAAAGGTGCCCGGGTCCAAATCCCCATAATCATGTGGCAAAATGACCATCATGGGATGAAGGTTGAGGACCTTGAGAGGGAGAGATAACTCTGGATCACTGGGGTCCTTAAAAGCAGAGAACCCTTCCTGGCTGTGGTCAGAGGGAGATGTGACCAAGGAAGAATGGTGTGAAGTCCAACAGTGCTGCCTTTGGAGATGGAGGGAGAGACAGCAAGCCAGGGGTGTGAGTGGTCTCTAGAAGCAGAAAAAGGCAAGGAAAGAAAATCCCCTAGAGCCTCCACAAGGGAACACAGCTCCGCCAACACCTTGACTTTGGCTCACAGAGAAAAACTATTGGACTTGTAACCTGTAAGATCATAAATTTCTATGGACTTCAGCAGCTAAGTTTGTGGCAATCTGTTGTAGCTGCAACTAGATACAGTCTCCACTGGTTTTCTTATATTTTGAGAGTTGACTCAAGCGTATTTTTTAAAATTCCTTCAAACCGGTATTTTCCCAAGTTTTTTTTATTTGTTTCTATGTTTGTCTTTTTACTCCTAATCTTTTCTTTTTTTAAGATTTTATTTATTTATTTGAGAGAGAGCAAGAGAGAGTGTGAGCCTAGGAGGGAGAAGCAGACTCCCTGGTGAGCAGGGAGCCAGATATGGGGCTCGATCCCAGGACCCCAGGATCATGACTGGGAGCCCAAGGCAGATGTTTAACCAACTGAGCCACCCAGGTGCCCACTCCTAATCTTTCTATCTCTGCTAATCTCTCTGTGCTCCGCAGCTGTCCTGGGGCCTTTTCTTCATTTGTACTTTCTTTTCACTTCTCCTGCGTGGTGCGTATCTCTCCAGTCTGTGTTCTTTAGGCATACATTGCTGTATGTGCTTTAAATAGAATCCTACCTTATATACTGCTTAATGACCTGTGACCATAAGATCAGGTTCCATGTCTTCAAAGATTCTCCTCATCATTTTCACGGGTATAGGCATAGATTACAATTGATCCATTCCCCACTTTGCACATTTAGATTGTTTTCACTTTTATAGACAATACTTGGTTGAATATTTTAGTAGCGATATATTTAGGCTCATTCATGATTGTTTCCTTAGACTACATTCATAGATTTACTCATAGAATAAATTTATAAATTGCTGGGTCAAAGAAAATACACAATTCTAAGTCTCTTTAGTGTGTAATTTCCAACCAATCAATCAACACAAAGATTACACTACCTAGGGCATGGCTGCAAAAAATGCAAGGCAATATTAGCGCATCAGTCAAATTCCTTTAGATACTCTCCTACTGACCAGCCTTCAGAAATGTTAACATTCTGAGCTGTTTTCTTAACTAAAAAAAAAAAAAGTTGTAAAAAAAAAAATACTGTGAGCTCACATGTTAACAATCTGATACAAAAGAAGCACCTACTTTCTGAAATGCCACCTTTCTTACACTGGTGCTCTGTGAGGGCACCTTACAATGTAGGGCCTGTTTTATAAAAGCACATTTGTTTGATTTCAAGGTCCGGCTGTGCAGGGGGCCTGGGGGCATTCCCATCCTCTTTTGTGCTCTGAATGCCGACTAAGCACTTTGTTGTCAACCACAGGGTCTGGGCTCTGCATAGCAATACCATGCCTTTTAGATTAAATCTGATTTCTTCCTTCAAGTGGATGCTTTATTCTTATAGCGAGCAGGGCACAGAGTTCAGAGAAAGAAGATCATGTTTTATGATGTTTATTAATGTCTCAAAACTATGTGCCCATCTGTTCCAAGTCTGAAAGAAATCAAAGTTACACTTACAGAAAATCAGGCACAGTGAATCAATCAATTAATTAACTGTTATTGAGTGCCATTGATGTGTAAGGCAACAGGAATAACCAAAATCAGAGAGCGAACTTAAAATACATTAGTAAATATTTTTTCCTTTAGTTTTAGTTGCTTTTCCTGGAATATTAGAGGAACATTTAAGTTTGCATTGTGTTTTTCTAGATGTTTGGGGTTTTTTTCTTAGCCTGGAAGAAGACCATAGGAGCTTTTAAACTCTCCTATTTTTATTCAAAAGATGCTTTTCAAAATTAAGGAAATTGAATTTGCCATACGAAAATCGGCCTTTTGTGTTTCCTCTTTCATGAAATATGTGTCATTTGCCTATTTTGCTATTGTGGTGTCCTTTCCTCACAGGTTTGTAGGAATTCTTAAAATATTTTTGATCCAGATTCTTCATTGTATGTGACACATCTTCCCTCAGTTTATAGCTCATCTTTCCACCTTCTTTAACAGGTCTTTTGTTGAATACAGGTTAATTTTATTATTGTCAGATTCACACTTCTATTTTGTAGTGAGCTTTTTTGGTGTCAACTGTTTAAGAAATCCTCCCCTACCCTCAAGACCTAAAGTTATTTAACCATGTTTTCTTCTAAACATTTTTAAGTTTTGCTTTTGACAGTTGAATCCTTAATCCATCTGGAATTGATTTGCATGTCTGATGTCAGATGGGAATCTGATTTACTTTTCATATGGATAATCATTTTTTCCTGTTCCATTCATTAAATTCTTCATAAATAATCCAGGAAATGCAAATCAAGACCATAAAGAGATACCAATTTACGTCCATCCGATTCGCAAAAATTAAGACATCTGGCAATACCAAGTTCTGAAGAAGACCAATCAATAGGATATCTTAACACATTGCCGGGGAGAGCATAGGTTGCTACGACTACTTTGGAAAACAGTCTGGCATTGTCTTGAGAAGGTGAACTTTCACCCACCCTACCACCAACCCACATTCCATTCCTGGGTATAAACTGAGGAAAACTCCAGGTATGCACCAGGAGAGAGAACCACGCATATGAAGATCTCCACTGCAGCTCTCTGCATCACAGCAAGAAATGTGAATGAACTCCAGTGTCCTGGAGGCCAGATAAATATATGCCAGTGTATGGGGCAGCCCGGGTGGCTCAGCGGTTTAGCGCCGCCTTCAGCCCAGGGCCTGATCCTGGAGACCCGGGATCGAGTCCCACATCGGGCTCCCTGCGTGGAGCCTGCTTCTCCCTCTGCCTGTGTCTCTCTGCCTCTCCTTCTCTCTGTGTCCCTCATGAATAAATAAATAAAATCTTTAAAAAAAATATATATATATATATATGCCAGTGTAGTCACCCAGTGAAATACTACATAGTGGTGAAGATGAATGAATCACAGCAGCCACAACAATACGGATGACTCTTAGTAATAGAAAACTAAATGGGAACAACGTCCTGGAAGATTATATAGGGCATAACATCTTTTCTATAAAAGTCATAAACAATTAAAACTAATCATTATGTGGTTTGCATGCATGTATGTGTGATTAAAAATATTTTATTTATTTTTATTATAGCACCCAGACAGGACCCATGGGCAGAAAGAGCTGGCCTGAGATTGTGAGGAGCAATTGATTATTATTATTTTTTAAGAGTTTATTTATTTATTTGAGAGAGAGCATGAGAGAAGGAGTACAGGCGGTGGGGAGGCAGAGGGAAAGAGAGAAGCAGGCTCCCCCGACTGAGCAGTGGGGCTCTATCCCAGGACCCTGAGATCATGACCTGAACCAAAGGCAGACACTTAACCGGTGGAGCCACCCACATGCTCCAATAAAAAATATTTTAGATAAAGAATGAATAAAAGTACAAAATTTTGAATTGTGGCTCTATGTAGTGGGAGGAGTCCCGGGGTGGGGGTGGTAAATGGGCCAGGGCAGGAGCACATGAAAGATGGAAGTTATGGTCAGTGTGTTCCTTCTCTAATTGGATAATGAGTTCATGAGTGTCCGTTAATTTATCAACAAATAAACACCCAAGCCAGGCATGGACCAGAAATGAGTGGGAGGTAAACCAAGGGTGATGAGTCCAACCCAGTGCCTGAGGTCCATTGAAAATACAGTCGGAGGAGAAAATCCACACAGACCCTTTATGAAGTGAGCTAAGGTATGAAGTAACAGTGCTTAAAAACAAAGATCAAAAGCTATTTGGGCTAAGTAACAAATATTAATAAGTCAAAAATCCTCACCCTAATAATTTTTTCACCAGTTCCTGATTAGCCATTAGTTAATAAATACACAGTCTACTTGAATTCTATGTGCTTTCGGGCCTGTTTGGACCAGAGTGGGAAAAAAATATATATAAATTCTCCAGGGAGGCGCTGGATAGAGAAACAAGCTGACTAAGAACACTCTAGATTCTTTATGAACTGCCCTTATATCACAAGAATAAGTTAAAGACCTGAGTTTCCAAACTTTTAATCAAAGCAGCTTAAATTTTTCCATGATTTTACAACGTTTGCATAGTGTTCTCATATAATGCTTTATTTGATCATGGGGCAAGAACCCTGAGAACTTATCAAATCAAGGCTGTCAGATGTATTTTTTTTTTAAAGATTTTATTTATTTATTCATGAGAGACACAGAGAGAGAGGCAGAGACAAAGGCAGAGGGAGAAGCAGGCTTCATGCAGGGAGCCCAATGTGGGACTCCATCCAAGGACTACAGGATCCTGGGCTGAAGGCAAGCACTCAACCACTGAGCCACCCAGGCGTCCCAAGGCTATCAGATGTTTGTGACAAAAAAAAAAAAAAAAACACTTTAAAAATAGAACTGACTTCTGATGTTATTTCAAAATGGAGTCTCTGGGTAAAAGTTAAGGCATCCCAAAAAGTGGAATGTAAATTTCAGCATGATTTTTTTTGTGCTTCGAATTCTTTAAATCTTCATCTAGGGATGCCTGGGTGGCTCAGTGGTTGAGCATCTACTTTCAGGTCAGGGCTTGGTCCGGATCAAGGCCCCCATTGGGCTCCCTGCAGGGAGCCTTTTTCCCCCTCTGCCTGTGTCTCTGCCTCTCTGTGTCTCTCATGAATCAATAAATAAAATCTTTAAATAATAATCTTCATCTAAACAAGAGATTATCTTATGGTTGTTCTAAAACTCCAATTCAACAAATATTTGTTGAGTTACTAAAACATGCAAGGACTGTGCTTGGATCTAGGAATGAAAAATGAACAAGAAAGACAGTAATAGCCATGGAGCTGTAGAGAAACAATGTTGAATATAATTAATGTATTTCTATTTTAATTTTGAAAAAAATGCATCATGTGCGATACCTTCTATGGGGTTTATTTGGCGTTACCTAGAGCACATCCAGTAGAGTTGATAACCCCTTCTATGTCCCCACTGGACCTTGCTTGTGTTTCCTATACTATAGTATTCATCGTGCTGACCTGCAATTATTTGTATACATATCTGCAGCAGACATCTACTACTTTTGTTCTGGCCAGGTTCTTTTCTTCTCAGAAACTCCTTTCTCCACCTACTGGGGCTATCACTTATATGGCCCCCACCTCTCCCACACACAGGGGAGGCACCAGATGCAGCCTGGCCACCCAGAGGCTTGATGGGACCCTGGAAGAGAAAGAATTCATCTCTCTCTCAAATTACTGGTACTAATATCACAGATACCTAGAACTTTGGCTCCATAGGAAAATCTAAGAACCCACTGGAGACCAGTGTTGTGGGGTAGAAAGAGACCCAATTCTTTTTTTTTTAAGATTTTATTTATTATTCATGAGAGACACACAGAGAGAGAGGCAGAGACACAGGCAGAGGGAGAAGCAGGCTCCATGCAGGGAGCCTGATACAGGACTCAATTCGGGGACCCCAGGATCATGCCCTGAGCCAAAGGCAGATGCTCAACCACAGAGCCACCCAGATATCCCAAAAGAGACCCAATTCTGATGAAATACTTGAAGCCTTGGGGACCCCTGGGGGGCTCAGTGGTTGAGCGTGTCTGCCTTGGGCTCAGGTTGTGATCCCCGGGTCCTGGGCGCCTGCTTCTCCCTCTGCCTTTGTCTCTGCCTCTCTCTGTGTGGGTGTGTCTCTCATTAATAAATACATAAAAATCTTTAAAAAAAAAAAAACAAAAGAAAAGAAATACTTGAAGCCTGAATCCAGAGGTGCCTGATACCCACATCCCTGAAATTCCCAATTAAAAGAACCATATATATTGAATTTTAGCTTAAGATCATTAGATTAATTTTCTCAGCACTCAAACCTGGGAAAATCCCAGCTAACACTGTATGTGTCTCCTCTCTGAGACTGTGAGCTTCTAGGAGCAACTATGAGTAAGGGCCTAACTGGCACCAACAATCCGGTGGCAGCTGCTCACATAGCACGCAGAATGCCTAGATGAAGTTTTTCAGCTTCTAGGGCAGGTGCATGCAGCCCTAGATCCACACACTCCTATGAGGATCCATGAGAGGATGTGTAAAAGCAGATTTTTCAGGTGAAAAAGTTAATACATATCATTAAACTATTGCTTTGAGTATCAAAGATGCTCAAAGGAAGCCCAAACGGAGAAAATTCAAGAACTCTCAGTGGTGTAAAGGCTGTGCCTAGCCAACTCCGCCTCCTTTCGCTGATAGCAGTCATCACATCTGGAAACAGAGAGCCAGAGGAGAAAGAGTTTTGCTAGAGCTTTCCAAGTCTAGAGGATGCAAATGCTTGCTATATTCCAGAAAAAATCATGCCATGTTTGGTTGGTTGGTTGGTTTTGTATGGGAGGATGCCTTCTGGTTTGTTCTTCTAAGCCCATGGGAGGGATCCAGCTGGGGACTGTGAGATAAGACAAGAAATCCAACCCCTCTGGCCCCCAGCCCCCACCCCATATCACATGTCTAAACGCCTCCTATGCTCCCTCCCAACCCATGGGATCCCTTGAGCACTGACTAAATCCAATCTAATCTCTAGCTTCCCTTATTTTTTCTTTATTTCTTTTGTTGTTGTGGTGGTGGTGGCAGTAAAATACACATGATGTAAAATTTACCTTCTTAACCATTTTCACGTGTACAATTAATTCAGCGGCATTAAGTGCATTCACATTGTTGTGCAGCCTTCACCACCATCCGTCCCCAGAACTTGGTTTCCTGTGACTGCCACAACAAATATTACCACAAATTTGGTGGCTTACAACAACAGGACTTTATTTGCTCACAGTTCTAGAAACCAGAAGTCCAAAATCAAGGTGTCAGCCAAACACACTCCCTCCAAAGACTGTGGGGGGAAATCCTTCCTTGCCTCTTCCAGCTTTTGGTGGCTCCAGGAGGCATTCATCAGCTCATGACTTTATCATTCCTATCTCTGCCTCTGTCCTCCCAGGACCTTTTCTGACTCTGGGCCTTTTTTTTTCTCTCAGAAGGGTGTTTGTCTTTGGATTTAGGGACCCTCCTCTGGGTAATCCAGGATGATCTCATCTTGAGATTTTTAACTTAATCACTTTTCAAAGACTCTTTTTCCAAATAGATCATAATCACAGGTTCTGGGGGGTTTGGGACTTGGAGATATCTTTCTGGGGGCCACAATTCAACCCACTGAGCTGGGTTACCCCAGAGGCATTGCCGAGATCGAGAGTTGAATGCAAATGCATTATGAGGGAAGCACCAACAGGAGAGAGAAAAGTGTTAGGGAAGAGAAGGAACCCAATATAGGGTTAGGGTTAGGGTCAGGGTTAGCAAATTACCACTGAAAAACTAGTAGCATTCACTTCCATAGGGAACCTTAAGGTTGTATAGAACACACCTCAGGACTATCCCACCTGCAAATCAAGGGAGCTCAGAATCTCTTATCATTGACTGAAGGCTGTCCCCAGGGGCATGAACTCCTTGACACTTGTCTCCCTCACACTCAGGCAAAGGGAAAGCTCTCAGGAACAGTCATATATATATTTGGAATAGGACACCTTCTTTGCATCCTAAAATGCCTAGTGCCTCAGAGAAGGAGGTGGGGCACTGATAGCATCTGCCACTAGGCAAATCCTAAGTGTTCACTTTATTGCTTACATTGAGACTAAAGAAGTTGCTACTAGAGTTGCCCACTGAAAGATCATTAAAATAATATTTGATGGAAGATCACTAAGGGATTTGGGGCATAAAGCTGAGAAGAATGTCAAAGAATAGAGTGTCATTAGCATGCAAATCACTTCCAGTCTCCTTTGCACATTTATTAGGACAAAGTCAATCATTATATAGATTGATTACAGGGACATATAGTAAAAGATATGATTTTAAAAATGGGATAAGTAAAAAAAAAAATGGGATAAGTAGGAATATGTGATATTCATCAATATGAAGTATTTATCTTTGAATACATGCATCAAGAGTTTATTTTTATTTTTTATTTTTTTATTTTTGCTCCAAGAGTTTAAAAGGCCAATAATATTTTACTTTACGTTGAATACTTTTAAAAATATGTAACATATTTACTTGTTTTTTAACACAGAGCCTATGGTTACTGCAGGTTTTTAAGGTTCTAATTTCAATTTATGTAAGTTTTTTTGTTCTGAAGAATTAAGATACTGTGATCAACACAAAATATTGAATTTTGAATGTAAACATAGGTTTAAGGAGGGAAAAAAAAGAATGATGTATAATGTCCTGCTGTTAATAAAGTACTTGTTCCTTTTTTTTTTTTTTTAATGGATGAATTTAGATTTCACTGCATAAGGGGACAAGAGTGATGTGGTTGTTTTATTTTAAAATGTAAGAATTTGTAAAACCCGGGAAATAACATCCTTTGCAATTCCATTTATGTACAATGAAAACTTTCACAAGTCACTGTAGAATTCTTTTTGGAAGCATATGAACTAAGCTCTGTATCCGAATCCCAAACTTCCAGGAAAGAGGGTCTGATGGTCCAGTGGGGGTCAGATAGCTACTCTTGGTGGAATCCACTGTGGTCCGTGAGGTGGGGACACAACTCTTGCTGTCCCTCACCAAGGACCACAAGGGGTTGGCTAGTATATGATCACTAGGTTTCAGAGAAGGGGGTGGTACCTTAAAAAAGCTTGACTACCTAAGGAAGGTTTTTATTTTATTTTTTAAATTTTATTTGTTTATTCATGAGACACACAGAGAGAGGCAGAGACACAGGCAGAGAGACAAGCAGGTCCCATGCAGGGAGCCCGACACAGGACTCGATCCCAGGTCTCCAGAATCACATCCTGGGCTGAAGGCAGTGCTGAACTGCTGAGCCACCCAGGCTGCCTGGAAGGTTTTTATTTAATATGAAAGTGGTTTTTATATGTAGAACCCTAGTGAACTGATTTTTATGCTTAATCCATTCTTTAAAAAATATTTTTTTTTATTGAGGGAATGGACTGTGGTCACTTGGAAATATATTGGCACCAATTCCCCAAAAATATCTCTGAGGCACACTGATTTTCAGAGGCAATGGAGGATGCTGGGTGTGCAGCCAGGCCCCACCACCTCCGTCTCCACTTAGGTTGAGAGGCAGGTCAGCTCTGTGTTCATGGATGGAAATACTCAGAACATGAAGTATCACATAAACCTCCCTCATGTAATAAATTTCCATCCTTCTTCCAGGCAGTGGTCCAATGTATATTTTAGATTCCTTCTTGAGCATCTGTCAGCGTCTCTACCTCTTACTTCATAAGCCAACCTATATTTTGCTCTTATATTTTTAATCAGGTTGAGTAATGCAGCTACCAGTCAAGGACAAAATTGGATTGATTTTCTGTGGCTATGAATAACACAACAGGGAATAAAAAGGAAACAAGTACAGACAGTGTGTCTCCAGAGAGGTTCACGAGAGTCTCCGAGGAACATCAGGCTCCAATTCAGTGTTTCCCAGAATTTCAGACATTTTTGTACTCTCTTCATGAATTTTGTTACACTCATTTACTACTTGCACTTTTAAAGGAAAAAAAAACAGCTGTATTGAGATATAATTCACCTGTGTAACGTGTACAATTCCATATTTTTAGTATATGTCCAGAGTTGTGCAACCATCACCATAATCTAATTTTAGAATATTTTCATCCCCCACAGAAGAAAGCCCAAGTCCATTAGCAGTAGCTCCCCATTCCCCCCACACACACCTGCTCCCCAGCCCTAAAGAACCATTCATCTACTTTACGCCTCTGTGGATTTGCCTATTCTGACTTTTCATATAGGTGAAATCATAAAATTTGTGACTGGCTTTTTTCACGTACATAATGCTTTCAAGGTTCATCCACGTTGGAGAATGAATTAGTCCTTCAATCCTTTTTATGGCCAAATAATATTTCATGAAATGTATATACCACTGTATTAGAGTTCCCCAGAGAAACAGAACTGACAAAGTATGTGCATATTATATATATATAGAGAGAGACAGAGACAGAGACAGAGAAAGACAGAGAGAGACAGAGCTCAAGATTTATTTTTAAGGGTTGGCTCATGTTCCTGGAGGCTTGGGGAGTCCAAACTGTGAGGGAGTAGGCTGACGGTCCAGAGACCCAGGGAAGAATTGCAGTTTGAGTCCAAAGGCTGTCGGATGGCAGTATTCCTTCTTGCTCAGGGCAAGTCAGTCTTTTGTCTTCTTTGGGCCTTCAACTGATTGGACAAGGCTCACCTGCTTTACTTAGACTCCACCAATTTTTTTTTTAAAGAATAACAAGGTTTATTTATTTTATTTATTTATTCATGAGAGACACACAGAGAGAGGCAGAGACTTAGAGGGAGAAACAGGCTCCTCACAGGGAGCCCGATGCAGGACTTGATCTCTGGACCTGGGATCACGCCCTGAGCCAAAGGTAGACAACTCAACCACTGAGCCACCCAGGCGTCCCTCCACTGATTTTTTTTTTAAGATAGATTTATTTATTTATTTATTTATTTATTTATTTATTTATTTATGACACAGAGAGAGAGAGAGAGAGAGGCAGAGACACAGGCAGAGGGAGAAGCAGGCTCCCTGCGGGGAGCCCAAGGTGGGACTCGATCCCAGGCCCCAGGACCACAACCTGAGCCAAAGGCAGAAGCTCAACCACTGAGTCACCTGGTGCCCCTAGACTCCATCATTTTAAATGTTAATCACATCCGGGGGCAGGGGGGCACCCGGGTGGCTCTTGGTTGCAGCTTAGCTCGTGATCCAGTACCCGAGCAGCGTGTCCCAGAATGTGGCTGGACGGTAACACCAGAACCCCCCCGAAGAGGGGCCCCCCCATACCTCTGTGACTCCATTGCACCCAAGGTCGGGATGGCTCCCAGAGACCTGTCACTTCTGCTTTAACGGATTGGCCTTAGTGAATTTCCCCAGCTGAGTCGGAATCCAGTCCCTTTCCGAGGACACGACCTATGACAGCCATTCCCAAGGTCACTGCAAGATTCCGGGAGTTTGGTTTAATGAATGACCGACCGGGTGGGAGGAAAAGCTAAAAGCACAGAGAATCCAAACACACTGCCCAAGTCCGACTTTCCTGATGGCCTGAGCAGCAGCTGCCGTCCGCCCCAGTCGCTTCCTCCTTTCAACGTCTGGCAGCAGGTACTAAGAAGCAGAAATGAGATGCAAAGACCATCCGCCGGCCGCAGAAAGGTGACCAAGGGAGGCAGGGCTGGAAAAGCCCAACGAAGAATAATCGATCTCCAAAAAATCACAAGCTGATTCACGCTGGGAAGAGCTGCTGAGCACCCCCCCCCAAGACTGCACCAGGCACAGAGGGGTACAGATGCATGAGGGGGTGCAGGAACCCCTCTCCCTCTGCCCAGGTAGGGAGACGAAGTGCCCGTCACATTGGATATCTGCACAGGAGAGGTCCCAAGGTGTGCCATCTGATCCGATGAGTTCAGGGGGAGGAATGGGAGAGTGGCCAGTGCGCTGATGCAGGAGGCCAGGGAGCAGAGGCTGCGGAAGAGGGCTGGCGGGGAGGCTGGCGGGGAGGCTGGCGGGGAGGCTGGCGGGGAGGCTGGAGCACCAAGGCTCCTGGACGGATGGCGCTGGGCACGGGAGGGAGAACGCAGAATGGAAGCCGAACATTATAAATGGTGTGTGTGTGTGTTTTTTTTAATCAATTAATTCCTTTGTCCCCAGAACACCTGGGTGGCTCAGCGGTTGAGCATCTGCCTTCCACTCAGGTCATGATCCTCTCTCTTTCTCTCTCTCTCTTTCTCATGAATAAATAAATAAAATCTTTAAAAAAAATTCCTTTGTCCCCCTTTGGGTCCTGTATTTCTGATTCAGGTGGGCAGATGGAATGCTAACCGTAGCCCTGAGCCTACGTGGTCTCCTAGTTGTTGGCACTGGTTAAGTAAGAAAGCTGCTGACTGACATGAGAAGCTGTTGATGGATGAAGGAACAGGCAAAATGCTAAGCAGAGCCGGTTAAAACTGACTTCACGGGACGCCTGGGTGGCTCAGCGGTTGAGCGTCTGCCTCTGGCTCAAGATGATCTGGGATCAAGTCCCGCATCAGGCTCCCTGCATGGAGCCTTCTTCTCCCTCTGCCTCTGTCTCTGCCTCTGTCTCTGTGTCTGTCATGAGTAAATAAATAAAATATTAAAAAAAAAATGACTTCACAGAGGCGTCCAGGTGGCTCAGTCGGTTGGGCATCTGCCTGTGACTCTGGTCGTGATCCCAGGGCTCTGATCGAGCCCGAGCCCCACATCCTCTGCTCCGTGGGGAAACTGCTGCTCCCTCTACTGCTCCCCCTGCTTGTGCATGTGCTCGCTCTGTGTGTCAAATAAATGAATAAGTAAAATCTTAAAAAAAAAAAAACCTGACTTCCAGATCTGAGGTCTGAAAATATTTGCAAGAAAAACTCCTACCAGCTAGTCCTCTGCAGTATCTTGCCTGAAAAAATGTATGCTCCTACCCACACTGTTGTGTATCTTGTGTCCATGAAGGGGCCTTTTATTTTATTTTTTTATACATTTATTTTTTATTGGTGTTCAATTTGCCAACATATAGAATAACACCCAGTGCTCATCCCATCAAGTGCCCCCCTCAGTGCCCGTCACCCAGTCACCCCCACCCCCCGCCCACCTCCCCTTCCACCACCCCTAGTTCGTTTCCCAGTGAAGGGGCCTTTTAAACGTTGCCGCTCTCTTCTGTGTTGCGTAAACTTTAATCGCCAAACATAACACACGGGGTGGCAATGGTGTGGTGTTCAGAGAGTGGAAAAAAGCCGGGTAGAAAGGACAGGATGCCTGGAATTTCCTTTACATGTTCCAGAAAAAATAGTGGGGAGGAGATAAGGGAACAGGTAAAAATCAGACCACTGGGACCAAGTGAGGTGAATGTGGACCACACTTCTCAACTCATTTCTGTCAGTTGAAGCTGGGCAATCGGTACATGAGAGTTGTACTCCTATTCTCCTGTTTTCTCTACTTGTGTGTGTATTTGAAAATTTCCATAATAATTTTTTAATGATTTTATTTCTTTATTCATAGGAGACACAGAGAGAGAGAGGCAGAGACACTGGCGGAGGGAGATGCAGGCTCCACACAAGGGAGCCCAATGTGGGACTCGATTCCAGGACCCTGGAATCATGACCTGAGCCAAAAGCAGACACTCAACCACTGAACCACCCCGGCGTCCCAACATTACAAGTTTTTAAAAGGAGAAAAAAAAAAGTCACCCATCATAATCCCACTGCCTTCTGCTGACACCTTCCAGCCCCCACTCCAGGCGGACATAATTTACAAGGCAGCAATCAGCGTCTTTGCCTTCTGAACACTACGCTAAGTGTGTTCCAATGACCTGAGACAATCTTCATAATTGGAATTTTAACGGGGGCCGATGATTCCACTTTTTATTTATTTATTTTTATTTTTAAAAAATTTTTCCACTTTTTAAAATACTTTTTCTACCATCAAATATCTTAGGTTGTCTTCAGTTTCAGTTTTTCGTTCTGTTGTTGCTTTGGCTATTATAGAGATAACATATGAAAAGCATTTAGCACAGTGCCTGGCATATAGTCCTCGTGAGAGTTAATCCTATGTGTCAGCCTGACTGGGCAAAGGGATACCCAGATGCCTGGTGAAACGCTATTTCTGGATAAGGGATGTGAACATTCGATTCAGCAGTCTGAGCAAAGAGATCTGCCCTCACCAGCGTGGATGGGCATCCCCGACCCACCGAAGGCCCAAGGAGAACAAAAAGGCGAAGGAGGGAGGAATTGCCTCCTTTTCTTCTTGAACTGGGGCATCCGTCTTCTCCTGCCCTCAGACATCAGAGCTCCTGGCACCTGGCCCCTTGAACTCCAGGACTTACACCTGCAGCCTGACCCTGAATCACACCACCGGCTTTCCTCATTCAGGAGGCAGACAGCAGGCTGAGGGATTTCTCAGCTTCGAAAGCCAGGCGAGCCAGATCCTATAATCAATCTCTTCTATCTATCTATCTATCTATCTATCTATCTATCTATCTATCTATCATCTATCTATCCATCTATCCATCTATGTATCTATCCATCCTATTGGTTCTATTTCTCTGGGGAACCCTAATACAGTGCTCTATAAATCTTATCTATTATAGAGAATATTATAGTAAATATCTTTATGAATGCAGTTTTTATAAAATAACTATTTTATAATAGTAATCCATGCTCACCGTAAACAAAACAATGTGAAAAAGTACCAAGAAAGTGAACATTACCCAACGCTAACACACAGAGACGTGTGTGCATGCACACACTTAGAGGTGTATAAACTATGCAATATGATGGTAGTGGGATGTTATATATGCTTTTATGTAAGTGGCTTATTTTTATTCAACAATATGCAGTGGGACTCTTTTCTCATCCGTGTAATTGCCCGTATCATTTTTGACGGCCGCATCATGTTCCACTGCTCTTACCACAGTTACCCTACCGATTCCCTATTGATCAATATTTAGGCAGCAATTTTACAATTTTACAAAAATAAGTTTAAACAGCTCTCTTGGTTTCTGATTAGTTTCATTCACGATAAATTCCTGGGAGTGGGATTCATGGGGCTTTATGTCACAAGATCATTTTACCCCAAAGCAAAAATAGCTGATTTTTTCCAAACCTCTACTAGAAGAGAGCAAGCCAAGTTCTGTCCCCCTTGGAGAGGACAAGCCAGAAACACAGCCCAATATCTGTCACTCTCTCTGTATCTCTGTCTGTCTGTCTCTCTTTCTCTCTCTCACACACACATGATGTTGGTAAGAAGAAAAGCACCCTGCCCTTAGGCTAGCATATAACATGTAGAGCAGCACTTGGAATGGGTTCTGTTGTTAATTAGGACCCTCGTAAGCTAGTCTTGAGTATTTCATAATATGCTTTGGGCAGTTTGACGTGGCAACTCTAAAGACCAGTAGGAAATTGGAATAGAAAAAAGAATTATTAGCTATAGGATATTTATATCTCAAACAACAGCAATCATGGATAAGAGAAACAAACCAGACAGTGAGAGCCTTGAGATCTTTACCTGTCTTCATATATCTCTGAACTTGTTTTTTTATCTTCTTTCCATTTTCGGAGCACCCAGGTGCTGTGAGAAAAATAAGGATGCAAGGTTAGAACCTAGGACTTGACTGGTCCAGACTGGCTCCAGTATTAAATAAGCACATGCTGCATAAAAAACAGAAATCAGTACATACTTGCATTTAAAAAAATACAAAACACTACCTAAAGTCATTGAATTTTTATCCTCTTCTGTAATCTTTTTCATATAAATACTTTTTAAAAAAAGATTTCTATTTATTTATTCATGAGACACACACACACACACAGAGAGACAGAGGCAGAGACACAGGCCGAGGGAGAAGCAGGCTCCATGCAGGCAGCCCGATGCGGGACTCCATCCCGGGTCTCCAGGATCATGGTCTGGGCTGAAAGCGACACTAAACCGCCGAGCCACCTGGGCTGCCCAGTAGTCACAACTTTTAATATAGTTTAGAAGATTTAGTCTGGACTCTTGGGTTCAGGTCACACGATCACTGTATCAGGGACAGTCTTGATCCCTGGCGCTTGCAGGTATTGGAGGATTGCAAGCCTCGCTTCATGTGCAAAGGGCTTTGAAGAAGCAATTGCCCGTTTGGGCTCAAAAGCTATCTTGCAGAGAAACAAAAAAGAGGAGACTCAAATATTTACTGGACTATAGATAACAGAGTGCTGCCACCCAGGCCACAATCACATCAGGCTCTCACCGCAGCACCCATGGGACACGATGGATAAATGCCTGCCCAGCGTCACCCAACTTTGGGTGTCTCACCTTGCCTGTCTCACTCCAAAAGCTGTGTCCTTTCCTCAATGCACTACTCTCAGATCACGAGCTGGGAAGAGCTTTGCGAAGAACCAGGAAGATGTTGCTCCCCCGTAAAGCAGTGAATGGTTTCCCGTGATCCCTTTGCTGCTGCCTCTCTCCAGCCCAGCCGCCCCCTGCTCTGCAGGCTCCTCACCTCTGATCCCAGCATCGCCCGGAGCAGAGGAGCTCAGCGTTAAAATTAGGTCGCTTTTCTTCAAAGGGAGCGTTTATTTATTTATTTCTTTTAAATATTTTATTTATTTATTCATGAGAGACACACACAGAGAGAGACACACACACACACACAGGCAGAGGGAAAAGCAGGCCCCATGCAAGGAGCCCGATGCGGGACTCGAACCAGGAGCCCCAGGATCACGCCCTGGGCTGAAGGCAGATGCTCAACTGCTGAGCCACTGGGGTGTCCCCAAAGGGAGCTTTTAAAAAGTGTCACTGCCCAGGCCCTCCCCAAATCAATGGAATTGAAATATCTGGAGGGGGAGAGTCCCGAGAGTGTTTTATAAGCGCTTGAGTGATGAGCAGGCAAGAGTGGGGGCGGGGGGTGGGGAGAAGAAGTAACTGGGGAATATTCATGAAAGGCACAGTGGAATCCTCAGCTTCCCACCTGCTGTGTCCGCTGGTGGTCAGGGGTTGCCGTCCACGTTGTACAGTAGAACACGTTTCTGCTCATACCCCAACCCCTTCTGTTCGGTGTAGAATTAAGGAGGGAAGGCTGCCGGGCTCTCCAGTGCTCTGACCCCGGGTGCCCCTCCCTGGCTGAGGCGAGAACCCCCACTGGGGGGTGCCACCTGCTGCTGATTACCTTCTCCCGACCACCACCATCATGAAGACAGACAAGACAGGGGCATCTGAGGCCCCGGGGAACACAAGGGACTCGGTCACCCTGGGGAGAGCGGCTGGCGGCCAGCACCTGTGGAAGAGGCCGCATTAGGTTTGGGGGTTCGTTAGGGAGCCCCGGGGGAGCAGGTGCAGCCGCGCGCCGCCCCGCCTTCGTCGGCCTCTGCACACAGGGGCTCTGCAGCGAAGCCTCAAGGTAGACCCGTGGGTGCCCGGGGTTAACCTGGAATCTTCCCCGGGCGCGACGACGGGCAGCTCGCTCTGCGTATGTAGGCTGCCGTGTTCTGCGTGTCCGGGCACTAGTGGGAGGCGGGCTTGCTTCGCTTGTGGGGGCCCGGGGGACTCCGTCCGTTAAGTGGGTGACTCTTGGTTGGGCTCAAGTCACGATCTCAGGGTCCTGGGAGGATTCTGCTTGTAGCTTCTCTCTCCATCCTTCTCCCTCTGCCCCTCCCCCTGCTCATGCTCTCTCTCTTTCTCTAAAATCAATCAATCAATTTTGAAAAAAAAAAAAAAAAGGCTTCAGGGCAGCCCGGGTGGCTCAGCAGTTTAGCACCTGCCTTCAGCCCAGGGTGTGACCCTGGAGACCCGGGATCAAGTCCCACATCGGGCTCCCTGCATGGAGCCTGCTTCTCCCTCTGCCTGTGTCTCTGCCTCTCTCTCTGTGTCTATCATGAATAATAAAATGAAATAAATAAAATAAAATAAAATAAAATAAAATAAAATAAAATAAAATATAAAATAAAATAAAATAAATAAAATAAAATAAAATAAAATAAAATAAAATAAAAGGCTTGGTTCACTTTTGTCCCACATTCAAAACTCTCATTGTCTCTAGACTTTTGAGCCCAGGAAGAGAGAGCCACGTCCACGAAATGGTGCACAGAGCCGAGGCTGCTTGCACCCTTTAGTTCTGCCGCTGAGCATGACTTCCCGTGTGCTCCAGGGGGCCTACTCGTGCCCCCTGAGGTGCCCGGGGGGCAACCAACATGGTTGACTCTGAGGGCCTTCCGGCTGGAGGACACTGAGCCACGGGGTACTGCTCACCGGGATGACCCTGCCCCCTGCAGAGAAGGAGAAGGGGGGCTGGGCCTGCCCGAGAGCAGTGTCCCCTCCACCCCCCTCCGACCAGGGCCCTCCGCCGCCCCTAACTCCTCCACACCAACCAACCACGGGCCAGTGTGGGCTTTCCACTTCACAAACGTTGCATCTGGAATTTGTAGTGTGTACGGAAGGCAACCGCCAGGATATATTAAATCCGAAAGTATATGTTACACAACTTCTAGCACATGGAAACCATCTCATTTCCCCGAAACAATTAAAACACAGCAAACAACCCAGGCCCTTCTACAGCCGGTGGGTCGGTCGTTCCCGGCAGTCTTAAGAAATCAGAAAAGTAAATAAAACTGGAAAAGCTTGCCCTCCAGTGGGGGAAACTATGAACTAACCGCATCGGCAACAGGATTCTAGCCCTGAAACCACACGGAAGTGCGCTGACTGGGAGAGACAGGGGCCCCCACGATGGGCTCAGTCTGGGCCCGGCCCTCAGGGAACTGATTCTCTTGTGGAGACAACCAAGACTTAACTTACTTACTTACTTACTTTATTTATTTATTTATTATTATTTTAAAGATTTTATTTATTTATTCATGATAGATAGACGAGAGAGACAGAGACACAGGCAGAGGGAGAAGCAGGCTCCATGCCGGGAGCCCGACGCGGGACTTGATCCCGGGACTCCAGGATCACGCCCTGGGCCAAAGGCAGGTGCTGAACCGCTGAGCCACCCAGGGATCCCCCAACCAAGACTTTAAACACAAGTAAGATACGTGGGCACCGAGCATCCTGACAGAGGAAGGAGCATGTTGCAAGGTTGGCAGGTTTGAACCCCACTCTGCTACTGAAAAGCCCACAGGCCCCGGGAAAAGCTGGTTTCTCTACTGGTGGTGGTGGTCCATAGCACGAGGGTGCTAATGCCTCCCTGCCAGGGCAACTGTGGGGGTCAAATAAGACTGGTGACAGCGCTCAGGGACTGCAGGCATCCATCAGCGGCACTATGGATACTACTTTGTGCTGAGCTGAGGGCTTTGCACTCTAGGCAGACAGGCCTGGGGACCCTCAGGGGCTCACAATCAAGCTGAATGAATGGAGAACCCAAAGAAGTCCTCGACCACTGGTGCGCAGAGCTGCCTTACAGAGGGATTCGGAAAAGGCGTCCCTCTGGGGGGTGGGGGGGCTGCATTGCAAAAAAGATGCCCCTATGGGAAGAACCATTAGACAGATGTCACCAATATGGCAGCCACTAGCCATCTGTGGCCATTTAAATTTAAATTAACTGGATTTTAAAATCCACTTCCTCCGACACATTAGCTGTAGTCCAAAGCACTCAGTTGCCACAAGTGACTAGGGCTCCCAAACTGGACACTGCAGATCAGATCAATGGACAATAGATGAGAGACAGACAGACAACTGTTTTCAATTCTTTGCCCTGTTTTGTTTGCTTCTTGTTTTTTTTTTTTTTTTTTTTTTTGGGGGGGGTGTCTTTTTGTTTTGTTTTTGATCTTCTACTCTTTTTCTACCTTCTCTGGTTTCAATTGAGCAGTTTATATGGTTTCATTTTCTCTTTCTTAGCATATTAGTTATACTTCTTTTACAATCTGTTAAGTGGTTGCCCTAGTGTTTGCAAAACACATTTACAACTATTTTAGCGTTCTCTTTTTATTTTTACACTTTTTGTTTTAATTCCAGTTAGTTAACATATAGTGTGGTATTAGTTTCAGGTGTACAATATAGTGATTCAGCACTTCCATACATCAGCCGGTGCTCATCACAAGTGTACCCCTTCATCCCCATCACCTAATTCACCCATTCCTCCACCCCCTTCCCCTCTGGTAACCATCAGTGTGTTCTCTGGAGTTAAGGGTCTGTTTCTTGGTTACTCTGTTTTTTCTTTTGTTTGTGAAATTCCACATATGAGGAAAATCATATGGTATTTGTCTTTCTCTGACTTATTTTGCTTAGCATTCTACTCTCTAGCTCCATCTATCTTGTTGCAAGTGGCAAGATTTCAAATTTTTTGATAGCTCAGTAATATTCCATTGTCTACACATACCACATCTTCTTTATCCATTCATCAGTCAATGGACATTTGGGCTCTTTCCATAGTTTGGCTATTGTTGATAATGAAGATAGAAGAAAATGGAATGAGACAGTTGATCAGAGTTATGAACTAATAGAACTATCTAAGTAAGCAAAGACAGTGATGGGAACTATAAAGCAGAGACAGAGATGGGTGTCAAAAGCGATTTGGGAGAAGTCGTGGGAGGTTGTGATGAGGTGAACCAGCTATGGAAGGAATAGCCAAGTGAACAGGACATTAGTTAGTGTGACTTACCTAAGTTATTCAGAAGTGAAAGTTTCTACCCATAACAAGGAGTGGATGTGGCCAGGGGATTGGTTAGTTTGATCTGAATGAAGATGAAAATCACTGAAGCAAAGGGGATCAGGGAACTGGGAGGTGGTGTTGAATGAGTTCACCAAATAGATGCTAAAACCACCCAGAGGTTCAGCACGATTGGAGGGAAGAGAAAATCTGTGAGTCAGGGAGGTGCACAAATGACAGCAACAAGGAGGAGTCGAGGATGACACAGCCCAGTGACATTCATCTCAAAGAGACATAGGTTTTTATACAACAGTGGAAGAGTAATGGGCTAGAAGCAGTTGTGAGTGAAGATAGTGTGAACCCTCTCTCCAAACACATGGTGAGAAAATAGTCTCCACTTGAAAGGACTGCTCGATGGAGAACTCAAAGTTTTCAGTTAAGGTCAAAGACAAAGAGGGAAATGTTGAAAGCAGAGACTGCGGGTGTATAGAACTGTAATGACCACGGAGTGGAGTATTTCCAGAGGAGAAGTTGCAAAGAATACAAAAGACATAAGGGAGGCTTGGCGAAGGAAGAGAAAACAGATGGGGATGAGAGTATTGGAAAGAACAAGCCAGAGGGGTTTATGCCTTAGTGGTCACAAAGAGACGGGTCACAGATCTGCCAAAAGTATTAGTCCCAGCAGATCCCTGGTGGATTAGAAGCAGGGTGAGGATACGGGGATAGGCTTTCAGAACTCAGCGATGGCCCAGAGAGGATTCCTTTCAAAGGCAGTCCTAGTCTTTGATAATTAGAAAAACTCCAGCCAGTCCTAAATCAGCCATGGGGTGAACTGACCATATGATTGTAGGTTCAGAGGTTCCCAAGAGCCAAAAGCAACATAAAATCTAACTCAGGTGCTATGAAGACACTTTAGCAACTTGAAGACAACAATAGTTATCTGAAAAGTGCAAAATCCCAAAGGAGATACAAAATTTTAATAGAACTTTGTGTTCTAGGACTAATTTCCCACACTTGGGGGAATGAGGTAGGTAGGGCTTAATAGGCAGACCGTTAGTGACTTAAACAATTTTAATAAACAGTTGAGAACCAAATCTGTTACTGAGAGTATATAAGTTGAAGTTATTTCACAGATAAAAACTTATCAGACTTCACTAATGATCTTCTTGGACAGGACAAGAGTCACTGGGCACTGAAATGTTATAATGCTTATACTAAGCTTCATAGTTGCTCAAATCTACACTGTCCAAATGTTTTTATTCTATGATGTATTAAAGAACTTAGAGACATACTGCCAATCGGATGTCTATTAACAATTCTCAGGGATCCCTGGGTGGCTCAGCGGTTTAGCGCCTGCCTTTAGCTCAGGGAGTGATCCTGGAGTCCCAGGATCGAGTCCCGTGTTGGGCTCCTTGCATGGGGCCTGCTTCTCCCTCTGCCTGTCTGTGCCTCTCATGAATAAATAAATAAAATCTTAAAAAAAAAAAAAAATCACCTCAAGACCTGAATGGAGTCTTTCTAGTCCTTCTGGAATGCTCTTCACTCACATATCTGATTTGCAAAGCCTTTCGAATGTCATTTCATTTGAAGTGCCTTCTTGGCCCATCCTACTTAAAAACAGTAAGCCATTCTCAACTACTCTATTTGGTATAGAATTCTACATACATAATAACTCAAGGGAATTGTACGATTTATCTTCAGTAATTGCTCCCTGCCTTTTTTTTTTTTTTGTCTGCTTCAGTTTTTGAGGGGAAGAGATTAGTGTATTAAAACCTCCAACTATAATGGTTGTTATTTCTATTTCTCTCTCTAGTCCTTTGCTTTTGGTTGATATAACTTAAGGGTAATATTAAGTGCATATAAGTAATAGGTATGTACTTTGTATTTTTTTAATTGAGATATAATTGATATATATTAGTCTCAGGGATGTATCTCACACACATATATAAGATATATATATATATATCAAAATGGTTATGATGTCTAATTAACATCCATCAACAAAGGTAAACATTTTTACTGTTAATTTTTTACAATTTCATTTTTAGCATTAAATTTTTTTTTTAACCAATGTATAGTTGATTCTTGAACAATACAGGGTTTAGGGGAATTGCCCCCGTGCAGTTGAAAATCTCAAAAATACATGTATAACTTCTGACTCTCCAAAAATGACTATAGCTTACTGCTGACCAGAAGCCTTACCAAGAAACATAAACAGCTGGTAACACATATCTTGTATATGTATCATACATTGTATTCCTATAAAGCTAGAGAAAATAACATGTTAAAATCCTAAGAGAAAATATTTACAGTACTATACTGTTATAAAAAAAAAAGTATAAGCAAACCTAGGCAGTTCAAACCCACATTATTCAAGAATCAACTGTAATAATGTCTTTGTCATATTTTGCATTAAATTCCACTTTATTTAGACTATTGTTCCACCTTATTCTGGTTCATATTAGCCTGTTAGCTATTTCTATCCTTTTATTTCAATTTTTCTGGTTCCAAGTGTCTCTTGTAAATAATTAATACAATAATTGGTTATTTAACCCATTCATGTTTATTTGTAATCAGTGCTACATCCAAATTTCTGCCACCCTATTTTCCATTGACTATACTCTTTGTTCCTCTCTGCTTCCCACTAGATAAACTGAGCAAGTTACTTTCAATTTTTTTTAGATTTATTTATTTTGGTGGGGTCAAGGAGAGAGAGAGGGAGAATCCTTAAGTAGACTCCCTGCTGAGCAGAGTCCAATTTGGAGCTTGATCCTAGGACCCTGGGCTGAAATCGAGGGTCAAACGCTTAACCAACTGAGACACTTAGAAGTCCCTTTTTTCTTTATTTATTTTATATATATTGAGAGAGCGTGGTTGCACAGGAGCAGGTTGGGGCGCTGGGGCAGAGGGAGAGAATCTTAAGCAGGTTCCATGTTCAGCTTGCTCTCATGACCCTGAGACATGACTTGAGCTGAAATCAAGAGTCCAGCACCTAACGGACTGAGCCACCCAGGTACCATTCTTGAAGGTTTTTTTTTTTTTTAATATTTTTCATTTATTTATTCATAGAGATGCAGAGAGAGAGGCAGAGACACAGGCAGAGGGAGAAACAGGCTCCATGCAGAGAGCCTGATGTGGGACTCGATCCAGGGTCTCCAGGATCATGCCCTGGGCTGCAGGCGGCGCTAAACCGCTGCGCCACCGGGGCTGCCCTTGAAGGTATTTTTAAATGCTATCACATTCTGGCTAATTTGGCTGGATATAATATTTTAAACTCAAAGGTATTTTTTCTTCAAGAATTGGAAAAAAAACTTTTTTATACTCGATACTTTTGATAAATTTGACTTTGAAAATGATCTGCTCTTTTTCTCTATAAGCTTTTAGACTATTCTCTTTGATATTCTAAAATTCCACTATAATCAACAGTACTCTCTATCTTCACCCTGTGCTGGGTTTTTCTTCATGGTAATTATCACTACTGAATATTACATCCTGTATTTGTTTCTCACTCTTCCCACCAGAATATAAACTCTATGAGGATAGGACTTAACTTCTGTTCACGACTGCATATGTCATACCTAGAATAGTGTCTGAAACATAACAGGTGCACAATAAATACAGACTGATTTATGGCTCTTTACCTGCTAGGCTTTGCCCACTAAATTCATTCAGTTCCTCAAGGGAAAAATCACAAGAAACCTGAAGCCAAATTCTTAAATTACCACACTATGCCTTTAAACTTTGTGTCTCTTCCTCTGTTCTGATAATCTTGGCAGGATCACCCAGGACAAAGGACTTCTCCCTTTTCTCTTGAGACTAGAGACTTCTCTAAGTACTTGGTTCTCAGATGCCTTTCCTTTAGCTTTTTGAACTGTAAAGGGCCTCTGCCAAAGTTGGAGGCAGGGTGGAGGTGGGGCAACATGACACAGCCCTGCTTCCTAGAACTACAAAAGATGCCTGCCCCTAACCCAGGTTTATACGATGTTTATACTCAAAAGTGAGATGGGAGTAGGAAGGAGAACAGACACAACCTCTATACACTGACTCAGACACTACTGGATTTTACCCTTTATCCTGCCTTCCATACCCTGAATCTAACTCTTCACATTTCAAGTGTATCCACCCTGTAACTCTCAGAAACTCTATACGATCCCAATGGGATACTTTTTAAAAGATTGCCACTGAACAAAAATAAAAATAAAAATAAAAAAGACTGCTGCTGACAGCATGACTTCCATATTATGATTAATGGGAATCATTTATCCAAGTGGCATCTTGCTGAAAATAACATAACAAATTAAACGTTTGTCAGGATCACTTAGTGACAAAGACTGCCGAGCTCTAAAATTTTTAAAACACTAAGAAGCAGCCAAGCTGCTGTGGCACCAGAATTTATTGGTAGGTATTTATTTTTTAATCAACTTGTAAAAATTAAGATGATTAAGTTTTTATTCCTTCAAAGAAAAAGGAAAAAAATGTGAAATAATACACAAATACAAATAAGTAACTGTGTACAAAATAATTTATTACAGCATTATGTAGGTTGGCATTATTTTACAGTGAGTTTATTTCTCTTAACAATTATGAATCTAAATAGCTTAGAGTGAAGGAAAACCATCTTAATTAGAATGGCTTCTCTAAATAAAATCTCCCTTCTTGAATTTGTATTTGCCTTAAAGGGATGTATTAATATTAGACATATTTACACAGTTCTGAAAGAACTATACTGAATGATTCCATTATTGTTTTCTGTACAAGATAAAACAAAAACCTATACCCCTCCCCCCAAATATTGCTCAACAATGTTTTAATAGACAATAGCTTAAATTCCCATTCTGCTGATACAAAAATGTATTTAATAGTCAATGCATGGCTATAAGAGTGTTTCCTTATAATTTGTATTCTTCTCTATTACTCTCCCTTGAAGCACACCACTCAGATATAAACTACTTATAGTCAAGAAGCAAAGCAATTTAGTCAAGAAGCATAATTCTTACCCGTGGGTCTTTAAAAGTCTGATCTAGGGATATGCAACAAATTTACCAGTGAATTTCCATGATTAAGACACAAACCAATCTCCACATTCTGAATCATCTAAAAACTGGAGTACCCTTATTCAATAGAAAGTATCATTTTCATGGATATTAAAAAAGGAAATGGTAAATCATGAAAAAATTAAGGTGTAAAAAGGGCAAACTGAAAAAAAAATTAAAATCAATCTCTATGTCTGCCAAAAAAAGTTCCATATTGTTTTTGACAGTCAATACTTTAAAACTGATGTGCCCTACTTAAAAAGCAAGCAAAAACCCAATACAACAAACCAGTAACAGATCAAAACACAGATTCTGAAACCAAGATCTAAAGAAAAAAACACAGTGGGGCTGTATACAACCTAGCTCAATAAGAAATTATATTCATGATACTGAAATGACAGCACCCATCACAATGCTGATAATCTGAAAGTTTAGGAAAACTGTACAAGTATAAACAGGTAATTTTAAACAGATGTTTATGTAAATTGGCAGAGTCAGATAAAGGCTAAGATAAGCTCCCGGAATACTCCATTTAAAAATTCTATCCAATTATTTCATTTCATAGCTCTACTAAAATACACCCTGAAAAAGAAACCCTGATCTGAATTCAGCTCGGAGTCTTACAGGAGTTGACTTTGCACGGGATTTCAAATTTCGTTTGCCAAGACGTCATAGTTAACTGCATGGTTGAGCGCCACATTGTGACTGTCCACTTCACTCACACCGGGCAGGAAAGCAGAAGTGAAAGGAAGCAGGTTATGACAGGCCACCCTGTATTCTTCATACTGGGAGTTACAGTTCCCAAAGCTGCCATCAAGCAGTGCCTCGGAAACCTTTAGTAAAGTCTATCAAAAAAGGCAAGAATAAAAATAATTTTTAAGAAAAAAGGTTGGTTTCTAATCACTTCAATAATCAAAAGGAGCTATGTGTTCATGAAACAAAGGAAAACCGGCAAGGCCTCAGTATAAAATAACTGCCTGTTATTCACAGTAAGTAATCACCTCAAAACAGGAACATTTTATTTTTTCACTTTTATTTAAATTCAATTAAGTAACATATAGTGTATTACTAGTTTCATAGATAGAGTTCAGGGATTCATGAGCAGCACACAACACCCAGTGCTCATCATTTCATGTGCCCCCCCCAATGCACATCACCCAGTTACCCCATGGCCCCCAACCCACCTCCCCTCCAGCAACCCTCAGGTTTAAAACAGGAATATTTTAGCAATCAATTCTGCAAAGCCTTAAAAAAAGTGATAAAATTCTAATATTTGAAAAAGTGCATCTCTGAAACTGATCATTAAAATGCAAATGTCCTTTATTAACAATAGTTCCCATTTACTGACGGCTCACTATGTGCCAGGCAGGGACTAAGCCCTTCACTGTGTAATATTAATATTACACCAAGCGGGTTTGGAAGGTGATACAGACACACCTGGTGTAATATTGTGCCTCACTCTATGGTGCTTTGCAGATATTTCATTTCTAAGAGATTGAAGGCTTGTGGCAACCCCGTGTCGAACAAGTCTATCAGCACCATTTTCTCAACAGCATTTGCTCACTTCGTGTCCCTGTGTCATATTTTGGTTATTCCTGTAAATATTTCAAACTTATTCATCATTATTATATTTGTTATGATGCTCTGTCATCCATCAGTGGTTACAATTTGTTGAAAGCTCAGATTGATGGTTAGCATTTTTTAGTAATTAACTTTTTAATTAAGGTACATATCTTGTTTTTTTAGACATAATGCTGTTGCACACTTAACAGACTACAGTATAGTATAAATGTAACTTTTATATGTACTGGGAAACCAAAAAAATTCACTGGGCTCACTTTATATTGTGCTATCCACTTTATCTGCAGTGGCCTGGAGCTGAACCCACAGTATCTCCCAGGAATGTCTGTATTTTCATCCTTACCTTATAAATGAGGAAAAAGAAGCCAAGAAATGGGAACCTGCCTCATGTGACACAGATCATAAATGGTGGAGCTGAGACCAGACTCTGAAGGCCCACTCAAGAATTATGTTGTAAAGACACGTTTTGTCACTCAGCATCCGTAAATTTGCAGAAGTTGTGTCTGGTAGATCTTACCTTTACATTTTTATCTTTTATAGTTTCATCCAATCTAGTGGCAATAGCAATTGCTTTCTCTTGCCTTGACTTGTCCAGAAAATACATCATTTTAGCACCTGAAACACCAAGACACTGCAAAATGAGAGAACTCCTAGAACTTAAAATTGATTTGATTGACATCGACCAGTGACTTAAAATATGGTTCCAAGGGTTTAATCAGCAGTGGGTTGGAGCTGGCTCTCACCAGGATTTGGGAGCCAGCTGCAAAGCTTCCTCCCAACCCTAATTCAATGACACCCTATTGAGGTGGCCTGGGGCAATATTTTATTTATTAGGTATTCTCTTCCCCTAACATGGGGCTCAAACTTACAACCCCAAGATCAAGAGTGCTCTACTGACTGAACTGGCCAGATTCCCTGGCCTTCTGACTTTCTTTACGATGCTTTTATTTTTAAGTGGCAAAAATTATCTTTTTCTTAGAATTTCACATATTTGGGGAGGCATTTTCCATAATAGCAATAAATAAATGGTTTTCATTTTTGTTCATTATCTTCTCGAAAAGAAATTCTTATTTGCCTTTACTACCACGAAGTTATATTTTTCATAGGAATGAACTTTTTTCCATCAGAATCAAGAAGTTCCCCTTTAGAACGAGAAAGCTTAGGTTGAAATATTTAAATATATGGCTTAACACAGGAGCATAGTTAATAATATTATGTACTTCATTTTATCTCCAGTTCCTTTTCCACAATCTTTTTTGTCCAGTTTACCATCTTGTCCATCCATGTCATTTTGTCATTTTATGAATTTGTATAAACTGCCTAAAATCCTTCCTGTAACAGGCAGGATATAAATAAATCCTTGAAATACAAAATATGTAAAGTAGCAAAAATACAAGAAAAAATAAACCACTCATAACCACAGAACATGAAGGCAACCATTAAAGCTCTCATACATATCTCTTTTCAGCCTTTATCCCATGTAGATTTTGTACATAGTTGAGATTATATTCTATGCTAATTCAATGTAGATGATATAAAATTACCCATTATTACAAATCTTTTGAATAAATATTACTTCACACGCCTGTCTGGTTTTCCATTTCATTACAAACCTACTACTCTTTCCCCTCTTATTAGACATACATTAAATTTGTTTCTTTTTCCCCACGTTCACAAACAGCATTTTAGTTAACATCTCTGCACTTAAAACTCTATCTTTGCTTTGGATTAATTCTTTAAAATTATTTACAAAAGTATGACTATTGCAAAAATCACAGATGTGATTTTTTTAGTTTTAGATTTATTTATTTGAGAGCGAGTGAACACGTATGGCATGCACACATAAGGGGAGGAAGGGGCAGAAGGGGAGGAAGAGAGAGAATTTCAAGCAGACTGCCTGCTGAGCATGGAGCCCCGATCCCAGAACCCCAAGATCATGACCTGAGCAGAATCCAAAAGTCGGACAATCAATTGACTGAGCCACTCAGGCGCCCCAATGTGAAGTTCTTAACAGAATGACAGCCTGCTTTCCTAAATGGCTAGGCCAGTTCACACCTACAGCAATACAAGTGTACTTATTTATCACGTCTTCACAATACCTTCATCTCCTTTTTTCAAACAAACAAAAAAATCTTTCTTAATTTGAAAGATCAAAAATGGTATTGTATTCACTTCTTTTTCTATAACAATTTGTGACACTGAACACCTTTCTAAACTTTTATTCTAGCCTTTCCTATAAATTTTTTAACCCTGGGAGTCAGACACCAACCTGAAAGCAGATGCTGAAGAGAGGTAGCATTGTGCTTGAGAAAATCTTCATTAAAACTTTCCAAATCCTTGTTGACAAATATTTTCTGCATTTCTTGAGCTAGAACTTTGCTCACAATGTCTGGAAGATTACTATGATTAGACACTATAAAAATAAAACATTTGGAATTAAAAATTGTTTTAATCTGTCCAGTTTGAAACAAAATACTGAAATACATTTATATTTACTAATATACTCATATTATTTATTTTATATTAGTAATGTTTATTTATATTTATTAATATATTTATTATTAAGCTTGATAGATTTTACATAGTAATAATATTGCTCCTTTAAAATAT
This sequence comes from Canis lupus baileyi, assembly GCF_048164855.1. Lineage (NCBI taxonomy): Eukaryota > Metazoa > Chordata > Mammalia > Carnivora > Canidae > Canis > Canis lupus. Next base: position 52,204,044 of record NC_132854.1, on the reverse strand, counting down.
AAATTCATTCTAGCTTAAAAATGCATGAATTTCTAGCATATCTTTGCTAGCATGTATATACTATAAACATTATCCTTTTTTTTGCTTTGTATTATTTATTGCAAATCTCTTTAATGACCAGGTTAATGGAAGACTAGGAATATGAACTGTCATATTAATTTTTATATAAAATTGTTTTTTTAATACTTACCAGATTTAGAAAATTTAATTAAACATTCATGTAACCATGGGTGATTATTATTGATGGCAAAAGCTCGTTTGACAGACTGCAGCATCAACAGAAACTTCCCTGTGTCAGAAAAAAATATAAAGGTAACAGCATCAATATTTATGTATGTTATTTTAGTCACTTTATTTTAGCCTCACTGAAATTCCAGTTAACAAAATGTTAATTACCTTTCCAGTAACATTCATATGCAAAAATCAAAGATGACTTTGGATAACAAAGGCAATTTTCATTTTCTAAACAAAAGCTTGAAATCATGTAGAATTGAATGCTTCAGGTAAACAATTTGTATGACTGTTCAAACTGTTCTCAAAATGGATTTGATCATAATATTCTAATTGACTACCCTGTAAAGTTTTGGGTAGCAAAAGAAAACGGGATTGGGAGCCTTTGTGGAAGGTTGACATGGAACTCTAACAAACAAAAAACAATCTAACTGATAAAGATTAGATTGAATATGGTCACCAACAGAAGTAAGGATTAACAACTGAATTCAAACTATTACCTTTTCTAAAATATATTTCAAATGCTAACAGATGAGTGTCAATGTTATCAGCAACAAGGTTCTTGAGAGGTATAAGGAACTTGATAGCTTCTTCTAATGGATTTTCTATCTATTTGGAAGAGAAAGGAAAATTATTACATTTAAAAACAGCTACACAAGTCAAATCTCCCCTCAAATCTCATATTAATACATTTCTACAGTAATGTATAGTTCTCTCTAGATGACCAAGTAAGCAAGAAAACATTTTAAAACCATCACCTGGAAACAAACTGAAAATAAACAGTCAATAGTTTCAAAATGGGAAATAGCTCTACTGTTTTTTCTGACTATAAAATCAATATAATCTCATAAAATGACAAAAAGTCCAGGCAATTCTTCCATAGACTGAAGGAGATGGGACACCCAATATTGATAGCCCTTTATTTTTCAAACATTTATTTTACTTTTTTAAGGATTTTATTTATTTATTTAACAGAGAGCGAGCACTAGCAGGTGGAGCAGCAGACAGAGGGAGAACCTGACATGGGACTCAATCCCAGCATCCAGGAATCAGGACCTAAGCTAAAGGCAGACACTTAACCAATGTGAGCCACCTAGGCGCCCCTATTCTTCAAACATTTAAAGTAAGGAGGCAAATACAATTGCATCATAAATTGGAAAAAAATAACAATTTAAAATACTTAGACTAGATTCCACAGTGAATAAACCTGTAAGTTAAATATTTCCCTAAATCTGATCCCTAAATAAACTATGGACACTGAGAAAATGTCAGAGATGAAGTGCTTTCTCTTTGTAGCTAAAACATATCAAGATATATTAAATGTTCTCAGATATAAGGGGAATGTCTCCCTGCTAATTATCAAAAATTTAGTGTTAATATGTGTTTCAGCTTCTCAAAGCTGACCAAAATCTCCATTTGTGGCTCCTTCATTCCCTCCTCAAACCAGTTAACAGAGGGCTGATGTCCTTCTCACACTACTCCAGCGCCACCCCCCCCATCTCTCTCTACTTTGAAGACCCACAGTGATTACACTGGGTTCACCCGATAATCCAGGCTAACCTCCTCATTTTAAGGCCAGCTAATCATCCTAAATTCCATCTGCCACATTAATTCCCCTTTGCCATGTAGTGAAACATACAAATTCCAGGGACTGGAATGTGGATAGTTTTCAAGGGCCATTATGCTGCTTACCACAACTACAATTCTATGTATAATTTACATTAACCAAAATTTACATATTCTCACTCAAAAATAATTGACTACTATCATAAAGACCTTGCAATATTACAAACGGCTTCAGATCTTAGATTTAATTAAAATATGTTCATGATCAGAACAGAACCAAATAACATAAATTCTACCAAATAAAGACAGTAAATTCATCTCACCCTTTCTAATTTTTCAGGTATAAGTTCTTCTTTGAGACCACTGGCTTCTTCTTCTTCTTCATCTCTTTTTTTCTTTTGATTTTTTTGTTGACGTTCCCTTTCTGCATGCTTTCTCTCTTCTTCCAGTTTAGCCTTTTTCTGAGCTCTCCTCTGCTTGCTAAGCATTTTCTTCAACTCTTTGGCTGACAGGTTTTCTATAAATATCAAAATAAATACAAATACAAATTCTAAGTCAAGGTTTCTGTTTTCCTCACATTCTTCTTCAATACACAGTATTGTATTAAAGCAATACAGCTTTAAGAAGGGAAAGTGGGAAGAGACAACAATACAGAGGTTTTTTTAGAAAGTGTATCCCACTGCCTAACACACATCCTGGCACACAGAAGGCAATTGGCAAATACTGCATGGATTAAAATTAATCAATTCTAAAAAATAAAAATAAATAATAATAAGATAAAATTAACCAATTTTGGCTCAGTTCCACCTCCTAGACAATACATGACTTTAGGCAAATCACTTAATCTTGCTGAGTCTCAATCTATATACAATGGGGGTGATGACACCAACTATTCTCTTGGAATATATCAAAGACAAATGAGAAAATGCATACACACATAATTGTGATCTGATCAGAAATTTGCCTTCATGTTACTATCTGTCAAATATTTGTAGATAGTAACATTTTAGTGAATAAAAAGCTACATAGATATTATCAGCATGGTTATTTTCAATCAACTAGGCACTAGAAGTTGTAAGAATGTTTATTATTTTTTTTAAAAAAGATGTTATTTATTCATGAGAGACACAGAGAGGCAGAGACATAGGCAGATATGGGACCCAATCCCAGGACTCCGGGATCACAACCTGAGCCACGAGCCACCCAGGCATCCTAATATTTATTTTTCCCAAAGGGGCTCAGAGCTATTTTTTTTTAAATCAAGAAAGAAAACAAAAAACAAAAACCCCAGTCCACAATCATTTCCTTTTTTCCCTAATTGGCTTTACTAAAAAATAAGAATAAAAATGATTGCGAGGTGCCTGGCTGGCTCAGTCAGTAGAGCATGGGACTCTTGATCTCAGGGTTGTGAGTTCAAGCCCTATGTTGGATGTACAGATTACTTAAAAATATATAATAAAATCTTAAAAGAAAATAAATTTTTAAAAAATGATAACAAGTCATCCACTAGGGCTATTCAGAAATATCACCTACAGAACACAACCCTGCCAACTTTTTCTAAGTTATCTCCCTCCCTACCTCACCCCACCTGTTTTTGGGTTTTTTTAGCATGTAAGAGACCTGATGTTGTCTTTGCATCCATTTGACATTACGTTTTTCTATATGTTGTTTAAGCTAATGACATTCTGAAATTTAGTGTTCTTTTTAAACCTTTTAAAGCAAGTTACTTTTCAGTTACCTAAATTTTTTTTTCAGTTACCTGAATTTATTTCTTGTTGTTTGCTCTCGTTGGTTAAGGGGTTATCATACAATTTCAAGTATATTTCAATTGCTGATCTAGCAGCCTTGAAATAGAAAGCATGTCTTCTGAGTACATCTTCTAATCTCAAAAGATCAACATAGGCACGAAGGGTCATTTTTCTCATGCAGTATGTATGGAAGTCGAATTGATCATCAGTTATCTCAAAAAAATGCTTGAAAAAAAAAAAACCACAAAATTATCCCTACATATGTGTGGATGATATCTATTTTTAAAAAGAAAACCAAAAAGAGCCCCAAATACAATGTAAACAAACACAATTTCACTTAGTTGCCTTCTACACTGTTTAACACTACAAAGGACATCAAACCATTCTTTGTATCCACTTGAAGTTCCTGTTATAACAATCCTTGGCCATCCCTATAGATCATGTTTTGTGATGATACTCAATTTCTGTGTAATAAGTTAGATGATACTCAATTTCTGTGTACTAAGTTAGATGATCAGGGTTTCTTAAACTGTGAAATCAGTACATATTCATTTTTCCCTCTAATGAAATATTTCTCCTCGGTATTTCCCAAAAGTCAGCAAGGCAGAGTTAAACAGAGCTCTGAATAAAGGTCACATTTTAACAGGTTCACATGAAATGTTTACACATTAGCCTGTTCCACCTAACTTCTTTAAGGGCAAGCCCCATCATTTCTACCTCCACTGCCTGGAATAGGGCCTAACATTCAATCAGCACAATTTTTGGCAACTCAAGAGAGAACCTGCTTATCAGGCATTTGGCCTCTTAATTTCCCACGACCTCAAATATTTTATCTAAGTTAGGAATAAAGAAATCATTATATGGCCAATTTCTTATAATTGCTAAGGGATTATATAAGAGATATTTTAAATTTCATTGGGCACAAAACATTATAGATTTTTTCTCACTCAATAAAATCCCATTAATCTACCAACATTCCATTTTAGCGATGGTTCTTAATCTGTAGTCTATGTATTAACAAGCATAATAACATTTTCCTAAGGAGGGAGTTCAAGGCTTTCATTCAATTCTCCAACGGTGCACGGTCCCAGAAGTTAAAGAATTAATTCCTTACATGGCAAGAAGACGATTAATATCCCTACTTCAAAACAATTTATACTTTTCTTTCCCACATGCATCTCTACTTATATCTTCTTTCTTTTGCCCTATTTTAGCTTCTCCAAAAATAGAAAAATGAATGACTCAATACACAAATACAGATTAAGCTCTTCTACTACTTCATCTTCCTTCTGTCCAGGGGGCAAAGTAGCTCACTGTGTAGAAGACACATTAGTAATTGTCCACATTTCATAATTTTAGTTGTATTGGTAACTAGAAATACTCTATACACAGAGTTACATTAAGTACCTGAGACTTTAAGGGAAGAATTCTAAGATAAAAAGAATAAGAGTACACAGTGTGGAGGGGGAAAAATGGGAAAAGATGAACATTTAACATTATTTATAACTTTAAGAATCATGCTTTAATAGGTTATCTGAAAACTGCATTCCTCCCATCAGTAAGACAAATCAACTTGTAAGTATTAACATGAACTTGTTTTTTTAATCAAAGGATTACATATTTCATAAAGCTGTTCATTGTTAACGTAAATCAAGTTATGTCTAGCACCATAAGATCTTAAAATTCAATACAACTGAGGAAAACTGGCAGTGCCAAAAATCAAGGAATATATAACGAGATGATAACATCTAAGAGATTACAGGACTTTTAAGGTGAGAAACATTTATGTGTAAAAGGCAGACACAAGTTTCAGAGATAATTCTAGCAGCTTTAGTAAACGCAGATTCTAAGTCAAGCCTTAGAGGGAGCCGTAGGGAACCACAAACAGTTAAGCCGCCTCTTTATCAGTAACAGCCCACAGGCTGCCTCTCTCCAGTTAGTCTTCCACAGATAGGGCAACCAACTTTCCCAGCTTGCCTGGGGCTTTCTCAGTTTTTCCAATGAAAGCCCTGAGTCTTAAGAACCTGTTCTGCCCCAGGCAAACGTGGATGTTGATCACTCTAACAGTGGTGGGTAGAATAAGGCTAGGGTAGGTAAGAAAAAGTAGGATACTAACAAAATTATTTTGCTTTGGGAAGGAACACTATATTGCAGAATCCTACTTAGAAACAAATAATCTTGGCTTGATGTTCTTTTTTTTTTTTAAACTTTTTATTTTAGTATAATTATAGACTCAGAGGAAGTAATAAAAGTGGTGCACAGGTATCCTGTGCACTCTTCTCTCAGTTTCACACTAAGAGCTGTATCCTACATGACTAGAGTATGAGATCAAAACCAAAACACTGACACTGGTACAATGTGGGTATATAGTTCTATGTGACTTCATCATATGCGTCGATTCATGTGACTGCCTCCAAAATCAACACACAACTATTCCATCACCACAAAGCTCTCCCTCACACTATCTTGGGGTGATTTTTTTTTAAGTCTCCAGATTTATAGAGCATAAAAATTTACTAGCTGACACAAACAGGTGAAGTTAGTTTCCCCATACTTGAGCCAAACAATAACACAATATGGTCACTTAACAGCTTCCTGCAGAAACTAAACTATATTTTTAACATATAGCTGAGGGTCTTAACTCCATTTTCCCCTCATAAACTACTAGTTCTTTTGGGGTAGAGGGGGTGGGGAGGGTAATGCTGGCAGGAATTGCTTAACTTATCAAAATTAGGCTTGAATCAAAGTAAGACAAGTGGCTGGAGAATTAAGAAATGCTATTCACAGCTTACGAATGTGGTTTCCTTTAGGAATTCCCTATTAGTCCCTCTCTTCTCACCTGATTCTCCCATTCCATTACTCTTCAGAGTTCCTGGAGGAGGCCAAAAAGAGCTCATATATAGAAAGGTAACAAAAACCACTGACTCAAAAAATAATAACCAGACCAACTAGGGTAGTACGCAACTCTATGTCCTTTATAGAAAATCTGTCATCCTAAAGCACATGTCAACTGGATCAAGATTCAGATGCAGCAGAAGGTCAAGTTAGGAACTGTCTATGGTTCTGACTTAATAGGAAATCCTAGATCTTATCATGAAGTTTTAGAAATATGTATTACTGTTCTGTTTCAGATATAAACCAGCACACCAAAATGATGAGAAACTAATCATCTGGAAAAAAAGGAAAAGAAAATTCTTAAAACATAAAATAGTTTAAAATTATTCTGAACACTTCTGAAGATGGTTGTTTTATTTTGTTTTAAATAAAACTTGAGTTTATATAAACATCAGATTGGGTTGGACTTCATAACCTTTACATATAATCCTAAAATCCTTTGCGGAGTGGCAAGATGAAAGCAGAAAAAGTACTACAGTGGACTATTCCAGAATTCTAACATTTTAAATCCAATTACTAAGAGCTCATAGCAATATATGTCATAGATGAAACTGCCTTTGAGGAGAGAATTCTTGAATGTGGTTTTGAAGGCAGAACTTTTATCTGTATTCACTGAAGGTGAAGATAAACTGCGATTTTCTATTTTTGAAAGGTGCTTCATTTCTTTACTAAAATATTTAAAATCCAGCCACAAAAGCAACTCATGCAGATAATTATAATAAATCTGTGAATTCTGTAATTACTCTTAAATCTTTACATATATTATTAAGAATTCTTTTTGATTACGTTAATTTTATTAGAAATGAATTTTAGCACTAATCAGTCAGCAAGTATTTAATCACCCTATTTGTACTAAGCACTCACATTTCTATACATAACCACTAGAAGAGTTAAGTCTTTTTTTTTTTTATAAGATTTTTAAAATTTATTTATTCATGAGAGACACAGAGAGAGGCAGAGACATAGGTGGAGGGAGAAGCAGGCTACTCGCAGGGAGCCTGTTGCAGGACTCAATCCCCAGACTGGGATCACACCCTGAGCCGAAGGCAGATGACCAACCTCTGAGCCACTTAGGCGTCCCTAGAAGAGTTAAGTCTTACTTTTACTCTGAATTACTCACTATAAAAGACTAGCTTACAAATGCCACTAGAATAGGTTCTTCTTTTATCTGTGTCTAGTTCTTTGTCCTCAAGCATCAACAAATCCAAAATAAAGACAATAAAGTTTCTAGCAATAATTAATGTAACATGACTAGAGGGTGACAATCTCTGCCATATTTTAATCTGATAACCAATGATTTTCTATTTTCTAATTTTTTCTTCAAAAATGCTTCCCACTAGTCAAATCATGTTTCTTGAACTAGACATAGTTGATCTGAATTTTAATTCATGCTACTCAGCCAACATCACTATAAATTTAAGGGAGAGCATAATCTAAACGAAACTTAGTTATGGAATAGCTAATTCATCATATTCTTACAATCCTTAAGAAATATTACAAAGAGAAATGTCATTAATGTTAGGAGAAGCGGGACTGAAGCTGGAGCTGTATTATAATGATCCTAAGGATGTGCAAATTTCACTTTCACAGAAAATCTGATAAATTTCTCACTGTGGTCATGCTGGAATTACTGATCCATGAGCACCTAGCAGCTTCTTCATTCAGGAAACAATTTACTGCCCACTGCAAATGTCCTGGTTCATAAGAATGTATCTTTCCTTAATAATAAGAAGAATGCATTTGAAGTGCTAGTCATCTCGGAGTGCTGAAACAAGCTAGTGATGTATGGTTTATCACAGAAATGAGAGCCGGATTTAAACTAGAACAGTTGGATATTGCCTAAATATTTCATGTATCATCTGAGGGTTTTGTATCTCTCAAGGAGAAGATAAGGATTTTCCCCCAGAGATAAAGCCATCAAGCCCAGGCTTAAAAAGAAACAAAGAAAAAAAAAAAAAACCAACCAACAAACCAAAAAAATGAGGTTATTTCTAAAAGGGCTCAGGTATAGTCCTGGTTCCGGTTCCCAGCAAAAGCCACCCCCTACGACTGAGCCTTTCTCTTGGGTCACCTCAGAAGTTTCACATGGGAAAAAGGCCAAAGTGACTGCCGGAGCGCAGACATCAGGCTCACCTGACTACGACGCCTGTGGTTTTATACTGCGTCAGCATGGGAACAGTGCTGCCGATTGACCCCACAACTGAGGGCTGCTGAGGACTGCCTCAGGTGTGCTTTTGTGGCTCTTTTCCTCCTGTTGTCCATTTGGAAGGAGAGTGCTTCAGAGATGACAAAGAACAGGAAAACAAAATTCACACAAAGGAAAAGAAAAGTCCCCTCACTAAGGCACATCACACATAATCCTAAAAGCAAGTAATAAAATAAGCCTGCAAACCGGCCACAGACTGCTGTACAAGGTATCGGATGCGAGAACAAGTATCCTGGGAAGACGAACTGGAGAGAGGCTGACTACAGAGCAGATCCTGACGTAAAGGGGAAAGAGGTAGCCGTCAGCTTGCGTGTCCTTCTGGCCTGGTGACGAGATCAAACAATGGCCCGATTATGAAATACAAATTTTGAATACAGGGTAATAATAGCAAAAATGGCTTGATAAATTAATCTTTTCCTTCTTCCCTCGGACCAAATTAGGTAGACATGTCACAATCATAACCACTTGAGGATCAAAAGAGCAATCATCTAGCCACAACTTCTGAATGTCTGAAAGCTAAAGATCCAGAATTTTTTTCACAATGAAGTTTCCAAAGTAGTTAAAACAGGTAGATGATCCCATGTAGAAATCAACCTGCTTTTTCTCATCACCTTACAGGAGAAAAATAAAGTCAAAATTCTCCAACTTACCCTTTCTACTTCGTGGCATTTTTTCAAGGCATCCCCGTACCTCCCCAAACGCTGGTAAGCTGAAATGCACTCAGTTTGAAACCACATACACTGCATTTCATTTAGATTTTCCATGGCGGATGTTCCTTCCTGAAAGGGAAGCACTCCTAAATATATGAAGCAAACAATAAAAGAGACCCTAAAAGTCTCATTTTCTCTTTTATAACTATGGCTACAAGTATTATTATGATAATAAATAGCGATAAACAAATATTCTGGGTGCTTCCAGAAGCTCCTGCTGATCCAAAATTACATGTCTTATTTACCCAGCTCTGTCGGGTATTCAACACTCTACCCAGAAAAGACTCCAGATTGCTGAAGCTAAATTTCTGAACATCAAAACTTTTATTTCAACTATTTACGACAGGGGCACCTGGGTGGCTCAGTCAGTTGAGTGTCTGCCTTCAGCTCAGGTCATGATCTCAGAGTCCTGGGACAGAGCCCAGCATCAGGCTCCCTGCTCAGTGAAGGACCTGCTTCTCCCTCTCCCTCTACCTGTGCTCTACCTACCTGTGCTCTTTCTTTGTCAAATAAATACATAAAATCTTAAAACAAAACAAGACAAAAAAAAAAAACTTGTTAACTTGGGCTGAGCAGAGTGTAAGACCTAAAGTACCTAGTGACCCCCAGGAAGATGGTGAAAGTACATGTACATAAATAATTTCAGTCTTTAGTTCTTTTTCACTCATTTTTTGTGACCAGTTCAATTTTCAGCATTCTCATTAAAAGTGTAAAAAACTGGTTATCTCTTGGTGAATGGAATTACAGGTGTAATTTTCTTTCTTTTTTTTTATTTTTTAAGGATTTTATTTATCTATTCATGAAAGACACAGAAAGAGGCAGAGACACAGGCAGAGGGAAAAGCAGGCTCCCTGCAGGGAGCCTGATGCGGGACTTGATCCCAGGACCCCAGGATCACAACCTGAGCCAAAGGCAGATGCTCAACCATTGAGCCACCCGGGTGCCCCTGGTTGTATATATTTTCCATTTTTTGATGACTATTTTTATAAGATACCTACATTATTTTTCACTTCAAAATCTTTACCATATACAACTATCCAGCTTGCATCACCAAATTTGTACAAAAATTCTAAAAAAAAACCTGAAAAATCTGCAAGAGGGAAATATCCTACTTTACTCACATAGCAGTATCAGATATGATCACTTATAATCAGACATAAACTAATTATTGAAGGTTAGCAGTCTTCCTCCCTGGCTCAGTGGCCTATCCACCACACATTACAGAATGTAATGGCCAAGGAATGAGGATGGCTGAACAGAAGAAGCTCTCTGTATGACAACTTATCAGGAGTGGATGACCAAAGGCAATTCTGAAAAACCAGGTGGACTGCAGATTTTGGTGACTCCTCCCCACAAACAGCCAACCCTTCCCCTTCTTTCTCATTCTGTGGTGCCTTTTCAGACACATCCTGGCTGACTGTTGGCTTGGGGTGTGTATGTACACATTGGTTTTTAAAATCATTAGACTTATTCCACTTAAGTTTTGTATACTTTTTTTTTAAAGATTTTATTTATTCCTGAGAGAGAGAGACAGAGACAGAGACACAGGCAGAGGGAGAAGCAGGCTCCATCCATGCAGGGAGCTCCAGGATCAGGCCCTGGGCCGAATGCGGCGCTAAACCTAAACTGCTGAGCCACCCAGGCTGCCCCATTGTATACTTGTTTTTATTGCACTTTCCTTCTAATCTCTGCTTTGGCCTTCCAGGATGTTCTCTCCTACACAAACACCACTGCTTCTACATCTACTCTTGTACCTTCTTTCCATCTCCAAAACTGTGCTGCAGTGTGAAGGACATGGACGTTTGAACTCCAGCACTATGTACTATGTAACCCCTTTAGAGCCTCGATCACTTTGCTGTAAAATGCCAAACATACAGTTTGTATCATGATTTTCCTCATTTTATTTTTCTTTCTCCTAACTTAATACCCATCATTTTTGCTAATATATTTTTCCCTCAATACAGCTAACCATTTTGCATCTGCTGGTCTTCCAGCATGTGAATTTCAGAAACATTAATCACTGCAGTTTCTGCTTCTATTACAGTTCTACTGCAATTCTAAAACATGGGTGTTAGTGTCACAGACCTCTAAGCTAGAATCCTGGATCCAAAATGAATGGCTAGCTGGCTGACCTCCAGCAGGCACAGTACCTCATCACCCTAAATATTTTCTTAACTATAACATGAGAGTAATGATATCAGAGGACTGGTAAGATTAAGTGTATGTATATAAAGTACTTAGCTCAGTGCTTAATAATTGTTAAAGCTACTTTCTACTTCCCTGTACAAAAGGCATATAAACTATTTGTATCACTCCAAATATGAGAAAGTAGAATTCAGCTAGGTTTAGATGAAAAAGCCATGTGACTATGAGAGAGAGACAACAAATGGTCTAAGGTAGTGGCTTTTAATAAAAATTTAAATGTGTGATATATGTGCATGTGTACACATGTGTGTATATGTGTTTACGTGTGTGCGTGTTATGTATCTCTCTTACATATTCAGATTTTCTTTAAAGGCTACTACCTATAGAGCATTTATTGTCTCTCATAATAAATATACATAGAACATATACTTCATATACATGACACATCTATGTATATCTGCATATATGACAGATTATTTATCAATACCTACTAACACCAGACTTAAACTTATACCACTTTGCTAGTACCAAATGAGATCTTACTATTTCCCTGCTTACTAATGAAAGCATCTTTTTTGGCCACTCCATTTTCCACTTCTGTGAATTAACTATTCACATCCACTGTCCTCTTGTCTCTTATTGAGGTTTGGTGCATGTATGTATATTTTTGTTCCATGATATTCTTATAAGTAGTTAAATTTTCATAACAAAAGTTCAAGTTTTTCTGTGGCTTCTAAATTATAAGAGGTTTTGGGATGCCTGGGTGGCTCAGTGGTTGAACATCTGCCTTTGGCTAGGGGCATGATCCTGGGGTCCTGGGTTTGAGTCCCACATTGGGCTCCCCACAGGGAGCCTGCTTCTCCCTCTACCTATGTCTCTTCCTCTCTCTCTCTGTATCTCTCACAAATGAATAACATTTTTAAAATAAATAAATTATAAAAGGTTTTTATAAACACCCTCACACAATCAGAATCTAGTCAACATTTAAGGAAATGGTACACTGGGGCTGCATCAGGAAGATCTTAGGGCAGGGCACAATGGTAACTTACTTTCACCGTAAATCATTTACTCACAAACACCAGCACTCAAGCACTCTACTGTGTACATAATGAGTATTGGAGGCAAAAATGATTTATTCCCAAGTATTTTCATTAGAAGTTGGAAATTAAACTGGGAAACATGGTTTCCTCATTATCCCTCAATGTCACATTCAATGAGTATTAAATGACTATTTCAGTGAATTCTTTGTAGAGTTCTTTATAAATTCTTATTCTATCATATGGGTTGAAAAGATCTCCAATTCCATGGTCTATCTTCTCATTTTGCTTATATTTATTTTTGTTATAGGTAAATTTTAATTTTAATATAGTCAAATATATTAATTTTACTTATACTTAAGGTTTTTAGTACCATAAGAAAGGCTTCCTACCTCCAACTCTAAAGATAAATTTCAATACTTTCTTTAATCAACCTGGAATTGGTTTGTGTGCAGCAGAAGAATGTCGTTTTATTTTTGTCAATACAAATAACTAAATGTGCCAGCAATATCTTTTAATCTCTGATTCTGAAAGCACTTCTGGTCATACACAAGTTTCCAAATATGTGTGAATCTGTTTCTGAGCTTACCTGTTCCATTAGTCTATGTATATTTTTAACTATACACTTACTATTTTCATAAAAAGACAGAAAGTCCACATGGTAAAAGATACATAAGGATGGTGAAGGAGGGAAAAGAAACAGATGTTTAGCCTAATAATTTTAGAGAACTTCAATTCTAAACTGTCAGAGACCAAAGCCCACAAATGCTAGTTCCTTTTTTTATTTTAATTTATTTATTTAGGGGTGAGGAGAGAGAGAGAGAGAGAGAGAGAGAGAGAGAGAATGCACATGTGTGCAAGCTGAAGAAGGGACAGAGGGAGAAAGAATCTCAAGCAGACTCCCGCACTGAGTGTGGAGACTGACGCAGAGCTCGAGATCATGACCTGATCTGCAACCAAGAGTCAGATGCTTAACTGGGCCACCCAGGTGCCCCCACAAATGTTAGTTCCACATAGAAAGAACTCTGATGAGTTCTGAAACAACTATAAAAGAGAAATTTAAAAAACAGTCACAAATTACTAATGAGACAAAAGAATTGTAAACTGAATATTATACATAAGCACCAGTCTGGCATATTGCTTATCCATGTATAAAGCTATTGTGTTCCTATTATTGCCTTTCAACCATCTGCCACCAGAAGTGCATGCACACACACACTCGACCACAGAAAAGAAATCATACTTATGACATGACCTAGATGGAATTAATAAAATAGTAACAAAAATGAATTTTTTGAACTTTAGTGGCAAATTTCACAAATCACCATAGAACTGAAGTTTAATTTTACTAACTCAGAGAAGTACATGCTCATGCATGGTATTTCCTACCCTTGTGAACTTGGAGCACATTTCCTCTGCTTCTTTTATCATATTTGCTCGAAGCATATACTTGGCACATTTGGAATTGATGAACCTATCAGCTGTGTCCAAAGACTGTGCTTCATCCATCCATTTTGCAGCTTCTTTTAGATTACCTATATGCTTTAAGAAATGAAAGCATTAAAGAAACCATAGTATTTATGATTAAAAGAATATAGATTAATATAAATAGAAATAGGGGGAACCCTGGGTGGCGCAGCGGTTTGGCGCCTGCCTTTGGCCCAGGGCGCGATCCTGGAGACCCAGGATCGAATCCCACATCGGGCTCCCGGTGCATGGAGCCTGCTTCTCCCTCTGCCTGTGTCTCTGCCTCTCTCTCTCTCTCTCTCTCTGTATGAGTATCATAAATAAAAAAAATAAAAAAAATAAAAAAATATAAATAGAAATAGTTGATAAAGACAAATTAGAAACTTGGTACCATTTCCGTCGAATTTATCTAGAAGTCTAGATAAATTACAATTCACATTTACAAAGAGATGTATCAAACGGCACACTGATTGTACAACTATGTAACATAAAACTCCCTAGGATTATTAGAATGGTAGATTATTAGGGTACCCTAGAAGTTATTTTTATAGAGAAAAAACTCTAAGGACAAATTCTTCAGCTACTAAAAAAACATGACTAAGATTTTACCTTGTAAATTTTTGCTTTCATATAGAATAATTCTATTAGAGTTGGAGTACTAGCAATTGCAGCATTAATATAATCCAAAGCCAAAGAATACTGCCCAAGTTTATCAAAGTGCTGTGCCAGGAAATACTGAACCCAGAGCAGTGTTGTTGGGGGTTCCTTCTCTCCATTCTCTGCAATCAAACAAATATAAAGTTACTATAGAAGAGAAGGCAAAGTAAAGCAAATCACATACTTTCTCCCTTAATGCATGATGAAATTAATAATTAGAAGAATAAGCAGTATAACCCCAGAAAAATGACCAATTTCAACGGAGAAAGGTAAGACTTCATGTCATAAAGTTCAAAGAGTAGCAGCCAGTCAGAGAAATAAGATGCTGGTTTCATAGCCTTCTAACCCCTACCTGACTCTAAAGAAACCATCCTGGAGGAAAGTTAATCAGTATAACTCTCTCAATTCTCTGGCTGGGAATGTAAGGCAGTAGGCCCAGGTACAATCAAGAGGAAAACAGCTGGGTAAAGAGAAGTCCCTAACCACCACTGTGAGACTCCCACAAAGGCAGGATTTGCCAGGGCTTTGCATGTCCTAGGCCTCAACCCTACACCAGGCAAAGCCAAAATTGAAAGGTATGAAGAGATCTTCCCTACAAGGTGGAAGTAACCCTACTATGTGATGAAAGCAGTCACACATGGTCAACTGAGCTCTATCCTGTTCCCCATTCTGAACTTCGAGCTACAGAGAGTAGATAAAGAAATACCCAGCTCTCAACATGGATTTCAGTAGGGAAGACATACAGGTCTGAAAGTAGGTAGAAAAAGGAGAAAGGGGAATTTATCCACATCATAGAAAAGAACAGGTTTCCTAGACTAGCTAATCAAAGTAACAATGTAAATACAGAAATTAGCATAAATTATATAATAAATAAAGGAAAGAGACGAGCATTTATCTTGTTCTTTTTATATAAACCATATTTCAAGGGAAACAAGTATTCGATGAAGTCAAGTTCTTTATAAGAATTCTAGCTATTAAACACAGGGGGAAAAAATGACTCGAATGAGAGATAAGGGATTGAGGTAATAGTCCTCAGGGGCTGCCAAAATCATCAGGTAAGAGGAACTTTTTAACCAGTAGATCAGGCTGACCGCATCTGAACGCGGATCAATCATAACATCACAAAGAGAAACAACCAGAATGTCTTCTGGGTCCAGATGTGAGACAACTTTGTACTTAGAAAGCATCATGTAAGAAGTGTTCACAAGAAACCTGGATCTAATCAAGCCTGTAAATCTTACTGTAAGTTTACAAGACATATGGATGATAGCAAAATATATTAAATGATACCAGGAGAAAGCAACCAGCCAAATCTATACTATGGGACATTTCACAAGACAAATGACCTTTCAACAAATAGCGTTGTTGTTGTTGGGTTTTTTTTAAAGCGAGGGAAGGTTACTGATCAAGATTAAAAGACTATCAGGGATATAACCAGATGTAAAGTGTAGACCTTTGTTGGGGACAGCTTCAAATAAGCCAATTATATGGAGACATTTTCTGAGGAAACCCAGGAAACCTGAATGTGGATCAGGTGTTAGATATTATGATACAAGCACTAATTTGTGTCAGCACTGTGGCTGCATCTTCTGTGTAACTGTTTTAAATAGAGATGCACGCTAAGGTACTGACAGGTAAAACAGTAGTATGTCTGCTTTAAAAATACCCTAGAAAAGAAAGTAACGGAAGATAACTTCAAACAGGATGGGCAAAATGCTGGCCACAGAGGCTAGGTGATGGGGACAAAAGGGTTCATTCTCCTACTTACTTCTGTGTCTATTATTTCACTATGAAGTTTATTTCAAACTAACAAAAACAAAAGGGCAAAAACCCATGAAAAACACGGAACTCAGACTAAAGTTAGCATCTGCATGACTGAAAGCATTTGAGAGTGTTTTCTAAACTAAGATGTCTTGATTTACATACGTCCCTACAAAGAGAGAAGCAAAGAACCAAGACATACAGAATTTAAAGTAATTAAAGAGTAGAAAGAACAGAGAAGTAGGAATTTGAGAAAAATAGATTGCAATATAAACTAACTATGATGTTGTTAGGCAAGCCACTCAACTTCTCAAGTATATTTTTCTCATTTTAAAAGGAGTTAATCCCCACCTCACAAGATTATGGAAAATTTTAAAGAGACTGAAAGTGCTTTTCTCATTTCGTTCACTAATTCAAAAACTATTTAGTAAATAGGTAGTACATATATAAAATATAAGCTAGTTTTACCGTGATTTAAAAATAGACTGAAATGAGTAATCAAATTCTAATTGAGTGTAATTTAAACTTACCATAAGGGCTAAAAAAGTCACATGTTTTAAGAGAGGCTTCGTAATTTGTAACAAGCTCCTGGATTATAGAAATCTGTTAAAGAAAAAAAAAAAGAAATCTGTTAAAGAAACATAGTTTTAAAATTTTAAAATATTTTATTGAAGGTATTTATATTTACTTGGAATATATTAGATTTGGAAACAATGTAGAGGTTATTTCAGGACTATAAATTAACTACAAACTACTCAGGGGTCTGTTCTTCCCAGCCTCTGCCACCGTGTGAGGGGAAAGCAAGAAAAACACAGAAAATATACTGTTCTCTTCATTAATAGCAAAACAGAACTCATTAACTTCTCATCTCAATTAGTAGGTTTGAGTTTTTGAAGGTCAGATTATCAATAATTACTACAAAATCTTTTTTTTTTGCCAACAGTTTATTTGCCTTTTGCTTCTCACTGTTATATTGTGAAGTTGTCAACTATTATATATTTAGATTTTCTAAAGTCACTCATAACAAAAGAGTCAAGTGAAATGATCCAAATGACACACTGATTCAATGAAAGAGGTTAAGTAAACTCCTAACTAGATGTTTAAACTCCCTTTACTTTTAGTCATCACTTTGATAAAGATTTGCTTTCAATGCCTCAAGTAGGACTGAAATATTATAAGCCACACTGTTAATTTAACATGCTCTGCCCTTAAAGTGGCAAACAAAAAGTGACGCGAATTAGAAGTGCAAGAAAAAAAAAAAACAGCCTACATATACAATTGGTTTCAAATGCCTACTGATGTTAACTGTTTAGAACGAGTTGGATAATATAACTATCTTATTTGGGAACTTCAAAAGAGTAAAAGTTTACAAGTGAAGGAAAACCATTAAAACTTTTAATAGTATCTTACCAATGTAGAATTATTTTAATAGTGGTAATTTTTTAAGTTTCCTAGTTTTAAAACATGGGATGCCACTAATACTACCAGACAAAAATAACAATAAGAAGCCAGTAACTGCTACAAGTGCTTTACATGTATTAAAATAGTAATTATAGTAATAGTCAATCCTACCTGGCACTATTTTAGGTACTTTACTTGTATTAACTCACTTGTCCTCAAAATAACCCTATGAAGTGTACATTATTATTAACTTGATCTCATAGGCAAAAGGAAAATAAAAATAAGCTGAAAGTGTACCATGGTGGAGCCAGAATTTAACCCAAGCAACAAGGCTCAAGTAGCTTCTCACTACTTGCTGTATCAATGAGTGGATGGGACATGGCACATTTATTACTATTGGGTAATTCTGGACTCACAGGATGCATTAAAACTAGAGACTAATAGCAGGACAAAAAACTTTCCCCGATCAGATCAGTTTTAATGCATAAAACACCAAGTGGTGCCCATTAAATCAGCCAGAGCATGGAAAACATAAAATGATCTCTATTTTTAAATGATATGACCTTACTTATAAAACTCCTAACAATTCCAGGGCACCTGGGTGGCTCAGTGAGTTAAGTTTCTGACTTTTGGTTTCACATTGGGTCATGGTCTCAGGGTCGTGGGATCGAGCACTGTGTCAGGCTCCCCACTAAGCTTGGAACCTAAGATTCTTTCTCTCTCTGCCCCTCCCAACTCAAAACAAAACAAAACAAACAAACCTAATAATTCCAAAAACAATTAAAAAAACTGTTAAAACAAATGAATTCAGCAAAGTAATAAGATACAAAGTCAACACACAAAAATCAGTTGTATTTCTATAGAGGAACAATGCACAATCTAAAATAAAAACTATAGAAACAATTCCATTCACAATAGCATCAAAAAGAATAAAATAGGGCAGCCTGGGTGGCTCAGCAGTTTAGGGCCTGCTTTCAGCCCAGGGTGTGATCCTGGAGTCCCGGGATCAAGTCCCAAGTCAGGGTCCCTGCATGGGGCCTGCTTCTCCCTCTGCCTGTGTCCCTGCCTATCTCTCTCTCTCTGTCTCTCATGAATAAATAGATAAAATCTTAAAAAAAAAAAAAAAAAAAAGAATAAAATAAGGAATTAACCAAGGAAGAGAAAGACTTCTATAAAGAAAACTACAAAATAATGCTGAAAGAAATTTAAGACACGAATAAATGGAAATACATCCCATTTCATGGATTAGAACACTTAATATTATTAAAATGTCAATTCGGGTCAACTATACTTCAATAAAATTTTTTTTAATATATTACCCAAAGATATACAGATGTACAGATTCAATGTGATCACTATCAAAATCCCAATGTGTGTGTGTGTGTGTGTGTGTGTGTGTGTTTTGCAGAAATAGAAAAGCTCATCCTAAAATTCACAACGACTCTCCAGGGACCCAAAATAGTCAAGACTATTTGAAAAAGAACAAACCCAGAGGACTCACACTCCAGATTTCAAAACTTACTACAGTAAGTTACGGTAGTCAAAACACTGTGAAAATGGCATAAAGACTGACATAGGGACTACTGGAATATAACAGAGTCTAGAAATAAACCCTCACATATATAGTCAAATGATTTTTGACACAGGTGCCAAGACCACTCAATGGGGAACAGTCTTCTTCTAAATGGTGCTAGGAAAACTGGATATACACATGCAATAGAATGAAGCTGGACCCTTACCTAATACCACATACAAAAATTAACTCAAAATGGATCAAGAACCTAAATGAAGGACTAAAAAAATAAAACTCTTAGAGAAAACATAGGATAGAAGCTTGATGGCACTGGATACAATGATTTCTTGGAGATAACAACAAAGGCATATGTTACAAAAGAAAAAAAAAGACAAACTGGACTTCTTGAAAATTTAAAACTTTGTGCATCAAAAGACACTATGCAGAGTAAAAAAGAAACCCACACAATGGGAGAAAATATGTGCAAATCCGATAAGGGACTAATCTCCAGAATATATAGAAAACTCCTAAAACTCAACAACAAAAATACAACACACTTCAAAAATGGACAAAGTACCTGAACAGATATTTCTCCAAAGAAGATATAAGAATGGCCAATCCGCATGTGAAAAGATACATGCCACCACTAATCATCATGGAAATGAAAACCAAAACCAAAAGGAGATACCATCTCATAACCCAGGAAAATGGCTATCAAAAAACCCCCTAGAAAACAACTATTGGGGACACAAAATGGTACAGCACTCTGGAAAACGGTATGGTTAGTTCCTTAAAAAACTATAAACAGAATCACCCAATGATCCAGCAATCCCACTTCTGGGTATATACCCAAAATAAGTAGAAGCAGGATTTTGAAGAATATTTGTACATTCATGTTCACAGCAACATTAGTCGCAATCGCCGAAATGTGAAAGCAACCTAAATGTCCATCGACGGATGAACAATATGTGCTATATACATACGATGAAGTATTATTCAGCCTTAAAAAGCGAGGCAATTCTACAATATACTACAACATGGATGAACCTGGAACATATTATGCTATGTGAAATACGCCAGTCACAAAAAGACAAATGTTATGATTCCACTTATGTGTCAGTTCTAGAAGACGAAGAGTTCTGAGGATGGTTGTACAATAATGTGAATGTATTCAATACCAATCAACTATACAGGTAAAAATGATAAAGATGGCAAACTTTATGTTAAGTGTATTTTACCACAATAAACCAACCAACCAACCAACCTGTGGTTCTTTAAGTATGGTCCTCAGACTATCAACATCATTAATGTTAGCATTAGCATCACCTGGTAATTTATCAGAGATACAAATTTTGGTACCAAACCCTATATTTACGGTATTAGAAACTCTGGGCCCAGCGATCTGTTTTTAGCAAGCATTCCAACTAACTGACACACACTAGAGATTGCAAACTGATAAATGTTATCCAAAAAACCCAACAACAATTATTATAACACAAAATTAAAGGTAACAGACAGTTTTAACCCACCATGACCAATACCACCCCATCAATCTCACTTAGAATATCTATAATTCTGAAACTTTCCAGGCATAGGATTCAGTATTCAAGTTATTTAAGTTGTTTAATTTATGGAGGCAATTATTTTTTCATGAACTTATAATGCCATCTAGTGGTAGTTGCAAAAACTACAGCTAGAGCCGGTTTTAGGTAGTTTATCTTTTAATTTCTAGGGTGAAACATATTTAAATAATTTTAAAAGTACAACAAAATATACACTGAAATTACATATAATTCTTAATAAAGGAGTATAAAAACTACTGAATGAAACAGATCTCCCGCTTCAGGACTTTACAATGAAGTCTGATGAAGAAAAAATAAAATAAAAATAATGGAAGTCCACATGAAATCTCCTAAATAAAAAGTATGGAGAGCACCGGCAACCAGGATTGCTGGTTCATTAGGCATACTTCTTTAATCTACAAAATTTGTATCACAATCACTAACTTAGTAATTAAGTGAACAATTTAATTTTCCAAATTTGTCTATGAAAGTTCATCTAAGGAATTTTTATTCAGATATAAAGACCCATTTCAAGTTTACTTACCCTTTATATCTCAATGAGGAAGTAAGCTCAACTCC
The DNA here is from genome assembly GCF_048164855.1 of Canis lupus baileyi. Taxonomy (NCBI): domain Eukaryota; kingdom Metazoa; phylum Chordata; class Mammalia; order Carnivora; family Canidae; genus Canis; species Canis lupus. The sequence continues at coordinate 52,182,566 of NC_132854.1, read as the reverse complement.
TTTCTTTTAAAACTCAATATGTAATGGCTATTTTTCTTGAAAATAGTATTTTGCCACTGCCATTTAAGATCAAGAAATCCAATCCAGTTGAGTTAGGCATCTAAGATCACAATAAAAACTTAGAGCCTCAAAATGGACATCTTAAATTATAAAGCCAAAATTTTTACTGAACTGAAAAAATTTCCAAGTTCAACCACCTTCTCTTGACTTAAATATCTGATCAAGATTGAAGCAGTTTAATTTTTGCTTAATAAAATCTAACCTGAGCAAATATTGTGACTCCTATAATTTCCTAAAGTATGGCCCTTGACTTAACTTTTCTTATGTGTGAGTTAAAATAATTATTAATTTTTTTAAGATTTAATTTATTCATTCATGAGAGACACAGAGAGAGAGAGAGAGAGAGGCAGAGACACAGGCAGAAGGAGAAGCCGACTCCCTGCAGGGAGCCTGACGTGGGACTTGATCCTGGGATTCCAGGATCACCACCTGGGCTGAAGGCAGCGATAAACCGCTGAGCCACTAGGGCTGCCCGAATTATTAACTTTAAAGACAAAGTTCTCGGGATTCCTGGGTGGCGCAGCGGTTTAGCGCCTGCCTTTGGCCCAGGGCGGGATCCTGGAGACCCGGGATCGAGTCCCACGTCGGGCTCCTGGTGCATGGAGCCTGCTTCTCCCTCTGCCCGTGTCTCTGCCTCTCTCTCTCTCTCTCTCTGTGTGACTATCATAAATAAATAAAAATTAAATAAAAAAATAAAAAAATAAAGACAAAGTTCTGCAACACCATATCAATACACAATTTTGTACAATACAGATTTTTTATATACAGATACAAATCACATGTCTAAAATAGTTACCATAACACAAAAGCTACTGAAACTTTTGGTATTTACCCAAATTAAAAAACTAAGCACAACAGTTACCAACAAGGATCAAAACTGCTAGATTAATTTCCAGTAAGTATATGATTGGCAGTGACAATGTGGTTCTGAAGGAGCTAGTCATAGAGGTAAGTTGTCCAAGAACTACAACGTTGAAACAAAAATCATTTCATTTCCTGCAGGGATGAGGTATGAGGGATGGAGTGGTAAGAGAAGGACCAGTTCTTGAACATCTCTGAATCAACAAGCACTTTACAAATTTTATCATTTAATTAAAACACGCATCAACCTTTAAGTATGGTCTTTTACAAACTTGAAGATCCAAAAACAGATGATTGCTTGGGCAAACAGCGATGGAATCAGGGATTCCAAACCAGGCCTAATTCCAAAACAATGCTCTCTTCCCTAAACCAGTTTATTTCCCAAAGTATGGTACGTATGGTAGGATAACAAGATGATTACAATTAATTCAACTGAAGTTTAAGTTTTATTTTTACTTTGTTTTATAAAAAATATATTAGCACAAACCCATGGTTTTATAATAAACAAAAAACTAATTAAACTTAGTGAAAAATATGAAGTAAATAACATTAAGAGTGTTACCTGGATTTGGCAAAAATCATGAGGGAGACAATAAATGTATGTCAGCAGACATTATACTATACTGTGATGTCTTCCTAGGTAGGAAAAGCATTTGATTTTCCTCTCCTTAAATTTAAAACTCTTTCTAAACAAATAAACCAAAAACTCATTTATGAACATAATTATAATTATCATTAAGTTGATCAGAATGTCTCAAAAATACTGGCTGGGAGTTCTTGGGATACTGTTACCACTGCAAATAATGCCTTTTGGAATTCTTAAAGCTAGGATTGTTGACTCTTTTTTTTTTTCCTTTTAGTGAGAAATCTATGATTCTCTCAAAGATTATTTTTTTTTTAGATTTTATGTATTCATTTAAGAGAGAGGGAGAGAGAAAGAGCAAGAGTTGGGGGATGGGGCAGAGGGAGAGGGAGAGGGAGAAGCAGGCATCCCAGGACCCTGGGATCATGACTTGAGCCAAAGGCAAACACTTAACTGACTGAACCACCCAGGCGCCCCAAAGATACATATATTCTTAATGTAGTTTTTTTATTACTTAGAGCACCTAAGAAAAAAGTTCCTTTATACTGCCATGCCATACAAATCAAACTTGCTTTCCTTAGTAATTATGCCTTGTGTCACCTTCTAAAAACCTTCCAGTTTTCTGAAAGTAAATATGAAATAAAGTATTTTAATTTAGAATTTTACTGGACCATCACTGTGATGCTATTATAAACTGATGATAGAATCCTATTATTTTTATAATGTTATTCAGCTTCATTTTTTCTGATTTACCTTTACAGCTGAAGTTAGATAGAAGATAGGTGTTAACTCAATTTTACACCTGGCCTGAGTTATTTAAGAATAAATAAAGAAAGAAAACAAAGAATAAAAAAAGAACTAAAGATACCTTACAGAAAATGCACTCTAGTATTAAAATCCAGTATACCCACCACCCCTACCAACAAATTACAGAGATTTCTCAGCCACGACAACCAAATGATTCAATACTTCCCATTGAAATCTTCCAGTGACGTTCAGGATGATTCTCTTTCTTCACTGAACAACAGGCCAAGTTTTCTCTCTGTGCCCACTGTCTCCAGTTTCTAAAGGACACACATAGCCCCACATGTTCTTTAAACGGGTAAGGATCTTCGAATATTTTCATAGTATGGGAAGATTTGACACGAGAAAGAAAGGTCTTCTGAGAAACAGCCTACCCTCCTTTCCTGTGCATGGATTCCCATATATTTTTTTTTCCCATATACTTTTTGTTGAGATATTTGATGCTTCAGCCAGAGTCTCATCAAGTACTCAATTTCCATGTTGTTTTTAAGATACTCATATTCAGTGTATCTGTGCACTGATGTCCAGCTTCAGTGGAATCAAATGGACCTATTAACAACTTATGCACAAACCTTAATGATGATTCACTGTCTTTACTCAAGAGTCTGACAATCACAGTGAATGGCCAGGAAGAAACTGAGAAAGTACTTTCTTTCCATTCTAGGTGAAAAAGGAAGTCCAAAATTAATTTGTACCTCCTCTTAGTCTTTTTGGTTCCTTTATGACACTAAAAACAAATTACACAGACTGTAGAGCCTTGACAGTTGAACTAAAATAATAATTGATTGTATTAATTATTTTTCTGCGCAAATACATATCTTTACTGTTAGAGAAAACCTATTTTTCTCAGTGGTTAAATCAGCCAAGTAAAAGACAAAAGCACAGGGGCACCTGGATGGCTCAGGTTAAGCACCTGCCTTTGGCTCAGGTCATGATACCAGGCTCCTGGGAAGGAGCCCCACATCAGGCTCCCTGTTGAGTGGGGGAGTCTGCTTCTTCCTCTCCCCCTGCCTGCTGTTCCCCCTGCTTATGTTCTCTCTCCCTCTCTGTCAAATAAGTAAATAAAATCTTTATAAATAAATAAATATATATATATATAAATAAATTAAAAAGACAAAAGTATAGAACACTAAGAATATGTTAGGAAAGAGACACTGGACAAAAGCAAGCAAAATAAATTTCAAACAAACAGAAGAACATAAAAAAGATAAGAGTGAAAATGAATGAAGTAGAAAGGGAGGGGCAGTCAACAAGCCCAACTTGGCCCTCTGAAAAGACCAACAGATTGGCAAACCTTTAGCAGACTAATCAAGGGGAAAAAAGACTCAAATTATTAAAATTGAAAATGAAAGAGGAGACATTACTGCTGACCTTACAGAAATGAAATGATGTAAGAACATGATGAGCAACTGTATGCCAAAATAGGGTAACTGAGAGGAAATGGACAAATTTCTAGAAACACAAATTTCAGAAATCAAGTCAAGAAGAAATAGCAAATATGAATAAACCAATAACAACAGTTCTAATAGGTAATCAAAAACTACCCACAGGGCAGCCCGGGTGGCTCAGCAGTTTAGCGCCGCCTTCAGCCCAGGGCCTGATCCTGGGGACCCGGGATCGAGTCCCACGTCCCAAGTCGGGCTCCCTCAAGGAGCCTGCTTCTCCCTCTGCCTTATGTCTCTGCCTCTCTCTCTCTGTGTGTCTCTTGTGAATAAATACATACATACATACATACATACATACATACATACCACCCACAAAGAAAAGTCCAGGCCCAGATGGCTTCACTAATAAATTCTGCCAAATATTTAATAACACCACCAGTTTCTCACTCTTCAAAAAGAAGAAGGAGAAGAGGAGGAAACACTTCCCAACTCATTATAAGGCCATTATTACCCTTATACCAAAACCAGACAAAAACCTCACAAGAAAACTACAGACTACTACCTCTATGGAATAGACCAAAAAAAAAAAAAAAAAAAAAAAAAAAATCCTCAGTAAACCACTAGCAAATTGAACTTTGGCTCAAAAGAATTATACACCATGACCAAGTGGGTTTATACCAGCAATATAGATGTTGCTTGAACATCTGAAAATCAACCCGTGCATCATAGCAAGAGAATAAAACATACAATCATTTCAATAGATACAGAAAAAATATTTGACAAAATCCAACACACTTTCATGATAAAAATGCTCACTGAATTAGGAACAAAAGGGAACTTCTTCAACATTATAAAGGGCATATACAAAGAATTCATGGTTCACATAATATCACATAATATTTTATGGAGAAAGACTAGATGCTTTCTCCTAAGATCAGGAACAAAACATACATGTCCACTCTAATCACTTCTATTCAACAGTGTACTGGAGGTTCCAGCCAGGGCAATTAGTCAAGAAAACAAAATTACAAGGATACAAAATAGAAAAGAAGAAATAAAAGTTTCTATTTGCAGATGACATGATCTTGCACACAGAAAATCCTAAGGAAAAAAAAGGGTGGCAGTGATGCCTGTCTGGCTCAGTCAGTTCATCATCTGACTCCTGGTTTTGGCTCAGGTCAGATCTCCTGGGTTGTCGGATCAGGCCCCATGTGGGTGGGGGTCCGTGCTCAACGTGGAGTATACTTGAGGATTCTGTTCCTCTGCCCTTTCCCCATTTGCACATGGGCCTGCTCTCTAAAATAAATAAATCTTTTTAAAAACCCCTAAGAAATCCATTATTCCAACTATGAACAATAAATAATAAGCAAGTTCAGCAAGGCTGCAGAATACCAGATCAATATATAAAAAACTGTGTTTTATATACTAGCAGTAACAATCTGAAAATAAAATTGAGAAAATAATTCCACTAGAATAGCATGAAAAATAATAAAATACTTAGGAGTAAATTTTATAAGAGATGTGTAAGACTTGTCTACTGAAATCTACAAAATATTGTTGAAAGAAATCAAAGAAGATAATGAATAGACATCTAAAGTTCATACACTGAAAATCTTAATATTGTTAAAATAAAGTGATCTACAGATTCAAAGCAATTACTATAAAATTCCAGCTGGTTTCTGTAGAAACTGAAAAGCGGACTCCAAAATTGAAATTGAAATAAAAGGAATCCTGAAGCGTCAAAAGAATCTTCAAAAAGGGGATCCCTGGGTGGCTCAGCAGTTTGGCGCCTGCCTTTGGCCCAGGGCGTGATCCTGGAGTCCTGGGATCGAGTCCCGCGTCGGGCTCCTGGCATGGAGCCTGCTTCTCCCTCTGCCTGTGTCTCTCTCTCTATCATGAATAAATAAATAAATACAATCTTAAAAAAAAAAAAGAATCTTAAAAAAGAACAAACTAGAAAGATTCATACTTCACTTCCTTATTTCAACTTATCTCAAAGCTGTAGTAATCATGATAGCGAGGTATTGACATAAGGACAGACACACAGATTAGTGGAATAAAATTGAGAGTCCAGAGAGGAGAGCCCTCATTATGGTCCATTTATTTTCAATAAAACTGCCAAGACTTTTCAATGGAGAAAGAAGAGTCTTTTCAACAAACGGTGCTGGGAAACTGGATAATAGTTACATGCAAAAGCAGGACTCCTGATTCACACCATAAATAAAAATGAATGGAAAATGGATCAAAGACCTCAATGAAAAACTAAAAATATAAAGCTCCTAAGTAAATATGTATAAATATTCATTACCCTAGATTTGAAATGGCTTCTTAGATATGACACAAAAGCTCGAGCAACCAAAGGAAAAAAGATAAACTGGACCTCATCAAAATTAAAAATTTTGTCATCAAAGGATACTTTCAAGAAAGTGAAAAGACAACCCACAAAATGGTAGAAAAATTTCCAAATCATTTATCTGATAAGGGACATATATCTAAAATATATAAGAACTCTTACAAAAAAAAAAAAAAAAACTCTTACAACTTAATACTAAAAAGACGGGGCACTTGGGTGGGTCAATCAGTTAACCATCTGCCTTCGGCTCAGGTCATGATCCTAAGATCAAGTTCCATATTGGGGGGCAAGAGGAATCTGCTTCTCCCTCTTCCTCTGTGCTTGTTCTCTCTAATAAATTAATGAAATCTTGGGGAAAAAAAAAGAGAGAGACAACCCGAAGGGTCTGAATCAACATTTCTCCAAAGGAAATTTACAAATGGCCAATAAGCACATAAAAAGCTGTTCAACATCATCGGTCATCAGGGAAATGAAATCAAAACCATGAAAGACAACTTTACACTCAGTAGGATGACTATAATCAAATGCCAAATAATAACAAGTGGATTATTGGTAAGGATATGTAGAAATCAGAATCTTCATATACTGCTTGCTGGAATGTAAAATGGTACAGTCGCTATGGAAAACAATCCAGTGGTCTTTTTAAAGTGTAAACACAGAGTTACTATTTGAACTAGCAATTCCATTCCTGGGTATATACGCCCAAGAGAAATGAAAATGTATATGAAAGGGCACTTGGGTGGCTCAAACATCTGACTTCGGTTTAGGTCATGATCTCAGGGTCCTGGGATGGAGCCCCACCCATGTCAGGTTCCCCATTCGGCAGGGAGTCTGCCTCTCTCTCTCCATTGGCCTATTCCCCTGCTCATGCATGCTCTGTCACTCTCATATAAATAAACGAACAAACGAATAAAATCTAAAAAAAATATAGAAAGAAAAAAAAAGGAAATGTACACCTTAAAACTTGTACACAAACATTCACAGCAGCATTAGTCATAATAAGGCAGAAACAACCAGAGCGGCCATCAACTGCTAAAATGTGGTATAGCCATACAATGCAATATTATTTTGGTAATAGAAGAGAATGAAGTAATCATTCACTCTACCACATGGATGAAAGTATCAGGCTAAGTAAAAACACTGGAGAATGAGGTCACACGTTGTATTACTCCATTTGTATGAAATGCCTAAAACAGCCAAATCCACAGAAAAAAAAGTAGCATAGGGGTTGCCTAATGTTAGAGTTGATGGGATTTTTCGGCATGATAAAATTTTCTAAAATTACACTGTGGTGATGGTTATAAAACTCTGAATATATTAAAAATCACTAAATTGTATACTTCAAGTAGGTAAATTTTATGGTATGTGACTTGTATCTCAGTAAAGCTGTTAACAACAAAAATATTGGGAGGAAACTACTGGTATCTAGTTGGTAGAGGCCAAGGACACAGCTAAATCACCTAGGGACAGGTCCCTATAACAAATTATTTAGCCCAACAGGTCATTAATGGAATTCTTCGCTGTGGGGAGCTGTCCTGTGCATTGTAGAATGTTTAGCAGCATCCCTGGCCTCTACCGATACAGTATCAGTAGCATACTCCCACAATGGTGATAATCAAAAATGCCTCCAGATGTTTCAAAATGTCCCTTGGGGGACAAAATCCCCTCCCTCATTGCAACTTGAGAAATTCTGCCCTAGAGGAAGAAGACCTTCCAAATTGTTTCTAAAACAACAGATGGACTTCCATAATAGAAACAAAAATCAACAAACCTAGTTACATTACATTTTTAACCTCTTTCTGTAAAAAAACAAAAACAACCTCAAAACTACACCTATAGAAAAGCAAACACAAGAAGGAAAAATATTTAAGAGTATCTAACGCTGGTGAGGGTACAGTGAACCTTTCACACACATACACTGCTAATGGTAATACAAATTGGCGTCTACAACCTCACAGAAACCAAAGTACCAGTGTTTACTGAGAAACACAAAATGTACATACTTTTTACCCATTAACTTATTCTGAGAATTGTGAGAAGGAAATAATCCTGAGTAAAGTGGTGTGTTCAAAGATATTTATGATTTTTTTTTTAACAGTGAAAGCTTGGAAATGGAGGTATGACTGATAAAAGAGCATGCAGTAAGTCATCAAAAAGGAAGATAATGAAGACTATACAGTAACATGTAAAATGCTTATGAACTTGCAAGAGGGGAAAAGGAAAAACAAAACTGGATGGTCAAAATTATTACAGCTACATATAGACACCATAAATAAATTTACAGGGAAAAAACCTTGACAGGAATTACACAAAAAATGTTCTCCATGCTTCTAAATTGTATATTCACAATTTAAAATGCTGCAGATACTTTTAAAATACTTTTTTAATTTTTTAAAAGATTTTATTCATTTATTCATGAGAGACACAGAGAGAGAGAGGGGCAGAGACACAGGCAGAGGGAGAAGCAGGCTCCATGCAGGGAGCCTGATGTGGGACTTGATCCCCAGGACTCCAGGACCACGCCCTGGGCCAAAGGCAGGCGCTAAACCACTGAGCCACCCAGGTATCCCCGAAAATACCTTTTTACAACTGTACATATCCTAAGCTAACTTCAAAAGATTATTTTATTTTTATGCTACCTAACATGGACCATTCTTTAAGACCTGGAAGTTTATGAAACCATAATTGCTTATCAGCCTTAACCTCTTCTAAATACTTTCTCCAGAGTTAAAATGCAGTGTTTAGCTAAAAGCAAGACTTACTACTGGTTGAAATCAATTTTAAAACATCCTTATGAGAAGTCACAAATATGTGGCCAAAATTATTTAAAAAGCACTTTACATACTTGCACATTTTTTCTTACTATACTAAGTTCTGATAACCTGAACTCAATTTTCTACAGTTTAATTCAGTTCTCAAAAGCATTTGGTAAACATTCCTATTCCATGCTTAAAAATAACACTAAAGAGATGTCAAAGGTTCCTATATAAATTAATACATTCTTAGTGTCTTCTTTAAAAATGCAACTTCCATGCTTTATAAAATACCAACAAATGCTTTACATCTTTATGATGGTAATTTTGGATCAATACTGGAGGATTTTAAAAAAATCTCTGCTTCCCCTGCTTGTGTGGTCTCTCACGCGCTCTCATTCTCACTCTGTCAAATAAATAAACAAAATCTTTCCAAAAAGACAAAGTCCTTGTGAAAACTGAGAAGGCCTGTGAAGGCTCAGTGACCTAAGAGGAACGAATCCTTTAAAAACCACTATATTCAGCAGCGGCTGCAAGATGTTATTAGAAAAGCAGGACAGGTATCCCTGGCTTTCCAAAGCTTACATTCCATCACTTCACTTTTACCAATGACCTATGTTAGTATCTTTGCTTTCATAATAAAAGGCAAAAAGTGAAAACAGTGCTCAGCATTTTGCAGTGAGTCCTTATAGAGGCATCACACACTCTGAGCATCCAGCGGCACACCGCCAGGCTCAGTCCCCCAGGAAGGACACTCAGGATCAAGCCACCATAGATGTGAACTGTGTCTATGAGCATCTGTGTTTTTTCTTGATTTATGTATCTGTAAACAAGATGTGTCCTATGATATCAGAAAAGCCAAAGAGAGGAGGTATTTTTGGGGTCTGGCAATTTCAAAGTTTTTTCAAATATAAATTAGTGTTCAACAATTTTTCCATATAAATTAATGCTAATTGTTCTTCAAACTTTACACCATTTCAGCTTAAGAGAAATTTCTCAGGAACACTCTCCTTTCAGAAGGCAGGAGAATCCTGTATTCAAACTCACACACATAAGTTCTTTATTATTTCTGACATCTCATTTCACTTTTCTTCTCTCAGCCTTGCCCAAAAGAGTAAAAGAGGAATTTTGGCAAATGTTATTTTATTTTATTTTTTTATTTTTTATTTTTTTTGGCAAATGTTATTTTAAATAACCTACAGACATCATTGGTAGGCACTGTTCCACTTTTCACATGAATCAAACACTATCAAAAAATTGACAGCAGTGCCATTAAAGGCAAATAAAGCATACTTCAGACATTAAAGAGCTACAAACTTTAAAAAATATAAATGACACCTTTTACTTATAGAGCACTAGATATTATCAGTTGTCTCATCTTGTTTATGAAAACTGCTTCCCCAGAAAAGAAAGTGTCAGTCGGTTATACTACTTATCACTGACCCTGCTTTCAATATTTTATTTTCACAATTACTGCTAGTTTACAAATTATGGGTCAAAATTAAACTCATAAATGATAGGTTTCACTACAAATATTTTAGCGCTTCTAATAAAATCATTTCTTTATCTACTAGTAACTTTCAGAAATTCTGATTACAGAAAAGAACATAAGACTTTACACCTTAATAAAGAAAAAGCAATGCCTGGAAACAAGTATAACTTGTTTTCTATTTGTTTTTAATTTTCTAATTATCTAATTTAAGACCAAGTACCTATTTTCTAATTTTAAAGGGTGGAAAATATTATTCTCTTTATTCAAGAACTCGTCAAAACTATACTTATTTATTAAAATGTTGCCTACTAGTTAAAACTAATAATGCTCTGTAGACCAAATGGCATTTTATTGTTGTACTAACTCAATTATCCATGCTCTAACATTAAAAGCATGCAAAACAAACTTTAAAAATCCACAAACTATAAAATAATAGATAATAATCATGAAATACTTAAATATAGACTTCCGGTGTATCAGATTTAAAATTCTACAAGAAAAGTATACCCATTAAAAAACAACCTTTATAATCTTAGTGCTTTTATAAAGTCTCTATTCCGTAAATTTCACAGATAGTTATTTCCTTTGATAGCATTTATCCTATCTACATACAATTTCAGTTCATCTACAATTAAAGTACGGTGAATAACATTACTAGAATAGAGAAAATTATGAAATCATAGTATATTATTTACATGAAAATCTTTTTATGATAAGTTAATAAAAAGATTATAAGAAAACTGAATAAAGACCAAATTTTACCTTTTCTGTATTGTAATATAAAGATTTCAAAGTAGTAAACAAGGGTGGGCAGCCTTTACTGAAGTTAACCCTCAGGAACTTATCCATTAGTTCTCTAAATTTTTCACCTAGAAACAAAAGTTTACTTTGTTATACTTCAATTGATGCAAACAGTCTCAAAATGATTTTACAAATAAAAATTAAGCTCCCTCAAAAACAATGATTCCCCCATCCTGTTTTTAAACCTAAAAGTCTGTCAGCATTATTGCTTGACTATTTTGACTATTACCACCAAAAAAGGATAATACTATATATCTTAGAAGTTAGCAACTATACTTTTCTCTAGATCTAAAGTATCTTCAAAGAACATTTCAAAAGATAAGTAAACAAAATGACTGCAGCTTTAAGTAGAGAGAAAAAGTACTTACTATCCATTCTGAATATAGTCCCCATAACATGTCTCTTTCCTAATCTCATTGGCTAGCACAGACTCAGGGCTCATCTGCAGACACTTCATAAAACACGCTGCAGATCTATAGGATCTATAAAAAGATCCTACTGTAACCAGCACTATATTCAATTAGCAGCCAAATATCTTTGTAAACACTAAAACAGAATTTCAAGATGTTTTCCAAATCAACTAGTGCTTTACATCAACATTCATTCCATTAATCATGTACCAGGCATTGTTCTAGGTATTAGGGATTTAGCTGCAATTAAAACAAACAAACAAACAAAAAAATCCTGCCCTCGGGAAGTTAACATTCCAGTGGGTAAGATGGACAATAAATAAAATAAACTTTTGTTAGACATCAGAATGAGCCCCAAAGCATTTTAACACCAGAATTAAAATAAATAACTTATTTGTAACATCAAGTAAAAAATTCTATTATTATTAAACCCTCACAAAAAAACTTGGCATCACCTTCTATAAGTGGAAAAAAATTGGAAAAAATTTTAATTTTAAATACAACAGGAAGCCTTTAACTCAGTTAAAGCTTTAACTTTTCTTGACAGGAAGAGTTAATACAGAAGGACATGGATTTGCTCATGCGTTAAAAAAAAATTAAAAGATGTATGTCGGGCAGCCCTGGTGGCTCAGCGTTTTAACGCCACCTTCAGTCCAGGGCGTGATCCTGGAGACGCGGGTTCAAGTCCCACGTCAGGGTCCCTGCATGGAGCCTCCTCCTCCCTCTGCCTATGTCTCTGTCTCTCTCTCTCTTTCATGAATAAATAAAATCTTTTTTTAAAAATTAAAAGATATGTCTGTCATAAATGGCTTAACCTAAAACTGTTGAAACTACCTCTTAAGGTTTCATTATGAATCACAACACTTAACCAAAAAAATACCAACAACCGAAAGTGTTTTTTATTTGTTGTGACTGACTATATTGAGCAAAATATGCATACTCAATATAATTAGATGTCATAAAAATTTGAAAGATATTTAAATTTTATTGAGGGGAAAGTTTATCAAATACAAAAGCAGGTTCGGCATTTTTTAAGTTACTATAAACACTGTTTTCAGATAATCTCTAATCTTTTATTATACACAAAGTATAAGTGTTTTGAAAATCAGATTACCAAGAAAACACAGTATTTCACTCTGGGTAAAATATACATCATTACTTCTTTAAAACTCAAAAAGTAGTTTCAGGGTCAAGTTTTTCCAGCACTTCCTCTAATATAAGGCAAAAGTTAATAATACTGTCATGGACAGTGAGATGCAGGTGCTTAGAGAAATGTGCATTATTCCATCTTCTACATGTGTGACCTTGGGCAAGTAACCTGTTCACTAAAATCCTCATTTTCCCCACTGTAGGTGAAGGCGACAATGCCAGCAGCCAGCAGCCTCAAGAGTACTCCTGCATGGCTCAAACCAGAGAAGTATATAGAGGTAAACATAGTGTCCGGCATACAGTAACCATTCAATAAATGACACCTATTATTACAGGCCTTGATACCTGACAGCTATTGTATTTCTATAGTTAAGAATCTTTTCCAGGGGCACCTGGGTGGCGTAGTTGGTTAAGTGTCTGCCTTCGGCTCAGGTCACTGATCCCAGGGTGCTGGTATGGAGCCTGCTCAGTGGAGAGTCGGCTTCTCCCCCTGCCCCTCCCCTTGCTCGTGCCTGCTCTCTCCCTCTCAAATAAATAAAATCTTAAAAAAAAAGAATCTTTTCCATATTTGTTGATATCCTCTGAAAAAACAAGCATTTTATCTTCATGTCAGAGCCCATTCTCAACTCCTCTTCCTGGTTAACTTTCTTAGTCAATTCAGCCCATCCGGGCAGTTTGGAGTTAAAAGACAATCTACTCAACTCTCAATTATCCATAATACTGAATGCCTCTTCTCCCATTAAATTATTATTTAGACTGAGAAAGAATGAGGAGGTTCTTTCTGTGCAAATACAAAGCATAGATACAGAATTAAGAGAAAAACCAAGTGCACATCAATCTATGCTATCACTTTAGTGCAGAAGAGGGAGAAAAATGGGAAGCTAGAGCAGCCCAGATGGCTCAGCGGTTTAGCGCCACCTTCAGCCCAGGGTATGATCCCAGGGTCCCAGGATCAAGTCCCACCTCGGCCTCCCTGCATGGAGCCTGCTTCTCCCTCTGCCTGTGTCTCTGCCTCTCTCTCTCTCTCACGAATAAATAAAATCTTAAAAAAAAAAAAAAAAAAAAAAAGGAAAGCTATACACAAACTCTCACCCTCTACATTTTTGCTTGTATATGCACAACGCATTTATGCTAGAATACACTACCTAATGGTAACAATGGCAGCCTCTAGGGAAGTAAACTTGGTCGTTAGGGGATAGACAGGAAAAAACTTCTTACTTAAAAGCCCTTTTATAATCTTTTATCTGGAACTACAATAACGCATTATCTGAACAAGAAGCCTACACACTGTATTCCAAAATTACTTACCATTACCACCTCATAAACACTTTCTTTAGGCATAAGAGAAACCCTTTCACGAAAATAATCTCTCTTCTTCCAGTTATTTAAAAATAATATTTAGTAACCCCCTCACCTCCATCTTTCCTTTAGGGTGAAAAAAAGACTATTACTCATTATGTGCCTGTTTAGCATTACAGCTTACCAAACAGGTCATTTGTCTATACAGATGCTATGCTAATTCTCCTCTGGATATGTAATGTGGATTCAAATAAAAACTGCTATCACAAAAACTACTGCTAAAATAATTAGCACAATCAGCAAAATAAGACTATCTGAATCATTGGAAATTTATTCTAAATAATGGAGAAATGTTCTCACTATAAAAAGGAAATGATTATTATGTGACCTCTGATGGAGGTGTTAGCTAACACACTACAGTACTATTATAATATATAAACTTATCATATCAACAGTTGTACACCTTAAACTTATACAATGTTCTATATAATCATATCTACATAATAACCCAATAAAGAAGAATGGAGCAAAATTTGATTACAACTTTGTATATAATACTCTGGATTATCTCCTTCCCTCTCTCGCCTGCCTTGGCTAGTGAAGACTAATAGAACATAATGAATTAAACTACTTCTTTAGAAAAATAGCTATATTCTCGCATTATTTTCACAGCACTTAGCATTTTAGGCTGTTGGAGAATCTACCTAGGACTTCTGTGTTAAGATAGTTTTAAGCCTTTCTATGTAAAAACTGAAAACTCTTTTTCAACTTTCACCTTCCACTCTCAAGTTCCATCATGTATCTTGAAAAACAATCTTAGTGCTTTGGTAATGCCAAGACACCTTTCTTATTACACATAAAAATATTTCTAGACAGGATACCATGAAGTACTCAGCTTCTGCGCAGGTGCCATCAGGCATCTGTAGGACTCTATAAACGCTCACTGGAGCTTTGTGGATTTGTGTTAGAACCTCACAATGATGTTGACCTTGAAACCCAGATCATCAGACCCTTCAACTGAGCCCCATCTTGAATAAGGATTCCTTTATTTTTATTTTTATTTTTTTTAGGATTCCTTTAGCAATTCAGACAGAATGTCCAGAGGGTCTAGGATAATTCCACTTAAGCCTAAATCACACTTTACCATCCACAGTTGGTTCCAAGCTTTCAGTAAAGAACTATCTCCAGTTGTGTACTAAGAGCTTTTAGCAAACTTTCTTTCCTAAGAGGCAAATGAATGCATCTGAAAGCTCCAAACTAAGGGAATATCCCCATTCACAATGTGACATAAGACACACACGGAGATGTATTTTAAAAAAGCCAGACACGGGCCCAGCAGTTTGGTGCCGCCTTCAGCCTGGGGCGTGATCCTGGAGACCCGGGATCGAGTCCCACGTCAGGCTCCCTGCGTGGAGCCTGCTTCTCCCTCTGCCTGTGTCTCTGCATCTCTCTCTCTCTCTCTGTGCCTCTCATGAATAAATAAAATAAAATCTTAAAAAAAAAAAGAAAAAAAAGCCAGACACAAAAGGCCACATAGGGTATGATTCTGCTCATATGAAATGTCAAAAAGAAAAAAAAAAAAAAAGAAATGTCCAAAACAGGCAAATCCATAGGTACAGAAAGTAGATTAGTGGTTGCCTGGTACTGGGAGTGCTGGGAATGACTACTTATAAGGCTTCTTTTTGGGGGTGATGAAAATTTTCTGAAACTAGATAGCGATAATGGTTGCACAATTCCATGAATACACTAAAACACTGAGTTGTATATACTTTAAAAAGAGAATTTTATGGCATGTGAAGTATATCTGGAATGCTGTTATTTAAAAAAAAGACATACAGAAACATGAAGCCAAGCATTTTCAATAAAACACTTTTACTATGGGAATGCTCCTCTTTGCACAGGATATCCCACCTCAGAAATTCACAATGCACGTGTGAAAGTTCTAACAAGTCCTACAGAAATCTGACTGTTGGGTTCAACCCAAAGTTTTCTCAACTCACTTGACTGAAGAACATCTCAGCATACTGATTACCTTCCCCACTGAGCCTGACACTATCCACTGGAGCTTAATATTCCCTGAAAAAAACTTCAGGGAGATCTGCTTTCAATATTTTATAAAGCCAAAACAAAAATGGGAGAGGCAGAAGAATACTATTTGTCATCTGTGATGCGCTAGTGGAACTAAGATGTACTAGTGGAAAATGAACTGTTTACAATGAACTTGTACAGACTGTCTAATACAACACACTTCTCACAGGCACTTCATATATTTTTAAAGTCAGTCAACTAAAAAACTCTTTAATTTCCATGAATCTTCTGAAAAATAAAATTATAATCCAATTATTTAAAAAAATATTTCCATTATAAATGAAAATTCATTAGAAGATATATCACCTCCTCACTCCATGCCTAGATTTTTTTTTTAGGTTGCATCAGATTTCTAGGGTCTGACTTTTATCAAAAGACATGCCAAAAGTCCTCATAAATAATTAATAATCTACAGCACTTTCAACTAAAAATAGAGACAACTTTAAGAAAAAGGGCACAATTTTCTATAAAATCATCAACAAAGATTAACTAGAAGAACTAATACAGTTTTACCTCCTCTGTGGCCCCAAAGCATGCACAACTTGGATCAAGGTCATGAATATACTGCTATTCAATAAAAGCAAGTCACAACACATATCACAGTGTTCCAATTTACATAAAGTGCAAAGCAGGGATGGGGGGTTGTTGCATTTTTCCAGGGATACAAAACACATGGAGCTCTCTAAAAACAAGGGCATGATAAAGGCAAGCTTCAGGAAAGCGGACAACTTTGAGGAGACAGGGCCTTCACAGAGAATGGCCATGTTCTTAAACACTGGCAGGCCCAAAGGACTCACGGCACTTTCTTTGAATTTGTGCTCTAAAAAGAAAACCTAAAACCTCTATCACTTAAATCATAAGACCTCACATATAATTTGTCATCAATTCTAGGGAATTTAATTTGTTTTCTAAATCTGGTGTTTAATATTTAAAGTCACATAAGAAAAACACTCATATAGGTAACTTCTGAAACCTGAAACCAACATAATAGCTATATGCTAAACACTCTTATTATCACATGCAGAGTAAATTCATAACTGATTGCTCCCACCCCCAAGACTGGTGTAGATGTAAACTCTGTACCAGAAACCAGTTTTTTAAATGTGAATGATGCTGCATAACAAATAATTATTAGTGTTACAAAAGATATCCTAATATTACCTGGGGCAAGATTCAAAGGTAATCTTCTAGGTGAAATTGCTCTGGGGTGCTGCTTACTAATTTCTTCATAAATTTGAAGCCTCTCTTCTAAAGTGCCTATTATCAGTAAATATGTGTGAGATTCAAAGCATCAGAACTTTTATCTATGATAAAATGCTAATAAACTCTAAAATTTGTTATAAATAAAAATTGCATTGTTAATAGTAAAGCTGCACTCAATTTTTATATAAACATTAAAGAACTGCGGTGGTGAAATAATATGAGCAAAACACCATTTTAAACCCAATCTCCAGAGAAATCCAAAACTTCATCACAATAGATCCTATATTCAACTCAATTCATATGTATTCAAGACACACAGCACTTCTCTTATATTCCTCAGTGCATAACCTATGAAAAAGAAAGTGCTCCTTTATACCTCATGTTACACAAATTCTCTAATTCAATGAAGCCTACACACATTCCACAAAAGGGTATTAACGCTTACTGATTAGGTCTTAAAAAGCAACTGTTTCAGCATCATGAATGTAAATGATTTATGGTTTAAAAAGTGAACTAAATTTCTAAGGTAGTTTTGACATTTAAAATCTTTAATTAAAGTCCATTATGTTTAAAGTGGCAATTATTTCTCCCAAATACAATGATATAAAATACACTTCTAAGAGAAAGTTTTGTCTTCCCTCCTAAGACCAACTGAATTTTATAGCACCGAAGAGAGAATCTATATGTAAACTACATGTTACTCTGCAATAACAATGTGCAAAGTAGGATCTGGGTCTAATTCATTATTCTAAAATAATACCCTGCAAAATTTACAAAGAGATTATATGCATTATTTCATATAAGCAGTAAGACAATTTATAGGAGAATTTTAAGAAAAAGCAAACAAACCTGATTTTAAACTTTAAGGTTTATAATTGATTTTAATTCAGAAAAGAGAAATATTATTGTAAGAAGACCCCTTGGTGCTAGCAATCAAGGTATCTCTATACTAAATGTAGTGTTCACTATCAAGATTATAAATACAACACTTAAAAAGCTAACGTTTGATTTTGTTTAGACGCCTTCCTTCCCCCAATAGTATGTTTTGGAGCTCCAATGTGGTGGGATATATTTAAGGTAATTTTCATACTCTGTTAACAATTTTGAGACTTCATGAAATATCAAGGACTCTTATACTAAAATTTACATGAAGGCTATTTACAACATATTTTTAAAAAGTAGGTCTTCTATTCATGCCTAATTTTAATTAAAAAAGCATAAAAAAATTTCTCCACTATCCCAGATATAACACGTCGTATAAATGTAGTAAAATTAAGACAAAACCAAACCCTTTCCATGTCTTATTTGAAGTCACAAGTTGGAGCTCCAGAACTTACCATGGGGGAGAAAAGGTCCTAAGGAACCTAAAAAGATAAAGTAATGTAATTAGTTTTGTAATCAATACATTTTATAGTAAGCATGGATCTTGACATGGAACATACTTTATTCATTTTACTAAACATTTAAATACCTGTATTATTAACTACGTATCAGTTACTAATAATTTAAAGAAAAACATCATAATTACCTTTCCAACCTTTAAACATAGGATTTTTGTCTGATTTTTACAAAGAAATTATTGATCTAATCAATATTTTAATTTTAATCATTTTCTTAAAAACAATTTATGGAAAAAACTAATGATTTGTGATATTAAGTTTTAAATACACACAGAAAACCTGGGTTAATTTGTAACAGTGATTAGGGTACAACAAATAAATTTTCCTCATAGCTCATTATTCTATAAATGAATATGAATAGCTACTTATTTTTACCATATTTTTTAAGTTTAAATATTCTATTTCAATCCCCTTGAGCCAAATTTTCATAATTATTTCAGCCATCTATTTACATGAGTAAATTTATTAGGAATATTAATGACTCTTAATATTTAATTATGAAAATATTAAGGATAATTTGGAAAAATGCTATAGATTTCTAAAAAAGATAGGTTACCAACTTGAAAAGCAGATATGGAACATTTTGCTCTACACAAATTAACCTAGTTTAAAATTAAGAGAACAATTTTCATGTTGATGTTGTACACATACCCTCAGCAAAATTTCTTTGGCCTAATTCTTATGTTTGGAGGCTAAGGGTAACAAACCTCTAATTCTTTAACAAATATTAAACTTCCCAAAAGGGGAATGCTCATTTTCTTCTCTAGCTCTCTAGCTAGTCTAAATGAGTAACATTTTAATGAGTCAAGGAATTTAAAGTTATCTGGGACCATTAATCACTTAAGTATAAATAAATATCTAAATTCCTTTCACTGCCATGTTTAACCTATAATTATTCTAAATGGAAAAATAAATGTTAATGGTAAAAATGTTTGTCCTCAAATATTACAACTTTGCATTTACTTCAAATACTATTTGTCCTCAAATATTATTACAACTTTGCATTTAATTCAAATACTAGTTAAGATTAGGTAGAGGAGAAAAATCATTACATACTAAGTTGCAGAGCTTTTTCCAAGCCTTCATAATAACACCAATTTTCTGCATTCCGATCAATCAAGTTTTTGAATACTTCACTGGCTTCTTTTAATCTTCCCAATTTCAACAGCATTTCCCCTAAAATTAAGTTTAAATTCACATTCATTTTACTTAAACATTAAATACCTTTCTGATCTCATAGATTTCACTAAGCATTATTAGCATAATAGATGTTCACGAAAGACAGAAACGTATGTGCTTTCCTTTGGGGGCATGTTGCAGTTTATACAACTAAACATAGTAATTCACAGCTTGTCTTCAGAAATGAACCTTCATTTACACATTCTATTGTGCTAACATTCATTTTTGGTTTTCTTCTACAACCCAAATATACATATAGGATATTAGGTTCTTAGTAAAAATGTTTGCATTATGCACATTTTTACATACCCTTTAAGATAAAGACTCTCTCTACAAATTGGTAAATAATTCTAATAAAACATCCCTGCATTCCTATTGCTAGATTTGAATGGACTTTCCCCGATCAATTCATATATTAAAAAATTCTCCATTCCGTTCTTTGTTTTCCTTTCAAAGTCACTAAAACTGGAATTTAACTCAGTAAAACAAAAATACTAAATACCACTTCACAGCAAGAAACTAAACAAACCAGGTTCACATGTGGGTCAACCCTAAGGTTCAAATCCTTTTACCAAGCCACACAAATGTAGCCACACAAGTAGACATGGGAGGGGCGCCCAGGTGGCTCAGGTAAGGGGCTGACCTGACTCCCTATGGGGTATCTGCTGAGGATTCTTTCTCCTTCTCCCTCTGCCCCTCACCCTGCTCTCTCTCTCTCTCTCTCTCTCTCACACACACACACACACACACACACACACACGCGCGCGCACGCGCGCGCGCACACACACACACACACACACACTCTAAATCAATCAATCAATCTATCTATCTTAAAAAAAAAAGGGAGGGGGATCCCTGGGTGGCTCAATGGTTTGGCAACTGCCTTCGGGCCCAGGGCGTGATCCTGGAGTCCCGGGACTGAGTCCTGCATCAGGCTCCCTGCATGGAGCCTGCTTCTCCCTCTCCCTGCGTCTCTGCCCCCGTGTCTCTACCCCCCTCTCTCTCTGTGTCTCTCGTGAATAAATAAATAAAATCTTAAAAAAAAAAAAAAAGTAGGCATGGGAAATGAATATTTAAACTCCTCAGATATAATGGAAAGCACATCTAATCCAAGATAAAAGAGAGATTCTCAAAAAAAGAATAGATCTCAAAAAAAAAAAAAAAGAATAGATCTCAACTTGCTATGACTAAGATTTCCCCTTCCCCAATCTATTTCAAAGAAATAACCTTTTGAAATGTCTTCAGATGTATTATTTCAGGTTTCATCATCCTGGAGGAGACCATAATTGAAGTGGTCATTATATACTATTATTTTACTATTTTTATATATTACTCAAGCTCTAGAGGAAGACTAACCAGATGTAACTTTCAGTTTTACCAGTTTATAACAATTCCGATGTCCACTTACATATAAAAAGAAATATCAACTGCTCAATCTGCTCTTGTGATAAATGAATCAATTTAAAGGGGTTAAGACAATGCTTGGTACAAAATGAATATACACATAAACGTTTGCTACTTAAAACTATAAACATGCCCCACTCCTCCACATCTAATTTCTGGCTAGTCTAATTTTTACACTGCTCACCCTAAATAAATAGATAAAAAACATATTTTTCCTTTGTTATCTGCTTCCACCACAGGCAAGAGTTATTACTAGCAGAATACACAGAATAAGTACATTTGCATATTCATAAGTTAGTAAAAATTTCTAACATTTTTTAAGTTTATAAAAAAATCTTAATATATTAAGAACTACAAATGACATAAATGTGTAAATATCAAAGGTCTCTGGGCCTGCAGAGTATACTGTAAAAATAAGAATACCATAACATGTCTCTATAAGCAGCTTAAAACACTAGCTTTGTATTCAAAATGATGACTCCCTAATTACCCTCACCAGCAACATATGGGTGAATGTGGCTACATGCCAACTTGCAGACTTTAATTAAAACTGATTTCATATATCGTAACTACTTCTTAATCATTGCACTCTGTATTGATGTTACAAGAAAAGAAAAAAAAAAGAAAAGAGAAAAAGCGATCTAAGATTTAACTAAGAAACAGCAATAATATACCAGAATATAAAATAATTATTTTCCCTTGTTCCTAACAATTATAAGCGATAGAAGAAAAAAACCAGAACCTTAAATTATCCCCGTTTTACCAATAGTTTGAAAAACACTGTTGTTCAATAGCCAAATTATGTAGAGTCCAAATATCCATCGACTGAAGAATGGATAAAGAGGTAGTATATATACAATGAAATATTACTCAACCATAAAAAAAGAATAAATTCCTGCCATTTGCAATGAGATGGATGGAGCTAAAGAGTTATTATTCTAAGCAGAATAAGTTAGTCAGGGA
Organism: Canis lupus baileyi; assembly: GCF_048164855.1. Taxonomy (NCBI): domain Eukaryota; kingdom Metazoa; phylum Chordata; class Mammalia; order Carnivora; family Canidae; genus Canis; species Canis lupus. The sequence continues at coordinate 52,160,379 of NC_132854.1, read as the reverse complement.
AAGACAAATAGTATACAATTTCACACATATGTGGAATTTAAAAACCAAAACAGATGACATAAGGGAAAAAAAAACAGGCAAACCACAAAGTCAACTTTTCACTATAGATAACTGAAGGGTGATGGAATGAGGTGCAGGGGGTGGTGGGACTAAATGGGTGATGGGGATTAAGGAGAGCACTTGTGATGAGCACTGGGTGGTGTATGTAAGTGACAAAATCACTAAATTCTGCACTTGAAACTAATATTACATTATATGTTAACTAACTGGAATTTAAATAAAAACTTAAGGAAAAAATAAGAAATAAACACATAAAATAAAACGTGGTGTTGTATTAGTATTATTCCCAAAAATTAAATCAGTAAACTACTATACATTAACTAGAAGAGCAGAAAAAGTAGTTAAAAGTAAGGACTAATGAAAAACCAGTAAGAAATCTTGTACTAAGTGAAAGAAGCTAATCTAAAAAAACCTACATACTACATGCTTCCAACTATAGGACATTCTGGAAAAGGCACACTTACAGAGACAGTAAAAGGATCAGTGGTAACCAGGAGTTGGGGTCAAGGAGAAACAAATAGGCAGAGCAAAGAGGATTTTTAGGGCAGTGAAACTATTCTATATGACACTACAATGGTAGATAACCATTTAACCATTTGTCAAAAGCTAAACAAGAGTGAATCTTAATGTAAACTGAAGACTTTGGGTGGTAATTACCTGCCAATGTGGGTTCACTAATTAGAATAAATACCATTCCAGTAGGGGATGTTGATATGGGGCGGGGGTAAGCCATGCATGCGTGGGGACAGAGGGTACATGTGAAATCTCTATACCTTCCACTCAATTTTGCTATGAACCTAAAATTGCTCCATAAAAATGAAGACTATTTAAATACATTAAAAAAAAATAGGGGTAACAAACTAGCTCAGTTGGTAGAGCATGTGACTCTTGATCTTAGGTCATGAGTGCAAACCCCAAGTTGTGTATAAAATTTACCTAAAAAAAAAAAAAAAAAAAAAAAAGCTCTGAAGCCAGGAAGATGTGTTTAGAAATTAACTCTACCACCTAAAAGGCAGGGTGACTTTGGGTAAGTCTTTAACTTCTCTAAGCTTTAGTTTCCCCAACCATAAAAATAGGGATAATCTACCCATATTAGAAGTGCTAAAAATTTAATGAAATAAAGCAGTTTAAGCAATTACCATTCTCTGAAACACAGGGAAAGTAAATAAATGTTAGCTATTATTTTTACTAAGCCCTAGAAGTCCTAGGACTATGTGAAACTTCAATTTTAAACTAATTATTACTTTAGTTGGACATTTTATTGTACTATTGCTCAAAGAACGGTAACTGATGAGCAAAACTTTGTTTAAAAAAAAAAAAAGTGCCTAAAAAAAAAAAAAAGTGCCTGACCTTTTGCTGATGAACATTTTTAACAGGTATTTATCAGGATCCTGCTTTCATGGTGACCCCAGTGCCATCATTTACTATTCTCATTGTAATTTATTTATTTCACAAATATATATGTGGGGGATATGAAGGCAGTAAATATACTAAGAAAATGGAATCTGGAGTCAAAAATCCCTAGACTCAAATCCAGTACTACCCAGTTTACATAGCTGTTTGCCTTTGGGCAAGTCACTTAACCAGTCTGTTCCTCAGCCCCTCAACTGTAAGATGGATATAACAACCATATATAGTATTATTATGGGGATTAACTTAATAAATAATAAACAATAAAAATGGTTTTTATTATAAAACAAGTCTTATTTAAGTGTTAGGACAGAATAAAGTGTATAGTTTGTGTTCTTTAACTAAGGCCACTAAAAGAAAAAGCTAGTCAACCTACCTTTAATTTCTTCCACCAAAAGTTTATCACATATCTGTTTCTCATACGTTTCTATATGTTCCAAAGACTCCTGAAATAGATCTGCCTCTCTCATCACTTGATTCTGGTATAATATCAGTTCACTATATTCATAGTCTATTTTGTTGGGAGGAACCTGAAAAAAATCAACAAAGTATTTTATTTATATAACTAGATAAGACACTTCTAGATCTTTTATTGCTTTCTCAGAAAAGTCATTCACACAGACTAAATTTAAAAAAGCAACCCTGGGGGGATCCCTGGGTGGCTCAATGGTTTAGCGCCTGCCTTTGGCCCAGGGCGCAATCCTGGAGTCCCGGGATCAAGTCCCACGTCAGGCTCCCGGGATGGAGCCTGCTTCTCCCTCTGCCTGTGCCTGTGCTCTGCCTCTCTCTCTCTCTCTCTCACTCTCTATCATGAATAAATAAATAAATAATTTTAAAAAAATAAAATAAAGTTAAAAAAAAAAAAAAGCAACCCTGGGCCGCCTCGGTGGCCCAGCGGTTTAGCACCGCCTTCAGCCGAGGGCATGATCCTGGAGACCCGGGATTGGGTCCCATGTCGGGCTCTCTGCATGGAGCCTGCTTCTCCATCTGTCTCTGCCTCTCTCTCTCTCATGAATAAATCAAATCTTAAAAAAAAAAAAAAAGCAACCCAGAAGTAATTACAAATACAAAAGTGATTAATAATGAAGACTAACACATTCTTTAAAATAAACAAAACGGTGGCACTTCTGCCTACAGCAAGGTAAAGATTCAGGTCAGCAAATCCTACACCTACAGAAAAGTATGAAAATGTTAAAATCCTAAAGAATCTACAAAAAATCTACTAAAATAAAAAAGTTAAGCAGGGTAACAGAATACACACTCAAAATAGAAAAATCAATTGTACTTCCATATACTAGAAACCAACAATTCAAAAAAAACTAAAATAATTTCATTCACAGTAACATCTAAAAGAAAAATATATTTAGGAATAAATTTAGGAAATAAGAACTATAAATTCAAGACTAAAAGCATGCTGAAAGATATTAAAGACCTATATAAATGGAGAGACATTTCAAATCATGTTCATTCATCAGAATACTCAAATATTATTCTGACTACAATTTTCTTCCAATTGATCTACAAATTAAATGAGTGCAATCCCTATCAAACTGTCAGCAAGCTTTTTTGCAGAAATTGACAAAGCTAATCCTAAAATTCAAATGGAAATAAAAGAAACCCTGCATAACCAAAAGAATCTTGAAAAAGAACAAAGTAGAAGGACATGCATTTCAAATTTCAAACTATAAAGCAACAGCAATCAAGATAGTGTGTTACTGACATAAGGAAAAAGTAGAATTAATAAACCATTGCTTATTTATATAATGAAATACCAAACAGCAGTTAAAAATGAATAAACTGGGGCCCTTGGGTGGCTCAGTCAGTTAAGAAGCTGTCTTTGGCTCAGGGCATGATCTTGGGGTCCTCAGGATTAAGCCCTGTGTCAGGCTCCCTGCTCAGCAAGGAGTCTGCTTTTCCCTCTCCCTTTGTGCCTCCCCACCTCATGCTCTTTCTGTCTCTCTCAAATAAATAAAGGTTTTTTTAAAAAAATGAACTATCCCTGTATGTATCAACACCCATATATCTCAAGACGTGGAATGAAAAAAACTGCATATTGTTCATGTCAATTTTTAAATACACAAAATAATAGTTTGTAACTTTAATGGACTTGAACATAATGTAAATGTGACTAGGAACAATCTATATCCATTTCAGAGTAGTGGCTACCTCCAGGGACATGAGAGGCCTTTACAGCTATTTCTGTAATATTTCTTTAAAAAATAATAAAATCTGGTGAAATTGTGGCAAAATATTAACATCTAATCATCTCATGATGCACAGTATTTTTTGTATTTTTATATTTTGCATATATATTAAAATGTATTAATGTTTACATAGGACATAAAGCAATATATGGGAGAGAAATAATCCCCATAATCACAAAACTACTTTCATTTTTATGTGCTTTCCTTTCTTTAGTCATTTGAATATCAAACTAATAAGGTATAAAAATTTTCATATTATTTTGTGTCAAGAATTTGGTTTTAATTTTTTCTAATTATTTCAAAAACCTTTCGAGTTTTTCCACAGGTCCCAAAGACTTTATTTTTTTTAAGACTTTATTTATTTATTTGAGACAGAGAGAGAGAGAGAGAGTGAACAGTGAGGGCGAGTGAGAGAATCTGAAGCTGACTCCACACTGAGCACAGAGCCCGACGTGGAGCTCTATCTCACAACCCTGAGATCATGACTTGAGCTGAAATCAAGAGCTGGATCCTTAACTGACTGAGCCACCCAGGTGCTCCGATAGGTCCTAAAGATTTTAATGCACAATTGGGAATCAGGGCAACACAGAAGTCAACTATTTTAGTTCATGCAGGTAGGAGAAATGGTTAAAATGAAGTTCTTACTTGTTGAGTTTGTCTAAATTCTTCCAACAGTTTTAGTGCCATATCATAATCTTTCAGCAAATGGTATGCGATAGCATACCCAATCCAGGAAGCACGCTGTGTTGGGCGCAGCTGAAGAAGCTGATACCTTGTCTCCTAAAAATTAAAAAAATAATAAAATTAAATTAAATGAAAAATCGTCTTTTTCTCTTTTGACTTTAACTTTCTCTAAAATATTTATATTTCACCACAGAGCTTTAAGAAAACAATTTAATGCCTTTAATTCCTTTCTAATGAATTCAATGAACACATGTCAGTTCCTGAATAAAATAGAAATACTTTTTATGTTAAGTTACTTAAGTTCTAGAATACTCTGTAATGCTCCCTGTGTAAAGCTGTCACTGAAAGGCTGACCTTGGGGCCCATGTTCATGTGCTGCCTTATAAGATTACCTTTATATAATGAGAATTTCTTTTGGTAATTAAACATCTTAGAAGAGACTAAGATACCTTTTTTTCCAACTAAATTCTGCTGTTCATAAAATCACTACATGAAATTATAATGGGGGCACCTGGGTGGCTCAGTTATGTGTTTGCCTTTGATTTGGTCATGATCTCAGGGTCCTGGGATCTAGCTCCACATCAGGCTCCCTTAGTAGGTAGTCTGCTTCTCCCTCTATCTCTTCCCCCTACTCATGCTCGCTCTCTCTCTCTATAAAATAAAATAAAAAAATAAAATAAATAAAATAAAATAAAATAAAATAAAATAAAATAAAATAAAATAAAATAAAAAGAAAGGGAGGGAGGGAGGGATTATAATGTATTTATTACATTGTTACAACGGGCCTCAGAAAGAGGGTAGACACAGCCAGGGCAAACACTCAAACATCAGACTGGACTTTTCTAACAGAACACCACTGCTGCCATTCTAAGACAGCTTCATGTCTATGACGAGGCAGAAAACACCAGAAATTCCACCATGGCTGCCCCAGAAGAATCTAGATATCTCCACCAGCAGAAAATGCAACCTCCCTACACAGCCTCCACCTCTTAATAGCTTGTATTCACTTCCAGGTTTTAGGAAAGTATAACTGTTTGAAGGAACAGGATCTCACCAAGAACACTAGCTGTAATAAAGTTCTACAAATGCAGTGTTTCATTTCTGTTGTTGGAACAGGTGTCAACTGTCCTTCCACACTAGATGCTCCAAGGAGTAACACGATCAGATCTTTTTAAGAAAAAGGTATCTTTGAGAGAAGTTTAGACAGTACCACTCTTCTACTTTTGTGTGCCTGGTTCCTTTCAGGCATATGACATTAAGCTGTATCACTCCCATCTCTCTCATTCACTGCCTGTCACTTCCTTCCTTCATTAAAGTCTAGGTCAGTTTTTTTCTCTCTGCCAAATCCTGCCACTATCCTGTTGCAAGTGCAACACTGTGGAGTACCCATCCAACAACCTATTATTTTAGAATCAAGATTTCCTCATCTTTAATGATCTCCTTCACCCTGCTTCAGGGACCCACTCCCACAACCACACCCTAGACCTTTCCACCACCCAGTAATCATAAATTCAGGTACCTCACTCTGGCCAACGCTCTTACTCAGTGACATTCATGCCCTTGTTCTGGGGTGCCACCAGTACTGCTGGTTCCTTAGGTCCTTTGCATCTAACCACCAGCTCTTGTATCTTTATTTATTTTCCTACCCCTTTTAGCAAGCACCGTTTTGCCAGTATTCTCAATTTCCTTGCCTCATTTATACAGATAACTGGTTTTAACTCCCACCACACCTAGGCTAAAAGAAAAACTACCCAATCTAGAAAAATGATACAATTATTAAGCTCAGCAGCACAGTTAAAACCTCTGCAAAAATCTAGGTACCAGATATAAGAATTTAAGTGGCAGTAGAAGACAAAAAGTACATGAAAGCACTTAAAGAATTAAACTCTTTATCAGTTCAGAGTTGTGGGCTTTTTCACATAAGAAAGGGAGAGAATTCTGTTGTCTGATATACTGAAGTTAGAGTATTTAGTGGATGGAGTAAGCACATGGAGATACCCAGCAGAGTTGAAGATGCCAATGTGAAGAGGTTGGTACTGCAGAAAGACTGCTTTACAGCAATCCTTCCCACATTATTTTATATCCACCAACCCATAAGAGAGAAAGCTAATTAATCCCTACATTTAGATTTCAATTATAAAAGCTCTATTTACTAAATCTGTAAATGTCAAACCCACAAAGAATCTAGTACCACACTTACACATAGGAGATAATCTAGTTTTTAAAAAGCATTAAATTAATACACAGCCATTTTTTATGATCAAGGATGCATTTCTACAGCTATTATTGGGGAACAAGGTCTCAGGTGACTTCCCCCTTCTACTACAGACTATAACAAACAAATCAAATCTGCATCATCTCAGCCTATGCTCACTTTATTCTGAACGCATGCATTTCTAAATTATGCCTATTGTAAAAAACATGTAAAGACTGAAGTACTTACTCGATAACCTTCAAGGTCTCTCATTTGGATCTGCAACAGAGAGAGATCCCTCAAAATTTGCAGATTATCTTTATCTAACTTGAGGGCATTTCGATAACACTTAATAGCTTCATCATACTTCTTATCAGAACGCTGTAAGAGTCCATATACATGCCAACCTACTAAGTTAAGGAAATAGAGATATTCAAAGATGCTAGAATATACTATGCTATATACCTAATATAAAGCTTACCTTAATGATGTGGTATGTTGTCTGGGATTTATTTCGGAATAATCTGGGGTCAGAGAAAGGGAGATATGGGGGGGGGGGAGCGGCAGCATAAAAAATGAAACCAGATTAGCCCTGACTGGCAGCTGTTAAATTATTGAAGTTGGGTGAGGGGCACCTGGGAGGTACATCATTCTACGCTCTCCAATTACAGATGTTTGGATTTTTCCATTATGTTTACATAACCTTAGAAAATTCTTGATAAAAATCCTTCACATTCCCTGCCCTTTCCTCCCTCACTTTCCCACCCCAGCACCTCAACATTCACTTATTCTTCATTACTATATACAAAAATTGCAATTATCTCTTCAAATTAGTTCCTATTCAGTCAACTCCAAAACAACATATAATCATCAGTTAATTCACTGGTGATTCCAGAAACCACAAAAATGAAGTGTTTATTTACTGTAAATTAAAGTCTCAGCATATCTTGGAGCCAAAAAAACTATCATACTTACATGCCCTCTCTCTTCACTCTGGGGTAAGCACTGAGATAAAGAAATAAGTATTTAGTATTTCAGGAGAATCCTAAGCTGAATATGTGAAAACACTACCTAGACTATTGATGTTCAATACTGGCCAAGAGCTAGAGGAATGAAATATAAAAAAGTACAATATAAGGGCAACATGAGAAAAGACTGCAAATAAGCATACAGACAGGCAAAATGAAAAGGAAATCAATTCCAATGATCCATCCTTAAAAAAGTATTTTTGTTTTCTCACAGAGATACTAGCCAATGAAAAATACAATAAGTATCTAGTGAAGTTATAGCTATGTCCCTGTGCAGTAGAAATCCAACTGAAGAACCAGTATCATACTTAATACTAAATAAAATCTGCTTTAAAACACGTTTTTTTTTCTGAACTTTTCTTCCAAAATGTCTAAAACAATGTTTAAGGAACACAAATTTTACTATACAAGTATGTCATTTGGAATGACAAGAAAAGTATCACTCAGTAAATGGGTATGTAAGAAAAAAATGGTTTTCAAGTCACAGATCAGTTACTTTTCTCACACCTAAGCACAACTGATATAAATACATAACGTACAAGGATTCTCTTTCAACTACCACAAACAAGGAACAAAAGAAATTATTACAAAATGCTGATTAGTATTGAAGTTGAGTAACGGTACAGAGTTCATTAAATTCTCTCTTCTATACAAAATTTTCCATAGTAAAAGTCTGGTTTTTTTTTTTTTTTTTCCCTGAATTAGAAAACTCTACTAAGTGGAAAATAAATGAAATAATAAATTTCAATTACTGCAAAAGGATACAGACATGGCTCTTGACATCATTACGAAGTCCTTTACGAACAAATTCATAGGCTTCTTCTTTTTTCCCTAAACAGTTCAATGTCAATCCTTTCATAGCCAAAGTCTCTGAAAAATATTTTTTAACCTCTGTTTACACACAAATAATTCAAGTTATTCTCTTAGCACTGTTTTTTTAAGCTCTTAGTACTATTTTAATATGATAGCTGCCAATGCTTATACGATTCATCTTTTTAATCACATAGAACTTCTCTCGAAATACAGAAAGTAAAACTACAGGTAAGGTTGTATTAAAGCCTGAGTCCTTTTCTGAAATCACTGAGGCTGGGACTGAGTTTCTCAAATGCTTTCTGCCCTTTAGAAGACTATACAAAGGGAGCTGAGATTATTCTGCTGAAAAAATGTAATACGGTAGATACCCAAGTCCTGTTGTGTTAAATCTACTGCAGTAGTTCCAGAACTTTCATTCAAAATCATTTCTAATCATCATCGATTTATACCCCACAAAAACCATCTACCTTAGCAAAGAGATGCACACAATGTAAAAATCAGCTTATTCAATACTTCAACATGCTTCATTTTTGGCAATAAATTTATTCCAACTAATTGTGGTTAGGCTAATTAACATCAGTTTGCATTCAAGAGTGTAACACTGGGGACAGACACCTGGGTGGCTTAGCAATTGAATGTCTGCTTTTGGCTCAGGGTGTGATCCCAGTCCAGGGATCAAGTCCCACATCAGGCTCCCTGCAAGAAGCTTGCTTCTCCCTCTGTCTATGTCTCTGCTTCTCTCTGTGTCATAAACAAACAAACAAACAAATAAATCTTTAAAAAAAAAAGAGAGAGAGAATGGAACACTGGACTATGGGAGTGATAACCCAAGGATACATTTAAGGCAGCTAATCAAAGATGGCTTAGAATGAAATATGAAGTATGAAATATGAAATAATGAAATCATTCTCTGAATAAATCCACAAGAAGGGAATTAGACAAGAACAATGGTTTTCAAATGATCTCTATGGACTCTGGTTGTCAGAACATGGTAATTAGTCCAGGCCTCTATAAACATCTTTATGTGTTTTCACACAATGAACTTCTCTACAAGCTGCCATGTAGATAAGGTTTCTGTAGAGAAAAAAACTTGAAAAATGCTTTACATTTCTCAAGTTCTATGAACTGAAGATTTCTTTCCATTTCCTTCAAAGGATATATTAAATGTTAGTTGAAAGCTGAGCAGGGTCAGCCCACTTTCCCAATAAGATGGTCTCAAGAATTACCCATGTCCAATATTCAGAGACCCCAATTAGCGGTGCTCTGCTATAGGACCATAAGTAACATATCTAACCTCATTTGTCCTTCAAACAAGCACCAGTCACCAATGAAAAAGGATGAGACAAGCAAACATAGACCTACTAACAGCCGTAGTGTTAGAAAAACAGCTCAATATAAACAATCTAATAGGAAGTCAATAGAATCTAATTTATTTATACTTAAAGGTCAGCAGATATATAAAAACGACATCTACAGGAGAATAAAATACACGTGACCATATCTTCATACTACTTCTGTACTGCAGATATTGCCCTAATTTATACATAAGAAATCCAAGTATAAACTTAAGTTCTATTCAAAGTAACAGATGAAACGAGGTCTCTAAAAGTACCATTATAAAAATAAATAAATAAAGTACTGTTATATACTCCAATTATTCCCCAACAGATCAACCAACCGCTTCTTTTTAAAAGACTGTGTATCCACGTAAGCACAGTAAAAGGAAAGTAACCTATATCAAAACTGATATAATGCATGACTCAAAATGCTTATATATTCTAGTGGACAGCTACAAGGCCATAGAATCCAGGAAGTATTCTTCTTTCACTGTTAGGAATCTTATCTGTCTGATTTTGGAATTAGATTTTCCCAAAGCAGTCTCTCACAGATGAGACAATACCTCCATGTTCCGCAAATTTTGGATTCGAAAGAATCATCTTGCAAAACTTGAGGCCATTTTTGTATTGCTTCTGTTCATAACATTTCTGTAAAGAAATATGAACAAAAATTATTTAATAAAATGAATATACAGGGAGCAATTTTTCTTTGCATTACATAAATTCCAAATTCTGATTATATATAATTCTAAAACCATCCAAAATTAGATCTAAAACATGTGATGGGAAGGTGTTATATCAATTCACATCACTTATAAGATTAAGTTTATTTTCGTTACCTACTTCTTGCCAATTTGTTCTAGTATGAGTATTTTTTCACTTTTACAGAAGAAAAGGGGGAAAAAACCCAATTAATAAATAGGGAACGTAACTGCCAACTGATACTGCCACAACTTTCCAAATGCAAAATCCAAAAGCAAAAAATATGTGATAACAACACAGAAATATATCAGAAACTGTATAACATCTTTGCTACTCAAGAAAGGAACCAAGGGGATCCCTGGGTGGCTCAGCGGTTTGGCGCCTGCCTTTGGCCCAGGGCACGATCCTGGAGTCCCAGGATCAAGTCCCGTGTCGGGCTCCCAGCATGGAGCCTGCTTCTCCATCTGCCTGTGTCTCTGCCTCTCTGTCTCTCTCTCATAAATAAATAAATAAATATTTAAAAAAAAAAAAAAAGGAAGGAAGGAACGAACGAACCAAGGCGCACGCATACATACACAACACAAATGAGTAACTACTTATATGTGCAGACAAAGCTTGTGTTATCTCATAGGTATTCTCCCCATGGATGTAGATTAAAATTTATTTATAAATGGCTAAGCCTCCTTGCAAACTCTGGTCTGATGCCAAAGACCATGATCTATCATTAGGCTGATACAAGTGTGAACAACACCTTTCTTCGTAAACACCACCAGTCAGACTAAGGAATCAACACCTGTCCGCCGCAGCCACTGATCACAAGAATATCTCCTCATTTTCCATTTACCTTCTACTTATGTTGCCATGGGTTTTCTACCTAGTACTCAACATACTAAGTTTGTGCCCACCTCAGGGCCTCTGCACATGTGCTCCATCTACTTGAAATGTTCTTCCTCAGATCTTTCTTACCAGCTTCACGGGTCACCTGCCTGACCCTCTATCTAATACTGCCAGCCTCCCACTACTTCCCACACATATTCTCTATCATATTACTCCATTTTCTACACAGCATTATCACTCCATGACTTTCTTATTTGAATGCTTATTTTAGTGTCTATCTTCCTTACCATACTATATGAGCTCCATGAGAACAGACTATTTTACATGCTGCTACATCCTCAAGGTCAACACAAATTAGAACTGCTCAAAAAACAGTCTACTAGGTTCAAAGCAAAACAGTACCAGCAAAGAAGGAGGAAGTGGTTAATCTTTGCAGCAGAGATGATATGTGGAGGAGAGAATTAGAAGAGTGTTCATAAAAAAAACTATTTAGGGGCACCTGGGTAGCTCAGTGGTGGAACATCTGGCTTTGGCTCAGAGCATGATCCCGGGGTCCTGGGATCGAGTCCCTGCAGGGAGCCCGCTTCTCCCTCTGCCTGTGTCTCTCCCTCTCTTTATGTCTCTCATGAATAAATAAAATCTTTTTTAAAAAAGAAAAAGCTGTTTAATTTGAGGCTTCTTGATTGCATCTGGGGAAGGGAACCTAGTAGCTGAGACACAAGGATGGGAGAGAAATCTGAATTTTGAACCATCCAAATATATCACCTATCCCAAAAAATATTTAAAATAAAAATAAAAAATAATCTAAGTTTGACAAAAGGAGTTCATCTGACAAATGACAAGAAAAATACAAGCAAAAAATACTGCTGGCAAATAGTATAAGAAGAGAAATATTATGGTTTTTTTTCTGACTTACCAAGTGATCTGGAAATACTAATACTCATACTACCAATAACAGTGATAATACTAGTTAATGCTTATTGTAAGCATTTATTAGTGTCAGGCATCATTCATTTAATCCTTATTTAAATCCCAGGAAAGCCTATGAAATACAGGTTATCCCCATTTCAGATGGAGACAATGAGGCACAGTTACTGAGTTTACAGAGCTAGTGTCAGAGCCATAATTCAACCCAGGTACTTTGTCCCTAGCATCCAAGAACACAAATGAAAGAAAAGCATTAAGTTCAGTAATGAATATATATTTAATATGAAGGACAGATTCTAGTTTCAACTAGAATCCTAGACACTTAGACATTTACCATTCCTGAGTTTGATTGTTTCATTTGCTCTTTTGCAAATTTTTTTTTAATTTTTATTTATTTATAATAGTCACACACACACAGAGAGAGAGAGAGAGAGAGAGAGGCAGAGACATAGGCAGAGGGAGAAGCAGGCTCCATGCACTGGGAGCCCGACGTGGGATTCGATCCCGGGTCTCCAGGATCGTGCCCTGGGCCAAAGGCAGGTGCTAAACTGCTGCGCCAGCCAGGGATCCCTCTTTTGCAAATTTAGTTGCTAGTTTATTACATGCTTTCTTTTAAGCATGGAGTAGCTCCACAGTTCAACAAAACCTAATGCTAATGGCCAGTTTGGGGAATAAGACAGGCATGTATAAGCTGTGCAGAACATGTAACAAACTAGCTACTCAATTTGTATGGATGTGTTTAAGTACATTCATAATTAATTTTTTAAAATTTATTGTTTGGGGAGACGGCCAGGTTGCTCAGTTGGTTAATTGTCTGCCTTCAGCTCAGGTCAGGATCTCAGGGTCCTGGGAAGGAGCCAGGAGAGTCAGGCTCCCTGCTCAGCAGGGAGTCTCCTTCTCCCTCTACCTCTGCCCCTTCCCTTCCCCTGCACACCCATAAGCAAGCTCGCTCTCTCTCAAGTAAAATAAAATAAAACCTAAAAAAAAAAAAAAAATTACTGTTGGTGGCAAAGCACTTTGAGCCACCAACCAAACTTGAAAAATAATTTTAATAAAGATACTGTCAGAAAGTTGTTGTAGCAAAACTCTACCCACATTTATTGCAATTGTGAGATGCTAAAATCATTCACTTTCGCAGCACCCTCCTGAATTCATGTAACCTTGTAACAAATATTACATACCCAGAGAAGAACATGTTTAGAATTTTCCAATTTATTTAGGGATAAAGTTAACTCACCAGCACTGTAATTTTTTGTGACTAGAGTATAATAAATCATGTAATTGTTTTTTATAATTTACTGATAAGACGATTTGAACTAGAAAATATCCATATAGAGTGAAAATCAGTGTTCTATCATCTTTTAGGTATAACGTCAAATGTACTTAAACCCAACCCACAATTTATGGATGAATCTGAAAGGGGCAAAAACTTCACCTCTTCAAATCACTGTGTGAAAAAATAAGGGTATGGAAAAAACAAAACTAAAATAATGAAAAATACATACAAAGCCCAATGAAGCAATATGCCACAATGCTTTAATAAGAATTTGGTTTTTGGGGGGCAGCCCTGGTGGCCTAGTGGTTTGGTGTTGTCTTCAGCCCGAGGTATGATCCTGGTGACCCGGGATGGAGTCCCATGTCGGGCTCCCTGCATGGAGCCTGCTTCTCCCTCTGCCTGTGTCTCTGCCTCTCTCTCTCTCTCACTGTGTGCCTATCATAAATAAATAAAAATTAAAAAATAAAATAAAATAAAATCTAATAAATAAACAAAGTCCATAAACAGACCCAGGATCGAGTCCCACATCAGGCTCCCTGTATGGAGCCTGCTTCTCCTTCTGTGTCTCTGCCTCTCTCTCGCTCTCTGTGTCTCTCACGAATAAATAAATGAAATCTTTAAAAAAAATTTTTTCCCCTTGTCTCTCATTATTTGCTCAACACTAAGTACCATATAAAATTAAGACTTGAAAAAAAAATAAAAAAAAAATTAAGACTTGAAATGTTACTCCCAACTACTATGTATTTTTAACATTTCGAAGAAGCGTGAAGCTTCTATTGGCTTGAAACGGAACAGCTGCTATGAATTCTTACCTACCATTGATAACACTTAAAACTACTTTTTTCTTTTTTTTTTTTACTTAAAACTACTCTAAACATAGTATATTATTTATGGTAAAGGTAAATATACAGTCGTATAACCAACATCAGCTCTAAATAATAAATCCACTCCTAAAATCTAAACGCTTATTTTCGGATGAAATGACAGACTTGGAAAAGACAGTAGGGGCTGTATCAGTTTAAAAATTTACATTTTTTGCAAGGGGCATCCTGAGAAAAGCCAAAGCGTGCTGCGTGTGCCTCTCCTCCCTGGAAGAAAAAGAACCCGGTATATAAGGGGAAGGCACCGTGGGGGGGGAGGGGGCGAGGACACTGGCACACGACCTACGGAAAACTCAGGAGCCGGGCAGCGGTCATCTCTCCCGGGTCATTTTTCAGGTTTCTGCTTGGAAACAAAGTCCAGGCTCCCTGCAGGGGTAAAATCAGCCAGCCCGCGCGCCAGTTTGCACAGTCAGGGCCCGACGAGCTCGGCGCCATCCAAGAGCTGTGCACCGCTTCGTAACTCGGAAAAAAGGCGAGTTCCAAGCCACTCCACTCGCTCCCTAAAGAGCTGGCAAGTGCGGTTAACACCCGAAACCTGCAACACTTTCTCCCCTACACGGGAGGCTTGGCCTCTGCGCGGGTCTAAGTGTCCCCCATCCCCGGAAGCGATCGGAGCCCCCACTCCGCCGTAGCATCGTCCCATCTTCGGCGGGTACGGGCGCGCGCTGTGCAGCGGGTGAACAAGCAGCAGCACCAGGCAGTCAATGAACAGCCGGCCGAGGAGGAAAAGAAACAGGAGGGAGGATGGGGGGGTCGCTCCCCGCGGAGGCCTCCCCTCCCCCCGGGGCGCGGAGAGGGCGCGGAGGGGGCGCGGGCGCAGAAGGGGCCCGGAGGGGGAGCAGAGGGAGCGCAGAGGGGGGCTCGGGGCGCGGAGGGGGCGCGGGGCGCAAAGGGGCCCGGAGGGGGAGCAGAGGGAGCGCAGAGGGGGCTCGGGGCGCGGAGGGGGCGCAGGGCGCGGAGGGGGCGCGGGGCGCAAAAGGGGCCCGGAAGGGGCGCAGAGGAGGCGCGGGGGGTTGCGGAAGGGGCGCGGAGCGGGCCGAGGCGGGGAGCCGGAGCGCGGAGGAGGCGTGCGGGGGACGCGGGGCGGGCCGCGGCGGGGAGCCGGGGCGCGGGGGGGCGCGGGGCGGCGCGGAGGGAGCGCGGGGCGGGCGGCGGCGGGGAGCCGGGGCGCGGGGCGCGGAGGTAAACAAAGCCCGGAGCCCGGGCGAGCGCAGCCCGCGCAGGCGCCGGCGCCCCGGGTGGGCCGCGCGGCCTCGGCCACTCACCAAGATGCGCTTGAAGAGGTTGCTCTCCTTGGGCGGCAGCTGCACGTTCGGCATCGCGGCCGCCGGGGAGGCCGGCTGCCCGGGCGCCGCGTTCCGTCCCGCGGGGGGGTCGGGGGGCACCGGAGCGCGCCGCTGCGGGGAGGCGGGCGGCGGCGGGTCAGTTCATGGCCCGGAGTCGGGGCCCGGGCAGGCGGCGGTGGGGGGAGCGCGACCCCGCAGCGGACCGGCGAGCGGCGGCTCCCTCGCGCGGCAAGATGGCAGCCGGGCCGGCCCCTCGGGCGGGGGGGCGGGGAGCGGGGGGCGGGGGGCGGGGCCGCTGTGCGCCTGCGCGGGGCTCCGGGCGGCGGAGGCGGCGCGAGGTGCGGAGCGCGGGGTCGCCGGGGTCGCGGGGTCGCGGGCACCTCGGGCTCCCCCCAGCACCCGCGTCCGCGCGAGTCCCCCCCCCGATCGAACTGTGCTCTGAGCGCCCTCGGCTCGGGCACCTGCGCGGTGCTGGGCTCGCCGCGAACTTGTGCTGCTTCTCTCCCCGCGCCTCCCTGCGCTGAGACTTTGGAGACAGAGAAGCCTCCTGTGTCTCCAAGCGCGACCAAAGACGCTCGGTCACTGAGCCGGCCTGCGAAGGGACTAATGCGAAAGTCTCATTGAAATGTCCGAAAAGGGCCAGCCCGGGTGGCTCAGCGGTTTAGCGCCGCCTGCAGCCCAGGGCCTGATCCTGGAGACCCGGGATCGAGTCCCACGTCGGGCTCCCGGCACGGAGCCTGCTTCTCTCTCTGCCTGCGTCTCTGCCTCCCTCTCTCTCTCTCTCTCTCTCTCTCTCTCTCTGTCTCTCATGAATAAATATAATAAAATCTTTAAAAAAAAAAAAGTCAGAAAAAAAGAGCCCCTGACATTGGCAGTGACGATTATGGTGGTGGGCGTGTGGGCCCCTGAGCCTCCAAGGCCACGTACCCTTCCCCTTCGTACAAGCCATGACCTAATAAGAGAATCCCAGGATCTCCCAACGCTGGGACTGTCCTACCTAAAGAGTGGCATAGTGATGGAGACGCGTGAGCCTAGAAAGATGCCCGATACACATCAATGAGCCCTGCAAGTGATGGAGCCTTAATATGAAGGACTATGTGAATATTAGGTGCATCAACTTATCCATAGCCACGTTCCGGATCTTGATTTGTGCGTATTTGTGTGACTACAGAGTGGTTGATACGTAATTGCATGTAACGGGCTGTAATCCAAGCCGGATTGGGGTTTATTTGAGCTTCTTTCCAGCCTGAGCTTATTTTATTTTATTTTATTTTATTTTATTTTATTTTATTTTACTTTATTTTATTATTTATGAGAGAGAGGAGTAGGGGCAGAGACATAGGCAGAGTGAGAAGCAGGCTCCATGCAAGGACCCCGATATGGGACTGGATCCTGGATCCTGGATCCTGGGATCACCACCTGAGCCAAAGGCAGGTGCTCAACCGCTGAGCCACCCAGGCGTCCCCCTCCAGCCTGAGTTTCTCTGCAGATGGAAGAAGCTTATCATAGGAGTCTTTTGAAGTATGGAAGTGGGGGGCATCCAACTCGCCAAGTCAGTGGATCCTGTGACTCTTGATGTCAGGGTTGTGAGTTCGAGCCCCAGGTTGGAGGTAATGATGACTTAAAAATATTTTAAATATATATTTTTTAATTAGAAAAAAACATTTAATATAGGGGCACCTGGGCAGCTCAGGGGTTGAGCATCTGCCTTTGGCTCAGGTGGTGATTCCAGAGTCCCCCAAATCGGGTCTCCCAGCAGGCTCCCCACAGGGAGCTTACTTCTCCATCTGCCTATGTCTCTGCCTCTCTGTGTCTCTCATGAATAAATAAATAAAATCTTTAAAAAGAAAAAGAAAAATTAAATAGAGACAGGACTGTTATTAAAAGGGGGGAGGTTCAGAAGGGCCTCTGTGTTCTGGACAAAGCATAGGCTCCTCGAGCTACTAGAGAGGAATGGGCAAGGAGAGCTTTATGGGAATTTAGCTGAGCTATACCTGAACTGGTTAGTGATCTTCTTCTAGACAAGGGAGCAGGGTGCTGAGAGCACCCTCCTATCCAACCACACCCATAGTTCTTACCCACCGCTTGTTCACCAAGCCTTTCCTAACTCCTGAAAATTCGTTGGCTCCCAATTTATCTACATTCTCAGGAGCCAAGGATTAATTGTGGGAAGAGCTGAAGGTCCAGTACTCCAGTCAGGCCATCCCCTGACTCTCACTGGACACGGACTTTTCTGAAATGTGCCTCATTCAGCCAGCTCAAGCTACTCACCACAAGGCCGATTTCAAAACGACAAATTGAAAAAAGAGAAGAGTGGAAAAAAGCATACTGCCAACTGTAAATATTTTGGAGGCAAGTAATGTTTATCTTTTATGAAAGTTTTCCATGGGCCTAGTACAGCCTGACTCATTACAAATCCATTAACTGTCCCCATTCTCTGTGGCAGCTGCCCAGATCTTCACCGTGGCTCTCCCCCACCCCTAAGTCAGGCAGCCCATCCTGCTCTTCATTTGCACTGTGCAGCTTCCTACCCACTGCCAACCCTTCTCACAGCCTCCCCAGCATTTCCCAGCAGTGCAAAGGAAACCTGCAATCCCAAACACTGGGTAGTTATAAATACTCATATTTAATATTTTCCTCATCTGCTTTGCCTGTCCCATGACGTGTAATGCCCCTAAGCCTGGTTGTCTACATTAGGGTGGGAATGACGGGAGAGGTGAAGACTTGAAAAGAATGCCAATAGTGAGTGCACCTGGGTGGCTCAGTTGGTTAAGTGTCTGACTCTTGGTTTCAACTCATGTTACAATCCAAAGGGTCATGAGATCCAGCCCCCCATCAGACTCAGCAAGGAGTCTGCTTGGGTTTCTCTCTCCCTCGTCCTCTGCCCCTCCCCTCCTGCCCCCCCCCACACACACACACTCTGTCTCTCTCTCTTTCTCAAATAAATAGATAAATCCTAAAAAAAAAAAAAAAAAAAAGAATGTCAGTAGTGTTGCTGATAGTTGTCAGCGTAAGCTTTAGAGTGTATAAAGGATGTAATGTATGCACAGTCAGAAAGCCTGGGCTAGCCAGGGGCTATAATTTTATTACTGACTTCCTGTTTAGTCTGGAGCAAATCTTATTTCTACCTTTCAACATTAGATGAGGCTATAATAACATTATTATAATCTTTCACGGCCAGATTGTGTGAATGTAATGCTTAATCATTTCTAAAGCCCATGGCGGGTGGCAGAACATACACAGTGTAAATCTGAGTTTGCTGTCTCTCAGAAAGAATGCTGAAGCCCTGTTATGGACATTGTGGGCCTCCACCCAAATGTTGCTTCCTGGTGCTTCAGACAGAGTGTACCTCCTTTAGAATTATGCACGAAGTCCAATAATAATAACAACATCTATGAAGACCTTTTTACGTATATGATATGAGCCAGTGATTCTCTTGCTAAGCTCAGTAGACCCAAGGATAAAAGAATCTAGAAAAGGATGTCCTCCACCCCATATACACAGCATACCTCACAGAGCCAGCTGACAGGTTAAAATCAAGTAGTTTGCTGCAATTCCTACAACCACTTTAACCATGTAATTGAAGGCTGATGGGAAAAGAATTCATCAGCTTGCATAATGCGTAGTACCCCAGATCCCCTCATCTGGGTACCCAGGTCTAGTACCCCAGATCCCCTCTTGTCTTTCTTCCTTGCTCTCGTTTTGGAGAAAGCAAGAGTAGTACTTCATTCCTTCCTGGGACTCTAGATCCCATGTCCTTTTGTGTTTCCTGAGCTTTTTTATTCATCAGTTGCTCCCCCTGCCATTTGCATTTTATCCCTCCTTATATAGCTTGTATTCCAAGGGGAGGGGACAGACAAGCGTAAAGAAACAAGATCCTTCCAGACTGGGAAGTCCTAGCAAGGAACTAAACCAAGGTCATGCGAGGGCAGTGGGGCTTGAGGGAAGGACTACTTTAAACCAAGTACTCAGGAGTGATCTCTGGGGAGGTGATAACATGTGAACAGACCTGCAGAATGAGAAGTGAGTTAACAAGTAAAAAGCTGGGACCGTATATTCTAGCTGAAGGGACCCACATGCACATGCCCTAATGCGGGGACAAGATGCACACGGTCAAGGCATAAAAGGGACAGGTAAGAACTTCAGGTTCAAGGAGGTGACTGCTGTGTGTGAGAGGGAAAGCGGTATACAGTTGAAAATGTAGGCCGGCTTGTGCAGGGGTGGCCACCTCAGGCAATGTGGTTTGGTTTGGTCCTAAGTTCAGCAGGAAGCCATCGAAGCTCTTTAAGCAGGAAAGTGGCATGGTCTGATTTATTTTTTAAGAGGTCACTCTTGGGGTGTCTGGGTGGCACAGTCAGTTAAGTGTCTGATTCTTGGTTTCCACTCAGGTCATGATTTTGGGGTCAGGGGATCAAGCCCCATGTTGGGCTATATGTTCAGCACAGAGTCTGCTTAAGATTCTCTCTCCCTTTCTCTCTGCCCCTCCTCTTGCTCACATGTGTGCAGCACATGCTCTCTCTCTCTCTCTCTCTCTCTCTCAAATAACATCTTAAAAAAATAAAAAATAAAATAAAAGGTCACTCTGCGGATGCCTGACTGGCTCAGTCCATAGAACATGCAATTCTTGATCTCGAGTTCAAGCCCCACATTGGGCATAAAGCCTACTTAACACACACACACACACACACACACACAATTAAAAGTCACTCTGACTACCTATGAAAAATAGACAAGAAATATAATGTGGTTCCTTCTGGGAGAGTGGCAACTCTATTTGTTAAGATTTGGCTTCTGCCTTCTATAGTCTTCTAGAAATGTCTGAAATCTCAAGAATGCATTTGTTTAATACTTAATTACTGACCATAATGTGACAGGCAGTCTTTTTTTTTTTTTTTTTTAAGATTTTATTTTTTCATGAGAGACACAGAGAGAAAGGTAGAGACATAGACAGAGGGAGAAGCAGGCTCCATGCAGGGAGCCCGATGTGGGACTCGATTCTGGGGCTCCAGGATCATGACCTGAGCTAAAGGCAGACATTCAATCACTGAGCCACCCAGGTGCCTAACAGGCAGTCTTCTAACAAATCTACCCTCATGAAGCTTACATGTTAAGGATCACCTAGCGGCCAACTCTAAAGATTTTTTTTTTCTTAAGTACACAGTGGGCCACCCCATCCTTAACTTTTCTGCCTTAGGTTACCAAGACTCTGAAGAGTCCTGGGTTTCCTCCTCTTCCCATTCTGTGGGTCCTCCATCAACTCTTTTCCAAAGTGTTGGTTGTCTAGACAACTCTGCTTTCCTTTTCAACATCAGCAATAAAATGCGTTCATTGAGGTCCTGCTACTCACCAGCAAAACTAGCAGAATAAAAAAAAACTAGCAGAATTAATAAATCTTTCTGCTCCTATAGCTTCCACTATTAGCACCAAGCCGAATTTAAATCTGTCTCTAGTTTCAAGCCTTCTTTTGATCTCCTAGCCTTTATTCCCACTTGTTTGTGAAATAGCTCCATCTACAGGTCTTTCAAGCATTTCCTACTTGGACATTAAACTAAAACTTACCTTCCTATCAAATCAGTCGGAGTCCTGACATCTCTACCTTGTTAACGACAGCACTCCTGTAGTTAAAATTCTCTGATCATCTTTGACTCTTCTTCATTATTCTCCACATCCATGTTGCCTAGTCATAAAGACACCAGGTATGTCATGTTCTTCCATTCCTCCCCTGCTTTCCATTCCCTCTCCACCTTAAAACTAAATACTGCAAAAACCTCATAACTGGTGCCTCACTTTCAGACTCTTTTTTTTTTAAAGATTTTATTTATTTATTCATGACAGACACAGAAAGAGAGAGAGGCAGAGACACAGGCAGAAGGAGAAGCAGGCTCCATGCAGGGAGCCTGACATGGGACTCGATCCTTGGTCTCCAGGATCACACCCTGGGCTGAAGACAACGCCAAACCACTAGGCCACCAGGGCTACCCCAGACTCTTTATTTCATTTTGTACATTGCCTCTAGACATGTCAATATGCCATTTCTATCCAAAACTCTAAATGGGTCTCTCAGTGTATCAAAACTTTTTTCAGTGTATCAAAACTTTCAATGGCTCCCCATTATCTAGAATTCAGTCTGTTCCAGATTTTTCTTTCCCTTTGCTCTTACAAGTACCTTATATAGAAGGGGAACCAGTGGCTATAACAGGTCCAATATTTTCTAAACTCCATACTCTTGCTTCACCTGATAATTAAAGATTGTTCATTCAGTGCCTGAATATGTTTTTTTTTAAATCCTTCATCTCAAGTGTCATGACCTTCATAAAATCTTCCAAGTCCTTTCAGTGGCTCTGATCTCTCTTTTCCAGGAATTTATATAGCACTTTGTCCTTCTTTTATGCCTTTGTCTTACTGTTTTATGTTTTATAAGCTGTAAGTTGTATGAAGGCAATGGTTCTCAACATTGGCTGCACTTTTGTATCACCTTAAAGAACTTAAAAAACTGATGCCCTGTCCTACTTCCAGAAATACTGATTCAGTTAGGGAGGGGTGATGTTGGGTTTTTAAAAAGATATTCCCCTCCAAAAAATAAAATAAATAAAAAATAAAATAAGTACTCCCAGATGATCATACCCATACCAATGTACAACCAGGTTGAGAACCACTGGTTCAAGGCATTCCATCCGAATCCAGGTTTAAACATGCCTCCCATTTGTCTTAAGGTTAAATTTAGATAAGGCACAACAACAAACAAAAGACCCTTATCACCAAAATTCAGTTTGGAACCCTAGGGAAAAGTTGCAAATTGCTGATGGGCCCACAAACAGTAGATGTAGTCTAGAATTGGCATCATTTAAAGTCCCTGGATCAGCACAGAAACATCATGACACAAGAGTTCTCTCAAAACCATCACCATCAACAATTACCTCACTTCTGTTGCATTAGTGTTTATTTGTATTTGGCTCTCTGCTTTCTCTACAAACTACTCCTACTACTGTTCTCTGTGCCATACTTTCCACTGAGCTTCATTCTCAACCCCTTTATGGAACACTCTCTTCCTCCTCATTTTAACTGCTATCCAACATTTCACCAAGGACCTTGTCTCTCATTTTGCATCTTCCTCTCCTCACATGCAGTAGGTGTTGGTGGGGGGAGTATCAGCATTTTTTCCCATCCCACCGCCTCTCCCAAATCATAAGACTTCACCTTCATTTAAGGAAAAGAAAATTTATTTTGAGTCTATACCTACCTGCTCTGTCATTCTCTTCTCCTTTTCATCTTAGCCATTTTTCTTCATTCACTCATTTGCCAAGTGGCAAGAGTTGTCCCTTCAACTTCACTCATAGTATCCATCTACTATGATTCCAATATCCATATGGATGATTCAAAACCCTAGCCTTTGATAAACTTGGTACACCTAGGCAATGGAATATTATTCTTCACTGAAAAGTAATGAGCTATTGAGCCATGAAAAGACATAGAAGAATCTTAAATGCATATTACTAAGTGAAAGAAGCCAATCTGGAAAGGCTGCACACTATATGATTCCAACTATATGACATTCCAGAAAAGATGAAACTATGGAGACAGCAAAAAGATCCATGATTGCCAAGGGTTAGGGGAGGGAGGGATATATAAATGGAGTACAGAGGATTTTTAGGGCAGTGAAATTATTCTGTATGATACTATAATGGTAGATACATGTCATTATACATTTTTCAAAACCTAGAGGGTTTTTTGTTGTTGCTTTTTTCTAAGGAAGAAGTTATTTTATTTATTTTAGAGAGAGGAGGAGGAACAGAGAAAGAGGGAGAGAGAAAATCTTGAACAAGCTCCACACCCAGCACAGAGCCCAATGCAGAGCTCTATCTCACAAGCCTGAGATCATCACCTGAGCGGAAGTCAAGAGTCAGGATGCTTAACTGATTGAGCTGCCCAGGTGCCCCTCAAAACCTAGAGGGTTTTGACTAGATTTTGAATCAGTAATACTTGCCTTACCTCTCAAATCAGAAATTCTGGAAATCTACTATCTTATTTTTCTAATTATTTTTTAAATTGCAAGAGATTTGTCAATATTCATTTCTGTCTCCAATGTTCTTTTAACTCCAAGAAGACTTCCTACAGTAGATGTGGCATACTTGTTATTGGAGATGAGATCCCAGCTTGTGATATTAGTAGCCTGTCAGTGTAACATTGAGAGAAGTCTCTTTGCCATTGCATTGAAGCTCCAGCATCCTGCCTTCAGCATAAAGCCAAGAGCTATAGCTCTCAGAGGGTTGTTCTATATACATCTATAATTTCTGATGATAGTGACTCCAATCAGATTCTTTTGGGGACAACCCATGTTTTGATGACAATTTCCTTTAAAAAAAAAGATTTATTTATTTATTCATGAGAGACACACAGAGAGAAAGGCTTCATGCAAGGAGCCCGATGTGGGACTCGATCCCAGGACTCCAGGACCATACCCAGGTCCAGGGCTTAAGGCAGATGCTCAACCACTGAACCACCCAGGTGTCCCTGATGACAATTTCTTATCGTTCTTTCAGTAGACATTTGTTGATTCCTTTGTAAGTGACATTCACTCTTTAAGATGCAGGGGATCTAGGCTAATTCGTTCACTCTTCTATCCTCTGTACACCTATTCTTCAACTACATCTAATTTGCCAATGTCTGGATCACACCATTATCTCCCCGTCTATTCACTCATTAACCTACAGTGGTTGAGCACCCATCTGCACTCATTATTTTCTTCATTTGTCTCTTTTCAGCAAAAACAGTGCCTTTGGCCTAGCAGAATTAACTCCTCCCTCTGTGCTTAGAAGGGAATACATTTCTACCTTCTTTGGAGACTTTCCTACTCTCTCCTTATTCTCTCTTCTCTTCTTAATTACTGTAATCATTTAGAGGGACCTGGCTGGCTCAGTCAGTAGAACACATGACTCTTGATCTTGGAGTTATGAGTTTGAGCCCCATGTTAGGGGTACAGACTACTTAAATAAATAAATTAGCATAATCATTTCATAATAACTGTTATTGAACACTTACTCTGTGCTAGGCATTATACGTAATATGCTATTTTGTATTTAATCCTCATGAAAACCCTATGAAAAAAATACTATTATCTTTTACAAATGAGAATTGAAGTTTTAAAAGAAGTAAATTTGCACTAAATTACAAAACTGAGAAGTAAAGGCCATCTTGCCAAAGCCTTTGCACTTAGCCACTATGCTAAACTGCCTCTTGCAGCATACTAGCTAGTTTCCATGGATCCTCCTTGACCAGCTTCTTTCAATTCATTTTCTGCACAGCTGCCAAGAGAGCCTGCATTAATGTCTTACTGCTGCTATAACAAATTACTACACATATTGTGGCTTAAAGCAACGCAGATTTAGTATCTTAAAGTCCTGGAGGTCAGATGTCTGTAACATGTCTGCAGGACTATGTTCCTTTTGGAGGCTCTAGCAGAGAACTCCTTTCCTTACCTTTCGCAGCTTCTCGAAGTCTACATTTGTGAGATTATGGCCCTTTTATCCATTTTTCAAAGCCAACACCATAGATTCTCTCTCCTCTGACCTTCCTCCTCACATCTTCACTCTATCTCCACAGCCTCTCTCATAAGGACTCGTGATTACATGCACCGAGATAATGCAGGATAGTCTCCCTATCTCAAGATCCTTAACTTCATCACATCTGCAGAGTCCCTTTTTGCCATATGAGATAACACATTCACAGATTCTGGGGATTAGGATGTGAACATATTGCCAAGAAGCAGGGCATCATTCAGTCTACCGTGTGATCTTGGTAAACTATAATGACACGTATGTCTTCAAATCCTTCCAAGTCTTTCAGGGGAAAGCTGAGCCTCTTTATCTAGGCATGGAAAGCCTTTTATGATTTGGTTCCTGCCTGTCTTTATAACCTCATGTCTCACCACAGAGCCAGACCACACTATTTGTCATTCTCAAATTCTCAATATGTATCTGTGATGTCCTTCCTATCTGTGTCTAACTAACTCCAACTTATCCTTCAAAACTCAGGTTAATGGGATGCCTGGGTGGTTCAGCAGTTGAGCGTCTGCCTTTGGCTCAGGGCATGATCCTGGAGTCCCAGGATTGAGTCCCACAACAGGCTCCCTGCATGGAGCCTGCTTCTCCCTCTATGTCTCTGCCTCTCTGTCTCTCTGTATCCTTCATGAATAAATAAATAAAATCTTAAAAAAAAAAAAACTCAGGTTAAACATCATCTTGCAGAAGCCATCCCTGCTCACTACTCTGATGTATTTGCGCCTCCTTCACATTCTCAAAACACTCAGTACTCACCTCTAATATGGCACTCTTCACACTATGAAGTTGCCAACTTACTTGTCCATTTCCTCCATTGGATTGAAGTTCCTCTAGACAAACCATGAGAGATTCCTAATTCTGGGAAAAAAACAAAGAGTTGCAGAAAGGGAGGTGGGTGAGGGGCAAGGGTAACTGGGTGACAAGCATTAAGTAGGGCACATGATGAGATAAGCACTGGGTATTATACTATATGTTGGCAAATTAAATTTAAATAAAAAAATTAAATTAAAAAATTGAAGTCCCTCTGGATTGGACACCATGTCTTATTTGACTGTGTATTCTCTGTGCTTTACAGTTGGTGCTCAAAAATTTTTGTTGAATTAATCATCTTCCTGTAGCACACAGCAGAGAATCTGACATATAGCAGAAAGTCAAAAACATATTAGTTAAATGGAACTACAGTTGGCTTTTTAAAAATATTCATTTATTTATTAGAGAGAGAGATAGAGAATGAGCAACGGGAGGAACAAAGAGAGAGGGTGAAAACCAGACTCCCCACTGAGCAAGGAGTGTGGCCCTATCGAGACCCTGAGATCATGACCTGAGCTGAAACCAGGGGTCAGCCACTTAACCGACTGAGCCACTCAAGCACCCCAAAGTGTGGCTGTTTATACTTCCTCAAGAATAGAAAGATAGGGCAGCCCGGTGGCTCAGTGGTTTAGAGCCACCTTCAGCCCAGGACGTGATCCTGGAGACCCTGGATCGAGTCCCAGGTCAGACCCTCTGTGAAGAGCCTGCTTCTCCCTCTGCCTGTGTCTCTGCCTCTCTCTCTCTCTCTCTCTCTGTCTCTCATGAATAAATAAATAAAATCTTTTAAAAAATAGAAAGATAACATATCATCTTATGCAAAAGATATTCAGAATTTGGGATTTGTATCCTGTTCCCCAAAACTGTAAAATCCAATGTGAACATTACACTGCCAAGTATAATAAAAGGAAACATTTAACAGCATCGCAAGAGATGTAATTGAGATTACATAGGAGCTCAAAGGGAGGCAGAACTAACTGTGATTAGGTGGATGAGCTAATCTATAAAAGATAATGACAGCAGGAGTGATGTCTGTTCTCACCATTGAACTCCTAGCACTTAGCAGCATGCTTAGCACATAGTAGGTATTTGATACATGCCTGTTTGATGAAGACAATGAATTGCACTCCAAACAGAGAAATTAGTTTGGTGAAGAAAAACCATGAGGCTCTGAAATGGGAGCCTCATGGCTCCCATTTGGGACAGTCCTGCAGAGTGGACTATTTCCCCTTGCCTTTGAGCTATTTTATAACTCTTTAAGTCATAGAAAACTGCTAACAATACAAACGATTCTTGTCCCTAACAAAGCAAATTATGTATGATGGCAGTGCAAATTATAATTTCCTTGTGTTTTTCCATCTTTTTTTTTTTTAAGATTTTGTTTTTAAGTCATCTCTACACCCAACGAGAGGGGCTCGCACTTAACAATCCCAAGACCAAGAGTCACATGCTCTACCAAGTAAGCCAGCCAAACACCTCAAGTTTTTCATCTTTGAAACAAATTATTTTGGTCTTCCTCGTGGCATACTTATATCTTCCCTTGAGATTTTTCTTTAGTTATAACATCCTTCATTCATAATTAATTAAAAATTTTAACAGGTGTACATCTCATATCTGTACAAGGATCACAGTTGTACCTTAAAAGATATCATTTAGCAATATGGACAAAAAGACAAGTTTGAAAGTGTGTTTTGGGGAAATAAAGAGTCATGTAGTTGAGCCAAAACATGAGGTTCTTGGAGGATATCATGATAGAAGAAGGGCTAGATTGGGATCAGATGGTGCAGACCTTGGCAGTGTGTGTGTGTGTGTGTGTGTAGGGGGATGCATCATTAAGTGAAACAGAAAACAGAAGACGGAAGCAAGGACATGGTGCAGCTCGGCTGTCTTGCTTTAATTCCTTTTGGCCAATATACTGTCCCTTGTGCACAACTTAGAGCAAGTCATCTAGCTATGCTGTGCCTGTTTCCTAAACTAGGCTTTGCAATAGAACTGATGACACAGGGCTGTTGTAAAGATTGAGTGAGTTAGTTCAATTAAGACATTTAGAGCATTACCTGGTAAAGAATAAGTACTCAGTGAATATCAACCACGATATTATTGTGCCAGTTTATGGCTCTTTGTCTGAAGTACTTGGGTGCACATGTTTTCAAACCAAAATGTTCTGGATTTAGAAAGGAAAATGTGTACACTGCATGTGGTGTAAGACTCTCAGTGGGATCTGGGGTAGCACCCTGTAATCCAATACATAAATATTTCTCCAGGAAAGTATATGGGTACTTATTCCAAGTGAGAGAAATAGAGGTGTAAGTAGCCTCACAACAGTCCAACTCAGGATTGCCTGCGATATTGGTGTGGATTAGGCGAGGTTTGTCCCTCAAATAATTTGCCAAATGGTCAGTTTTCAGAGATTTTTGAATTGAAAATAAGGGTTTCAGAGCTTTTGGGACTTGGGGATTGCAGATAACTGTTATATCACTAAAGTAAGAAAAGATCAGATTGATATCGTATTTGGAAATCCTAGAAATTGTTCAGAAAGTAAGCTTTTGAATTTGATCCCCTTCCCACTCTGGCAAAGTTTTCATTTTTCCTTTTACAACTTTCAAAACAGTAGTGGAGGTCAAGTTTTGTAACCAAACTCAAGGAGTTCACTGCTTTTGGTGCATTAAATTGAACATGACCCAAAGAAGTGGCAAAAGTAAAGAACTTCTTATGACTTGTTACAAGTAAGAAGACAGGGAGATAGCTCTCAAAGCACTGTCTCCCCCATGGGATTAGTACAGGAAGCTTGAATCCAGTCTATCAGGGACAGGGAGCTTGCAGAGGCACTCTGGTTCCATTGAGCATGAGGCATTGATTTTTTGTTGTTGTTGTTCAAAAAAATGGCAGAAAAATCCACCCATAGGGAGATATTAACATTTGCACCTCCCCTTGGAAGTATCTAACCCCCCCATAAAGTAATTTTGCTCCCAAAATTTGAATCTGAATCTGATGATGCCAGTGATCATGCCAGTTTATGGGAAATGCAGGTAACAAAGGAACATGATAAACATTGCAACACAATGCTAGGAAAATCCAGACTCTGTGAAACTCCTCAAGGCAAAAGATCTGATTTCTTCAACAAATATATTGCAAGGGGGAAAACAGGGGAACCTATAGATTAAAACAAATAAAAAATGCAGCAAGAAATTGCAATATAAGGAACTTACTTGAATACCAGTATGAACAAACTGCCAAAGAGAAAAAGAGAAAAATCTACAGGGAGAGAATGTGAACATGAACTAGGTATTTGATAACATTAGGAAGCCATTTTTAGTCTTGGGAGGTGCTTATATTTCTTTTTTTTTTAAAGATTTATTTATTTATTCATGAGAGACAGAGAGAGAGAGAGAGAGAGAGAGAGAAGCAGAGACCTAGGCAGAGGGAGAAGCAGGCTCCATGCAGAGAGCCCAATGCGGGACTTGATCTTGGATCCTGGGATCAGGCCTTGAGCCAAAGGCAGACGCTCAGCCGCTGAGCCACCCAGGCGTCCTGGGAGGTGATTATATTTCTTAAAAGTCTTTATCTTCTGGAGCTACATACTAAAATATTTACAGATGAAAAGATATGATGTTTTGTAATGCTTCAAAGTAATCCAGTGAGGATGGGGAGTAGGAAGAAGGAGGAGGACAGGTGAAACCCTGCATCGATAACTTGAGAATTTGTGACTGGTGCATGGAGGTTCTATTATACGGTTCTATTTTCAAACACGTTTGAAAACTGTTGTAATAAAATGGGAAGGAATGGAAAGATATATATCTACATATACACACACTGTAGCTTTCCTGCATGTAGACTACTTTGGATCTAAGTTGGAAAAGTCAATAGTTATAAAGGGTATTTGAATATCACTGTTGGGAGAAAAAGACAGGAAAATAAAACTTTCTGAAACAAGTAATTGAAAGTATACAATTCAAAACCGAAGCAAAGGATTTAAGAAAAATATTTAGCCTGAAATTTAGGATGACATATAGAAGGGATGAAATCACCAAGGCATTTTAGGAGAATTTGTCAAAGCTGACTACAACCCAGGCTCATACCAGTTTAGGGTGGAATAAAGGGATTTTCCAAGATCAGTTGGTCTTTGACCTGCTTTTGCTTTTTTTTCTTTTCTTTTCTTTTTTTTTTTTTTTTTTAGTAAAAGGAAAAGAGGAGGTTGCCTTCTCTTAAACATAGGACTGAAAATAATGAGCGATCTAGTTTCCAATAATGCCAGCAGGTGGCGCATTTTTGGCTAACCCCCCCCCCCAACCCCAGCTAAGAAAAATTTGAGAACCAGTGTGAATATATGAAAATAAGAAATGCTGCCTTTTCATCCTTCACATTCTGCTTCTTTCTGGGAAAACATTTTACAAGAATACAAGTAGAATAATCTTTGTTTTGCTATTTCTTTTCCACCTTTGCCGGGGCTTGAATTTTGTATTAAATAAAGAATTCCTGCTTTCACTTTTTCTTTAATAAAATATCACTGATTAAAACCCCAAGTGGCTGCCGATCTTCACATTGTGGAATGCCTGAAGATGTGGTCTAGGCCCTAAACTCCAGTGAGCCAGAAAGCCAAGGTGCGTTTCACAGCGTGGGATGACCCATGGTGTCTTTTGGCTTGTGTCCTGGGATTGTATGTTAATTTCAGCGCCTCTGAAAATTTCCCAGATGCGACCAAAGGTTTCAACTTAGCCTGGAATGATCTCAACACCCACCCTGGTCCAGCTCCCTAAAGAATATCCAGTGCTGAGGAAGCTGGAATGTCTGCTTCCCTTAGGGAAAGCCCTAAGTGGATGCTTTTTGATGTGAATCCCTGCAGCAGGACACAACTCAACCTTCTGTTAGACACAAGGGTGTCCTCAGAATCTTTAAAACAATTTGGAGGTCTCTGAGAAGAAGCTAAGTGAAAATTCCCATTCTCCACCCCTTTGGAATTTGGGCTAAGTTTGCTGTAAATGAGTCTGAAAAACAGCTGTAGGGGATCCCTGGGTGGCTCAGCGATTTAGCGCCTGCCTTTGGCCCAGGGCGTGATCCTGAAGACCCGGGATCGAGTCCTGTGTTGGGCTCCCTGCATGGACCCTGCTTCTCCCTCTGCCTGTGTCTCTGCCTTTTTCTCTCTCTCTACATCTATCATGAATAAATAAATAAAATCTTAAAAAAAAAAAGAAAAACAGCTGCAAGTATTTTGTTGTTTGCTCCAAGGCAGAGGAAAGGGACATAGGTCATTTAGTTTCTAAAGGAATACCTAATTGTCAATGCCCATTACACATACATTCATAATAGAAACTTTTATGAGATCCACTTTATTGTGAGAAATATCTCAGACATAGTAGTTCTTGTTGCTAATTTAATCGAATGCTATTGTTTTCACTGAATCAACCTTTTCATCACTACTTCTAGGAAAATATTTCCTGTAATATATTAAACCCTTGGGAAGTAGAATTAACTTCTTAAGATGATTCAATAATAATTGAATCAATTAAAGAATGTCCTTTTCGGGGCCCCTGGGTGGCTCAGTCAATTGAACATCTGACTAGATCTCAGTTCAGGTTATGATTGCAGGGTCAAGAGATTGAGCCCTGTGTTGGAGGCTCAGCGTGGAGTCTGCTTGTCCTTCTCCCTCTGTACCTCCCCCCACTCATGCGCGCGCTCTCTCTCTCTCTGAAATAAACAAGATCTTTTCTAAAATGTCCTTTTTTCCCCCTTTTACACCTGTCTTGTTTACAATAATACTCCACACAAAATTTTAGGAAATCCAGAATACTACAAAGAAGAAAAAATAAGGATTACCTATAATTCCACTGGACTTTTATATATATATATATATATATATATATATACATATATCACATATGTTGGTTTATTTTCTTTTAAAGTAGGCTCCCCGCCCAGTATGGAGCCCAACTTGAGGCTTCAATTCACGACCCTGAGATCAAAACCTAAGCTGGGAACAAGAGTCAAATCCTTAGCCAACTGAGCCACCCTGGTACCCCATGCATCATATGTTTTTAAATGGAACTCAGTTTGCTGAATTGGTTGGGGTTTTTTGGGTACCCTCACCACTTCCCTTTTTATTTTGTTTGTTTGATAAGGGTTTTTTTTTTTTAACACTGTCTTTCATTTAATGATATATTGTGGACATCATTGCATATTAATAAATATAGATATACCACATTATACTCCTTTTTAAAAATCATGGAGGAGAAAGCAGTATTCATAGTACCAAGCATAAATGTCTTTAGGGATTTTTTAAATTGAGAAATAAAATACATAAAGTGCATAAAATTTCACGTATATAAAAATTTCCTGTATATCCCAATAAATTTTTACACATGAAAGTGTGTTTGCTTGGGCTGCCATAACAAAATACTATAGACTGAGTGGCTTAAACAACAGAAATTTATTTCTCGTGCTTTAGGAGGTGGGAAAGTCCAAGATCAAGGTAGTGGAAGGATAGATTTCATCCTGAGGTCTCTTTGTCTTGGATAAAAAAAGAAGAGAGAGCGCATACTCACAGGCTCTCTTATAAGGGCACAAATGTTACTAGACCAGGCTTTCACCTTTTTGACTCATTTAACCTTAAAGGCCCTGTCTCCAGTACAGTCACACTAGGGGTTAGCTTCAACATATTAAAATGGTGTGTGTGTGTGTGTGTGTGTGTGGTATGTGTGTGTGCACACAATTCAGTCCATAGCAGTAGGTTATTTTTTAAGGAGAATAAACCTTTATATACTATATTACTTAAGTTATATATCTGCATACACAAATCAAAATAAAGAAACAATTTCATTGGATAATTTAGGAGAATGATTAATGTGGATCCTTTATTTTTTATTTTTTTTAATGTGGATCCTTTAGAATTTGTTCCCTACTGGAACATAAACTTCATGTGGGCAAAGATTTGTGTCTTTTCTACTCGTTGCCAAATTCTCATGTCCAGAACACAGTGAGTAGCATATAACTGGTGCTCATTATTGAACAGGCGATGGAATATTTTATTTTTTCTTTCTTTTTTGGAAGAGGGAGGCAGTATCAGAGCTTAGGAGCCATGGATCGATCATTAAGACAGATGGCCTTGATTGAATCTCAGTTCTATTACTTACCAGTTCTTTTACTTTGGACGAGTTACTTAAGCTCTCTGTGCCTTAGTTTTCTTTTCTGCAAAATGGGTATTTTAGGATTGTTGTAGTAAGGATTAAATTAATTAATAGGTCTAAATTACTAATATAAGATTTAATATAAGATTTAATATATACTAGGTAGAAGTAGATACCTTGCAGTATGTAATGTTAGATATTTACATTTAGGGTTAATTGTCCTTTTTATATGTGGTCATGACCTAAGAAAATATCCTGTGAAGTCGATTATATGGGATGTTTGCCTTGGCTTTTAAGGAGGAAATATTGAGACACAGTGGTTATGTGACTTGTACTATTCAAGGTAAGGCAATATGTTTGTATTTTCCTGGAATTGTTTATTAGTTCATAATTCTTTAATTGGTAGTTTACAAACTATGAACCTAGTTTGAGCCCCTAAATTCTACATGTACATGCAACATCTTTAAAGTCATTAGTTAGTGGATATATATAGCCTCCTATCTTTTGGATCCTGTTATGATTTTTAAAAATAAAAATTTTTATATCCTCTTTTAATCATTAGGTATTTTCTCAAGTAGTGGAAGTTGCAAGAACTATTAACATGCAGAATTGCACAGGGGGGAAAAAAGGAAAGAAAAAGAAATAAGAACAAAACCGAAAAAAACATGCAGAATCCCTATCTGGGGATGACGAAAAGGATCCTCAAAAAAAAAATTAACCACTGCTTTAAGAAAAATAAAAACTAACAAACAGAAACCACTGCTTTAGTGGCTCCATTATATAATTTTCATATATAAGGAAATTCTTGTAATTTCATATTAATATATTAATATATTGTAAACCTTGATTCCCCAAATCAGAATTGTAGAGCATCTCTTCACTGCGTTTGCCTGTCTCTAAGAGACCAGATTTTTGGCTGGGGGCTTGGAAGCCAGCCTGGGCATAAACTACGACTCCCAGCATTCCTGGGTGGGAGCTCCCGGAAGTTGTAGTTCATCCTACATCCCTCCACCGCCCGCCCGACCTGCCCCATCGCCACCCGCGCCCGGCTCCGGATGAGTGCCGCCTGTGGTTATCTCCTGCGATTTTCTTTCTCGCTTTGTTATTTTTCTCTCGTTTCTCCCCGTTAGCCGTTACGCACGCGCCACGGCTGCTCCGGAGAAGCCGAGAGCAAAGCGTGACCCCGGAAGGAGTGAACCCGGAAGTGAAACTGACCCAGCGTCTGTCGGGCTGCAATGTAGCCGGTCACAGAAGGTTCCCGCTTCAGAAAGGAAAGCTAGCGTCCTTTCTTCTTTTTCTTAGGTACTCACGATTTTTATTTTCTCTTCTTCGACCTTAAAAAGTATTTTTTCCACCTCCATTTTTTTCCCCCGCATGTTGCCTCGATGGGATCACTGTGTATACCGAGTTACAAAGTAGGGCTGACACGTGCTGCTCTGGCGCAGGCGCAGTGTCCCTTGTGACCTGCATGCCCTGGGAGTTGTGCGTAGGGTGTCAGGGGAGTCCTGCCACTGAGGTGGGTGATGCAGAAGACTTGCGGTTCCCAGGTGGAGGGGACCCTAGCGAGTAGACGTCTTGGTTTGTGGGGGAGTTTTGGTTTTGGTTTTTGTTTTGGTTTTTGGTTTTTGTTTTGGTTTTTTTGGTATTTGTTTTTCTCCTAACATTGAGGTTCATGACCTTAAGAGTCACTCTACTACTGTTCCCTGGGCTGGAAATTTTAGCTAGAAGCGTTCTAACAGGAATTTGTCATCCTTTTGTGCATGTTTTCAAATGGACTCACTTCTGTTGTGCTTGAGACTGGACGTAAAGACACACACGGGAACTTGTGCAGAGGGTCTGTACCATATGTGCCTGCCGGGCATTGGTGCGTTCTTCCACAGTCCTTTTTCCCAATGCGCTTCAGTGTGTTAAAGTTCAGTAGTAGAATGCTGCAAAATCTTAATGTTTTGGGGGACCATTCTGAATATTTAATTTTCTAGA
Organism: Canis lupus baileyi; assembly: GCF_048164855.1. NCBI lineage: Eukaryota > Metazoa > Chordata > Mammalia > Carnivora > Canidae > Canis > Canis lupus. The sequence continues at coordinate 52,125,275 of NC_132854.1, read as the reverse complement.
AGATTGTGATTTTTTTCAAGCTAGCTGACTTACAATGCTCAAATGAGTTACTATATGCATCTCCTAGCATGATAGGAACGCTGGAGGCCATAAAACTTTGACCCTTATTTCAACGTTGAACCTCAGAATTTTGGGGGCGAAGTGTTTTTCCTAAAATATGTTTTCCCTTGGTAAAACCATTCTGTGCTTTGGTTAGCTTCTGATTATATCTATGAGAAGGGAGAAGAACAGGAAATTAGCGTACACGGCCAATTTCACCTAACTTGTAATTTTTTTTTTTAAAGACTTTGTTTATTCAGGACACACACACACACACACACACACACCTAGGCAGAGGGAGAAGCAGACTCTCAGCGGGGAGCCTGATACAGGACTCTATCCCATGGTCATGACCTGAGCCAAAGGCAGAGCTCAACCACTGAGCCACCCAGGTGCCCCTAACTTGTAATTTTTTTTAAATGTTTTTTGTTTCTTGTGACAGTAATATGTGCTATGTGTATAGAAAAATCAAAAACACTGAAAGGTAGAAAAAATGGAAAGCAAGCAAAAGGTATCCACAATCCCACAACTAGAGGTCATCTTAGTAACATTTTGGTATGTTTCTTTTTTAGGTTGTTGCTTTTTTCCCAGAATACTCGTTTTACCTTTTTTATATGGATTACCATATGTCATAGAAAATTTTGAAAACCTCATTGATATTATATTGTTTTGCATTCTGCTTTTTGTCACTTAATACAAATATTGCCACTGTCCCCTTTTACCAGACCTACTTATTTAATCTGTTAACTATCTGAAGTTTTCTTCCTTTAGGATCTGATCTAAAAGGGAATCCCTGAACTCTGAACAGGCAAACTGCATTCTAGTATTAGTTCTGCCTCTGTCTGGCTGAGTGAATAATCATGATTAAGTTACTTGACTCACTTGGGCATCTGGATACATCAAATTAAAGAAATAGACAAGAAAACAGTTAATGTTTTCTTCAAACTTTAGAAATCTATGAATATGTGAACCACCTAAAACTTGCCTGATTATTTGATATCTTTCAAGTATTTGTTCACATATTCAAGTCTAGACCCTGGATACTTTCTAGAAAATAGCTGATTTAACTCAGTCTGTTGACAAATGTATTAATTATGCTCCTACTCATTTGCTGTAGTTAATTATAAACATCGAATGAATAAAAAATGGTGCTGTCTTCATTTATTTTAATATGTTATATTCAGAGATTTGAAGAATTATTTTCTTTTTATGGATTACTGAATTTCAGCTCTTTGAAGCTGGTTGTGCCCACAAACTGGACAAGATTTCTTGAGGCTACTTCCAGATTTTGTATTTGTAGAGTTGATTTTTTAAAAAATTGTGTTTATTATATTTCAGATGCTGAGATGAATCATCACCTGTGTGCTTGGCTTTTTAGATGTTTATCTCTTAATGGTCGCCACATCCACCCCCAATTTCATCAATTTACACAGATACATCTTGATACAAGGCTGTGGGTTTTTAGACAAAACAGGAATCCCATTCTCCATCATCTGTTAAATAAGAATTATCCTAGGAGATATTGTGGACACCAGGACACCAGGGTGCTGTGGAAGCATAAAGCACTACAGAAATATATGGAGGACCTGAATAAGGAGTACCGTACACTTGATCAGTGTTTGCAGCATATGTCTGTGAATGAAGGCGACCGAAAGTCTTTGAATCGAAGGCATGCCGAGTTAGCACCACTTGCAGCCATTTACCAAGAAATTCAGGAGGCCGAGCAAGCAATTGAAGAATTAGATTCAATGTGTAAAAGTAGGTGAAAAATATGTGCGTGTAAAGGATGTGATTGATTTTATAGGTTAAAGCTTTCTTGAATGCAGTCTTTTAAAAATCCTAGAGTGAATACACTCTATACTCGGAGAAGACTATCCTGGGTGTTTGATGTATTTTGGCTACTAAAAATTAATTACTAAGAGACCAGGCTCCTTGTGGTGCTTGCCAAGAAGTTTTTAGAATCTAGGAGCCTAAATATTGACCTTTACAGAAAACTTTAATTTATTGAGTGGGATTTTACTGAGCATATAGCAGAGACACAAGAATACAGTCCCTACCCATCAAAGGGCTTATATGGTCAGGTATTATTTCATCATCCCAGAAAGAACCCTGCACCTGGTAGCCACTTGCCCCAATTCCCCCTTCCCTACCAACCCAAGGCAACTGCTAATCAATCTACTTTCTAGATTTACTTATTTCAGGCATTGTATATAAATTCCATTCCATTGTGTGGATCTACTGCATTTTATTTTTATTTATCCATTCATCAGTTAATGGATATTGAGTTGTTTCCACTTTTTGGTTATTATGAACAGTGGTACTACAATTGCCTATTATAACTCTACATTTAACCTTTGGAGGACTTGCCAGACTGTTTTTCCAGAGTGGCTACACCATTTCTACTTTGCCCTTTTGATTCTAGCTATCCTGGTGGACGTGAAATGGTATCTCGATTGTGGCTTTGGTTTGCATTTCCTTGATTAATGATTTGAGCATCTTGTCATATGCCTGTTGGCCATTTGTATCTTATCTCTGGATAAAGATAAGACCCTTTGCCCATTTTTAAATTAAGTTGTTTGTCTTATTAATGAGTCATGAGAGTTCTTTATATTCTAGCCCTGAGTTCCTTATGAGATAAATGATGTGCAAAAATTTTCTCCTATTCTATTTGTAGGTTATGTTTTAAAGCCCCATAATTTTTAAAATTTTGATGATGTCTAATTTATCTTTTTTGCTCTTGTTGCTTGTGTTTTTGGTATCTTATCTAGGAAAGTATTGTGTAACCCAGGGTCACAAAGGGTACATCTGTGTTTTCTGAGAGAGTTAAATTTTTTAACCTTATGTTGACTTCTTTGATCTATTGGGATTAATTTTATATAGGATGTGAGAGATGTTTACTTTTAGTTTTGGTATTTCTTTTTTAAGATTTTATTTATTTATTCATGAGAGACCGAGAAGCAGAGACACAGGCAGAGGGAGAAGCGGGCTCACGGCAGGGAGCCTGATACAGGACTTGATCTCTGGACCCTGAGCCCAAGGCAGATGCTCAACTGCTGAGCCACCCAAGTGTCCCTAGTTTTGGTATTTCTTAATACTGCTATTGTCTTAACATTTTTTCCCATATGAAAAATTTCCAAAATGTACAGAAGTTAAGAGAACTGCACAATGGACTAACCTGAGATTCAACATTTATCCAGCTAGTGCTCAAAGCTTCTGTTTCTAAAATTTCTTTTATGCTCCATCCTGTTCCATTAAATGTTAGCAATGTTAAGCAACGTCAAGGCCAGCCACAGTTATACCTGTAAAAGTCCTGCATTTCCAGAGGTGTATTTTTCTACCTTCTGTTGGTGCTTCTGTGAGTTTCTCACCCATGTTTACTGAGGATTTTTTTGTTTTTATTCTTTTGTATGACACCACTCAAATTTGTAATTAGTTTTGGGAAGGTTCTTTGCATATAATAGGAGCATCCTAAATGCTTTTTAAACTAATTTGACATAATCTTTTTCAGCCTTGGTTGTATCACATATAATTGAGATTGGATTGGATTGTTTCTGAAGTCTCTTCCAGGTCCAAAATTCTGCTGTTCTGTAATAACCATGATAAAATCAACATTTACTGTGCTAATATGTGCCAGGCACTAAGCTCAGTATTTTACAAATAGTGTCTTGTTTGAATATTCACAGTGATCTTACAAGGTGGGAATTATCATTAATGAAGAAACTTTGAGCTTAAAATGCCAAAAGTCACTCAGCCAATCAGGTGAGGAGCAAGGATTTGAACCCAATCAGTGAGATTCCACAGCCCCTGTTGTTATCCACTGCACCATGAGTCAAATTCCAGTAGAGTCTGCCTCTGTAGTATACCTTTCATGAGTCCCCTTCTATTCTGCTAATTTATAGCTTTATTATATCTCCTCCTGGATAGTTACAATACATTCCTAACTTGTACTGTCACTTCAGGCTTTCCCAGTCTAAGTGCAACCTTACTCATATTACTTCCCTGCTCAAAATTTTCAGTAGCTCCCATTGCCAATAAATATAGATTCTTGATTTGGTATTTAAGAGTCTCTGCAGAGGGGCACCTGGGTGGCTCAGTTGGTTAAGTGTCTGCCTTTAGCTCAGATAATAATCCTGGGGTCGTGGGATCTAGCCCCACGTTGGGCTCCCTGCTTGGCAGGAGCCTGCTTCTCCCTCTCCCTCTGCCCCTCCTCTATCCCCCACTTGTGCTCTCTCTGTGATAAATGAAATCTTTTAAAAAAGCCTCGCAGAGTGACACCAGCCTCTCTGCATAGTGTGTTAGTTCCCTTTGCATATGCTACCTTCCAAGAAAAATAGATAACTTGCTGTTCCCTGAATATACCCATGTCATCCCATAGCTATCTGTGCAGACATTGTTACCCACCAATTTTACCTTGCTAAAATTCATTTCACTTACAAAGTTTGGCTTGGTGGGGGATCCCTGGGTAGCCCAGCGGTTTAAGCGCCTGCCTTGGGCTCAGGGCATGATCCTGGAGTCCTGGGATTGAGTCCCACATCAGGCTCCCTGCATGGAGCCTGCTTCTCCCTCTGCCTGTGTCTCTGCTTCTCTCTCTCTGCGTCTCTCATGAATACATAAATAAATTCTTTTTTTTTTTTTTAAACTCCATCTTTTTTTTTTTTAATTTTTATTTATTTATGATAGTCACACAGAGAGAAAGAGAGAGGCAGAGACACAGGCAGAGGGAGAAGCAGGCTCCATGCACTGGGAGCCCGACGTGGGATTCGATCCTGGGTCTCCAGGATTGCGCCCTGGGCCAAAGGCAGGCGCTAAACCGCTGCGCCACCCAGGGATCCCCATAAATAAATTCTTAAAAAAAAAAAAAACAACAAAGTTTGGCTTGGATGTCATACTTTGGCTTCAATTCTCTCTGTAAAACAAAAATGTACCTTTCTCTGCTTTGAATTTTGATCTTTTATGTAATCGTCTAAACTTCTGTCCCTTCCCTCATTACCTGTTCCTCAACGACAGAGCCTATCTTACTCATTTTTATATTTCCTGCCGCATAGGATATAATAGACTCCCAAATCTTTGGGATATAATGAAATTGAAGTAGATTTCACAATCAGTAAATAGTAAGAGGCCACAAAAATAATTTTTTGCAAAAAAATAATTTTTTTTGCAAATTAGTTTTTTCTGACACCTTTGACCCAACAGGTATGGAGTCAGGTCAGCCTAGTTTCCATTTGTGGCAGAACTGCATAATGCAGGGCCACCAGTGATATTACAGTTCTGCCACAGATGATCCATAATTAGAATTAGTTCAGATGGTGTCTGTCCAGGAAACCTTCCTCCAGTGCTGAAGTCTGGCATAGACGCCCCCTCCTTTATGCCTCCATAGCATTGCCCTATCATATATTATAATTGTGTGTACATGTCTCTTTCCCACCAGACTGAGCCAGTTGGGGCCTGGAACCATGTTTTATTCATCCTTGTGTCCCCAACAACTAGCAGAGTATCTGGCACATAGTAAGTGTTAAATGTTGAAAGCTGGAATGATGGGATGCCTGGGTGGCTCAGCGTTTGAGCGTCTGCCTTTGGCTCAGGGCGCGATCCCAGAGTGCTGGGATTGAGTCCCACATAGGGCTCCCTGCATGGAGCCTGCTTCTCTCTCTGCCTGGGTCTCTGCCTCTCTCTCTGTGTGTCTCTTGAGAGTATATAAATAAAATCTAGAAAGAAAGAAAGAAAGAAAGAAAGAAAGAAAGAAAAGAAAAGAAAGAAAAGAAAGAAAAGAAAGAAAAGAAAGAAAAGAAAGAAAAGAAAGAAAAGAAAGAAAGGAAAGAAAGAAGAAAAGAAAGAGAGAGAGAAAGGAAGAAAAGGAAGGAAGGAAAGGAAGAAAAGAAAGGAAAAAAAGAAAGGAAAAGAAAAGAAAAAAGAAAAGCAACCAAGCTTGAGTGAGGCATGGAATCATACCAGATTCAGATTTTAATGACTTCCATGACTAGGGAAGAAGTTTCAAGAGCCTTCTGTTTTATTTATTTTATTTTATTTTTTTTGAGCCTTCTGTTTTATAATTATGATTTTTCATTTCTGTTTTCTTCTTTACTATTAAGCAAACATTTCTACATAACGTTGCAAGTATCACCGTTAACAAATAGAGTCTAGGTATCTAGAGCAATGGAGTCAAAGGTTCCAAGATCTACTGTCTCTCATTGTTAGCTTTTCAAATTGGAGTTCCATGATTTAACTTTCTGTTTTTGAAATGATGTGAAAAGGACCACTGTTTCCATAAAGGAAAGGCTACAAAGATGTTTTGTTTGACCTATGGGGTGTTTTTAAAAAGTGTTTACTAGGAAAAAATAAAAAATAAAAAATAAAAAATAAAATAAATAAAAAGTGTTTACTAGGTATAAATATTCAAGAGATTTCAAAATTTTAGGAGGTCTTATTTCTGACTTTGAAAAAAATGGAGGTGCCAGCCATGCTGGATTACGCAGAACATGCTGAGTAATGACTGCTACCTTTAAGACAAGAAGTGGTCACTCCAGTTTACTCCAAAACTTGCCTTATTTGGGTTTATATTTAATTAACCAGTCCTTTTTCAAACTTGTTTTATTAATCATTGGTTTCTAATCAGCTCTAGACATTCAAACCATAAACTCTTTGGGGCAATGATCATACTTCTTTGCACACTGAGTTCTTTAGACATATTTTACAAGTTCTTATTAATTGATATTCTCTATTAGAACTGTTCTTTTGTATAATCCCTCCTTCACAACTGAAAGAAAACTTAGTAGGCAGAGATTATGTACCTATTTAAGAGTTTCTCTGTAAGTATTTAAAAACATTCATCAGTTTTGCTGCTTTGTAGGTCTAAGTAAACAAGATGAAAAGCAGTTACAAGAACTCGCATTGGAAGAGAGGCAAACCATTGCTGAAAAAATCAATGTGTTGTACAGTGAGGTACGTTTTAGGAGGTAAACTACTTGATTGTGTTAATATAGAAGAATATTGTTTTGCTAGGCTATACTTTGGTGTTCAAAGTACTTTCCAAACACCAGTTTATTAAGTCTTCTTTTATGATAAATGATTACGCTGGGATTAGTTGGTAATTTGCTACAGATCAAGACTGAAGCTATTGGGATGCCAGAGACCAAAACATTGCCTTCCCCTCACCACCCCCACCCTACCTCCATGAGCAACTCTATTTCAAAGCTATTAACTTGCCAGGCAGGGAGACAGATGCTGGTAAGGAAATTTAGTTCACCAAGAGGAAGAATCCGTGGTTTTTAAGGCTTAGAAAAGGAGAGTAGTTCGTAGTGACTGTGTTCATTACGGATTGAAAATTTGCTTTCTGGATAGAATAGAATGAATCCAACCAAGGTATAGACACAGTTGGTTCACACAAATCTTTAGCTCCTTGTAGTTCAATGGATGATTTGTCTGAAAGAATGAAAAACACGGAGCTGTATAGCATCTCCCCTTCCGTCCTATTGGCCATCCTCCTGCCTTCAGTCTCCCTACTCGGGGGGTCCATAGATGGCCTCGTTGAAGGGAATGAAGTAGAGGTATCAGTTACTGTTATCTCTAACCAGCAAGTCAAAGGCAGAAGTAGGGTGACATTCTTGGTCAGATATTTTCTCCCACAGATGGTCGTTTCTAGCAGAAATGGAGTATTTAAAAGGGCAGTAGGGAGAGTCATGACACGTAGGAACTTTTAGTCTGACTTGAAAGACTTTTTAGTAATAAATCAAAAATAAAATTGCTTCCCTTTTCTCCTTTAGAGGGAAGCTAGTCACTTTCCTTATTAGGAATCCTTTGTTTTCTTGTCACAGTTCAGAAACTATTTGGGCCTTATCCTGGGAGTCCTCAATATACTCTTTAAGCAGAACAGCTCTACTGAGAACACAGGGCATGACCTGGGGGCCACTGTCCTCTGTGGCAGGAGAGAATACACAATCATATGTAAAGAGTCCTCATTTTCTCCAAGTGAAGACTTTCAAAGCTTTACTTCATTCATTAGATGAAAGAAGCTACTGTTCAGAACTAATAAGAGGCAAAATCTGAAAAAAAAAAATTTGAATGGAGCACTCTAGACTTTGATCTAAACTTGGGCATTTTAGAAATTAAGATAATCTGATAGCATTGTGGAAAGTACCCTGACAAGTAACTCCATTGTTACCATGAATTGATCACTTATTTTGGGTCTAATGCAGTCTACTTATTATAGTATTTAATGACTAGACCTCATTGGGATGCTAGATGATTTTGTTAAATTTTTCTTTAATGTTTGCAGGTCTTTTATCTAAAATCAAGCAATAGTATACAATGGAAAATATACACAGAAATGCTGATATTTTTTTTTCCTTTTTCAGCTCTTCCAGAGTCTAGTGCCAAAGGAGAAATATGACAAAAATGATGTTATTATAGAGGTGACATCTGGAAGAACTACTGGAGGTCAGTTAAATAATTTTATTGTAAATGATCCAAAAAGTAAACACTTAAGTTTTGCCTTGGTTTGACACACTGTAACTTCAAAAGTCCATTAAATGTTTTTCACTATGGAAACAGTTACTCCTTATTTCCCAAGGGGCCTATACGTAAGAATGGCTCTCTTAAAAAATCTGTGCTAACTGAATATTTTTTGTATTTTTTTAGGTGATATCTGCCAGCAGTTTACCCGGGAAATATTTGATATGTATCAGAATTATTCAAGCTATAAAAACTGGAAATTTGAACTTCTGAATTATACACCAGCTGATTATGGTAGGTGTATTTGATGATTTTGTCCATAGATGATACTGAAAATTATTTTACCTCTGATCTTGATTAGAGAACCCTGTTGTCCCATTTGTAAAAACGTTTTATCTGTATCTACTAAATGCTGTGATACAGGCCCATCAATCTCAGCAGCTTTTCCGTGGTAGAGGTCTTACCTGGGAGAACAGAGTGGGAGATAGTGAAGGAAGGAATGTTTGAATTAGAGAAAATTTCCCTGGGGAGGCTATATGTATTAAGGTTTTTATTCTAAAGAACTTTATCATTTATGTGATACAATCTGAAAGTATTATCAATTAGACTGAGTGGCTATGATAGATTTTTTTTTTTTTAACTTCTTAAAATTTTTTTAGAGAGAAAGAAAGTGGGGTGGGGAGGGGCAGAGGGAAAGGGAGAGAAAATCTCTGGCAGACTCCACGCTCAGCACAGAGCCCAATGCAGGGCTCAGTCTCATGACCCTGAGATCACGATCTGAGCTGAAATCAAGTAGTGGACATTTAATTGACTGAGCCACCCAGGTACCCCTAACTTCTTAAATTTTTATAATCTCAACAGCTAAGTGCTCATAACAGAATAATCTTTCCAAGGACCTGGTCTGCCAGTGTTTTTGCCTTACTGCCTCTCCTCATCACTCTGCCAAATCCATTGAAATTATTCTTTGTAAAGGATTCTAAGTGTCTGAACTTTCTAAAAGCTCTCTTTTGAATATATTTCATCTATCTTATATTATTGTAATGTTGACGTTAAAAATATCTTCCCCCAGGGCTCCCAAGTGGTTCAGTCTGTTAAGCAACCGACTCTTGATTTCGGCTCAGGTCCTGATCCCAGGGTCTTGAGATCAAACTCTGCCTCAGGCTTTGCACTCAGTAGGGAGTCTGCTTCTCTTCCTTTCCCTCTGGCCTTTCCCCTGGACACTCTTGTGCTTAAGCTCTCTCTCTCTCTTTCTCTTTCTAAAATAAATAAATAGGGATGCCTGGGTGGCTCAGCAGTTGAGTATCTGCCTTCAGCCCAGGTCATGATCCTGGAGTCCCAGGATCCAGTCCCACATCGGGCTCCCTTCATGGAGCCTGCTTCTCCTTCTTTTTGTGTCTCTGCCCCTCTCTTTCTCTGTGTCTCTCATGAATAAATAAATAAAATCTTATTAAAAATAAAAAATAAATAAACAAATAAGTAAATCTTTAAAAAAACTTTTCCCTATTTCATATTATCTCATAAAAATTTTTCTCACGTTTTTATTCTCTTGACTTGTTTATTTCATTGCCCTTATTAGCTTTTTTTTCTACTTTTCCTTTTAGCATCATGTTTGAGTTCTCTGACTTTGCATCTACTGTCCTTTTTTTTTTTAATGTGTTTAATTTTTATGGAAATGCAGAAAAAGCTAATCATTTGTCTTTATTTTTAAGACACCACTCTAGTTGGGCTGATAAAAACTTACACAATATAAATAACAGCAAACAGTACAAGTCCTTAAACTTTTTTAAAAAATATTTATTTATTTATTTGGGAGAGGGAGAGAGAATAGGCAGGGTGAGGGACAGAGGGAGAGGGAGAGGGAGAATCCCAAGCAGACTCCCTGCTGAATGTGGAGCCTGACACAGGGCTTGATCCCAGGACCCTGAGATCATGACCTGGGCTGAAATCAACAGTCGGATGCTCAATTGACTGAGCCACTCAGGTGCCCCTAGTCATTAAACTTTTAAATACTCAATTATTTTAAATCATAACATCTGATAGGAATTCTTCCCCCCCCCCATTCTTTTAAGCCATATGAAAATTCTTATTGCCTTGGCTATGCATTGATACCCAATCATAAAGTGATAAAAGTGGGGAAGGAGGATTAAAGTAAGTTAAATAATAGAGGAAAATAAAAACCAGTAGCTAGAAATAAATAAGTTATGCTTGGTACAGATTTTAAATATAGTCAGTGGTCAGGAAAGGTGAATTGAGAGCAGAGGGAACAACCAGAGCAAGCACGTGGTGGTGGGAAAGATCACGGTGTATGTGTATGTGTGTGCATGTGTGTAGAACAGTGAGGAAACCAGTTTACCCGGAGCATATTTGTAATGGGGAGACATAGTAAAAGGTGAAAGATTGGGTGCCTGAGTGGCTCAGTCATCTTAGCGTCTGCCTTCAGCTCAGGTCTTGATCCCAGGGTCCTGGGATGGAGGCCCCCATCTGGCTCCCTACTCAGTGTGGAAGCTGCTTCTCCTTCTCCCTCTGCTCCTCTCCCCTGCTCATGCTGTCTCTCTCAAATAAATAAATAAAATCTTTGGAAAGACTGATACAATCTGGAGAGAAGCTAGAGTATGTGATGGGAAGACATAGGAAATGAGTGCGAGGGGGTAGAATCTGAACAGCCTTGAAAGCTGAACAGGCCTTGATTGTTGGGGCTAGAGAGCTGTTGAAGATTCTATCAGTAAGCATATGATTTGGAGGCACCTAGGTAGTGTAGTTGGTTAAGCATCCAACTCTTTATTTTAGCTCAGGTCATGATCTCAGGGTTGTAAAATTGAGACCTACATTAGGCTTGCACTCAGTGCAGAGTCTGCTTAAGACTCTCTCCCTCTAGCCCCCTCCCCCTGCTCTCACTTAACTCTCAAATGAATGAATGAATGAACGAATAAATAAATAAATGTGGATTTTAAGGGAAAAGAGGGGAACTGAAAAACTGGGAAAAACTAGAGAGGGAGACAAACCACGAAAGACTTCTAACTCTGGGAAGCAAACAAAGGGTTGTGGAAGGGGAGGTGGGCGGGAGGATGGGGTAACTGGGTGACGGTGATGAGCCCTGAGGAGGGTACTTGATGGGGTGAGGACTGGGATATTACACTATATGTTGGCAAATTGAATTTAAGGTTTTAAAATGTAAAAAAAAAAAAAAAAAAAATTAAAAATTAAAATAAGCACGTGGTTTGATAAATATATATCTTGAGATTATTTATACAGCAGTGTGCAGGAAGGATCAAGAGGCTAGATTTAAGGCAAACTGTAGAGAGGTTATTAGGGCAACTCAGGTGTAACTAAGGCTTAGACCTGGCAGTAGACATGTGACAGACCTTCAAAGGAAGAACAGACAATAGAGGGGCTAGTGCTTGCCACTGTGTCCCTGCGTGCAGTGTAGATGAATTGATCTTCCCAGCCATCTGAGATGGGTAATATGAATTGCATTTTAAAGATCAAGAGCTAGGCTCAGACCAGTAAGTAACCAATCCAAGATCACACGTAAGTAATGGCATACTTAAGTTTGCCAAATCCAGAGCCACACTACATCCCAGTAAATTATTCTGACACAAACAAGATGAGCCAGAGAGATTCTAATCTTCTGAGCCATAAAAACTGCAATATTCATTCAAGTTTGAAACCTGAACCTATTTGGGAAAAATAATGATAAGTTGGTTTTGAATTATTATTAAGTCTGTGGTTATGTGAACACCCATCTAGAAATATCCAGTAAATGCTGAAGTTGTATAGGCAGAGCTTTGGTGAGAGCACAGAATCAAGGAGAGAGATTCGATAGCTGTTGGCACAGAGGTAATGCTTGACGCTGAGAGAATATGTAAGGAAAAGTCTATGGAGAGGGAACATCCGGGGCACCAAACCTTTGGGAATGGCCGCATTTAGAAAGATTGACTAGTTGGCAAAAGAAATAGAGGGATCAGATAAACAGAAATAGGATCAGGACAGTGTAATGTTATGGAAGCTAGAGATGAGAGCGTTTCAAGGAGAATATAATCAAGAACGGCAGCATTTTGAGGCATCTGGCTAGCTCAGTTGGTGGAGAACGTGACTCTTGATCTCAGGGTTATAGGTTTGAGCCCCACGTTGGGTATAGAGATTACTTAAAAAATAAAAATAAAATCTTTAGAAACAGCAGCATAATAAAAGAGAATAGTACAGATGTCAGCAGTGACTTCTCATATATATATTTTGAATCCAGTTTTTAAGAATGAAAGATGAACTCAGTAATTAACAGGAAGAGAGATTCTGTTCCAGGGATATAGAGCAACTTAAACAATCCCTAGACCATGGGTAGGAAACCTTTTTAGATTCACACAGCACTAAAAGCTAAGGTTGAAAAGAAACATCCTTTCATGCAAATATTCATGCACCAAGTGACTTAAAGCCTTGTGGTTTTGTGATTGTAGGTACAGTACTCAATCATTCCACGAATAGTCCAGCTAGGTGATTACGATAGTTTTTGTGGAAGTGGTGGAGGGTGATAGCTCTGGATATGTAGTGTGGGTCTGACACTGTGTTACTGTGTTATTCTGTATATTTGATAAATCGAAACATCTTCCAAGTTAAAAGAATTCTATGAAATACTATAATTATGTTTTGTTATTCTCTGCTTGCCAGTTAAATTCGGGGAAAGGTCACTTAGAGTAATGTGATGGTTAATTTTATGTGTCCAGAAGACATACTTTTTACCACAACGGTGAGGAATAAATGTGTAAGGGGGAGCCCTGGCATCCTCGACGAGCTCTGTAATTGCTCTTCTTTGTAGGCCAGACTTTACAGTAGGAAGTCTGGGAACTGAATTGGAAAACCTAAATGCAATGGGAATAATTGGATTTCAGGGTGGAAGGGGTCAAGTGGTAGTATTCACCAGCCAAAGGTGAGGTGCGTGTGGGTGCTGTAATGACACCAGAGTCAAAGCAGCAATCAGAGTAGTATGACTTGTGCAGGCCTATGGCATTGGCTAGTTAATCGTGGTATCCCTGGAAGTAAAATAGAGAGAAAGCCTAGTAAGTTTTTACTTGATCTGCATGAGCAGAAAAGTTCAAGATCAAACGAACAGAAATGTAACTTTAGTCATAAAAATGAGTCATGGCCCCTCAATCAGCCCTCAGACTTGGGCCAGTTTATAGGCCCAAACCCCTTGAATAAAGGGGAGGTTGGGTCCCCTTGAGGAAGGACCTCAGTATATTGCCAGATATTTATACTGTTAAGCTCTCTCCCAAAAGGGATCTGTGGTCTTTTCCCAGGGTAACTGTGCCTTGGAGAAATGGAAATAACCAGGTTTTACAGGGACTACTGGACACTGGTTCTGAACTGATACTAATTCCCAGAGACCCAAAACATCTCTGTGACCATCAGTTAGAGAAGGGGCTTGTGGAGGTCAGGTGGTCCAGAGAGTTTTAGCTCACGTCCCTCTCATCGTGACCCAGTGGTGGTTTCCTTAGTTCTGTAAACATAATTGGAACAGATGTACTCAGCAGCTGGCAAAGTCCCCATGTTATTTTCCTGACCTGTGAAGTGAGGATTATTACGGTGGGAAAGGCCAAGCAGAAGCTCCTAGAACTGCCTCTACCTAGGAAAATAGTAAACCTGGAGAGATGGCAGAGATAAATGCCACCATCTAGGACTTGAAGGATACAAGATTAGTGATTCCTACCACATCTCCTTTGTTTATTTAGCCTATAAAGAAGGTAGATGGATCTCAGTGAATGACAGTGGGTTATTATTAGCTTAACCAACCAGGGATTCTAATTATAGCTGCTGTACAGATGTGGTTTCATTGCTTGAGCAAATTCATACCCCCTGGTAGCTGGTATGCAGTTGTTGATCTCACAGATGCTTTTTTTTTTCTTCCATACCTGTCAATAAACAATTTCATTTTTCGTATCATCTGACCCCTAAATGTTTGTCTGCTTCTTTATCTGGTATTCAGGAGATTAACAGTAATCTGTTCTGCTGGAGGAAGACCAGCTGTGTTGGACTTATTAAGAGACAGAAAGTCAATCTCTGATAAGTTACTTTCCTAAGGCATTTTTTAGAGTCATGTAAAACTATCCTAATTTTTGTCCACCATGTTGACTTTATTATTTTTTTTCTCAAAGATTGATTTATTTGAGAGAGAGAGAACGAGTACATGTGAGTGAGAGGAAGGGCAGAAGGAGGGGGGAAGACTCCCCCATGAGCTCAGAGCCTGACACAGGGCTCAGTCTCACGACCCATAAGATCATGACCTGAGCCAAAACCAAGAGTCAGACACTCAACCTACTGAGCCACCTAGGTGCCCCCACCATGCTGACTTTAGGAACATGGTGGGTTAGATCTGACATCATAGCACTGAGTCTTCATTAGAAGCATATGAGGAATATGGCAAGCAACAGTGGCAGCATAAATAACTTGAGGAAATGAAGTTTGAGTTAAGGATTTTATAAGCAGCAAAACTGACTTATGAGTATAAGGGTACAAACTTATCATATGCAAAAATTCACTTTTTCCCATGATCCCTTTCTGAGAAATCTATTAGAAAACAAACCTTTAGACAGCTAAAATATGAAGTATCACCATAAGGAGTAGAGGTGAGCATGAAATATGTGGCTACCTGTGGAACTAGGTCTATTTGAAGGCTAAAAAGGAAAGAATACAGTATGTACGAACTCTAAGATCTGATCGTATAGATAGAGTACAACCATTTGAAAAATGGAGGAAGGGGATCCCTGGGTGGCGCAGCGGTTTGGCGCCTGCCTTTGGCCCAGGGCGCGATCCTGGAGACCCGGGATCGAATCCCACATCGGGCTCCCGGTGCAAGGAGCCTGCTTCTCCTTCTGCCTATGTCTCTGCCTCTCTCTCTCTGTGACTATCATAAATAAATAAAAATTTAGGGATCCCTGGGTGGCGCAGCGGTTTGGCGCCTGCCTTTGGCCCAGGGCGCGATCCTGGAGACCCGGGATCGAATCCCACGTCAGGCTCCCGGTGCATGGAGCCTGCTTCTCCCTCTGCCTGTGTCTCTGCCTCTCTCTCTCTCTCTGTGTGACTATCATAAATAAATAAATTAATTAATTAAAAAAAAAAATTTAAAAAAAAAGAAAAAAGAAAAATGGAGGAAGAATGTATGCAAAAGGAAGAGCATATGCAAAAAAAGTCTTAATTTTTTCATAATCATGTTGTGGCAGACCTAGTATTATTATTCTGAGACTCTTTAGGTGCACTGTGGGATAAAATAGATGAGTAGTTATGAGATACTCCAATAGTAATATCTTCTCTGTCATTGAGAACCAAGATTCTTGGTATGGAAGACAAGAGTGACAGAGAAGAGGCTGTCATCTTGAATTTACACTGGAAATATCAAATGTCAAGAACTGCAAATGGTCTGAGATTTTACCCTGCTTTCAGGCTAACAAGTTAGCTTGCCATTGTTTCAGGGGTCAGATATGGAGGACAGTTTATTACTCATAGCAGCAGTAACCAGAATATCAGCATTTTTGTGCTGGTTTCATGAGCCCCAGGTTCTACAAGGCAACTTGAAGGCCAGATGATACCTGCCTATGCAGTAGGTTTTATTGGAACTCTGAGCTTAGGGATCTCAAGTCTTTTTTTTTTTTTTTTTTTTTAGGAAAAAAATTTTTAAAAAAAATTTAGGAGAGCATGCACAAGCAGGGAAGGGGCAGAGGGAGAGAAAGAGAGAGAATCTCAAGCAGACTCCGCACTGAGCTTGGAGCCCATTGCAGGGCCCGATCTCACAACCCTGAGATCATGACCTGAACTGAAACCAAGAGTTGAACACTTAACCGGCTGAGTCACCCAGGTGCCCCTTGAATCTTCTTAAAGTAAGCATGCTTACCGATTGCTCTAGAAGGAGACGCTCTCTTTATCTTCTAAGGCCATAAGCAAACAATTCCTTTGTCATGGAGGAAGATGTACTTCCAAAGCTGTTCAATATACAAACTCTCTTTAAAATATATTCTGGAACAAGAAGGCAGACAGAGCCTTATTTGGAAGATGTGCAGAAATGCAAGAAACTGATAGAGTTTTCTCCCAACATCAGTATGAACTCATGAGGTATTTCCTATCTGTCCTCCTCAAAGGCCTGGAAACAATGACCAATCAAGTAGTGATGAGCATCCCTAGTGCCCAAATATTAAAAATTTTGAAGTATTGGGGTGCCTGGATGGCTCAGTCAGTTAAGCATTCCACATTTGATTCAACTCAGATCATGATCAAGCCCTGTGAAGGGGTATGGAGCCTGCTTAAGATTCTCTCTCTTCCTCTCTCTCTGCCCCTCCCTCTACTCCTCTCCCTCTTTCTCTCAAAAAAAAAAAATATATATATATATATTATTTTTCTCGGAAAGGAATCAAGGCTTCTTGGAGAGCTCACTGATTCCAGGTCTGGGGCAGAAAAGTTCAGGATAATCCTGGAACATTTCATTATACCATAACAAGCATGTAAAAAAGAACTCAGAAATTAACTTGAAGAGGCTCCTGCTGGCCAAAGATGGACAAGTTGAGCTTCAATAATAATAAACGCAATAGATTTATTTATTTATTTATTTATTTATTTATTTATTTATTTATTTATTTATTTATTTAAAAAAATTTTATTTATTTATTCATGAGAGACACACAGAGAGAGAGGCAGAGACACAGGCAGAGGGAGAAGCAGGCTTCATGCAGGGAGCTCGACGTGGGACTCGATCCCGGGACTCCAGGATCATGCCCTGGGCCAAAGGCAGGCGCCAAACCACTGAGCCACCCAGGGATCCCTAATTGCAATAGATTTAAATGTGTTCAACGTTTTCAAATCCTTGAATTAATAATGATATTTTAAAAATAATTAGTCATCTTCAGATGATTAAAGTAACCCTTATTTATTATATTACAAAATACATACATTGGTAAAATTGTAAAGGAACAGAATCATACATTTATCCTGCCTTTCCTATATAACTCTGGCACAGGGTAATCACCTAGTAGACAAGAGGAAATGTGTCTTTATAAGTGTATTTTATCTAATAATAAGTGACAAAGAAATTACAGAGTTAGACTATCACTATTTTATAACCCCCATGATGCATTAAACATCAAAGGCTGCCAAAACCATAAAAAGACAGAAAACAGGGCAGCCTGGGTGGCTCAGCGGTTTAGCACCGCCTTTAGCCCAGGGCGTGACCCTGGAGACCTGGGATCAAGTCCCACATGGGCTCCCTGTATGGAGCCTGCTTCTCCCTCTGCCTGTGTCTCTCCCTCTCTCTCTCTCTCTCTCTGTGTGTGTGTGCTCATGAATAAATAAAAAAAATAAAAAATAAAAGAAAGAAAGAAAACAGTCATTATGTGCCTCCTATAGTCTTGCCAAGGAGCTCAAGCTGGTGTCTGATCTGGTCTCTGGATCCATCTGCCAGATTGTAGCTGGTACAGAGGACAGAAAAAGTTGAATTAATTGTACCAAGAGTTTGCAGTCTGCAAATTCATACTGTGGGAAATTTTACAAGTCAACAGTCCAGGTTTCTCACAAGAGAATTTGTAGGCAACAACAACCAAAAATGGATGGTGAATGTATAGATTAAGGGACACCTGTGTGGCTCAGCAGTTAAGCGTCTGCCTTCGGCCTAGGGCATGATCCCGGGATCGAGTCCCACATCAGGCTTCCTGCATGAAGCCTGCTTCTCCCTCTGCCTGTGTCTCTACCTCTCTCTGTGTTTGTCATAATAAATAAATAAAATGTTTTTTAAAAATGTATAGATTAAGAGATTTAAGAAACATTAAACTTTACAGGGCACCTGGTTGACTCAGTTGGAAGTGCATGTGACTCTTGGTTTTGGGGTCATGAGTTCAAGCCTCACATGGGGTATAGAAATTACTAAAAAATAAATAAATTTTAAAAAAAGGACGTCAAACTTTTTTAAATGGATGAGACTAAACTAGCACGTTTAGGTAATAAAATTATAGTAAAGGAGTAAAAGGATCATAGTTACTCATGAGAAGGGATTGTAACTGTGAAGGGGCACATGGAGAACTTTTGAGTGACTGGCAGAGTTCTTGATCTTGTGGTCATTAAACCACTTAAATCACCATTCAGGTGATTTTTTTTAATGTCCATATAATATTTTATAATTAAAAGGTTTTTTAAAAAACATACTTGATAAGAAGACACTAGCCTAGGGACGCCAGGTGGCTCAGCGGTTGAGCGTCAGCCTTTGGCTTAGGGCATGATCCTGGGGTCCCAGGATCAAATCCCACATCCAGCTCCCTCCATGAAGCCTGCTTCTCCCTCTGTCTGTGTCTCTGCCTCTCTCTGTGTGTGTGTCTCTCATGAATAAATAAATAAAATCTTTAAAGATAATAATGATAAAGGATCAGATAGCAAATATTTAAAAAAAAGAGAGAGAGAGACCAGTCTAGGTATTAAGATTGTTTTGTGCTCATCTTCACATTCTACAGATAAGCAAGAACTAAATTTCCATAGATTCTTGAAAACTTGGGAGGACCTATAGAATTACCCATCACTATTAAATTGTCATGTTATTGAGCATTCTTTTATATGCACCGTATAGCCTAAGTTTATGTTGGGTAGTTCAATGTAGAAAATGGCCTACTATATATTTTTTTGGAAGTATTTTTATAAAAGTAAAAATTGGTGATTACAGAAGATTTAGAAACGAAAAAAGTATAAAAAGTAAAATAAAATAACGTTGTTATTGTATTCCCTAGAGATAAGCATAAATAATGTTTGGTTTAATATTTTAAACCAAAAATATTTCCTTTATATTTAAATACATTGACATTGGAAAAATACAGTTTTGTACCTACTTTATGTTCTCATTTTTGTCTCTCTATTTGCACTCAGGCCTGAGATTAAAGGCATTTAAGATCCAGATCCCTTTCAAAGTAGAATTTATTAACATTTTGGACTCTATGTTTCTAGGTGGACTGCATCATGCAGCTGCCCGAATTTCTGGTGACAATGTCTACAAGCATCTGAAGTATGAAGGTGGGGTTCACCGAGTCCAGCGAATCCCTGAGGTGGGCCTGTCAGCACGGATGCAGCGCATTCACACAGGAACCATGTCGGTTATTGTCCTCCCACAACCAGATGAGGTAACCTCACCCAGAGGCATTGAAAACTTACTCTGACTTAATGGGTTTTGTGCTGAGAAAGCTTAGCTTCTAGCAAACTGTGATTTTCGGGGTTACATGTTAAACTTTGCAGTCTCTATTGGGAAATCCTTAACTCTTCCCCAGATGAAGTTGTCCTCCTTATGCCTAAGATGTTTTGTTTTGTTTATTTAAATAGAAGACAATTCTCTTCAAAAAACAGAATTCGCGAAGGTTTTTAAATGTTGTTGCTTAAGTTTCATTTTAAGAAAAATATGATTTCCACAGATAATATGTTGAGATCAGTGATACAGGGTCTATATCTTATTAGTTGAATACAGCTGTATTGCCTATATTTTTTTCCCTGACTTTTAAAAATTTTATTTTAAACATACAGAAAATTGAAAGAATACCACAATAAAAACTTTCATAACCTTCACCTACGGTCAACACCTGTTTACATTTTGCCACATTTACAGAATTCCTATATGTATGTGTGCATATACATTTTTTTAAACTATATTATTTATATAATATAGCAGACACTGTGAGACTTTATCCCTAAATCTTCAACTTAACATCTCCTCTAAGAATAGAACATTCTTCTACCTAAAACAATACTATTATCTGTCCATTGATTGATGAACGGATAAAGAGGCTGTGTATATACATGATGGAATACTATTGAGCCATCAAAAAGAATGGAATCTTGCCATTTGCAATGACATGGATGGAGCTGGAGAGTATTAAGCTAAGCAAAATAAGTCAGAGAAAGACCATCTGATCTCACTCATAAATGGAATTTAAGAAACAAAACAGATAAACATGGGGAGAAAAAAGAAAGAGGCAAACCGTAAAAGAAACTCTTAATTGTAGAGAACAAACAGGTTGCTGGAGGGGACATGGTGGGGGGGTTGCTAAATGGGTGATGAGCATTAAGGAAGGCACTTGTTGGGATGAGCACTGGGTGTTGTATATAGGTGATGTAGATTAAATTCTACTACTGAAACTAGTATTGCACTATGTTAACTGGAAATTAAAACTTAAAACATAAATAAGTAAAATGGATATAATACCTCCAACTCCATAATTTTTCTTTTTCTTTTTCTTTTTTTTTTTTTTTAGGAGGAGGGAAGGGCAGAGGGAGAGATGGAGAGAGAATCTTAAGCAGGGCCCCACACCCAACACAGAACCCAATGCAGGGCTTGATCTCACGATGCTGAGAGAGATCATGACCTGAGCAGAAATCAACAGTTAGATACTTAACCTAGTGAGCCACCCAGGTGCCCCAACCCCATAATTCTTCTGTAGGGATTAAATGAGAAACTAAGGGTTATGTACCCTTAGATTGGAGACCAATAGATTGGAGACCTTTGTATAATATCAATAATAATGAAACATTACTTGAAAAAATACCGTATCTGTGAAAATCAACCATAATTCTGTAAATTGTCTAGGAAAACCTCCTGTAGTCTGTCAACTCACAGAATACTTCTCCACTCTGTGTCAAGTTTTTTCTCCCACCAAGCAATTTCTTCAATTCTCTGTGGACACCAAGTGGGTGTTTTATAATTCAATTCATTTCTGACACTATCTACTAGGGAATAGCATCAGACCCCACAGGCTAAGAGCTTGGTCCCACAAGATTTCCTCCCTTCCCACTTTAGAGGCCAATTGAAGTCCAGGTTGTCACCTGTGCTTCTGACCAAGTGGCCATGAACTGAGAGGTTTCCACCATCCCCTCCTTGAGCTCTGTAATTTACTAAAGTGGCTCATAAAACTCAGTTACTACAAAAAATGGTTTATTACAAAAGATACAATTCAGGAATAGCCAGATGGAAGAGATAAATCAAGCAAAATACACAGGAGGTAGAGCTTCCATACCCTCTCTAGGTGCACCACCTTCCCAGCACCTCCACATGTTCATCAGCCTGAAAGATCTTTGAACTCTGCAGTCTTGGGATTTTCATGAAGGCTTCCATACATAGGCATGATTGAGGAAATCATTGAGCATTCAGGATTTATTTGACATCCAGCCCTTTATCCTTCCCCGGAAGTTGGCGTGGGGAGGGGGATGGAGCTAAAACTTTCAATCCTCTCATCCCATGGTTGGTTCCCCTGGCAATCAGCCCCCCTTGTGTAGTTATCTAGGGACTTTCCAAAAATCACCTCTTATTAACATAAACTCAAAAAGGGGTTTGTTATGAATAACAAAATACCTTTATCTCTCTTATCATAGGAAATTCCAAGGGTTTTAGGAGTTCCGTGTAGTTATTTTATAGCTTTTGTTTTTTAAATCGGGATCCCATCAAGTTTCACACATTTTTATTCATTGTTATTTATCTTTAAGTCTAGAACAGTCTCCCAACTTCTTTTTTTCTTTTTAAGATTTTATTTATCTATTTATTTGAGAGAGAGAGCACAGGTGTGCCTGTGGGGAGGAGCAGAGGAAGAGGGATAGCCACACTCTGCATGAGCATGAAGCCCCATGCAGGGCTTGATCCCATGACCCTGAGGTCATGACCTGAGCTGAAATCCAGTGTTGGGCGCTCAGCTGACTAAGCCACCCAGGCACCCTGCAGCCTTTTTTAAAAAAATATATTTATTTATTTATTTTTAAAGATTGTATTTATTCGTGAGAGACACAGAGGGAGAGGCAGAGACCCAGGCAGAGGGAGCAGCAGGCTCCTCGAGGGGAGCCGGATGTGGGACTCAATCCCAGGACTCTGGGACCGTGCCCTGAGCCAAAGGCAGACATTCATCCCACTGAGCCACCCAGGTGTCCCCCGCCCTTTTTTTTTTTTTTTTTTTTTTTTTAATGACACTAGTATTTTGAAGAATCTGGAGCCTTTGTCTTGTAGAGTGTCCCACATTCTGAATTTATTTCCTCTTGGTACTCTTTAACTTGTTCCTTTATCCCATTGCATTCAGGTCATACATTCTGAGCAAGAATACCTTATAGGTATAACTATATTCCTGTTGCATCTTATTAGAAGGCATATAATATCAGATTGACTTCTGGTGAAGATTAGTTTCCATGTGGTGACCACAAAACTATCTCCATTGTAGAAGTGTATTTTTCTCTTGACGGTTATTGAGTAATGTCTAGGTACACATAGCCTATTTCTAACAACTTTTCATCATGATCTTAATATCCATTAGTTAGATCATTTTTGCCTGAATCAGTTATTTTGTTTGGCGTGAAAGAAGGCGATTTTTCTGTCATTTCTTCTACATTTATTAACTGGCATTTTTTTCTGTCCAGAACTTTCCTCCCTATTACCTTCTCACCTCCTTCCTTCTTGCTTGCTTTTTCTTTTATTTTACCTCATCATAAACTCAATATTGTTCATCTATTGACCTCATAGATACATTTTTTTAAATTATGTGAGTTATAATCACTTGTTTTTGATGTTCAAATTTGTCCCTGATTTGGCCAGTAGTAGCCTTTATAGGGTAGTCCCTTTTGAAATGACCCCATCAGTTTATGAGCATATCCTTGCTTTCTGGTATAATTAGATATCCTAACCCACCTTTTGCCTTTCGGCCTCAGACTTGAGGTCAGATCACATTTCTTTGAGTGAGAAATGTACCCAGAAATCAAGATCTAGGTTCTAGGTGTGCTCATTATTACTAAAGTGTGCTTATATTTAGATTCTTCAGTGGACAGAGCTAGGAGATACATATGATTTTAAATCACTTTTGAAATTATTGTTACTATCAACTCAAATTTAACATTACAGGGAGGGCAGCCCAGGTGGCTCAGCGGTTTAGCACTGCCTTCAGCCCAGGGTGTGATCCTGGACACCCAGGATCGCATCCCACGTCGGGCTCCTTGCATGGAGCCTGCTTCTCCCTCTGCCTGTGTCTGTGCCTCTCTCTCTGTGTCTCTCATGAATAAATAAATAAAATCTTTAAAAAAAAAATTACAGGGAGTTTTTCTCCCCTCCCTATCTTGTATTTTTTATTTATATCTCTGCCCACTTAGAGTAGAAATTTTATTTCTTAATCACATTAATATATTTACTTTTTTTCCTTATTATATAGCATATATAAAATTGTTTTTAAATTACTTAGTAGGGACACCTGGGGGCTCATAGGTTGAGCATCTGCCTTTGGCCCAGGTGATCCTGGAATCGAGTCCCGCATCAGGCTCCCCATAGGGAGCCTGCTTCTCCCTCTGCCTATGTCTCTGCCTCTCTGTGTCTCTCATGAATAAATAAATAAATAAAATATTTTAAAAAATAAATTAATAAAATAATAAAATAAATAAAATAATAAACTACTGAGTAATGTTTAAGATTTCTGTCCTTAGAATATGGTTCACCAAGAAAGGCGTAGTCAGAGCACAATGTTCAAAGACCATCTGAAATCGTGTTTTTCTATGTGGTTATGATAGCATTATGGTAAATATTTTGATTCATATGTTCCTTTTCCTATTGAATATTAGGATTTGATTTTTCTTTCCTCTTTTACCTAATTTCATTTTTGGTGTATTAAGCATTTACGTTGTTGGGAAATCAAAACCATAGAGTTGTCTTGCTTCCTTCTTTATACTTCCACCATTCTCACTCATCCCCTTATTTTCTTTATATTCTTGAAAATTAAACTCATGTAGTAGTTTCATTTTCATAAAAGAGCAAAGTCTTATTCTCTTGACATTTAAAGTTCTCTGTATATTATTAAGTCACTGGTTCTTTGTTCAGGATTTCCCAATAGTCATTAGGTAATTTCTATAACATTTGGGGGAGAATATGACATAGAATATGCATATATTTGCTATATAACTATTTCATATACTGTAACTGCAAAAAATGGGAAGTTATTCTTCATCCCTTTAGTGTTTATTGAAATTTTGAGGTAGCCAACACTGGCATATTTTAACAAAAGCTGCATAATCTTTTTCTTCACAGTATAGTACTCATTTAGAGGAAACAAAAGAATAACCAGGTTGTATATTAGATTCAAAAACTGTTATTACTGTGCTTTATAAAGAGTCACACTTGCTGTCATTCATACAAGTGAATGGTAAATGTGAAATAAGATGTTAATTCTCCCCTGAAAAACAGTGTATTTTGTAACTATTTTTTTGTGTGTGGGTAACAAGTTACCACAAGCATAGGGTTTTAAAACAATAAGAATTTATTCTCTCACAGTTCTAGAGGTCAGGAGTCCACTCAAGGAATTGCCAGAGCTGTGCTCCCCACAAAGCTTCGGGGAGAGAATATTCCCCTATCTCTCCTAGTTTCCAGGTGTTCTTTGGCTTGAAGCTGTATGACTCTGAATGCATGTGTTCCTCTCCTCTTCTTTCTCCTCCAGCTGTCTGAGGACACTTCTCATTGGATTTAGTGCCTCACTGAGTAATCCAGGATGATCTCATCTTTTTTTCTTTTTTTTTAATATTGTATTTACTTATTTATGTAACAGAAAGAGAGTGAGCACAAGCAGGAGGAATAGCAAGCAAAGGTATAGGGAGAAGCAGGCTTCCCACCAAGCAGGGAGCTCAATCCCAGGACCCCAGATCATGACCCAAGGTGAAGGTAGACGCTTAACTGACTGAGCCACCCAGGCACCCCCAGGATGATCTCACCTTAACTCAATTACAGCTGCAAAAGCTCTTTTTCCAAATGAAGTTCTAGTGGTTAGAACATGAAAAGATCTTTTTCCAAATGAGGTTCTAGTGGTTAGAACATGAACATATCTTTTTGGACGCCTCCATTCAGTCCGTAGATCAGTGCGTGCATGCATGCACACGCGCACACACACACACACACACACATACACACACAGTAGATTCTCATTGTTCATGGTGCTTATGTTCTGTAAAGTCTCAGAAAACACGGATTTAGCAAATATTGAACCATCATTTCCCCCAGAGGATATATATGTGTGCATGTATATACATATATACCTATATATATGTTCCTATATCTATGTATATTACATAAATAATCTTAAAAATAATCCATCCAAATAAATAAATAATAAAATTTAAAAACTGCAAAATGTAGTCCATCCTGGTAGATTCTGTTTTTCTTTATTTTACAAAAAGACAATGAAGTTCAGAAGTGTTGGGTGACTTACCTGAGGCCACTTCACTAACAGATGCCAGAATTGGGGTTCACACCCCGTCCAACTAACATGAGAGCCAGAGTTTCTTGTACTATACTGCTCTACCCCTTCCTGTTTTCATTTTTGTTCACACTGAAAAACGAAAGCAAAGCATCACCTTGTTCAACATCAGCTTGGAAATGCGCACATATAGAGCAACTTGGATTTTGTGCTGCCCTGTGCATGTCTGCTAGTGACTGTGAAAATGCTGCAATGATTGATTTGGGGGATCAAATAAAGTAGGTGAATTTACAGATACAGAATCCGGGAATAAGGAGGATCAACTTTATGTATACACACACAAACACACATACAGAGAGATATTTCCTGTGCTGTGACTTTGTGGGATGATGGATAATGAAACTTGTAAGATGACATAACTCAGTGATCTCACAGCATCATAAGTCAATGTCAAAAAAATAGAACCCATTGGAATAGGGAGTTTGTTGTTCTTTCATTGGTATAAGCTATTTCTTAGTCTAATGGCTATGACTTAGAACAAGACAGCACGGTTTATTTGAAAAATCTTGAAATAAATTTAGTATTAAAGTATTGTTGAATTTACTCCATACCTTTCGTTCTAGGTAGATGTGAAGGTGGACCCCAAGGATTTGCGAATAGATACATTTCGGGCCAAAGGAGCAGGAGGACAGCATGTTAATACAACTGATAGTGCTGTCAGACTTGTCCATATCCCCACAGGTAATCAGGTCCCTTTGCTTTTGTACTTTTGACCCGGTTTTACATCATCCAAAACTGTTCAACATCGTGAAGAAAACAGTTTTGTATCAGTGTCTCGTTTTTCACAAAGACCTTTTAAAGATGACTCTGGAGTCGTGGGTCTGAGGTCCCCAATATGATCATATTCCACTTCTGTTTGGAAAAGGCACCTTTCTCAATGGATACAGTGAGAGGACCTATTCAGAGAAGCCGCCAAAGTATACTGGACAGCAGAGGTGTGCCAGCCTAAAAACAAAACTTGAAAGCAGTAGTGGACATGCCACTGCAGTGGATCTTTTGTCATCTTATAGACTGACCACTAGCTCCACTGGTCTGTGTTGTATTATTGTTGTTATTTTGAATATTGGTAATTTTGGTGTACTATGAGGTAGTTTTGTAGTCTTTACTGTGATTTTAAAATATTTCTATCATTTTTTAGATTTTAAACTAAAATGTAAGCTTTTACAATTTCTTTCCTTTTTAAAATTAATTTTTGTTATATATTAAATGAGTTTTTTGTTTGTTTTTACGATTTTATTTATTCATTCATGAGAGACACGGAGAGAGAGGCAGAGACATAGGAAGAGGGAGAAGCAGGCTTCCTGCGGGGAGCCCGATGCAGGACTCAATCCCAGGACCCCAGGATCACAACCTGAGCCAAAGGCAGATGCTTAACCACTGAGCCGTCCAGATGTCCCTATATTAAACGGTTTTAAACGCCAGTGGTAAAGTCCTGTACCAAAACCCAGCAGCTTCTTGGACCTCTTTTTACTCCCCTTCCCTATTTCCTTGACCCTAATTACCTGCAGGCAACCAATTTAAACTCTTGCTATTTTTTTCTGGTAATTACCTCGTGTTTCTAAATGATACGCAAATTGTACGCTGCTGATAACTTAGCTATAAGATCATATATATGTGTGTGTGTGTATATATATATATATATATATACTGACTTATTAGTCTAGTAGATGAAGCTTATGGCTCTCATAATATCCTCTTTTCCTAAAATATTTATGTATATTTTGGCAAAACTAATCTTTATCACTTTCATGTAAAGAGTAAGTGAATAGTGTTCACTGCTGAGCCAAGTAGCTTACAGGTATCCTCCTGCTTTTCAGAAATTCACATTAAGCCACTTCACTTTTATGAAAAACCTACGTTATACAAGTTTTCACCAACCAAAAGAAATCTAAAACAGATTTTCATTTTTACAAAAAAAAAAAAAAAAGGTAAAAAGCGAAATAGTGTTCAGCATTTATTTTGCAGCTAAGTGTTATAGAGGCTTCGAGCACTCTGTGCAGTGAGAGTGGCCCCATGAAGCTCCTTCCCCGGGAACTACACTCAGCATCTCAGCATTAAGCTACCACAGCTTTGAACTCTGTGAGCATCTGGGCTTTATCTCAGTTTATTTTCTCAATTTATTTTGTATATCCATTAGAAAGATGTGTTTTAATAACAGAGTTTTTTTGGGGGTCTGGGAATGCTCAAAAAATTTTCCGTGTAACTTAGTGATAATTGCTCTTCACTTTACAACATTTGGCCTATGAAAGATCTCATAGGAATGTTCTTCTTTCTGATAGCAGGGGAGAGACTATACTGTGATTTCATTTCTTAGGGTTAATAATTACTTCATCATTTTTATATTTGCTTACTTCTCTTTGATTCAGTCTTCCTTGTTCTTCCAGAAGTTCTGTAGAATAGAATTAACTAGATTTTCTATTGGGCTAATGCATTGTGGCACGATCTCTGATAGAGCCCTCCGTTATCGTGCTTTAGTCTGGAGCAGTTGCTCTCCAGGGCTGCAATGCAGAGGTTGTTCTGGACACTGACAGGGAATTCCTTTCCACCCTATTCTGTGCTGGAGCCTCTTATATCTTAGGTCCCATCTCATCTCTCTTAGTTTACTCCTTCATTTTAGTGAAGTCCTTCAAGTGATTTCCTGAGAAGAGATGCATGAGATGAACATATTCTGAAAATAGCTTTATTCTGATCTCCTAATTCACTGGGGATGAATACTTGGTTGGAAACCATGTCCTCTTAGAACATTTTACACTTTTGTCATTCATTATTTCTAATATTTTTAATTAAAATTTAATTTTCAGAATTTAAATTTTGAATTCACAATCCCGAGCTTAGATCAAGAGTCAGAGGCTTAACCCATTCGTTCTGTTTGTTGCCTTCAATATGGAGACTCCTGCCCTTTAGTTCTGAAATCTTTTCTTCAGTTATTTCTTATTCACTGTTTTCTTTGTTATTCCTGGAATTTCTGTTAGTCAGATGTTAGATCTCTTGGATTTACTGTTTGTCTTCTTTTATTTTCTCTCAAATTGTTCATCATTTTGGTTTTAGGTTTTTTTCCCCCAACACTTTTACTAAATTTTAAAAATTTGTTCTTTTTAAAAATATTCACAAATTCTTTATTTTCAGAATTGTCCCATTTTTATAACATCCTTTTGTTATTATTGATGCATTGTTCTTTTTTTATTCAAATATATGAATTTTAGTTTCCCTGAAGTTTTCTCCTCCTTCATACAATGTCTCTGTTTCCTTTCAGTTTATTTTTTTCTGTTTCACTCTTAATTTCTGGTCAGAAAGGTCAAGGAATTCTTTACTGTCTTGATATATACACAATAACAGTGAGGTTCTAAAAACTCTTAAGTGCTTGGGTGCCACTTACCCACTAGTAAGTTTCACTTTAGGGCAGTTAGATGATTAATTCACTTTTTTATTAGGAACTCCCAAATGTCAAGGTTTGTAGATCTTTTCTAATTCACTTTCTTATTAGGAACTTCCAAATGTCAAAGATTGTAGATCTTTTCACTTGAGTAGTTTGTTTTCTCCTGAATAGGATCCTCTGAGATTACATTTAAGAGTAAGGTCAAGGTCTCACCATTTAGTAAGCAAACTTCCTTAATCCTCTTGTTTTCTTTCCCATGTCTCATATTTAATTTCCTTTGTGCCAAGTGTCAAGTCAAACTTCCCTTGTTTAATTCTCTAAAGACTATACCTTCTGCCTCCTACAGACAGAGGGAAGGGACTTAGAGATCTACTTCAGGACTTTCTGATTTTAGTCCTCAACTTCTAAGTACCTGGTGCCTCAGTTCCTGAGCCTTTCTGCTACTCAGCAGGGCAAAAAGGCTTGTTTCTGGTCAGCTATCCAACTACAAGGAGTAACGTCTCACCTTCCTCCCCACTGCTGAGTCATTTACCCTTCTTCCATAGGCTTTCTGCCTTTATATATTGTGTTTGGGGCTCTGTGCATCACCTGTTTTTATTTTGTATTTACATTTCTTTTTCTTGTTTTAGTGTCATTTTTAAAAGAAAGAGGAGGCCATCTTGAAATCAGATGTCACCTTTAAATTTTAAATTCATTGTCAGCCAATTATTATTGCTTGTTCTCTGTTTGTAATAGCAAAAGTTGATGTAGCCTAAATATCCAGCAACAGGATAATTTTATAATGCCTCTCAAGATTTCTTTGATTTTTACTCCCTAAGAAACTAAAAACTGGGGCATCTGGGTGGCTCAGTGGTTGAGCTTCTGCCTTCAGCCCAGGGTGTGATCCTGGGGTCCTGGGATCAAGTCCCACATCATGTTTCCTGCTGGGAGCCTGCTTCTCCCTCTGCCTATGTCTCTGCCTCTCTGTGTGTGTGTCTCATGAATAAATAAATAAAACCTTTAAAAAAATAAATTTAAAAAAATTTTAAAAAGAAACTGTAAACAGAATATATACACAAAAGAACAGAAAACATTTATAACCATTCCCAGTAACCACTGTTGGCATATATCTTTTTTTTTTTAATTTATTTTTTATTGGTGTTCAATTTGTGTTGGCATATATCTTTGCTGTATATCTTTTCAAATTTGCTCTTCTATGCATATAGAAATGTATCTTTTTTCACCAAAAATGAGGTGATACTTTTTGTAGTTTACCATAATTTACCTAAGAAATCCACAAATTTTTGGATACTTAGTGTGTTGTGCTTCAACCCTGTATTGTGGGATATTCTATATTATAAACTGTCCAGAATAGTAATAATGAGCTTAAGCTGAATTAAAAATTAAAATGAGAAAAAGGTAAAAGTAATAAAAATTATGACAAAAATGAACCAGAATATTTTAAAAACATATCTTTGTGCAGCTATAAATTACTGACTTTACAAAAAGTGACCAATATTTTTGTTGCCAAACTCACCTTGGGCTAAATTATTTTTTAGCCACTTAAGATCGATTCTTTGATCTAAAAGAGGCCCTAAGGCTTACCCTCAAACCTTCCCTTAGGCCATGTATTACAAGGCCTACTAGGGCTTATGAATCCATGTTATGAGCAGGTGATTTCTTAAGTCAACTGTGTACTTTGAGGTTTACTGTGACTTCAGTATCTATTGCAAAGAAAACTGAGCCTTTCTTCTAATCTGTCTACTCCACAACCCTTAGAATGGGAACTATGTCCCTGTTAGACTTGAAAGTGAGAGCTATAGGTCATTTTTCCATTTCCCTCTTTTACATGGACTCTGAAGACTCATATTTTTTTTCTAACCTAATGCTTCTATAGAACTCCATTTTTCAGCCATTGGAAGAGTGGTACCATGGGGTTACGGTTAAATGTTTGTTCAGGGAAAAGTTACCTTTTTTAGTGAAATTTATCAAATTGAGATGAAGACAAATTAATATTTTCTACTTTAAAGCAGGCTTTTTAGGGATGCCTGGGTGGCTCAGCATTTGAGCGTCTGCCTTTGGCTCAGGGAGAAGATCCCAGGATCCGGGATTGGATCCTCCCTCTACCTGTGTGTCTGCCTCTCTCTCTGTGTCTCTCATGAAGAGGTAAAAAAATATTTTAAAAAATAAATAAATAAACAAATAAAGCAGGCTTTTTAGTTTCTTACTAATTAATGAAAGTGGACTTCTGTAGTTCTTACAATGTATTCCTTCATCATCATAGATTATAGATAATCCCTAATTCTTCCAAATCAGATTTAATTTTTATATCATTTTGTACTTTTAAGATTACAGGATTTTTATTTAATCTTTGATTATGTATAATTTATTTCATCTAATCTAAGAACTATTTCATCTAATCTAAGAACCCATCAATTGAAAGAGAAATCACTATTTTGTTGCTATGAAGAAATATAAAAAATAGTACCAATTAAGTTATCATATGCCAATAAGGATAAGATGCATCTCAAGTTCAGAGATGTTAATTTTCTTTAATGGGCTATTTAGAATGATACATGGTATATTTGTTCTCATTTATAGTTGAAAATCTTTTTTTTATTTTTTTTTATTTTTTTTTATTTATGATAGTCACACAGAGAGAGAGAGAGAGAGGCAGAGACATAGGCAGAGGGAGAAGCAGGCTTCATGCCGGGAGCCTGACGTGGGATTCGATCCCGGGTCTCCAGGATCGCGCCCTGGTCCAAAGGCAGGCGCTAAACCTTTGCGCCACCCAGGGATCCCTATAATTGAAAATCTTTTAAGTAATAATGTAGTTATTTAGCAAATGTATATTAAATACCCTCTTGGTACTATTCCTACCTAGAATTTTGGAACCTCCTGTAGAGTACTGAAACAACACTGAGAGAAGTTTTTGATTTTTCAAAGTCCTTTTACAGTTTTTCACAACTCCAGCATCTTATTTCAATAGCTCTTCTAATATTCAGCCTATCTCCCCCCTACCCAAATTCTCTATTCTTAAGGGAATACTTATGATTAAATATTCCTCGGCAGAAAGTATATCAAAACATATAATGAAGTGATTCCCTTGGGAATTACTGAGCTGATAAGTAAGTCTTAAGCTAAAAATTCTGACCTTAGGCACTGGATAGGAATAGTACCAATGTATAAGCAAAACTTACTACTGGTCAGCTGAGAAGAAGAGAAATTTGAAGGAAAGCTTATGAATGTCTAGCCTTCTCGAAATGAATATTTTCATATCTTTTGGGTGGTGCAAAAAGAATACCAGATTCAAGACAGCTCCAGGCAAATGCCTGAAGATGAAAGCAAGTTGGTGCCCCAGCCCAAACACATGACTGCAGTAAAGCAGATAAGAGAAAACCAATAGAGGTGAAGCCTAGGCATTCCTACTAAAAATATTAGCAAGTATAGATTGTAGCTTACTTAGGGTGAAAACATAATTTGGGGAGTAGAATTTTGTTTTGTTTTTGGAGAGTAGAATTTTGTAGGAATTTTTTAAAATTTCCACCAAAATAGTTGCCATAAACAACTTAGCTGGCCTAAGCTAATATGGTTTTTGGCTTTTGTGGTTCAGAAAGAAAAGTACTTTTCACCTCTAATGTACCTGAGAGCAGGATGAGAAACAAACCTTCAGGGTGATAGCTGTAAAGTTAAGAATAGCACAACCTGAAATTTGAAGGGTCACTATTTCAGGTCCAGATTTGGGCTAAAAGCCACACAAACCCAGAAGTTGGCTA
This sequence comes from Canis lupus baileyi, assembly GCF_048164855.1. NCBI lineage: Eukaryota > Metazoa > Chordata > Mammalia > Carnivora > Canidae > Canis > Canis lupus. The sequence continues at coordinate 52,092,396 of NC_132854.1, read as the reverse complement.
ATGAAAATATGTATGATTAGATGTGGGATTAGCTGAATACAGAGCCAGGACAACTGAGAAACATTCATTCTAAAGTCTCCCTTGTAAAGAGTTTTAAATGATTTCTTTTCATTGCTTTCTATACAAAATCGACCCTTGAACAACATGGAAATTAGGGGTGCCAACCCCCCCAACTCTTGGCAGTCAAAAATACACAACTTTTGACTATCTTAAAATTTAATTACTAATAGCCTACTGTTGACCAAAAGCCATGCCAATATCATAAATAGTGATTAACACATATTTTGAGTTGTATACTGCATTCTTATAATAAATTAAGCTAGAAGAAAGGTTATTAAGAAAATCAAAAGGAAGAGAAAATACATTTATAATACTATACTATAAAAAGAATTTATATAAGTGAACTTGTGCAGTTCAAACGAGTGTTGTTCAAGGGTCAACTGTTTATTCATTTTTATTTTTCTCTTTTCATTGTATTTATTTTTAATTGCCATGTAATTAACTTAGTGGTATGTTAGTTTCAAATATATAATGTAGTGTGTATATATATGTAACGTATATATAGTAATTTAACAATTTTATACATTATTCAGTGCTCATCACATTAAGTGTACTCTTAATCCCCATCACCTACAACCCCTCTGGTAACCACCATTTTGCTCTAAATATTTAAGAGTCTGGTTTTTTGCCTCCATTTTTCTTTGTTTTGTTTCTTAAATTCCATATATGAATGAAATCATATGGTATTTACCTTTCTCCGACTGACTTATTTTGCTTAGCATCATACACTGTAGCTCTGTCCACATCATTGCAAGTGGCAAGATTTCATTCTTTTTGATGGCTGAGTAATAATATTCCATTGTATATATTTGCCACATCTTTGTTATCCATTCATCAGTCAGTGGACATTTGGCCTCTTCCAAGTTTGACTATTGTTGATAATGCTGCTATAAACATTGGCATGCATGTACCCTTTCCAGTCTGTATTTTTGTATCCTTTGGGTAGATACCTAGTAGTGCAATTGCTGGATCAAAGGGTACTTCTATTTTTAACTCTTTGAGGAACTTCCATACTGTTTCCCACTGTGGCTGCACCAGTTTGCGTGCCAAACAACAATGTAAGAGGGTTCCCCTCTCTCCGCATCCTTTCCAACACCTGTTGTTTCTTGTGTTGTTAATTTTAGCCATCCTGACAAGTGTGAGGTGGTATCTCATCATGGTTTTGATTTGTATTTCCCTGATGATGAGTGATGTTAAGCATCTTTTCATGTGTCTGTTAGCCATCTGAATGTCTTCTTTGCAAAAACGTCTATTCCTATCTTCTGCCCATTTTTTAACTGGATAATTTGTTTTTCAGGGTGTTGAGTTTGGTAAGTTCTTTATAGATTTTGGGTACTAACCTTTTATCAGATAATGTCATTTGCAAATATCCTCTCTCATTCTGTAGGCTGCCTTTTAGTTTTGTTGATTGTTTCCTTTGCTGTGCAGAAGCTTTTTTATCTTGATGATGTCCCATGATTTCATTTATGCTTTTGTTTTCCTTGCCTCCAGAGACATGTCTAGTGAGAAGTTGCAGCAGCCGAGGTCAGAGAGATTGCTGCCTGTGTTCTCCTCTAGGATTTTGATGGGTTTCTGTCTTACATTTAAGTCTTTCATCCATTTTGAATTTATCTTTGTGTACTGGCACAAAAGGAGACATAGATCAACGGTACAGAATAGGGGTTGCATTAAATATGTAGATGGCTTTGGGTAGTATAGACATTTTAACAATGTTCTTCCAATTCAGGAGCATGGAATGTTTTTCCGTTTCTTTGTGTCCTCTTCAATTTCTTTCATAAATGTTCCATAGTTTCCAGAGTATAGATCTTTTACATCTTGGTTAGGTTTATTCCTAGGTATCCCTATGGATTTTGGTGCAATTGTAAATGGGATCAATTCCATGATTTCTTTTTTTATTTATTTATTTTTTATTGGTGTTCAATTTGTCAGCACATAGAATAACACCCAGTGCTCATCCCGTCAAGTGCCCACCTCAGTGCCCATCACCCAGTCACCCCCACCCCCTGCCCACCTCCCCTTCCACCACCCCTAGTTCGTTTCCCAGAGTTAGGAGTCTTTCATGTTCTGTCTCCCTTTCTGATATTTCCCACCTAGTTTTTCTCCTTTCCCCTTTATTCCCTCTCACTACTTTTTATATTCCCCAAATGAATGAGACCATATAATGTTTGTCCTTCTCCGATTGACTTATTTCACTCAGCATAATACCCTCCAGTTCCATCCACATCGAAGCAAATGGTAGGTATTTGTCGTTTCTAATGGCTGAGGAATATTCCATCGTATACATAGACCACATCTTTATCCATTCATCTTTTGATAATCCCTTGATTTCTTTTTCTGCTGCTTCGTTGTTGGTGTATACAAATGCAACGAATTTCTGCATGTTGATGACTTTGCTGAATTCCTATATCAGTTCTAGCAATCTTTTGGTGGAGTCCTTTGGGTTTTCTATATAGAGTATAACATCTGCAAATAGTGAGAATTTGATTTCTTCCTTGCCAATTTGGATGCTATTTATTTCTTTCTGTTGTCTGATTGCTAGGATTTATAGTACTATGTTAAACAACAGTGGTGAGAATGGACATCCCTGTCTTATTCCGGTCCTCTCAGTTTTTCCCTATTGGGGATAATACTAGCTATGGGTCTTTCATTCTTGGCTTTTATGATGTTGAGGTATGTTTCATCTAAGCCTACTTTGTTGAGGGTTTTTATCAAGAATGGATTCTGTATTTTGGCAAATGCTTTTTTTCTGCATCTTTTAAGAGAATCATATGGTTCTTATCCTTTCTTTTATTAATGTAGTATATCATGTTAATTGATTTGCAGATGTTGAACTACCTCTGCAGCCCAAGAATAAATCCCACTTGAGTGTGGTGAATAATCCTCTTAGTATACTGTTGGATCTAATTTGCTAGTATCTGGCTGAGAATTTTTGCATCATGTTCATCAGGGATATTGGCCCGTAAGTGTCCTTATCAGAATGGGTTCTTTGGTTTTGGAATCAAGGTAATGTTGGCCTCATAGAATGAATTTGGAAGTTTTCCTTCTATTTCTGTTTTCAGTTTTTTGGGGGAGAGGGTTAAGATTTTTTTTTTTTATTCATGAGAGACACACACAGGCAGAGAGGCAGAGACAGGCAGAGGAAGAAGCAGGCTCCCTGAGGGGAGCCTGATGTGGGACTCGATCCCAGGACCCTAGGATCATGCCCTGAACCGAAGGCAGAAGCTCAACCACTGAGCCACCCAGGTGCCTTCCATTTCTGTTTTTTGGAAGTTTCAGAAGAATGAGTATTAATTCTTCTTTAAATGTTTGGTAGAATTTCCCTGGCCCTGGACTTGGACTTTTTGTTGGGAGATTTTAATTACTGATTTGATTTAGTTACTGCTTATAGGTCTGTTCAAATTTTCTATTCTTGTTTCAGTTTTAGTAGTTTGTACATTTCTAGGAATTTGTCTACTTCTTCCAGATTGCCCAGTTCATTGGCATATAATTGCTCATAATATTGTGTTATAATTGTTTTCATTTCTGTGGTATTGCTTATGATCTCTTCTCTTTTATCCAAGATTTTGTTTATTTGGGTGCTTTCTCTTTTCTTTTTGATAAGTCTAGCTAAGGGTTTATCAATTTTATTGATTCTTTCAAAGAACCAGCTCTTAGTTTTGTTGATCTGTTCTACTGTTTTTTGTTTGTTTGTTTTTATATCATTTATTTCTGTTCTAATATTTATTTCCCTTCTGCTGGCTTTAGGCTTTATTTTCTGTTCCTTTTCTAACTCCTTTAGGTGTAAGGTTACGTTGTTTACTTGAGACTTTTCTTGCTTCTTGAAGTAGGCCTGTATTGCAATATACTTTCCTTTGAGGACTGCCTTTGCTGAATTTCAGTGGTTTTTGACTGTCATGTTTTCATTTTCATTTGCTTCCATGTATTTTTAAAAATTTCTTCTTACATTCTTGGTTAACCCATTGATTCTTTAGTAGGATGTTTCTTTCACCTACATGCATTTGTGGTCTTTCTAAATTTTTTCTTGTGGTTGACTTCAAGATTCATAGCATTGTGGTCGGAAACTATGTATGGTATGACCTCAGTCTCTTTGTATTTGTTGAGGACTGATTTGTGACCCACTATGTGATCTGTCCTGCAGAATGTTCTGTGTGCACTCGTAAAGAATGTGTATTCTGCTTTAGGATGGAATGTTCTGAATATAAGAAGTTATATTAAGTCCATCTGGCCCAGTGTGTCATTCAAAGCCCTTGTTTCCTTGTTGATTTTCTACTTAGATGATCTGTCCACTGCTGTGAGTGGGGTATTAAAGTCCCCTACAATTGTTGTATTATTATCAATTAGTTTGTGTTTGCTATTTATTGATTTACATATTTGGGTGCTCCCAAGTTGGGGACATAAATATTTATAATTGTTAAATATTCCTGATGGATAGACTCCTTATTTATGATAGAGTATCCTTCTTCATCTCTTGGTACAGTCTTTGGTTTAGCTCTAATTTGTCAGATATAAGTATGGCTTTCTTTTGATGTCCATTAGCATGCCACATATTTCTCCATCCCTTCACTTTTAATTTGTAAATGTCTTTGGGTCTAAAATGAGTCTCTTATAGGCAGCATATAGATGGGTCCTCCTTTTTATCCATTCTAACACCCTATGTCTTTTAATTGGAGCATTTAGTCCATTTACATTCAGAGTAATTCTTGATGAATATGAATTTAGTGTCCATTGTGTTACCTGTAAAGTTGGTGTTTCTGATGGTGTTCTCTCTTCCTTTCTAGTTTTTGTTACTTTTGGTCTTTTTTTCCCTGCTCAAAGAGTCCTCTTTAGTATTTTTGCAGGGTTAGTTTAGTGGTCACAAACTCCTTTAGTTTTTGCTTGTCTCGGAACTCTTTATCTCTCCTTCTATTCTGAATGACAGCTTTGCTGGATAAAATATTCTCGGCTGCATATTTTTCCCATTCAGCAATTAAATATATCCTGCTAGTCCTGTCTGGCCTGTCAGGTTTCTGTGGATAGATCTGTTGGGAATCTGAGATGTCTTCCCTTGTAGGTTAAGGATATTTTTCCCTTGCTTTCAGAATTCGCTCCTTATTCGTGTATTTTGTGAATTTGACTATGATATGTCTTAGTGATGACTAGCTTTTGTTGAATTTAATGGGAGTTCTCTGTGCTTCTTGGATTTTGATGTCTGTTTTCCTTCCCCATATTAGGGAAGTTTTTAGCTATAATTTGCTCAACTAAACCTTCTGCCCCCTTTTCTTCTTCTGGGACTCCTATGATACAAGTGTTATAATGCTTTAAAGAGTCACTGAGTTCCCTAACTCTGACTCTACATTCATGATCTAATACCTTTCTTTCCCTCTTTTCAGCTTCATTATTTTCCATAATTTTATCTTCTGTATCTATATCCTTGGTTTCATCCATCTTCATTATCATTGCATCCAGTCAGTTTTGCATCTTGGTTATGGCATTTTTTATTTTAGCTTGACCAGGTTTTTAATTCTATTATCTCTGCAGTAAGGGATTCTCTGGTGTCTTCTATGCTTTTCTCAGCTCAGTATCCCTTATAAGTTGTTTTAAATTCTTGGTTCAGGCATCTTATATCTGTATTGATTAAATCCCTGGCCGTTACTTCTTCCTATTCTTTCTTTTGGGATGAATTCCTCCCATCTTGTCATTTTGTCTAGATCACTGTTTTTTGTTTGTTTGTCTTTGCGTGTGATTGTTAGGAAAGCCTGTTATATTCCTGCTCCTGACAGTAATGGCTATATTAAGAAGAGGTCCAAAAAAAAAAAAAAAAAAGAAAAAGAAAAAGAAAAAGGGACCTATACTGTCTTGGGCCTGGTCCTTCAGGTGTTTCAGAGTGTGCACTCTGCTGTTTTGTTTTGGCTGCTCCTTCCCTCAGGTGAATCCTCTGCAGTTTCTCCTTGCCTGCAGTGAGGGGTGTTTAGGCCTTTCCTGGTGTGTGGCAAGGTTTTAACTAGGTGTGTTTTGGTCTGTTGTTGATGTTTTGTTTTTTGTTTTGTTGTTTTTTAATAAGCTAGATCCAGGGCCACCTGGGTGGCTCAGTCAGCTAAGCATCTGCCTTTGGCTCAAGTCATGATCCCAGGGTCCTGGAATTGGGCCCTGCTTGGGGCTCCCTGCTCAGCCAGGGAGCCTGTGTCTCCCTCTCCCTCTGCCTTTCCCTCTGCTTGTGTGCATGCGGTATCTCTCTCTGCACCTGTCGAATAAGTAAATAAAATCTTAAAAAAGAAAAAAGAAGAAGAAGATAGATCCTATTTCCCCTAGAGCTGAAGGTTTGCAGCACTATGTGATCAGTAGCCTTAGTGCCCTTGAGGAGATTGTGCTGGTGTTCTGGGGTGGGGCCTGCTGTGCTGAGTCTCAGGTGGACTTGCCCTGCTGGCGACAAACCTGCAGGGCGGGGCTTGGTGTAGGCGTCCACTGGGGGGAGCTGTGTTGCTCACCGGAGTCAGGCCGAGCTGACTGGCAGGGGAGAAAATTGCATCGCCCAGCTCTCTCCTGGAGCTCTCCTGGAGCAGGGGGTTCCCACCAGCCCCCTTCTGGAGGTCCTCAGTCACCTCACAACCCCATCACCCCTCTTGTGTCTCCGGCTCCCATCAGATCCCTGCCTTTACCCTGTTTATATCAGAGCTGCCCGCCTGCTAGGGGGCACCCTGCTCCTCTGTGTTTGAGCTCAGGCACTGGGCTGCATTTCAGAACTCCACATCTTAGGGACCCACGCTGCTCCTCTGGGGGAAGGTCTCGCCACATTGTGGCTGGTGCCACTTTGTCCCAGAAATGCAGTCAGTCACACAGCCACACAGTGGTTTATGGGAAAGCGCAGCTAAAAGGTTTGTTGCCCTCAGATGGTGTCTGTTCCCATGTAGGGAACAGGGACCACATCAGCGCTGCTAGTTCTGTCCCCTGAGAGGCCGAGCCAGCACTCCCAGGTGCACTCCAAGAAGGGGAGCTGGTCCCCCCATGGGATCCAGGGGATCCTCAGACCACGCTACCCACCTCCAGGTCTCCACCCTCCCTTCCCACCAGAGCACCACAAAGCACAACCCCACCGATGGCACAATCTCCTAAATCTTCTGGCTTTGCACTCAGTTGCTCATAAAAACTAGTTGTATACAGCCCCTCTCCTTTTCCCAGTCACTGGTTTTGGGAAATAGTTTTTTGTGTGCAGTCCCTGGCCTGTTGCTTCTCTCTCTCTCTCTCTGTCTCTCTCTCTCTCTCCCCCTCTCTCCCCCCCCCCCCTCCATGTTTGGGGCTCCCTCCTGTCCACAGCACCTCCCAGCTCTTCTCTCCCCCAGATCAACTCTCCACAGCTCCTACCTAACACAAGGTGGCCGTTTCCCTACCTGTAGATGTGCAGTTTATGCTCTCAGTCCTCAGATCAATTTCTTGGGTGTTCAGATGATTAGATATTTATCTAGCTGTGTTTGAGGGGTGAGGCAAGCTTAGGGTTCGCCTACCCCTCCACTAATCTAATTCCTAAATACATACATTTATAAATACCTATCTGCGCACACACACACACACACACACACACCATGTCTTCTTTATCCATTCATCTGTTGATGGACACATGGGTTGTATAAAGTCATTCTTAAAACATCAGCTCTGTGTGAATTTGTGGTTTAACGGGGAAAAGCTGAGTGCCCCTTGACTAAAACAGAGACTGGAGCAGCACTGCATGGGGGTGGCAGTAGTTCACTCTCTGCAGGGCGGGCTGTCGTCTGAATGAGCTGGGATGGAGAGGCAGAGCTGTGGGACTGAAAGGATGTGTAACCATCTGCAGATGCTACTGCCTTCAGTCTTCTCCTCTGAAATATCTTACTCAGATATCAGAATCTAAATAGCCAAGCTACTGCTTTTACCATCATGATGGTAAAAAGATAGATACAGCTTCTAAAGTATGCTAAGTCTAAAATTGTTGTAATCCCTTGTGATCTTTTCCTGATTAACCTTTCCCCCTTTAAAATGTTCCTGAGGTCTGTCCTTTTTTTTTTTTTTCCAGTTTTATTGAGGTATAATTGACATCTCTGTTCTGTCTTAATTTGGCTTTTGTAGGCTTACAGTAGACCTCTGATCCTTGTTATTTTTCAGGGCTTGTAGTAGAATGCCAACAAGAACGTTCACAGATTAAAAATAAAGAAATAGCTTTGCGAGTGTTGAGAGCTAGACTCTACCAACAGATTATTGAGAAAGACAAGTGTCAGCAACAAAGTACTAGAAAACTGCAGGTAAGATTTATATAGTATAAATAAATAAGTATAAAGAACTGTGGGGTGCCTGGCTGCTTCAGTCCGAAGAGCATATGATTCTTGATCTTGGGCTCATGAGTTCGGGTCCCATGTTAACTGTAGAGATTGTGTAAAATTAAAAAAGTAATAATAATGCCTCTGCAAAAAAGTCATCATTTTGTGTAGAAAGTGTAGTCTTTGTTCTGGATCAAATGGGAATATCTTATAGCATAGGGAAACATGCTTATTTGTTAAAAAGCAATAATTTCATTGTATATGGGCTAACAGATTATGGCTCAATTTGGAGTGCCGGTTTGCACGTAAATAGATCAGGTATGCATAAACTCAGAATTTATTTCCCAATTGTTTCCCTCCAGTGTTTGTATCATGACTGTCTTGAGGGGAGGTTAGGTTAAAAGATAAAATAACTCTCTGGAAATTAGGAGATTTGCAGGTTTGGTTTTTTTTTTTTTTAAAGATTTTATTTATTTACTCATGAAAGACACAGGCAGAGGGAGAAGCAGGCTCCATGCAGGGAGCCCGATGTGGGACTCGATCCTGGGTCTCCAGGATCACGCCCTGGACTGAAGGCGGCGCCAAACCACTGAGCCACCCGGGCTCCCCAGATTTGCAGATTTTTAATTGAAGAACCTATGCTGTTGTTAAAACTCTGGGATCAAAAGTAAATGGCACTGCAGAAAAACTGGTAATGGTGATTGCTGATTAGATGTGGGGACAAAGGGTAGAAGAGAGATTTCCACTGTAGATATCTTTTATACTTTCTGAATTTTGTACTGTATTAATATATAGTATTATTTATTCAAATATATAGATAAATGCTAAGCAAAATGAATAAATGTCATTGTTTTTAAGTAAACAAATTATAGAATTTTAAATTCTAAAAAATGTAAAGTTGGTCTTAGAGATTGGAAGAGAAAGTGGAATAACTGCTTTTGTGTTGTTTGCGGATGGGTGTGCTACACTAAATTTGGAAAACTTTGTGGCCTTTTAGGATAATGAATTATATCAACTTAAACATTAATTATCCTTTTGGCCTAGATGTCCTGATCATCTCACACTTTTTCCCTTCTAGCTTTCTTTACCCACATTCTAACTTCCGAATATTGAAAGTGACAGGATTAATGGAATACTAATCCTCTGTGGTAATCCTAGATTGTTGTACAGCATCAGTATACACGTATGCAGATAGGAATGCTCATTCACAAACCATTGCTTCTTGGCACATGAGTGATAGCAGAAACACTAAGAACTCAGTGACATTTGACCTGATAAAAGATATTGGGACTTACTTGCTATTTGGCATTGCAGTACCAGATGTTTCACGTAGTAATTTTTAAAATAAGTAATTCATATTTGGCCTAGTGCAAATCGTGTGTGTGTGTGTGTGTGTCTTCAGAAATTCTTGTTTTGGGCCCCAGAAAAGACCTCCATGCCTCCCAATTAGCTTCTCCATCCGTGTGAAACCCTTTAGTAGCTATTTCTAATGCTTAGATATGATATATCTAATATATTACTAATATATCCAGTAGCTTTTATAAGGAAGGCATTATGTCAGGTTTTCAACCTTGGCTCCATTTATCACCTACAAAGCTTTGTCCATGCTTCAGGCCCCACCCTCCAAGAGTCTGATATAACTGATTTGGGTGAAAGCCTGGGCATTAATTTGATGCTTTGGGTTAGTAGTTCCCATACCTAACTGGTTGCAGAAAGGATGGCCTGGGAATGTTCTAAAAAGCCATAATCCCTGATTTGGTATATCCAAGGTTAGACTTTAAAATCTTTAATTTTTTTTTTTAAGATTTTATTTACCTGAGAGAGAAAGAGAGAATGAATGAACAGGGGTAGGGAGAAGCAGAATCCCCATTGAGCAGAGAGCCCAGTACAGGACTCCATCCCAGGACCCTGGGATCATGACCTGAGCCGAAGGCAGATGCTTACCTGACCAGGCACCCCTGTAACTTTTCTTCTTAACCCCTCAAGCAAATGATATGAGACTAAATTAAGTATAGCTGACCATCAGAAGAAGTTTTAAAAGTTAAAGGTTTTAAGGGACACCTGGGTTGGCTCAGTTAGTTAAGTGTCTGCCTTTGGCTTCAGGTCATGATCCCAGGGTCCCGGAATCGAGCCCCACGTCAGGCTCCCTGCTCTGCAGGGTGTCTGCTTCTCCATCTCCCTCTGTCCCCCCTAGCCGATGTTTGCATGCACTCTCTCTAATAAATAAAATCCTTTAAAAAAACCTGAAACTGTTATAATAGAAAGGCCATTTACAAGCACATCTTCTATTGTAATAAAGGTAACTACAAAGTTAAAATATGAATTGCCTTTTTGTTATGGCACAGGTAGGAACAAGAGCCCAGTCAGAGAGAATTCGGACATATAATTTCACCCAGGATAGAGTCACTGACCACAGGATAGCATATGAAGTTCGTGGTATTAAGGTAATATAACTGAATATGCTTTATGTACCTTTGCTTTTCAGGAAAGTATACTCTAATTTTAGGGGGTTATGTCTAAAGTATTAGACATAACAGGTAATTTAAAATCATTAAACTGGCTTAAGACAGTACCCTCAAATTTGCAAACATTCATATTAGGTTGTGGGTAAGAAATGGGGTCTTAGAGGCAATTTGAAACTGTTCTCTTTGACTTCCAAATTCTTTGCTTTGCAATCACAGTGTATTAAGGTATATTCAATATACATGTATACAGTATATCAGTTTTCTATTGCTCTGTAACAAATTACCATAAACTTCCTGGCTTAAAATAATATTTATCTTACGATTTCTCCAGGTTAGAAGTCCGGGTACAGCAGAGCTGAGTTCTCTGCTCTCAGGTCCTAAAGACCACCCACAGCTGTTCTTTAAGTAGCCCCACCATACGCCCTTTCCCACTTTGAATCTCTTGCAGGAATGGCTTAGGCCTTTATAAGGGCTCACCTATTTAGGTCAGGCCCACCCCAATAATATTCCTTTTGAATGACTCAGCATCAACTGATTAATCACCTAATCACTGGAGTGAAATCCCATCATAACACAGCTTCTGCCTCCATGTAAGGGAGAGAATTCTGCAAGGTGTGTACACCAGGGGGCATCTTCGAGGTCTGCCTACCACGATGGATTGTTCTTTAGATTCAGGAGTTATAATTATGCTGTTGGGGAAAGACCCTGCCAACATGGTTTGAACATTAACTTAACTAAATCCCATTTGGCCAGACAACTGCCGTTAATACGTTCATAATGAAGCATAGGAAAATTCGCCTTTTGCTTCCCCTGAGGGGAAAAATGAACCGGTTCTCATAAAGAACTGTGTACAAAAGGCAAGATTTTGATTTTTTTTTTCCTTGATGCCATCTGATACGTAGGGCTTCTTTCACTTGACTTTGTCCCATTCTGTACTCAAAATTAAAGTCCTAATTTTACAAAGGAAATGTCTGTGTTTTTCAAATGTTTAAAAATTTCTGTGTATCTTATGCCACTTCTCCTGTCTTCTCAGCAATTTAAGACTGTCTCAAATAGGAACATAATAGCCTTGTCAAAAAAGAGAAAATATTTGCTAACTTCCCTTTCCTCAGGAAACACACATAATAACCAAACAGATTTGGCCATATTGTTCTGATTACACCATATTCTTTCTGCTGTTTTTCTGGTAGTGGCGACGCTGTTCCCTGAGACGGCTGCATTCTTACAGCCGGTAATATTTTTTAGAATAGCCCTTGGGTCTCCAGTTAGTATTCAGTCTTGAAACAGACGCAGGTTAAGTGGCTCTTACAGTTATAAAATGTCTGGCTTTTGGCTAACATGTTATAATAACTAAACTAGCATGCCAGACTCAGAAATAATAAGGGAAATTATATTTGTGTGCTCTCGTAATGATTAACCAGCCTACTGGGAAGGAAAAATACCATCCCATATTAGTGAAAGGAGAACGTTTGGAAATGTCATGGAAAAAATGTAGTACAACATTAAAATCTGTATGAAGGACAGGAAAGAGACGAGTAGGATTGAATAACTTAGGGACAGAATAGCTGTAGATAAGGCAGGAAAAGCAATAAGGGCCTTAACCCCGGGGGTGGGCAACAACCATAGAAGAGAATGGAAGGAGTGGAGAGGAAAAAAAGTGGCTGTCTGTTTGGGGGACTCAGCTCAGCTCAGCCCTGATCCTTTATCTTAGAGCCTGAATTTCTCCCTACTCCATTTATATAGTTCTTGATGAAGCTGCTCTGCTCTGACAGCATCATGATCCTGACCCAAGACAATAATTGGTTTGTTTGGGGGAGGAAATCCGAACAAGCCCCCGCCAATGAGTTCCTTCCTTGCGTTTTTAAGCTGGAGACAAAGAGGGCCATTCTGTCGGCTAAAACTGACATGTGTAAAATTTACAAGAGGTTAGAAGCCACATTTCCAAACCATGAGGTGAAAGCAATGTTCAGTAAGAGATGAAGCTGATATTGAAAGGAGCAAAAATAGAACCGGATGGAAAGAATCTTGACGAGAGTAATCCCGGCCTCCATCTATTCCTGTGGCCAGCTTCATTCCCAGGGTGGTGGCAGTAGCCTTTCCATTCCTACCCTTGGGTTCTATGAGATCACCTTGTATTCTTAGTATGAGTTATCTTGTAGGTGATTTTATTTTTATTTATACTCATCTAGATCATAGGCACAGACTACCTGTAATACATCGTTTTTATGCTGTTTCTCAAAGTCCTTGTGCAAATTCCTTAACATCAGCCTGTCTCCTGCCCTGCATTGGAAATTTCCCCTCACCCTCTCCTGGCTCTGTGCTTTGTTTCCATGCCTTTCTTCAGCCTCATTTCTTTTGACTGAAATGCTCTGCTTGTCTCAATTTGGAGAAATACTGTTCTCTTTTTATGACCTAACGCAAACTTTTTTCTTCCTAAATTATTTCCTGTTGCCACCTTCTTCTTAAAATTAACGTTACAACCCTCACTTGCTTCTTTTTTAATTTCTTGCCCTGATTGTGGTCCCTAGCTCTGTCCCTAGATGATGAGCTTCCGAAGGTTAGGAACCACAAGTCCTTCATCTTTGGTCTTTGTACTCTGGCTAATCCAATCAAACTCTAGTTAATCCAATCAAACTCTGGTTAATCCAATCAAACTCTAAATGTGATGAGATTATCAGTTAAGAGTGATAATCTTTTTAACATAATTTCCAAATGATGAAATCACCTTGGCAATACCATGATAATTTGAGCTCCGGGCATGCTGGTTTTATAAGCAATTTCCATCTTATGCTCCAAATGGTATAAATTTTAATTTTAAAACTTCATCATGGGGCTTTTGCTTTACTTTTAAAGTTAATTGATGTTTTAATATATGCTGGTGTTTTGTGGAATACAAAGATAGTAAGGCATCTTTTCTCCTACAATTTAACTTGAGAAGTGAATGTATACACTTAACCTAAAATTCAACTGTAAGACCATTCAAGAAGTACCAAATATAAAATTAGTTAATGCCAGGGAGTTGGGTGGTATAGTCGGTTGAGGGCTTGGCTCTTGGTTTCAGCTTGGGTCGTGATCCAAGCTCGGTACTTGTATCAAGCCCCAATTTGGGCTCCATGCTGAGTGCAAAGTCTGCTTGAGACTCTTTCTCCCTCTTGCTCTGCCCCTCCTCCCTGCTCTCTCTCTCTCTCTCTCTCTCTCTGAAATAAAATCTTTCAAAAAAAAATTTAGTTCACTCCTACATCAAAACTTCAAATGTTCTGTGTTCCAGATGCTGACATAGAAATATTTCCATTAAGCCAATGTCTAGATTTTGAACATTTCTAAAATACAAGACTACTAATTCACTGTTCCCAACAACTCTGTTACACAGAATTTCTATAACACGGGAAAGGTACATAAAGTTACTATTTTAGTGATGAACTGTAGGGAAGACTACAGAAAGGTCTAACAACCTTTTCACCCAGTAGACTTATTTGAGGTAAACATAAGCAGAGTATTTTTCTGAACTTTTTATTTAGAAATGTTCAAGTATATACATTTAAAGACTGGTTCAATATACACCCTATACCTAGATGCAACAGTTGTTAATATTTGCCTTCTCTTCCTTCTGCCTCCTATGTTGCTGGTGAGCCATTTGAAAGCAAGTTGCAGACCTCAAGACGCTTGTCCCCTAAATGTTTTGGCATAAATATTTTCTTCGTCACACAGGGCTTCTAGATTTTAAAACTGCCGTATTTCCAATTTGAGAAAAAAACAAAACTAATAAAAGCCACTTATGGATTAAATAAAATTTAAATTTGAGGGTTGGTATGAGAAATGTGAGCTGAAATGGTCTGGGGAGGGCCAGAGGATTTGGGGAGCAGAGGTTAGCAAGGAGCAGGTGTGCGTGTTAATGTGGCAGCAAGGTGCCTGGGGCGTTGATTGAGGCATTTCAGTCTTTTTTGCCCTTGGGAAATAATGTGTTATGAATGAAAAGGGTAGGATTTTCAGGACAAGACTAGGAAAGCCTTATCTTTTCTGGGAAACAGAAAGAGAAGGGATTCAGCAAACATCATCCCAAAGGTAGTTTGAGATCCTAGAACCCTGTTGTTAGGAAAGTCAAGCAAAGGAGAGAAGTGGTCAATTTCAAGTTGATTCAGATCTCCTTTGTTTTGTTGTCTCCAGAGTTGTTGGAAAGAGTCAACTCCCAAAAGATTGATTTTTAAACAAAATGCTAATGTAAACAATGAAAGAAAGAATAGAATTCCATTTACTCGTTTGGATACACTTTTTATAAGAAGCCAGTATAACTGCAAGTGTTCATTATATTATAGAACCACTTTAGTAACCAATTATTGCTATTAAATAATGACTGTAAAGAAACAAAGTAAATATACATTTAATTCTTTGCTTTGTTTCTCCTTTATTTCTAGTAATCAGGTTTTTATAATCCCTCTTCTCCCAGGAATTTCTTTGTGGGGAGAAGTGTCTGGATCAGCTAATTCAGAGACTGCTTCATTCAGCGGATGAAGAAGCCATTACTGAATTTTTGGATGAAAACCTAAAATTGGGAAAATAAATGCAGATTTATTATTTATTATTATACAAATGAAATGGACCTGTATCACGAAACAGCTGTTCATAAAGTACAGCTAAAATTGCACAGTACGTACAAATATATTTTTTAATGAATTAAGTCACAATTCTTGACCTAAGAGCTTGTAAAGTATAGCCCAACTCTTCAAGCAGAAAACAAGTGTGCATTGTTAAAAAGAGAAATAAAGTATTGAGAATTGATTATATGATACAGGTTTATAGACTTTGTAAACCCCTATTTCAAGAAAAAGTATTGTTAATCATGTTAAAATTAGGCTTTAAACTGCTACTTTTTTTTTTTTTTTTTATTCATAAGAGACAGAGAGGGAGGCAGAGGGTGAGGCAGGCTCCCCGAGGAGCAGGGAGCCTGATGCAGAGCTCAATTCCAGGACCCTGGGATCACGACCTGAGCCAAAGGGAGATGCTCAACTGACTGAGCCACTCAGGTGCCCCTAAACTGCTACTTATAAATAAAAAGTACATAAAAGTTGTGAGAAATAGGAGTCAGTAACATTGACATCTCCAGGTTACAGACTGTTGAGCTCTATGAGAATGAAACAAATTCTATAAACTACAAGCCAATATTTAAAATAAACTGTCTGCTTGGCTTTTAGTTCTTATTTTTCTTTGGCTTAATTTATGAGCATCAACAGATGTAGTATAAAGTGACTAATTCTCTATGCCTGGTTTTGTGCAGTGATGCACACAGAACCCAGTCCTTACCTCACAAAGCTTCTAGCTGAGTGACAGAGCCAAAAGGGAAACCACCAACTCTAATACAAAGTGACAGGATATATTTGGTAGTTGTTCTCAGGAAGTTTCTTGAGTAAAAAAGAGAGGGGTTATTATTGTAGATATTCCTCTTTTTTTTTGTTTTTTTTTGTTTGTTTGTTTGTTTGTTTGTTTTATTGTAGATATTCCTGAGAGAGAAATTATATACCAAGGAAAGACTGGCTAAAGTAGAGTTTTAAGACCAATGGAATTAGGAGGTAAACATAAAGTGAATTTTTTCCCCTCAGTTTTTTATTTTGAAAGTTTTCAAGCACATGGAAAAAGTTTTTTAAATAATTTTTAAGAAATAGTGCAATGAACTACTAGGTATTTCAGATACAGAAATACAGATTCAAAGGGGTACATGCACCCCAGTGTCTATAGCAACATTATCAACAATAGCCAAACTATGGAAAGAGTTCAAAGAATGGATAAAGAAGATGTAGTAATATATACAATGGAATATTACTCAGCAACCACAAAGAATGAAATCTTGCCATTCACAACAATGTGGATGAAGCTAGAGAGTATTATGCTAAGTGAAGTCAGTCAGAGAAAAACAGATACCGTATGAGCTTACCCATATGTGGAATTTAAGAAAGAAAATAGAAGAACATATGTGAAGGGGAAAAAGAAAAAAAGGAGAGAGGGAAACAAGCCATAAGAGATTCTTAATCATAGAGAACAAACTGAGGGTAGATGGAGGGATATGGGTAGGTGATGGGCTATATATGGGATGGGGATTAAAGAGGGCACTTGTGATGAGCACTGGGTGTTCTATTGAATCAATGAATTCCACTCCTGAAATTACTATGTTAACTAACTAGAATTTAAATAAAAATTTGAAAAGAAAAAAAGGAAATAGAGACAAACCAAAGCAAGCAACGAACAATATATACCCTAGAGTTCTATTACCATTTTGCTACAGTAGTTGTTTTTTGCTCTCTCTGCACACATACACATACATAGGATGGTTATTCGACCATTTAAAAGTTAGTTGCAGACCTTGTAACACCACACCAAAATATCTCAGCATAGCCTGAGAATAAGGACATTTGCCTACAAAATCGTAACTCCATTATTACACTGAATTGTACAATAATCATGATTATACAATACGATCTACTATCTATCGCATATTAAAATTTCTTTAGTCTTTTTAGTTGTTTTGTTAGTTTTGTGCAATCCAGGATCCAACCAAGATTCACACATTGTATTTGGTTGTATGTCTTTGGTGTTTGAATTAATCCCCCAACCTTTTTTTCCACACAACGAAGAGTGTGGAAGAGTCCCATAAGGGGATCCCTGGGTGGCTTAGCAGTTTGGTGCCTGCCTTTGTCCCAGGGCGTGATCGTGGAGTCTCGGGATCGAGTCCCACATCAGGCTCCCTGCATGGAGCCTGCTCCTCCCTCTGTCTGTGTCTCTGCCTCTCTCTCTCTCTCTCTGTGTGTCTCCCGTGAACAAATAAAATCTTAAAAAAAAAAAAAAAAAAGTCCCACAAGGTTATTTTATAGAATGACCTACATCCAGGTTTGTCTGGCTGCTTCCTCAAGGTATTGGTAACTTTTATGCACCCCCTCAATGTACTATAAAGTAATATTAAATCTAAAAATTGGGCAGCCCTGGTGGCTCAGTGGTTTAGCACCACCTTCGGCCCAGGGCGTGATTTTGGAGACCTGGGATCGAGTCCCACGTCGGGCTCCCTGCATGGAGCCTACTTCTCCCTCTGCCTGTGTCTCTGCCTCTCTCTTTCTCTCTCTCTGTCTCTCATGAATAAATAAATAAAATAAATAAAATCTTAAAAAAAAATAAAATTCAATTCAGTTAACACATTTGGCAAGATTACTTCCTAGGTAATGTGAAATTTGTAGTTTATCATGTCAGAAGTGCCACTATTAGTGATGCTAAGTTTGGAAATTCAAACAGCTCCATTATGTTAGATGTTCTTCGTAATAATCAGTATGTAATCTGTGGGGTAATACTTTGGCATTATATGAGCATTTGATTCCTCCTTAGTGCTGGCAGCTTCTCAGATGACCCCAGTAATCTAGTTCTTGGCATTTATGCGCCTATGTAATTTGGTCCCTTTGGACAGGAACTGAATTTGTTGACTATCTTCTAATACATAGAATGTGATAGAAGGGGTAGGATTGTCACTTCCAATATCAGGTTATAAAAAGACTTGCTGTCTGGCTCTGTCTCTCCGGCTCTGCCTCTCTTTCTGGCCCCTCACACTGTTGCTGGGTAGACTGTGGAGACCTCCAGGCCTCAAGGCCTCCACCCAGCATGGTCCCCGAGATGTCACCAGAGGCTCCTGGTCTCATCACAAGAAAGAATTCAAGGCCAGACCATTCACAACGGTTGAGCAGTGCAAGTAGGAAAGTTTATTAAAGTGAGTACACCTCAAAATGTGAGAGCAGGTGAGTTCAAAGGAGGCTAGTGGAGTATTTATTACTTGGGGAGGGGACCTTGTGGGGAGCAGGTTTTTGTGCCTTTTCTCCTTACTTGGTCAAGGTTTCTGGGCTTTGTCTTGGGCCTGTCTGGTTTGATCCAGCTTCTTGTAGCTTTGTTTTTGGAGTACTGCCCAGGTTTCTAATCCCAACCCCCCCCAACCCCCCAACCCCACCCCCGTAGCTGGCCTTAACTCCCACTTTGCTGGCCTGCAGGCATCCTGTTAAAACCTAACTAACTTCCTACCCTAACAACACTGGTGGAAGCAAGGTGATGTGAGCAGCTCTGTGGAATGCCCACATTGTGACAGAACTAAGGCCCTTGTTCCAGCAGCTCTCAAGGAACTGAAGTCTGCCAACTAGCACGTGTGTGAACTGCGAAGCAGATCATCAGCCCTAGTGGTGTTTTGAAATGACAGTGGTCCTAGTCAGCTGCTTAACTATCATTTCACAGAAGCCCTTGAGCCAGAGGCATACCACTAAGCTACTCTAGGATACCTAACTCTTAGAAATTGAGTAAATTGGGCAGCGGTTTGGCGCCTGCCTTTGGCCCGGGGCGCGATCCTGGAGACCCGGGATCGAATCCCACGTCGGGCTTCCGGTGCATGGAGCCTGCTTCTCCCTCTGCCTGTGTCTCTGCCTCTCTCTCTCTCTCTCTCACTGTGTGCCTATCATAAATAAATAAAAATTAAAAAAAAAAAGAAATTGAGTAAATTAATGTTTTATGTGGGTTTTTTTGTGTTTTGTTTTTTAAGATTTTACTTATGTATTTGACAGAGCACTGGCAGGCAGAGGGAAAGGAAGGAAGCAGGGGAGCCTGACTCAGGGCTGGATCCCCAGGACTCTGAGTTCATGACCTGAGCTGAAGGAAGCCATTCAACCGGCTGAGCCACCCAGGCGCCCCAGAAATTAATGTTTTTAGCTGCTAATTTGAGGGTAATTTGTTACACCAAAGTACGTCATGAATACACCCAGTGGCCTTTCATCTCATTGATTTAACATTAATTAGTGATTCTTGCTTTGCCTGAATCAGTTACAAAATGGTGATGTTCTTGTTCTTCCTACATTAATAGCTGGCATTCTTTAAAGAAACCTTTCCTTTGTTTTTCCTCTCACTTTCTCTGAGGTGAGAGATAATTTAATCCTATTTGGATCAATAGCATTATTATTTCCCCAGGGGTAAACATTGCCCTCTAAAATAATTGATGTCTCTGGAGAATCTGATTTAATTTGAAATAACATTCAATTAAATAGGGAGTTTCAGGATAAACGTTAGAAACTGATTTTTATTGTCAAGTATTTTATATAATAGAAGCCTTTATCCTGGGGCATCTGGCTGGCTCTGTCAGCAGATCATGCAACTCTTGATCTAGGGACCCTGAGTTTGAGCCCTACATTGGGTGTAGACATTACTTAAAAAAATAAATAAACTTAAAAAATTGACTTGGCTTCTGGTCTCATCACAAGAAAGAATTCAAGGACAGACCATTCACAATGGTTGAGCAGTGCAAGTAGGAAAGTTTATTAAAGTGAGTACACCTCAAGATGTGAGAGCAGGTGAGTTCAAAGGAAGCTGGTTAAGAAACATTTGTCTAAGGATATGTGAATTAAAACTGTCTGAATCAAGGCAAAATGAAGATCGTTTAATTTGCTATACAATGTCAAGTGTGAGATCACATGTCATTTTTAAAATTTTTTTCAGAAAAACATCACTAAATACATAAACTCCAAAACATGGTATCTGCAAAAATTCATCTATTTAAGGAACTGAAAAATTGTAAAAGGAAAAAGGGCATTGATTTGTTCTATTCATTCAATGGTCAGTATTAACATTCTGTACATTCCAAGGAAGGCAGACTCTTAAGAGGGAATGAGGACAAAAAGAAAAGTGCTTCTGCAAACAAAGGGAGGCTCCACCTTCCGGAAAAGAAGTCCAGACCTTCCTCCCACCACCAAGGTCTTTGCCCTTCCCTCATTCTCCAGCTCTGGCTTTTCCTTGAAGCACATGTGTTATTTGGAGGGAAAAAAAATCAAAAGTTGGAACTATGAACCTATAAAAATCTTGGGTGGTGTTTTTTCTCAAACCTCTGTATATGTACAGATAAACATATATATGGGAAGATCCCATGATGTAGACTTTAATTCAGAAGGCCTGGGGCCTGTTGTTCTGCATTTCCACAATCCAGTTCATTGCCACAAGCTTCCAGATGATGGTGGTGATTCTGACTCACAAACAACACTTGGAGCAGCAAAGATCTAGGATATCTGTTATTCAATGAGTACTCTCAGTTGTTACACATGAGTTTCTGTTGAATTTGTAATCCTGCTTCATTCAGATACACCAATTAGTCTCCCAAACTAGGAAGATACACTTGACATCTTTTAACTGTTAGTAGAAAAATGTTAAGAATCAACTTATAAGCCAATGATAAATCAGGGTTCTTGTAAAAAAAAAAAAAAAGCCTAAGTTTATTACTTCAGATGCACAGCACCTTTAGAGTACCAAAGAATAATAAACTTTATTTTTCCTTTTTTAAAGATTATGTTTATTCATGAGAGACAGAGAGAGGCAGAGACAGGCAGAGGGAGAAGCAGGCTCCCTATAGGAAACCTGATGTGGGACTCGATCCCAGGACCCTGGGGCACAACCTGAGCCAAAGGCAGATGCTCAACCACTTGAGCCACCCAGGTGACTCAACAAATTTTATTTAGAAATAAATTTAGATATTTTTAATTGACTTTGAAATTTAGTCAAAGAATCTAACATCAACAAACTGCTACAGTCAAAAAATCTAAAAGAAACTACTTTTTTTTTAAAGATTTTACTTGGCAGAGAGAGAGAGCACAAATGGGTAGTGGCAGGCAGAGGGAGAGGGAGAAGCAGGCTCAACTGCTCCGAGCAATGCTCAACTGACTGAGCCACCCAGGTGCCCAAGAAACTATCTTTAAAAGCATTTGATTTTTGTGTTAGGGGTCAATAGTGATTAGGAGGATGTGGAAGGGGGGGTTGCCTCGGGGATGCTGGTAATGTCTTTTTTTTTTTTTTAACAACAGATAATTTATTAAAAAGGTTGATTTAAGCATCTGCGATGGTGACTTCAACCTCGACTTCAGGCTCAATACTGATGGAGGTAATCTGCTTAACAATCTCAGAAGGATTGTGCAGATCAATGAGTCGCTTGTGGATCCTCATCTGAAAACGATCCCAAATCTTAGAACCTTCACCACAAGGAGTCTGTCTTGTAGTGATTTTCAGAGTCTTGGTAGGCATCCGCACTGGTCCTTTCACTTTGAGATTCTTTTCCTTTGCACCTCTGATCAAGTCAGCACACACCTTTTCCAAAGATTTGACGTTGCGGCTGGTTAGAGTAATTCTAATTCGGTGAATCGCCACCTCTGGTTCTACGGGTGTCTTCCCAGTGTCTTTAAATGCCATGGCTGCGGCGTGGCTTCCTGACCGACTTGTTCCTCAGCGAACAGCGGTGAGTCAGGAGCAGGGGTGGGGCACCCTGAGCTCCGCTCTAGCTGCGACCGCATCTTCCTCAAAGAGCTGGTAATGTCTTATTTCTTAACCTGAGTTGTGTTACACACAGGTGTATTCATTTTGTGACAATTCATTGCATTCACCCAGGCACCTGGGTGGCTCAGTCAGTTGGGCATCTCATCTGCCTTTGGCTCACCTTATGATCCTGGGGTCCTGGGATCGAGTCCTGTATCAGCCTGCTCAGCTCAAATGAATAAACAAAATCCTAAAAAAAAAAATTTCATTGCATTTATAATTTTTATTTGTTCACTTTTTATTTGTTCAATTTGAAACAAGTTAGCTGTTACTATATAATGTGGAACACAAGTCATGTCCTAGGCTGCTCACTCACTAGGCCCTCTCCGACTGAACAAGAGTAGACCCATCAAAAGCTCTTATAGTAGCCAGTGACTGATGGCAGTGAGTTGTTTTGGATATAGAAATAAAAGAGTGAACAGTTTGAAGACTATTTAAAAATGAGAGTGAAAAATAATACAGTTGGGGCCCAGAATGACAAGCTAGCAGCCCCTGAGTGCACACAGGACCTGAATTAGAGGTCGTGGAGAGAAAGGGGCCATATTTTCATGTGGTGGAAGGAGGTGGCAGTGGAGACTTCCGTATAAATGGCACTGAAGCCTAAATTCTGGGGAGGTGAGTGAATGCTGTGCTTTTATGGGCTTCTTTATGAAACAAAGTGTGTAGAGGTTGCCATAAAGAACAAACAAGTGAAATACTATATACATTACAGTGGTTGGGATGAAGGGCTTCCAGAAAGCAGAGTACTCAGATGCACAATCTACAGAAAAAGAATTTCGAGAAGTCAGACACACACATACACAAAGATGTCAATCGGGAGCAACGTTCAGAGGGGAAGAGGGGGGTTGCCCCAGGAAAGAGGACGTGTGATCTGTAAAGGGAATGTTGAAATCACCCAGAAATGAAAATGGTGGCAGTACCAGGGAGATGCCTCAGCCTCAGAAGAAAAAGGCCAGAGTAGATCTGCTGTTGGAAACATTCATGAACACAGTTGAAGTTAGAGATTTCTGCAGAACTAAAACTATGGATTGCTAATGACTGAGGCATAATTACCAGGCAAAAACAGTTCTATCTTCTTGTCAAGAAGAATATGGATCCCATTGTAAAGGATTATGCAAATTGTAAGAAATCTTAAGGAAACACAAAAAATAAGGACTATGCTATTAAGGAAGTTGTGGCAGGAATTTAGAAAATACTGGAATATAATGTTGACTGCTCAGCTACACTACAAATTTAAAAGACCCCAGTATGCGAAATCCTCAAAGATTGCCCGGAGTCAACTTTGTCCGGCATATATGGAGTGCCACATCTACTGAGAAATGGAGCAGTGTTGACCTATACACCTCTAGATGAAGAGATTCTTACTCAGTGACTGAATGATCTTCCTGGCAGAGAATTCTGCAACTTTATTTAGTACCAGTAGCTATGAAGTGGCTCCTCCTAAGAGAAGATATCGTTTATAGTAAATTAAATGCACAGATCTTAAAGGACAGTTGAGTTGGCAATTCCATACACCCGTGTAACCACCAACCCAAGCAAGAGGAGAACATTTGCATCACCCCCTGAAACTTCCCTTGTGTTGCTTTCCAGTTGATCCAGCAATCTGCCAAAACCCCTTCTCCCAACAGTGGCAGCCTCTAATATGATTTTTTTTCTTCTAAAATGATTTATATTCACCATAACTTATTTTCACTATTCTGGAACTTCACCCAAATGGTCATAAGCTGTGTACTCATATATCTCTGGCTTCTTTAGCTCAACATAAAAAGTTTTGAAACCTCATATTATGGCATATATCAAAGGTGGTTTCTTTTTTTATTTCTGAGTAGTATTCCACTGTGTGAATAATACCACAATTAATCTTTTTCATTCCCCTATTGATGCACATGTGGATTGTTTCCAATTCTGGCTATGACAGATAAAGTTACTATGAACATCTTGCACAAGTCTTTTGTGGACATATATTTTAATTTCCCTTGGGCAAATAAATGCTTAGGAGAAATTACTGAAAGTTTAACATCCAAAGAAACTACCAGTTTTCTAAAATGGGTATACCAAATTATTATTCCTATATTAGTATATGAAGGTTCCAAAGGCTCCCTATCATCACTAACATTTAGTGTTTTTGACCTTTTTAAAATTTAGCCATTGTTGTGGGTATGCAGTGTATTCTCATCAACTTAGTTTGCATTCATCTAAGGATGAATGACATTGAACAGCTTTCTCATGTTTTTATTGAATATTTGGTTTAAGTATTACAAATATTTTTTAGGTTTTATTTATTTAATCTCTACAGCCAAAGTGAGACTCAAACTCACAACTCCAAGATTAATAAGAGTCGCATGCTCTTCCTACTGAAGCAGCCGGGTGCCCTTATAAATTAAAAAAAATAATTGTGTGTGTGTGTATGTGTATTGCAGACTGTGGCTTGTCTTTTTTTCACTGCCTTTTGAAAGGCAAAAGCTTGTAGTTTTAAGTTCATTTTATAGTTTTTTGTTTTATGATTAGTGTTTTTTGTATCCTAAGATCCAGAAGAAAGAAGCAGAGATAGTCTAGGTTTTCTTTTAGAAACGTTATAGTTTTCATTTCTTTGTTTAATATTGAGATCCATTTAGAATTAATTTTGTGTGTGTGGTATAAGCTAAGAGTCAAAATTATTTTTTTTCTTTTTTCTTTTTTTACATTGTGAACTGGTTGTTCGACACCATTTGTCGAACAGAGCTTCCTCTCCACAATGAATTGCAGTGATAACAATGCTGGGTTTCTAAAATTTTAAGTTCAGTTCCTCAGCTGAACTAGCCACATTTGAAGTACTTAAGAGCTACCTGTGGCTTCTGGCTACCTCCTCCTCAATCAGCACAAACATAAAATGTTCACAGGATCACAAATTTCTGCGGCAGCACTGCTCAAGACCTTAGGGCACTGCGTACTAAATACTTTTGGATTGTGTAAAAGGTAATCTAAACCAACTAACAAAGGGCAGATATAAGGAAGTTAAAAAATCACTGAAGTGATATGCAGTTCCTAAGGTAGTCAAATTCAAAAAGACAGAAAGTAGAATGGTGGTTACTAGGGAGTTGGGGGAAGGGGGGAAAGGAGAGTTACTGTGAATGGGTACAAAGCTTCAGTTCTGCAAGATGAAAAGAGCTCTGGAGATAGGTGGTGGTGATGGTTGCAAAACAAGGTGAATGTACTTAATGCCAGAGAATCTAAACAACTGTCTTAAAGAATTGTTTAAAATAGTAACTGTATATGTTGCCAGCATTAAAAACAAAAAAATTATTGTTTTTTTTCTCCCAGCTGTTTTAGTGCAATACTGATTGAAAGCAATCAGTAATGGTCCAATTCTCTCAAGTATATCTGAAGGATACCCAACAAAGGTACAGAGGAGATATTAGAGCTCAGTGCCCTGCTTAATAATGTTTCTCTACCCTGGAGTATTTCCAGTAGAAGGTCTTCAGTGAATAGGAAAGGAGAGCAGAACAATTTGAGTTACTCCCCTGCCCTGAGTTCTCTACCCACCAACCTACTACTAAAGATTTCACGAAATTATGCTAACGCATGACAAGCCAGTGGCAAGAGCAACATGATTTTTGAAGTAAAAGTTCCCTTAACACAAAACTCAATCTCTAAGCACTTGATATTGATGATTTAACGAAGAATGTGGATCAGTACATATAGAGAACACTTTTGTAAAGCATAGATTGAACTATATTAATTCAAAATACTGGGCAAATAAAATCTTTAATAAAAAGGGGGGGGGGTCCAGATCCCTGGGTGGCTAGGTTGTTTAGCGCCTGCCTTTGGCCCAGGGCGCCTACTGGAGTCCCAGGATCGAGTCCCGCGTCGGGCTCCCTGCATGGAGCCTGCTTCTCCCTCTGCCTGTGTCTCTATGTCTATCATGAATAAATAAATAAAATCTTAAAAAAAAAATACTGGATAACCCAGGGGGCTCAGCAGTTTAGCGCTGCCTTTGGCCCAGGGCCTGATCCTGGAGACCCAGGATTGAGTCCTACATTGGGCTTCCTGCATGGAGCCTGCTTCTCTCTGTGTGTGTGTGTCTCATGAATAAATAAAATCTTAAAAAAAAAAACAAAAACAAAAAAAAAAAAACTGGGGCATGCATGAATACAGAGCTCTGAGGTCTGTTTGTTTAAATCTTTTAATCTACAACTCCCGTTTTTATCTCCTTGATAAAGATAACTACATAATCTTAGGCTGATTTGTGGAGAGGAAGGGAAACGAGCAGTATTAGACCAAAACATTCCTGCTAAAAGGTTACGAAAGGGCTTCTGGGTGGCTCAGCCGGTTAGGCGCCTGCCCGGGGTCCTGGGATCCGGCCCTATCAGCAGGGAGCCTGTAATCTCCCTCCCCCTCTGCCTGTCACTCCCCTGCTTGTGCATTCTCTCTCTAATAAGTAAATAAAAATCTTAATTTAAAAAAAAAGAAAAAAAAGCTTATGAAAGTAATCCTGCTCCCCCTGCGTAAATATTGATTTGGTGAGAGGTCAGCCCAGCTATGCATGTGCCTGAGCTGCCTGTTAGAGGCCTGAGCTGTATGTCAGAGGCCTGAGCCGCACGTCGGAGGCCTGAGCCGCACGTCGGAGGCCACCTCTCAACGCTGTTCGCCAGGACCTCATCCTTGTCCACGACACCCTAACGAACCTGTGGATCTCATTTAGTTCTGAAAAGATGGTGGTAGCCTTCAGAAGAACCCTTCAAAAGAAGCAACAGTAAAATTAAGATTCCTCACACAAATCGCTCACGGCTTCGCACGCGGGCACATTTTTAAAAACGCATTGGGAGACGCCACCAGTGGCTGAATCTGTATATTCCAGGCACTTGCAAGCATGTGATTAATCAGCAGGTATTCGCTGAAGCATCCTGGGACCTGCGCAAATCCACCTCGCTCCCACTCTCACATAATCCTATGAAAACTCGTATCCCCCGCTTTACAAAGAGGGGAAAGTTCTCAGAGAGAAGACCAATACCAAAACGGAGATTTTTTTTTTTTTTAAATAAAAAAGAACATCAAAGCCAAAGCTCTAAAACCAACAAACCCAGATTAACGCTTTTTCGAATTCTGTCAGCTAAAAGTCCGCCCGCCCGGAGAAACCTCGCGATATTCCTCGAACTACCACTCCCAGCGTGCACAGCGGCTCCGGCCCGCCCGCCGATCCCCTGGAGTCTGGAGGGGCCCCGGCATGCCTCGGGGCGCGAAAGGCAGCCTGGGAGCCGTAGTTCCGCTGGACGCCTACCGGTATTGCCAGCGCGGCAGTGGCGGCTCTCTCGGTTCCGTCCAGCCGGGTTCTGTAAGGCGAGCTGAGGCGGAGAAAAGGGCGCGGAACTGGAAGCGGGTGAGTCAGGCGCTGGCTACGCGATAAAGGGAGGCGGCACCGCGGCGCGGGGCTGAGTTGGGTAAGTGCGGCCCCTGCAGTCTCTTCAGGGAGAAGGCGAGGAGAGGGCGAGGAGGAGCCCGCGCCCGGTCCGTGCACCCGTTCTCGCCCTCGTACCCCGCCGCCATCTCCACCATGCAGTCCCGGGAAGAGGCTCCGCGCCCCCGCCGCCTGGCCAGTCCCCGCGGCGGCAGGCGGCCCAAGAGGATCTCCAAGCCCTCGGTCTCGGCTTTCTTCACGGGCCCGGAGGAGCTGAAGGACGCGGCTCACTCCGCAGCCCTCCTGGCGCAGCTCAAGTCCTTCTACGACGCGCGGCTGCTGTGCGACGTGACCATCGAGGTGGTGACGCCCGGCAGCGGGCCCGGCACCGGCCGCCTCTTCCCCTGCAACCGGAACGTGCTGGCGGCCGCGTGTCCCTACTTCAAGAGCATGTTCACGGGCGGCATGTACGAGAGCCACCAGGCGAACGTGACCATGCACGACGTGGACGCCGAGTCCTTCGAGGTGCTGGTCGACTACTGCTACACGGGCCGCGTGTCGCTGAGCGAGGCCAACGTGGAGCGCCTCTACGCGGCCTCCGACATGCTGCAGCTCGAGTACGTGCGGGAGGCCTGCGCCTCCTTCCTGGCCCGCCGCCTCGACCTGGCCAACTGCACCGCCATCCTCAAGTTCGCCGACGCCTTCGACCATCATAAGCTGCGATCCCAGGCCCAGTCCTTCATAGCCCACAATTTCAGGCAGCTCAGCCGGATGGGCTCAGTAAGGGAGGAGAGCCTGGCGGATCTGAGCTTGGCCCAGCTGCTGTCCATCCTGCGCCTGGATAGTCTAGACATCGAGAGCGAGCGGACCGTGTGTCACGTGGCCGTGCAGTGGCTGGAGGCGGCTCCCAAGGAGCGCGGACCCAGCGCTGCGGAAGTCTTCAAGTGTGTCCGCTGGACACACTTCAGAGAAGAGGATCAGGATTACCTGGAGGGGCTGCTGACCAAGCCCATTGTGAAAAAGTACTGTCTGGACCTTATCGAGGGGGCCCTGCAGATGCGCTATGGTGACAAGCTGTGCAAGGCTCTGGTGCCCAAACCAGATAGCAGCAGCAGCTGTGTTGTGCCCACAGCAGAAAACCCACCCCAGAGGCTGGGTATGTGTGCCAAGGAGATGGTGATCTTCTTTGGACATCCCCGAGATCCCTTTCTGTGCTACGACCCATACTCAGGGGACATTTACACCATGCCATCCCCTTTAACCAGCTTGGCTCACACCAAGACTGTCACTTCCTCAGCTGTCTGCGTCTCTCCAGACCATGACATCTACCTGGCCGCGCAGCCCAGGAAGGACCTCTGGGTGTACAAGCCAGCCCAGAATAGTTGGCAGCAGCTGGCCGACCGCCTGCTGTGCCGGGAGGGCATGGATGTGGCCTACCTCAATGGCTACATCTACATTTTGGGTGGGCGAGACCCCATTACCGGTGTTAAACTGAAGGAAGTGGAGTGCTACAGTGTCCAGAGAAACCAGTGGGCACTGGTGGCTCCTGTACCCCATTCCTTCTATTCGTTTGAACTAATAGTGGTTCAGAACTATCTTTATGCTGTGAACAGTAAGCGCATGCTCTACTATGACCCGGGCCACAATACATGGCTGAACTGTGCTTCTCTTAAACGTAGTGACTTTCAGGAAGCCTGTGTCTTCAATGATGAGATCTACTGTATCTGCGACATCCCGGTCATGAAGGTCTACAACCCAGCCAGGGGAGAATGGAGGCGGATTAGTAATATCCCCTTGGACTCAGAGACCCACAACTACCAGATTGTCAATCATGGCCAAAAGTTGCTCCTCATTACTTCTACCACCCCTCAGTGGAAAAAAAACCGGGTGACTGTTTATGAATACGATACTAGGGAAGACCAGTGGATTAATATAGGTACCATGTTAGGTCTTTTGCAGTTTGACTCTGGCTTTATTTGCCTCTGTGCTCGTGTTTATCCTTCCTGCCTTGAACCTGGACAGAGTTTTATCACTGAGGAAGATGATGCACGGAGTGAGTCTAGTACTGAATGGGACTTAGATGGATTCAGTGAGCTGGACTCGGAGTCAGGAAGTTCAAGTTCTTTTTCCGATGATGAAGTCTGGGTGCAGGTGGCACCTCAGGGAAATGCACAGGATCATCAGGGTTCTTTGTAAATATTTTGAAGCACTAAGATGTTTCTACTTCTATGGAATGTATCTTTAAAAGATATCCCTTCCTTTTCATGAAAAAAAAAATGTTGATTAGGACTGCAGATTTGGTTTAGAAAGGGTAACATTTGAATTACTAATGTAATGTTACAAAGTTAAACAGTCCATGAAATCAACCTATATGATAATTTATTATGCTAAAAGTCAAGATTAAAATATGCAAAAACAAACTATGTAACTGATTAGAATGCTTGGTGGTTTCTTGGTTGTTCGAGTATTTGTTGCACCAGTGGATTGTTTTGGTTAGTTTACACTGTTTATATTTTGATTATCTACGTTTGTCTTCTGTTAACGTTTTAATTCAACTTAGTGCCACAAGGAATTTAACTTTTTAATTTTTATAGTAGAAAATTGAACTAGAAATTGTTGGTAGGGTTTTGAAGGTTGTATTTTCTTTTAGAATAATGAAAGTAGTAGATTTCCCAAATTTTGAACTAGCCAGTTTCTAGTATTATAAGTTACTATCGTTTCTATCGTTTGTTAAATTTGGTGTGGTTTTCTCCCCTTCTGCAAAGAAAAAAAATTGGTTATATATATATATATATATATATAAATATATACATCCATCCAAATAGGGATTTCATTTTGATAATGTGCAGAATGGTCTTAAGAGCTCACAGAAAGTAAAAAAAAAAAAAAAAAAAAAAAAATCAAGACTCCACTGCTTTAAAAGAAATTTCACTTTCAATTTTGGAATATAACATGTATTTCCTGAGTGCGGCCATTTTTCTGTCTTAAAAAACATTCATTCTAGTAGTGTCATCAATTATTTAAACACCCTTCTAAACCAAAAGAAAAAAGGTAACTTGCTTTGTAAGATCATATTTTTCATCTATACCTGATACACGCTTCATTGAATCAAAAGGAACGATCCTTTTTTTCACTGGACATGTGATTGAGTAATGTAAATGTTTATCCATTGGTCATGACTAGTCTTAAACAGTGTATATGCTTTCGTAAAATATTTTTGGCTGTATAGTTTCGGTTTTCATCTTAGAGGATTCTTCAGCAGGAAGTGATATATTCTTTACTGCTTTTGTGAGGTAATACTGGTTTTGAAAATATGTTTAAGCTGAAAAGAGTATTTTATTGAGGTCAGTCACTGTCCATCAACTATAAAATTAAATGCCAGCAGAGACCTTTAAAACTTCAGGCTGTGTATGGAACTGTTTTGTGTAGCATTGAAATGTTCTGTTGAGTTTTGTAAGTCACTGTATATGATTATCATCCCGAAGGTATTTTTGTATTAAAAGTTGACATCTAAAGAACATAACTGGATGATGCCATTTGGGGCCAATAGGGAAAGTTTATTTCCTGTAAAATATTTCCCTAGCAATGGTATACATGGTTATTTTATTAGGGTATTTGTATCTGTTCTGTATTTCTCTGTGAACCATGCTCCGGGCTTTGTGGGGTTTTGTTTTTGTTTTTGTTTGTCTTTTTGTTTGTTTTTGTGTCACTATAAAGTAAGGGAAAGTCCAGAACTAGAGACTGAGTCACACAAAACTGATACCGTTAAATACTGAGAAACAGAGATACTTACCTTTTTAAGGGTCTGTTAATACATATGATTGTCACAAAACACATCCATGATAAATGGTGTACATATATATATATATAGATACTTACAGGTTATAAATTTTTCTAAACTGACTTAGAATCCTCATTTTGCATCTTTGTTCAAAACGTTAATTCCTCTTACATATGTCTATTCTCTAGTGACCGAACACTAACACTAACATTTCTTATACCATGTCAGAGTACTGAGGACTGTGCCCCAGGATCGGGAACTGAATCTTGAATTTAAAAAAGAGAGAGAGAAAATAAATAAATAAATAAATAAATAAATAAATAAATAAATAAATAAATAAATTAAAAAAAAATAAACAAACAATAAAAAAAACAAGTACACAGATGCTGTCATAGCCATTTGATTGGACATCTGAAGACTCCATAAGACATTCCCGTTTAACATTATTTCTAGTGAAATAAGATTCTTACTCTAGCCATGTGTTCTTAAGAATGTGTTCCCTCAAAACAGCAAACATGCTTTAGTAGCCATAAGACTAACTTTTGTTCCATTCGGTATCAGGGATGTTATAAGCACTGGTCTCAACTTAGAAAGCTGTTTCTTGATAGTGTTATATTTTTGGCCACCTTTTCTTCACCAATAACTTCTTGTTGATAAGTTTTTTGTATTGTAAGGTTGAAATAGGATAGTGCTGACCTCAACCAGATTATCCATCTGCAGAATTAAGGTATGCAACTGATTGACAAAAGACAGATTCTGCAGTTTGTCATTTTCATCCTTTAAGTATAAGCTAATTAACAGTAATGTGGTTTACAGAGAAGTTTCTTGAGGAAGAATTTGGTTTCATGACATATTTGTGAATTAGGGAATAGATGTTAACCATTATTTTATAGAGAAGTGATTTGTATATGGTTAGTTACAAATAAAAATAGCACTAGAACCCAGGCCTTCTGACCTCTTAATTTAGCATTTCTGCTAAATGCATAAAACCCTTGCTTGTGCAGTGAGTGACAAAACTGGCAGTGTTGAAATCCCTTCTTGACAGGAAAGCAGCTTTGTCTCAGTTTTACAATTAGTTGACACACCTTTTAGCAAATGCTCAATATAATATTGTTTGTAGGACTTTTTTTTTTAAGATTTTATTTATTTATTCATAGAGACACACAGAGAGAGACAGAGAGGCAGAGGGAGAAGCAGGCTCCATGCAGGGAGCCCAATGTGGGACTCGATCCTGGGACTCCAAGATCACGCCCTGGGCCAAAGGCAGGCGCTAAACCGCTGAGCCAACCAGGAATCACCTGTAGGATTATTTGCAAGATCTAGAAAGATCTTAACTGGGTGTTTTGTTGTTGTTTTGGGGGTTTTGTTTTTTGTATCTTTATGCCTGTAATCTGAAAAGCTCAGAGAACCCAAATTATTTTAAATACTTATGCAATTCAAATGATAAGTGTCATTGGCATTTTCAGAAGGATAAAAGACTAATTTAGCAAGCAACTTGCTTAATTTGGGTTTAGGATTAAATTTAAATTATGCTTCCCTTCTGTAGTTGCAATGTTTTTTTTCTGTTTTGTACCTGGCTGTATTTGAGAATCTGATGAAAGCTTTTGACTCATTCCCCAGAAAAATGTATATGTTCATGTTTTCATAATTTCAAGGGTGTTGTGACACTTCTGAAGTTCTTCCACACACCCAGGATAAGAGCACTTGTGACAGTCCCAAGAACACTTCTACAAAAAGGAATTCACATTTTTTCGCAAGGCATATTGCTCAAATGTTTGTAAGGGGAAGAGCATTATTATGTCATTCCTATAATAGAGCTAAAGACATAATATATATTTACCATCTGAAAGGGATGTGAATATTAATGGGTACCTCAGAGACAAAGTTGACATTTCTGCAGTTCAAGTTTCTCCGTGATGATTAACACAAGAAGTAACTAAATGTGATTTGAAGAAATTAATTAAAAAATTTAATCAAATGGGCTAATCTGTTTGAAAGCTTTGAAACTTGAGAAGTTATGTGTATATGTTATGCCTATGATGACTGTCTAAGAAGACTATAATGAGAATTCAAAGCAAAATATAGGTTCCAGATGTTTCAAACTGCCAATATTGCAGCTGTTTATTAGACATACATACACCTAAGTAGCAAGAGTTTTTTATCTTATAATGACCAGGTTAACAGGTGGCTGGAAAAGGGCATTTAACCAATAAGGAACCTATTTAAAATATAATCAATTTGCTACTCACTGCTCATTAAACTAGGAACCAGTGCTTTGCCTGCCATCATTTTTGTCAATTTGTGCTGAGATAAGGAAAATATATGAAATATGACAAATGAGTCATAAACTAAAATTATTTAATTGAATTTGTCTTGATGTTCGTAAGTTGGAAATATAAGAAGTTTGCAGCTCTATATCAGTCCACTAAACTTTAAAAGAAAGTTGGTCTTTGAAATCCCAAAGTGTGGTAACCAGAATGTAGATGTCTCTAGTCTGCTTACATTTGAATCGTTGGAATCATTTTATGATACCATTTGCATGCTTCTTAGGTGTTTTACTTTGCCTCTTTCCTCTCATCAGATCTTGTCCACATCTTAACTTCAACACCTTTTATCATTACAACTAACTTTAAGAGAATATTCTTAAATAATCCCTGGGTGGCTCAGCGGTTTAGCGCCTGCCTTTGGCCCAGGGCACGATCCTGGAGTCCCAGGATCGAGTCCCACATCGGGCTCCCTGCATGGAGCCTGCTTCTCCCTCTGCCTGTGTTTCTACCTCTCTCTCTCTCTCTTTCTCTCTCTCTAAGTAAATAAATCTTTAAAAAAATAAGAGAATATTCATTATAGCAAATATGACAAAGCGGGAAAGTATCAGGCAAAATTATTCCTAGAAAATGAGACTAGCGATCCTAAGAGACTTGATAAGCCATTTTTAGAATCTTCAAGATGGTTAAATATGTACAAACCAGTTGTCGTTTTTTGGTTTGGTTTTTTTTTTTTTTTTTTTTTTTTTTTTTTTTTTTTTTTTTTTGTAATGAGAAGATAGTGTTCACAGAAGCTGCCAAGTCTTTTTTTTTTTTTTTTTTTTTTTTTGAAGCTGCCAAGTCTTACAGTACCAGATAGGCAATAGGTTTCACGCCCTTTCCTTATCTCGGCCATTCTGTCACCGATGTCTATTCCATCAGCTGCCAATTCCTTGTTTCTTTAACCTATGGACTAACCATGGTCTAAGATACAGGGAGTGTAAAGAACAGACATTGTTGCATACCATTTCCTCTGTTTTAACATATTTTCTCAGTAACCGTTCCTACTCCGGACAGTCACCTCTTCAATGGAATCAACCATTTACAGTCACCTCCAAAGCAATTTTAGCTGCTTGATACCACCATATCTTAGGAATATAGAAGGGAGGCAGGGGAGAGACCCTAATTCTAGGGTAACCAGCAAATAGCAATGACTCACTTCAAGACACAGTCTGGTCAGAGTCTCCATGTCCTTATGGCTTTCTTTGTATAGAGAATATATCATAAGGTGATGTTTTCCTCTCAGTTTGTACATTAATTATGATCTGTGTGTGGTTGTATGTATGTGGAGACCCTACAGTTTCATTAAGATAGAAGATTCTCATATAAGTCCAATCTGTTATGTTGTCCCTCATCTAGAAAGTCACCTGAGAGCAGGCTGTTTTCCCATTCTTCTATCCCTAGAGTTTTGTCCTGGTCCAATGGCCCAGACTGTTTCACGCTCGTGTCCATATGCCAGCTATAAGGAAGAGGGGAAGGGAAGGACACACCCCTTCCCTGTTAGGGAAATTGTGTACATCACTTCCAGTCACATGACACTGGCCAGGTCTTCACCACGTAGCCACACCTAACTGCAAGAGTGCCTGGGAGAGGTAGTCTTTACTCTGGGTCTACATGTATTGAGTTACACTTTACATATTCCTTCCTATAGAATGCTGAGGAAAAATACTATATAAATAGCAATCTCTACTATACCATTGGGTCAGGCTAGATTTTATGACATGGCAGCCAAAATGGTTACCAGGATGTTCAAGACCTGCATCCTACCAGACAGGAAACCCCAGTGAAAAAAGGCAATATATTCTGATGTCTCTGGCAGATAATTCCTGGAGGACCTGGGACTCTAGATAGCCTCTTGTAATAGACAATAACTTGTAAACAGATGAAGTTGGGGGATGGGAATGTTAAGGAAGACCAATAAGGAAATAACCTCAATAAAGGGTTACAGTTCCTTCAAAGACAATAAGAGTTCCAATGATGGGAATGTACAGGTTACAGCATGTATTTTGTTTTGACTTGATCCTAGACTATGAGGGGAAGTTTGGAATGGGAACAAGCTGGCCATGTTGGTTAGCATCAGACCTTGGAAACTTTGTATGCTGTGCCAAGGAGTTGACTGTTTTTGTGTACAGGGTGAATTCACTGAGATTTTTTAGGCAGGGACTCAACACAATTGAATTTGTCCTCTTGAGACTCCTCTTCGGAATTGACAGCACAAGACTGTAGGGATGAGAACGGTTATAAAGGAATGCTGTTGTAGTCCAAGGAGATGATACAGTCCTCAGTAGGGGCAGTCGTTGTGGGCTTGATGAGGAAGGAGCAGGCATGAGAGTTGAAGAGATTGAGCTGGATACCATAATTGTATGGGGATGAGGAAGGTGTAGGGTATGTGAGAAAGGAAGGACTATAGGCTATTTCCCAAGAATCTTGCTTGGGTATTGTGTTAGTGTGTAAGCCAAACTTCTGTGCCAAAGGGGCCCTAAGATAAAAGATGGAAGCTTGTTTCTGTCCCTGCATTGAGTCCAGAAGTGAGCAATCACATGCTCACAGTAAGATTCTTCATGAGCTCAGGCTCCTGTATCATTCTCCCCCCAGCAACTAGTGAGTCATCCTCATCCTCATAGGCAAAGCATACTCACCAGAATTACATCTGTGTTGCAGCCTGCAGGCAAGGGCAAAAGGAGGAAATACAAAAAATTCATTTTTTAATGGACTTTTACACAATTTTGCCATTTTTCCACTGGGGAGAATTTAATTATATCACCGTATCCAGCTGCAAGGTGGCCTTGGAAATGTCACTAGACAGGTAGTTCTGTGCCCAGCTACAGCTCGGTGTTCTAATTGCTAAATAGACTAATAAACTAATATATCTTAATATAGACATGTCCAGGCTTCCTGTATTCGAATGCAGACAATTCACAACACCATGGAGGCTATATTGCCATGGCGATCATTTCAAATCTCTCTACTCCCCCTTCCACAATAAATTCACACCTAAAAGTTAAATTCCACGTAATTCTAAATAATGATTTTTCCACAATCAAACGTGCCCGAGATGCCTTTAACACACACACACACACACACACACACACACTCACATGCTTCTCACATCTTTGTCATTCAGTTCCATCTCAGCCCAAGTATTCCTAGAAATTGCAGAAATTAAGCCATCAGGGTGTCAGGGTTCTCTCCCTGAATGCCTCAGCTCTTTCCCACTCCCCTCTTCTCTGGGAACCTACTGCTTAGACTCACTCATCCCAAACCCCAACAGCTCTCACTATTACTAAAAGAAAAAAAGAGAATGAAGAGGGGCGATAAGCTGACTCTGTCACAGTCAACACATTTGAGAATCTAGGTGTCAGATCAGGTTTGGAGACAGTAGTGGATGCATATGGTGTCCCATGTCACACCAACTTCTGATTTCATCTCCAGCTATAACACACACTCCCAGACCATGATAACAGGCCATTTTACTTAGCTTTCCTCGCTTGGGGCTTTCTCTGAAAGATCATTCTCTTGTGCAATGCTCTTGCAACAGTACAGAAGTTCAAGGGGAAGTTAATGGCCCCGAGGCAGTCCTTAAGCAACGGGAGGATGGGAATTGGTAGATGCTTCACAATCCCAACTTTAAGAAAAAGACAGCTCTGAAATGCATTCTAGATGGATCCTCAGAGGGTCCCTTGCTGGATTGAACCCCAATCTCCCACTACAGTAGTCAATCCAGTAACACATCTTCTCCATGTCACTTTCAGAGTACGACCAACCGGGTCACATCACAGAACTGATTGGGCCCTTAGACGGTCATTGGTAGTATTTTGCAAAGAAGTTTCCACCTGCAGATTTACTTGGGGGCAGAAGCCTAGAAAGAATGGATTAGAATGGGTGAGATGAAGCTTTAATTAGCCACACCCCGGATACGGGTTTACCTAGCCACTGAAGGGCACAGGCAAGTTCAAGCCTCACAGCTCACCCTGTAACATGACAACAAAAAAAATCCATATTTTTGTAAAAAATTTGCTGCCAAAAATATTCAGCCCTAATGTTAATTAAGCCATTAGAACCAACTTCCAGTTTACAGGAGAGACCCGCCAAAAGGACGAAGTAATACCACTATGAAGAAGCAATCAGGGCACCTGGGTGGCTCAGTCCGTTAAGCATCTGCCTTTGGCTCAGGTCATGATCTCAAGGTTCTGGGATCGAGTCCTGCATCAGGCTCTCTGCTCAGAGGGGAGTCAGCTTCTCCCTCTCCCTATGCCCCTCCCTGTGCTTGTGTTCTCTCTCTCTCTCTTCTCTCTCTCAAATAAAATCTTTTAAAAAAGAAGAAGAAGCAATCAGCCAAATCCAGCATGTGGGATATCCAGCAGGACAATTAACAAAATGTCCACAGCAATCTATCTTCCCTCACAAGGTAAGACGTGAGGAAGTGGAAGAGCAGGCATGGGCTACTCTTTGGAAGAGAAGAGACAGTACTTTGTGAAGGAGAGAATACCTCAGGTTGTGTTTTTGGTTGCTTTGAGTCTTAAACCCTTTACTAGGCTCAGACAAAAATCCATTGAGAGAAAAAGGAGGAGCCTGGGCTGAGAAGCTCAGGGGAAGGAAGGAGATGGACCAAAGCCCAAGGGTCAGGATCATACTGGAACAGAAGCCTCCACCCTTCTTCTTCCAAACCTAGAGGAAGAAAGGGAGGCTCCTACAGAGAGATGAATTTCTTAATTCTTTCTTTGAATTAGGATGCTGGGTTTTCCACTGCAAGAATGGGAGCAGCTTGGAGGAGAGGGCAGGAGCTCTCTTACCGGCTCACTGGTAAGCTTCATGAGAGCTGGAGATAAGGTCTACTTCATCTTTATATTTCTTGTAACATCAACCAAAGTGCTTTGAACAGAGTTGAAAAAAAAAAAACATTTAAGACTAGAGGTGTTACTGTAAAATAGGACAGCATATATCCTAGATCTTAACAATATAAGATGTATTACTAGAAGTACCTGGGTGGCTTAGTTGGTTAAGAGTTTGCCTTTGGCTCAGGTCATGATCCGAGGACCCTGGGATCCAGCCCATGTTGGACTCCCTGTCAGTGGAGAGTCTGCTTCCCCCTCTGCCTCTGCCCCTGCTTGTGCTCACTCGCTCGCTCTCTCTCTTGCTCACTCTTTCTCTCAAATAAATGAATAAAATCTTAAGATATATTACTAAACTTCTATTTTAGGGATGCCTGGGTGGCTCAGTGATTGAGCATCTATCTTCGGCTCAGGGTGTGATCCTGGAGACCTGGGATCCAGTCCAGCATCAGGCTCCTTGCAGAGAGCCTACTTCTCCCTCTGCCTATGTCTCTGTCTGTGTGTGTGTGTGTCACATGAATAAATAAAATATTTTTTAAAACTTCTATTTTAAGAATAATCCTTCAATAACTCGAATTTCTGTATATTGTTCTTAATCACTAACTAGGGGGATTCTTGATTTTTTTGGTTAGAATCATGGAATACTAGAGCCCGCTTTTTTTTTTTTTACCATTTTCTGAAAACTTTTTGTTATTTTTAAAATATCTGTAATATTTATTTATTTATTTATTTAT
This sequence comes from Canis lupus baileyi, assembly GCF_048164855.1. Taxonomy (NCBI): domain Eukaryota; kingdom Metazoa; phylum Chordata; class Mammalia; order Carnivora; family Canidae; genus Canis; species Canis lupus. The sequence continues at coordinate 52,053,228 of NC_132854.1, read as the reverse complement.
TTGTTTATTTATTTATTTTAAAGATTTTATTTATTTATGAGAGACAGAGAGAGGCAGAGACATAGGCAGAGGGAGAAGCAGGATCCCTGTGGGGAGCCTGATGTGGGACTCTATCCTGGGACCTGGGGATCATGCCCTGAGCGGAAGCCAGATGCTCAACCACTGAGCAACCCAGGTGTCCCTTAAATTTTATTTAAATTCAACTTGTCAACATATAATATAATCCCCAGTGCCCATCACAGCACATGCCCTCCTTGATGCCTCACCCACTTACCCTATCCGCTCACCCACCTCCCGTTCTACAACTCTTTGTTTCACAGAGTTAGGAGTGTCTCATGGTTTATCTTCCTCTCTAATTTTTCCCATTCAGTTTCCCTCCTTTCCCTTATGGTCCCTTTCACTATTTCTTATGTTCCGCCTATGAATGAAACCATATGATGATAATTGTCTTTCTCCAATTGACTTATTTCACTCAGTATAATACCCTTCAGTTCCATCCATGTCAAAGCAAATGGTGAGTCTTCGTCCTTTCTGATGGCTAATATTCCATCATGTATATACAGACCACATCTTCTTTATCCATTCATCTGTCAGAGGACATCGTGGCTCCTTCCACAGTTTGGCTATTGTGGACACTGCTGTTACGAACACTGTAGAGCCCACATTTCTTATTTAGACCTAAAGAACTTTAAATAATATACCATGGATCATACTGCTAGTTATCAGTAATACTGGAATTAGAACTGGTTTCCTATATTTTAATCAGGGCACTTTGTGCACAGGACACCAGTGCACCTCTTGCGTCCCAAAAATCATTTATGGTGAAAACTACATCATTTTTTCAGTGTGTACACCACCTCAAATATAAGATTGGGAAAGTAAAGTCTCAGTTGTTCCACATGAGCTGTATTTCATCCTCCCACCTAGTCCTTAGGCACCATAGAGCACTGAATCTATAATTTATGCACCCCAATCCTAGGAACTCTGAATAAAGAGATGTCCAGACTTAAAGCAAAATTGAGCACAATCTCAGCACAACTGAGGAAGAAAATTAAAATTTGGTCTTAGGGGATGCCTGGGTGGCTGAGCGGTTAAGCATTTGCCTTTGGCTCAGGGTGTGATCCCAGAGTCCCAGGATTGAGTCCCACATCGAGCTCCCTGCAGGGAGCCTGCTTCTCCCTCTGCCCCTCTCTCTCTCTCTCTGTCTCTATGAATAAATAAATAAAATTTTTTAAAAATTTGGTTTTAGTTCAGAATAAAACCCAAGGAAAAATGGAATGATCCATTTTTCCAGTGATCAAATGGAATGATTTTATATATTAAAACACACAGTATTATTTTTAGTGTTATATTATGCCTTTATTTTTAATATTGCATTTGGTAGTTATACTATTCATATTTGTGGTATTATATTTTGACCATTTTGGTTCTGATACACTTCAATAATCTCAAATCAGAGCATTGAACTAACTTAATACATTTCAAACTTTTCTTATATTTAAATTCATGGTTATGATATTAAATATGTCAAGGTAATAATAAAGTATACTTTATCAAATAGTATCTCTGTGTACTCACTGAATACCACTTGAATACATGAGTGAGGAGCAATAAAAACAGTCTTAATTTTAATCAATTTGCACAGTAGTGAGGTTCAGATTTAATGATGTATGTCACTTTATTTCAAAATGCAACATAAATTTATCAAAAAGTCTATACACATTTCTCATTGAAGCTAGGATTACAACTGGAATAAAAATAAAATAACCATACGATTTAATGTTTAAGGTCTCTGAAATGTGAACTCTCAATATAGTCGATTTTTAATTTTTTGGAACTCAGGTCCTTTCTTTTTGCCATGTTGTCTGTCTGCTGGCTGTTTTTTGAATGTTCAGGAGAAGAGATGGGATGGAGAGCTGGAATTAGCCAACTCAATTGCTTGTCAGGAGACTCAGAACATTTGGAGGAAGGTGAGGCCCAACCAACTGTTTAAAATAAGATCTCCATAAGCTAAGAGTCCTATTCCTTTTTCTCTGTGTGGTTGTCCAGTTTTTTTCAGCACCATTTGTTAGACTATGCTTTCCTCATTGGCTGTTTCTTGGCTCCCTTGTCAAATATCGATTGACCTTATATGTAGTAGTAATTTCTGAGCCCTCTATTATGTTCTATTGATCTATGAGTCTCTATTTATGCCAGTGCTATACTGTTATAATTATAGTTTTGTGATACAGGCACATTTTGATTTATTGTGCTTTGTTTTATTGCACTTCACAGATATTGTGGTTTTTTTTACAAACTGGAAGTTTGCGGCACTCCTACATTGAGCCAATCTATTGGCATCATTTTTCCAACAGCATCTGTTTACTTTGTGTTTCTGTGTCACATTTTGGTGATTCTTCCAATATTCCCAAATTTTCATGACTATAATTGTTATGGTGGTCTATAATTAGGGACCTTTAATGTTACTTTAGTAATTGTTCTGGGTCAGTTGGTTAGGCACCAACTCTTGATTTTGACTTAGGTCATGATCTCAGCATTGTGAGATCAACCCTGTGTAGGGCTCTGCGCTGGGCATGGAGCCTGCTTAAGATTCTCTCTCTCCTTCTCCCTTTGCCACTCCCCCCCCTCCATCTTTCTCAAAAAGAAAAAAAGAAGATAGCAAACTTAATGGATAAATGTTTTATATGTCCTGCTCCACAGATCTGATTTTCCCTGTCTCTCTTCCTCTCTTTGGGTCTCCCTATTCACTGAGATACAGAAATATTGAAATTAGGCCATTGAATAGCCCTACAAGTGGCCCTTAAGTGTTCAAGTGAAAGGAAGGGTTACATGTCTTTCACTTTAAATGAAAAGCTAGGGGATCCCTGGGTGGCTCAGTGGTTGAACGTCTGCCTTGGGCCCAGGGCATGATCCTGGAGACCCAGGATAGAGTCCCGCGTTGGGCTTCCTGCATGGAGCCTGCTTCTCCCTCTGCCTGTGTGTGTGTGTGTGTGTGTGTGTGTGTGTGTCTCTGTGTGTCTCTCATGAATAAATAAATAAAATCTTTAAAAAAAATGAAAAGCTGGAACTCATTATCATTAAATGCAGTGAGGAGGGCATGTCAAGAGCCAAAAGAGACCAAAAACTAGGCATCTTGCACCAAACAGTCAAGTTTTGAATGCAAAAAAAGTTCCTGAAGGAAATGAAAAGCGCTACTCCAGTGAACACACAAATGATAAGAAAGTGAAAAAAAAAAAAAAAAAAAAAAAAAGAAAGTGAAACAGCCTTATTGCTGAGATGGAGAAAGTCTGAGTGGTTTGGATAAGGATCACACCAGCCACAACATTCCCTTAAGCCAAAGCCTAATCCAGAGTAAGGACCCTAACTCTTTGTAATTCTAGGTAGGCTGAGAGAAGTGAGGAAGCTGCAAAAAGTTGGAAGCTAGCAGAAGTTGGTTCATGAGGTTTAAGGAAAGAAGACATATCCATAACATGAAAGTCCAAGATAAAGCAGCAAGTGCTGATGTAGAAGTTGCAGCAAGTTTTCCAGATCCAGCTAACTTAATAATGAAGGTGGCTACACTAAACAATATATTTTTCAGTGTAGATTAAAAAGCCTTCAATTGGAAGAAGATGCCATCTAGGACATTCATAACTGCTATGCTTTTATAACCAATCTTTTCCCTCCTCACTTCCCTAACCTCCTCACTTGCCAAACCTAGTCTGTAATCCATATCTGTATTTTTTTTAATTTAAAGAATGTTATAGGGATCCCTGGGTGGCTCAGCAGTTTAGTGCCTGCCTTTGGCCCAGGGCACGATCCTGGGGTCCTGGGATCGAGTCCCGCGTTGGGCTCCCAGCGTGGAGCCTGCTTCTCCCTTCTCCCGTGTCTCTGCCTCTCTCTCTCTCTCTAATCAATCATTCAATCTTAAAAAAAAGAATGTTATAAAAATGTCATCATATGGTATGTAACCTTTGAGATTTTTAAAAAGATTTTATTTATTTATTCATGAGAGAGAAGCAGGGACACAGGCAGAGGGAGAAGCAGGCTCCATGCAGGGAGCCGATGTGGGACTCCATCCCAGGTCTCCAGGATCAGGCCCTGGCCTGAAGGTGGCGCTAAACCGCTGAGCCACCCAGGCTGCCCACCTTTGAGATTTTTTCATTCAGTATATTTCTCTTGAGATTTATCCAAGTTTTCTGTGCATTAGTAATTCACTTCTAGACGTAGACATTCCAAATGGTATAGTAACAATCCTCCTCAAAATCATCCCCTCCATAAAAGCTATTAAAACACTAGCAAAAACTCTTAAAATAAACTTACTAGAACTATGGAAAATAGCTAAAGGCCCACTACATTCTGAGAAGTGTTCATTCAAGAAAAATAAGTGAATCTTGATAAAAGCAGTAAGCCTTGTGACATTTTAACATGCCCTAATCTCATCCTTCTCTCCTTAGCTTTATGGGAGCCTTAAAATTCAACAGCTTCACAACTACAGTGCCTATAAAAAAAAATAGCAGTTTAGCAGCCACTGGAGGAGACATAATGGATTTGGAGATCCCTAAAAGCCCTATCCCCAGAGATTGCTTCTCCTGTGGCTCACCTAAAAGCTCCATTATCAGGACTTGTCTTTATTTGACCTATTTCAGAGTACACTTTGTGAAAATAGCTTGACATACAAGGCTTTTGAGAAAGAAGAAGAAAGAAAGAAAGAAAGAAAGAAAGAAAGAAAGAAAGAAAGAAAGAAAGAAAGAAAGAAAGAAAGAAAAAGAAAGAAGAAAGAAAGAAAGAAGGAAGGAAGGAAGGAAGGAAGGAAGGAAGGAAGAAAGAAAGAAAGAAAGAAAGAAAGAAAGAAAAGAAAGAAAGAAAGAAAGAAAGAAAGAAAGAAAGAAAAAGAAGAAAGAAAGATCAGTGACACGACTAAAGAAAAAAATAGATAAATTGGCTTTAGTTAAACTTTTGTGCTTCATATGATACCATCAATAAAATGCAAAGACAATGGAAAGAGAAAATATTGGCAAATTATATATATGATAAGAGACTTGTGTCTCTACTATATGTAAAGAACTCATAGAATTTAATAATAAAAATACAAACAATCCAATTAAAAATGGAGAAAGGACTTGTATAGACATTTCTCAAGAGAAGCTATATAAGTGACCAAAAAGCACGTGAAAAGATGGTTGATGTCAATAGTCATTAAAAGAAATGCAAATCAAAACCACTTCACACCCAAATGGATTGCTAGTGGCTGGCTCAGTGGAGCATGTGACTTGATCTCAGATTGTAGGTTTGAGCCCCACTTTGGGTGTGAAGATTACTTAAAAATAAGATCTTTTAAAAAAAGAACAAAATGAAATAAATAGCAACAAAAAACTGGAAAATAACAAGAGCTGGGAAGGATATGGAAAAAAATTAAATCCTTATAAGCTGCTGTTTCTAATATGGTGCAGTTGCTGGGGTACCTGGGTGGCTCAGTCAGTTTAGCATCCAACTCCTGATTCTGGCCGAAGTCATGATCTCAGGATCTTGAGATCAAGCCCCACATCAGGCTCATCATGGAGTCTGCCTGAGATTCTCTCCTTCTCCCTCTGTCCCTCTACCTGCTCATGCTCTCTCTCGCTCTCTTTCAAAAATAAATAAAATCTTTTTAAAAAGTTAAAATAGTGCAGTTGCTTTGGAAAACCATTTGGAGTTCCTCAAAAAAATTAAACACAGTTACCATATGATCAAACAATATTACTTTCAGGTATATACCCAAGAGAATTGAAAAAATATCCAGAAAAAAAAACTGGTACACAAATATTCATAGAAGCATTACTCAAAACTAACAAAAAGTAGAAAAAAATGCTCATTAAGTGATAAGTGGATGAAAATAATGCCAGAATCAACACCATGGAATATTATTTGGCCATAAGTAGGAATAGAGTTCTGATCCATGTTATGACGTGGATGAACCTTGAAAACATTATGTTAAGCAAAAGAAGCCAAGCACAGAGGACACATAATGTATGCTTTAAATGAAATATCCAGAATAGACAAAACTATGGAGACATAAAGGAGATTGGTGGTTACTGAGGACTTGGGGGCTGGGCATATGGAGGGTCGGGAGGAAATGAATATTCACTGTTAATAGATATGGAGTTTTGGGGGGACAATGAAAATATTTTGAAATGCATGGTGATTATTGTACAATATCTAAATAGTTTAGATATCTAGTTGTTTTTGTTTTTGTTTTAAGTAGGCCCCATGGCCAGCATAGAGCCCAACGTGGGGATTGAACTCATGACCCTGAGATTAAGAACTGAGCTTAACCAACTAAGCCACCCAGGGACTTCTAGATATCTAGTTTTTATACCATGGATGAATTAGTGAAAATAGTAAAAATGAGTAAATTGCAAACTTTAAAGGGATGAGTTTCATAGAGACTTTTGAGGAGGATGGTAGAATGGAGGGTCCTAGAACTCCCCTCATCATGAATACACCTAGAAAACACCCCCATCAGTATAAAAATAAACCAGAAAATTACCCCAAAACTGTCAGACTGGCAGAGCAGTCTCTCCACAGTAGAGAAAAGACCACACTGAAGAGAGTAGGAAAGGAAGAGATGTGGCCAGGAGCCACAGTCCCTGAGGGGGAGGGATGCCACTGGGTGAAATGAGGGGGAAGGAGCAGACCCCTACTAGGCACCCTGGGCATGGGGGGGCCCATACTAGAAAGACAAATCCCCATGCCATTCCTTTTCCTGTTCTCTCGTAGTCTAAATACACAGACACCTATGGGAGCCAGCACAGCACCAACTTTCTTCACTGAGCTTTGTAATGGTATGCCCTGCCACTACCCATGTTCTCCTACAGACCCTCACCCTCCATCCTAGTCTTGGCAAGAGGGTGGCTTCAAGGCCATACCCTCAAAATTTCAGCACTGACCATGCTAATTACATGCCTTGACCCTATGTTCTCCTGCAGACCTGCCCCCTCCAACTTGTCCTTGGCAGGAGTCAATCCAAAGCAATGCCACAAGTTTGGCACTGTGCAAACAGCCCCTTCAGGGGCCATCACCATTCCAAAGTGACTCCTACCTCAGGGAAAGGGGAGAAGATAACTACATATACCAGTCTAACTGAGGCCCCACTAGTGGGCTGGGGGCAGATATCTGGTCTGACTGCAGGCTACACACACCAACAAAAGCTTCTCAGAGCACAACACAGGGAGAGTACCCTGCAGTTCAATGCTACTGCAGCTTTGGCAAACATCTTGTCTGACTCAACAGAAGGCTAAGGCAACACCATAGTGGCCCACTAACAACACAAGGATGAAATCTTGCCCACAAAAGGCAAATAAAACCATTACAAATGACTAGCCTGAAGGCTGCTCAACCACAACAGTATTATGCATGCAACACACATAGGAGAAATTCCCTGAAACACCAGGTTCTGGTGAACAGAGGACATTGTACTCAGGTCACTACTGGATCTCTTTTTCATAAAGTCACTACTTGCAAGAGGAGGAGACATAGCTGACATTCCTAACACATAGAAACAGATACAGAGAATTTGATGAAATGAAGAGTATGTCCCAAATTAATGAACAGGACAAAATCACAAGAGAGTTAAATGAAACAGATAAATAATATGCCTGGTAGAGAAATACTTTTCCTGATAGAAAATTTAAAGTAATGGTCATAAATGTACTTACTGGACTTGAGAAAAGAGTGGAAGACCTCAGTGAGATCCTCCACAAAGACATAGAAAGCATAATAAAGAACCAGAGATGAAGAACTCAATAACTAAAGTTTAAAATACATTATGGAAAGCAATCAAACTGAACAGAAGAAAGAAAGAAGTAATAATAAAAGATGAAAATAGATTGAAAGAACTCAGTGACACCATCAAGCATAATAAGATTCACATTATAGGGATCCCAGAAGAAGAAACTAGAGAAGAGGGGGCAGAAAATGTATTTGAAGAAATAATAGCTGAAAACTTGCTGAATCTGGAGAAGGAAAAAAACTTCCAGATCCAGAAGCTGTAACACCCAACAAAAATCAACCCAGAGTAGGGGCACCTGGAAGCTTAGTGGTTGAGTGTCTGCCTTTGGCTCAGGGAAAAAAGAGTCCTGGGATCGAGTCCCACATCAGGCTCCTCACAGTGAGCCTGCTTCTCCCTCTGCCTGTGTCTCTGCCTCTGTGTGTGTGTGTGTCTCTCATGAATAAATAAATAAAATCTTTTTTTAAAAAAAGACACATAATAATTAAAATGGCAAAAAGTAGTGATAGAGAATTTTAAAACTAGCAAGAAAAAAGAAAATAGTTACATACAAGGGAAATCCCATAAAGCTAACAGCTGATTTATCAGTAGAAACATTGCATGCCAGAAAAAATGTAGCATGATATGTTCAAAGTGCTAAGAGAAAACAAACAAAAAACCTGCAACCAAGAATACTCTTATCTAGCAAGGCTATCATTCAGAATAGAGGAGAACTAAAGAGTTTCCCAGACAAACAAAAGTTAATAGAATTCATGACCGCTAAACCAGCCTATAAACATTGTTAAAGGAGACTCTTTGAGTGGACAAGAAAGATCATAAGCAAGAGTAAGAAAAATAGAAAGCACAAAGCTGTAAAAATAAGTATATCCATAAAAATTAGTCAAAGTTTCACAAAATAAAGATGTAAAGTATAATACCAAGTACCTAAAATGTGGAGGTTAAGGAATAAAAATTTAGTGCTTTTATTATAATGGGCTCAAACTTAAGCTACCATCAACTTAACATAGACTGCTATGTTTATAAGATGCTGTATATAAACCTAATGGTAATCAAAAGTCAAAAATCTAGAATAGATTTGCAAAATATAAAGAGAAGGGAATCCAAGTTTATGACTAAAGAAAGCCTGCAAACCATGATAGAAGAAAAAGATCTACAAAAACAAATAACAAAATGCCAATAAATACATACCTATCAATAATTACTTTGAATGTAAATGGTCTAAATACTCCAATCAAAAAGACAGAGTGATGGAAGGGATGAAAAATGAAGACCCACATGCTGCCTACAAGAGATTCACTTCAGCCTGGGTGGCTCAGTCAGTTAAGCGTCCAACTCTTGATTTCAGCTCAGGTCATGATCTCAGGATCATGGGATTGAGCCCCATATCAGGCTCCATGCTCATCAGAGAGTCTCCTTGTCCCTCTTCTTCTGTTCCTCCCTGCTCACGTTCTCTCTCTCTCTCATAAATAAATAAATAAATAATCAGTAAGTAAATAAATAAATAAATAAAATCTTTTAAAAAAGTGAACAGATGGAAAAGCATTTATCATGCAAATGGAAGTGAAAAGAAAGCCAGGATAGTAATACATATATCAACAAAACAGATAGTAAGACAAAGCCTGTAACAAGACAAAGAAAAATACTATGTAATTATAAAGGGAAGAATCCAACAAGAAGATGTAACAATTGTAAATATTTATGCACCCAAAATGAGAACACCCAAATACTTAAAACAGCTAAAAACAAACATAAAGTAGCTTAGAGTAATACCATATTAGTAGGAGACTTTAACACCCCACTTACATCAATGGATAGATAATCCAGACAGAAAATGAAAAAGAAAAGCAGTGACTTTGAATGACACATTGGACCACATGGATCTAACAGAGATATTCAGAACATTCCATCCTAAAACAGCAGAACACACATTTTTTTCAAGTGCACATGGAATATTCTCCAGACCTGATCACATATTAGGCCACAAAACAAGTCTCAACAAATGAAAAAAATTGAAGTCATACTATGCATTTTTTTCCAATGACACTATGAAACTAGAAATCAAACACGGGAAAAACTCTTGAAGGAACACAAATATATAGAGGTTAAATAACATGCTCCTAAAAGATGAATGAGTCAACAAAAAAAATCATAAACAGAATTATAAATACATAAAAGCAAATGAAAATGAAAACACAATGGCCCAGAATCTTTGGGATACAGCAAAAGCTGTCCTAAGAAAGAAGTTTATAGCAATACAGGCCAGTCAAGAAGCAAGAAAAATCTAACTGAACAAACCAACCTTATATCTACATGAGCTCGAAAAAGAAGAACAAATAAAACCCAAAATCAGTAGAAGGAAGGAAATAATAAAGATTGGAGAAATGAAATAGAAACTAAAATAAATAATAAAACAGATCAATGAAACCAGAAGCTGGTTCTCCGGAAAGATTAACAAAATTGATAAATATTTAGCCAGACTCATTAAAAAAAGAGAAGGTGGGAGCACCTGGGTGGCTCAGTAGGTTAAGTACTGACTCTTCATTTTGGCTCAGGTCATGATCTCAGTCATGAGGTCGAGCCTTATGTCAGGCTCTGCATTGGGCATAGAGATTTATTCTTTCTCTCTGTACCCCCCACCCCTGGATTATGCTCTCTCTCTCTCTAAAAAAAAAAATTAAAATTAAAATAAATAAAAATTAATTTTTTAAAATAGAAGACTCAAAATCAGAAATGAATGAGGAGAAATGACAATGGACACTAAAGAAATATAAAGGATTATAAGAGGTAATTATAATAAACTACATGCCAACAAATTGGATGAAATGGATAAATTCCTAGAAACATGTAACCTCTCAAAATTGTATCAGGAAAAAAATAGAAAATCTGAAAAGACTGATTTCCAGCAATTAAATTGAATCAGTAATCAAAAAGTTCCCAATAAACAAAAGTCTAGGGCCAGATGCCTTCACAGGTGAATTCTACCAAACATTTAAAGAAGAGTTAATACCTATTCCCAAACTATTCCCAAAATAGAAGGGGTAAGAAAGTTTCCAAATTGATTTTTTGAGGCCAGCATTACCCTCATACCAAAACCAGATAAAGATGCTAGAAAAAGAGAAACAGAGAGACAGAGAGAAAACTATAGGTACCAAAGGCCAATATCTCTGATGAACATGAACACAGATGTGAAAATCTTCATCAATATATTAGCAAAATGGGGCACCTGGGTAGCTCTGTCCCACTGAGTATCTGCCTTTGGTTTGGGTCATGATCTCAGGGTGCTGGGATCAGACCCTGCATCAGGCTCCACATTTAGTGCAGAACTTCCTTCTCCCTCTGCTCCTCCCTACTGCTCTTACTTTCTCTTGCTCTCTCTCAAATAAATAAATAAAATCTTTAAAAAGGAGAGAAAAAATGAGTGGGAAATATCAGAAAGGGAGACAGAACATGAAAGACTCCTAACTTTGGGAAACGAACTAGGGGTGGTGGAAGGGGAGGTGGGCGGGGGGTGGGGGTGACTGGGTGGTGGGCACTGAGGTGGGCACTTGATGGGATGAGCACTGGGTGTTATTCTATATGTCGGCAAAATGAACACCAATAAAAAATAAATTTATAAAAATAAATAAATAAATAAAGATACATTAACAAAATGAATCCAACAGGTCATTTAAAAAATCATTCACCACAATCATGTGGGATTTATTTCCCAGATTCACCTGTGGTTCAGTATTCACAAATCAGTCAACGTGGTGTATCTCATCAAAAAGAGAAATAAAAGCCATATGATCATTTCAATAGATATAGAATACTATCTGACAAAGAACAACATCCATTTATGATAAAAACCCTCAACAAAGTAGGTTTAGAGGGAACATACTGCAACCTAATAAAGACAATGTATGTATGACAAACCCACAGAAAACATCATAGTCAATGGTGAAAATCTGAGAGTTTTTCCCCTATGATTAGGAATATGACAAGCTTTTCCCCTATGATTTTTAGGAATATGACAAGCTTTTCCCCTATGATTAGGAATATGACTACTGGGCAGCCCCAGTGGCCCAGCGGTTTAGCGCTACCTTCAGCTCAGGGTGTGGTCCTGGAGTCCAGGATCGAGTCCTGCCTTGGGCTCCCTGCATGGAGCCTGCTTCTCCCTTTGCCTGTGTCTCTGCCTCTCTTTCTCTCTGTGTCTCTCATGAATAAATAAAATCTTAAAAAAAAAAAAAGGAATATGACTACTCTCACCACTTTTATTCAACATAGTACTGGAAGTCCTAGACATAGTAATCAGACAGCAAATTGGTAAGGAAAAATAAAACTTTCACTATTTGCAGATGAGAAGATACTATATAGAGAAAAACCCTAAAAACTACACCAAAACACCTCTAGAACCGATAAATTAATTCAATAAGGCCTCAGGATACAAAATCAATATACAAATCCATTGCATTTGTATACACTAATAATGAAGTAGCAGAAAGAGAAATTAAGAGAACAACCTTATTTACAATTGTACCAAAAATAATAAGATACATAAGGAATAAACTTAGCCATGAAGTGAAAAACTTGTGCTCTGAAAACTATAAAACACTGATGAAAGAAATTGAAGATGACACTAACAAATGGAAAGATATTCCATGTGCATGGATAAGGAGAAAAAATATCATTAAAATGTCCATTCTAGGGGCACCTGGATGGCTCAATTGGTTGAGCTTCTGCCCTCAGCTTGGGTCATGATCCCAGAGTCCTGAGATCAAGCCCCACATCAGACTCCCTGCTCAGCAGGGAGCCTGCTTCTCCTTCTTCCTCTGCCATTACCCCTGCTTGTGCTCTCTGGCTCTACCTATCTCTCATAAATTAATTAAATAACTAATGAATTAATTAAAATATTTTAAAGGGGATCCCTGGGTGGCTCAGCGGTTTAGCGCCTGCCTTTGGCCCAGGGCACGATCCTGGAGTCCCGGGATCAAGTCCCGCGTGGGGCTCCTGGCGTGGAGCCTGCTTCTCCCTCCTCCTGTGTCTCTGCCTCTCTTTCTCTATGTCTAAATAAATAAATAAATATTTAAAAAAAATAAAATCTTTTAAAAAATAAATAAAAACTTTCTAAAAAATATAATGTCCATTTTACACAAATCAATCTACATATTTAATCCAATTGCTATCAAAATACCAAGAGCATTTTTTCACAGAACTAGAACAAATAATCTTAAGATTCGTTTCCAACCACAAAAGACCCTGACTAGCCAAAGCAATCTGAAAGAAGAACGAAAATGAAAGTATCACAATCCCATATTTAAGATATACTACAAAGCTGAAGTAATCAAAACAGTATGTACTGGCATACAAATAGACATAGATCAATGGAACAGAATAGAGAACTCAGAAATAAATCTACACATTTACGGTCAATTAATATTTCACTGAAGAGGCAAAAATATTGCAACTGGAAAAAGTCTCTTCAATGAATGGGGTGGAAAAACTGGACAGCTATATGCGAAAGAATGAAACTGAACCATTTTCTTACACTATACACAAAATAAACTCAAAATAGATTAAAGACCTAAATGTGAGACCTGAAACCACAAAAATCTTAGAAAAGAGCACAGGAAGTAATTTCTCTGAGAGTTAAGACAGTGGAGTAGAAGGAGAACACTAGGCTTGCCTTGTCCCTCAAACACCTCTAGATAAATATCAAATCATTCTGAACACCCAAGAAATCGATCTGAGGACTGAGAAAACAAACTGCACAACTAGAGGGAGAAAAGAGGCCACATTGTGGAAGGCAGGAGGTGCAGAGACACAATTGGGGGAAGAAAAGAATCACAGGTGCCGCGGTGGAGAGGGAATCCTGGTCTCAGAGAGATGAGAGAGTGGCGCAGTGTGCCAGGGATTGCACAAGAAAAACACTTCCCCAGAACCGCTGATGGGGAAAACGAGAAGGGCTGATTATCGCCAAGTTTTACAAGCAGTGAAGTCAAAGACTGAAATTTTAGAAGTTCATGTCATCGCCTTGTCATAGCAGTCCTTCTGTGGAGAAGGAGGGGAGAGGCTCAGGCATGGACAGTGTGGTCTGAGGATCCCCTCAGTCACACTGGGAAAGACAGTTCCCCTTCTGGGAGTGCATTTGGCAGAGGTCCTCTCACGGGACAAAAGAGCCAGTAGGTGTCATTGCACTGCCTCATTCATTAGCATATGAGCAGAGACACTTGCTGAGGGCCACTAACCTGGATGCCAGCTTTTGGCTGCACTTTACCATAAACTCCAAGCCCCTGTGAGTTCATACAACTGCCCTCTGGGACAAATCACCACCCACCACAGTGCAGGGGGACCCCCCTCCAGAGGATCAGCATAGGTCTGGGCCAAGCAGGGTGCCTAAAGTTTGGAGTTTTGAAACTCAGCCTGTGTGCCTAAAATTTGGAGTTTTGAAACTCAGCGTGTGTGCCTGAGGTAAAACACAGAAGCACTGCGCCTCCAAGTGGGCAGACAGCTCAGACCCAGATAGGGCGAAGGCAAAGATCTGAGGGATGCATGGGAGATTGTTCATTCTTCTGTGGGCTTCCTGTACAGTGGAAGGCACAAACTCCCCTCTCCAGGATGAGATCTCCAGGATGAGAGACGTGCCTGATGCCATTTTCCCCCTGCCCAGCAGCACAGAGGGACTTTGGTGAACAGCACAGGACTCTCAGTGGAGGCTCAAGCCGCTTACACCAAGTTCTGCCCCCTATGCTCTGCAGGTGCTTTTTTTTTTTCTATAGCAAGTGTGCCTGAGAGCCAGAGCAGCAATGGGCCCCTTCCCAAAATGACAAGCTTAAACTCCTCCCACATGCACCAAGTCTACTAATTAAAGAGTTCTGTAATGCTTCAGCTCTAGTGGAAATAGATCTAGCCTCTTTTGGGTATCCCTGGGTGGCTCAGCAGTTTAGCACCTGCCTTCGGCCCAGGGCGTGATCCTGGAGTCCTGGGGATTGAGTCCCACATCAGGCTCCCTGCATGGAGCCTGCTTCTCCCTCTGCCTGTGTCTCTGCCTGTGTCTCTGCCTCTCTCTCTGTCTCTCTCTGTCTCTGTGTGTGTGTGTGTGTCTCTCATGAATAAATAAATAAAATCTTGAAGAAAAAAAAAAGATCTAGCCTCTTTTAACAAGCAGACCAAAATACCTAGTTAAAATTCACCATGCACTGAACAAGGTCAAACATTCCCCACTGCAGGCCAGGAGAAGCTGTGCAGAGGACTGACCTGAGGAGAAGAGCAGCTAAAACACGACAGAGTATAAACAGCATATACCAAAAACATTTCCTGAAGTGCCAGGTCCTGGACAATATATGACCTCTTCTTAATATACCCATTACTCTCAGGAACAGGAAACATAGCAGGCTTTCCTTATGCACAGAAGACAGGGACCTAACAAAATGCCAAGATGGAGGAATTTATCCCAAAAGAAAGAACAAGAAAAGGTCATGGCCAGGGATCTAATCAAAACAGATATGAGTAATATGCCTGAATCAAAATTTAAAACAACTATCATATATATACAAGCTGGGCTTGAGAAAGGCATAGAAGACACCAGGTAGTCACTTACTGTAGAGATAAAAGACCTAAAACCTAGTCAGGCTGAAATATAAAATGCTATAATCAAGATGTGAAACCAACTGGATGTAATGACCATAAGGAAGGAAGAAGGAATGGAATGAATAAGCAATATACAAGATAAAATTGTGGCGGGAAATGAAGCTGAAAGGAAGAGGAAAAGAAAAATATTGGGTCACGAAGGTAGACTTAAGGGACTCAGTGACTTCATAAAGTATAATAACATTCATATCATAGGTGTCCCCAAAGAAGAAGAGACAGAAAAGGGAAGAAAAGTTTTATTTGAGTGAATTATACTGAAAACTTCCCTAATCTGGAGAAAGAAACAGACACCCAAATCCAGGAGGCATGAAAAACTGCCATTAAATTCAACAAAAGCAGGCCAACACGAAGACATATCATAATAAAATTTCCAAAATACAGAGATAAGGAAAAGATACTGGAAGCAGCAAAGGAAAATAAATCTCTAATTTACAAGGGAGAACAAATAAGGTTAGCAGTAGACCTCTGCACAGAAATTTGGCAGTCCAGAAGAAAGTGGTATGATATATTCAATGTACTGAATAGGAAGATTTTCCAGCCAAAAATAGTTTATCCAGCAAAGTTGTCATTCAAAACAGAAGGAGAGACAAAGAGTTTCCCAGACAAACAAAAACTAAAGGAGTTCACGACCACTAAACCAGCCCTGCAAGAAATATTCAAGGGGAGTCTTTGAGTGGGAAAGAAAGATGAAAAGTCGCAAAGACTAGAAAGGAACAGAAACAATCTACAGGCACAGGAATTTTACAAGTAACACAATGGCACTAAACTCATATCTATCCATAATCACTCTGAATGTAAATGGACTAAATGCTCCAATCAAAGGACATAGGGTATAGGGATAGATTAAAACAACAACAACAACAACAACAAGACCCATCTATATGCTGTCTACAAGAGGCTCATCTTAGACCTAAGAACACCTGTATATTGAAAGTGAGGGGATGGAGAACCACTTATCATGCTATTGGACATCAAAAGAAAGCTAGAGTGCAAACTAAAGTTTGAACCAAAGACTGTAATGAGATAAAGAAGGACACTATATCAATAAAGGGGCCTACCCAACAAAAGATCTAACAATTATAAATATTTATGCCCCCAACTTGGGACCACCCAAATATATAAATCAATAAATATCAAACATAAACAAACTCCTTGATAATAACAACAATTATAGTAGGGCACTTTAGCACTCCACTCACAGCACTGGACAGATCATCTAAGCAGAAGATCAACAAGGAAACAAGGGCTTTGAATGACACACTGGACCAGATGGGCTTAACAGATATATTCAGAACATTCCATCCTAAAGCAGCAGAATACACATTCTTTACGAGTGCACATGTAACATTCTCCAGAATAGGTGGCATACAGGGTCACAAATCAGCCCTCAACAAGTACAAAGAGACTGAGATCATACCATGCATAGTTTCGACCACAATGCTATGAAACCTGAAGTCAACCACAAGAAAAAACTTGGAGAGACCACAAATACATGTAGGTGAAAGAACATCTTACTAAGGAATGAATGGGTTAGCCAGGAAATTAAGGAAGAAATAAAAGAATACATGGAAGCAAATGAAAATGAAAACATGACATTCCAAACCTTCTTGATGCAGCAAAAGCAGGGAATTGATCCCAATTACAATTGCACCAAAAACCATAAGATATCTAGGATTAAACCTAACCAAAGAGGTAAAATATCTGTATTCTGAAAACTATAGAACACTCATGAAAGAAACTGAGGAAGACACAAAGAAATGGAAAAACATTCCGTGCTTACGGTTTGGAAGAACAAATATTATTAAAATGTATATATTACCCAAAGCAATCTACACATTCAATGCAATCTCTATCAAAATAACACCAGCATTTTTTAAAACAGAGCTGTAATAAACTATTCTAAAATTTGTATGGAACCAGAAAAGACTCCAAATAGCCAAAGTAATGAAAAAAGAAAACTAAAGCTGGAGACTGCACAATTTCAGATTTCAGGCTATATTACAAAGTCATGATCATCAAGACAGTATGGTCTTGCCACAAAAATAGACACATAGATCAATGAACAGAATAGAGAATCCAGAAATAGACCCTCAATTCTATAGTCAACTTATCTTCGACAAAGCAGGAAAGACTATCCAATGGCAAAAAAGTGTCTTTAATAAATGGTGTTGGTAATATTGGACAGCCACGTGAAGAAGAATGAAACTGGACCACTTTCTTACACCATACACAAAAATAAATTAAAAATGAATGAATGACCAAAATGTGAGACAGGAACCCATCAAAATCCTAGAGGAGAACACAGGCAGCAACCTCTTTGACCTCAGCCACAGCGACTTCTTACTAGACGCATCTTCAGAGGCAAGGGAAACAAAAGCAAAACTGAAATATTGGGACTTCATCAAGATAAAAAGCTTCTGCACAGCGAAGGAAACAATCAACAAAACTAAAAGGCAACCTAGAGATATTTGCAAATGACATATCGGATAAAGGGCTAGTATCCAACTCGCTAGGTGCTTTCAAATGTCCTTTCACCTAACATTTTACTCAGTGATGACCTGCTCTCCCTCAATTTATCTGCTATATCTTATCTGCATTTAACAGTCTTCCTTCTGAAAAAAAAAGGGGGAGGCTAGTATCAAAAAATCTATAAAGAACTTATCAAACAACACCCCCCAAAACAACCTCCAGTCAAGAAATGGGGAGAAGACATGAACAGACATTCCTCCAAAGAAGACATACAAATGGCTAACGGACACATGAAAAATGCTCAACATTACTCAGCATCAGGGAAATACAAATCAAAACCACAATGAGATACCACCTCACACCTGTCAGAATGGCCAAAGTTAACAACTCAGGAAACAACAGACATTGGTGAGGATGTGGAGAAAGAGAAACCTTCTTATACTGTTAGTGGGAATGCAAACTGGAGTAGTGACCCTGCAAAACAGTATGGAGGTTCTTCAGAAAGCTAAAATAGAATTATCCTATGACCCAGCAATTGCACTACTAGGTATTTACCCAAAGGATACAAAAATAGTGATTCATGGGGGCAAATGCAGCCAATTGTTTTTAGCAGCAATGTCCGTAATAGCCAAAATATGGAAATAGCCCAGATGTCTTCAAATGATGAATGGATGAAGAAGATGTAGTATGTCTATACAATGGAATACTAGGCAGCATCAAAAAGAATGAAATCTTGCCATTTGCAATGACGTGGATGGAACTAGAGTGTATTATCCTAAGCAAAATAAGTCAGAGAAAGAAAAATACCACATGATTTCACTCATATGTGGAATTTAAGAAACAAAACAGATGAACATAGGGGAGAGGAAGGTAAAATAAGATAAAATCAGAGAGGGAGATAAACCATAAGAGTCTCTTAACTTTAGGGAATGAACTGAGGTTTGCTGGAGGGAAGGTGGGAGGGGGAAGAGAAAAATGTGTGACGGCGATAGGGAGGATTGTGATGAGCACCGGGTGTTATATGCAAGCAATGAATCACTAAATTCTACCTCTGAAACTAATGATACACTATATGTTAACCTACTTAAATTTAAATAAAATCTAAAAAAAAAAAGAGGAAAAAATGAAATGAGTTTCTTATAAACAATACATGGTTAGGTCATGTTTTTTTTTAGTCCACTCTGCTTATCCTTCTCTTTTGATTGGTATATTAAGACCATTTGCATTTAAGGTGATTATTGATATGCTAGCATTTTAGCCTCCCATTTTATTATTATTTTTCCTCTTTGTTTTCTCTCATTTTTGTTCCTCTCTTTCTCTTTTCTTGCCTTCTTGTGAGTTACCTGAACATTTTTGGGGATTCATCTGTATTTATTTGTAGTATTTTTGAGTGCATATATTTATGTTTTTTAGTGGTTGCTTCGGTATTAAAATATACGTAGGTGACTTATCACAATCTGCTACAATCAACATTTTGCCCTTTGAGCAAAGTGTGAAAACCTTACTTCCACTTAAGTCCCTTTACCTCCCCTACTTTTAATCATCATTATTTTCAATATCAGATGGTAGTACAAATTTTTCAATCATCAAATATGACTTACAAACACTATGGCTTATAAAATATAGCATTGTATAATTAATAACATACTTTTGTATGTATTCATATTTCTGGTCTTTCTGTTGTTCCATCTTACTTCCTAATACTAAAAGACACTTTCTTTTATCATTTCCTTTCTAGTCTTTAAGAATAAATCTGCTAGTAGCAGCAAATTCTTTTACTTTTCTTTATTTTATTTCTTTATTTTGCTGGTTGTGGGCTTTGCTGTTGATAGTTCTTTTATATTTACAAAGTGCTGTGCCACTTCCCTGCATTCTCCATTATTTCAGATGAGAGAGAAATCCACTGACGGATTGATATTGTCCTATAGGCAATCTGTCATTTCTTTCTGGCTTCTTTCAAGAGTTACTGTCTTCAGTTTCAAGAATTTTTTTCTAAAAAAAGATTTATCTATGTTATTTTAGAGAGAGAGACAGAGAGAGAGTATGTGTGTGTGTGTGTGTGTGTGTGTGTGTGTGTGTGTGTGTGTGAATTGGGGGAAAGGCAGAGGTAGAGAATCTTAAGCAGACACCTTTTTGAGTTTGGAGCCCAAGCTGGGCTCAATCTCATGACCCATGAGATCATGACCTGAGCCAAAATCAAGAATTGGATGTTCAAATGACTAAACCACCCAGGCACCCCTGGTTTCAAGAATTTTAACTATGGTGTGTCATAGAATGGATTTCTTTAGGTTTTTCCCTTTTGGGGTTTGCTCAGCTTCTTGAGTGTGTAACTTTGTGTATAAATATGGGAAATTATCAGCAATTATTTCTTCAAAACTTTTTTTGGTTCCAGTCTCTTCCTCCCCTCATGGGATTTAATGATATAAATATTGGCTATTTTGTTATTGCCCCACAGGTCCCTGAGGCTCTGTTCATTTTTTCTCCAGTTATTTTCCTGTTTTTCAGATTGGGTGAATTCTATTGATCTTTCCTGATGGACACTGATTATATCTTCTGTTATATCTACTATACTTTTGGGCCCAACCAGTAGAATAGTTGTTTTATTTCTGTTATTTTATTTTTCAATTTTATAATCTCCACTTGTTTTTTTTCTTATAACTTCAATCACTTTTCTAAGATTTGCTATTTTTTTCCCAGTCATTTTAAGAGACTTTATAATGACTTACAGAAGCAATTTAATTTCAACTTATGATACATGTATTTTGACTTTAGTTGATTATCTTATTCCAGTTGTGATGTTTTGGTTCTTGGTATGATTGATACCTGTTTGTCTACAATATTATTAGGCATTAATATTCATTGATAATATACTTCATACTTAAATATTGTATTATACACTACATATATCATTTAATTTAAAAGGGTTTTTTAAGGTTTTATTTATTTGATGGGCAGCCCAGGTGGCTCAGCGATTTATCGCCGCCTTCGACCCAGGGTGTGATCCTGGAGACCCTGGATCGAATCCCACATGGGGCTCCCTGCATGGAGCCTGCTTCTCCCTCTGCCTGTGTCTCTCATGAATAAATAAATAAATAAATAAATAAATAAATAAATAAATAAATAAATAAAATATTTTTTAAAAGATTTTATTTATTTGAAAGAGAGCAGGAGTGGTGTGGGGAAGGGCAGAGGGAGAGAGAAGCAGACTCCCCACTGAGCAGGGGCCCCAACGTGGAGCTTGATCCCAGGGTGCTCAGTTGGTTGAGCCACCCAGGTGCCTCCATTATTTCGTTTAATAAGATATGTGAAGATAAATTTTGCCAAAACTTTAACAATTTGGATTAAAAAAAAGAAATTCACAGATACTAGTGGAAAGGTGGAGAACTTGGAGGAAATATGAAAAGGTTAGGAATGGAGATGAGGGTCATACTGCCATTTGTTTTTTTCCTAGCATATATTAGATATTTTTTCTTTCTAGTTCTCTGCCATCTCATAAGAGATAAAGAGAAAAACCTCTCAATGCCTCTTTATAGTGTGACAAATGTGATTTATAACAGCATCATTATTTCAAAACTGAAAATGCTGTTTGGTCTTCTGGGAAAATAAATATATCAGAATTAACTTGTAGCTTTGGAGGTCAGTGTGTTGCTATAACAACCAGAAAAAATGGTGCAATAATAGCTCTCTCCCTCAAAGATAGGTAATTTACTAAAAGATGAGATCTGTAAATGCAGATGTTTGTTATATAAATGCAAACAAGCACCAAATGCATTCATTTATTTCTTCAATAATGAGCACCAACTCCATGTATGATGCAATGCTAGAAACAAGTGAAAAAAATAGACATGGCTCTGCTTTTGGTGGAGTGCATATTTTGGTGGAAGAGACAAAAATAAAGAATATATATATAGTATATATACTAAATATATATAGTATAGAATATATATATATATTAAATATTTCCAGCATGTGAGAAAAGCCTTATAGGAAATAAAACAATGGATCCTGATATTGGAGAAAGCAGAGAACTGCTGTTTTCTCTATATTCCTATATAGAATATGGATATATCATAAATAGTAACTTTAAGTGTATATTAGCTTTAGTAAAGTGAAGAAATAGAGAATAGATTCTGACAGTCTATTTATAAAAACTATGTAAGAAACAAAACTGCTAACTGAAGCATTATTATTATTGTAGCTCAAAATCTCCTCAAATTAGGTGGATTCAACATGAGAATAAGAGTTGTGTATTTCAAAAATAGGTATTTTCTTCATATCAAGCAATCATTCCTTTATTAGTAATAGGCAAAAGCTATCAACAAATCTAAATGTGTCCTTCAGTGGGTGAACAGTTAAACAAATTGTGGCACATACGTTCTATGAAATATTATTCAGCAAAAAAAAGGAAGTGAAGTAGCTTTTAAAAATTATAGCTTTATTGAGAGATAAATTCCAATACCATAAAACTCTTATTTATTTATTTATTTATTAAATTTTAATTCTGTATGACCAACACACAATGTTGTATTAGTTTCAGGTGTACAATATAGTGATTCAATAATGCTTTACATTACTCAGTGTTCATCATGTCATGATATATGTACTCTTAATCCCCTTCACCTACTTCACCCATCCTCTATCCACCTCCCTTCTTATCCATCTGTTTGTTTTCTATAGGTAAGAGTCTATTTTTTGGTTTGTCTCTTCCCCCACACATGTTCATCTGTTCTGTTTCTTAAATTTTACATATGAGTGAAGTCATTTGGTATTCATCTTTCTCTGTCTTATTTCACTTAACACTATACCCTCTAGGCCTATCCAAGTTGTTGAAAATGGCAAGATTTCATTCTTTATGGCTACGTAATATTCTATTATATATATATTCCAATATATATATACAAATATATATACATATATATATATATATATATATATATATCCCACCTCTTCTTTACTTCTTTATTTATTCATTTATTGATGGACAATTGAGTTGTTTCTGTAATTTGGCTATTGTAAATAATGCTGCTATAAACATAGGGATGCATCTATCTTTTCAAATAATGTTTTCATATTCTTTGGGTAAATATCCAGTAGTGGAACTGCTGGATCATATGGCATATTATTTTTCATTTCCTGAGGAACCTTTGTACTATTTTCAAGAGTGGCTGCACCAATTTACATTCTTACCAACAGTGCATGTGGGTTCCTTTTTCTCCACATCCTTGCCAAGACTTGTTATTTCCAGTGTTTTTGACTTTAGCCATTCTGACAGGCGTGAGGTGATATCTTATTTTGGTTTTGATTTGAATTTCCCAATGATGAGTAATGTTGAGTATCTTTTCATGTGTCAGCCATCTTTATGTCTTCTTTGGAGACATATTTTTTTATGTCTTTTTTTTATGTCTTCTTGGAGATATGTCTATTTTTAAAAATGGATTTTATTTTTTTATTTAATATCTTTGAGTACTTTTGAGTATCTTTGAGTACTCAACTTTGAGTTGAGTATCTTTTCATGTGTCAGCCATCTTTATGTCTTCTTTGGAGACATGTCTATTTTTGAGAGCTTGTTTGGAGGTTCTAGCAGGGGAGTGCAGCTACTCGTATACCCTTGACCGAAGAACGGTCCTCCTCTATCGGGGATGGTCGTCCTCTTGGACCGAGTGCGCAGCTTCGGGAGGGACGCACATGGAGCGGTGAGGGAGGAAGGGGACACCCGCCTAGCCAGCCAGATCAGCCGAATCAACCCTGGTGATCAATGGGGTGACAGATGTCGCAGCCAGATCGCCCTCACATCCTGAGACATGTCTATTTTTTAAAATGGATTTTATTTATTTATTTGAGAGAGAGAGCAGAGTCACAGAGGGAGCACAAGCTGGGGTGCGGGGGGAGGAGCAGAGGGATAGGGAGGATAAGGCTCTCTGCTGAGCAGGGAGCCCATTGCCAGGCTCAATCTCAGCACCCTGGGATCATGACCTGAACTGAAAGCAGATGCTTAACTGATTGAGTCCAATCTTCTGCATTTTAAAGCTGGATTTGCCTTGCTATTGTCATTTATTTCTGCTCTAATCTTTATTATTCCCCTTCTTCTGCTGGCTTTAGGTTTTCTTTGCTGTTCCTTTTCTAGCTTCTTAATGCATAGGGTTAAGTTGTATATTTGAGACTTTCTTGCTTCTTGAGGTAGGCTTGTATTGCTATATACTTCCCTCTTAGAACCACTTTTGCTGCATCTAGAAGGTTTGGAGTGTCATGTTTTCATTTTCATTTGCTTCCATGTATTCTTTTATTTCTTCCTTAATTTCCTGGCTAACCCATTCATTCCTTAGTAAGATGTTCTTTCACCTACATGTATTTGTGGTCTCCAAGTTTTTTCTTGTGGTTGACTTCAGGTTTCATAGCATTGTGGTCGAAACTATGCATGGTATGATCTCAGTCTCTTTGTACTTGTTGAGGGCTGATTTGTGACCCTGTATGCCACCTATTCTGGAGAATGTTACATGTGCACTCGTAAAGAATGTGTATTCTGCTGCTTTAGGATGGAATGTTCTGAATATATCTGTTAAGCCCATCTGGTCCAGTGTGTCATTCAAAGCCCTTGTTTCCTTGTTGATCTTCTGCTTAGATGATCTGTCCAGTGCTGTGAGTGGAGTGCTAAAGTGCCCTACTATAATTGTTGTTATTATCAAGGAGTTTGTTTATGTTTGATATTTATTGATTTATATATTTGGGTGGTCCCAAGTTGGGGGCATAAATATTTATAATTGTTAGATCTTTTGTTGGGTAGGCCCCTTTATTGATATAGTGTTCTTCTTCATCTCTTATTACAATCTTTGGTTTAAAATCTAGTTTGTTTAGTATAAGTATGGCTACTAGAGCTTTCTTTTGATGTCCATTAGCATGATAAATGGCTCTACAGCATTCTCCTTCACTTGTGAGGGAAAGTGAAGGTTCTTTCTCACCATCAACCTGGAGGTTTCTTTGGGTCTAAAATGAATCTCTTATAAGCAGCATGTAAACACGTCTTGTTTTTTATCCATTCCTATACCCAGTGTCTTTTGATTGGAGCATTTAATCCACTTATATTTGGATAGTACATTTACATATTCAATTTACATTCAGAGTCATTATTGAAAGATATGAATTTAGTGCCATTGTATTACCTATAAAGTCACTGTTCCTATAGATTGTTTCTGTTTCTTTCTAGTATTTGATACTTTTAGTCTTTCTTTCCCACTCAAAGTGTCCCCTTAAATATTTCTTGCGAGCTGATTTAGTGTTCACGAACTCTTAGTTTTGTTTGTCTGAGAAACGCTTTATCTCTCCTGTTCTAAATGACAGACTTCCTGGGTAAAGTATTCTTGGCTGCATATTTTCCCATTTAGTATGTTAAATATTTCCTTCTACTCCTTTCTCGCCTGCCAGGTTTAAATGGACAGGTATGCTGCTAACCTTATGTGTCTACCCTTTTGGGTTAAAGGCATTTTGTCCCTAGCTTCTTTCAGAACTCTCTCATTATCTATGTATTTTGCAAGTTTCACTATGATATGTCACAGTAAGAAACTCATTTCAAATTCAAAGACATAGATAGGTTAATATAAAAGCATATAAATACATATACTACATAAATACTAATTTTTAAAAAGGCATATGTGACTATATTAATATCTGAAATAGTAGATGGTAGTGCAAAGAAAATTACTAAGGTAGAATGAAATGATAAAAGGAAATATTACATAATAAAAATATCTACAAACTAGGAAGACATAATGATCTTAAATGTGTATACACCAAACAACTGAGCTTTAAAATACCATCTTTCGAATGAAACATAAGCTGACAAAAACTGACAGAATCAACCTCTTTGGAACTCTGGGATCTTAGCAAAATCTTACAACAACCAGGAAAGTACTTAGTGAAGAAAAAGACTGATAAACTTCAGCAAGAAATTATTATGTTAAAAAAAAAAAGAAATTATTATGTTCTTGTTTACCCACCTATCATCCCCATTCCTCATCTAAGTGGTGACTATGGAAATGACAGCTTGAAATCCAGGTGCACCTTGCTGGTGTGATGGGGGCAATATGGACCTTGTTCTGAAAAACTTGTAGTAATGCAGTTTGGTCTGCCTGGTGATCATCATAGAGGCTAACCTTTATTTTACCCCCACTTAACTGGAGCAAATATCCAAGAGACATGACAAAAACATTTAAAGGTATATGCCACTCATAGCGACCTGAGCCAAAAGACAGCAGAAGTAGAAAGCTTGGGAAGATGCAGAGCTTGAAAAGGAAGAGGCTGTGGAGGAAGATTCTTGAGGGATTAAGGGTTTTGAAGGGCTATTGTATATACCACGGAATACAAAGTTCAACACACATGCCCAGGGACAGCTGTTTAGTCAGAAAAGATTTGAGATAACCATTGTCTTGCACCTCTGGCTGATTGATTTTGGAGCTCCATACAAAAGGAGGTAAAGGCTAAGGCAAGTTGGTGTGGATTGAAGGAGTACACTAGCTTAGATTCAATCCAGAAAGATCAGTTGAGTATGGTTTTTCTTTTTCCTTTGGAATCAGGTATTTGAGGAAATATGTCAGCCTTCCTGGCTGACTGAGACTTCAGAGACCACACATGACACCAAACACAGCCTTTGCAAAGATGGTTTGGAAAAAATCACTAAACAAGAAAGACAACTGCTCATCTCAACAATCAACAACAGAAGACCATGGGAAAAAGGAGATTCTGATTTTGAGAATTACCACATTATAATTTTCAAAATGTTTGGTTTTCAACAAAAAATTACAAGGCACAAAAAGAATACAAACAGGTCCATTTGCATGAAAAAAATTGACATAAACTATCCCTGAGGAAACCGAGACACTGGACAAAGACTTTAAGACAACTATCTTAAGTGTGTTCACAGAAAGAAACCATAGACAAAGATTTAAATGAAACCTGGAAAACAAATGTGAATAAAATGAAAATATCAATAAAGGTATAGAGATTATAAGATAAAACCAAATAGAAATTCTGGAGCTGACAAGTAAAATAATTCAAATGAAAAAGTCACTATAAGATTTTAACAGCAGATTTGAGAAGGCAGAAAAAAAGAACCAGTAAACTTGAAGAGAAGACTATTGAAATAACATATTCTGAAGAGAAGAAAAAGGAATAAAAATTAACATAACCCAAATGATCTTTGCAACATCATAAAGAATACCAATATTCGGGGGATCCCTGGGTGGCTCAGCGGTTTAGCACCTGCCTTCTGCCCAAGGCGTGATCCTGGAGTCCCGGGATCGAGTCCCACATCAGGCTCCCTGCATGAAGCCTGCTTCTCCCTCTGCCTGTGTCTCTGCCTCTCTCTCTCTCTGTGTCTCTCATGAATAAATATATAAAATCTTTAAAAAAAAATACCAATATTCTCTGGGAGTTCCAGACAGAGTTGAGAGAGGGAGAGAAAAGGGGACAGAAAAATACTTGAGGAAAAAATGGCCAAAAAGTTTCCAACTTTGATGAAAGACCAAATCTACACATCCAAGAAACTTAATGGACTTCACATAGGATTAACTCAAAGAAATTGACACTGAGATTCACAGTCAAAACTTTGAAAGACAAAGACAAAGAGAAATTTGAAAGTAGCAACAGAGAAGCAACTTGTCACATACAAGGGATTCTCAATACAATTAATAGGCAATTTGTTATCAGAAACCATGGAGCCCAGAAGGCAGCAGGATAACATATTTTCAATCTGAAAGGGGGAAATAATTGTCACCTGATAATTCTCTACCTTGAAAAACTTGCTTTCAAAAACGAAAGAGAGGAGCACCTGGGTGGAGCAGTTAAGTGACTGACTCTTGATTTTGCTGGGCTGGGATCTCCGGGTGGTGGGATCAAGCTCCATGTCCAGTTCCACACTCAGTGTGGAGTGTTCTTAGGGTTTGTCTCTCCCACTGCCCCATGCTCCCCACTCTCCCTCTCTCTCTCTTTCAAATAAATCAATAAATCTTTTCAAAAATGTGAGAGAAATTAAGACATTCACAGATAAACAAAAGCTGAAGGCATTAGTTGCTAGTACACCTACCCTACACGAGATGCTAAAGGGAATCTTTATGGCTGAACTGAAAGGACACTAGATGGTAACTTGAAGTCATACCAAAAAATAAAGAACTCTGGTAAAGACAGTTACAGAGGTAAATAAAAAACCAGTATTATTGTATTCTGTTAATGGTTTGTAACACCTTCTTTCCTCCTATATTATTTAAAGCATATGCAAAAACCAATAATTATAAATCTATGCTGATAGACATGCAATATGTAAAGATGCAATTTGGGACTATAACAACACAGAGGACAGAGCTGTATAGGAACAGAGTTTCTGTATGCTTTTGAAACCAAATTGGTATCAATTCAAACTTGATTGTTATAAATTTAGCACAGTAATTGTAATTACCAGAAGGGGTGTATGAGTGGCTCAGTCAGTTGAACATCTGCCTCAGCTCAGGTTCTGACCCCGGGGTCCTGAGATCCAAAGGCATAGGGCTTCCTGCTCAGTGGGGAGCATCCTTTTCCTCTGCCTGCCACTCCCCCTGCTTGTGTTCTCTCTCTCTCCCTTTCTGTGTCAAATAAAAAAATAAAATCTTTTTAAAAATGTAATCACTAGGATAAATAGATGGAAAATAACTACAAAATAAACAAAAAAGAAATTGAGGGAGAAATAAAAATTTTATATTAAAAAACAAACACAAAAGAAGGCTGTATTTAAGGCTCACAAAGTGAACAATAAAAAAAGCTCATAGAAAATAGCAAAATAGCAGAAGGAAATGCTACCTTATTAGTACTTTAAATGTAAAGAGACTGAACTCAGCATTAGAAGACAGATTGACAGAATAGATTAAAAAATTAATAATTAAATTATATAATGTCTACAAGAAACTCATTTTGGATACAAAGACAAATACATTAAAAGTTAAAGAGTGGGAAAAAAGTATTCCATGCAAATAATAACCAAAGTCGAGCAGGAGTGGCAATACTAATAGAAAACAAAATATATTTTAAGTAAAAAATTACTACAGGAGGGGTACCTGGGTGGCTCAACAGTTGAGTGCCTGCCTTTGGCTCAGGTCGTGATCCTAGGGTTCTGGGATCGAGTCCCCCATTGGACTCCCTGCATGGAGCCTCCTTCTCCCTCTGCCTATGTCTCTGCCTCTTTCTCTGTGTATCTCATGAATAAATAAATTAATTCATTTTTTAAAATTAATACAGGAGAAAAAGAAGAATATTATATATTGCAGAAGGGGTTAATTCATTAGGAAGATACAATTTAAAAAATATGCACCAGTAGCAGAGCCTCATCATTTATGAAGCAAACATTAAAAGGGAGATTTAAAGGAAAAAACAAAAACAAAAAAATAATAAAAGGGAGATTTAAAGGGAGAAATAATCAATTCTACATAATCACTTGAGACTTCAATAATTCAGTTTTAATAATGGATAAAGCATCTAGATAAAAGGTCTAGAAATAAATAAAGGTTTTGGAGCACCTGGGTTGCTCAATTGGTTAAGCATCAGATCCTTGATTTTTGGCGCAAGTCATGATCTCATGGTCGTGGGATCGAGCCCCAGGCTGGGCTCCATGCTCAGCAGGGGGTCTGCTTGAAAATCTCTCTCCTTCTCTCTCTCTTAAGATAAAGAAATCTTTAATAAATAAGTAGAGGTCTCAAACAACACTAAAAATCAATTAAACCTAACATACATATGAAACACTACACTCACCATAGCAGAATATACATTGTTATCAAATATACATGGAACATTCTCCAGAATAGATATTTTAGGACACAAGTTATACAAAGCATTTTGTCTGAACACCATGGAATGAAGCTAGGCATCAAATACAGAAGTAAAACTGGAAAATTCACAAATGTGTGGAAATTAAACAACACTTTTTAAAATAATCAATGGGCCAGAGAAGAAATTGACAAGGTTAATATGAAGATACTTGCACATGAGTTAAAACTAAAACACATGGGATATGCAAAAGCAGTGCTCAGAGTGACATTTATAGTTATAATTGTCTACATTAAAAAATAAGAAAGATCACAAATCAGAAAACTAACTCTACAATTTAGAGAATTGGAAAGTAAACAGAAAATATTAAGTAATGAAGAAACAAAAAAAGATTAGAGTGAAGATACATGAAATAGAGAGCAGAAAAACAATAGAGAATATTAAAAAAAACACAAAGTTGGTTCTTGAAAAGGTCAGGAAAATTGACAACCTTTTAGGTAGACTGACTAAGCAAAAAGGGAAATGACACAAATAACTAAAACTAGAAATAAAAATGAGAACATCACTACTGATTTACAGAATTGAAAAGGATTATAAAAGAATAATATGAACAATCACACACCAAGATATTAGATAATCTAGATGAAATGGACAAATGACCAAACTGACCCAAGAAGAAAGAGAAAGCTTGAACAGATCTATAACAACTAATGGGATTGAATCTGTAATTTTCAAAAATCATCCAAAAAGAAAGATGTAAAACCAGATGGCTTCACTGGCAAATTCTACCAACATTTAAGAATTGACACCAATCCGGGATCCCTGGGTGGCGCAGCGGTTTGGCGCCTGCCTTTGGCCCAGGGCGCGATCCTGGAGACCCGGGATCGAATCCCACATCGGGCTCCCGGTGCATGGAGCCTGCTTCTCCCTCTGCCTGAGTCTCTGCCTCTCTCTCTCTCTCTCTCTCTGTGACTATCATAAATAAATAAAAATTAAAAAAAAAAAAAAAGAATTGACACCAATCCTTCTCAAATTCTTTCAAATAATAGAAGAGATGGAAACACTTTCCAATTCATTCCATGAGGCAGGCATTACTCAAATATTGTAGCCAAAGACACCACAAGAAGAGAAAACTAAAGAACATTTCTCTTATGGGTATAGATGGGAAAAGCCTCAGAAAACATACTAATAAATCAAATCAAACAGCATGTTAAAAGGATTATACACCATGACCAAGTGGGATTTATCTCAGGAATGCAAGGGTGATTATTCTAGGAAAGTCAGTATAATGCATCACATTATTAGAACAAAGGGGAGAAAAAACCCGCACTATCATTTTAATAGAAACAGAAAAAACAAAACAAAACAAAAACAGTGAGTGAGCAATGTTAGGACACAGATATGGCCCTGACAAACAAGAGGGCTCTCTGACTGAGCTGGCACCTTGATCTTGGACTTCTAAGCTTCTAGAACTGTGAGAAATAAATGTCTGCTGTTTAAATCACCCAGTCTATGGTATTTTGTTATAGCAGTCAAGCAAACTAATACAGCTATAAATCACAGTCATTGGTGAAAAACCAAAAGCTTTCCCCCTAAAAATCAGGAACAAGGCAAAGATGCCCTCCTTTACCACTAAAAATTCAACATTGTACTGGGAGTTGTAGTTAGCGCTGTTAGGCAGGAGGAAAGGCATCCAAATTAGAAAGAATAAATAAACTAACTTTTTGCGTATTAAATGATTGAATATTGAAAAATCCCAAAGAGGAGCACCTGGGTGACTCAGTGGTTGAGCATCTGCCTTTGGCTCAGGGCGTGATCCCAGGGTCCTGGGATGGAATCCAGGAATAGGCTCCCTGCAGGGAGCCTGCTTCTCCCTCTGCCTATGTCTCTGCCTCTTTCTGTGTGTCTCTCATGAATAAATAAATAAAATCTTAAAAAAAAAAAAAAAAAGAAAGAATCTCCAAGAACTATGGGACAACTACAAAAGGCGTAATGTACACGTAATGGATTTAATCCTTTGTTATGCTTTGTAATCCTTTTCTAGTTAATCATGTATGGATCCAACTTCATTCTTTTATGTGTGGTTATGTATTTTCCAACACCAATTACTGAAGAGATATGGATTCGGCCTTTATCAAAGATTAGTTGGCCATATATGCAGGGGTTCATGTCTGGGCTCTCGATTCTGTTCCAGTAACTTATCTGTCTTTATGCCAGCACCATAGCGTTGTGATACACAACTGACCCTTGAATAACAGGTCTGAGATGCACAGGTCCACTTATACCCAGAATTTTTAAAATAAATACAATATTGTAAATACATTTTCTTATCCTTGTGATTTTTTTAAATAACATTTTCCTTTCTCTAGCTTACTTTATTGTAAGGATACAGTAAATAATATACATAACATACAAAATGTGTGTTAAGTGCCCGTTTATGTTATGGGTATGGCTTCCAGTCAACAGTAGGCTATTAGTCGTTAAGTTTTGGGAGATGCAAAAGTTATACTTGGATTTTGACTGCACCAGGCGACGGCACCCCTAACCTCTGTGTTGTTCAAGGGCCAACTGTGTTTAAATTCAGGAAATGTGATGCCTGCGACTGTTTTCTTCTTTTTCAAGATCGCTCTATTTGGGGTCTTTTGTGGTCCCATGCAAATTTTATGATTGTTTTTTTCTATTTCTGTGAAAAATGTCATTGGAATTTTGATAGAGATTGCTTTGAACATATAGATTGCTTTGGGTAGTATACACATTTTAACAATATTAATGCTTCTAATTCCTGAACGTAGAATATTTTTCCATTTATTTGTGCCTACTCTAATTTTTTTGATCCATGTCTTATACCTTTCCATGTACAGATCTTTTACCTTCCTGTTTAAATCTCTTCCTAAGTATTTTATTGTTTTTGATGCTATTTTGAATGAGACTGTTTCCTTAATTGCATTTTTAAATAGCTTGTTGTTAGTATATAGACATACAATTGTGACTTATTTTTTTTAACTTTTTAAAAAAGATTTTATTTATTTGAGAGCGGGAGAGAGAGAGAGAGAGAGCGTGAGTAGGGAGAGGGAGGAAGGGGAGTAGCAGACTCTCTGCTAAGCAAGGAGCCCAATGCAGGGCCTGACCCCAAACCCTGGGATCATGACCTGAGCCAAAGCAGACACTTAACCAACTGAGCCACCCAGGCACCTCACAACTGTTTTTTTACAACTGACTTTTGTATGTTGATTTTGAATCTTGAAACTTAATCGAATTTGGTGGTTATTTCTAACAGTTTTAGGTGGAGTCTTTAGGGTTTTCTATATGTAGGATCATGTCATCTGAAAACACAAGCAATTTTACATCTTCCCTTCTGATGTGGATGCCTTTTACTAAGCCAATGTGAATGGCTAATTGCTCTGGCTAGAACTTCCAGTATTATGTTGAACAGAAGTGATAAGTGTAGGCACTCTGTTTTGTTCCTGATCTCACGTAAAAAGCATTCAGCTTTTCAGCTGTGGGCTCATCATATGTGGCTTTTATTATGTTCAGGAGCATTCCTTCTATACTAAATCTGTTGAAAAAAAAATTTATCATGAAAGGATATTGGATTCTATTAAAAATTTTTAATATTGAGATGATCATATAATTTTAATCCTTCATTTTGTTAATGCATCACATCATTTTTATTGATAATTCCCAGTTAATTATAATGTATCATCTATTTAATGTGCTTTGAATACAGTGTGCTAGTATTTTTTTAAGTATAGTTGACACAATGTTACATTTGTCTTAGGCATACAACATAGTGCTTTCACAACTCAGTACGTTATGCTGTGGTGTGCCATCATTTTGTTGAGGGTTTTTGAACCTATGTTCATCAGAGATATTGGTCTGTAATTTTCCTTTCTTATAGTATCCTTATCTGGCTTTGGTATGAGAGTAAAGATGACCTCATAAAATGAGTTTGGGAATATTCTCTCCTCTTCAATGCTTGAAAGAGTTTATGAAAAATTGGCATCAATTCTTTTAATGTTTTGTAGAATTTACCGATGAAGCCATCTGGATGTGGGTTTTCTTCATTGGAAGGTTTTTGATTACCGCTTCAGTCTCCTTAACTGTTATTATTCTGTTCAGATTTTATTTTTCTTCCTGATTCAGTCATAAGCTCTATGTCATAGGTTCAGTCACAGGTCTTATGTTCTAGGAATGTGTCCATTTCTTCTAGGTTATCTAATTTGCTGACTTATAATTGTTCGCAGTAGTTTCTGATGATCCTTAGTTTTTCTGTATTATTAGCTGCATTATCTCCTTTTTCATTTCTGATTTTATTTACCTGAGTCTTCTCTCTTTTTTATCCTAGTAGTCTAGCTAAAGAGTCATCAGTTGTTTCTTTTTCTTTTTCTTTTTTTAAGGATTTTATTGAGAGAGAGCAAAAGAAAGAGCACAAGTGGGGTGAGGGGCAGAGAGAGAAGCAGACTCCCCATTGAGCAGGGAGCCTAATGTAGATCTCGATCCCAGGACTCAATTCCAGAGCCTAAGGCAGATGTTTAACTGAGCTATCAGATGCCTAGCATTCTGTTTCTTTTAAAAGCCCAGCTCTTAATTTTGTTGATCCTTTCTATTGTTTTTCTCAACTCCATTTCATTTATTTCTGCTCTGATCACTGTTGTTTCCTTACTTGGCTGTCTTGGGGTTAGTTTGGTTTTTACCTAGTTCCTGAGATGTAAATTTAGGTTGTTTATGTGAGATCTTTCTTTTTTCTTAATGTAGGCATTTATTTGTATAAATTTCCCTGTAAGAACTTCTTGTCCTGTATCCCATAAATTTTGGTGTTGTGTTTTCATTTTTTGTGGGTCTCAAACTATTTTTGGATTCCTCTTTTGATTGATTCTTTGACCTATTAGCTGTTCAGAAGTGTATTGTTTATATTTGAGAACTCACAAATTATTGTTCTATTACCGATTTCTTGTTTTATATTTTAACATCCTACCTATCCTGGAGATATGAGAAGAATGTTCCTTCTGCTGCTACTGGATAGGATGTTTGTACATGTCTGTTACATCTATTTGGTTAATGGTATTGTTCAACTTTGCTGATTCCTTATTTATTTTCTGTCTGGATGATGTATCCATTGTTGACCACGGAGTATTTTATGACCCATACAGTTACATTATTGAATGCTTTTATTTCTTTGTTTCCTTTAACTGCTCTACAACTTCTAGTATTGGGCTGAATAAAAGCCTCTCAGAGTGGGCATTCTTGTGTTGTTCCTGATCTTAGAGGTAAAGCTTTCGATCTTTCACTGTTGAGTCTGGTGTTAGCTGTGAATTTGTCATATATGACATTTATTATGTTGAGATACATTTCTTCTACACCCAATTTGTTAAACATTTTTATCATGAAAGGATGTTATATTTTGTCAAATGCATTTTCTGCATCTGTTGATATGATCATACAATTTGCATCCTTCAATCTATTAATGTAGTGTATCACATTTACTGATTTGCAAATGTTGAACCATCCCTTGCTTTTAGGGATAAATTCCAGTTACTCTTGGTGTATGATTCTTTTAATGTGCTGTTGAATTCAGTTTGCTAATATTTTGTTGAGCATCTTTATTCATTGGGAATATTGGTCTGCAGTTCTCTTTTGTTGTCGTGTACTTATCTGGCTTTGATATTAGGATAATACTGTTCTCATAAATGAGTTTGGAAGTATTCCTTTTTCTTCAATTTTGTGGAACTTTGAGAAGGAATAGAATTAATTGTTCTTTAAATGTTTGATAGAATTCACCGGTAAAGCCATTTAGTCCTGAGCTTTCTGTATTGGAATGTTTCTGATTACAGACTTGATCTCATTACTTGGTATTGGTCTGTTCAGATTTTGTACTGCTTCCTGATTCAGTCTTGGTGGGTTGTGTTTTTAGGAATTTATCCAATTCTTCTAGATGATTCCATTGTTGACATATAATTGTTCATAGTGGTCTCTTAATAATCCTATGAATTTTTTTCCTCTTTCTTAATATCAGTGGTAATGTCTCCTCTTTCCATTTTATTTGTTTGAGTATTCTGCTTTTTTCTTAATTAAACTAGCTAAAGTTTTGTTATGCTCATCATTTATTTATCATTTTGAATTCTATAAGTTTGAAAAAGCAACTCTTAGTTTCATTGATTTTTTCTATTGTTTTTCCGATCTCTATTTCATTTGTTTCCACTAATACCATTGTTATTTCCTTCCTTCTTCTAATTTTAGGTTTAGTTTGTTCCTCTTTTTTTAGTTCATAGAGTCGTGAAGTTAGGTAGTATTTGAGATCTTGCTATTTTCTTAAAATATGCATTTAATGCTGTAAATATCCATGTTAGAACTGTTCTTACAATGTCCCACATGCTGTGTTGTGTTTCTAGGTTCATTTGTTTTGAGAAATGTTTTTATTTATTTATTTATTTTTTCTTTGACCCATTCACTGTTCAGGAGTGTGTTACCAAGTTTCCACTTGCTTGAAAATATCCAGTTTTCCTTTTGTTGCTGATTTCTAGTTTCATACCATTGTTGTAAAAAAAAAAAAAAAGATATTTGGTGTGATTTCAATCTTCTTAAATTTGCTAATATTATTTTGTAGCCTATTGATGTGATTTGTCCTGGAGAATGTTCCATGTGTACTTAAGAAGAATGTGTCTTCTGCTTCCTGGATGGAATGTTCTATAAACGTGTTGGATCCATTTGGTCTAAAGTGGTTCAAGTCCAATATTCTCTTGTTGATTTTCTGTCTGAATTATCTGTCGATTGCTGAAAGCATAGTATTGTAGTCCTCTACTATTATTGTATTTAGGTTTTCCCTTAGATCTTATAGTATTTGCTTAATACATTTAGATGTTCCTATTCTTGGTGTGCATATTTACAATCATTACATGTTCTTGATGAATAGGCTCCTATATCATTATATAAATATCTCCATTGTCTCTTGTTACCATTTTTGGCTTAAAGTCTATTTTCTCTAAAGTAAGTATAATGATCCCTGATCGGTGTTTTGGGTTCCACTTTATTCCCCCATCTCTTCATTGTGAGCTTATGGATGTTCTTAAATCTGAATTGAGTCTTTGGAGGTGGCAGATAGATGGCTTTTTTTTTTTTTTTCATTAACCCACCCAATCATTCTATGCTCTTTTTTTGCTGTGCAGCTTTTTATCTTGATTAAGTCCCAATAATTCATTTTTTGCTTTTGTTTCCCTTGCCTTCATAGATGTATCTTGCAAGAAGTTGCTGTGGCCAAGTTCAAAAAGGGTGTTGCCTGTGTTCTCCTCTAGGATTTTGATGGATTCTTGTCTCACATTTAGATCTTTCATCCATTTTGAGTTTATTTTTGTGTAAGGTGTAAGAGAATGGTCTAGTTTCATTCTTCTTCATGTGGCTGTCCAATTTTCCCAGCACCATTTATTGAAGAGGCTGTCTTTTCCAGTGGATAGTCTTTCCTGCTTTGTCCAATATTAGTTGACCATTGAGTTGAGGGTCCACTTCTGGATTTTCTATTATGTTCCATTGATCTATGTGTCTGTTTTTGTGCCAGTACCACACTGTCTTGATGAGAACAGCTTTGTAGTACAACCTGAAATCTGGCATTGTGATGCCCCAGCTCTGTTCATTCTATGCCTTTTGATTAGTGAACAGTCCATTTAATATTTAATTATTGGTATGTAGGGACTTATTAATAACATCTTTTTAGTTGCCTTCATTCTTTTTTATAACTAAATACTCTTCCATTGTATATACAGATACCACCTCTTTTTTTATCCATTCATCTATTGATGGACACATGAGTTGCTCCCATATCTTGGCTACTATAAATATTGCTACAATAAACAACATAGGGATTAAATTAGTGCTTTTGTTTTCTTTGGATAAATACCCAGTACTGGCATTACTGGATCATTTGGTATTTCTATTTTTAACTTTTGATTACCCCCCTGCCCCGTACTGTTTTCCACAGTTGCTGCACTTTGTATTCCCACCAACAATGCATGAGGGATCCTTTTTCTCTACATCCTCCCAACACTTGTTTCTTGTGTTTTTTATCTTAGCCATTCTGACAGGTATGAGGTAATATCTCATTATTGTTTTGATTTGCATTTTCTTGATATTAATGATACCCTTTCATATGTCTGATCACCTGTTTGTCTTCTCTGGGAAAATATCTATTCATGTCCTCTGCCCATTTTTTAAATAGGATTGGGTTTTTTGGTGTTGTATTGTGTACATTCTTTATGTATTTTGGATATTAACCCCTTATCACATATATCATTTGCTTTAAAAAAAATATTTTATTTATTTATTTTGAGGGAAAAAGGGAGCATGAGCAGGAGGGGGAGCAGAGGAATAAGCAGGGGGCAAAGCAGAGAGTCCAATGTGGGGCTTGATCCCAGGACCCCCTGGACCATGACCGCTCTGGTGCCCCAGATATATCATTTGCAATTATATTCTCCCATTCAGTAGGTTGGTTTTTTTGTTTGTTTGTTTGTTTGTTTGTTTTGTTTTGTTTTATCGATGGTTTCCTTTGCTGTGAAAAAGCTTTGCTTTTTCTTTTTGATGTAGTCCCAATAGTTTATGTTTCCTTTGGCAGTGGAGACACATTTAGAAAAATGTTTCTATAGGTAATGTCAAATAAATTACTGCCTATGGATTCTTCTAGGAATTTTATGATTTCAGGTCTCACATTTAGATCTTCAATCTATTTTGAGGTTTTTTTGTTTTTGGTTTTGGGTTTTTTTGTTTGTTTGTTTGTTTGTTTTGGTATGGTGTAAGAATGGAATATGGTATATGGTGTCCAGTTTCATCTTTTTTTGTATGTACTTGTTCAGTTTTCTCAACATTTGTTGAAGAAACTATATTTTTCCCATTGTATATTCTTGCTTCCTTTGCCATAGATTAATTGGTCATAAAAGTATGGGTTTATTTCTCGACTCTCTACTCAGTTTTCTGTTGATCTATGTGTCTATTTTTGTGTCAGTTCCATACTGTTTTGATTACTACAGCTTTTTAGTATACCTTGAAATATGGGATTGTGGTACCTTCTGTTTTGTTCTTTTTTCATATTGCTGTGGCTATTCACAGTGTTTTGTGGTTCCATACAAATTTTAAGATTATTTGTTCTAGTACTCTGAAAAATGCTGTTGGTGTTTTAATAGGAGTTGCATTAAATCTCTAGATTGCTTTGAGTAGTATGGATATTTTAACAATATTGGGTCTCACAATCCATGAGCATTAGAATATCTTACTATTTGTGTCATCTTCAATTTTTTTCATCAATATTTTATAGTTTTTGGAGTACAGGTCTTTTACCTCCTTGATTAAGTTTATTCCTATGTATTTTATTATTTTTGGTGCAATTGTAAATGGGATTGTTCTCTCAATTTCTCTTTCTGGCACTTTATTTTTAGTGTACAGAAATGCAACACGTTTCTGCATATTAATTTTGTATCCTCAAACTTTACTGAATTTATTTACTAGTTCTAAGTAGTGTTTTTTGTGGAGTCTTTAGGGATTTCTATAAATAGTATCATGTCATCTGCAAATAGTGGCAGTTTTATTTCTTCCTCATAAATTTGGATGCCTTTTACTTCCTTTTATTGTCTGATTGCTGTGGCTAGGACTTCCAGTACTATGTTGAATAAAAGTAGTGAGAGCGAACATCCTTGTTACATTCCTGACCTTAGAAGAGAAGCTCTCAGTATTTTTTACCATTGAGCATAATTTTAGCTGTGGGTGTACTTGTATGTCCTTTATTATGTTGAGATATATCCCCTCTAAATCTACTTTGTTGAGTTTTCATCATGAATAGATGTTATACTTTGTCAAATGCTTTCTGCAACTCTGTTACTATTGAAATGATCACATGATTTTTATCCTTTCTCTTGTTAGGGTGATGTATCCTGTCAATTCATTTATGAATATTGAACCATCTTGCATCACTGGAATAAATCCCATTTTTAAAAAAGATTCATCTATTTATTTGAGAGAGATAGAATGCACAAGTGAAGGGAGGGGTAGAGGGAGAGGAAAGGAGAGAACTTCAAATAGACGCCTCACTGAGTACAGAGCCTGATCCAGGGTTCAATCCTAGACCCACAGATCATGACCTAAGCCAAAATCAAGAGTTGGATGCTTAACCAACTAAGCCACCCAAGTGCCCTCCCTTTTTTTGTAGTGTCTTTATCACAGAATAAATGCTTGCCTCACAGAATGAATTTGGAATCTTTCCTTTCTCTTCTATTTTTAGGATAGCTTGAGAAGAATAGGAATCGGTACTCAGTCTTCTTTAAATGTTTGGTAAAATTCACCTGCAAAGCCATCCGGTCCTGGACTTTTGTTGGTTAGGAGTTTTTTGATTATGTATTCAATTTAATTGCTAGTAATCAGTCCATTCAAATTTTCTATTTCTTCCTGATTCAGTTTTGGTAGGTTATATATTTCCAGGAATTTACCCATTTCTTCTAGGTTGTCCAATTTGTTGACAAATAATTTTTCATAATATCCTCTTATAATCCTCTATATTTCTGTAGTGTTGGCTGCTATTTCTCCTCCTTCATTTCTTTTGTTTTTAAGATTTATTTATTTATTTTAGAGAGAGAGCATGAGCAGGAGGGACAGAGGGAGAGAGAATCTGAAGCAGACTCCATTATAAGCATGGAGCTTCATGTGACCCTAAGATCACAACCTGAGCTGAAACCAAGAGTCAGATACTTAACAGACTGTGCCACTCAGGTGACCCTTCCTCCTTCTTTCTGATTTTGGATTCTCTCTCTCTCTCCTCTTCCTCTTCACCCCCTATTCTTTTTGATGATCTAGCTAAAGATTTATCAATTTTGTTGATCTTTCAAAGAACGAGCTTCCATTTCATTGATCTATTCTATTGTCTTTTTAGTTTCTATTTCATTTATTTCCACTCTAATCTTCATTATTTCCTTCTTTCTACAGGCTTTGGGCTTTGTTTCTTCCCTTTTTCCAGTTCCTTTAGGTGTAAGATTAGGTTTATTTATTTTTCTTGCATCTTGAGGTTAATCTGTATTGCTATAATCTTCCCTTCCAGAACAGCTTTTGCTGTATCCCAAAGATTTTGGACCATTTTGTTTTTATTTTCATTTATCTCCTTGTATGTTTTTAAATTTTTGTTTGATTTCATGGTTGTCTTATTCATTGTTTAGTATCATGGTATTTAACCTGCCTATATTTGTATTCTTTCCAGATTTTTTCTTATGATTGATTTTGAGTTTCATACCATTGTGGTTGGAAAAATGCATGATATGATTTCAATCTTTTTACATTTGTTGAGAATTGTTTTGTGGCATAAACTGTGATCTATTCTGGAGAATGTTCCATGTGCTGTTGAAAAGAATGGGTATTTTACTGTTTTAGGATGGAGTGTTTGAATATATCTGTTAGAACTATCTGGTTCAATGTGTCATTCAAAGCCACTACTTCCTTGTTGATTTTCTGTTTGGATGATCTATTCATTGATGTAAGTGGGATATTAAAGTCCCCACTATTATTGTTTTGCTATCAGTTACTAACTTTATGTTTGTTATTAGCTGCTTTACATATTCGGGTGCTCCCATTTTGGGTGGTAAATATTTACATTTGTTACATCTTTTGGTTGATTGTTCCTTTTATTATTAGGCAGTGTCCCTTCTTTGTCACTTGTTACAGTCTTTGTTTAAAAGTCCATTTTTTCTTTTTCCTGCTTCCATTACTTTAAAAATTTAAAATTTAAATTCATTTTAATTAACATATACCATATTATGAGTTTCAGGGATAGAACTTAGTGATTCATCAGCTGCATATAACACCCAGTGCTCATTACATCAAGTGGCTTCCTTAATACCCATCACCCAGTTACCCCATCCCCCTACCCACCTCCCCTCCAGCAACCCACAGTTTGTTTCCTATAGTTAAGAGTAATGCTACCCCAGCTTTCTTTTCAGTTTCATTTGCGTGATAAATATTTTTCCATCC
Source organism: Canis lupus baileyi (assembly GCF_048164855.1). NCBI lineage: Eukaryota > Metazoa > Chordata > Mammalia > Carnivora > Canidae > Canis > Canis lupus. Next base: position 52,011,617 of record NC_132854.1, on the reverse strand, counting down.
TTTTACTTTCTATCTGGATGTCTTTAAGTCTGAAGTTAGTTTTTTGAAGGCAGTATATGGATGGGTCTTGCTTTTTTTTTTTTTTAAGATTGTAATTACTTATTTGAGAGAGAGAGAGGCAGAGAGTGCACAAGAGAGAGCAAGCACAAACAGGGGCAGGCGGCATTAGGAAGGGCAGAGGGAGAGGGAGAAGCAGGCTCCCCACCAATCCTGAAGCCCTTGATCCCAGGACCCTGGGATCATGACTGGAGCCAAAGGCAGATGCTTACTAACTGAGCCACCCAGGCACCCTGGATCTTTCTTTTTTATCCATTCAGTCACCCTATATCTTTTGATTGAAGCATGTAGTCCAATAATTTGCATTCAAAGTAATTATTGATAACTATGCACTTACTGGCATTTCATTACTTGTTTTATGGGGTTTTATTTTTTTGTAGTTCTTCTGTGTTCCTTTCTTCTTTTGCTCTCTCCCATTGTTGTTTGATGGCTTTCTTTAGTGATATGCTTAGATTCCTTTTCTTTTATTTTTTGCATATATATCACAGATTTTTCACTTGTTACCATTAAGCTTACATAACATCTTACATCTTACATCTTACATATATAGGGGTCTATATTAAGTTAATGGTTACTTAAGTTTGAACCCATTCTAAAAGCATTAAATTGCTACTCCTCCCCCTATATTTTATATATGTAATATCATACTTTATATTGGGGTGTGTGTGTGTGTGTGTGTGTGTGTGAATATCTTGACAGATTTTTTTTAACATGGGCTCCATGCCTAGTGTGGAACCCAATGTGGGGTTCGAACTCATGACCCTGAGATCAAGACCTGAGCTGAAATCAAGAGTCAGATGCTGAATCACCCATCTGACAGAATACCTTGACAGATTTTTATAGATGTAATTGATTTTACTGCTTGTGTGCACATTAACCTCCATTTTATAAGAGATTATAAGTTTTATAAGTGATTAGCCTACTACTTTTATTATGTTTGTATTTACCTGTGAATTTTCCTTTTCTAGTTTCCTTACTCTTGATTATGGCCTTTTCTTTCCACTTAAGGAATCTCCTTTAACATTTCTTTTGAGGCTCGTTCGGTGGTGATGAATTCTTTTAACTTTTGTCTGGGAAACTGCTCATCTCTCCTCTATTCTTAATGATAGCTTTGATGGGTATTCTTTTTTTTTCTAAAGATTTTATTTATTTATGCGTGAGAGACACACAGAGAGAGAGAGAGAGAGGCAGAGACACAGGCAGAGGGAGAAGCAGGTTCCATGCTGGGAGCCCCACGTGGGACTCAATCCCAGGTCTCCAGGATCAGTCCCTGGGGCTGAAGGTGGTGCTAAACTGCTGAGCCACCCGGGCTGCCCCTGATTTGGTTCTCTTCTTTCTGTTATCTATTATTGATTCCCTCCAGTGTATTTTAAATTTCAGCTATTGCGTTTTTCATGTTTGATTCTTTTTTATATTTTTTCTGTTGAAGGTCTCACTGAGGTCCTCCACTCTTTTCTCAAATCCAGTGAGTATCTTTATGACCATTACTTTAAATTATCTATTACACATATTGTTTATCTCTGCTTCATTTAGCTCTTTTGCTATGATTTTGTCCTGTTCTTTCATTTAGGGCTATGACTTAGTCCTGTTCTGTCTCATTTTATTTAACTCTCTGTGTTTATTTCCATGTATTAGGAAGTCAGCTACATCTCCTGCTCTTGAAAGTAGTGGCCTTGTGAAGAAGAGGCCCTCTAGAGCCCTACAGTACAATGTTCCCTGCTCAGCAGAGCCAGGCACTTCAGGGGTATCTCCTATGTGTTTTTTGTGTGTCCTACTGTTGCGACTGAGCCAGGTTTGCCTTCAGTACAGTTGGCTGCAGTGGCCCACTTTGCTTACTGTGAGCAAGGTTTGTCCCCTGTGCTGCTAAGAGGCTAGTCTGGGGCTAACTTGTGTTTGTAGTTGGGTCAGACCAGATGCTTGCCCTCAGCCCATGTGCCAGGGCTATAGTTCCACTGAACTACATGACACTCTCCCTGTGTGGTCCCCTGAGAGGCATTCATCCACAAGTGGAGGCTGCAGTCAAACCAAATGTCTGCCCCCAATCACATCTGTTGGGGTTGCAATGATCTCAAACTATAAGGCTCTCTCCTTGTGCTGTCTCCTGTGAGGGTTCTGATGGTAGACAGTGCTGGCAGTAAGATTAGATGTCTGCCCCAGCCCACTGCTGGAGCTGCAGCTGAACTGGTGCGTGTGGCTATCTTCCCCTCTTCCTAGGGCAAGAGTCACTTTGGAGCAGTGCTATTCGGTGTCAGGACTGCTTGCAGAATGAGACACATCAGGAGCACTTGGGAGGAACTCCTGCTAAGTGGGCAGATCTACAGGAGAACATGGGAGTGGAGCATGTGGTATTAGAAAGCTAGGTGGAGAGTGTTCAAGCTGATTCCTGCAGGTGTCTGGCTCTCTAGGCTAGGCGGTGGGAGTGGGGAAGAAATGACACCCATCAACTGTTTCATTCTTGGTGAAGTCTCCTAAAGGTCTCTGAATGTCCTGCGCATGTTCTGAGATTAGTAAATTAATCTCCTTCCTGTATACCCCAGACCCTTTTCAAACTGCTGTTTCTATGTTGTATCTCGGGAGGGTGGTTTCTTATGTTGTCTCCTTAAGGACAGGAACTCAGTTTCTTATCACCTGGCTCTCCCAGAACAGAGCCTGTTCATTTTTAAAGTACCCGGAGTTAAGCCTCACTGGTTGTACAAACTCTTGACACTAAGCCCTCCCGGTTTTCAAATCAAATGTTCTTGGAACTCATCTTCCCAATGTAGATCTCCTGTTACTGGGGTGCCTGATGTAGGGTCTATTTCTCTCCCTTCTCTATGCTTGTGGTGTCTCTCCTATGTGTGGTTAGTCTCACAGAGGGTTTGGTTCATCCCTACTTCCACCCCTCTTACTCTTTTTGATGTGGCCTTTTCTTTACAGTTAACTGTAAAGAGTCTGTTCTGCAGGTTTCGGATTGTTGTTTGGGTTAGTTGCACTGATGTGACTAATTATCTAGACATATCTGCGGGACAAGATGAGCTTAGGAACCTCCTAAGCTGTCTTCCCAAGCTCCTCCTATCTTCCATTTTTGACAATTTTATCATAGTGTGTCTTGGATAGTTTGTTTTGCATTGAGATAATAGGGTGATCTGTTATCATCATGTACTTGGATGTCTAATTCTCTCCCTAGAATTGGAAAGTTCTCGGCTATTATTTCTTTAAATCAATTTTTTGTCCCTGTAACCAGGGCCCAAGGGTGCAAGAGCACCTGGCTCTGGGGGTTCCCACAGACTAGGTTCACTACTGACAAATTCAAAGGCAGAAAGACGAGTGGTGGTAAAATAAGAAAGGAATTTATTTTGCTGAGAAAACAGCAGACTAGCATCTCAAAGGCTGTTTCCGACGTGCTGGAAATACCTTCAGGTTTATATAAGGAAAATATGAGGTAAAGTTTGATGGGGACGTGCAGCTGGGCAGTAAAGGTCAGGTTGATCATTGTCTTGGGGTCAATCACGTGGGGTCTTTATTCCTTGAGGGGGTAGTTGTGGTTCTTGTCACGGGATGCTTTGGCTGCCAGGTCTTTTGCCTGAGTTAAAAGATAAGCTGGAAAGAACTTAATTAAAAAGTACAGACTGAGATCAACTGGAGGCAATTGAAGTCCTCTTTCCCACCTTTTGTCCCACTATTCTCCTCCTGGAACTCTTTTTTTTTTTTTTTCCCTCCTGGAACTCTTGATTATCCTACTATTTCTATGTTTGATGGAGTCTTATTTACCACATAGGCTTTCTCCATTTCTTTTGTTGTTTATTCTTTGTTTTCCATTGATGAGATTGTTTCAAAGTTCTTTTCTCTACATCATTTATTCCCTCTTCCATTTGGTCTACTCTGCAATAGATACTCTCTATTGCTTTTTTCATTTTATTCGCTAACTTATTTTCAGCTCCAAAATGTCTGTTTGGTTCTTTTGTATTTTTATTTTTATTTTTTAAAAGATTTTATTCATTTATTCATGAGAGACACAGAGAGAGAGAGAGGCAGAGACACAGGCAGAGGGAGAAGCAGGCTCCATGCAAGGAGCCCGATGTGGGACTCGATCCCGGGACTCCAAGATCACGCCTCAGGCCAAAGGCAGGTGCCAAATCCCTGAGCCACCCAGAGATCCCCCTGGTTCTTTTGTTAAGTATTTTTACCTTTGTTAAATATATCATTCTTTTCATGTATTATTTGACTCATTTTATTGAATTTTGTTTCTGTGTTTTCTTATAGCTCATTGAAGTTTCCTCAAAAGAGCTATTTTGAATTCTTTATCAGTTAAATCACAAAATTCTAAAAAAAAAAAAATCACAAAATTCTGTGTCTTGGAGTTCGGTTATTGGAGGCCTGTTTGTTTGATTTTGATGATATGTTTGTTTGATTCTTTATCTTCCTTGTAGTTTGGCACTGCTGTTTTCATAGTTGAAGTAGCAGAAGAATTCTCAAGTCTTTATGACTTGCCTTCAGGTGGGATAGGCTATTTGCTGGTCGCTGGTCCTGTCATATCTGGGTTTTTCTCAGACCTTGTATGGATACAACTGCTCCACACTTCTTGCTTCCTCTTATGATATATTTCTTACACTTTATGTCTTCTCTGGTTCTTAAGACTTACCAAGATAGTTTCTAGAAACCTTTTTTTTTTTTAAAGATTTTATTTATTTATTCATGAGAGACAGACAGACAGACAGAGAGGCAGAGACAGGCAGAGGGAGAAGCAGACTCCATGCAGGGAACCCAATGTGGGGCTCGATCCCAGAACTCTACAATTATGCCCTAAGCTGAAGGCAGACCCTCAACTGCTAAGCCACCCAGTGTCCCTCTTTTATTTTCTAGAGGGCAGAGATCCAGCTCAAGATTGTGCTTTTTTTCTTGCCCACAGACTCTAGCCTATTTTTCTGAGAGCACTTAGTCTATTGGAGAGCTCATTCTCACCATCCCGCTCAGAAGCACCATAAGGAGCCAGCTGCAAATTTGGGGCAAGCGTAGGTTTAGCACACAGGGCATTGGTGGTGACTGTCATCCCAGTAGGGGATCTCATGGTGAAGTTCTTCCAGAATCTTGAGGGTGGAATTCCTGCTAAAATCCTGAGTGCAGTAGGCAAGAACTGTGTTCCTTTAATGCCCTTAAATATTCTTATCTGAATCTTTTCCAGTCTCCCTCCCCGGAGTCATGGAGGTCCTGCCTCAGTTGTCTGGGTGCTGCTGGAGAGAAACAGGTTTCTCCAGCAGTATACCTCACAGCAAGAGAAGTCTGGCAGTGAATAATCACTGCTCTCTCTTTTCTCATGGAGTGGTCGCTGCCAATTAGTCCCACCCCATGCAGTGTTACCCTGGAGGACTGGTGGTACTGGAAAAGTTCTTATTTTCTCAGATGTGTTCGAACTCATAAATTTATTTATTCATTTCATTCATTCATTCATTCATTCATTCATTCACTCATACATACATACTCCCAACAGTGTGTTCAAATTTCCCCTTGGGAAGGCTGGACTTCTACAAAGTCTGTGTTATCTGCGGGTTTCTGCCCAAGTCAGCACTCTCTGGGTTTTTCCCAACTGCACCCTGGAGTCACTGAGACAGGTTTTACTGTTTCTGTAGCCCATTTTGAGGGCTATCTGGATATTACTGCATGCACAAGTAGGCAAGAGTACTCCCAAGATCCCTTGGCATATGGTGCTGGATCCCAGAGTGCCTCCCACAGAGGCATTTTTGGGTATGGATGGATGTCTCTTCAGTTGTTTAAAAGGGAAACAAAAAGATGGATGTCTTACACTGGTATGATGCTAGCTTCACTCCTCATATAATCAGTTTGTCATTATTCACAAAATAACTTGCTGACCAATTGGTTGGAATTCCTTGAATCAATAGATCATGTTGGGAAGAAGAGTGCTACTCTTATTTTAAAAGAGTATTTACAAATTATGAAGAATCTGAGTCACTCAATAATAACAAGCAACTCCAACACACAGATCACAAAGTTCTCTGAGAGTTGAATGAGTTCTGTAACATATAAACCATATTTAAAGTGTTGGCTTATCTCTACTTCTGTGCTTAGCTTCTAATTCTTGTTTTTTGACTTTACTGAATGAGCATCAACAGATGGTCTAATAAGAGTAGTCTACTATATAGGTTTATAGAAATGGCAGTGATAAATAAAACACAGTCCTTTCCTTCAGGATCTTCTAATTCAGTTCTTATAAAAATAACTGCACAACAATGTGTCATGATGTATGTAATTGTTCTGAGGAATAATTTAGAGCAAATAAGAGAAACTATTATTTTAGACATTCCCCAAAGAGGAAATATATGCCAGAAAAGACTAGCTGAAACTGTTTTAAGCCCAGTAGAATTATTTGGATGAGAGATATTTTCACCACATTTTTATTTTGAAAAATTTGAAGCATACAGAAAAGTTTAAAGAATACTTCAATGAACATCACATATGCCACACATAGAGTTAATGACTGTTAAATATTTTTTCACAGTTGCTTTTCTTCTTTCCCCATGTCTTTCCTTCCTTCTCATGTGTGTGTGTGTGTGTGTGTGTGTGTGTGTGTGTGTCTGTGTGTGCACAGTTGACCTTTGAACAACACAGGTTGAACCGCACAGGTTCACTTATGCCTGTATTTTTAACAGCGCAGTACTTTGTAAATGTATTTTCCTTATGATTTTCTTAACACTTACTTTTCTGTAGCTTACTTTATTGTAATAATACAGTATATAATACTTATAACATAAAAAATATGTGTTAACTGGCTGTCCATGTTATTGATAAGGCTTCTGATTAGTGTAGGCTATTAGCACCTATGTTTTGGGGGGGGATGGGAATCAAAGTTATATGTGGATTTTCTTTCTTTTTTTTTATATATGTGGATTTTCAACTGTGTGGACAGTCAGGACCCTAAGCCCTGATTGTTCAAAGGAAATATATATATATTCATTCCAGAATCTAATTAGGACTCATGCACTGCATTTGGTTACATGCTTTTATTTTCTAGATTAATTCCTCTAACTTTATTTCTATATGACATTGACTTTTTTAACAATCTAGCAATATGGTTTATAGAATGGCCTATATTCTGGATTTGTCGGACTGCTTCTTTAGGTGTTGGTAATTGTGATGTTTAATTTTATATGTCAACTTGAGTGGATCACAAGGTGCCTGGATATTTGGCTAAACATTATTTCTGGGTATGTCTGTGACTGTGTTTCCAGAGGAGATTAGCATTTGAATTGGTAGACTGAGTAAAGCAGATTGCCTTTCCAATGTGGGTCAGAATTATCCAATCCATTGAGGGCCTGAATAGAATAAAAAGTCACAGGAAGAGAGAGTTCACTCTGTTCTAACTGAACTGGGACATTGGTCTTCTGTCCCCTTTATGAGACTCATACCAACAGTGCTCTTGGTCGATCTCATACCTTCAGACTCCAACTAGAACTATACCATCAGCTTTCCTAGGTTTCAGCTTTGTAGAGAGCAGATCCTGAGATTATTAGCCCCCATATTTGCATGAGCTAGTTCCTCATTAATAAATCTCTTCATATATATATGAATATATATACGAATATATATATATGGAAAAAAAATATATATATCCTATTGTTTTCTCTGGCATACCCTAAATAATCCAGTAAATTTCATCTATCCTCTTGATGCATTATAAATTAAATTAGGGTTAATTATTAATGATTCAGGTTAAAAGCATTTGACAAGATTTTTGTAGATGATGTTATGAAGTTCATTTTATATCACATCTGTAAGAACATAATCCAGGAAGTCTCACTGTTAGTGCTGCTAAGGTTGATCACTAAGATAACTGTCATGTCTCTTTATTGTAATGGTTCATTTTCTTTTTTTTTTCTTTTTAAGATTTTGTTTATATATTTGACAGAGAGAGAGAGCGAGAGAGAGAGAGAGAGAGAGAGCGCATAAGCAGGAGGAGCGGCAGGCAGACAGAGAGGGAGAAGTAGGCTCCCTGCTGCACAGGGAGCCCAAAGCAGGGCTCCTGGGATCATGACCTGAGCCAAAGGCAGATGTTTAACCAACTGAGCCACCTAGGAGCCCCTAATGGTTCATTTTTTCCATCAATAATTAGTATGCAATCTGTGGCATCATATAAACATTCGGTTCCATGATGTGATAGGCAGCTTCTGAGATTACCCCAATGATCTTGGCTAATGTTGTGTACTTGTGTGAACTCCTCCTCTTGAGTGTGGACTGAATTTATATCTTCTCTGCTAGCAAGATATGACAGTAGTGATGGGGGTGTCTCTTCTGAGATTGGGTTATGAAAAAAACCTGAAGTATCTTCCACCTCTCTCCTTATCTCTCTGTCTCATCACTCATGCTGGGGTAGTGTGGCATGGGGAGAACCTGAGGCCCTCATTCCAACAATTCTTAAGGAACTGAAGACTGATAATGAAGCAGATCTTACAGCACAAGTAGAGTTTTGAGATGACTGCAGTCCTGGCCAATAGGTCATGAATAAAGTTGAGCCAGGAAAACTCAGCTAAATCCCTCGTGGATTTTTGATTTGCAGAAACTGTGGGATAATAAATGTTACTTATTTTAAAGATGCTGAATTTGAGTGCAACTTGTTTTCCAACAATAATTACCCCAAAATTTTTCTCATGATTTTAGCATCTGTTAACAATCATTGCCTAATTCAACTCTTATGTTGAAATCGTAAATGGTGACTTTCTAACTCAATCTATGTTTATTAGTTGATATTCTTCTGTAAAGAAAGTATTTATTTATTTTTTTCTCATTTTTTTCTCAATTGAAAGATAATTCAATTTTATTTGAATCAATGCCCATACTTTCACTTTGAAAACAAGACAGCTGAAAAGGAAGTCCTGGGTTTTAGTCCCTCTTACAAAAAGACTGACAAGCAACTAGTCACAGAAAACAACATCAATGTCAAAATCCTAGGGCACCTGGGTGGCTCAGTGGTTAAACATCCCCCTTTGGCCCAGGTCGTGATCCTGGGGTCCTGGGATCAAGTCCCAGATCAGGCTCCCCATGGAGAGCCTCCTTCTCCCTCTCCCTAAGTCTCTGCCTCTTTCTCTGTGTCTCTCATGAATAAACAAAATCAGGAAGAAAGGAAAGAAAGGAAAGAAAGGAAAGGAAGGAAAGGAAGGAAGAAAGAGAAAGAAAGAAAGAAAGAAAGAAAGAAAGAAAGAAAGAAAGAAAGAAAGAAAGAAAGAAAGAAAGAAAAAGAGAAGAAAAGAAAATCCTAGAATCCAGGGGTGTGGATGAAGCACCTTTGAATAACAAAAACTGAGAAAAATCATATTAGAAGGCTAGGAGGAGTAGTTTCACTTTGACCAATTTGCCCGTCCCTCAGGCTGACACAGTGCCACACTGACAGGGTTTCCTGGGCCCACGTTTTCTCCAGTGGAGAAAAGAGAGCCTGCGGTTGATATCTAGCTTATCCAGCATGCCATCATGCTTCCTAGAGCCTTACTTCTATATCTCACCTCACATGGAACACTGGGGGAATTGGCAGGGCTACACAAAACAGGGTCAACCAGAAACAAAGAAGGGAAGAACTCATAGCAACCAGTGCAACGATCATGCTGTAGCACTGCATTCCTACTGGTGGTAGCACCCAATCAGAAAGCTCAGCTCGTGGCTGCATTCACTCATGGATCTGAGCCAGTTGCTCCAGCTGGCCAGGGAACACAGTTGGCAGTTCTGCCCAGTTTTGGTCCCAAGCCAACAGTTCAGCCCAGCCATGGAGCCCATTCTACCGCTCCAACTGAACAGAAAGCCAAGCCAGCAACCTCACCCAATTACAGAGCATGGCCTTCAGCCCCACACAACCAGGAGCCTACCCAGAAAACCTAACTGTGCAAAGAGCCTGGACAGCAACCCTCTCCATCTGTAGGGATTAGTTTTCAGCCCCACCTGCATGCAGAGTTCATTCTATGGTCCTGCCTATTTGCTGGGCACAGCCTGCAACCCCACCTTAACAGACAGCCTAGCCAGTGACCTTGCCCAATTGAGGAGCATAGCCTACAGACTCACCCCTTCAGGGAGCCTAGACAGTTAGTTTGCCCGACTGCAGAGCAGAGCCTCTCTCAACATTAGAGTACAAACAACAGCCCTGCACAACTAGAGACGCAAAGCAATCACTGACTTCCTGTCGATGCCTCTAGCTGAGACATCCAGAGCCCCAGGCTAGGCTGACTGTAGAAGATCTTTCATGGTTAAAGTGAACCGTAAACACTGGAAGAGGAGAACTCTCCCTCAAATATGCAGATACCGATGTAAGGATTCAAGAATCATGAGAAATCAGATAAACATGACACCATCAAAGGAAACTAATAAAGCCTCAGTAATCTTAAAAAATGAGATTTATAAACTGAGTGACAAAGAATCAAAAATAAATCTCTTAAAGTTCAGTGAACTAGATGAAAACATATATAGATAATTAAATGAAATTAGGAAAACAATACATGAACAAAATGAGAGTTTCAGCAAAGAAATAAAAAACATTATAAAGCAAACAAATTCTAGAACCAAAGAATACAATGTCTGAACTGAAATATTCAATAAAGAGCTTCATCAGCATACCAACAGTCAGATGGATAAATTATTGAACTTGAAGATAGGTTCTTTGAAATTTTCCAATCAGAGAATCAAAAAGAAAAAAAGTAAGAAAAACAATGAAGAAAGCAGATAGGACACCATCAAAGGAAGCTTTATATACATTATAAGGATCCTGGAAAGAGAAGAGAGAGAGAGACAAAGGACAGAAAGTCTATTTAAAAAAATAATGGCTGGCAACAAAAGCAATGTGTAAAGGAAAGAAAATGTCCAATGTAGTCACATCTACCCACAGGCCTCTCCTGTCCCCCTTTCTCCCCCTAAAGTTTATGTGATTGGCCTCGACTCACGTCTGACATTTGATTAGATTTCTAAGGGGCCTAAAGGAGATATTTTTACAACAGAGGGTTAGAGGCACTTGAGTAAGGACCCCACTCCCCAAAACTCTGGCAACTGTGGCATGGGGATGGGGGGATGCATTTCTGGGAAACACAACCAGCCTAGATAACAGGAACTCACAGAGACACAGAAGTTGTGACAAGTTTAGTAGTCTCTAAGTGGGTTATATCCCTTCCCCCATCACATCAGAATCTTAAACAGAAAGAGGGATCAAAGGAAAGCCAATCTCTCACACACTTTCCAGGCAGAGTAGAGGTGGGAGTCAAACCAGGGTGAGAGGAGGAGGGTGGAGATCCCTGATTGAGGTTTGGCTGATTCCTGTTAATAGCTTTCCCCTAGGGACAGGAAGCTCTAGTAAGGGGATCTTTCCTCTCTCCCCTGCATAAGACAAGCTGCCTGCCAACCCCCTTTCATGGAATGGCCTTGTCTGGGAATGCCTACCACACCTACCCTCTTCTTTTTTCCTAGTCAAACTCTTTTTACTCCTTGACCTGACTTCCTTCCTTCCCTCCAAATCTTTACTTCTGATTTCTATTTCATGGAATTTGGGATTGAAGTTAGACTACAACAGTGCCACCAACACCAAGTCTTGCAGGGAAAGAATACAAAGAAATTAGCAGAAATATGTTAATAAAAAGTTTTAAAAATAATGGCTGCAAACTCCCCAAATTCAGGGTGAGAAATGGACATCTGGGTTCATGAGTCCCAAATGTCCTTAAATAGCATGACCCTGAAAAGGTCACCAAGATACATAATTAACTTGTCAAAAGTCTAAGATAGGAGAGATTTTTGAAAGCAGAAACAGATTCATTATATACAAGAAGCCCCATAAATATTAGCAGATTTCTCAATAAAAATCTTGCAGGCCATGAGAGTGTCTGAGGATATATTCAATATTGAAGCAAAATAACTGCTAAACAAGAATACTATACCCAGAAAAACTGTCCTGAGAAACAGAAAACTCCCAAACAAGAAAAAGCTGAGGGACTTTATCACCACCAGACCTGCCTTACAAGAAATGGTAAAGGAAGTTCTTCATAGTGAAATAAAAATGAAATTAACAATGAAAAACATCTAAATATATAAAACTCAACAGTAAGGATAAATAGTCCAAGTCAGAATTTTCTAATGTTGTATGAGTGGTGGATAAACTACTATCAACTCTAGTTTAAAAGTTTTAAAAATTAATGTATTAAAACTAACTATACACAGTATTTTAAAAATGTATATTGTAATATCAATAACCTAAAATGGGTGTATGAGTAAAAGTGCAAAGTTTTGTATGCAATTGAAGTCTTTATCAGCTTAAAATAGGATGTTATAACTATAAAATACTTTATGTAAGCTCATAGATAACTACAAAGGAAAAATATGTAGTAGATAGATACACAAAAGATTAAGAAAAAAGTCACCACATCACAAAAGAAAAACAGCAAGAGAGGAAGTAAAGAATAAAGGAAATACAAGTCAGAAAACAATACAACAGCAATACTAGATCTTTACATATAAAAGATTACTTGAACAGGGATGCCTGGGTGGCTCAGCTGGTTAACAGTTGGACTTTTGATTTCGGCTCAGGTGATGATTTTCGAGTTGTAGGATTGAGCCCCATATTAGGCTCTATGCTGGGTGGGGAGTCTGCTTGTGATCCTCTCTCTCTCTTTCCCTCTCCCCCTCCCCCCAACTGGCCCACAACTGTGCACATTTCTCTCTCTCTAAAATAAATAAATAAATCTTCTTTAAAAATTAGTTAAACATAAATGCTCCAAACAAATAATATAGAAAGACTGAATCAGTAAAAACAAATTCCAGTGATATGCTACCTACAAGAGACTCACTTTAGCTTTTAAGGGGAAAACTTAGCTTTAGCTTTTAGGGGGAAACTGATGGTATGGAGAAAGGTAATCCAAGATAATGGCAGCATTATGAGCAGGGATAAGTACACTTATATCAGACAAAACAGACTTAATGTAAAAGAAGGTAAAAAGAGACAAATAAGGTTATTACACAATGATAAAAGATCAATTCATCAAGAGGATATAACAATCATAAATATTTATATACCCAATATAGGAGCACCTAAATATATCAAGCAAATACTAACACAGCTGAAAAGACAAATGCACAGCAATAAAGTAATTATACAGGATTTTAATACTCCACTATCAGCAATGGGTAGATTACCCAGACAGAAAATAAATAAAATATCAAATGTAAACAACACTATACCAAATGGACCTTACAGACAAAAAACGTTTCATCTAATACCAGCAAAATACACATTCTTCTCAAGTGCACATACAATTCTCTCCAGAATAGAATAGTATGACAACTAGAAATTAACTCCAGTAACAGGAAGTTAATTTGGAAAATTCACAAATATGTGAAAATTAAATAACACACTTCTGAACCACTAATGGGTCAAAGAAGAAATCAAAGGAAAACCCAAAAAATGACAACATACTAAAATTTGTGAGATGCAGCAAAAGCCATTCTAATAGGGAAGTTTAGAGCAATACGTGTCTAAATTTAGAAAAAAAAAAGTCTCAAATAAACAACGTCTCAAAGAATTAAAAAAAAAAGAGTAAACTAAATCTAAAGATAGGAGAAGAAAGATTGTAACAGAAATAAGTAAAAGAGACTAGAAAAACACCACAGAAGCAGGAGGGATTTATACCTGTGATGAAAGATTGGCTTAGCATAAGCAAATCAATAAATGCAATACATCACATTAACAAAATGAAGGATTAAAATCACATGATCATCTCAATGCTAAAAACATTTGACAAAATTAAAGATCCTTTCATGATAAAAGCTTTCAGCAAATTCAGCATAGAAGAAAGGCTCCTCAGCATAATAAAAGCTGTATATGACAAGTCCACATCTAACATCACATTTAATGGTTCAAAGTTGGAAGACTTTTTTAAGATTAAGAACAAGAATTTCCACACTTATCATTTCTAGCCAACATAATTAACTTAATGATCAGGAAAAAAGAAATCAAAACCACAATGAGATATCTCCTCACACCTGTTAGGATGATAGTATCAAAAAGACAAGAGATAGAGGTGCCTGGGTGGCTTAGTCAGTTGAGCATCTGATGCTTGATTTCTGCTCAGGTCACCATCTCATGGGTCATGAGATTGCAACCCAGCTGGACTCTGTGCCCAGCAGGGAGTCAGCTTGAAGATTCTCTCCCTCTGCCCCTCCCCTGACTCACCTGGGCGCCCTCTTTCTCTCTCTCTAAAATAAATAAATAAGTCATGAAAGAAAAGACGAGATAACAAATGTGGGTGATAACAAGAATGTGGAGAAAGAGAAACTTTCAGCACTATTGGTGGGAATTTAAATTGATGTAGCCATATGTAAAACTATGTGGAGATTCCTCAAGAAATTAAAAATAGAACTACTGTATAATCCAGTAATCCCACTTCTGGGTGTATATCTAAAGAAAATGAAATAAGTATCTTGAAGAGATATCCATACTCCCATATTCATTACAGCATTATTCACAAAAGCCAAGATATAGCTACAGCCTAAGTAACCATTGCTGAATGAAAAAAGAAAATGTAATACACATATATAATGGAATATTTCTCAGCCATTAAAAGAAGGAAATCCTACCACTTGCAACAACATGGATGAAACTGGAGGGTATTACACTAAGTGAAATAAGTCAGGCACAGAGTCAAATCCTTTATGACCACTTATATGTGGAATGTAAAAAAACTCATAAAAACAGAGAATATATGGAGGTTGTCAGTGACTAGGGGTGAGGAAATGGGGAGAGGTTGCTCAAAGGGTTGGAAATTTCAGTTGTAAGATAAATAAGTCCCAGGTGTCTAATGTACAGCATGGTGACTACAGTTAATAATACTATATTGTATACTTGAACTCTGCTAAGAGTAAATCTTACATGTCCTCATGATGAAAAAAAAATTTTTTTAAGGTAACTATGTAAAGTGATGGATGTATTAACTAACTTAATTGTGGTATTCATTACACAAAATATCCTAAACCATCATGTTATATACCTTTAAAAAATCATGTTTACAACCTTAATATATGTAATTTTTATTTGTCAATCACACTCCAGTAAAGCTGAGGGGTTTGAGGAAAGAAGTGTGCTATTTAACCCTTACTCATACGTACTGGGGTTCTCCAGTTATTTTTCCCTTACTGATCTCTAGTGTAATTCCACGTGGTCCGAGAATATACTTTATGTGATTTCTAGTCTTTGACACGTGCTAAGTTGTGTTTTACAGCCTGGAATGTGGTCTATCTTGGTAAATGTTCCCCGTGAATTTAAGAGGAATGTATATTCTGCTGTTGCAAATGAAGCATTCCTCAAATGTCAGATGTCAATTTTTTTTTTTTAAGATTTTATTTATTTATTCATGACAGACACAGAGAGAGAGAGGCAGAGACACAGGCAGAGGCAGAAGCAGGCTCCAGGCAGGGAATCCGACATGGGACACGATCCCGGGGTCTCCAGGATCACACCCCGGGCTGAAGGTGGTGACACCAGGGCTGCCCCAGATGTCAATTTAGATCAAGCCGATCGATGGTGCTGTTCAGTTCAACTAAAGTAGCCCTCCCTTATCCATGGTGGATAAATTCCAAGATCTCTAGCGGATGCCTGCCTGAACAAACAGATACTACCAAGGCCTATATATGCTGTTTTTTTTTCCTGTACACACACACACACACACACACACACACACACCTAGGACAAAGTTGAATATGTAAGTTAGGCACAGTAAGAGATGAATCACACCCATAATAAACTAGAATAATTATAACAATATCCTGTAGTGATAGCTACATGAATGTGCTCTCTCAAAACATCTTTTTTTTAAATATTTTATTTATTTATTCATGAGACACACACACACACAGGCAGAGGCAGAGACCCAGGGAGAGGGAGAAGCAGGCTCCATGCAGGGAGCCTGACGTGGGACTCGATCCCGGGTCTCCAGGAGCAGGCCCTGGGGGGAAGGCAGCTGGGCCACCTGGGCTGCCTTCTCTCAGAACATCTTACTGTACTGTGCTCATCCTGCCTCTCGAGATGTGAGATGATAAAACGTGTATGTGATGAGACAAGGTGAGATGAATAACATAGGCATCGTGTTGTCACTTTAGGCTACTACCGACCTTCTGAGGTTAAGTCCGCAGGAGGCTCATCAGCTTCCAGACCACAGTTGGCCGCAGGTAACTGAAACCAGGGAAAACAAAACCGTGAGTAAGGGAGTACTACTATATATCCTCGCTGATTTTCTGCCTGCTGCACCTGTCAATTACTGATAGGTGTTGAAGTGAATTTTATATAATTTTATATACTCGTCTCTCTTGGCATAGCAATTCAAGTTTTGTTTTGAGTAGGCCCCACACCCAACGTGGGGCTCGAACTCACCACCCTGAGATCAAGAGACGCGTGCTTTACCCACTGAGCCAGCCAGATGCCCCCTTAATTTTACTTCTAATTTTCTTCTCAGTGTTTCAGTCTGCTGTGTGCGCAGTGCCCTGAGGGTAACAGATTGCTAAAAAGTCATCTCTCTCCAACATTTACAGTGCCATGGAAACCAGGACCGCAAGGCCTCCTGGCCTCCAAAGCCAGACCTGAAGTCAAAGCTGGACGCCAGAAACATGTAAGACCTCCCTGCAGTGCTGGCACCCTGGAGCGGGACAGGGGGAGTGTGCAAAGGCAGTGGCTGCTTTCTGTAGTCTCAGGAAAGGGTCACAGTCAACTCCCAGATATACATTTAATTAGAAGCCTGGCCCTCAGGCCAGTGCTATGACAAGGCCTCTTTCATCGAAAGACAGAGCCCCTGAGTCTGCGGCCTGATGCTGGGGGGCCTAGCTGTTTGCACACTCCTTCTCGGTTGGTTACAGACCCTGGGACCCGCAAGCTTAAGCCCTGCTGGCCCCTAGAGCCAGGCGATGTAGGGTGTTCCCGGGCTGCAGCTGCGAAACTCAGGGCACCAGACACCAGATATTGAAGGCCCTTTCTGGAAGATACCAGTTGAGCTGGAGGGAGGCAGAGGGAGAGCACAGAGACTGCAGCCACTGGCCTCTGTCCCCTGGGGGGTACTCCCCTACCCCCCAGTGTGTCAGGCCAGAAGCCCGCTTGGGGAGCAAGGTCAGTTCACAGCTCCCAGAGTCAACAGGCCTCCTTCTCAGGAAGCCTGGGCATGTGCGTGGTGCCCTGGGAGGGCCAACGACTGTCTGACTGTCACAGTCCTTTGGGACCCAGGGATGCAAGTCTCTCCAGCCTCCACAGCCAAGGGATCAAGCGGCACCCTGACCAAAACAAGAAAAGGGAAAAAAAAAAAAAAAAAAAAAAAGAATCGCATCCGCTGGCTTTAGCAAGGCAGAGTGAGAACACTGAAGACGGTGCTATTAACCTTGAAAATAACTGCCAGTTATGTTAACAGCAAAAGTTAGCTTGCTTTCCCTTTTTCCCCCCCTCCCCAGAATAGCAGAGAACTGCAAGGTGGCCCGAGCCGCACCCGCCAAAGCTCGAGGCAAATCTGGAGAATATACGGTGGGGAAGCTCTTTTATAGCAGAAAGAGTGGGGCGGGGCTCCTACAAACAAAGAGCCCCATTGGCCTAAACTGAGAGCTGGAAGTATCGTGGCTTTTCATTGGCTAAATTGTGCCGGCCTCTCATTGCCCCCATTGTTGAAGGCCCTCTCCCCCATCCATCCCCCTTTCCCTCATCCATCTCCCCCCTTCCTTCCTCCATCTATCTCCCCCCTCCTTCCCCCATCCATCCCCACCCTCTTTCCCCCACCCATCCCCCCTCCTCCCCATCCATCCCCCGCTCCTTCCCCCATCCATCCCCCTTCCCTCATCCATCTCCCCACTCCTTCCCCATCCATCCCCCCCTCTTTCCCCCCTCCATCCCTACCCTCTTTCCCCCACCCATCCCCCCTCCTTCCCCCATCCATCCCTCCCATCTCCTCTCCCAAAAAACCTTCCTTCCTCCTGCTGTCAGGGGTGGGGTAGGAGAAATAAAGTAGTGGGATTGACCCGGGGCAGTAGGGCTGAGCGCTCTTCCGCTGGCCTCCTGACTCTGTTCCAAACAAGTCTTCCTTTTATTAATTTTCACAGTGTCCACCTAGTGGAGCCTAAAGATGGCACCTACTGGAAAGGAGGGAAGTGGGGGGCAGGGGCCTGCTGGCTCTAGCAGGGCGGAGGGAGAGCATCTCCATCCCTGGAGAATATCCCATCCAGCCCCTGCCCCTCTGATCAGGGCTTTTAAAATTAGCAACCGAGTCCCTTTTGGGTAAAGCCCAGGTGCTTCCCAAAGGGCTGCTCCTGCGCTGGGCCCCGAGAAGGGTGAGTCTGCACGCGCGCCCTTTACGAACCATTCCTCGGTTCCTCCAGCCCTTGGGGCTTGTGGATGGGAGCCCGGATGGTTTGGGGCTTACCTCCCAGTTGGTAGTGTTAAGAAGTGGGTTGCCCAGCGTGGGGTATGAGCCCTTCTCCGCATGGGGAAGCTCTGGGTGCGTGGTCTCCCACTAGGGGTGAGGTTTGCGGCAACATTGTTCTCAGCCTTCCGTACCCAGTTCCTTGTGGTTTCGCTCTCATCTGCCCCGTGGGGAGGGGGTCAGTCCATCAGTTCTCGATTCCCTACCGCCCCCCCCCCCCCAGGAAATCATTCCATATATAGCTCTAAATTCAGTCTTTCCGGGGGGGAGAAGGTGAGTTCAGAATCTCCCAATATCATCATCTTGAAATTATAACCTCTTATCGCTTCTTTTGTTTTTTTTTTCCCTTAGGATTTCCATTTCTCTGTTGACATTGCCCAGTTCGTTTTGCATGCTGCATGTTTTTGTTTTGTTTTTTTAATACAAAATAATTTACTGTGTGGGAGAAGTTTTTTTAAAGGGCACAAGGAAAAGGAGTTTATATAGATTTACCATCTACAGTTTTGTATACAACTTTAAATATGTGCAGTTTTACAGCATGTTAATTAACCTCAATGAAGCTTTACTTAAAAATCAAATAGAGGTCTTGGGTTCCCCCAATTTTTTTTATTATTTTTTTTTTTTGCACAAGGAGTCCAATGCCCTGCATCACTGAAAATTTCAAGATAATTTCTATTTGGGTCTTCAGATCAAAAAGCTGCAGGGTCCCACCAACAGGACTTTACTCCTTAGAGCACTTAGCATATTATTCATAGTTGTTTTCAAGAATCCCTAGTCTGATCATTCTAACATTCCTGCCACGTCTGGTTCCGGTGCTTGCGCCGTCTCTTCAAATTGTCTTCTTAAATACACTGGCTCCTCTAGACACCTGAAACTAACATTATGGGCCAACTGTAGTTCAATTAAAAAAAAAAATGTAACCTTGTGTGTAAACTGCACTTAAATGCAAAGAAAAGAAAAAAGAAAAAAAAGATATTCAACATAAAAAAACACACTTGCTTTTTCTTCAAATTTTACCTTTCTTTCTTCACAGCCAGAGGTGATGTGCAGGATAAAATAAATGGTCCTAAAGAGGCCTGCAGTAATGCGGTGGTGAGGTGTGGGTGGAGGGGACATGTTCTGCAATCATTCTATGATTCAGTTTCAGTCTTTTAGTGAGCTTTTACCTCTGGACTGTGAGCTTTAAAAGTTCTTGTGTTTATTTTCTTTCCCCTCAGGCCAGGTAGAATTTGAACAGTGGGCAGGCGTTGGGTATTTCTCTTCATTTAGGTCAGTTGGGCTCTGATAAGATCCTAGCAGGTGAGGCTCTGATTAACTCGTTTCTCCTGAAAACAATCCTTGTTAAGAACAGAGGGCTCTGATGTATTTTAAAAAATGGTTGCTTTTCCTCTCTCCCTTCGGAAGTATGAAGGGCTCTTTCTCTGTGTTTGCTGTGAAGACTAGTCAAGGTCCTGGAGGTAGATCCCACAGTATTGTGCCCACCACCTGATCCCTGCCCATGACCAGGTCCTCTGGAGTTGTTCACTCTGGCATTGCCCACACCAAGCCCTCAGCAATTCCTCATGTTTCAGGTTTTTCCACCGTGGCACCAGTCCTGGCTGCAGTTTCCACTCCTGGGTGTCTGTTCCGGTAAGCCACGACTCCCCATATTCCCCTGTCTCTTCAGTCTTGAGCAACCTTTGGCTCTGTATTTTCCTCTCTTAAGAATCCAAGAAGACCCACTGGTTGTCAGGCTGTGCAGCTTTTTACTTGTTAGAGTGATGAATTCCAAGCTCCTTATATGTGAAATTAGACTTGTCTTGCATTTTTCAATTGTAAGATATAAAGTATGTGTCATACCCCTTGTAGTTTTGTAGCAGTATTGGCATATAGGATGCAGTGTAAGACCCTTTCCACTCGGACTCAAGATTGGTCTTTTGGTGATGCTTTTGCAGAAGGTTAAGTCTCCAATTTGGAGGGGTGTGGTGGTAAAGGAAACCCGACCTGTTGATGATAAATGAGTGTATTTGACAAGACGTTAGCGGTATTGAAGGGTGGGTGTTGGATTGGTCAAACTAAGGGTGCCTAAGACCAGAAGAGGTGAGGAATCCTCATGGCCTATTAATGAGGATTAATAATAATCCTCATCATTTCATCAGAGAATGATCAATGTTGCCTGCAGGACGAGGGGTTAAGGATCATCATAGCTAGGTGCAAGAACTGTGGCTGCTTGAGTTTCTCATAGAGTTTGGCTGTTTTGAACTTAAGAGTATCATTGTGTTTGTTTTGCTCCCCCCTCCCCCCGAGGACTGAGGGAGGTAGAGAACAGAGAAATTTTAGTAGCAGTGTGGGTACTTGTTGAACATCCTGAATAACCTTACCACTGGAGTGAATTTCTCTGCTAGAGAGGAACAAAGGGGTTCCAGAGTGGGGAAAATGCTTTCTGGTAGCAGCTTCCCTACAGTTGTGGCCAGAGCCCATTTGCACGGAAAGGCTTCTAACCAGCCTAAAAACAAGGACACGAATGTCCTTCTTTTGTTGTAAAGGAAGGGAAAAGGGTAGTGAGCAATTGGAGAGTCTAAAAGTGGAAGAAACAGATAAGCAGGTTTTCAGGTTTTGAAATGCAGACGTGGAAGGAGAGTCCCAATTAGGGAGAATGGTGTTGTTTTCTTAGTCATGGCATTACAAGGGAGAGGCAATAGCCAAAAGGCTCTGGGTCTGGTTCTAGCAATTAAACAACTAATCCTAGAAATCCTCAGAGTTGTTTTTTGGTCTCAGGGAAAGGGGAATTAATGATGGTGTTATTGCATTCAGGGGACAGAGAGTTGTCCCTTCACAGGAGATAGCATGCCCTAGCTGATGCTCTCGAGATGGCTGAATAATTGCGTTGTGTTTTTAGAAACCTGTCCGTTGTGGGCAAAAAAGCTTGTAATAAACAAGCTGTTAAAATCAGGTGAGCAGAGAAGACAGTCATCTGCATGACGGATAAGGAGAGAATTACAGGGAAAGGTTAAATTTCTCAGGTTTGCAGAGAGTCCTAGAGAAATAATTACTGGCTTCGAGAAACCCCTGAGGCGTGGCAGTCCATGCATATTGTTAATTTTTTCCATGTGATGGCCAAAAAGATATTTGAATCAGGGTGAAGGGGTATACTGGGGTGGGGGGGAAGCAGAACATGAGCTGAAACTGAAGTGAGTGGTGTTGGATCGCATAGAGACCAGATAGCATTGGGGTTAGGAACTAGAGAAACCTGGGTTTAGTTAGTTCATGGCTCACAAGTATTCAATTAGTCCTTATCCCTCGCCAGTAGGATTCTTTACTGGGGGGATTGGATTCTTACAAGATGTGTCAATAAAGCCTTGAATCATAGGGTGGAAATTCTGGAGAGCTTCTAGTTTTCAGTATGTCCTGGTCATCTTAGGAGTGGCATGGAAGGCTGTGCTGCTACTTCCAGGGATTTGGCCTCCCAAGCTTAGCCTGTGTCATTAGGAGTGAGCCACCTCTGACTCCCTACCAAGGGAGTCAGGTATTATAATTAACATAATGTATACTTAAATATTTGGGGGGGTTTATAGGAACAACAACAACAACAACAAAAATCTGATGATCAAGGAGTCATAAAAAGGCAAAGAAAGGTGCATGGGTACAGAGACAGGGACTTCAAGGCTAAAGCATTTGGGGGAGCAGAAAGTTCTGATATTCCTAGTGAAGATTAGGGAGCCAGTGGAACTAAGCACTAAGCCATGCTGTGTAGTGAGAGGTACTAGTGAGACAGAAAAAGATGTAGACAAAGGCAAGTAAGTGGTAGATCAAGTCCCACTGCAGATATTGCTTATGTAGTCCAAGGGAAGTTGGTGAGGAAAATAAAAGATTTTGGTGTTAGTTTTCTAGGGCTGACATGGTACTTTGTTTGTGGCATGGACTGGGTGGCTTAAACCAAAGAAATTTATCATCTTACACTTTTTAAGTCCAAGATCAGGACATCAGCAGGGTTGTCTGAAGGCTGTGTGGGAAAGATCAGTTTTGGCTTCTCTTTGGTTTTATAGATAACAGAACATTTTCACCATTGTAGAAAATTCTATTGAACAATACTACTGTAGGCCTGAGAGCAGTGTTTAATATTTTGCATTTCTCTGAAAAGCAATGGAAAGCAAGTAATGCTGTTAAAGGCATACATGAAGAAGTTAAAACTCAGTGACTGAGCACAACTTGAGGGTTTATGCTGAAACAATGTGGATAAACACAAATATACAACATTTTTATAAAGCATGGACTAGATTAATTCAAAGGGTATTTGAGTATGTACGACACTGAGCTTTAAGGATCCTGAGTAGAACAAGATCTCCTTGTTGAAATATTTTTATTTAAAATTATCCTCAACTGGAATTCTAGATGCTTCCATTGATCTGGAGATGGGCGTGTAAGGAGGTATACTGGACTGGTTTTAAACATTCACATTAAGAGGTTAATGGAAATACTTTGTGCACCGCTTCCTGAACGTGAAAGATGGACTTTGTGAGACCACTCAATCATCTAATTTATATGCCTGCTTTACATAATTTGACCTAATCCATATATATTGCTCTCTGAGATTGAAATTTAACAGCCCTTGCAGATACTGCTGAATGTTTAAACTACTACCATGTACTTCAGCATTTTTCCAGAGGTGACTTTAAAATCTGTAAGGTCAAAAACTCAAAACCCTGAAACACCAAACGCTGGGAAGAATGTGGAACAACAGGAACGCGCATTAATTGCCGGCGGGAATGCAGAAACTGTATAGCCACCACTTTGGAAAACATTTTGGCGATTCCTTACAAAGCTAAACATGATCTAGCCCGAGGACCCAGCAAGATCACTCTCCTTGGCATTTACCGAAATGACCCGAAAAAAGCCTTATGTCCACGCAAAAACCAGCACACGAGTGTTCACAGCAGTTTTAGCCACAACTGTAAAAAACCCAAACCAAACGGAATGTCCTAGAGTGGATGATGATGGGTAAGTGAACTGCGGCAAATCTATACATACAACAGAATATCATTCAGTGATAAGAGAAATGAGCTTTTAAGCTGGAAAAAAGAAAGACATGGAGCCACCTGAAATGACTATTGCTAAGTGAAAGAAGATGTTTTTAAAAGGCTACACATTGTAAATAATAATAATAATAATAATAATAATAATAGGCTACACATTGTCCAGTTTCAACTATACGACATCCTGGGGAAAAAGTTAAAACGAGACAGCAAGGAAAATCAGTGGTTTCTGGGCGGGCGCGGGTGGGTGGGAGGGCAGGGAGAAGGAAGCATACAGGGATGGAACACAGGGAATTTTTATGGCCGTGGGGGCTGTTCTGTAGGTCACTGTAATGGTGGGCCCGTGACCTTACACCTTCTGCAGGACCCTCGCAACTGCACCCAGGAGCGGAACCCAATCTCAACAGCCCGCTGTAACCCACGATGACCCGGTGGCACGCACCCCCGGAGGCGAGGTGTCGGCCAGAGGGGGGACCGTCAGGGGGTGCGGGGGGTGGCGGCTCCCCGTGAAACCCAGCTCGATCTTGGGGCACCGGAAACTGCTCTTAAAAACCAACTCAAAAAAAAAAAAAACCCAAAAAACAAACCCAACTCAATCGCTAAAAAAGAAAAGAAACAACAACAACAAACAAAAACACCCCCGACTTTAAATCCAGAAGACACAACGGTGGTTGCCAGGGAAGAAGGGGGGGGGATGGGCGAAAGGCGATGGAGAGGACCCTTATCCTGATGAACACCGAGCAACCCACAGAATCACTGAAATCATACACCTAAAACTAATCTTTGGGGAAAGGAAGAAAAAAAGAATGTATTACAAAAAGGCGGGGGCGCGGAAGGGGCGGCATCTCTGAGGAAAACCTGCAGGGCTCTCGATTTTTTTCCCCCCCACGGGCTCCTACATCTCAAGAGGGAGCGCTCGATGATCTCCTAAACGAGCAAAGAGAAGCTAAAGGGCACCCGACCTCCACCTCACGGGCGCCGCGAGAGTCTTTATCAGCCTAACCCGCGACTGTGCAGTCCGAGCATCCTTATTTAACCTACGCAATTCACGTCGTCGTCGTCACACGGCGCTGGGACACACCGTCGTTATTCACATTAAAAAAAAAAAATAAAAAAAAAAAACCGTCCCGAGCGCGGAGCCCAACAAGGTGGCAGATACGAAAACCAGGAGGGCTAACCCGGATTCCAGGCTCAAAGTTCTAAAGCATAAAAGCGAACGGCCGAAAATTAGCGATTTCTAATTCCGTCGGCCGAAAACAATGAACGGCCGATAAATCTCGCGATGCCTATGGAAACTACCACTCCCAGCGTGCACAGCGGCTCCGGGCCATCCGCCTATCCCCTGGAGTCTGGAGGGGCCCCGGCATGCCTCGGGGCGCGAAAGGCAGCCTGGGAGCCGTAGTTCCGCTGGACGCCTACCGGTATTGCCAGCGCGGCAGTGGCGGCTCTCTCGGTTCCGTCCAGCCGGGTTCTGTAAGGCGAGCTGAGGCGGAGAAAAGGGCGCGGAACTGGAAGCGGGTGAGTCAGGCGCTGGCTACGTGATAAAGGGAGGCGGCACTGCGGCATACGGCTGGATTAGGTAAATGGACCCGTGCTGCAGTCTCTCCGGAGACGCCGCGATCTAGCGCCCGCGCGAAGAGGGCGAGGAGGAGCCCGCGCCCGGTCCGTGCACCCGTTCTCGCCCTCGTACCCCGCCGCCATCTCCACCATGCAGTCCCGGGAAGAGGCTCCGCGTTCTCGCCGCCTGGCCAGTCCCCGCGGCGGCAAGCGGCCCAAGAGGATCCACAAGCCCACGGTCTCGGCTTTCTTCACGGGCCCGGAGGAGCTGAAGGACGCGGCTCACTCCGCAGCCCTCCTGGCGCAGCTCAAGTCCTTCTACGACGCGCGGCTGCTGTGCGACGTGACCATCGAGGTGGTGACGCCCGGCAGCGGGCCCGGCACCGGCCGCCTCTTCCCCTGCAACCGGAACGTGCTGGCGGCCGCGTGTCCCTACTTCAAGAGCATGTTCACGGGCGGCATGTACGAGAGCCACCAGGCGAACGTGACCATGCACGACGTGGACGCCGAGTCCTTCGAGGTGCTGGTCGACTACTGCTACACGGGCCGCGTGTCGCTGAGCGAGGCCAACGTGGAGCGCCTCTACGCGGCCTCCGACATGCTGCAGCTCGAGTACGTGCGGGAGGCCTGCGCCTCCTTCCTGGCCCGCCGCCTCGACCTGGCCAACTGCACCGCCATCTTCAAGTTCGCCGACGCCTTCGGCCACCGCAAGCTGCGATCCCAGGCCCAGTCCTTCATAGCCCACAATTTCAAGCAGCTCAGCCAGATGGGTTCGATTCGGGAAGAGACTCTGGCGGATCTGACCCTCGCCCAGCTGCTGTCCATCCTGCGCCTGGATAGTCTGAACATAGAGCTGGAGCAGACCGTGTGTCATGTGGCCGTGCAGTGGCTGGAGGCGGCTCCCAAGGAGCGCGGACCCAGCGCTGCGGAAGTCTTCAAGTGTGTCCGCTGGACACACTTCACTGATGAAAATAAAGATTACCTGGAGGGGCTGCTGACCAACACCATTGTGAAAAAGTACTGTCTGGACCTTATCGAGGGGGCCCTGCAGATGCGCTATGGTGACAAGCTGTGCAAGGCTCTGGCGCCCAAGCCAGAGACCAGCAGTGGCAGCTGTGGCGGCGGCAGCAGCAGCAGCGGTGGCAGTGGCGGCGGCAGCGGCAGCGGCGGCAGCGGCGGCAGCGGTGGTAGTGGGGGCAGTGGGGTTGGCAGCGGCACCAGCAGCAGCAGCAGCAGCAGCTCCTCTGTTGTACCCATAGCTGAAAACCCACCCCAGAGGCTGGGCGTGTGTGCTAAGAAGATGGTGATCTTCTTTGGACATCCTAGAGATCCCTTTCTGTGCTGTGACCCATACACCGGCGATATTTACAAAGTGCCCTCGCCTCTGACCTGCCTTGCTCACACCAGGACTGTCACCACCTTAGCTGTCTGCGTCTCTCCAGACCACGACATCTACCTGGCCGCGCAGCCCAGGAAGGACCTCTGGGTGTACAAGCCAGCCCAGAATAGTTGGCAGCAGCTGGCCGACCGCCTGCTGTGCCGGGAGGGCATGGATGTGGCCTACCTCAATGGCTACATCTACATTTTGGGTGGGCGAGACCCCATTACCGGTGTTAAGTTAAAGGAGGTGGAGTGCTACAGTGTCCAGAGAAACCAGTGGGCACTGGTGGCTCCGCTACCCCATTCCTTTATATCCTTTGATCTAATGGTCATCCAGAACTATCTTTACGCCCTCAACAGTAAGCGCATGTTCTGCTATGATCCGAGCCACAATATGTGGCTCAAGTGTGTTTCCCTCAAGCGCAATGACTTTCAGGAAGCCTGTGTCTTCAATGATGAGATCTACTGTATCTGCGACATCCCCGTCATGAAGGTCTACAACCCAGTCAGGGGGGAATGGAGGCAGATTAACAATATTCCCCTGGTGTCGGAGACCAACAACTACCGGATAATCAATCACGGCCAAAAACTGTTGCTGATCACCTCTCGCACCCCACAGTGGAAGAAGAACCGGGTGACCGTGTATGAATATGACACTAGGGGAGACCAGTGGATCAACATAGGTACCACCTTAGGCCTCTTCCAGTTTGATTCCAACTTCTTTTGCCTCTCAGCTCGTGTTTATCCTTCCTGCCTTGAACCTGGCCACAGTTTCCTCACTGAGGAAGAAGACGTGCCGAGTGAATCTAGCACCGAATGGGATTTAGGTGGATTCAGTGAGCTGGACTCTGAGTCAGGAAGTTCAAGTTCTTTATCTGATGATGATTTGTGGGTTCAGGTAGCACCTCAGTGAAATGCACAGGATCAGCAGAGTTTGTTGTAGATAGGTTGAAACACTAAGGTGTTTTTACTGCTTTGGAAAGTGTCTTAAAGAGATGCCCTTTCTCTTTGCTGGGAAAAAAACAACAACAACACAGGTTGATTGATTTCAGGTTTGGTTTAGAAAGGGTATTGTTTGAAATACTAACATAATTTAATGTTAGGGAATTTATACACAAAGAAATCAACCTATTTAATAATTTACTGTTCTAAAAGTCCAGTATTGATTTGATTGTTGGGTATGTTTATGTTTGATTATACTAATTTAGTCTTTTGTTATTAAATCTTCTGTTTTGTGCCACAAGTACTGTGACTTGAATTTTGATTTTTAAAATAGAAAACCGATTGGGTAGGAATCACCAGGTAGGGTTTTGAAAGTGTATCTTTCCCTTCAGAACAGGGTAGTAGGTTCCCAAAACTTTAAACTAGTGGATTATTACAAAATGTGTTCTAATTTAAATATAGTTTTCCAGATTTTAGTTTACTTACCTCCCCTTTTGTGAAGAAGAAAAAAAAAAAGGCAGATGTTTAATGTGACTGGTGATTTCATTTGTAATGATGTACAGGATGGCCGTAAGCTCACTAAAAGTAAAAACAGACACACACAAGATTCAACTGTTTAAAAAGAAATTTGTTTTAAATTTGTAATGTAAAATGTGTATTTGCAAACAGTGACCAATTTTCCATCTGTTCTGGTAGTGTCACCAGTCATGGAAAAACCTTAAAAAAAAGAAAAACTAAACTAACTTGCTTTGTAGGTTCACATTTTTGATCTATACTTGATATATGCTTCACAGAATCAGAGGAATCATCCTCTTTTTCACTGGACACGATTGTGTAAATTTGTATCCATTGTCTTAAAAAGTTTATGTGATTCTTAAAATACTTTGGCTGTACAGTTTTGGTGTTCATCTTAGATTTGTCAGCAAAATGTGATTATTCTTTGCTGTTTAATGAAATAATATTCGTTTTGAAAATATGTGTAAGCTAAGAACAGTATTTTATTGAGATCAGTAGATATTGTGTCTATCAACTATGAAATCAAGTGCCAGCAAAGAACTTTAAAACTTTAAGTTGTGTATAGAACTGTTTTGTGTAGCATTGAAATATTGTCAGTTTTGTAAGTCACTAAATGTTATTATCAGCTTAAAGGTATTTTTGTATTAAAAGTTTACAGTTAAATAACATAAGTGAATGATGGCATTTGGGGCCAGTAGTGAAAGTATATTTCGTCTAAACTATTTCCCTAAGCAGTGGTATACATGGTTATTTTATTAGGGTATTTGTATTTGTTCCGTGTTTCTCTGTGAACCATGCTCCGGTCTTTGTTTCTGTCACACTATGTAAGGGAAAGTTCAGAAACAGAGACTACATCGTACAAAACTGACATTGCTAAATACAAGTGCTTACCTCTTGAGGGTTTATTAGCTATGGTTGTCACGCTACATACCCGTGAAAAATGACCAGATGCTTATGGTGTATCCGTTTTTTCTAGACCCAGTTAGAATTTTCTTCCTGAATCTTCATTCAGTAACATGCTAATTCCTCTTCTATGTTTATGCTCTAGTGATAGAATGCTAACATTTCTTACACCGTGGCTGAGTACAGAGGATTGATTGGTGTTCTCAGGTGGGGAAACTGGATTTTTTAAATGAAATACCATAGGGTGAAAATGGAGAGAGGGAGACACAAAAGGGTAATAAGGAAGAGAGAAAAGAAAAAAAAGGTTGTCTTAGCCGTTTTGATTGGCCATCTGAAGATCCTACAAAACATTCCTGGTTAACATTTTTAGTGAACTGAGATGCTTGTCCTAACAGTATGTGTTCCTTCAAAAGGGCAAACATGCTTTTAGTTGTTTAAGGCTACATTTTGTTCTCTTTAACAGCAGGGTTGTTATAAGCACTGTACTTAACACAAAGCTGTGTCTCAGTAGTGTATTTGGCCAATTTTTTCTTCACCAGTAACTTCTTACGGATAGCTTTCTGTTTTGTAAGGTTGAAATAGGACAGTGCTGATCTTCACCAGATTGTCTCTCTGCAGAATTAAGGTATGCAAACGACCGATAAATGACAAATCCTCTAATTTGTCATTCTCAACCTTGGAGTTAGGTAACAGCTAAGTAGCAGTAATATCTTGGTTTACAAAGAAGTTTTCTTGGGAAGAATTTTGGTTTTGTGATATATTTGTGAATTTAGAGAATCGATGTTAATCATTATTTTATAGATAAGTGATTTGTATGTGATTAGTTGCAAATAAAACTGGTATTAGAACCTAAACTTCCTGGCTTTTTAATTCAGTGTTTGTGCCAAACGTATAAACCCTTGCTTGTGCAGTGAGTGGCAGGACTAGCGGTATTGAAATGCCTTCTTGACGGGAAAGCACCTTTTGTCTCATTTTTCCAATTAATCAGCACATCTTTTGGTGAATGCTCGCTATAACACTGTTTGCAAGACTACTCTTTGTAAGGTTTAGAATGACCTTAATTATCTTTTGTATCTGTTCCTGTAGTCTGAAAAGCGTAACCCAGATTTTTGCAAGTTCTTCTAAGTTCAAACGATAAGTGTCATTAGGGCTGCCAAAGGGATAAACTAGAAATTAATTCTACAATTGGCTTGTCTATAGTAAAGAATCTAGGGAAAGCTTTTAATTCACTCTTTAAAAAAAAAAAAAAGATTTTCTTTACTTGAGAGAGCACAAGCAGGGGTGGGGGTGGGCAGGGGTGGTGATGGTGGCAGAGGCAGAGGGAGAAGTGGACTCCCTGCTGAGCAGGGAGCCTGAGGCGGGGCTCTACCCCAGGACCCTGAGATCATGACCTGAGCCGGAGGCAAAGCCCTTACTTAAGTGCCCCTTTTGATCCATTCTTTATAAAATTACAACAAATTTGTCTTTTTCTTATGTCAAGGATGATAAGACATGAGACCTAAGGTAAGAGTACATTTGACAGTCTCCTTCCCATAGCTTAGAAACTGCAAGACCCTTTTATCACTCTATAGGAATATCCATTATAGCAAATAGGATAAAGCCAGGAAGCATTAGAAAGCAAAATCACCTAGAGAAAATGTGACTATCGGTAGAAACGTAAGACAATGTTATTTTTAAAACCAACAAGAGTGTTCAATATATATATAAACCCGTTGATTTTTTTTTTAAATTAAACTTAAAAAAAAAAAAAACTGTTCGTGGAGGCTGCTGTGGCTCAGAGTACCGTGGGGGCAATAGGTTTTGTGCAAAACAGGAAGGACCTCCTCCTTGACTCTGAGCCATTTGTCACCTGGATCTGTTTCGTCAAACTTTCATTTCTCACGCGAGTACCCGTGAGGATTCAGTGTGGTCCGAGCAAGGCACAGAGTAGGGAGTGGACATTGTAATAACATTCCATCTAGATGTGAGACCTGTTTCCTCCTAAAACAACCTTGTCTGGGAGTCACCTCATGGAGTCAGCCTTTTGCACCCTCACCTCCAAAGTTAAAAATTGCTTAGAAACACCGTATCTCAATCAAATATTTTTTTTGGGCGGGGGCAAAGTTGATTCTAGGAAAACGACCTAACCGCACTTAACAGTAATGTCAGGAAAAGTATTCCAAACAGAACTGTGTGTCTTAAAGAGAAGAGCCTGGACTCTGAATTGTAAGCAATATCACCTTAGATCATCTTAAGAAAATCAAGTAGGTATTTTGGAGGGTTTCGTGGGGTTGTGTTTTGTTGTTGTTTGGTTTTGTGTTTTTGTTTTTGTTTTGTTTTGTTTGCCTATTATAATGGAAAAATTCAGCAATAGGACTTACTTCAGGCACAGCCTGATCTGGAGTCTGTGTCTTCAGAAGACCTCAAGAGCTAACGTTTTCTCTCACTGTGTCTATTGGCTGGAATATAGTTCTGGTTTTAAGTAGTAGAGACCTAGTGGTTATTTAAAAAAGCAGTTTCTCGTATAAAAGTCCAATTTGTTAAGTCTCTAGAAAGTCCCCTGAGACTCAGGCTTTTCTATTTTCCCATTCTGCCATCCTGGGGGTGTTGTCCTGGTCCATACAGTCCAAAGTGGTTAGTCCTGGTGTCTATATTCCTTTTTTTTTTTTTTCTGGTGTCTATATTCCAATCATCCAGAAGAAAGAAAGAGGGGGGAGAGAGCAGGACCCTCCCCTGTAAGAGAGGTGGTGTACATCACTTCCAGTCATGTGACGTTGGCCAGAACTTCACGAGTAGCGACACCTGACTTCAAGAATGCCCAGAAGAGGTAGTCTTTATTCTAGAACAAGATGTGTTGAGTTAACATCCAGGAGTTCCTTCGTATAGGATGGGGGAGAAAGGCTGTTAGGTTAAATAGCAATCTCTCCCGCACCATCTGTTAGGCCAGATGTCATCACATGGCAGCCAAAGTGCTAACACCATCCTGGGGGTTCCTGCAATCTGCACAACACGGGCTAGGCCTTCCCCCCACCACCACCCCCCAGAAGGCCTTGGGGAGCTCCCCGGGCTCTTGCTGCTGCTCTGTACAGAAAAGGCAAGGAAAGGCACTTCATCTTGTTTTGATTAAATAAAGCTTCGTAGACTAAATGTGTACTGGAACCCTAGATCATGAGCCAAAGTCTAGTCTTGGCATTATATCATGGAATGTTTCCACTTCCTGAAAAGAAAGAAAAGAGCACTGACAAATGGCTCTGTGTAATCAATGGCAGTATTAATTATCTTAAACAGCAAATGTTACTTCTGTTTAAAACAACCACAACAACAAAACAAAACAACCCAGAACCAAACAAAGCTATCAGAATTACAGAGTAATGATGAAAACTGGGAAGTTTCTTAGAGCGAGCTCAGCCATTTAGCAGCATTCTAGCATTTTCTGTGCCTGGATGGTCTCTGCGAGTGCTGTGTGCATGTCAATCTCCTCGTCTCCCCCTCTGTTGAAGCCCAGACCCTCAGCCACAATAGTCTATTCAGAACTTTGCTTCTTGCTGGATTCTTGTCCTGACTTCCAGTTCATCATAGTTTATTCAATATACGCAGAGAGGGTCACTCTGTGATCTGTGCAAACTTCAAAAACAAAACAAGAAACGAAAGAAAAAAAAAACCCAGCTGCCGGAGAACCTTGTGAATAGTGGCTCCTGTCAAGTGTGGGCTACAGCTTTTATCACCATCATCTGTATTCCAGGTCCCCAGATTTTGTCTTTAAGGCACACACCCGCCCTTGTGTGGCAGGCGGAGCCCTCACCTCCAGCCGCAGGCGCAGGGGACACTCCGGCTAGCAGCTGGGTGTCTGTCCCCACATTAACCAAGACTGTGAGACTCCATTTTCTGCTTCATTTCTGAATCTCCTGCAAGCCCCCCAGACACTGCTGGTGAGCTGTGCCCGGCCAGGGCTCCCCTGCGTTCTCTGCCCTGGGCACCCCCTTTGTGTGGGATCGCAGCCCCAAGACTCTCTTTCCTGCAGGACCTTCTGGGAGGGGGGTGGTGGTGGTGGCAGGAATCGGCCGGCTTGTTGCTCTGTTGCCTCCTGCACCAGCATGTGAGCTCCACCATGGAGGGGACCCTTTGCCTTGGCCTCAGCCCCCCGACATCAGGCAGGCGCAGCACCCACTGAATATTTGTCGAACAAAGAAATCGGCGTATCTGGCGCTTGTTTGCATTTATATGAGAAACCCTTGCATTTAGAAATCTCATCTTTTTGTCAATTTTCCAGCTTTGAGGGAGAGCTATTATTAAACTCTTTTGTCTGGTTGTCATAGCAACCCACTGGCCTCCAGAGCTACAGGTTATTTCTGATGGGCATGTTCCACCAGACAACTGAGCGCACGGCGTTTGCGATTATGGAATCATGCCGCTGTTCCAAATCACAGTCCTCACCCTGCATGTGTCTCGGTGTCTTGGATAGTGAGAGCGGGGAGCTCGCCAGCAAACAGGCCCCTTCCGACGCAAAGGTGAGGAGGAACTCGAGCACCCTAACCTAGGTCTCTACCCTCCACGCCTGACCTAGCCTCTCCCGAGGGCTCCACCTTTCCACCAGCACCTGTGCACTCAGTGGGGCTTTCTGGCCAAGGTGCCCAGGAAGTTTCAGCAATTCATTGCTCCAAGCCTCTAAAGAGCTCTGAGGCTTGGCTTCATTTTCTTTCTTTCTTTCTTTTTTTTTTTTTTTCTCTCCCCCTTGCCCGTTTCTTAAATTTCACGTAACATGAGCAAAGGAGGAGGGTTTTCACCAAAAAAATTGAGATTTGCCCTGAAAAGGTCCAGAAGCGGGTGCTCTCCTCCTCCTTCTCTTTCTTCCCCTTCCCCTGCCCCCCTTCTTCCTTCGGCTCATGCTTTAGGGTGGCAGGGCCCGGACAAGGGTTTTCTTAAACTGAGTTAGCAATCACAGAAAACTCTTCAGGATCGGTTGGATGTGACAGGGTTTCCAGGGCCCTGCAGCCGGCCAGTTTTTCCAAGGCAGAGAGGCCAGTGGTGGATGCGCCCAGGGGGGTCTTACAAAGACGCGAGGCTGCGTTTTCTCTTCTGTAGGTTTGCCTCCCCCTGTTCTAGGGACAGGCAGGCGCCACCCAGTTCCAAGGTGTAGCCTGCGATAATTACTTCACCCTTCCTCTGTGCTGTTCTGAATGCTTTTCTTATTATAAATAAGGTTGTAATACCCACCAGTAAGCGGTCCCCTAACCTTATCTAAATGAAATCACATTGCAATTAACTTACCTCCCGGTTTTGACATAAAAGCCCTAACCACCCACAACTGCCAATTAGCACCAATTGTAAAGGGATTCATGCTAAATGGTATCTTGATTTGGTTTCACTTTTGAACAGAGGGGTTCAGCAGCTGGCTAGATGAAGAGGAAGAAAGGATCAGCAAATTCTTTTTTGCTTATGGGATTTCAAACGATGCGCCAACCCAGTTACCTCTCCTCCTCATTTGTTTTAAAAGTGAGGGATCCTGTCAAGGTTATCTGCACAGATATCAGCTCTTGGGCCTACTGTGAAAATAAGTCCAGCAAGGCTTTCATGAAACCATTGCATCTGATGCTGCTTTTTTGATCTGAAGACTTCCTGTCTTTACTTCAAATGGCAGAACAATTTATGAGCCAGAATGCAAACAAGTACATGATAATAGCAGTAGGCTATTTGTGACAATTCAGCATTGAGGTTAGGGCCCATGCGAAGCACAGGAGCCCATGAGGAAGCAAAAGCAATGTACTTTCCAATGAAACAAATACTGGTTTATCAAAACAAATTAGAAAAATTAAGAGTATGGGGCCCCTGGGGCCCCTGGGTGGCTCAGCAGTTGAGCGTCTGCCTTTGGTTCAGGTCATGATCCCGGGGTCCTGGATGGAGTCCCACATTGGGCTCCCCGCAGGGAGCCTGCTTCTCCCTCTCCCTGTGTCTCTGCCTCTCTCTCTGTGCCTCTCAGGAATAAATAAATACTCTAAAAAAGGGAATAAAAAAAGAAAAATTAAGATTATTACATAATAATTCTAAGTTCTTTTTTTAATTTTGTACTTGAGGAAAGTTGGGTCTTGTTCAGGAGGATGAGGAGGTCTTGTGGGAGTTTTCTGGGCTTAGAAATAGATAATACAGGGGATGCCTGGGTAGCTCAGCGGTTTGGCGCCTGCCTTTGGCCCAGGGCACGATCCTGGAGTCCTGAGGTCGAGTCCCACGTCGGGCTCCCGGCATGGAGCCTGCTTCTCCCTCTGCCTGTGTCTCTGCCTCTCTCTCTCTCTATGTCTATCATAAATGAATAAATAAAAAATCTTTTAAAAAAAGAAATAGATAATACAGATTCCGTTTGGAATAATGAGTTATAAATATACCTTGAAATGCTAACATTACCTAAATATAGGGGCACCTGGGTGGTTGAGCATCTGCCTTCGGCTCACGTAGTGATCCCAGGGTCCTGGGATTGAGTTTTGCATCGGGCTCCCCGGGGGAACCTGCTTCTCCCTCTGCCTATGTCCCTGCCTCTCTTTGTGTGTTTCTCATGAAAAAATAAATATAATCTTTATTAAAAAAAATAAATGTTAGGTACAATTATAATTATTTTTATGTATATTAAGGAGATGCTCAAAGCCTGTTATTCATGCTTTGTTTTAGGCTATTCTTGCTGCTTCTCTCCCTTGCTCACTCTCTGGATTTGAAGATCATTTTCTTTTGGACTCATAGTACGTGTCAACGCTTAACCAAGAACCCTCCTGACCCTCATCTGATAACTGGAACAGCTCAAGATTTTATGGATTTACACTTCCATGTTCCTCTCATGCTCCGGGTAGGATTACAGTACCCTTTTCATTTTGTCATACTTCCTCCAAGCTTTTTTTTTTTTTTTTTTTTGAAAACAAGTTTTCTTACCAGGTCATACTACAGATTTATTGTGATTTTATGTGATTTTCTCACACTTTCTCATTTCACAAGTCCTCTCTATAGGGGAAAAAGGTTCCCTTATCTACATGCGCATGTGCGCACACTAATATGAAGAGGCTGTACACAGGAGGATGTTCTTTGCAGTGTTACATTAGCAACGTTAAACAGTCACTAAAGTTCACCCACCAACAAATATTCACAGCCTAAGCATATACCCAAATATTCGGCAAACATTTCTACTAAAGAACCATATGCGGCCTGTGAAAAAAAACAAGGTGGATCTGTGTGCATTGAGATGGGAAGATGTTTGCCATAGAACTTGTTGTTGGGACTGTGTGACATCTGAAACCCTTTCCTATGTCTGCATGACCTAATGTTGTGTGACTCTCCTGGGGACCAGGGCTTCTCTATGGATGCCGAAAACTTCACAGGCAGGTCCTGTCCCAGACTCCTGGCAGAGAGCATGTGGGGGAAAAACATGAGCTCGCATGGTCGTTTCCAGGACTTCCAATCTCCAGAAGTGGCATAAAGAAGCAGAGCTTTTAGAATTCATTCTGGGGAAGCAGCAGTAGCAGCAGAAAGAACAGCGACTTTTTGGGAGCAGCAGAGTAGCAGCATATTAATAAGACTTTTTGATGTGACTTTTCACTTCCTTTTAAAATTGGTATTACATTCAATTAATTCAAAATGCAAAGAGGACAAAAGCTATACATAATGAGAAGTTCCCTCTCCTTTCTCCTGTCCATCTTATCCTTGTCCTGACACCTAGTTTTCTGATGTTACTAATTTGGGGTATATCCTTCCTTTTAGGGCTATTTTCTGGATACATATGACCATATGCAGATCTTTCTCTTTTTTTCATTAATTCATTAATTCATTCATGACTAAAACTGTAGCATGTTATATAAACTGCTTTTTAAAAGGATTTTATTTTTTTATTCATGACACACACACACACACACACATACACACACATACACACAGAGGCAGAGACACCAGCAGAGGGAGAAGCAGTCTCCATGCAGGGAGCCTGATGTGGGACTCTATCCCAGGACTCCAGGATCACGCCCTGGGCCAAAGGCTGAGCCACCCAGGTGTCCCTATAAACTGCTTCTGATCCCGGAGCACATTCTATATCAGTGTGTCCAGGACGTGTTCATTCTTTGATAGTTAGAGTAGGCATTGTGTAAATATATCAGTTCCTATGGATGGACATTTAGGGGATGTATAGTCCTTTGCTATTACCAACAATGGTGCCATGAATACCCTTGTATTCGTGGTTTCATATCTTTGCCAAAGTTTCTGTAGGGCAAACTTCTCAAAGGGCATGTACCTTTGGAATTTTAATGAGGTATTACCAAATTGCCCTCTGGAAAGTTTATGGCAATTTATGCTCCTACCAGCAGTGAGTAGTGGTGCCATTTCCCCACATCCTCCCCCCAAATGTGGGACTAGATTATTGATCTTTGCTCTGACTTGATTTTGACTTTATTTCTGGCTGTTTGAGAAATTTTGGAGGCACCTGGCTGGCTCAGTCAGTTGAGCGTCTGCCTTCGGGTCAGGTCATGATCCTAAGGTCCCAGGATCAAGTCCTGCATTGGCTCCCTGCTCAATGGGGAGTCTGCTTCTCCCTCTGACCCTGCCCCATCTTGGGTGCTCTCACTCACTCTCTCTCTCAAATAAATAAAGTCTTTAAAAAATGTTTTTTGTTGTTTCTTGGGGGCACTCAGGTGACTTGGTCAATTAAGTGTCTGACTCTTGATCTTAGCACAGGTCATGACCTCAAGGTCATGAGTTTGAGCCCCACACATCTGGCTCCACACCGGGCATGGAATCTACTTAAGAAAAAAAAAAAAAAAAAGAAAGAAAAGAAAAGAAAAACAAACTTGTTTCTTCATGTTTTCTGAGCTAGTACTCTGTGTTTCCAACACATTGCTTTTGTTTTTGCTTAATCAGAGGAAGTTTCTGTTATTTGCAACCAAGAACCTAGACCTAGACATCTATAATCTATGATCTATCTTTGAAAGTAAAATCAAATTGAGGAATAATAGGCATACAGTGATTCTTATTTTTATAAAACCAAAAGAAATCAAAACAGGGGCACCTGGGTGGCTCAGCAGTTGAACATCTGCCTTTGGCTCAGGTCATGATCCCGAAGTCCTGGGATCAAGTTCCACATTCAGTTCCCCACAGGGAGCCTGCTTCTCCGTCTGCCTGTGTCTCTGCCTCTCTCTGTGTGTCTCTCATGAATAAATAAATAAAAATTTTTAAAAAAGGAAATCAGGGATCCCTGGGTGGCGCAGCGGTTTGGCGCCTGCCTTTGGCCCTGGGCGCGATCCTGGAGACCCAGGATCGAATCCCACGTCGGGCTCCCGGTGCATGGAGCCTGCTTCTCCGTCTGCCTGTGTCTCTGCCTCTCTCTCTCTCTCTCTCTCTCTGTGACATAAATAAATAAAAATTAAAAAAAATAAAAAAATAAAAAAAGGAAATCAAAAGCTATATACATATCGTTTAGAGAAAATTCTGGAAGGACACAAACTAGACAGTGGCTGGTTGCCTCTGGATGAGGGGCTCACAAGGTTAGGGGGACATTTTAACTTTTCCCTTCATATACTTGAATATCACTGGAAATTTTTATGATGAGTATATTATACTTTTTAAAGTTTTAAATTAAGAAAAAACATAGGACCTTAAAAACTCCTCAAATTCTTAAATCTGCAGTGCCATATCAGTTTGCTCAGGCTGCCCTAACAGAACACCACAGACTGGGAGGCTTCAAGTAACAATCATTACTTTAAAAAAAATTGGGGTCGGGGGTACTCCTGAGTGGCTCAGTGGTTGAGCATCTTCCTTTGGCTCAGGGCATGATCCTGCTGTCCCGGAGTCAAGTCCCACCTGCATCAGGCTCCCAACATGGAGCCTGCTTCTCCCTCTGTCTGTGTCTCTACCTCTCTCTCTGTCTCTCATGAATAAATAAATAAAATCTTTACAAAAAAATTTTTTTAACAGTTGTTACCTTCAAAAAAATTTTTTGAAGTAATCTCTATGCTCAATGTGGGGCTTGAACTCGTAACCTTGAGATCAAGAGCTGTATGCTTTACCAACTGAGCCAGCTAGATTCCCCAACAATCATTACTAATATCTAGTCACTGTTAATTTTCTTTTTACAGCAGCATCGTTTTACATTGTTCTGAATCAGGATATAAACACCATCTATGCATTACATTTGCTTGATATGTGTATCTCAAGTCTCCAGTAATCTGTTGTCTTTCTTCTTGCTATTTGTTGGAAAAAAAGCAAGTCACCCCTACATCCTGGACTTGATTGTTTGCATCCCCATTATCCCATTAATATGTTCAAACAGCAGAATATATTTTCTCACAGTTCTGGAGGCTAGAAGTCCAAGATCAAGGTGCCAAGCAGATCCAGCTAGCAATCTGTTCTCTCTGAGATCCGGGACTGGGGTGAGAAGTAGGAGGAGATCACAGTGTATCCATCTTTTTCTTTCCTATTTGGCTCAGTTTTTATGGGACAGTCACAGTGATAGTAGTTGCATGGGAATATTCCTCAAAAGTCAATAGACACCTGTAGTGTCTTGGACCTAATAGTTTGGGTCAGAGGACTCAGGAATAGCAGAAGACAGGAAATGGCATTATTATGTGGAGGTGCAGTCAACAGACATTTCATGAACCAGTGAACGTTTTTATGGTCTGTGTGAATTTGAAAGTTGGCTGCAAAAGATACTCAGTTCCTGTGGGTAGAAGATGATGTGACATGCCCTTGTCCTATTCACATGGTTCGGGTCACAGATTTTACCAATTACTGCATAGCCTTTTGTGTTTTCATCTCATATTAATTTTCTTCCATTTGCACCCCAGGCCAGAGTGGGGAGGGTGGCACTTCTCTTTCCGTTGGGCCTTGTTCCACGAAGCCCTTTTATCTGGGGACAGGGCAAAGCAAAGACACGCAGATCCAGTAGCTGAACGTGCCAGATTCCCAGAGAAGCCCACTTTCTGTAGTATACTTTCAAGTCACAGAATTTGTTCTTTTTCTCCTTTCTGTCGTCAATGACAAGGGTCAAAGGCATTTAATCAAACCCTTATAGAGAGAAGAGTCCCATTGTCACGCAGTGTGCTGATCAAATTTTTGTCTTCTGTTGAAAAAAAAAAGTATTTTGGGAACAGAGCTGAGTATGATGCGTGAGTATGATTTCTACAGCCGCTGCAGAAATATGAGCACGGCACAGATCTGCTCGGCTCATTATTTCCTCTCTCTCTGGATAAATACTGAAATTGTTATTAGTATGGGTAATAAATACTTAGGAAACATGAGGACGTGTCTTCTTTATTCCGCTCTGAGTCCAGCGAGCTAAAGCCAAAATTACCTTCCGATCTCCAAACCAAAATAATTAATGCCCAAGAAGGCACCGTGATGACAGGGAAGTCTACAGGCCAGATGCCTGATTACTGCTGCAGAAATAATGATATAATGAAGCTTATAGTAAGAAAAATGAAAACAAAAAACTTCTCAAGCCAGCATGTGGTGCCACAATTTACAATGTTTGGCTACTTTGGGCTTTAGGAACAGCTTGCTAATAGCTTTGCCAATTATTTAAGCGATGTAATTGAATTTCTTCTGCATCACATAGTGGTTTATTAAAGAACTCATGTTTAGCTCCTCGGCCCTGGAGGACCAGCTCATTTGTTATTGCAGCTAACAGTTTCCAAGCTCTCTCTGTCGACTTCGCCAAGATCCTAATGCCAAGAGGAAGGGAGAAGCTGGATTCCCGCTATTAATCAAGTGCAGACAAAGACTTGGTTGATGACCTAGACCCTACGGCTCAAACTTAAATCTGAACTTGTAAAATGAGAAGACAGGATGATGTTCTGGTCTCAAGACATTGGAGAAAATCTCTCTTTGGTCCCATGTCCTGAGTCCACAGCAAGTGTTTGCTGTATGACTAGGACCTGGGTGGTCCTTTGTATAATTACTTTCATTTTTTTGGTCAAAGATGTGGAGAACAAAATAACAGGGGCAACAAGGAGGGGGAAGTGAATACCTAGCAAGAAACGTACCTGGGGAGGGGAGATTCCACCTGGGGAAAGAACTCTAGCCACTGGTGCATCTCTAAGCACTTAGAGTGGTCCCTGTTTACTTTCAAGGCAGGATCCTGAAAGCTAGATTTCCAATGCAAGTTAAAGAACCCAGGAACTTGTCTGAACTGACTAGGAGGGGGGAAAAAGGCATTCCCCATTTGCCCTGGTGCCAGAAGTTTACTTCAGGTCTGTGCATTACCTTTTCTAGAAATACCCAGGCCAATACTTCCCTCTACCGCTCGGAAGCAATTCTACAACACAAGTCACTCAGAACTGCTCACACAAGATCGCATACCTGCTTCTTGTGGCACAAGTGTTAAGTTGACTGTTGCCAAGTACAATCAAAGGGAAAAGAAGTACAGCAATGGTTCAAGATTCATTCCCTTTTGTAGAACATCTATAGGTAAATGTAGACAAGTTTGCCTTCCTGAAGGTGTATCTTAACCAAAGAGACCCTGTTATGCGAAAATATGAGGCTGGGCAAAAGGAAATAGATTTTTTAAATATAGATTTGGAGGGACACCTGGGTGGCTCAGCGATTGAGTGTCTGTCTTTGGCTCAAGGGCATGATCCCGGGGTCCTGGGATCGAGTCCCACATTGGGCTCCTTGAGGGAGGCCTGTCTGTGTCTCTGCCTCTCTCTGTGTCTCTCATGAATAAATAAATAAAATCTTTTAAAAAAAATATAGAGAGATTTAAAGTCGATTTTTTAAAAATTGAGAGTCATGGCACTAATGTATAGAGCTTGAAAGTCAGCATTCCAGCCCTCCCCAGGAAAAAAAAAAGTTGATCAAGATTAAAATCAATAAATTTTCTTAGAACCACCATTAAACTGGGGTCACAGGACAAACCACCATCCCCCAAACTAGAAAGACTGGTAAACAGAACATGAAGACTCCTAACTCTGGGAAACGAACTAGGGGAGTGGAAGGGGAGGAGGGCGGGGGGTGGGGGTGACTGGGTGACGGGCACTGAGGGGGGGCACTTGACGGGATGAGCACTGGGTGTTATTCTGTATGTTGGCAAATTGAACATCAATAAAAAATAAATTTATTATTTAAAAAAATTATAAATATTTTTAATAAAAATGTTTATTTTTAATAAAAAATCTGTGTTATGACATTAAAAAAAATAGAAAGACTGGTAAATACAGAGGACATTGATGAGCTTACCTGAAGTAAAAGCCCAGCAGCAGGTCCTGGTAGGAAGACTTACAAGAGAACTGACAACCCCCCACTCCCCAACCAGGCTGAGTGCAGATTCTGCTAAGTTAACAATTCCTGAGAGCCCAATCTAAGGGGCAGGGGTGGGGGTACCCCGTTTCTGGACTCCAAGAGCACCACCACCCATTCTTACAGACCTCAGAAAAGTTTCCTCTGTCCCAGGGGAAGGGGAAAATTAACCATTTGAAATAGGCCTAAGGGGAGTTTCCTTTGAAACACAACCCTGCCCCCCCCAAGTGCATTCTGGTTTTCATGACAAAAGCCCACCATCAAAGGAAACCACTTTATCAGAGCCTTTTACTAAGGTGGGGCGAGGGAATCTCCAACACTAGGACGTTCTGGTCTCCCAGGATCCTAAGTGGGGAAGGAGAGAAGCTCATGAGCTTGTGAAGTCACAGCGCAGAGATTCCATTACCACATTCTAGAATGTGGCCCTTTGGCTGCACAATCCCACCGGGACCATGGCTCATAGCTGCAAGAATGAATGGGGCTCAGGCTGTCATTCAGGAGGAATTTCTAGGCCAAGATGACAGAGGAGTGTTTGCTGTATGACAAAGGACCTGGGAGGAGAGACGCACAGGGGACATTGGATCAAATGGAAACCTCTGCCACCTGCAGCCACAGGAAACTTTAAACATGGCCTACCTCCAAGGAAAACAAATGTAAAAATCTCACAGTAAAGGTGGATTTACCTCAGTTCCTTTTCTCCAATACATCAGGAATGGCTTTCAACAACAACAACATCACAAGGCAGGCTAAGAGAGAAAAACC
Organism: Canis lupus baileyi; assembly: GCF_048164855.1. Classification (NCBI taxonomy): domain Eukaryota; kingdom Metazoa; phylum Chordata; class Mammalia; order Carnivora; family Canidae; genus Canis; species Canis lupus. Next base: position 51,968,866 of record NC_132854.1, on the reverse strand, counting down.
ACAGTCTGAAGAGACAAAGCAAGTACCAGAAACAGACACAAATATGGCAAGCTTTTGGAATGGTCAGAAGCTGAAGGTAACTGATTAAAATGCTAATGGCTCGGGGTGCCTGGGTGGCTCAGTTGATTAAGCGTCTGTTTTCAGCTCAGGTCAGGATCCTGGGGTCCTGGGATCGAGTCCGCCTCCAGCTCCCTGCTCAGCGGTGAGCTTGCATCTCCTCCCTCTGTCCTCTCTCCCCGCTCACGCTTCTCTCTCTTTCTCAAATAAATAAATGCAATCTTTAAAAAAAAGAAAAGAAAACAAATGCTAATGGCTCTCCTGGAAAAAGTGGCCAACATACAAGAATAGAAGAGTAACATGCGAAGAGATAGAAACAATCGAGAGAGAGAACCTCGAAACTCAAAAGGAAATTCTAGAAATAAGAAATGTTGTAAAAATGAAGAATGTCTTTGATGGGCTCATTAGTAGACGGGACATGGACAAGTTAGCAGTTAGTCAGCTTACAGGTGTGTCCATAGAAGTCCCCCAACGTGAAATGCAAAGGAATAGAAGAGTCAAAACAATGACAGTGGAACAGAATATTCAAGAAGTGTACAAACGCTAAGCATAAGCTGTAATGAAAACTCTGGGGGATTGTGTGTCAATGTAGGTTCATCACTTGTAAACAACGTACCATGCTGTTGAGGGACACTGATAGTGGAGGGTGTGCATGTGTGGGGCCAAGGGGATGCAGGAACTTTATACCTTATTGTCTTTTTTAAATTTTTTTTTTAAAGTTTTGTTTTTAAAGTGCTCTCTACACCCACTGTGGGGCTCACACTCACAACTGGAAAGATCAAGAGTCTCATCATGCTCTACTGACTGAGCCAGCCAAGCATCCCTGTACCTTCCTTTCAATTTCATTGTGATCCTAAAACCTCTCTTAAAAAATATCTCCATTTTTACAGATAAGAAGATAGAGGCAGAGAGATTAAATGGCTTGCCTAAAATTTACCAAGGTCTACCAGGTACAAAATAGGGATTGGCCAAGAGTCAGTCTGGTGCTGGAACATTTATGTCTAACTAGTGCACTTTTCTTCCTTTTCTGAATCTTCTTTTCCAGAAAAATGTATCTTGCAGATCAATTCATAAAGCACATAGAGCGGTCTTTTTAATTTAATCAGTTTGTATTGCTGAGCCCCCAAGTTGCTTCTAATCTGATTTAGAAATAATGCTACATTAGTCTTACATGTGTCACTGCTGTTGGAGCAAAATGAACCGATCTTTTATTTATTATTTTTAAAGGTATTAATTAATTAATTAGTTATTTATAAGGTATTTATCTATCAATCAATCAATCAATCAATCAGAGAGCCAGTGAGAGAGAGCACAAGCAGGCTCCCTGCTAGGCCAGGAGCTGGATGTGGGACTTGATCCCAGAAACTTGAGATCATGGTCTGAGCTGAAGGCAGCTGCTTACCCAGTGGAGCCACCCAGGGGTCCCAAAACAGATCTTTTAGAATCTCTAAAAGAAAGAGTTTTATTTGAGCCCAAGTTAGGACAGCTACCCAAGACACATGCTCTTCACAGGGAAGAAAGTGCTCCAGAAAACTAACAGTTTTTACAGAATCATGTACTTTTTTTTTTAACATATTATAAAAGCTCAAAAGATTACAGATAGAGGCAAGAATCACAAGTTTTATCATAAGGGAATGCAGGGAGGAGGAGCCTTGATCAATATCTCAAGGACAAGATGATTTTTCCTTCAGGCTCTTCATTCACAAAGCAGATGGACAGTGCATGCCTGGCAGGCCATAAATCAGGCTTTTGGTTTGATCAAAGTTAACATAAGGTCCTGTTGACTTAGAAAGAAATCTAAAATGGCTCCCCTAGAGTATTGCACCTTTGGAGAATTTTTCTCTCATCATGTCCTACTTCTGATCAATACTCTTTTGACAGCACTGGTATCATTATGTTGTCCCTCAATACTAGGGTGATTGCTTATCTGCCATGGGTCCATCATGTCCCTCGGTGCTGGGCCCCATATAGGTCACCTAGGAGTCTCCATGGGGGTGGTGGTGGGGGTGTCAGCAGTATGGGTCTTGATAGAGAATATTATAATTGATTTTTTTTCAATGAGAGGGAATTATGCAAACATTATATGTCTACTTTGTAGTGAGTTTTGCTTTTACATTTTTTGGTAACGTTTATAGCATTAATACGGAGATAATAATAAAACTCCAGGGCTACCTGGGTGGCTCAGTCAGTTAAGCATCTGCCTTCAGCTCAGGTCATGATCCCAGAGTTCTGGGATTAGGCCTTGTGTAGGGCTCCCTGCTCACTGGGGAGTGTGTTTCTCCCTCTACCCCTCCCTTCCACTTATGTTCTCTCTTGTGCTTTCTCTCTCAAATAAATAAAATCTTAGGAAAAATAAAACTCCAATTAATAATATTCCACATAACTAATGGAGAGTGTAGGTACAGAAATATAATGACAAGAGAAGAATCGAAAAAAATCCATTACAAGTATTTTGGTTTTTTTAAGTTTTTTTTTTAGATTGTATTTGTTTATTCAGGAGAGACACACAGAGAGACAGAGGCAGAGACACAGGCAGAAGGAGAAGCAGGCTCCCTGCGGGGAGCCCGACGTGGGACTCGATCCCAGGACTCCAGGATCACGCCCTGGGCCGAAGGCAGGCGCTAAACCACTGAGCCATGCAGGCGTCCCCATTACAAGTATTTTGATAATTTTAAATTAATTAGAGTTTCTGTTTACCTTTTTTATCTATAGTTATTTGTACTTTGTGATACGTTTGATCTGATTGGTTTAAAATGGTCATGAAATTTTCTGTTATTACATGTATCAATTTCTCTGTCCAATTAGTTTCCATAGGTATTACATTTTGTGGTAGTTGTAATTCTATCTCCCAAAACATTTGGTCATTAATATCAATATTAGTATAATTTTTGTTAGAATCAGGCATTTCTATTTGAGGTACAAAGCCAATATTATATCATACAGCAGTAGCATTATAGTGAAAAGTATTCTGGTTACAAAATAAGTCAAGGAATATTACAGAGGTGTTTCGTAAACCTTCCCAACAAAATCTTCCTTTTTCCTATAAGCTGTATGTTATTTTTTTGTTGTTACTTTGTATAAGCATAACTGTTATAGGCCAAGTTGGAGTGAATTCAAGATTCCACTGTAGTTCAGAGCATAATCATATATTTTGCTGAATTCACAGATGTCCTTAGATCTTGGAATCCACTAAGAATCATTGGCTAATAAGGCCCATCTTTCTCCAATAGAAAGAACTCTGGTGGTATTTACAATAATTTCTTTTCCTATTATGATGTTGAGAGAAGTCTGGTTGGCCATAACTTTGGGTATTAAGACAATAACTGAACATTTATAGAAGTTACAGGAGTCTTTAATGATTTTCCACAGATTAGGAGAGCTGTATATTTTGAGTTTCTGCAGTTAATGAAGAAGGTCACCGACCCATAGTTACCTCAGAACTTTCTGGGTTATATGGCAGTTAGATTTCAGAGGTAGCTGAATCCATCAAGTCATTCCTAAAGCAGCATCTTTGATAGATAACCATTGCTTTCTCTTATTTTGTCTTAGGCTATTCCATCCACAAAACTTGGTATGTGAGCACATTGGATATTTTGGTATGTTGGACAAGCTGCTGCTAAGTTTCTCACATTGTTGTACCTGGGTATCTTTCTTAATGAATTATCACCCAAGTTTATAGAGATACGATGATCATTCCATTGAGTGTTGTATACAACATAGATTAAATTTGAGTTAGGTGATAGTTCTTGAAAGGTCTTTCCTAAGAAATATATAAGCGCCAGAAGCTAAAGGAACATTTGAGTATGTCCAAGAGGTCATAAAAATTTTACATAAGTTATCAAAGCGTGAGGGGAGTATTATATTACTTAAGTATTATATTAGTTAATCAGTGGATAACCATAATATTTTTTCAGAATGTAATAAAGGGGGAAGTGAAAGCAAATAAGAAGCTTACTATCTTCTAATATTATAATTTTGTTTTATTTCTTTAAAGATATTATTTACTTATTTGAGAGAGATGGAGCCAGAGAGCACAAGCCAGAGGAAAGGCAGAGGGAGGAGAGGCAGGCTCCCTGCTCTGAATGTGAGGTTCGATCCCAGGACCCAGATATATTTTTTTACATCAAGCTGTTCATATTTTCAATCTGCAGGGCTTCAGGGAAAATAGTATTAGAATCTAGTGTCTACAAAGATGTGTTATTGAACTATTTACTATTTTCTTTCTAAATCACCCTCATTTTTACTCGAAATGGCCAAATGAAGACTAATTTGTTTGTAAAACAAGTCCAGTCCTAACAAAGTTGGCCTAATTATTTACATAAGCACGGTTTGATGTAAAGAAATCACTGCAATAGCTCATGCATTGTCAATCTTTGTGCTTATTGGTCAGTGGGCCACTCGAAGATCATCAGACATTTGAGCCACAAACCAGAATGAGAAGTAATGGCATTTCTTAAGATTTGAGACCAGGCCTGTATTTCTACTCTTCTTTTAAAATTGGAACATTAGGGGTGCCTGGTGGCTCAGTTGGTTAAGCATCTGCCTTTGGCTCAGGGCATGATCATGTAAGTTCTTTGAAATAAGTTCTTTTATTTTTATTTATTTATTTATTTTTGAAATAAGTTCTTTAAAAATCTTCTTTGCTGAAACCTTTCATAAGGAATTTTAGATTGAACTTTCAATAGCCTGTCATGACCAGAATCCAAGCTGAATTCTTGCTGTCAGATTTCTCTGCAGAACTTGTAGCTTTGGGTGAATTTTTCTTTTTGAGGTCTGTAAAATACCCTGAGGTTTCTGCACCTGCTAGGAGGTGACATTCTTTACTCACCTGGTGAGGCTTCTGAGAACTCTGTAAACAAGGTATTGGGCTGATACTTCCAAGGGGCTTTGTTGTCTCCATAAAGTCAATCTTAAGTTCCTTAAAGCTGTCTGCATAGACTCAGCTATGACATTCCAGTCAAAGCCTTGGTAAAATAACCAGTTTCTAGTGGTGTCCTGTTACAAGGAGAACAGATTCCTGTTGAACTTATGAAAATAAGTATCATTGCCATGAAAGAAAGAATACTGAGTGTCTGAATTCTAGAAGGTTTGAGTAGGAAGAAAAGGTAAATGTTTTGATGTGTTCACAAAGGAATACTTTATCATACTTCTGTAGGGAAAAAGTTTCCTTAAATCTAGAAGAGCAGACGGTAGAGGACCAGCCATGTTTCAGATGAAAGTCGTCAAAACCATAATCTTTTTTAATTCATTTGGTCTCATGTTACTAATTCTTGTTCTGTTTGAATGTGGCTTTTCCTTTAATTCTGCAAATTCTAACTCAGCTTAGTTTTATTACTTTAAATATATTAGAAACCTGTGTTAGGGGAAAAAAATGCTTTTCATGAATCTGCTTGAAGATGAAACACATTTTGCAAGAGCATCAGACCAATCACTGTAAATGACAAAAGACTCAGAAAATAGCCATAGGTAAAGATCCAATGAGAGCTCATTAGAACACAGTTGACAAGAAAATTCAGTTATCTCTGTGACACACAGTTTAATAACTTTAGAATGTCAAGGGATGACCTTATACCAGAACATATTAAAACTTCAGGAATTTCATATAATTTCTAAAAAGTTATAGCATTTATCTCTAAAGTATAACCTAAGAAGGTTTATTATTTTGTTTGACAATGCTTCTCTTGTAACAATACTAAATAAACAAGCCTAAAAGTCAAAATGATGCCATTTGGAATTCCAATGTTGGGAAGTTTTGTTAAAAATCTCAGGAGAGGGAAGCCAGTGGCTGGGTGGCTCAGTCGGTTAGGCATCTTCCTTCTGCTCAGGTCGTGACCTCACGGTCCTGGCATCAAGCCTAGCATTGGCTCCCTGCTCAATGGGGAGTCTGAGTCTGCTTCTCCCTCTCCCTCTGCTTTCCCCCACTTGTGCTCTCTCTCTCTGAACTCTGAAATAAATCTTTAAAGCACATGCCTAAATAGGAATACAGATCATTATAAAACTTAATATTTAATTATCTATTTAATCAAGGTGGAAATAAGAATTCCAAAGGCAGTGATCCCTGGGCGGTGCAGCGGTTTGGCGCCTGCCTTTGGCCCAGGGCGCGATCCTGGAGACCCGGAATCGAGTCCCACATCGGGCTCCCGGTGCATGGAGCCTGCTTCTCCCTCTGCCTGTGTCTCTGCCTCTCTCTCTCTCTCTCTGTGACTATGATGAATAAATAAATAAAATCTTTAAAAAAAAAAAAAAAAGAATTCCAAAGGCAAATAATAAAGGTTACCTGCTTGTTAGCAAAGCTTAGATCCTTTTAATAGGGAGTTTTAACTTCCTTAAATAATCAAAGACCTGATAAAGACAAACCATAGAAACCTCATGGGGTTTTTGGTGGGGAAGGCAGATAAGGCAAAAGTTTATTTATAATTTCTTATCAAGAACACACAGCAATCTAAGAAAACTTTGTCTTTTTAACAGTGAGAAAGGCTCAGTCTTATATCAATGTACATTTAAAGTATTTTTTTTAATGTTTATTTATGATAGTCACAGAGAGAGAGAGAGAGAGGCAGAGACACAGGCAGAGGGAGAAGCAGGCTCCATGCACCGGGAGCCCGACGTGGGATTCGATCCCGGGTCTCCAGGATCGCGCCCTGGGCCAAAGGCAGTCGCCAAACCACTGCGCCACCCAGGGATCCCTATCAATGTACATTTAAAATGCATTCATTCCAATCTTTTTTAGTCCTGACCACACATAAAATTCTTCTCCAAAGATTTCCCTATGACTTTCTTTTTCATTCAGATTTTGTCCTCAGCCTTCTTTCCCTAAATAACCAGTCTCATTTTAAGACAAACTTGCTTTCTTTTCCCTCAACAAAAATGTATTCCCATTCCTCTTGCCTTTTTTCTTATCAAAAAACACATCTTACCTTCCACACGGACAGAGTTGCTTCCCAAATCATTTTCATCAGTCTTAATTACATTTACCAGATTTTAAAAAATATTGTATTTATTTATTCATAAGAGGGAGAGGGTGAGGGAGAAGCAGGCTCCTCACAGGGAGCCCAATGTGGGACTCGATCCGGGGACCCCAGGGTCACGCCCTGAGTCTACGGCAGACCCTCAACTGCTGAACCACCCAGGCAGCCCCATTTAACAGATTTTTAATTTTTAGAAATCTTAGTCTCCAGGGAAAACTAAGTAGTAATCAATTGTACATTATCTGTTACACCAGAATTCGTTAGATCAGAAATTTGTGAAAAGTTTTTAATTTCTAAAAACATGTTTTTTTCATAATACAATCTTTCAGGGAAGCACAAAGCACGGTTACCAACAGACCCAAGTATCCTCCAATCTTTCTACAATAAGAAACCAAAGCGGACAAACATGTTCAGTCATCAGTGCTTTGGTATTCTTGGTTGGAAAAGACTTAGATATCCAATGGATTCAGCCCAAGGCATCATTTAACTTAGCAAAACATCAGAGTTCTGGGTTACCAAAGATTTTGAAAGCCATAACACTTTTTATTTATTTGACCGATTTGCTCATAACGATGACACATGACAACTTCATAAAACAGACAAAATCAGCCATCATTTTAAGTCTTTTTTTGCTGACAATTTGGAATAGAGATAATACAAGCTCATTTGATTTTTGGTAAACTTTGGTAGAATAATAGTTTTATATTTAATGCTGATAAATCTATAGACATGTTTAATTAAACAACAAACTTAAATTAATTTTAATTATTGAATATTTTCCTAGATCATATGAACTCAAAAAACATTTGGGTTAGTTTCTGAGAGACATTTAGTCTAAGTGCATTTTAGGATGCATAACTCCTTTACTTATTTATTTTTAAAAAAGATTTTATTTATTTATTCATGAGAGACCCATAGAGAGAGGCAGAGACACAAATAGAGAAAAAAAGTAGGCTCCCTGCAGGGAGCCCAATATGGGAGTCGATCCCAGGATCTCAGAATCATGACCTGAGCCAAAGGCAGATGCTCAACCACTGAGCCACCCAGGCATCTCTGTACAATTCCTTTAACACTTGCCTTTAAAACAATTAAATAGAGCTCTATTACAAGTTAATTTTAGCAATACCATCTGGACGTAGAAAAAATATCTTACATTTGTAACACATATAAACATATATACACAAAGTGCAAACAAAATCTAGTCTTTTTTTCATTAATATTTGTTGAGAGGACATTAAAAGCACATTCAAATCTTTTTTCTTTCTTTCTTTTTCTTTCGAAGAATAAAAAAACCAGATTTTATTTATTTTTATTTATTTTTTTAAAAAACAGATTTTTAAAAAATTTTTATTTAAAAATCTCCCATTTCCATTATTAAAAATCTCCCATTCTCCATTATTTTTGGTGAGAATACCATTTTTTCCCACATCAGTAAGTATGTCACCAAAATTGTTGCTCTTGCAAATTAAACATAGTTTCCACATTTTTTTTTTCAGAAAAAAGTTTAAAAAGTTTAAGTAACTTAACCAACATAGGGCTATACCCAACAAGCCTATACCCAACGTAGGGCTTGAACTCACAACCCTGACATCAAAAGTCATATACTCCACAGACTTGAACCAGCCAGGCACCACAGAATTTTTTTAAAAGATTTTATTTATTTATTTATTTATTTATTTATTTATTTATTTATTTATTTATTTATTTATTTGAGAGAGAGCGAGCACAAGATAGGGGATGGTCAGAGGGAGAAGCTGACTCCCCATTGAGCAGGAAGTGCAATGTAGGGCTTGATCCAGGGACTCCAGGATCATGACCTGAACCCCCTACATTCCCCCCTAGAAATTTTTTCAATTAAGTTTTTAATTTTAATTCCAGTATTGTACCATACAGTATTAGTTTCAGGTTTACAATATAGTGATTCAACAGTTCTACACATTACTCGTGCTCATCACGGTAAGTGTACTCTTAATCCCCTTCACCTATTTCATCCATCCCTCTACCACCTCCCTGCTGGCAGCCATCAGTTCACTCTCTATAGTTAAGAGTCTTTTTTCTTGTTTTGTCTCTCTCTCTTTTTTTATTTGCTTGTTTCTTAAATTCCACATATGAGTGAAATCGTATGGTATTTGTCTTTCTCTGACTGACTTATTTCTCTTAGCATTATACTCTCTATCTCTATCGAGTTTATTGCAAATGACAAGATTTCATTTCATTTATTTGTTTACTTACTTATTTGAGAGAGCACAAGCAGGGGGTTGGGAGGGGGGAGAAGTAGATTCCCACTGAGCTGGGAGTCCAATATGGGTCTCAATACCAGGACCCTGGGACCATGACTTGAGCTGAAGGCAGACACTTAACCGACTGAGCCACCAATTTTATTCATTTTAATGGTTGAATAATATTCAATTATGTATCTCTCTTTTATTAAAGCAAATCTAATTCCAAGATAGCATTATAGGGGATCCCTGGGTGGCTCAGCAGTTTAGCGCCTGCCTTTGGCCCAGGGCGTGATCCCTGAGTCCCAGGATCAAGTCCCACATCAGGCTCCCTGCATGGAGCCTGCTTCTCCCTCTGCCTGTGTCTCTGCCTCTCTCTCTGTGTCTCTCATGAATAAATAAATAAAATCTTAAAAAAAAGATAGCATTATAATTTATGGATCCATTAATTAGTCTTTTTCCGTTCTCTAACATGGCCAGTTTTGTCCAAAGGTGCCAAAATCTTCAACAACAAATAAACCAAATGGAGCCCAGGTGCCTCTGTGAGCATATTTTCCTTCCAGAAGCCAGGGGCTTCACTGACTGAACCAAGTGGCCTCCTACTTTCTGGCTGCTTGGTCTTGATTTTCTCTAATTCCGTGTGTAAGAAGACTAATTTAGACATGTCAAAAGAACCCCATTTGGGCCATCTGAGACTCAGGTTATCCTTAGTTATATTTTCCTCTTTAAGTAAGTGCTTTCAAGTAGAGGCTCCGTGAATGTTGTATATAGAGCCTGCTGGAGCTCCTGTGAATGTTGTTGGTTTTCTGGGAGCTGTTCAACTTTTAAAGCTCAGTGCTCTTCCATTCATTTTAGTTTCAGTTTTGGAATAAGGTTTGAGCAAAATCGAAGGATAGTAAGTATAATGGATAGAGAAGGTGCTGATTGTGTCACTTCCAAACAGCTATGATACCCTCTCTGGTGTGACTTGGTTTCTCTCAGGGAGATCTAAGGCCATTAATAAGGCTCCCAGCACTGGGATGATGAGTTCTCATGTGTGTGTCCCTGGACCAGACAATCATTAATGATCATACGAGATGGGAAGTTCCTATGGGATTGCGACCCGAGGAAATCTTTAGACACTTCCACTGGGCTTTAGTCACCTGAGAGCACTGTACAGCCAGAAGGAGCAAGTGTCCCTTCTCTTGGAGCTGAATCATTCAGTCTCCTATTTCTAGTCAGAAAATTCACTCAAGCCTTATATAAATAACATCACTTAGTATAGTACCAAATTAAAACAACCACCCCATCAACTCTGACCCCTCTAGGTTATTCCCACCTAAAAAAACATTACCGATAACCCTGAACAGCTTGAGTAAGTTGGGACCATCTCCTCAAATTGAGGAGGTCCAGATATCAGGAGAACTCACTGGTAAACCTGTGAGGTGCTGAGAAGTTGGACAGGCACAGAGGGCCCGGGCTGGTGCCAAGTGCGGAGTTCCAGAGCAGAGAAAATACGGATTCAATGAGTAAGGATTAGACAAAGAGGTGGCTGGAGGGTGGAGTTGGGATTGGTTAGTTTGTATGTGAAATATGTTCTCCAGGGCAAGCCCTTTGCTATTTCCAAGAAAGGGCTAGCCTTGGGTGGGGCCAGTAAGCTTTTTAAGATGTCAAAACATCCATAAATCATAGAAAAAAATTAATGCATATACTTTAACTAGCAGTATATGAGATCACATATTTTCCCACAGTTGTAGTATGATCTGTATTTCCTTTGTTGCTTATTTCTCTTTGATTATTTCTCTCATTTAATTTACCAAATAACAAATATTAAATGCTCCCAATGTACTTACATGTGTGAAGAAAATAGATAAAACCCTGGCCCTCAGAAAGCTCACACTTAAGAAACTGTAAAAGGCCCATAGGGAGGAAGCCACAGAACTTGAGAGAGATATAAGGGAAGAGCTAAATGATGAAGGACAATGTTGATGGATAAGAAGAATCAATGTCAGAAATATAGTGATTATTACCAACGTGGTAGGTGTGGTACAACATTTTTGGGGGTGGCAGAGATGGCAAACTGACAAAGTGTTACTTGAAATAATGAATGGATAGGGACATCTTGAAAAATAGTATGAGGATATATTATCTGCTTTACCAGATACTATAAAGCATAGCAATAGGGCATCCGGGTGGCTCAGTGGTTGAGTCGTGATCCTGAGGTCCTGGGATTGAGTCCCACATCTGCCTGTGTCTCTCATGAATAAATAAATAAAATCTTTAAAAAAAGGACAATAAAATCAGTATGATAATGGCCCGATAACAGACAACCAGAAACAAACACTGGTTTATATATGATGTGCCTGTATACAAGCAAGGACCATACTATTTTAATTATTCGTTTTCAAGTATCTAAAAACCTGGTAATGTTTTATATTTACAGTAAAAAGATACTATTTATGATAGAAATGATATTTCACTTCTTTCAAAAAATCCAGGTAAGTTAAAGCTTTCAAAGCCAAATAGAAAAGTACTATTTTTCCTGATTTGATTTACTAAAATTTTTGTCAAGAGTTTTTTCTGAGCAATCCTTAAAACTAGTTCAGTTTTTTTTTAAGATGTTATTATTTATTCATGAGAGACACAGAGGCAGAGGTATAGGCAGAGGGAGAAACAGGCTCCCCACAGGAGCCTGATGCAGGACTTGATCCCAGAACCCTGGGATCACAATCTGAGCCAAAGGTGGATGCCCAACCACTGAGCCACCCAGGTGCCCCTAAACTAGTTCAGTTTAAGGAAATTTACTTCCAAACTCCTGAGAGTAAAGTCTTTTTTTTTTTTTAAGGCCCAACATGAGGTTTGAACCCATGACCCCAAGATTAACAGTCACATGTTCTACCAACTAAGCCAACCCCGCACTTAGTGAATGCTATCTTATTATAAAGGTAAGGGAGATAGTTTAAAGAATGCATCAAAGAGAAACACTATATGATGAAATATGGTTTTATTTTTATTATATTAATTTTTAATTTTAATTCCAGTATTGTTACCATGCAGTATTGTTACCATTTTTAACTTTAATTCCAGTATTGTTACCATGCCTATTGTTTCATATTACATATATACACATATATGCACACATATATACATAGGAGATCATAAATAATATATATATTTTAAAATTTTTATTTATTTGAGAAAGAGAGAGAGAATCCTCAAGCAGACTCCCCCTCAGCGGGGAGCCTGACATGGGGCTCGATCCCAGAACCCTGAGATCATGACCTGAGCTGAAATCAGGAATTGGACACTCAACCAACTGAGTCATCTAGGCACCCCAAAAGTCCCTTTCTAATCAAGAAAGGATTTCTTTCTCTTTTATTTTTTTCCTTCACTTTGTTTTGTTTCTTAAATTTCACATATGAGTGAAATCGTATGGTATTTGTATTTGTCTCTGACTGACTTATCTCACAGCATTATATTCTCTAGCTCCATCCATGTTGTCGTAAATGGTAAAATTTCATTCTTTATGACTGAACAATATTCCATTGTATTTATATACATCATCTTTATCCATTCGTTAATCAGCAGTCACTTGGGTTGCCTCCATATGTTGGGCGCTGTGAAGGCTACTACAGTAAACATAAGGGTGCATGTGTCCCTTTGAATTAATGTTCTTGTATTCTTTGAGTAAATACCTCATGGTGTCATTGCTGGATCATAAGATAGTTCTTTTCTTTTCTTTCTTTTTTTTTTTTTAAGTAAGGTCTATGTTCAACATGGTGCTTGAACTCCACATCCTGAGATCAAGAGTCTACCTGAGCCAGCCACCTCTATCTTTTTAACTTTTTGAGGAACCTCCATCCTGTGTTCCACAGTGGCTGCACCAGTTTGCATTCCCACCAGCAGTGCACAAGTTCCTTTTTCTCTACATCCTCACCATTGCCAACGTCTGGTGTTCCTTGTGTTTTTGATTTTAGACATTCTGACAGGTGGCAGATAATATCTTATTCCCCTTTTGATTGGCATTTCCCTGTTGATCAGTGATACTGAGCATCTTTTCATGAGTCTGTTGGCCATCTGGATGTCTTCTTTGGAGAAATGTCTGTTCATGTCTTCGCCCATTTTATAATTGGATTATTTGTTTTTTGGGTATTGAGTTTTATAAGTTATTTTTGTATTTTGGATACTGATCCTTTATCGATATGTCATTTGCAAATATCTTCTCCCATTCCATAGGTTGCCTTTTAGTTTTGTTGATTGTTTCCTTTGCTGTGCAGAAACTTTTTTACTTTGATGTAATCCCAATAGTTTATGCTTTTGTTTTCCCCTGCCTTAGGACACACATCTAGAAAGAGGTTGCTATAGCCAATATCAAAAGAAGTTACTGACTGTGCTCTCTTCAAGGATTTTTATGGTTTCAGGCCTCACATTTAGGTCTTTAATCCATTTTGAATTTATTTTTCTGTATGGTATAAGAAAGTGGTCCAATTTCATTTTTTTTTTTTTTTTTGCTCATTTCTGACCAGTTTTCCCAACACCATTTATTGAAGACCTGTCTTTTTCCCATTGGATATTCCTTCCTGCTTTGTCAAAGATTAATTGACCATACAATTATGGGCTTACTGTACATTTTTTTATTCTCTTCTGTTGGTCTATGTGTCTGTTTTTTGTGCCACTACCATACTGTTTTGATGACTATAGCTTATAATATAACTTGAAGTCCAGAATTGTGATGCCCTGTGCTTTGCTGTTTCAAGAGTGCTTTGGCCATTCAGGGTCTCTTGTGGTTCCATACATATTTTAGGATTGTTTGTTTTAGTTCTGTGAAAAATACTATTGGTATTCTGATAAGGATTGTGATAAATGTATAGAGTGCTTTGGGTAATATTAATATATTTTTTTATTTATGATAGTCACACAGAGAGAGAGAGAGAGAGAGAGGCAGAGACACAGGCAGAGGGAGAAGCAGGCTCCATGCACTGGGAGCCTGACGTGGGATTCGATCCTGGGTCTCCAGGATCGCGCCCTGGGCCAAAGGCAGGCACTAAACCGCTGTGCCACCCAGGGATCCCTAATATTAATATTTTAACAATATTTATTCTTCCAATCCATGAGCATGGAATGTCTTGCTATTTCTTTGTGTCTTCTTCAATTTCTTTGATTGGTGTTTTATAGTTTTCCAAATACAAGTCTTTCATCTCTTAGGTTAGATTTATTCTTAGGTTTCTTATTTTTGGTATAATTGCAAATGGGAATTTAAAAATTTTTTTGTTTATTTTTATTTTTGAGAAAGAGTGGGCACGTGGTGGGGAAGGACAGTGGAAGTTGGAGAGAGAAACTGAAGCAGACTCTGCAGAGCACAGAGTGCAACATGGGGCTTGATCTCAGGACCCGAGATTATGATCTGAGCTGACACTGAAAGTTGGATGCATGACTGACTGTGCCACCCAAGTGCCCTAAATGGGATTGTTTTCTTAATTTTACTTTCTGCTGCTTCATTATTGGTGTATAGAAATGCATCAGCTTTCTGTACATTGATTTTGTAAACTGCGACTTTACTGAATTTGTCAGTTCCAGCAGTTCTTTTTGTGGAGCCTTTTGGGTTTTCTACTTGTGGTATCATGTCATCTGCAAATAGTGAAAGTTTTACTTCTTCCTTACCCATGTGGATGACTTTTATTTCTTTTTCTCCTTTGACAGCTGTGGCTACGACTTCCAGTACTATGTTGAATAAAAATTTTAAGAGTGGACATCCTTGTCTTGTTCCTAAGAGCTTTTCCCCATTAAGGATGTTAGCTGTAGGTTTTTATTATGTGGCCTTTATTATGTTGAGGTATGTTCCTGCTAAACCTACCTTGTTGAGGGTTTTTATCATGAATGGATATTGTAGTTGTTCAGATGCTTTTTCTGCATCTATTGAAATGATCATTTGGTTCTTATCCTTTCTCTTACTGATGTGATGTATCATGTTGTTTGATTTGCAAATATTGAACTACCCTTTGACCCCAGGAATAAATCCCACATGATGGTGAGATGATTTTTTAATGTATTATTGAATTCACTTTGGTTATTATTTGGTTATTATTGAGAATTTTTGCATCTATGTTCATCAGAAATATTGGCTTCTAGTTCTCTTTTTTAGTGGTGTCATTATCCAGTTTTGGTATCAGGATAATGTTGGCTTCATAGAATTAATTTGGAAATTTTTCTTTCTTTTCTAATTTTTAGAATAGCTTGAAAAGAATAGGTAATAACTCTTCTTTAAATCTTTAGTAGAATTTTCCTGTGAAGCCATCTGGCCCTGGATTTTTGTTTGTTGGGAGTTTTTGGGTTACTGACTCCATTTTTTTGCAGGTTATCAGTCTGTTCAAAATTTTCTACTTCTTCCTCTTCCAGTTTTTGTAGTTTATATGTTTTAGAAATTAATCCATTTCTTCTAAGGTGTCCAAGTTGTTGGTATAGTTTTTCATAATATAATGATTGTTTGTATTTCTGTGGTATTGGTTGTTATTTCTCTTCTCTCATTCATGATTTTATTTGAGTCCTTTCTCTTTTTTCTTCATAAGTCTGGCTAGAGGTTTATCGATTTTTATCCTGCTTGGATATTCTCTCCTTCTGCCCCCTCCCCAACTTGTGCTCTCTCTCTCTCAAATAAATATATCTTTTTAAAGAAAGTTATGTTTTCTTGTTGATTTTCTGTTTGGATGATCTGTCCATCCAGGTAAATGGGGCATTAAAGTATGCTACTAGTATTGCATTACTGTCAGTTCCTTTATGTTTGTTACTAACCATTTTATGTATTTGGGTGTTCCTATGTTAGGCATAAATGTTTATAATTGCTATATCTTGCTGGGTTTTCCCCTTTCTTGTTATGTGTCCTTCTTTGTTTCTTATTACAGTTTTTTGTTTTAAATTCTATTTTGTCTGATATAAGTATTGTTACTTCAGCTTTCTTTCATTTTTTTTAAAGATTTATTTATTTGAGACAGAGATAGCAAGGGATCCCCCTTTAATATTTCTTGCAGGGAGGGTCAGAGAGCAGGAGAAAGAAAGCTTAGCAAACTCTGTGCTCAGCGTGAGGCCCAACTTGGGGCTCGATCTCACAACCCTGAGCCAAAACCAAGAGTTGGACACTTAACTGACTGAGCCACCCACGTGCCCCTCAGCTTTCTTTTGACAACTATTTGCATGATAGATGTTTCTCCAATCCCTCACTTTCAATCTGCAGGTGTCTTTAGGTCTAAAATAGATCTCTTGTAGGCAGCATGTAGATGGGTCTTACTTTTTTTTTTTTCCATTCTGTCACCTTATGTCTTTTGATTAGACCATTTTGTCCCTTTACATTCAAAATAATCATCAATACATATTTATTCCATTTTGTTACTTATTTTGTGGTTATTTCTGAAGATTTTCTCTGATTCTTTCTTGTTATTCTCTTTCACGTTTTGTTGATTTTCTTTTTTCTCTATATTTGGATTTCTTTTTATTCTTCACATGTTTACTAGTGGTCTTTAAAAAACGTACATATTATTTGAGAGAGACAGAGAGCGAGCGAGCGAGCGAGCATGGGGCAGGTTGTGGGGGGGAAGAGAACCACAAGAAAACTCTGCACTGAGCGCAGAGCTCAATACAGGGCTCAGTCTCACAACCCTGAGATCATGATTTGTGCTGAAAGCGAGTTGGACACCTGTCTAAGCCACCCAGGTGCCCCTGTTACCGTTACCATTAGGTTTGTATGTAAAGTCTTCAATAGCAGTCTATATTAAATTGATGATCATTTAAGTTTGAACCCATTCTTTTCTCCTCTCCTGTGTACATTTTAGATATATATTATTATAGCCTTTGTGTGTGTGTGTGTGTGTGAGTTCCTTAACCAATTTTACACAGAAATATTCATTTTTACTACTTTTGTATTTCCTACTTTTATATAGTCACTTTTGGTCTTTTCTTTCTTTCTCTTTCTTTCTTTCCTCTTTTTTTTAAATTAATTAATTTATTTACTTACGTAATCTCTGCATCCAATGTGGGGCTTGAACTCCTGACCCCAAGATCAAGAGTCACATGCTATAATGATTGAGCCAGCCAGGTACCCCTAGTATTTCCTTTCTACTCAAAGATTCCCCTTTTACGCATCTTGCAGGACTGGTTTAGTGGTCACAAACTCCTTTAGTTTTTGTCTGGGAAAGCCTTAATCTGTCTATTCAGAATGATAGCCTTGCTGGATAAAGTATTCTTGGCTGCAGATTTTTCCAATTCACACCACTCCCTTCTGGCTTTCAAAGTTCTGTTGAAAAATCTACTAGCCTTATGGGTTTTCCCTTGTAAGATACTGACTTCTGTTTTACCACTTTTAAGATTTTTTTCTTTACCACCATATTTTTCCAATGTAATTACAGTATGTCTTGGTGTGGGTCTGCTTTTGTCAATTTTGGTGGGAGTTCTCAGTGCCTCTGCCTCTGGATAGTTTTCCTTCCCCAGATTAGGAAAGTTATCAGTTATCATTTCTTCAAATAAATTTTCTGTCCCCTTTTCTCTCTTCTGGGATTCCTATAATGCAAGTATTATTACATTCGATGGAGTCACTTAATTCCCTGTCTGTTCTTGTTTTGTGTAACTTTTTTTTCTCTTTTGTTCAGCTTGATTATGTTCCATTACTCTGTCTTCTGGGTCACTAATTCATTCCTCTGTTTCTTCCATCCCACTATTCATTCCATCAAATGTGTTTCTTATTTCATTTATTGAGCTTTTTATCGCTTTGATATTCCTTATCTCTGTGTAAATGTCTCACTCATGTCTTCTACTCTTTTCTCAAGTCCACTGAGTATCCTTGGGATCATTGCTTTAAATTCTCTATTAGTCATGTTAGTTATATCTGTTTTGCTTAAATCTCTGGCCATGGACTTGTCTTGTTCTTTGACTTGGGATAAGTTTCTACCTCATTTTTTTTTTTTTTTCCTATCTCATTTTGTCTGCTTCTCTGGGTCTGTTTCTCTGGGTTAATAAAGTCAGCTATGTCCTCTTTTTTTTTTTTTTTAAATTAGGCTCTACACTGACCATGGAGCCCAATGTGGGGCTTGAACCCACAACCCTGAGATCAAGACCTGAGCTGAGATCAAGTCAGACACTTAACTGCCTCAGCCACCCAGGTGCCATGGTCTTCTGCTGCTCTGAAAGTAGTGATTTCATGAAGAGGAGGTCCTGGAGTGCCCTGCAGTGTGCGTCCCCTGTTTATCAGGACTTGGCACTTTAGGAAGAGTATCCTGTGCGTGTTGCTAATGCCCTCTTGTTGTGTTTGAGTCCCTTTTCCTTTTAGTGTAGTCATCTGCACTGACTCTCTGCTGTAGTGGGCAGTGCTTGTTCTCTGTGGTGTTTGTGGGACCCAGGCAGGCCAGCTGGGGTACACATGCTGGGGAACTTGGCAGTAGGGCAGTGTTGGCAAAATTTGTGTTGGGGCTCTAGTCCTATGCTGGTCCCCCAAAGTGCTGTGGCATCTGGGGGTTATGTGCTGGGGGTCAAGGGGGATGCGAGGTTGGGCATGGGGTGGCAGCTGAGCAGTTCACTAGTGACAGGTGTATGCCTAGTGGCTCAGTAGGGTGTTATCAAAATTAGCCCCGAGGGGGCACTTGGTGAGCTCTCAGGAGAGCATGCGACTTGGTCTCAGGGTCATGAGTTTGAGCCCCACATTGGGTGTAGAGATTACTGTAAAAAATAAAACCTCTAAAAACAAAATTTGTGCTGAGCCCAGGGAGGAGAGTAGCAGGCTTGGGAATTGGCAAGTGCTCTGGAGAAATCGTAGGCAGGGTTTTCGGGCAGCATGTTAGGTAGCCAGTGTCCGCGCAGCACCACCTCCACAGGTGGTTGTGTATTTATGCAGTGGTGGGGGTGGGGGGTTGGGGAGGTAGAGAAATGGCACCTGCCGGCTCCCTCATTTCTGCAGTCCCCTAGCATCCTCTGTAATTGGCACTGTGTAAACTGTTTCTGTGTTGCCTCTCCAAGCAGGCTGGCTGTTTTTAGGGGCCCGCTCACCCAGGGCTGAGTCAGCCGACCTAAAGCTTCAGGTTCCAAGTCCCACCAGTTTTACAGAGTTCAGCCCCTCTCACTTTTAAAGCCAAGCCTTATGGGGATTACTCTACTCCAGGTGAGCTCCCTGATGCCCGGGCGCTCTTCACATGCACAGCCCCCTCCCTCCCTCCCTCCCTCCCTCCCTCCCTCCCTCCCTCCCTCCCTCCCTCCCTCCCAGGGCAACCTCCCTCTGCTCTCGCACCTTCCTAACCTTGCAGATGCAGTCCCTTCTCTTTATTTAGTTGCACAGTTTGTTTTGCCAATCTTTGGACTGTGCTCCCTGTTATTGACTTGGTCGTGGAAGATACCTAGTTGTAAACATGGAATAGGGTGAGCTCAGGAGCCTCCTACTTCACCATCCTGAGCTCCTGATAAGGTGTGCTTTTTGCATGTTTTGTATGAGCTAAAAGGGGGTAAAATAAAGCAGCATTCCATCTATGTTTTTATTACATTCTCCAGTTGAGGACAGTCAAGAACCAAAATGCACTGCTCAGGGAGATAACAAACGGGCTACCAAGAATCTAATATCTTCATAATGCTATATATTCATGAAATAAGTAGACTGAACAAATATAAAGACAAAGCTCCAAACGCTGCTTCACCAATGCTACACTGACTCTGTTTTTAGAAGGAAAAAAAACCCAGTATTATTTTTCATAAAGTTTTTAATAAACTTTCATTTTCTCACATGTACACTAGTAAACTTAAAAAGACAAATATTTACTACCAAATGTTAAATACTGTACAATTTATAAAAAATATAATTTTAAGAATTTGGAGTAATAAAGGGGAGAAACCTACTTCAAATGGATAAAATAAGAAAATTCTACTTTTTAAAGAAATTTAACTAGAAAATAAGACATTTCTCATTTGTCTAAGGGAACACTAAAAACTTTACTGAAGCCAGAGACCATACTAATTTTGTTCAAAGTTTCATCTACATAGCTTTAAGTTAGCCTTAAAAATTATTTGCCAGTACATGTATGGCTGCTAAACAGAGTGCGACTGAGGAAACGACTATGCGGGCGTGGGAAGTCATGAAGAGCAGGGATAGGTCTTGTTCATCTTCAGATCCTCAGCTCCTAGCCTAATGCCTGGCTCAAAGTAATAATGTTTAAGCAAAGCTTGTTGCTTTGAACTGAACTGGGAAAATACGCATTTCTACCTTTGGTCCAATTTTCATTTCATATTAAGCACTGCATTTGAAGTACCTGAGTAGCAGTCCTGGTCTTTGGCCCTTGACCTTAAATTCAGTATGGTAAGCTAACACATGTACATGTACGTACACTTTGTCCATCAGCCTTCTGACAGGATCCTCAGAACTGAATCATCATGGGCCTGTGAATCATCTCTTATGTGGTCTGATTCTTATTTCTTGGATAAGTTACTATCAGTGTGCAAAAGTAATGCGTTTTCAGTGCAGGATAAGAATGTGCTTTTGAGTAAGAATGGAATAAAGGCCTTGCTTTTCCATGTTGTAAATAACAGATACATAGCATCTTATATTATGACGTAATTAGCAACTTTTAGACACTGAACATAATACACTGTATTACAATGAAATGTGGTAGGCTTCCATTTTAGGAGCAAAAATAAGTTTCACATGAAAAAAGATTTATTTTAGATTCACATAAAATACATTTAGAATAAATCTAAATATTTAGCATTTAAACACAGAGGAGCTTCAAGATGTATAATCTCCAAGCTGTCCACAAAGCAGGTACAAAAAGCTCTTTTTACAATTACTGATCATCACCTCGTTGCCTTAAATTTCGAGACTTCCCATTTTCAATTCTTCTCTTTTTAAAGACTGGGGCTACTCCATCTGCGATGACTCCAAGAGAAGTAACTGTTTTTTCTTTAAATACCACTTTGGGTTGCCCACCAATATCAGGTTCTGAAGTTGATACATATTCATTTTCAGTGCTTGGAAGTTCCAAATCTACCTCCTCACTGAAAGAGAAAGTGCAAGTACAATTATTATTTGACAGACATAAAAGACAAACTTTTACATAACCTCGGAGTCCACCAAAGGCCCTCTTGCCCTTCCCACAGCTTGGCAGGTAAAACCTTCCTGGGAATCTTTGAATTAATAACCTTTTTTTTTAAAGCGTCTATCACTTAAACCAAAAGCTTACCTAGTCAGGATCGCTGTAGATTAACTGACCATATAAACATGGGTTTATTTCTGGGTTCTCTACTCTGTTCCATTGATCTGTGTGTCTATTTTTGTGCCAGTACCATAGTGTTTTGATCACTACAGCTTTGCAGAAGTCTTGAAATCTGGGGTTGTGAGATCTCCAGCTTTGTTCTTCTTTTTCAAGACTACTTTGGCTATTCAGTTCCATACAAATTATAGTATTATTTGTTTTAGTTCTATATAAAATGCTGTTGGTATTTTGATAGGGGTTGCACTGTATCTGTAGATTGCTTTGGGTAGTATGGACTTTTTTTTTTTTTTTAGATCTTATTTATTAATGAGAGACACGGCAGAGGTGGGGGGTAGGGTGGCAAAGACATAGGCAGAGGGAGAAGCAGGCTCCCCATAGGAGCCTGATGCGGGACTGGATCCCAGGACCCCAGGATCACGCCCTGAGCTGAAGGCAGACGCTCAACCCGA
Organism: Canis lupus baileyi; assembly: GCF_048164855.1. Classification (NCBI taxonomy): domain Eukaryota; kingdom Metazoa; phylum Chordata; class Mammalia; order Carnivora; family Canidae; genus Canis; species Canis lupus. The sequence goes on along the minus strand of NC_132854.1, from coordinate 51,946,961 downwards.
GCCACCCAGGCATCCCTAGTATGGACATTTTAACAATATTAATTCTCCCAACCCATGAGCATAGAATATCGTTCCATTTGTTTGTGTTGGTTAAGACTTAACACTTAACATATGCCTATTCAGTTCAATTATCTTAAAAGTACATGGTAACAAACTTGTTTCCCTCTCAATGTAGAAAGATCTATAGCAAGAGTACTGCAAGATCTTTTATTCCCATCCTACATATACATGGATAAAAACACGTTTTAAAAAGTAGGTTTCTAGGCATAGTAATTACTTAAAAATAAAAACTTAAAAAAAAATTACCTCTAAACCTAACGTGTGGATTGAACTCACAACCCCGAGATCATGAGTCACATGCTCCACCAACTACAGCAGCCGGGCGTGCCCCTATTTTTTTTTTTTTAATGTAAATACATTTTGGGAATTTGCTAGAATTGCAACAAAAACAGAGAATGTAAGCACAAAGATAACATTTCAAACTAGTAACAGGCAGCTGAAACTAAAAACTTCTGCATCATAAAACACTTGATTTATCTAAGGTCATAATGCAATAAACATTTCCTCAAAAATCTGATGAGGGGATGCAGGAAATAGGAATTCTCACTGGAACAGTTCTTAAATCTGATTTCTTTTGAAAACATGTCTTCTAAAACTTTTATTTACTGTATTAAAACTCCTAGTTAAATGCTGTTTTTGTCTTCTTTTCCTACCTTCCTATTTTCTCTGACTGCTTTTCCTAAGAAGGCTAGTAGCCCCTGCAACTGATGGGAGTATTAATTCTTGGCTTTTTATTCTTTTATTATAGGAGAGGAAACTGAGGTTTAAATAGGTTAAATAACTTGGTCAACCAAACTGTTACATAAGTGGTGGAGCTTGGATTAAAATCCAGGTCTATCTGACCTAAAACTTCTATTCTTTCTTGTAGACCACTCTGCTTCCAAGTGAAAGTAAGAAATTTTATTAATCAAGGAGAGAAACATTTGAGGAATGAAGAGCAGTAGGGTTTGGTCACTGAAAAAATGAACTTGTATCCAAGAAAATTTGATGTGAGACTTAATGTATTTCACTTGAATCTTGGTGCTTTATGCTGATAGCGTGATCAAGCTGTAGTATTGCTTCTTAAGTGGGAATATAGGAAAGATAAAATAGAGACGGGTTCTATCTTTGAAATGATGGTTCTAGGAACTTCTAGGTGGAAGTTAACAAAAGTGGCAGTTAAGTAGGATATGACTTATTTATTTAAATATAAATTTATTTTTTATTGGTGTTCAATCTGCCAACATATTTAACAGAAGTTTGTATTTGAAAGAAAAGGCAAGAGCCTGCAAGTAAATATCTTACAGAGAAATGCCTTTTCAAATAACTTTGGAACAAGTTATAAAAAATAATTATACAAGTACTTTCACAAAACCATAATCATTTCCAAATTCAAAATGTAAGAACTGTAAAGGTTATAATACCCAAAAACAATGTAACAAAGGTAGAAAAATTTTAAAAAACCCTCCCCACCCACGTGTAGAATTAAAAATGTGAAAATCAATAAATGAAACCTCATTCAGAATGGAGCCAGGCCAGCAGGGCAAGCTCTCAACATCCTATCACTCCTCAATTCCAGACCCAACAGGAGAGGGACCTTGTACATGGATACTACTTTGCTATCCCAGCAGGAAGAAGAAAGGCTTTCCTCCTCCCCCAGGAACAATCCAGCTAATGAGAGACAGTCAGATCTTAGCCAATGAAAAGCCACTGTACTTCCAGTTTCCTCCAATGAACTTTTTTGTTTGTAACAACCTTCCCAACACCCCACTTTTCCTCTCTCTATAAAGGGCATTCCTCTTCTTCCTCCTTTAGACTTGCCTATGGCTTCACCCTATCTTGTTTGTCCTGGGCTGCAATTCTCTGCTATTCCTGAAGAAATGTGTTTTTGCAGGTAAAATAAGAGGCAGTTTTATTTTTACGGTTAACACTTAGAAGAAATGGGATCCAGTGAAGACCCTCAGCAACTGTGGCTAATAAGCAAAGAGATGATAGTACCTACAGAGCCAACTGGTTTTGTGCTTTCTCACCAACCCTAGAATTTGAAGGTGAGTTTTCTCCTGGATTTTGAGCTCCATGCTAATGTGTTCAAGTTCCCCAGGTTTCATTTGGAATTCTGTTTTAAGGTCTTCAGTTTTTTTGTTTGGTGTTTTGTTTTGTTTTAATCTCAGAGATTATTTGGCCTTTGTCTAACTCCTTTTAGGACTTGGACTGTTCCTGATAAAATTGTGTGGGTCTTTGGCAAAACTCTAGTCTAGAACCAGATTGTGCCTACTGAAACTGTTCTAGCCTTCCATCTGATGCCTTTTTGGAACCAGACTGTTCCTGTTGAAACTGTGCTGTTTGGAAATTTTCTCTGCTCTAGGGAAAAGTCTCTAAGAAATGGGAGCCCTGTCATAAAAATACTTGAAGGTGCCCCCCCCCATCCCCTCCCACCTATCTGGGACTCTAGCTTTTTTTTTTTTTTTTTTTTCTAGCTTGTTTTATGTTTAAAATCTATTATCCCTATGCATGCACATTTTATAACTAAGTGGCTCAACTTAACCAAAAGTAATTTTGAACTTCAATGGCATTATGGGGAACTTTGAAATTCCCAAACTTGTTTTACTCAAAATTAAATTAGAAGGCTGTGACTGGTAGAAAAACAAAGCACAAACAATGGATTAGGATGCCTATTTTATTTTATTCTATTTTATTTTTTATTGAAAAGTTTTTAAAAAACTTTACTTCCAATACAGTTAACATACAGTGTTCTATTAGTTTCAGGTGTATAATATAGTGATTCAACAGTTCTGTACATTACACAGTGCCCATCAGACACATGTACCCTTAAGCCCCTTTACCTATTTAATACATTTGTCTTCCCTCCTCCCCCCATATCCCTCTGGTAACTATTAGTTTGCTCTCTATAGTTCAGAGTCTGTTTTTTTGTTTGTTTCTTTTTTCCTCATTCATTTAAATTCCAAATATGAGTGAAATTGTATATGTGTCCTTTCTCTGACTTATTTCACTTAGCATTGTATACCCTGTAGATCCACCCACATTGTTGCAAATGGTAGGATCTCATTTTTTTATGGCTAATATTCCATTGTATGTATATATAACCTTTTCTTTATCCATTCACCTGATGGACACTTGCACTGCTTCCATAGTTTGGCTATTATAAATAATGCTGCAATAAGCATAGGGGTGCATACATCTTTTTGAATTAGTGGTTTTGTATTCTTTGGTGTATATCCAGTAGTGGAATCAGTGGATCATATGGTAGTTCCGTTTTTAATTTTTTAAAGATTTTATTTATTTATTCATGAGAGACACACACAGAGATAGAGGCAGAGACAGGCAGAGGGAGAAGCAGGCTCCATGCTTAGCCCGATGTGGGACTCATTCCTGGCACTCCAGGATCACGCCCTGGGCCAAAGGCAGGTGCCAAACCGCTTAGCCACCCAGGGATCCCCCTATTTTTAATTTTTTGAGGAACCTCCATACTGTTTTCCACAGTGGCTGCACCAGTTTGCATTCCCACCAACAGCGCAAGGGGGATTCCTTTTTCTCCATATCCACATTAACACTTACTATATTTGTGTTTTTGTTTTTAGCCATTCTGACAGGTGTGAGATACTGCGGTTTTGATTTGCAATACTCTGATAAGTGATGTTGAGCATCTTTCCATGTGTCTGTTAGTGTTTGTATGTCTTCTTGGGAGAAATGTCTGTTCCTGTCTTAAGCCCATTTTTTTAATCAGAATATTTGTTTTGTTGAGTTGTATAAGTTCTTTGTATACTTGGACACTAACTTTTTATCAGATGTGTCATTTGCAAATATCTTCTCCCATTCAGTATGCTGACTTTTCCTTTTCTTGGCTGCTTCCTTTGCTGTGCAGAAATGTATTTTATTTTTAATTTTAAAAAAATATTTATTCATGAGAGACAGAGAGAGGCAGAGACATAGGCAGAGGGAGAAGCAGCCTTTTTGTGGGGAGCCCAATGTGGGACTCGATCCCAGGACCTCAGGATCATGACCTGAGCCAAAGGTAGACGCTCAACTAGTAAGCCACCCAGGTGTCCCTGCAGAAACTTTGTATTTTGGTGCAGTCCCAAAGTTTTTTGTTTCATTTGTCTCAGAAGACATACCTAGAAAGATACTGCTATAGCTGATGTCAGGGAAATTACTGCTTGTGCTCTCCTCAAGGATTTTTATAGTTTCAGGTCTCACATTTAGGTCTTTAGTCCTTTGTGAGTTTAATTTTTGTGTATGGTGTAAAAAAGTAGTCCAGTATCATTCTTTTATATGTAGCTGTCCAGTGTTCCCAACACCATTTGTTGAAGAGACTTTTTCCCATTGCACATTCTTGCCTCCTTTCTCGAAGATTAATTAACCACATAATCATGGATTTATTTCTGGGTTCTCTATTCTGTTCTATTGATCCACCTGTTTATATTTGTGCCATACTGTTTTGATTACTATAGTTTTGCAGTGTAACTTGAAATCTGTGGTTGTGATACTTCTAGTTTTGTTCTTTTTCAAGATGCTTTGGCTATTTGAGGTCTTTAACTGATTCCATACATATTGTAGTATTATTTGTTCTAGTTTTTTGAAAAATGCTGTTGGTATTTTGATAGAGATTGCATTATATCTAGGTTTCTTTTGTTGTATGGACATTTTAACAGTATTTTTCAAATCCATGAGAATGGAGTATGTTTCCATTTGTATTGTCTTGTTTCTTTCATCAGTGTTTCTTAGTTTTCAGAGTTTAGGTCTTTCACCTCCTGCATCCAGTTAGTTAGGTTTTTACTATTTTTGGTGCAACTGTAAAAGGCTTTCCCCCCTTAATTTCTCATGCAATGGATGAAGTGACTGAGTGGCTTAGTCAGTTAAGTGTCTGCCTTTGACTCAGGTCATGATCCTAGGTTCCTGGGATTGAGTCTCGCATTGGGTTCCTTGCTCAGGGGGAGCCTGCCTCTCCCTCTGTCTGCTACTCCCTCTGCCTTCTGTTTCCCCTGCTTGTGCTCTGTCACATAAATAAAATTTGTAAAAAGTTTTAAAAAAAATACAACAGACTTCTGAAACGAGAAAAAAAATTTTAAAGTAGGCTCCACACCCAACATGGAGCTTGACCTCACAACCCTGAGATCGAGTCACATACTTCATTGACTAAGCTAGCGAGGTGCCTTGATTTTCTGTATACTGATTTTGTATTCTACAACCTTACTGAATTCATTTATCAATTCTAGTACTTTTTTGGCAGAGTCTTTAGGGTTTTCTACATACAGTATCAACTCATCTGTAAATAGGTGAATGTTTTACTTCTTTACCAATTTGGATGTTTTTTGTTTTTGTTGTCTGGTTGCTGTGGCTAGGACCAATACTATGTTGACTAAAAGTGGTGAGAGTGGACATCCTTGTCATGTTCCTGATCTTAGGGGAAAAGCTTAGTTTTTCACCATTAAGTACAATGTTTGCTGTGGGTTTTTCGTATATGGCCTTTATCATGTTGAAGTATGTCCCTCTAAACCTTATGCTTTGTTGAGGGTTTTTATTGTGAATGAATGATGTACTTTGTCAAATGCTTTTTCTGTATCTATTGAAATGATCATATGCTTTTCATCCTTTCCCTTGTTGATGTGATGTATCATGTTGACTGATTTGGGAATACTGAACCACTCTTGCATCCCTAGAATAAATCCCGTTTGATTGTGAATGCTTTTTAAAATATATTGTTGGATTCAGTTTGCTAATATTTTGTTGAGCATTTTTGAATTTTTGTTTGTCAGAGATCCTGGCCTATAATTTTTTTTTTTTTCTTTTTCTATAGTGTCTTTATCTGGTTTTGGAGTCCAGGAAATTCTGGCCTCATAGAAAGACTATAGAACCTTTTTCTCCAACTACTAATTTTTTGAATAGTTTGAGAAGACTGATAAGGAGTTAATTCTTTAAATGTTTGGTAGAATTCACCTCTGAAGGCATCTGGTTCTGGACTTTTGTTTGTGAGGAGTATTTTGATTATTGGTTCAATGTCATTCCTTGTAATTGGTCTGTTCAAATTTACTATTTCTTCCTGATAGTTTTTGGAAGGTAAATGTTTATAGAAATTTGTGTGTTTCTTCTAGGATGTCCAATTTGTTGGCATATAATTTTTCATAATATTCTCTTAAAATCCTGTATATTTCTGTAGTGTTGGTTATTTTTCCTCATTCCTGATTGAGTCCTCTCTCTTTTTGTCAAATCTGGGTCAATGCTTATTAATTTTGTTGATCTTTTCAAAGAACCAGCTCTAGGTCATTGTTCTGTATTTTTAGTTACTATTTCATTTATTTCTGCTCTAATACTTATAATTTCTTCCTTCTGCTGGTTTGGGTTTTGTTTGTGCTTCTTTTTCTAGTTCCTTTAGGTATAATGTTAAGTTGAGACTTTTTTGCTTCTTGAGGTAGGCCTGTATTGCAATAAACTTCCCTCTTAGAATAGCTTTTGCTGTATTCCAAAGATTTTGGACCATTGTGTTTTCATTTCCTTTGTTTCCATGTAATTTTTAATGTCCTTTTTGATTTCTTGGTTGATCCACTCATTGTTTAGTAGCATGTTATTTAGCCTCCATGTAAATGTCTTCTTTCTAGACTTTTTTCTTAAGGTTGATTTTTAGTTTTATATTATTGTGTTCAAAAAAAGATGAATGGTAGGACTTCAATTTTTTTCAATTCATTGAGACTGGTTTTGTGGCCTAATACATGATCTGTTCTGGAGAGCTATGTGCACTTGAAAAGAATGTATATTTTGCTGTTTTAGGATGGAATGTTCTGAATGTTATGTTAGATCCATCTGGTCCAATGTGTCATTCAAAGCCAATGTCCTTGTTGATTTTTTGTTTGTATGATGTGTCCATCACTCTGAGTGGGGTGTTAAAGTCCTTTACTATTATTGTATTACTGTTGATCAGTTCCTTTATGTTGGTTATTTAATGTTTTATGTATTTGGGTACTCCTATGTTGGATGCACAAATATTTACAACCTATATCTTATTGTCCCCTTTATTATTATATAATGTCCTTTTTTGTATCTTGTTATAATCTTTGTTTTAAAGTCTATTTTGTCTTAAAGAAAAGGGTATTTTGCCACTTGGGCTTTCTTTTGATATCCATTTTCATGAGAGATGTTTCTTCATTCCCTTGTGTTCATTTGGAAGGTGTTTTTAGGTCTGAAATGAGTCTCTTGTAGGCAGCATATAGATAAGTCTTGCTTTTTATCCATTCCAATACTGTCTTTTGATTGGAGTGTTCAGTCCATTGCCATTCAAAGTTATTATTGATAGGTATTTATTGCCATTTTGTTACTTGTCTTATGGTTGTTTTTGTAGTTCTTTTCTGTTCCTTTCTCTTTTTCCTTCTCTGATTAGTGGCCTAAGTGATATACTTGGGTTCCTTTCTCTTTATTCTTTATATATCTTTTACTGGTTTTTGAATTGTGGTTACCATTAAATATAACATCTTCTGCATACAGCAATCTATATTTAGTTGATGGTCGTTTAAGTTTGAACCTATTCTTTAACCTTCTCCCCCCCTACATTTGAGGTATATGCTTTCATAATTTACATTCTTTTATTTTGTGAATCCCTTGACTGATTTTATAGATATAAAATATCGTTTGTTTCCTACTTTTCTTACTCCTACTTATGGTCTTTCCACTAAAAAAAAGTCCCCTTTAAAATTTCTTGTAGGGTTAGTTTAGTGGTCATGAATTCCTTTAACTTTGTTGGGCAAATTCTTCATCTCTGGGATGCTTATTTTATTTTAAAAGATTTTATTTATTTATTCATGAGAGATACACAGAGAGAGGCAGAGACCTAGGAAGAGGGAGAAGCAGGCCTCTGCTGAGCAGGGAGCCCGATGCAGGACTCAATCCCAGGACCTCGGGATCATGACCTGACCTGTAGAGGCTCAACCACTGAGCCACCCAGGTGCCCCTGGGATGCCTATTTTAAATAGTACCTTGGGGCTTCCAGATGTTTTCAGGATTGAGGTGTGTCCCCCCCCCCCCAAAAAAAAAGCTATTTCTGAATCAACTGAGGCAAACAACTGAAAGACATCAAAATGGCTTCTGAGGCTCTTTTCTCCCTCCCTCCATCTGCACCCATTTTGTACTCAGGCCCCACCTCTGATACCATTTTTGTCTATTCTCTCTGCTGAACTTGCCTTTTCCTACTCATCTCTCTGCTCCTTCCTCTCCTGAACCTATTAAAACCTGCTTCTTTAAAGTTAAGTTTTCTGAAGACCTAAATAAACCCTACGGTCTGTGGACTAAGGCTCAATTGTAAGCCATGGTTAATGAGTTTCCTAAAGTGACTGAGGGTCCCAATAAGTTTGCTGAAAAATACAGCATAGTTATAAAAATATAGCATGAGAAACCAAGATGGTAAGTTTGAATATCAATTATCCCATGGGCTTGTTGGTGAGAACCAGGCCAAACACTGGATGAAACTAGCTAGAGAACATCCTGAAAAACAAACCTCTAACCTTTGGTAAGATGATAGAACACTTGTTGGAAATCTCCACCAAGCAATTACAGTAGCATTTCCTAAGCTCACTGTCTGAAATAAAACTCAGGCTTGCACACAAATGCTTGACGAACCCATTCATGACGATTACAATTGACACCAACTGTCCTTAAAGAAAATTCTGATCTTTTCTTTAGATGTTGAGTCCACCCAGGTAGCATTTAACTCTATGTTTATTAATGTTCCAATTTGGGAATTTCTCCTTTAGATCAGGATGAAATGGTAAATTGCCACTCCAGATTTAGTGAATATAGCAAACCAGCTTGCTCACATCCTAGGTGAGTCACCTAAAAGCCTGCTAAGATTATCAATTTTCAACTCCAGCAAATGAAGGCCCTTAAACACAAAACCAAAAAACCTAGTTTCTGCTATTATTGCAAAGAGCCAAGGCAGCTGAAAAGAACAAAAAGGTTATAAATTTAAGCTCTCCAGGCACTTTCAGCCCTCTAGTCAGTCTTTTTAATGACCTCTTAATTTCCCAATGACGGGGCTCTAAGGAACTGCAGGGGCTCTTTCCTCTTAATCAGCTTGGAGAAATCACTCAAGATTGGAACAAATCTCTCTCCAAATTGACATCAGAGCTACACTTTGTCATCCAGCCCACTGCTACCACACTATCCCTGCCTCATAATAGTAGTAAAATGGTTCAAATAGTGGAGATCTCTAATAAACCGCAACAAGTTCCTGTCTCTGAATCTATTCCCTTTTGTCTAGGCTCTTTTTTCCTTAGTTATTGCACCCTTATTCATTTATTGGGCCTAAATTTCTTAGAAAAGCATCTTACGCCAGAATTTCTTTCTCCCCAAAGAGGGAAATAATTCTAGAATTTGAATAGCCAACAGGGGAATTAGATGACCTTTGGCATGTTTTATCTGTTCCTATTGAATCACCTACCATCCTCTTTAGGGGCAAAATCCCCAAATGATTTTGGCAGAATCCAAGTGCACCTCCCACTAAAATTCAAATAGAATCCTCAAAACCTTATCTCATAATTAAGAAGTAAAGAAGCCCTTTCAGGTGTCAAATGCGTAACACAAGATTACAAGGCCCAAGGCCTCATGTAATACGTATTTTACCGGAGGAAACCCAGTGGCTGAGGCGGGAAGCTTTTCCAGGATCTCTGAGCAATAAATAACATTGCTATCCCTCTCTTGGCACACCTTGTTGTTCCTAACCCTCATGTGCAACTGACATCCATTACCACTGAAAGAAAATTTTTCATTGTAATTGATCTATGCAGTGCATTTTAGTATTCTAGTTGATAGCAAGAGCCAGTATCTTTTTGCTTTACACTTGGACAGAATTCCCCAAAGGTTTCAAATAGTCCTTCCTTTTCACAGAAAAGCTGATTTGGATATCAGGTTTTCTATAGGTTCTAATTTATAAAATGTAGAAGATATACTTCTCCCCTTTTTAAACCTCTTCACAAGAGGACAGCACTTACTTATTAAAACTTTTGGCCTTAAAGGGACATAAAATTTCCAAAGAAAAACTGCAGTTTTGCTCAAACTCAGGTTAGGGCACCTGATCCCAGAAGGTGGATTACATTTGGATCCAGGTAGACGTCAAGGCATCCTGAATTTCCCCAAACCTAAAAGTAAGCACCAGTGACAAAGCTTTCTTAGACTGGCTGGCTACTGTCAAAATTGAATCCCAAACTTCTTTACTATGGCTCAACCTTCATAGGCCTTATTAAAAAATGACAAACATAACCCTATTATTTGAAAAGATAAGGATAATACAGCCTTTGAGAACTGAAAGCCTAATAAAAAATAAAGCCCCTTGCTCTCAGACATCCTGATAATCAACTTCCCTTTTTTCCTTTGTATGTAAGAAGGAAGAGACTGCCGTTGGAGTACTGACCCTAGAATATGAAGACTCTCATGGACGCATAGGCTATTAAGAGCCAACAACTAGACCCTGAGCGCGGGGATATGCCTTTTTGTCTCAGAGCCTTTACTGCCACTGCCTTTTTAGTTAAGGCCATTGAAGAAATAGTGGGTTTCCTTTAAGAATCCTTGTGCCACACACAGCAGAAGCCATCCTGAATTCTCATCACTCTTGCTGACCTCATGAAATCCTCATGCTAACTGCTCCTCATATAACTTTCTCATTGCAATAACCTTAACCCTGCTATTCTCCCCTGCTTCACGGATGAAACCCCTTAGGACTACTTAATGTTGACAGCTCACCTTTTGACTCCCTGTGACAATTTATAGGAAACTCCTTTAACCAATGCATATTTTTCATGGTTTATTGATAGTTCTTATTTAAAGGATAAAAATGGTAAATACTGTTCTTAGCATGTTATTGGATACTCCTTTTGAAGTCATCGAGATGGCACCTTTAACCTTTGACTACTTTAGCCCAAGAGGCTGAATTATACATCCTTACTAGAGCTTGTACCTTAGTCAAAGGTAAAGGTACAAACATTTATACTGACACTTGGTATACCTTGGGGGAGAGCTCATGACTTTGGAATATTATGAAAACATAAGGTGTCCTTACTTCCAATGAGACTAAAAATGACTTGTGTGTCCAAAATGTATTAGATGTCATAGTTTTGCCAGTGGCTCTAGCTATTATTAAGGTTCCTAGGCATTCCAGACTTAACTCCCTGGAGGCCAAAGGGAACCACCTGATATTTCTTCTGCCAAAAATGCTGCACTCAGGAGATCAACAGCCAAACCTCTGTCAAGGTCCAAAAGGATGTTCTCCCAAATATAATTTGGAAAAACTGACAAGTGATATCTAACAGTTGGTTCCAAGCAGGACTCAGCTCTGGGTAGTGCAGAGGGTGTTAGGAAGCTCAGTCCATACCCTTACCGAGACAGCACAACAAACAGCATAAGCAGATAGAGCACCGAACCAGCAGTTTGAAAAACACGGAGAGCAAACAGAAGGGAGAGTGATGTGCTCTTTTCAGTGTGGCCTAGAGACACAGGGCTCACAGGGCTCCTCCAGGAATAAAGGAGCTGGCAGGTGCCATTTCCCTTCCCTGCTCTGTCCTCCCCTCCATATAAACAATGGCCACCTATGGGAACCAGTGAAGCCAACACTCATTACCTAACTTGCTTACACCAAGCCCTGCTGCCCACCCCCTAACCCCATGCTTCAGTGGATCTCCCTTCCCAGTAACACTTAACTCTGTACAAGAGAAGGAGGTCCCATCCCTGAGAAGTCTGGCACAAACCCTGCCAACACTACATCTCTCAACACATGTTTTGTGAAACCTCAGTTCCTTCAGGAGGCAGGTCTCATTTTGCAAGCAGGCTATCGCACACTTTGTTAAAATGCACCCCACCCCTACTGCAGACCAAACACTGCCCACAATAGCCAAAGAGAACCTCTGCAGTTGGACTGAAGGCAAAAGAGGTCAAGACTCAACAGCAGAGAACACACAGAGACACTTCCCAATGCTCCAGGCCCTGGGGAATAGGAACACTGCATTGCAGAGCACTATAGGACTTTTCTTCATAAGACTATTAGTGTTGAGAGCAAGAAGTAGGGACACCTGGGTGGCTCAGTAGGTAAGCATCTGCCTTTGGTTCAGGGCATGATCCCAGGATTGAGTACCCACATCAGGCTCTTCCCAGGGAGCCTGCTTTTCCCTCTGCCTATGTCTCTCATGAATAAGTAAATAAAATCTTAAAAAAAAAAAGCAGGAAGTAGCTGACCTTCCTAACACACACAGAAATTCAGAGAAAATGAGAACAGAAACACTTTGCACATGAAAGAACAGACCCAAACCACAATGAGAGAGCTAAACAAAATGGACAGAATATGCCTGATAGAGAATTTAATTATCATAAAGATACTCAATGGACTTGAGAAGAGTGGAAAATATCAATGAGACCCTAACACAGAGATTAAAAATAACCAGAGATCAAGGACACAATATATGCAATTAAAAATACACCTGATGAATAAATAGCAGGCTAGATGAAGTAGAGGAAGAAATAACTGACCCAAAAAAAGAGAGTAATGGAAGGTAATCTGAGAAAAGGAGAAGAAAAAAAACTATTCAAATTAAGAACAGTCTTAGGGAACTCAGTGATTCCATCAAGTGTAATAATATTTGCATTATATGTAACTCAGAAGAAAAAGAGAAGAGGGGCAGAAAATTTATTTGAAAAAATAACAGCTGAAAAGTTCCCTAATCTGGGGAAGGAAACTGATATCCAGATCCAGGAAGCACAGAGAGCTCCCCAAAAATTCAACTCAAGGAGGTCCACACACCAAGACTCATAGTAATTAAAATGGCAGAAAGTATCATTAAAGGAAAAACAGCAGCAAGAGAAAAGAAAACAGTTACATACAAGGGAAACCTCATAAGGCTATCAGTGGATTTTCAACAGAAACTTTCCAGGTCTGAAGGGAGTGATATGATATATTCAAAGTGTTAGAAGGGAAAAATCTGCAGGCAGTCAAGAATATGCTATCCAACAAGGCTACCATTTAGATGAGAAGGAGAGACAGAATTTTCAGACAAACAAAAACAAAAAAGTTCATGGCCACCAAACCAACCCTACAAGAAGTAATAAAGGAGCCTCTCTAACTGGAAAGGAAAGACCACAAGTGAGAGTATAAAAGTAAATATTTCTGTAAAAATCAGCCAAAGGATTCACAAAATAAAAAGATGAATATGACACCATATACTTAAATGTGGGGAGAGACAGGTAAGAAATGGGTTCAAATTTAAATGACCATGAACTGATACAGCCTATATATGCAGATGTTATATACAAACCTAATGATAAAAAAAAAAAAAACAAACCTAATGATAAGCATATATCAAAAACCAGTGATATGCAAAGAATAAAGAGAAAAGAATCTCAGTATATTACTAAAGAAAGCCAATATAAGTAAGCCATGACAGAGAGCAAAAAAAACAGACTAAATCTATAAAAAAACCCACAGAACAAGTAACAAAATGGCAGTAAATACATACCTATCAATAAATAATTACTTTGAATGTAAATGGACTAAATGCTCCCATCAAAAGACATAGGGTGACAGAGTGAATAAAAAAACAAACCCTATCTATAGGTTGCCTACAGGAGACTCATTTTAAAAGCCCAAGATATCTGCAAAATGAATGTAAGGGAATAGAGAACCATCTTTCATGCAAATGGATGTCAAAAGCGAGTCAGGGTAGCAATACTTGTGTAAGACAAAATCGACTTTAATACAAAGAGTATAACAGCAGACAAAGAAGGATGCTATATAATAATAAAGGAACAATCAACAAGATATAACAACTGTAAATATTTATACACCTAAAACATAAAATAGTTAATAAAAAAAGTAAATAACTGAAGGTAATACATTAAGTAGGGCACTTTATTTTAAAGATTTTATTTACTTGAGAGAGAACAAGATTGAGTGAGCACAGAGGGAGAGGGAACAGCTGACCTCCCCATGAGCAGAGAGCCCGACAAGGGCTCAATCCAGGACCCTGAAACTGTGACCTGAACTGAAGGCAGACACTTTACCAACTGAGCCACCCAGATGCCCCTTAAGTAGGGCACTTGAACACACCACTTGTGTCAATGGATAGATCATCCAAATAGAAAATTAACAAGGAAATAGTGGCTTTATATTTTGTTTTGTTTAGAAGAGATAATATATTAGGCAACAAAACAAGTCTCAACAAATTGAAAAAGATTGAAGTCACACTATGCTTCTTTTCTGAATACAACACTATGAAACCAGAAATCAACCACAAGCAAAAAAAATCTGCAAAGAGGACAGATATATGGAGGTTAAATATACTACTAAACAATGAATGGGTCAACTAAGACATCAAGATGACATAAAAAATTACAAAGAAACAAATGAAAATGAAAACACAATGGTCCAAAATCTTTGGGATGCAGCAAAAGCTATTCTAAGAGGGAAGTTTATAGCAAATACAGGCCTACTTCAAAAAGTCAGAAAAATCTCAAACAACCTAATCATATACCTAAAGGAACTAGAAAAAGAACCAAAACCCCAAACTAGCAAATAAGGAAATAATAAAGAAAACAGAAATAAATTATATAGAAACTAAAAAAAAAAAAAAAAAAAAAGTCAATGAAATCAGGAACTGGTTCTTAGACAAAGGTCAAGAAAATTGATAAACCTCTAGCCAAACACATCAGGAAAAAAAAAAAAAGAGCGAGAGACGGGGAGAGGACCCAAATAAACAAAATCAATAATTAAACAGAAAAAACCAACACCACTGAAATAAAAACAGCTGTAACAGAATATCATAAAAACTTACATGCCAACAAACTGGACAACTTAGAAGAAATGGATAAATTCACAGAAACATACAACCTACCAGGAGATAGGAAGGAGAAAGAATAGAAAATTTGAAAAGACTGATCATAAACAATAAAATTGAATCATTAATAAAAAAACTCCCAAAAAACCTAAGTCCAGGACCAGAGAGCTTAATAGGCAAATTCTACTAAATACGTAGGTAGTAAAACAGTTACTACCTGTTCTTTTCAAACGATTCCAAAAAATGCAAGAGGAAAGAAAACTTCCAAATTCATTCTATGAGGCCAGTATCACTAGTACCAAAACCCAGATACAGACAACACAAAAAAAGAAAACTACAGACCAGTATCTTTCATGAATATAAATATAAAAGTTCTCAGAAAAATATTAGAAAACTGATTCCAACAATACATAAAAAAAATATACCACGATCAAGTGGGATTTATTCTTGGAATGAAAGAGTCGTTCAATATTTGCAAAACAAAACAATCAACATGATATATTACATCAATAAGACAAAGGATAAAAAGCATATAATCATTTCAGTAGATGTAGAAAAAGCATTTGACAAAGTTTACAACATTCACTCATGTATAAAAACTCTCCTCAATGTAAGTCTAGAGGGAATATAACTCAAGGTAATAAAGTCTTCCATGAAAAATCCACAGTCAACATCACAATAATAGTGAAAAACTGAGAGCTTTTCCCCAAAGGTCAACAAAGTGACAAGGATGTCCATCTCACCACTTTTATTCAGCATATCCTAGCCACAGCAATGAGACAACATAAAGAAATAAAAGGCATCTAAATTGGGAAGGAAGAAGTAGAACTCTCAGTGTTTGCAAATAATATAACACACACACACACACGTGCATCCATAAAGATTCCACCAAAAAACTGCTAGAACTGATAAATGAAGTCAGTAAAGTCACAGGATACAAAATTATTGTACAGAAATCTGCTGCATTCCTATACACTAATAATGAAGCAGCAGAAAGTGAAATGAAGAAAAAATTCCAATTACAATTGCACCCAAAACAATAAGATATCTAGAAATAAGCTTAAAGAGATGAAAGACCTGTACTCTGAAAATTATAAAACACTGATGAAAGAAATTCAAGACAACACAAAGAAATGGAAAAACATTCCATGCTAATGGGTTGGAGGAACAAATACTGTTAAAATGTCTGTATCAGGGCAGCCCGGGTGGCTCAGAGGTTTAGCGCCGCCTTCAGCCCAGGGAGTGATCCTGGAGACCCGGGATCGAGTCCCACGTCAGGCTCCCTCCATGGAGCCTGCTTCTCCCTCTGCCTGTGTCTCTGCCTCTGCCTCTCTCTCTATCATGAATAAATAAATAAAATTTAAAAAAATGTATCACTCCAAGTAATCTACAGATCAAATACCAATAGCATTTTCTACAGAACTAGAATGAACAATCTTAAAATTGTACGGAACCAAAAAAGACCTCAAATAGTCGAAGCAGTCTTGAAAAAGAAAGAACTGGAGATGTAATTCTAGATTTCAAGTTACATTATAAAGCAGTAGTAATTAAAACAGTATGATACTGGCAATAGATACAGAGATCAATAGAATGGGATAGAAAACCCAGAAATGAACCCACAATTATATGGTCAAGTAATCTTTTTTTTTTTTAATTTTTATTTATTTATAATAGTCACACACAGAGAGAGAGAGGCAGAGACATAGGCAGAGGGAGAAGCAGGCTCCATGCACTGGGAGCCCGATGTGGGATTCGATCCCGGGTCTCCAGGATCGCGCCCTGGGCCAAAGGCAGGCGCTAAACCGCTGCACCACCCAGGGA
This sequence comes from Canis lupus baileyi, assembly GCF_048164855.1. NCBI lineage: Eukaryota > Metazoa > Chordata > Mammalia > Carnivora > Canidae > Canis > Canis lupus. The sequence continues at coordinate 51,930,285 of NC_132854.1, read as the reverse complement.
TCCCAAATCTTTGATTAATTAAGAATGAATATACAATGGGAAAAAGATAGTCTTTTCCACAAATGGTATTGGGAAAACTGGACAGCTATGTGCAAAAAACCTGGATCACTTTCTTACACCATACAGAAAAATAAATTCAAGATGGATTAAATGGGGTGCCTGGATGGTTTGGTTGGTTAAGTGTCCAAGTCTTGATCTCAGCTCAGGTCTTCATCTCAGGGTCATGAATTCAAGCCCCTGCACTGGGGTCCATGCTGGGCATAAAGCCTCCTTATAAAACAAATATAAGCAGCAGCAATAACAAAAAAACCCAGAGTGGATTAAAGACCTAAATAGGGTCTTGAGTTCAAGCTGTGCACTGGGCTCCACAGTGGGCATAAATGCATCAATCAATCAATCAACAAAAAACCCACCACCACTAAACCCCTAAATGGATTAAAGACCTAAATATGAGGCCTGAGATTATAATCATCCTAGAAGAGAGCACAAATGGTAATTTCTCCAACATCAGCCAAAGCAACTTCTAGATACATCTCCTAAGGCAAGGGAAATAAAAGCAAAAGAACTTATAAAACTCAATATCCAAAAAACAATCCAATTAAAATGAGCAGAAGACATGAATAGATATTTCTCTAAAGAAGACATACACATGGCATATGAACAGATGCTCAACATCACATCATCATGGAAATGCAAATCAAAACTACAAGGAGAGTGGAGCACCTAAAAATGGCTCAGTTGGTTAAGCAGCCAGCTCTTGATTTCAACTTAGGTAATAATCTCAGGGTCCTGGGACTAGGGCTCATTGCTCATCAGAGAGTCTGGGATGCACACACTCTCTCTAAAATAAATCTATCTTAAGGGGCAGCTGGGTGGCTCAGTTGGTTAAGTGTCTGGCTTCAGCTTGGGTGATCCCAGGGGCCTGGGATCGAACCCCACCTAAGTTCCCTGTTCAGCAGACAGTCTGCTTCTCCCTTTTTTTCTCCTTCTGCCTCTCCTCCTGCTTGTGCTCAAATAAATAAAATCTTAGAAGAATAATAAACAAAAAAATTAATTAAATAAATAAATCTAAAAAAAAAAAAAGAAGGAAACACCTAAGAGGTATTACCACATACCTGTCAGAATGGCTAAAATAAAAAACACAAGAAATGAACAGGTATTGGTGAGATGTGGAGAAAAAGGAACCCTTGTACACTGCTGATGGGAATGCAAATTGGTTCAGCCACTGTGGAAACCAGTGCAGAAGTTCCTCACAAAATTAAAAACAGAACTTCCCTAGGTTGCAGTAATCAATCACACTACTGGGTATTTACCAAAAAAATTCAAAAACACTAACCCAAAGGGATACATGCACTTCTATGTTTATTACAGCATTATTTACAATAGCCAAATTATGGAAGCAGCCCAGTGCTGAGTGATAGATTAATGGATAAAGACAATATGATACACACACATTGGAATATTATTTGACAATAAAAAAGACTGAAATATTGTCACTTGCAACAATATGGATGGAGCTAGACAGTATCATGCTAAGTGAAATAAGTCAGTCAGAGAAAGACAAACCTCATGATTTCACTCATGTGGAATTTAAGAAACAAAACAAATGAGCAAAAGGAGAAAAGGAGAGACAGAGACAGAAACAAATCAAGAAAAAGAATCTTAACTATAGAAAACAAAGTGATGGTTACCAGAAGGCAGGTGTATGGGGTGATGGATGAGGTGATGGGTAAAACAGGGTTTGGGGAATAAAGAGCATACCTACAATGATGAAAAAAGAGAAAAGGGGGTGGGGAACAGAAAAGGAAATAAGCACACACACAAAAAATAATAAAACCCAAAAAGAGAGCTCAGGCCTCACAGATACAGTCTTCATCCAAGGCTGTGTGGTGAACATTAAGGAAGAAAGGCTTCAGAAGCCTGGCTCATTTACAAATTGGATAACCTACACTGAGTACAACTGCTCCTCTACTTTTAGAAGTGCTTACTAGAATCACTTATTGGAGTACCAATGTTACAAGGAGCCCTGGACCCCTCACTGTTCCCACAACAGAAGCCTCTATAACAACCATTGTCCTTTGCAGGTTCCTTCACTGTCCCTTCAATATTCAGAAGCTCTACATCCCTGAACTTTCTAACGAGAGTCAGTTGGTTAGTTATCTTGTGGCAGACTGGTGTTAATCCCTTAAATCCATTCTCCCTTTCTTCCCTAGTATTAGGGCAATGGCTGGACACATGGTTTCTCAAGACTACCTTTTGGAATCTCTCCTGCAGTTAGGTATGGGCAGTCATGTAAACTAAGTTCAAGTAATGGGTCTTCTGAATGTTGGCCCTAAAACACTGGCTATGTCTTCCAGCATTCTTTTTCCTTTCTGAGGGTAGAAACATGGATATGGCAGTGACCCAGCTTTGACAATTCAACAGACAACATTGTGGAGAATGGCAGAGCAACAAGATGGAAAGAAACTGCATCACTGAATGACTTTATGGAATACAGATACAGACCTGCTCTGAATCACCTTCTATCTTTGCATATTATATAAGAGGAAATACATTTCTGTCTTGAGTTGGGGGAAAAAAAAACCGGGGTGGGGATGTGAAAATTGTCATAAACAGAAACCTCATTTAGAATGGAGTCAGGAGGCCAGCAGGGGGAGCTTTCACACCCTACCATTCCTCAGTTGCAAACCCAACAGGAAGAGACCAAGGACCCACCTTAGTATCCCAGCAGGAAGAAGGCTCTTCTTCACTCCTGCCCCTGCAAACAGCCCAGCCAATAAGAGACCATCACAATGCAGGCAATTAAAAGCCACTACACTTCATGTTCCCAGTTTATTCCAATGGACCTATTTTGTTTATAATAGCCTTCCCTATATCCCCCTTTCCTCTATAAAAGAGTGTTTCTCTCTTTTGTTCTGTGGATTAGTCTATTTTTTAAAAATTTTATTTAGTCATGAGAGACACACACAGAAAGAGAGAGAGAGAGAGAGGCAGTGACACAGGCAGAGGGAGAAGCAGGCTCCCTGTGGGGACCCCAATGTTGAACTAGATCCTGGGACTCCAGGATCACACCCTGAGCTGAAGGCAGATGCTTAACCGCTAAGCCACCTGGGTGACCCGGATTTGCCTATAGTTTTGCCATAGTTTGCTTGTCCTGGATTGCAGTTCTCTGCTATTCCTGAATAAACCCGTTTTTGCTGGTAAAAGAACTGGCAGACTTACTGACTGATTGAGAGCATGCACTTATAGGCAGGAGGGAGCATGGAAGAGGGAGAGAGAGAATCTTAAGTAGGCTTCATTCTTCAGTGCAGAGTCTGATGTGGGGCTCAATCTCACAAATCTGAGATCATGACCAAAATCAAGAGTCTGTGTTTAGCTGATTGAGCCACCCAGGTGCCCCTGGCAGTTTTATTTTTAAGGTTAATAAAAACCATCAAATGAAAAAGTAAGCGAAAATACAATGCTAAATTGTTCTAAAAACAATGAAATCGGGCAGCCCGGGTGGCTCAGCGGTTTAGCGCCGCTTTCGGCCCAGGCCTGATCCTGTAGACCTGGGATCGAGTCCCACGTCTGGCTCCCTGCATGGAGCCTGCTTCTCCTGCCTGTGTCTCTGCCTCTCTCTGTCTCTATGAATAGATAAAATCTTTAAAAAATAAAAATAAAAAAATAAAAACAATGAAATCAAGGAACTTTCATTCAGAGTTTATGTGATATACAGCCAGAACTATATTCAGAGACCAAACTACTTTAATTATGTTTGTTAAGAAACAACAACATCACTTCCTCGTGTCCTCTCAACAGTCGAAGTGTTCATCTGAAGAAAGAACAAAAATAAAGGAACTTAAGAAAAGTCAGGGTAACAAAATTATGAAAATAAAGAGAAATGGATAAGCAGAAAACCCATTAATAAATGGAAGTGTAATAAAACAGACAAAATCGAGCTGATTAAGTAAAAACAAATTTAAAAAAATCCTTTAGTAGAAACCCAAGCCTCCATACCCCACAAAATGATCAACAATTAGAGAGTTATATGTGAAGAAAAACAGTCCTGGGAGAGCTCTGGAATCCTAAGATATTTCAGCAACATAAAAAACCCTGCGAACTACAAAAGAGAAGAAAGACAACTTCATTTCATCTGCATCACCTCATCTACCAAGGCAACACTGCCCAGAGCCAAAAGGAAACTTCCCAGATAGAAAGAAAGAGTTCCCCCTTCACCAGGATAAGACAAGTAGAGTGAGTGACTAGCTTAACTAGCCTTTGGGGGCACTGTAAGAAAGTCCCATTTCAGTTTTGCTTTAATACTGGCAAGCTGAGATGTACAGAGATCACTAGGAACAAGGAAGAAAAGTAGGATCTCTTAAGGGCAGTCACGCAGCAGGAGTGACTGTGGTTCATAGTGATGTACTCTAGAAACTCAGCAGCTTTTGCCACTGAAAAAGGAACCAACAGACAGCACAACTATTCCAGACTTCCTGCAGATTTCACCAGGTATTCTGCCCAACAGGTATTAGCTTTTCCTGATTCCAAATGCCTGAGTCCCTTCATCTCTGTCTCTGCCAGAGCCTGGCAGCAAGGTCTGTGGGTCATCCCCCACTGTTAATTTGTACGCTTAGGACTAGCTGTGCATTTAAATGCCACCACCCTGATGCTCATTACCAGCCTCTATTGCAGTGTGCACATTGAGGATGGGTGTAGATAATGCCACATAGGAAATCATGCTAACAGCCACCCTGCTGCTGGGGTACAAGTCTGGATCTGAATCAGGCCGTATCTCTGGCACTGGTCTGCATGATCATGTTCACCTACAGCTACCTCCCCAAGCTGTTTACCTATATGCCCCTAGTCCAAACCCTGACACCACCCTCCATTGCAGTAGATCCTCACAGAGGGAGACTGTATAGCCACAGGAGTATTTTGACAGCCAAGCTCCCAAAAGCTACCAATGAGGCTGTACTTGGCTCCAGCCCTTGCTGCCTATCTGGCCACCACCACTATGTCTGTTGGCTACTACACAGGCAGCTGTGTGCACATCACCAGATCCAGCTACCACCACTGTCTACCCTAGTCCCTATCTGCTAAACTTAGAAGCACTGCTGAAGAGCCCAACAGCCCTTATAGCCACTGTGAAATACCCACGATGCTTCAAAGAAGTGCACAGTTGTTGGATCCTAAAACCCTGAGCCAAAGAGAAAATATGCTCCCAGGACCCAGTGTGGCTACATGCCCGAGTTTGGTGCCCTGTTCCATTAGACATGGAATCCCAGTATGTTCTGTTGTTCCTCCACCCACAGATAAGTCTTCCCTTCCCAAAGTCAGTTCAGAAGGTCTACAGGGATCACCAAGAATCAGGAACAATGTCTCCCCAAAGAAATACAGTAAACTTTCAGTAACTGGCCAAAATAATTGAGAACTAAGATTTGTCCAAAGCAACGTATGCATCATTATAGTCTTAGAAGGAAAAGGGAGGGAGAAAGGAGTGGAAAGCTTATTTAAAGAAAGAATGGCTTGACTTCCAGGAAAATGGTAGAATGGGAGGATCCTAAGCTCATCTTATTCCATGCATACTAGATAATACCCATATCAGTGTAAATTACCCAGAAAACAACCCAAAGACTGGAAGAACAGACTGTCCACAGGTAAATGTAGAGAAGAGGCCACATCAAAGAGGGTAGGAAGGGTGGGGATTCAGTCAGAGGCACAAAACTCTGTGGAAGGGAGGGATACTGTGGGCGCAGAGAAGGGAGAGAGACACTCACTCACTCCAGGCCCAGGGAACCTGCACTGGGAAGATGAATCCCTGTTAACACTTTCACTTGAAAACCAGAGGGGCCTAATTATGCAAGTTTTTAGGTCAGTGGGATTAACATCTGGAACTTTAAAAAAAAATCAGGGGGCTTGGCTGTGGGAAGGCTAGAGGTCAATAGGAAACTGAGTCCCTACCCTTAAAGAGACAGCACAACAAACAGCCCTGCGCAGAGAAAAAGGACAGAAGCAGCAGCTAGAAAAATGCCTAGCGGATAGAGGAAAGATATATTTACTAATCTCCGAGTACATGGTGGAGGGGCAGGAATCTTTAGGAGACTTTTCCAGAAACAAACGTGGTGGCAAGTGACTTTACCTCTCCTAAGGCCCCTAACCTAGACACATGGACACTTGTGGGAATCAGTACAGTGCTAATACTTTCCATTAGCTTTTTGTAGAACTGTCCCCTTCCACCCGGCAGGTTAGAGTAGTGCAGACCTAGCTGGCACTGTGCCCCACCACCTTTCTCCTAAGGACTGATCTCTTCCAGCCCTGTGGTAGTTTTCTAAAGTGACTCCATGTCCCTTCTCACAACAGACCTACACAAATCTTGCTAACATCATACCCCTGCCCCTTTATTCTCTTGAACACTGAGGCCCCTCCAATATGCCCTTGGCCAGAACCAATCTGAAATGATGCCATTAGCCTGGCAGTGTGCAAGCAGCCTAAGAGGGACCAGTACCACTCATGAGGTGACTTCTGTCCTGGAGTGAGGGGAAGATAATCAGACACACCAGTCCTACTGCAGGCCCAGCAGTGTACTGGGGCAGACACTGGGTCTGACTACAGGCCCTATTCATCAATGAAAGCTTCTCAGGTGATAAAACAGAGAAAGTACGTTTTGCTGCTACTGCATCTCTGGCAAACACCTGGTCTGACTCATATCAAGCCCAAAGAGACCCCAGACTGGTCCATTATTAACACATGAACAAAACCCTCCCCCAAAACGCAAAGGGAGTCATTGTAGACGACTGGTCTGAAGGCAAACATTGCTTAGCCACATTGATAGGATGCACACAAAACACATAAGAGACAACCCTGAAATGCCAGGTGAAGAGGTGGACACTGCATAGCAGGGCACTACAGAACTTCTTTATAAGTCCACTAGTTTCAAGAGGAGATGTACCTGACTTTCCTAACACACAGAAACAAACATGGAGGGGAGAAAAAAAACAAACAGACACAGAGTTAGAGCAAATGAGATGATTATGTCCCAAATGAAAGAACGGGACAAAATCACAGCAAGAGAGCCAAACAAAACAGATAACATACCTGACAGAAAACTTAAAGCCATCATAAAGATATCCACGGAACTTGAGAAAAGAGTGGAGGACCTCAGTGAGACCCTCAACAAAGAGACCAAAAACACAAAAAAGAACCAAACAAAAATGAAGAACTCAATAAATGAAACTAAAAATACACTAATTGGAGTAAATAGTAGACTAGAAGAAGCAGATGAAAGGATCACCGTCCTGAAGAACTGATAATGAAAAGCAATCAAGCTGAACAGGAAGGAGGGAGGGAGAGGGAGAGAGAGAGAGAAAGAAATGTAAATAGACTTAGGGAACTTGGCGACACCATCAGCATAATAACATTCACATTATAGGGACCTCAGAAGGAGAGGAGAGAGAAAGAGGCAGAAAATTTATTTAAAGAAATAATAGCTGATAACTTCCTGAATCTGGGAAAGCAAAGAGAAATCCAGATCCAAGAGATGTAAAGAGCCCCCAACAAAATCAACCCAAGGAGGTCCACACCAAGACACGGTAATTAAAATGGCAAAAAGTAGAATTTTGAAAGTTGCAAGAGAAAAGAACAGCTACATAAAAGGAGAATCCTATAAGGCTATCAGTGGATTTTACCACAGAAACTCTGCAGGCCAGAAAGCAGTGGCACCATATATTCAAAGTGCTGAAAGAAAAAATTCTGCAATCAAAACTCTCAGAAAGGCTACCTTTTAGAATAAAGAGCTTCCCAGACAAACAAGTTAAAAAGGAATTCATCACCATTGAACTATCCCTACAAGAAAGGTTAAGGGAGGAGGGGCATGTGCCTGGCTGGCTCAGTTGGCAAAGCATGGAATCTTGATTTTGGGATCATGAATTCAAGCCTCACATTAGATGTAGGGACTACTTAAAAAAATGTTAAGGGGACTTTTTGAGTGGAAACAAAGACCACAGGGACACCTGGGTGCCTCAGTGATTGAGTATCTGCCTTTGGCTCAGGTCCTGATCCTGAGAGCTGGGACTGAGTCCCATATCGAGCTCCTTGCAGGGAGCCTACATCTCCCTCCCTCTGCCTGTTTCTCGCTCATGAATAAATAAAATCTTTTTTTAAGATTTTACTTATTCATGTGAGACACAGAGAGAGAGAGAGGCAGAGACACAGGCAGAGGGAGAGGCAGGCTCCATGCAGGGAGCTCGATGTGGGACTCGATCCTGGGTCTCTAGAATCACACCCCAGGCTGACGGCGGCATTAAACTGGTAAGCCACCGGGGCTGCCCTGAATAAATAAATAAAATCTTAAAAAAAAAAAAAAAAAACAAGAAAAAGGAAAAGAAAGACCATAAGTAGGAGAAAAGCAGAATGCATAAAATGCAGTAAAATTAAGTATGTCTATATAAAGCAGGCAAGGAATTTACAAAATAAAAGTGTAAAGTGTGACAGCATATATCTTCAATGTGAGGGGGAGAAAAAAATTATGAATTACATCAGTCAGAGAAAGACAAATACCTATGATTTCACTCACAAGTGGATTTTAAGAAACAAAGCAAATGAACAAAGAATAAGAGACCAAGCAAAAAACAGACTCTATAGAGAACAAATTGATGGCTACCAGAGGGAAGATGGGTGAGGGGATGGGTGAAATAGGTAAAGGGGATTAAGTACACACTTACCATGAAGAGCATTGAGTAATGTACAGAATTACTGAATCACCATATTGTAAACCTGAAACTAATGTAACAATTTATGTAACTACACTGGGATTTTTATTTTTTTATTTTTATTATTTATTTATTTTTTACACTGGGATTTTTAAAAAGTGAAGGGATATTATTAGTAATAAACATATGCAGAAATTATGGGTGAAAACTTTCCAAATGTAGTGAAAGATCTGTACATCCAAGTTGAAGCTAACAGGTCAACTAAAAATTTCAATCCAAAAAGATCTTCTCCAAGACATATTTTAAGAGAACAGTGTAAACTCAAAAATGAAGAGAGAATTTTAAAAACAGCAAGAGAAAAATAATTTCTCTCATACAAGGGAATTCCATAAGGCTATCAGATCTCAGCAGAAACTTTGTAAGCCAGGAGAGAAAGAAATGATATATTCAAAGTGCTGAAAGAAAGAAATTAGAAAACAAGAATACTTTACACAACTAAACTCTCCTTCAGAAATGAAGGTGAGATAAATACTTTTCTTAATAATAATAATAAAAAGCTTAGAATATTTATCACCATTAAATTGCCTTACAAGAAATGCTGTAAGTAGTTAAGCTGAAACGAAAGGTTGTTAATTATTAACGTGAAAATATATGAAAATATATAAGACAATGGTAAAGGTAAGCATACAGTTACATTTAGAATACTCTAATACCATAATATGGTGCTGTGTTAAACTTAACTCTAGTATAAGGGTTAGGAAGCAAATGTATTAAAAAACAGCTATCGTGAAAACAATTTGTTAATGGATACACAATACATAAAAATGTAAATCAGGACATCAAAAACCATAAAAGGAGGGGTGAATAAAAGGATACTTCTTGTATGTGAGTGAAGTATAGACTACAGTATGTATAAAATCTTTTATATAAGCATCCTGGTAATCACAAAGCCAAAACTTAAAGTAGATTCACAAAAGATAAAGAGAAGGGAATCAAAGCATATTACGATGGAAAACCAACAATTCACAAAGGAAAGCAGCAAGAGAGGAAAAACAAAAGGAAAAAGTGAATAATAAAATAGCCAAAAAAACAATTATATTTTGAATTCTCCAATCAAATGACACAGAATGCTTAGATGGATTAAAAAACAAACAACAATCAGATGCCTGGGTGGCTCAGCGGTTGAGTGTCTGCCTTTGGCTCAGGGCATGATCCAGGAGTCCCGGGATCAAGTCCCACATTGGGCTCCCTGCATGGAGCCTGCTTCTCCCTCTGCCTGTGTCTCTGCCTCTCTCTGTGCATCTCTCATGAAAAAATAAATAAAATCATTAAAGAAACAAACAACAAAACAAAAAGCAAGAACCAACCATATGCTGCCTATAAGGGATCTGCATCTGATTTAAGGACACACACAGGATCAACATGAAGGGATAGAAAAAAATATACTCCATGAGAGTGGAAACCAAAGAAAGGAAGGATAACTGTAGTTATATCAGACAAAATAGTCTGTAAGCCAAAAAATGAATAAAGAAGAGACAAGAAAAAAGTAATTATATAATGAAAAAGTCATAATCAAGAAGATATAACAGTTGTAAATATGTATATACCCCAAACTGGAGCACCTAAATAAATCAAGCAAATACTAATAGATCTGAAGGGAAAAATCAACTCCAAGACAGTATAATAGAGTAGTACAATATAATACTTACAGCAATGGATAGATCATGGAGATAGAAAATCAGCAAGGAAACATTAAAGCATACTTTATAGACCAAAAGGATCTAGCATCATATATAGAATATTCTATACAACAGTAGCAGAACACATTCTTCTCAAACACGGAACATTTTATAAGACAGATCATATGATAGGTCATAAACAAATCTTAGGAAATTTAAGAAGACTGAAGTCATGAAGTGTCTTCTCTGACCAAATAGTAAGAAACTAGAAATTGACAGCAGGAAAGCTAGAAAATTCACAAATGTGGAAATAAACTCTGTAACAGCTAACATGTCAAAGAAGAAAAGGGAAATTTAAAAAAAATGCTGAAACAAAAATGGAAACTCAGTATATCAAAACCTACAGGATGCTGCAAAAGTAGATCTAACAGGGAAGTTTATACAGTAAAGGCCTACAGTAAGAAAAAAGAAATATCTCAACTTAACTTTACATTCAAGGAACTAGAAAAAGAAAGTCCAAAGTTAGTGAAAAGAAGGAAATAACAGAGATCACAGAAGAAATAGAGACCAGAAGAATACAAAAGATTAAGAAACCTAAGAGATAGTTCATTGAAAAGAATTAACCTTTGGCTAGACTAAAAAAGAGAGAAGACTCCCATAAACCAGAAATGAAAGAGGAGACATTACAACTGACACTACAGAACTACAGATGATCATAAGAGACTATGAACAATTGTATACCTACCTAGAAAAAATGGATACATTTCTAGAAACATATCACCCACCAATTTTAAGCTTTGCGCAGTGGCAGTATTGTAGCCAATGAGGTTTATCCAAGGCGCGATTATTGCTAATTGAAAACCTACCAATTTCATCATGATTCAAAATCTAAACAGACCAATAAGTAAGGATATTAAACCAGTAATCAAAAACTCGCTGACAGAAAGAGCCCAAGACCAGATTCAGTGGTGAATTCTACCAAACATTTAAAGAATAATTAACATCCATCCCCCTCAAAGGCTTCCAAAATATTGAAGAGAAGGGAACATTCCCAAACTCATTACAGAAGGCATGCATTACCCTGATACCAAGGTACAGTGCCAGAGCAGGACACTATAAGAAAATTACAGACCAATATCCCTGGATGAATATACATGCAAAAATTTTCAACAATGTATGTGCAAACTGAATTCAACAGTATGTGAAAAGATTCATATACCATGACCAAGTGGGACTTATCCCTAGGATACAAGGGCAAGGATGGTTCAATATCCAAATTAATTATGATACACCATGTTAACAGAGTGAAAGACAAAAATCGTATGATCATTTCAAAAGGCAGGATAAAATACATCTTTTTGTGATAAAAACATTCAATTAACTGAATATAAATGTATTTCAAAATCAAAAGGCATATATGACAAATTCAGAGCCAACATCATACTAAATGGTGAAAGACTGAAAGCCTTTTCTCTAAGATCAAGAACAAGACAAGGATACCCACTCTTATCACTCCTATTCAACACAGTATAAGAAGTCCTAGCCAGAGCAATCAAGCAAGAAGAAATACATTAATAAAAGGCATCCAAACTAGAAGAGAAAAAGTACAATTTTCTGTTTGCAGATGATAAGATCTTAAGACATAAAAAATCCCAAATACTCTACCAAAAAACTGTTAGGACTTATCAATGAATTCAGTAAAGCTGAATGATACAAAACCAACACTCTGAAATCAGTTGTTTGTATACATTAGCAATAAAACATCTTAAAAAATCCCATTTACAATGGCTTCATAAATAATACTTGGTGATAAATTTAACTGAGGAGGTAAAAGATCTATACACTGAAAAGTACATTGATAAAAGAAACTGAAGACACAAATGGAAAGATACCACGTTTGTGGATCAGATGACGAAAATGTCCGTACTGCTCAAAACCATTTATAGATTCATTGGCTATCCTATTACAATCCCAATGGCATTTTTCAAAGAAATAGAAAAAAAAATGCTTAATTTGTATGGAGCCACAAAAGACCCTGAATAGCCAAAGCAATCCTGAAAAGGAAGAATAAAGCTGGAAGTATCTCATTTACTGATTTCATACTAAAGTATAAAACTACAGTAATCAAAACATTCCATTTCTGGGTATATATCCAAATGATATGAAAACAGGATCTTAAAGGGATACCTGCATTCTCACAATCATTGCAGCATTATTCCTAATAGCCAAGATACAGAACAACCTAATTGTCCAAATATGAATTGATGAAGATGTTTCATACATATGCCTAAATATGCTTTTTGAAATTTCACATTATGATACTTCGCTTAAATGAAAGATCTACATTAGTACTTGTTTTTGTTAACCAAAATAAATCTGAAGGATTTTTGCTTTTACAAGAAAAGGCAAAAAGCAAAAATAGTATTCAGCATTTATTTCACAGTAAGCCCTCATAGAGGCAACATGCAACCCAAGCAGCAAGAGTGGCACTGCCAAGCTCCCCTGAGAACTATACTTGGCATCTCATCATCAAGCTGCCTGCCATAGTTGTGAACTATGCTTGTGAGCATTTGTGCTTTAACCTCGATTTATTTTGTGCATCCCTCTTAGCAAGACCTGTGTGTTCTAAGGTATCAGAAAAGCCTAGAAGAGGTCACTGATTGGGTCTTGGATTATAAAGACCCAATGGAAATTTTCCATTTCCATAAAGAATGGAAAATTCCTGGAAAAAGAAGTTACTGGAAAGCTCCTGTGTGTGTGTGTGTGTGTTGGGGGGGGGGGGGGGAGGATGCATAAAAAGAAACAGAACTACCTAATTCATTTTATTTAGCATAAGTTGGATACCAAAATCTTTCATATAAATTAACGGTAACTGCTTTTTCACTTTATGCTATTTGGGCTTGTAGAAGATTTCACAGGAATGCTTTATTTTTGGATAGTGAACAAAACCTGTGGAATATTATTTAGCCATGATAAAGAAGGTCACCTACCATTTGTGACAACATGGTTGGACCTTGAGGCCCTTATGCCAACTGAAGTAAGTTAGATAAAGAAGGCAAATATGGTTTCAATTTTATGTGAAGTCTAAAACATTCAAAGTCACAGAAACTGAGTACTTGTGGTAATTAGGGTGGGGTTGGGGAAATGGGGAGATTGGTCAAAGGGTATAAACTTCCAATGAGATGATGAACAATTCTGGGTATCTAATGTATACCATGGTGATTATAGTTAACAGAACTGTATATACTTTAAAATTGTTAAGTGATTAGATCTTAAATTTTCTCACCATTAAAAAACTGGTAATTATGTGACATGATGGAGATCTTAGCTAATACTATTGTAATCATTTTACAATACATAGTGTATCAAATCAATACAACTGTATACCTTAAACTTATACAGTGTTATATATCAGTTATATCTCAATAAAGCTAGAAAAAGGGGGCAGCCCTGGTGGTTCAGTGGTTTAGCGCCGCCTTTGGTCCAGAGCCTGGTCCTGGAGACGCGGGATTGAGTCCCATGTCGGGCTCCCTGCATGGAGGCTGCTTCTCCCTCTGCCTGTGTCTCTGCATCTGTCTCTCTCTGTCTCTCATGAGTAAATAAATAAAACCTTTAAAAAAAAAAAAAAAGCTAGAAAAAAGTTCTTTAGCAAACATCATTGCAAAAAAAAATTTTTAAAGGAGGCATTAATATCTGAAAAACTTTAATTATACAGAAAGTTCAATGTGTTACCATGTGTTTTAAAATTTAAGCCTTTAATGAAATACAAGATTTTAGGGAAAAATATAAATTACCCAAACTGACTAGCACTCAAGAATAAATAGCTGAAGCTACTACCCCCTCCACTACCCAAGAATAACAGCTGCACCATGTAAGTTACTGGGTGCTTAGGTGTTCTAGATAGCAACTGCATACATGGTGCTGTGTTAATGTGTCTTTTCTAATTTATTCCTCACAATAAATCAGAAATTGGAACTATTTATCATGCCACTTTATAGATGAAGAAATTGAGGCTCAGGTAAGATTGGACAATTTGCTCACAGTCACATAGATAGTAGGCATGAATCTAAAAAGTTATCAAAAATTAACTTGCCCAGAATTCCAGGACCAGAAGATTGTACTAGTACTTTCTTTTGAACTTTCTAATCCCTGCCCTCCAAAAAACTTTTTAATCCCAGAGAAACCATTAAGTATTCTAGAACATTAAAGAATGGAAAATTCCTGGAAAAAGAAGTTACTGGAAAGCTCCTCTGTGTGTGTGTGGGGGGGGAGGGGAATGCATGAAAAGAAACGGAAAACTACCTAATTCATTTTATTTAGCATAAGCTGGATACCAAAATCTGCTAAAGATATCACACATTAACAAATAAAAACAAAACTATAGACCACCATTTCCTAATCTGTTTTCTACATCAAAGCTATCACTATTGGAATTTACCAAAATCTTTTTGATAATGATCCTTGAAAAATCTACAGATAAAGCATGCTTCCTCAACATAATAAAGATTATCTATCTCAAGCCAATAGTCAATCTAATCCTTAATATAAATTTTAGAGACATTTGCACTGAAATCAGAAGCAAAACATTAATGTCCACTTTTATCACTATACTACTGGGTATGAAGATCTAACTAGACTAAATAGAACCTGAAATAAACAGGAAGTAAAATCAGCAGAAAAAAAGATCACAAAATATTTGGGGACACATCTCTGCATGAAAAATCCAAGACTCAAAAAATCTTATAAATACAATAACTTAGCAATACAACTGGATTCAAACTTTTTCAGACTGTAATTGCTGGTTAAAGAAATAGAAAACATGGACTGAATTCACAATTTAAAAGAAGAAAAATACGTAAAAATTCACATAATTAACTTTTACTAAGCACTTATGTCCCAGGCACTGTTTTCAATTTTGGGGTACAGAAGTGAACCAACTAGACTAAGCTGATTACATTTAAGAAATGCAAGTGTGAGACTGACAGAGAGGAGCTACAAAAGTTGTATAGACAATCATACTTTGAATAAAGAGAGCTATATGACATTTTTTGGATGAAAATAGGAAATACTGAAAATGTCAATTTTTATCAAATTCAACAACTAAAGCAGAATTTCAATCATTTTGACTAAAATTATATTATAGTTGTTGAACACCTGAAAAGTGATTTAATTTACCTGGGAAAAAAATGAATAACAAAACAGGAAGCTTTTTTGTCTTTTTGGAAAAAAAATTTTGGAAAAAAAATATGATATACCATCAGATAGCAGAACATTATTATATAAAGGTATAGAATTAATTAAATCTTTACAGTACTGTCACAAAAAACTGATAGGCTAATGGAACAGAATAGATAGCCAGAAACAAACTGGCAAACTCAAGAAGTAAAACACAAAAATTTAAAAACTGTGTTACTTAAAAAAGGGGAAAAGATGGTACATAAAACTGGGGCAGAACAGTACTGGCAAAACTGGTTAAACTAGGTAGCATAAAAAATTAGAATCTCATCTCATATGATGCATTAAAATAATTAGGGATGGATTAAACATTATGTGGAAAAGAGGAAAGAGCACACAAACCAGAAGGAAATACAAGTATATATTTGACTTTTGGATGGAAATTATATAAATGAAATAATAGATCACAAAAGACAAAAAAGCTGGACTAGTTAAACCTGACAAAATTGTGTACATCAAAAAAGCATTATAAGCATAGTTAAAAATCAAACTACAAATGTGGAAAATCCACTATAATTACAACTAATCAATGATTAGCATCTGTACTACAAAAGGAGCTTATAGAAATAAGGAAAGACTAATAATTCAATGGAAAAATGTGCAAAAACCATTGACAGTTTACAAAAGAGTAAATGCAAAACTGATAAGATATAAGAAAAAAATTCATACCAGTAAATCAAAGAAAACAAAAATATCTTTTGCTAAATTAGAACATATTTAATTATATACAACTAATGAATTACTAAGTTCTACTTCTGAAACTAATAATATGCTATATGTTAATTAAATTGAATTTAAATATTTTATTTAAAAATATTTAAAAGCTCAGGAATAATTAATGCTGAGAAGGTCCAATGGGACAGAAACTTTCAGAAGCTGCTAACGGAGTATAGATTGGTATGCTCTTTCTGGAACACAATTGGGCACTGTGTATTAAGATTTTCAACATCTTCATAACCATTAAACATGTATTTTGTTTCTAGAAATAGTAAGAAATATGTACAGAGTGATACATCCATATATAGTCAAAATATTATAAAACCAAGAAGTGCAGAAATAACCTAACTACCCAATAGAAAGGGAATGCCTGAGTAAAATCAAAGTACATCTAAGTGATTGAATATTATATAACAATTAAAAATAACATTTCTAGAATTTTAACAAAGTACAAAAATATTTGTATAATGCTAAATAGAGAAAAATATAAATACTGGGGAAAACAGGACGCCTGGGTGGCTCAGCAGTTGAGCGCCTGCGTTCGGCCCAGGGCAGGATTCTGGAGACCCAGGAATGAGTCTCACATCGGGCTCCCTGCATGGAACCTGCTTCTCTCTCTGCATCTCTTGTGAATAAATAAAATCTTAAAAAAAAAAAAAAAAAAAAAAAAAAACTGGGGAAAATACTTCAAAATGTTACTATTATCTCTTGGTAACTTTCTTTCTTTCTTTCTTTCTTTCTTTTTTTTTTTTTTTTTAAGGATTTTATTTATTCACGAGAGACACACAGACAGGCAGAGACATAGGCAGAGGCTAAACCACTGAGCCACTCAGGGATCCCCCTCTTGGTAACTTTCTTACGCTTTTCTTCAATTCCAAAAATTTTCTGGAACAAGAATATATTGGTTATTTTTAGGGGGAACCTCTTAAAAATTAGACTTATCTACTTAGGAAGTAAGACATAATCCATCACATGTGAAACTGGCTGACTAGGTAAAATTTTAACAAGAATGGTTTTACAATGTATTTATCACATGGAAAACAAAATACTTGAATTTTAAGAAATCTTAACTTTAAAGCATAGGAGATGTTGGAATAGTAGGACCATCTTCCTATTGTAAGTTACTTAAAAAATCACTTAGGGGCTGAAGTAATGCAGCCTATTATTTCTGCAATTTCAGTATACACAGTATGCTTATCATGATGCCTGGCAGTATGCTGCATTAAATGTGTTTTTTCTAATATTACATTAACTATCAAATACAACCTAAAGTATCATTATAATAGTAACATTTTGATGGCAGTTTAAATCTACACTATAGTATGTTATCCTTGGAGAATTCTCAATAGAACATCATATAGATATTCCCTCACTTATGATAGGGTTATAGCCTGGTAAACCCATTGTATATTGAAAGTATCTTAAGTTGAAAATGTATTTAGTACACCTAATCTACTTAACATCATAGCTTAGCCTAGCCTTACCTTAAATAAGCTGAGAACACATACATTAAACCTAAATTGGGCAAAATCATCCAATACAAAGCCAATTTTATATAAAATATTGAGTATTTCATGTAATTTATTGAATACCATACTGACAGTGAAAAACAGAATAGTTTTAAGTATACTGGCTGTTTACCCTCATGATTGCTTGGCTGCGTGGGCGTATACGAGAGAGAGAGAGAGAGAGAGAGAGAGAGAGAGAGAACTGTAGAACTGTATAGTGTATATCACTAGGCAGGGGGAAAAGATCAAAATTTGAAGTGCAGTTTATACTGAATGCATGTCATTTTTGCATCATCTTAAAGTCAAAAAAATCCTGTCAAACCATCACAGGTTGGGGACTGTCAGTATAAAGATAGCCAAAACTTACATTACTCTATCTTAAAAAAAAAAATACAGTTTTAACATGAAAAAATACAATCTTTTTTAAAGATTATATTTTTTTCATTTGACAGAGACAGAAAGCACAAACAGGGGGAACTGTAGACAGAGGGAAAAGGAGAAACAGGCTTCCCAAGGAGCAGGAAGCCTGATGCAGGGCTCCCCACTAGGGGCTCAATCCCAGGAACCCACCCCCCCCAGACCATGACCAGAGCCGAAGGCAGAGGCTCAACCTCTGAGCAGGGAGTCCGAAGTGGGGCTTGATTCCAGTACCCCGGGATTATGACCCTAGCCAAATGCAGATGGTTAGCTGACAGCCATTCAGGTGCCCCCAAAATATGATTTCATTAAAGTACAGTTTTAATAATAAGTAATTTCACTATAAAAGTATCCATAGAGTAGTTATCTTATATTACCTATTCAAAGCATTAATGTTTTTGGAGAAAAACTGCTAGCTCATGTACCTACCCCCCCCACCCACCTGAAGATGTATTTAAGCATTTAAGAAACACTAATTTGTGGACCTGCGACTGACATCTTCCTTTTATTGTATAAATGCTCCCAAGACAATTACTAATTTAAATATGTAAGTTAATAATATAAACCAGGTAACATCTCTTACCATGGTCTTATTTAATTGATAAAATTGTTCTGTTTCTTGAATACAGGCTTTAAAACCTTGGTGAAGTGTCGTAAGCCATTTTTAAGACAGTAACAAAATAAAAGCTTTTTTCCCTTGTCTTTAGACATACCCTAAGAGCCTTTATTGAATATGTGGACATTTGTCTAGTAGAACAATGATGGTGAATGTGAGAATGCACATGTGTACACGGTATGAGTTAGTGCGTGAGTGTGTGGTCAAAATAAATTGGGTAGGTGGAAAAAAATAAATAAATTGGGTAGGTGGGTAGGAATTAAAAAAATCATTAGAGGTTGGAGTAATATATATTGTTGAATCACTATATGTTAACTATACCAGAATTTAAATAAATAACTAATAAATAAATAACGTGAGCATCTCTCCTACAAAGTTAGCTTACTTTTTAAAATAAGCACTAGTTTACACCTCAAAATATTTAAAAATATACGTAATTAGAAGAGATAAAACCACTCTAGAAATCAATGAGCCACATTACTGAAATTAGTTGAAATTTATCCTTGAAATTAGTTATTGTAATGTATGGAAGTACTGAGACAGAAAATACAATTTGTATTAACAGTGGGATTAAGTTTCAGGTACTTACTGAGACTCAACTTGTTGTTTAATTTCTTGCCACTCTCCATATGGGTTTGATTTTTTGTGAGCTTTGGATTTTTCTTCATTTGGACCTGATGAATTTTGCTCTTGGACATTTTTTTCTTTCTGTGTTTCTGGTTCAGTTTCTTTATTTTTACTTTTTTCCTGAAATGTCAATGTCAAGAAATAACATACTTTAAGTAAAACTACAGGGACACCATTTCTTTACCGTAATCTTATTGATTTATAAATAATAATACATTAAGTCACTTAATATTTTTAATTTGCACAAAACACAAAAAATACACATAAAAGAATTTTAATGCTCTATTAGGTTTTTTACTCTAAAATGTTAAGATACCATGGTCAAGGCTGGTTTTTAAAATAATTTATATGATCCTATTAATGTTCCACAATTAAAGATATATACACTGGCCTTTTTTATACTCTCCTGCTTTCTCTCCTTACTTACATACCCAATAGTGATCTTCCCTTATGTGGTGCCTTTTCTGAATTTAATGCCATATCCTTAGGTTCTACTACACTCGTTATCTACTTAAAGAACTCCCTCAATTTATCAGTCTTAACTGAAATCTGTCTTCACATTCAGATGACTGCCAAAGCCTTAATGAAATATAACTGCTAAGTATGTGAAATGAGAAAAAGACACACTCTTGATGTAGAAGCAGGTCCCATGGGATCTTGCTGGGCTAGTATTTTTATAGCATCCCTTCATCTGGGAAAACAAAGCTCTATGATCCCGTTTAGCAAATGGATTCTACCCAGAGAATTCAGTCTCTTTCCAAAATGCATAACTGTGGGTGGCAGTCCGAGGACACTGTTCTGTCTATAATTCTCTGAATGGATAGTAACTCATTCCCCCATGCTGTTCCATCATAGACCTATGAGGCAACATCGACTCTCTCTTACTTAGCATTCTTGACTATTTCCAGGCTATGACTTTTTTTTTTTTTTTTAAGATTTTATTTATTCGTGAAAGACACACAGAGAGAGGCAGAGACACAGGCAGAGGGAGAAGCAGGCTCCGTGCAGGGAGCCTGACATGGGACTCGATCCTGGGACTGGGATAATGCCCTGGGCCGAAGGCTCACGCTCAACCGCTGAGCCACCCAGTTGTCCCTCCAGGCTGTGACTTTTATTGAGATCCTAATTTATGCTTTGATTCTAATGCAATATAATAAATGCCTCCTCCTCTGAGGTTCATACTACCTTCTATACAGTTCTGTTCCATGCTTCCTTACATGATCCAATGACCTTTGGCCACTACTCCATATTCACTGATGACTTTAACCATATTCTTTCTTTTCAAATTAATCATACTGGACCTTAAAAATTCCCTAGCCTGTTCTGTGAGTTTCACAATCAATGACTTTGGCCTTCAACTATACTCCAGCCACCTAATGTTATTAAGATTATTTTTCTTTGTATATAACACCTGATACATAGGTAGTATTCAAATATTAAATCCTTGCATCAATGTACCACTTAATTTATGTCATCACTCAAAAATGCCTGTGAAGTTTTATTTTATTTTATTTTTTTAAAGATTTTATTTATTTATTCATGATAGTCACACAGAGAGAGAGACAGAGGCAGAGACACAGGCAGAGGGAGAAGCAGGCTCCATGCAGGGAGCCCGACGTGGGGTTCGATCCCGGGTCTCCAGGATCGTGCCCCGGGCCAAAGGCAGGCGCCAAACCGCTGCGCCACCCAGGGATCCCGCCTGTGAAGTTTTAAACTCCAAAAGCACACCCCCTTTAACCACAGTGTTTTTCTTCTGGCTTCCTTACTTCCCATACACTTTCTGTCCAACCTTGTTACTATCTCTAATGCTTTAACTTCTCCTTATGTTCTGAGTTTGTTGACCAAGTCTAGATTTTACATCATTACAGAGCTTCACATCCATAGGGAATCATTTAAATTTTTTTTTATCCTTTTTTATCAACATGATCAGTGTACCCACCTTCTGTCCGGTAACTATTGGTTTGTTCTCTATAGCTAAGAGTCTGTTTCTTGGTATATCTCTCCCTCTTTTTCTTTTTTCATCCCTTTGCTTGTTTTGTTTCGTTTCTTAAATTTCACACAAGTGAGATCATATGGTATTTATCTTTCTCTGACTTATTTCACTTAGCACCATACTCTCTAGCTCCATCTCTATCATTCCAAGTGGCAAGATTTCATTCCTTTTTAGTGGCTGAATATAATTTCATTATACATACATATATCACATCTCCTTTATTCATCTGTTAGTGAGCATTTGGGCAGCTTCCAGAGTTTCACTATTGTAAATATGCTGCAGTAAATAAATATAGGAGTGCGTGTATTCCTCTGAGTTAGTGTTTTTGTATTTCTGGAGTAAACATCCAGTAGTGTTGGATCCTAAAGCAGTTCTATTTTATATTTTGTGAGGAGCCTCCATACTGTATTCAACAGTGGTTGTACCAGTTTGCATTCCCACCAACAGTACCCAAGGGTTCTTTTTCTCCACATCCTTGCCAACACCTGTTGTTTCTTTTGTTTTTTTGATTTTAGTCATTTTGACAGGTATGAGATGATTATTTCCTTGTAGTTTTGATTTGCATTTCCCTGATGATCAGCAATGCTGAATATAGATTTTATATCCTTCATTAAAGAGCTCCCCATCCACAGAGAATCATTTTATAATTTTTCTTTTTCTTTTTCTTTTTTTTTTTTTTTTTGCTGGTACCCTTAAATATCTTTGTCCTTATGTTTGTCTATTGCATGGAACCTAAAAACCTCCAACACAGACTTACCCAATCATTGGTCTGTTAAGTGTTACATGGGGAGGGGGAAAAAAATCACACAGACTTTGGGTTCTATAATAAAGCTTTAGTAATCAAGACAGTATGGTATAGGCACAAAATAGGCACATAAATCCATGGCACACTAACAGTAATTTAGAAATGAACAAACAATTATATGGTCAATTAATCCTTGACAAAGTAGAAAACAATATACAATAGGAAAAAGACCATCTCCTCAAAAAATGGTGCTGGGAAAACTAGTCAGGTATATGCAAAAGAATGATACCAGGCCACTTTCTTATACCATACACACAAATAAATTCAAAATACATTAAAGACCTAAATGTGAGACCTGAAACCATAAATCTTAGAAGACAGCATAGACAGTAAGGTCTCTAACACTGGCCATAGGTAGCAACATTTTTCTAGATGTCTCCTGAGGGAAGAAACTTAAAAGCAAAAATAAACTAATGGGGCTACATCAAAATAAAAAGTTTCTGCAAAGCAAAAGAAGCAATCAACAAAAGACAACCTACTGAATAGGGGAGGAAATTCTGCAAATGACATAAACAATAAAAAGTATCTAAAATATATAAAGAACTTATACAAGCCAACACCCAAAAATAAATAATCAAATTAAAAATGGGCAGAAGACATGAACAGACATTTCTCTGAAGAAGACACAGAGATGGCCAACACTTGAAAAGATGCTAAGCATCACCACATGCAGAACAAAACTGGGCCATTTTCTTACACCATACACAAAAGTAGACTCAAAATGGATGAATGACCTAAATGTAAGACAGGAATCCATCAAAATCCCAGAGAAGAACACAGGCAGCAATCTCTGTGACCTTAGCCACAGCAACTTCTTGCTAGACACATCTTCAAAGGTCAGGGAAACAAAGGCAAAAATGAACTTCATCAAGATAAAAAGCTTTTTGCACAGCAAAGGAAAACAGTTGACAAAACCAAAAGACAACCAACAAAATGGGAGAAGATATTTGCAAATGTCTTATCAGATAAAAAGGCTAGTGTCCAAAATCTATAAAGAACTTATCAAATTCAACACCCAAAAAACAATCCAGTCATGTAATGGGCAGAAGACACAAACAGACATTTCTCCAAAGCCATACAATGGCCAACAGATACATGAAAAAATGTTCAACATCACCTGGCATCAAGGAAATACAAATCAAAACCACAGTAAGATACCACCTCACACCAGTCAGAATGGCTAAAATTAACAAGTCAGGAAATGACAGATGTTGGTGAGGATGCAGAGAGACAGAAACCCTCTACAATGTTGGTGTTGGAGGTTCCTCAAAATGTTGAAATAGAGCTACCTCATGACCGAGCAATTGCACTACTAGGTATTTACCCCAAAGACAGAAATATAGTGATTCAAAGGGGGCACCAGCACTCCAATGCTTATAGTAGCAATGTCTATAGTAGCCAAACTATGTGAAGAGCCCAGATGTCCATCAAGAGATAAATGAATAAAGATGTGGTGTGTAATACACACACACACTGGAATTACTACTCAGCCATCCAAAAATTGAAATCTTGCCATTTGCAATGATATGGATGGAACTAGAGTGTATTATGCTAAGTAAAATAAGTCAATCAGAAAAAGATAATTATCATATGATCTCACTCATGTGAATTTAAGAAACATAACAGAGGATCATAAGGGAAGACAGGATAATAAAATAAGATGAAATCAAAGAGGGAGCTAAACCATGAGAGACTCTTAACCATAGGAAAGAGATTGAGAGTTGCTGGAGGGGAGGAGGTAGTGGGATGGCGTAACTGGGTGATAGACATTAAGGAACACATGTGATGTAATGAGCATTAGGTATTATATAAGACTGACAGGGATGCCTGGGTGGTTCAGTGGTTGAGCGTCTGCCTTTGGCTCGGGGCGTGATCCCGGGGTTCTGGGATCAAGTCCCACATCAGGCTCCTCACAGGGAGCCTGCTTCTCTCTCTGTGTCTCATGAATAAATAAATCCTTAAAAAAAAATAAAACTGACAAATCACTGACTTCTACCTCTGAAATGAACAATATATTATATGGTAATTAATTGAATTTAAATAAAGAAATAAAAATAATAAATACATAAACTTGTATTTAGATGAAAAAAAAAGATGCTCAGCACCACTGATCATCAGGGAAATGCAAATCAAAACTACAAGGATACAATCACCTCACATCTGTCAGAATGGCTAAAATCAAAAACACAAGAAATGACAGGTACTGGCAAGGACATAGAGAAAAAGGGACCCTTGTGCACTGTTAGTGGGAATGCAAACTGGTATAGTCACTGTGGAAAACAGTATGGAGGTTCCTCACAAAATTAAAAATACAACTGCCCTAGAATACAATAATTATACTGCTGGATATTTGCCCAAAAAATACAAAAACATCAACTCGGAGGAATACATGTACCCTTATGTTCATTGCAACATTATTTACAAAACCCAAACTATGTAAGTGACCCAAGTGCCTATTGAGAGATGAATACAGAAATGGTATAGGTATCTACAATGGAATATTACCATAAAAGAGGAATGAAAGCCTGTCATCTGCAACGACATGGATGGAGCTAGAGAATATAATGTTAAGTGAATTAAGTCAGAGAACGATAAATACCATATGATCTCACCTGTGTGGAATTTAAGAAACAAAATAAACAAGCAAAGGAGAAAAAGAGAGGGAGGGAGAGATAAACCAAGAAACAGACCCTTAACTACAGAAAACAAACTGATGGTTACCAGAGGGGAGGTAGGTGGGAGAATGGGTGAAATAGGTGATGGGGTTTAAGGAGTGCCTGTGTTGTGATAAGCATTGGGTGATGTACAGAATTGTTGAGTTGCTACACTATACACCTGAAACTAATACTACACTGTATGTTTACTGGAATTAAAAAAATCACACAAACATACAAACTGTTAAGACTTCAAAATTTATGATATTTAGTGTCAGCAGAGACTTTGATACTTTAGTAATGGGTATTTCTTCCACTAGTCCCCAGTGCTTATTAAAAAAGGAATATTCAGCTATATACAGCTGAGTAAATATTTATACCATAGAAACTATTCATCCATTATTTTGGTAGATGAAGATTTATTGGTGTCTTTGTGACAGATTAAACTCCAAAGCAATTAAGACATTACAGTAGGACTCCATATTTTAATTTTTTAAAAAGATTTTATATATTGAGATAGAGAAAAAGAGAGCACCCACATGCACATGAGAGAGCCTGAGAGAACAAGTGGGAGGCTGAGCCAGAGGCAGAGGAAGAAGGAAACTCTCTGATGAGCAGGGAACCTGATGCAGGGCTTGATCCCAGGGGCCTGGGATCATGACTGAGCAGAAGGCAGAAACCCAACTGACTGAGGCACCTAGACACCCCCAGTATGACTCTGTATTTTAAAATAATGTATGTAAGTCTGAATTAAAAAAATTATAGACCAAGAAAATACCAAGATGTTACAGTGATTTTTCTGGGAAGTGGCAGGGTTATAGGTAGTTTGTCTTTGTTTACCTGTATTTTGTAATATTTTATTTGGTTGAAATTTAGTAATATCTGTCCAGATTGGATGCTGGGTATAAACATTGTGAGATGGGGGTGCTTGGCTGGCTCAGTTAGTTGGTAGAGCATGTGACTCTTGAGCTCAGGGTTATGAGTCCAAGCCCCGTGTTGGGTGTACTTAAAAAAAAAAAAAAAAAAAAAAAAAGATATTACTTAAAAAAAAAATCCTAAAAAAGAAAATAAAAAAAGAACAAAAGAATATAAACATTGTGAGATGGCTACTATAGGCGCTTTGTTGCTGCTTCTCTACAAACTGGATACATCCCTCAACCTAAGTTCCACCAAGAATTATGGGGTAAGCAGAAAAACTCCAGGCAAGGACAAAATCCTAGGTGTGGCCTGGAAGTACCCTCTCTCTAGCATCTTTGAATTTCCTTCACTTCTCAGGCCAGTAATGTCACCCAAGATCAATGTGATGTATCTTTTTGCTTTGCCACCTGGGCTCCTCACTGTTCCTGGAAAGATCACAAAGCAGGACTAGCAATAGTATAGAAAGGTCTAATTTTTTCCTACCATGGCTACCAGCAACTCCTGTCAATTCTTTTACTTGGTACATTTCCTCTCCCACCCCAGTTCAGTGACTGTTTCAATCCATTAATGCCTTCAGAGACGCAGGGTCTTGGGTTGTCGGAATGTAGGTGACACATGGATCTTCTCTTTTTTTGTGACTGTACATGCCTTTCAGCACCGCTTTCTTAGCTTTCAAAGCCTTTGCTTTGGCTTCGGCTTTGGGAGGGGCAGGGGCTTCCTTCTTCAGCTTTGGTGCCATCTTCATGAAAGGGCTACACATTGACTCTTAATCATGAGAGATTTATGGTGGTGATGTTTTCATTAAAAGGGACTCCAAAGGAGGTACAAAGGGAATACCAACAAGGGTGGGTGGATAGGTTGGTCTTGAACAAAGAATAAACTCATTTCCAGTAAGAAGGTAAAGTATGGTTTTTCTTTTCTGTAAGAGGGGAAGACTATGGATGAGTTGGTATCAGGGAGGAAATTAAAAGAGTTTCTCCCTTTTAGCCTCATTTATTAAGAAATCAAGATTGCTTGCTGAGAGTCAGGAGCTTTGAGGAGCTTGACAACATTAATGGATTGAAACAGAAGAGTGCACCCAGGAGAAACAAGCTTGATCACTATGCCATCATTAAGTTCCCCCGACTACTGAGTCAGCCATGAAGAAAATAGAAGACAACAACACACTTGTGTTCATTGTGGATGTCAAGGCCAATAAGCACCAGATCAAACAGGCTGTGATGAAGCTCTATGACATTGATGTGGCCAAGGTCAACACCTTGATCAGGCCTGATGGAGAGAAGAAAGTGTATGTTCGACTGGCTTCTGACTATTGCTTTGGATGTTGCCAACAAAATTGGGATCATCTAAACAGTCCAGCTGGCTATAAATCTAAATATAAATTTTTTCACCATAAAAAAAAAAAAGTCAATGTGCAGCCACCAGCCTGCCAACTAATTTCTAGTTTTCACTTCATATCCAAACCACATACATACCACGAACCACTTTTCATTCCTATTATAATCGGAGTTCCTTATTTATTTTTTAAAGTTTTTATTCAAATTCCAATTAGATGGGACGCCTGGGTGGCTCAGTGGTTTAGCATCAGCCTTCGGCCCAGGATGTGATCCTGGAGTCCTGGGATCGAGTCCCATATAGGGCTCCCTGCATGGAGCCTGCTTCTCCCTCTGCCTGTGTCTCTGTCTCTCTTTCTCTGTGTCTCTCATGAATAAATAAAATCTTTACAAAAAAAAAAAAAAAGGGCACAAAAAAATTTCCAATTAGTTAAGATAGAATCTAATGTTAGCTCAGGTGTACAACATAATCTGAGTTCTGCCAAACCAAACCCCAGTGAAGCGACTAGAAGGGCTTAAAGGACTTCTTAACTGTAAAATTCAACAGACATTTTTCTTGTTCCAGGCCTAATAAATCCTTGACACTCTCTATTCCTTTGGTTTCTTGGGTCTTAAATTCTTCTGCCTCTCTGCATAGCTTTCTAGCCACTCTTTTCATTATGGGCTCCTCTTTCCCTGCCTGTCACTTAAATGTTTAATGTTGCCCAAAGTCACTTCCCTAGATTATCTCACCTATTCTGAGATTTAAATTACTACCAGTATGCTGATGATACTCAAATTAGTAGTTCTAGCCCAGATACTCAGACTTGCATGTTCAGATAACTCCCTAGATGTTATAGAAGTATCTTGGCTTTATTTCTATCTTCCACCAGAAAACTGAGTAATTCTGTTGAGTTTCCTATAAATTGGTATAGTTCTGTAAAGAGTAAACCAAGAACTTACCTTAAACTTTATTTTTGGCTTTTGTGTTTCTGTAGAGGCCTCTCCTTTTTCTGCTTCCTCTTCCCCATCAGAATCACTATGAGAATCTGATGATTTAGACTCTTCTAGGGTACCAACTGACTTTTCATTGACCTTACTAGAAAGCAGATCGCCAGAGTGTGGAATGAAATCATCAGGTTTTTCCCATCTGGATTCTATTCAACACATTTTAATAGTCATGTTATTTAGTTACCAATTCTATTTAGAAGTAATTCTCAATAGAACACTCCCTGTCACTTACAAATGTATTATTTTTTAAACTCCCTCCCCAATATATTAAGCAATGATACTATATCTATTTCACACTATCACTTGACCAAGAAGATGATAAATAAGAGTTCCCAAAGCTGTTGCTCTTTTATCTTTTAGAGGTTGATTTCAATCTGGATTCCAGATGATTAAACTACAGCCCCAATGGAAAGAGACCTAAAAACTGGGCAATACCGTCAAATGACTCTCACACTTTATCTGACACCAAAATCAGGAAACATGCTAATGAAACAGATCCGGGAATTTACTTATCACAGAGATTTCCTGGGATCCTCAAAGAGTGAGATTATACTGTGAATCACCTGAATGAATAGAGACTGTCATTTTGATGCTAGGAAAAAAAATAACCTCCATTGAACTCTACTGCCATCCAGTGGTTTACTGGGCTTTTAGTGAAATGAGAGCATTTCTAATTCTCTTGCAGTTATTCTCTATTTTTAGTGTAATAAAAGGGAGAGGGATTCTAAGCTTTACTGTCCAACTCAGAGAGTCTTAAGAGTGAAAGACTTAATTAATAATTACACTTGTCTACTGATGAACTGAAACTGAGAGCAAATCAATTCGTATGGTTTCTTATTCCAATTTTAGTATATGTGCTGCCTAAGCGAGCACCGTATGGTTTCTTATTAAAAGAGGATGCTTTCCAGGGCACCTGGCTGGCTCAATCAGTGGAACATGCGACTCTTGGTCCCAGTATTGTAAGTTTGAGCCCCATACTGGGTGTAGAGATTATTTAAAAAATAAAATCTTAAAAAAAAGGTAAGAAGGTGCTTTCCAACATTATTTCACATAAGCAACAAAAACTTTCAGGAAAAAATTTATTAAGCACCCACTACATATCCAGTACTGTTCTGGAGCTTTAGAGACACCTGACCTTCATGACCCAATTGGATCATCTCAATTGCCTAAGAGCAACTATAAGTTCAGTGACTTGCCCACCTTCATAGAGCTAGTAAGGGAAGATGCTGCTATGCATTGAGCTCAGATCCCACTCTCCACCTAATATTATATCACTGTATTATTTTATCTTTAAAAAGATTCAGTACCTCAATTTTACTTAGCTAGAACCATTACTATCGTTGGGCAGGCTAGGTATCTATTTGGATACCTAGTAGAGGTCTAGGTAAGAGGACCTTTTCCTCCTAAAAGATTTAATGCTATGGGTTTAGATAGTAGAAATTTAATAAATAAATAAAGCTTCCCAAAGTTATATTGATACAATATGTATTTTGGTAAATTTAATTGTAGTAGAAACTAATACAATTACTTGCTAACCCATTTTATAAAACTAAATTTGAAAAACTTTGATAATAAAGTAACAATAGTTAGGCATGTTTTATGTTGACATATAACTAAAACATTATTAGATTAATAAATGTGAAAATTTGACAATCTTAGCCACTGCTAAAATAACTTCAGTTTTGTTTTAGTGGCTAAAATAACTTGTTTTATTTTAGAAAATGAAAAGGCAAGTTGAGTTAGGTGATTTCTAAGACATCTTTCAAGGTAGTGATTATATTTCTACAATAATCATGATAAAAGTAATAATGGTAGAAAAAGTAAAAATGATTTTTAATATTTGTGAAGTATCAATTGAGAATGAGCAGCACATTAACTCTATATGAAAATCTTCCCTTTTCATTGTATTGTTTTTAAATGACAAATTAATACACACATGCTATAGATATTATGTTGATCACTATGATAAAAATTCTTAAGTCCCCTTCATCAGTAGGCTAATTAGCAGTTCCAGGTACAATTTTATATAGTTAGGAAACTCAAAGATAATACTTACCTCCTGTTTCTGTATTATAATAGTAGGTATAACCATCTTCGCTTACACCTTCTACCCAAACAGTCTTTGCTGCTGTCTAATGGGAGGAAAAAACCAGCATAAACTGAAGATAATGATGTAGTTACTCTATATTAAGTAACTAAGGCAGAGAGTCAGCTACCTTTCCTTTCCTCTTTACACCTGGGAGTTAGGGGTGGCAGTACTGATTATGGCCAGGAAGCCTGGTTTGGGTTAATCATGAGACAACCAACTTTCAGAGAGGAAATGTCTCATCTCGGAAAGACAGGAACAATGCTTTGCAGATGGACAGGGACATCTGAATGGCAAATGACTATAAATCAACGGATAGTATTTGTCCTGCATGGAGTTTTTAGGTAGACATCACTTTTACACCTCCACATAGCCTTCTCACAAAAGAATTCTAGGAAGAAAGGAATAAAGTGCCTGCAGGGAGGCTTATTTGGAAATAAATCTGCTTATCAAAACTCTTTTATAAAAATCCCAGAAACCAATCAACTTAAACCAAAGACACTATCAATGTGCCTCAGTTACCTTTTTTAAGTTTCCTTGAAATCCTTCAGGTCTCTCCCACTGGGATGCTTAAAACAAAGTTTATTGCATTAATACAATTTTTTCACTTAAAAAGAAAAACTTCTCAAAAACTTTAACTTGGCAAAAATTTACTAGACATTCAATGTGTACAAAACACCACAGGCCTGTAAGTTAAACATGTAATTGGAAAAAAGGGCGCCGCACTGGCTCAGTGGTTGAGCATCTGCCTTTGGATCAGGTTGTCATCCTCAAGGTCCTAGGACTGAGTCCCGCATTGGGCCCCTGCAGAGAGCCTGCTTCTCCCTCTGCCTGTGTCTCTGCCCCTCTCTCTCTCTCTCATGAATAAAAAAGAAAAAATAAAAAAAAAGAAACAATATATATCCCAGGGTCAAGGCATAGGGAGAGAACCCTAAGCAGACATACCAGGGAGAGTGTAGCCCGGCATGGGGCTTGATCCTGATCCCATGACTCATGGGATGATGACCTTTGCCAAAACCAAGAATCCAATACTCAACTGACTGAGCCATCCATGTGCTCCCCAGGCTTGAAAAGTTTTTAAAAGTTATTTACTTATTTATTTTTTGGTAATCTCTACACCCAACATGGGGTTCAAACTCATGACCCCAAGACTAAGAGGCATGTGCTTTTACGACTGAGCTAGCCTGGTACCTCAGGCTTGATAAGTTTTGAAGGAATGAAATGACTACTTGACATCTTGGGGAGGGGAGAGTGAGAAATAGAATGAATGACTCAAGAGAAGATAAAGGATCCAAGAATTAAAAACAAGGACGGCTGATCCTTGAACAACATGGGTTTGGACTGTGTAAGTCCACCTATAAGCAGATTTTTTTCAATAGATCTATTGGAAATTTTTTTTAGAGATCTGTGAGTTTTTTCAAACTCACAGAACCATGTGGTCTAGAAATATCCAAGAAATTAAGAAAAAGGTATTACTATGAAAATATAGTAATATAATACATGCAACACACAAAATATGTGTCAAACAACTGTTTATGTTATCTGTAAGACTTCCAATCAACAGTAGGCTATTAGTAGTTAAGTTTTTAGGGAGTCAAGATATAAAGTACCATATGATCTAATTTTGCTATGGGCATATACTCAAAGAAAATGAAAACACTAACTTGAAAAAGATAAATTCACCCCTGTTTATTGCAGCATAATTTATAATATATAATACAGAAGCAACCCAAGTGCTCATTGATAGATGGATAAAAATGTGAGATACATATATTTCTCTCTCTCTCTCTCTCTCCCCCAATCTCTCTCTCTCACACACACAATTACTCAGCCATGAAAAAGAAAATCTTGCCATTTCTGACAGCATGAATGAACCTAGAGATTCAATGCTAAGTGATAAGATCAAACAGAGAAAGACAAATGCCAAATGATTTCACTTACATGTATAGTCTAAAAAACAAAACAAAAAAACCAGACTCTTAAATATTAAGAACTGGTAGTTGCCAGAAGGGAGGTGGATAGGGGGACAGGTGAAATAGGTGAAGGGGATAAACAGTTTCAAACTTCTAGTTATAAAATAAATAAGCCATGGAGATAAAGAAAAGGACAGTAAAGTCAATACAACTGCAATAACACTGTATGGTGATTACATCTGTGAGCAGGGATTAATGTACAGAATTGTCACATCACTGTATTGTACACCTGAAACTACTATAACACTGTATGTCAACTATATTTTTTTAAAAAGCTATAAGCAGATTTTTGACTGCATGGGGTAAGGAAGGGTCAGTGCCTCTAACATCTGTGCTGTCCAAGGGTTTTGTTGAAAGCAAGGGTATATGCAGTAGGATAGTGAACAAAGGAAGCAAGTAATAGGAATTAGAGGAGAGAAATACATATTAAGAGCTTTTAAAAATCTTTTTTAAGAAATATTTTTTTTATTTTAGAAAGAGGGAAGAAGAGAGAGTGCCTGGGAGAGGGTGGGAGAGGGGACAGAGGGAATGGGAAAAAGAGAATCTCAAGCGGACTCCACGCTGAGCCAGGAGCCCAACGTGGGGCTCCATCCTATGACCCCGAGATCATGACCTGAGCCGAAATCAAGAATTGGATGCTTAACTGACTGAGTCTTCCAGGTGCCCCATTAATAAATAGTTTCTATGCAAATTTGAGAAAGAGACTTATGATCCTTAGCATATAATCATTTGTGATTCACTGCTAAACTAACATGCACTCCCCTTAAGGCTCAGTGCAAACTGAGTGATTACTATTTCTCTGTAGTCCAAAACTGACTGTGATTCTAAAAATCCTAACAGTTATAGTAATATTTATAGCCCATGGTTTTCTTCATTATTAACTTTGATCTCATTTCCTATCATTCTGATCATTCTTAACTTTTTTTCTGGCTTTTCTTCTATTTGTTCAATATATGTACTACCTACCCTTTATACTTGTTGTCTTCTTTCTCCTTGTGTTCTCATATACTCCTAAAAGTTAAGATTTTACATTTCTAGACTCAACTTATTTCCCTAATTCCAGGCTCTAATCAGCTACTGAAAACTTCCACATGAATGTTCTAGAAGTACCTCAACTTCAACATACCAAAACCTGATTTCATTATTGTCCCACTTTAATTTACTCTATCTCTGTATTCCATACCTCAGTAAATGGCACTATCGTCCTCCTAACCCTCTTTGACAAAGCCCCAATCTATTTTTCCAGCCTCTTCCTTCTGCTATGACATCTTCAAAGAACTATGTATTTTACCTCCATCAGATGACTATTTTCTAAGCATTCAAACTTTTTAAGGCTTCATATTGTTCCACCTGTTTGGAATGCTTGCTTTACCCTCATAACAACCTGCTATAATTTTTTTCAATTAAGTATCTATGAAATGTCCAGGCACTGTGTTTGGTGCTAGGGATACAAATGGTGAATAAGATGGCATCATTCTTTATGCTCTCCTCTTAATGTATTGATTAGTTCAAAAGTAATTACTGTGATAATCTCTCAGACCCACATATTTACAATTAATAACTGACCATTCTAAGTTCCTAAACAATCTTACTTACATCTCTGTTATAGCACTTTAAAGTTCCTCTTTGTATCATGCTTACTTCTGACCTTAAATTTTCTATTTCTGGAAAGCAAGATGCTACATAAATGAATAATGTATTTACTAATCTCAGAATTTACATGAAAAAATCCCTGATACATTTAGTTTTAAAGGAAAACAAAAAGATGCTTTTGCTATTCCTACTGGAAAACATCATTGTGTATTTTATTAGAAAGTGATATCCAAAACATAAATAGGAGTCAGGGGGTTCTTTACTATAAGATAGCTACACAAAAAAGAAAATGGTTCTGGTTCCCAATTTGCTTTTGGATAGAAAATCTCTCCAACATAATATTTTCTTTTAATAACCCGCTGCAATTTATAAAATAGATCTGAAATGCCTTATTTTTCTGTTCCATAGCTCATACTTTTAGAAGATTTTATTGAGAAAATATAAAGCTTTAACTTATTTGTAAGGAACCTATTTTTTTTTTTTAAGAATTTTTTATTTCTGAGAGAGACAGAGAGCATGAGCAGGGTGGGTGGAGGCAGAGCAAGAAGGAGAAGCAGACTCCCCATTAAGCAGGGAGCCTGATGCGGAACTGTGGGGCTCAATCCCAGGATCATGACCCAAGCCGAAGGCTTAACTGACTGAGCCATCCAGGCACCCCATAAGGAACCCATTCTTAATGCTTTAACTAAGTATGACCTGAGTCATTTTAAGAAGAGACCTTTTATTTACTTTTATTTTTTTAATTTATTTATGATATATATAGAGAGACAGACAGACAGACACAGGCAGAGGGATAAGCAGGCTCCATGCTGGGAGCCCGATGCGGGACTCGATCCCGGGACTCCAGGATCGTGCCCTGGGCCAAAGGCAGGCGCTAAACCATTGAGCCACCCAGGGTTCCCCAAGATCTTTTAAAGGGCACCTAACTTTTTTACAATTGTGTCAAAGATATACAGTCAGTTTTTCATTGCTTAAATGTCCTGATATTAACTAAAACAAAATAAACAGTTATCACTTTTACTAGTTCTATGCCTAAATGACCTACCTCCTGTGATAAGATCATAATAGTAGTGGTAACCCTCGGAGGTTATGCCTTCTACCCATCTGCCTTTTGAAGGGTCTTTTTTCTTTTTCTTCTTTTCCTTCGGCTGATTTGATGCAGAGGTGGGTGGGACAGTGCTTGTTACTGGTGATATGCTTGGCTCTGAAATTTCTAGAGAAAAAGTTATAAGAAAGGTAAAGTGCCAATAACTTTTTCTCCTGGTATAAAGAATTAATAATATTATTCCAATCAAAAGCTTGACAAGATGATTCTTTTGGGAATTTGACAGACTATAATAAAGCTCATCTAGAAAACCAAATATGCAAATATCCAGAATCATAAAACAGAAGTGATAAAGGGAACCTAGTTCTATCAGATGTTAACTTATTCTGCAACAACTAGTACCAAAAAACAAAACAAAACAAAACAAAAAAAACTAAAACTGATCCAGGCATAGGCAAACATATGACTGAAACAGAACAAAGAGTAGAGAAAATATATCCAAATGCAGATTCCTGGTGTTTCTCATTAGAAAGAAGATCATTTAACAAATGATGTTGGATAAACTGGTTAATTATTTGGAAAAAAGTAAGGCTATTCCCCACTCCATGGCCCCTCCCATATTCAGACATCAATATAAACGCAGATCAAAAATATATATGAAAAAAAATTACACAGGAAAATAACATTAAACTACATACAAATCCAAAAAAAAAGAAAAAACTACATACAAATCCAAACATTTTGTATAGCAAAAATAAAAACAAAAAATAAAACAATATAACACTATGTTAATTGAAATGGAATCAAAACCAAAAAAAAAAAAAAAAAGACAATGAATATTTACAACAAATACGGCTCATGGCTAATGCTCATAACAAAGATTCTTTACAAAGAAATCCAACATTCTATTATTCTATTGGAAGATGGACAAAAAGTACAACGACAGGACAGCTTGGTATTAGCTATCAATATAAAAAATATACTCATAGTTTGATTCTGCAATCTCATGTCTACAGATTAAATTTACAGAGAAAAATGTGAAAACATGCCTGCATAAGGGTGCTTGCTGAAGTATTCTTTCTAATAGTGAATATTCTAAAGCGATCTAAATGTTAGTCCGGAAGGGATTAGTTAATTAAGTTATAGCACTTTTATGGCATTTTGTTATGGTATTTTATACCCTTTATTAAACTTTATTAAATACTTATTACTAGTGGTCACTATAATAAACAGTTTACACCATTACATTACTCAGTACTTGTGAAAATTGAAGGCTGTGTAGCTAGCATGTGGTAATTCTGGTGGATTCCAAAGTCTGTGCTCCTAGCCACTAAACATGATATACATTCTTAATTATTAAAGAAAGTATTTGACATGTTATTGAGGGAAAAAATAAAACCACCTCCAAATAGACTATAACGTGGAATTATATAACTTAAAAAGAAAATTCTAAAGATGTCTGGGATAATCTTAAAAGCAGTTAGTTTCTAAAAGTCTTTTCTTTATAATGCATTATTATACTTCTTAGGGGAATGTATATCCTATTTAAGAAAACAAGGCAAAAAAAAAAAGAAGGCTATGAAAAATAATAAAAGTCCTATTTAAATACAAAATGCTAAGATCTATTTGCTTAAAAGGCAACATAAGGAAACTTCCCAATCCATAAAATTGATGAGATGAATTTTCAACTACTCCTCTTTAATTCTGCAGGAACACCTATATCATTTTTCTCCTTTAAACATATAGCTTTATCCTCATGGAAATACAGCACCCACCGCTTCCTTTTAACTAACAATGTTCAGAATAATATTTTTAAAGTCTGGTTACAACTGTTCTTATTTGATGAGGCCAATGCCAATTAGCTTGTTATTCTACTTAAAACTCGGAAGAAATTTTTAGAGAGTAAAGGATATCATTCCTTGTTGACTATCTCAACTATTATGCAAGGTCAACTGGGACTGCTATATGCTTGGTTTAAGGACAATGGATTTGTCATGGAAGAAATGCTGACAGAAAAGTTCTGAGTTAAAGCCTAAATTCATCAAAGATATAGATACAATCTACTTAAATAAGTACCTTTTATCTGGAACTGAGTTACCTTCAAACCCTCAAATTATTTACCTTCTTGCTGGTGATCATGTGGTAAAAAGGGAATCCATTTATACTGTTAGTGTATGGAAACTGGCCCAACCACTATGGAGAACATATGAAGATTCCTCAAAAAATTAAAAATAGATCCACCATACGACCCAACAATTTCACTTCTGGGTATATACTCATAGCCTATATAAGCAGGATTTCAAAGAGAAATTTGTACTCCCATACTTACTACAGCATTACTCATAACAGCCAAGAAATGGAAATAACCTTAATTCCTATCAACCAGATGAATGGATAAAAAAGATGTAGTACGTATACATAATGGGATACTATTCAGTCATGAGAAAGGAGGATATCTTGCCATTTGCAACAATGTGGATGGAACCTGAACATTATTATAAATGAGATAAGTCAGACCAAGAGAAGACAAGCATAGTATGTCACTTGTATGTGGAATCTAAAAAAGTCAAACTCATAAAACCAGAAAGTAAAACTTTTTCCAGGGGACAGGGGCTTAGGAGTTAAGGCTGATACTGTTTAAGGGTATAAACTTCCAATTAGTACATAAACCATAGAGATTTAATGCACAGTATAAGTAATACAGACAGTAATATGGTAATTAGGTAAAGTGGTAAATATTGCTACAGTAGCATTCATATTACAATACATAAATGTATCAAAGTAACACTTGTATATCCTAAACTCATATTGTTCTATGAATTTATCCAATTATAAAAGTTATCTACCTTCCAGCGGTGAAATCAGTAAATTTGTCCACAAAAGGCTAATTCACTATAACTCAATCATACAAACAAACGTAATTCATAGTTTTAACCATATGGATAAAGCAAACCATGGTTATAATGCAAGGCCTATTTTTTAATGAATAGCTCCTTTTAGCCAAATACCTAAAAAACTCAACTGTGTCTGAAATGAACACTGACCTAAGACAGAATCAGGACTAGCTAACCACCAAGGTAGTATGGTTGTGAATGGAGGTGTAAAAAGATGAAGTTTAAAAGTAAAATAAAAGTGCATGACCCAAGTCCCACAGTCTAAATACAGCTATGATGCATAGGAAAAGGACTAAGAGTTTACCCTGAGTGTATAACCTCTTTATGGAAACAATAAAAGCTCACTGAGCATGACCTCTGATGTTAGTTTTAAAACATGCTGGCTGCTTTTTTACCTGACTCCAAGCCAAGCCTTTTCAAATCCTCTTGGTATGCTTTCAGGGCAGCTGCCTCCATTGCGGCAAACTCCTTTGATGCCTTTTCTTCTTCCTTTGCCTTATCCAGACTTTTCTGTTTAATCTATGGAAGACACATATAAAAGTGAAAGTCAGATAAAGGACTGATATTTACATAGAAAAACTGGCAAAGAAAGAAATAAAATTACCTCACTAATCCTCTTTGCCACATTTTCCTTATGATTTTTTCCTCTTTCGTGAAATTCAACGCTCTTGAATAAAAGAGAAAATGCAAGGAAAGCATCATAAACATCATAATGTTCACAGTAAAGTAAATATGGGGATAGAACATACCAAAACTGAAATTAAAACGACTGACAAAAATAATTTTAGTGCAAATTGGTTCTTTTTATTAAATGATGCCAGGGAGCCGAACCAAGTTATTTATTATTATACCCTCAGGTGCTTAAAATAAACTATGATGACCACATAAATGGAGAAAAACCCAAGGTACCCTTGATGACTTATCTAGTGAATATGATTGTAAGCAGGACTCAAACAAGACATGAAACCAAATGAGGAGTGGAAAAAAATAACCACCTCAAGAAATACTTCTCAATAAAAAATGTCAAAACCAGTAAGCCCCTAGAATTTGCAATGCTCTAGAGACATAGAGAATAAACAATAATGCTTAGAACTTTACTCCTCCAAATTGGGAGAAAAGACAGTAAGGAATTCCTTCTAAATTGTAAACAAATATTTTTTATACAATGTAGTAATGGTACAAAATGTACATCTCCTATGGAGGAAAATCTGGCACTATCTACCAAAATTTGGCTGCTGGAATAGAGAACAAAGCTCCCTATATACTCATGTGGAAAGCGCTCCAAGACTTACTGTTCAATTAGAAAAACAAACACACACCAAACTACGGTAAAGGGTGGTGTGTATGATATCCTACCATTTTATGTATGTTGGAATAATAACTGTATATGCATCAAAAACAATGAAGAATGCACAACAAAATGAAAAAAGCAGTAACCTACAAAGAATGATGGTGATTGGATGGGACAAAGGAGTGAGTAAATGTTATTACTTATTTAAAACAGCAAAGAATGCTCCCTAAATTACAAATGTCTGGTTGTATGCAATAAGAAATTTCTGGTAAACTTTGGAATATAAATTTTGTCAATCAAATCTTAGCTAATCTATCCTAAGGTACTACCATGAACTCCTCTTTAAAGTGAGACATTGTAAAACAAAGGATCATCTATTTCTCATGTATCAGGTTTCTTAAAGTTAATTACACCACACAAAGGATATTGAGGGCACATTTGAAAACAAACTTTGTTTCTAATTAAAGGTTAAATTGATGTATATTAGCAATCCAAGGAGAAGATTATCCTAAAAGGGATTATGTACTCTTCATGATTCCTAATATTCATTGAGCTGCTAGGGTACCTCAAAGAAAGAGAAATTATCGGCGATTTGTATAGATTTCAAGATTTGTGGCATTTATGTGTAAGGATGGCCTAAGTTAAACAAGACGGCTGAGAACTTTAGCAACTATTTAAAAGATCCAAAACCATAATAAAACCTGGAAAAAATATCCCTAAACTTCTTGTAGGCAGTAGTAAATGAATGTCTACTCTACCAAAGAAACATGACATTGTTAAAAACACAGCTACTGTTCTGTTCTGCGTGAATTTCTATCAAGTAAAAAAGATGTGAATATACCTTTAAAAAATACCCTAGCGTTTATGTACTATGTATACATTATAATGACAGGCACCTAAAGGGGCAAAAAAAAAATTAGTGGTGCTTTTTAAGTCTTAAAAGCTTAATCAAGATTAAGAGATACAGTAATAAGGTGTGTAACAGAGCTGCTATTTTCATATTCTAGGAAAATAGATGTTCTTTAAAATTTAACCATTTATTTATTAAATTTAACCATTTATAGCTATAAAGCTCTGCAAATATATTTAATTATCTCTGAGGTAGAAAAGATACAAAATAAACTACGCTAATGTTTCCTTTTACATAGTAAGGGCTTTGCCCTTTTGTTTCTCTGTATATGGTCCTTTTACAAACAACACATCATCATTATGGATAAATATGGATGAGATTATCCACTCAATGTCCATTTTCTTTTTCTTTTATTTTTTAAACATTTTATTTACTTATTCATAGAGACACACACACAGAGAGGCAGAGACACAGGCAGAGGGAGAAACAGGCTACATGCAGGGAGCCTGAGCGGGACTATCCCGGGACCCGGGATCATACCCCCGGGGCTGAAGGCGGTGCTAAACCACTGAGCTACCCAGTCTGCCCCAATGTCCATTTTCTGAATGTGACTAATGGACTACAGAGAAATAATTTGTCTTAATATCATAATCTAGTTTAAGGATGAAAAGGAAGAAGGCCCACAGCTTTCCTACAAGAAATGAAAAGAGACATCTTTCAATGTTTTGAAAAATCAGGAGCAAGGTCTATGAAGGTGCTTCGTAAATACTGAGTTTAGATAAAAAAACAAAAAACAACAACAACAAAAACAAAACACAGGAAAACGGTATTTTTAACAGTGGAATTATCATACAGGCCTATTGTCCGCTATCCAACACTTGCAGTAATCACAGAACTTCTTTGGCTGCGACTTCCAGTAGTCTGCCCTGAAAAAGGGAAAAACAGGTCTTAAGTTCACAATTTAAGAAGGTGAAACTGGGCGTGTTTTTCACCTCCTCTTGGAGTCTAGAACATAAGCCTCTGCTACTGGTTCTCCTCTCATCACACACATTACCCTGTTGTATTTATCTCACTGCAGCAGTTAAGCTGAAACTGTTGCCACTATAAAAGAAAAAAAAAAGTCTGCACGGGATTTAAAACTCCCTTTAAAAAATAAAACAAAAATAAAACTCCCTTAAATAAAATGGTTTAAA
Source organism: Canis lupus baileyi (assembly GCF_048164855.1). NCBI lineage: Eukaryota > Metazoa > Chordata > Mammalia > Carnivora > Canidae > Canis > Canis lupus. The sequence goes on along the minus strand of NC_132854.1, from coordinate 51,889,177 downwards.
AAAAAGTGGTTTCTTTGTTTTGTTTTTGTTTTTGTTTTTTTTTCTCAGTGGCCACTGTCATCAGTGTGAAGAAACAAGAAAACATCTTGCAAAAGACTCCTCTATGCCTTTCTGGCATTTTGGGGGGGAGGTTTGCCGTACTGGGAGGCCCGAAGAAAAACGCAAAAAGTTTGCTTTCAGCCGAGTTATTTCCACCCAAAGAACAAAGAACAAGACTCCTCTGGGGGCAGACCGGTTCCTCCGAGACCATCAGTTAATGCAATTTGTTCTTGAGCCTCAGGGCAGGAGAGTTGGAAGAGCCTAGGGACCTCTCAGCCAGCAAGAACCCGGGGGGGGGGGGGGGGGGGCACTATGCTAAGTAACCGAGACCGCCCGTTTCTACCCGGCGGAGAAGGCGGCGTTCCGACCCTAAAGTTTCGCAATTCCCCAGGGTTCAAGCGCTACGGCAAGGAACGGGGTGCTTGCGACCCCCGCCTGTGCAAGCGGGGGAGCCCGGGGGGGGGGTCCGGCCCCTCCGCCCGCACCGCCCGCCTCCCCCTGCAAGCCCGCGCGCGCTCCAGGCCCCCGGGGCGCTCCGCGGGGCAGCACGTCCACCCGCCCAGAGAACCGGCCCTGCCGGTCTGCGGCCGGTCCCGAGCGAGTTAAGAGCACCTCCGTCACGCCTCCAGCCCGGAGGAGGAGGAGGAGGAGGAGGAGGAGGAGGAGGAGGGATGGATGGGGCGAGACCCGGCGGAGAAAGGGCCGCCCAGAGCAACAACGCCTCGTTGTTCAGAGCCCGACACCCGACTCACATGACCGTGGCTCGGTCGCCCCGCGCGTCGCCGCCCCTTCCCCGGGGGGACGGCGGGGGGGTCCGGCTCCGGCTCGTGTCCCCCACGCGGGGCCGCCCGGAGCCCGGCGCGCCGCGAGGCCCACCCGCGCCGCCCAAGCCCGGACGCCTCCCTCCGCGGCCCGGGACCAGGGTTCCCCGGTTCCCAACTACGGGTGCCCCGGAGACTCAATCCGCGTTCGGCATCTCCTCCCGTCCCCTGCCCCTCCCCCTACGGGGCGGGGCTGCGGGCGCCCGGGAGGTGGGGGCGGTATAAAGGGGTTGAGGTCACCGGCCAGGGGCGAACGCGCGACGGGACCTGAGCCGGAGGAGGGGGGCGTCCCGCCGCGAGTCCCCGCATCTTCCCTCCCCGCGCCCCGTCTCTCTCTGTCTCTCCCTCCGGGATCCAGAACCTACACGTTCTTCTAGGCTCGCTGGCCCGCGGCCAGGGAGCTCGCGCGCCGCCTCCGCCCCGAACGCAAACAGCTGTTCCCCGAGACGTCGCCGCCCTCAACTTTTGCCAACTAGTCCGCACGCACTTTGGCCGGCGAAGCGGCCCGGACCTGTAGGCGGGGCGCGGCGGGGCGCCCCGGGGCGGGGGCGGGGGCGGGGGCGGGGGGCCGTCGGCGGAGCTGGGAACCGAGAGGTGAAGCAGCTGCTTTCGGGGCCGCGAGTGGCCGGGCTTCGCCTCAGAACTTTCCGGAGGCGGTGGAGCGGCCCCGCCCCCCCCGCGACGCCCGCGCGCACGGGCCGGGCTGGTTCCTTCGCTGGCGGAGCGCGTGGGCGGCGGCGGCGGCGGCGGCTGAGGGGCGCAGCGGCGGCGCGCGGGGCGGCGGAGCCCAGGCTGCGGGGGCGCGTGCGCTTGTCAGGTGAGTCGCGGCCGCGTCCCTGCCAGCACTTCCCATATGGTCTAGCGGTTAGGATTCCTGGTTTTCACCCAGGCGGCCCGGGTTCGACTCCCGGTATGGGAACGTTGTAATTTTTTTTTTTTTTTAACGGAGTGGGAAGATTCACTAATTTTATTTCCAATAGTTTGGGCTCTTGTGAGGAGTGGGTGAAAAAACAAAAAAAAAAAGAAGAAAGAAACCTTCGTGTGGTAGGGAGGGACTCGACGACCCGTGCCGGCCGGGCGGGCGGCGCTGAGCCTCGGGGAAGGAGTTTCACTTTCCAGGGGCTGCTGCTCCTCCGCCCCGAGTCGCCCTTTTCCAGACGCTCGCGAGGTGATGATTAACTCTGGCCGCGCCTTATCTCCTCCCGGCGCCCCCCCTCCCGGGGCCCACACCCTCCGCGGCTTCCAGACCCGCCCGAGGGACGCCGGGGGGGGGGGGGGGTGTGCGCCCCGCGCCCCGTTCGGAGTGCTGGTTCTCCTTCAGCGGCTGTTTACGGAGGAGGACCCCCCCCCGCGGTCACCCCGCCCGGCACAAAGCCGCCTGTGGCGGGGCGCGCGGCGGCGTGGCGGCCCGGAGAGTCCCGGTGCCCCGGGTCACCCCCGAGCGGCCGCGTGTGCGCCCGGCTGTCCCGCGGCGGCCGAGCCCGACCTGAGGGGCGCTGGCTGCACCAAGAAAAAAAAAAAAAGGTGTCGCAGACTAGAGTGCGGCCGCCTGGGGAGGCCTCTGGGGAAGGGAATCCCCCCCCCCCCCCCGCCCTTCCAGACTTTTTTTAAAATTTTTTATTTTTAAATTTTTTTAAATTAGATTTTTAAAAATTTATTTATTTATTCATGAGGGAGAGAGAGAGAGGCAGAGACACAGGCAGAGGGAGAAGCAGGCTCCACGCAGGGAGCCCGTCGCCGGACTCGATCCCGGGTCCCCAGGGTCCCGCCCCAGGCTGCAGGCGGCGCCAGGCTGAAGCCACCCGCCCCGCTTTAAAGCGCGCACCCAGACGCGCGCACACAGGCTGCGGAGGAGGGGAAAAAACAAAACCAAAAAAACCCACCTCTATGATGAGACGTCTTTAAAGAAGAAATTTAACTTTCCAAAGTGGGGCGGGGGTGGGAGTGGGGTGTCGTGTAAGGTTTTGAGGTCCGCCGACAGAGAAAATCTTGGGGTGGAGGTGGGGCTTGGAAGAGAGAAAATTGGCTGGAGACTGGGGAGGGGATGTCACAACAAAGTTTCACTGTATTTTTAAATATAGAAGCCCTGTGTTTATTACAAAGAAGGGGCAGCTGTGTCAGCAGCATGTGAGCTGTAAATGAAACAAAAGCGTTATCTTAAATGCAAGCTGAAATTAGAAGATGGGGCGAGCTGTATAGTGTTTTTAGTCCGTTGGGCCTCTGGGAACAAACCGGAGAGAGGGGGTCTGGTGGGTTGGGTTGGGTTTATGGTCAGTGCCACCAAGGAGAGCAGAAGATTGGGGGGCCGGTGTGCGCATTCCCAGACTTTTATATTTTAACTGCACACAGTGAGCTTTGAAATAATCTGTTAATGTGATTCACACGATGAAGGATTAATCGCTTTTACGTTGTAGGTAAACTTCCCGTAGCCAAAAATGTTTTATGTTTTCATGAACTCAAATATTTGAATCCTTAACAACAAGCAACCATGACACACGCTTTTGAATGTCCCTGATGTTCGGGTTCGTGTTAGTTGGTTGTAAATACAGAACTAAATGGAATCTTCTTTTCCTTCACTCCTGTGATTAGCGATTGACCTTGTGTAAATCTTCCATCTTCTCTGTACTCTGGATTTACAGCCATAAATTCTTGATGATACATATCATTCAGAAACGTCAGAGTTGCAAGAACTGTTAGGCAATTCCTGAAGAAGTGAGGCAAGTGGAAAAGTTTTATTTATATAGAAGTTTCATTTAAATGAAGAATGGGATTGCGTCGCTACCAAGAAACCATTTACTAAAGAATTCAGTCGGAATTTGGAAGGGAAGGAAAGACCCTCTGCTGGTCTCCGGAGAGGGCTTGACTCTTGAACCTTACATTTTGTGATGACTTGGTATCATATATGTACCAAACAGTGCTAAAATGGTTGTGATTTTCAACTGAGCACCCCAGGAATTGCAAATAGCTTTACTCTCTATATTTGAGGGTGTGCTGAGGGGACTTGTTTGGTGACAGTATTTCTCAAACTCCTCTATGATTCTGTACCAGGTCAGAGTAGGGCAGTATTTGAGTTACAAAAGTCAGTGCTACAGGAACGCGGAGGTGCGACATCAGTTCTACTTCAGGAAAGAGGACTGGCAAAGAGAGGTAGAGGGAGAGGGTGTGCCCTGAACCTGGGAGAACTGGTTGGATTTCTCCTGGTGGGGAATGTCTGTCTATCTTGAAGCTGAGGGGAGTGGAGGATGCATGAATAGGTGGAGGGGCTGGGTTGGAGAGGTGGGATCAGCAAGTATGAAGCTGGCAAATCGTCTGAACACAGTGCCCGGAGGGAGAGGCCTGAGAGATCAAGCTAGGATGGTAGAAGAGAATTTCACCTTAATAAATTTTGACTAGGTAAACAGGCTCTTTGGTCAGAGGAATGGCATTTATGTTACTAGAGTTGTGGTGACTTACTATTTAAAAAATTTTTAAGCAATATAGAGACTTGTGCCCATGGTTTATGTTTACCAGTTGAATATTAATTTTTAATTGATAGAATGAGAAAAGCGATCAGTTAGCGAGAATTCAATTCAAAAGAATGAAATGTAGGTCTAAATCTTGAGAATTACCTGCAACTATGTTCTTACTAGTTTGCTTTATTGAAAATGACCTTAATATTCTAAGACTGAACTGCTAGTTACTGTCAGTAAGGCATACACCTTAAATTGGTAAAGGCTAGGGGATAAGTTTGTTAGGCTTCATTCGTATGCTTGTGCCTGGTTACCAAAAAGGCCATTGGTAGTCAGGTTTTAGATGTCCTCTCTTGGGCCACAGAATAAAGTAATACTGCGTGGTACATAACTTACCCAAGTAGTCTCTTTAATATTTGTTACTGTTAGGTGCAATCGGAAGATATTGACCTTTAAATAAATGTTTTTACAGATGAACACCTCTATTTAAAGAAATATAAGAGTTTAAAAAAACGATGGCTTTTAAAATCCAGTGACTTTACCATGGTGGAATATTATCTGGCCTCTGCTTATCTCTCCCAATTCACCTCCTACCTGCCTCTTCATTATATATTAGCCACACTGGCTTCCTTTTTGTTCCTTGAATATGCCAAACTTGTTCTTTTCTCAGTTTTATTTTTTGGTGTTCCCAGTGCCTGGAATATTCCTCCTCCAGCTCTTCATATTTCAGGTCAACATTACCTCCTCAGTGAGGTCTTTCTTGATCACCTTTTTCTTTTAGTTACTTTATTCTTTTGTTTTCTCTTTTTTCTTAGTATCTGAAATTAACTCATTTGTTTCTGTTCATTTCTTATCCTTTTCCGTTAGAGTATAAGCTCCATGAGGGTAAGGATACTATATAGTGAGATCATTTTTGCTCTTTAAGATTCAAACAATAGTGAAGAAGTTGGAACCTTCATGCAGTGCTGGTAGTCCTATAGAATGATGTGCAGTCTCTTTAGAAAATGGGCTGGCACTTCCCTCAAAATAGTTAAATATAGAGTTACCATATGACCCAGCCTTTCCATTCATAGATACATACCGAGAGAAATTAAAACATGTCTGCACAAAAGCTTGTACACGTTTATAGCCTTTTCACTTTCATGAGCAGAAGGTGAGAATACAAATGTCTATCAGCTGAATGGATGGATGAGTGAGATGTATTTATACAATCAAATATTATTTGTCAACAGAAGGGAATGAATTACTGATACATATCACAGTATGGATCAGTCTCAAGACTGCTATGTTAAATGGAAGAAGCCAGCTCAAAAGACCACATTTTATACAATTCCATTTATATGAACTGTCCATAATAGGAAAATCTATAAAAGAAAGAGGATAGATTATGGTTGCCTAGGATTGGGAGCTAAGGGGGCAGTGGTTGGTAACAGGGGCATGGCTCAGAGTGACTGCTAATGGAGCTATAAGGTTTCTTTTTAAAGTGATTGAAATGTCCTAAAATAATCTAATAATTATAATGGTTGCATAACTCAGTAAACCGGATGTTGAATTCTACTTTTTGAATGGGTGAACTATGGGATAACATATAAATTATATCAAGAAAACTTTTAAAAATGTTGAAGTAATAAAAAGCGTATATAATATTTGTCTTTGCATTTTTTTTTGAAAGATTTTGAGAGAGAAAGCAAGAGATAGAGCATGAGCAGAGGGGAAGGGGCAGAGGGAGAAAGGGAGAGAGAGAAGCAGACTCCTTGATGAGCAGGGAGCCTCATGCGGGGCATGATGCCAGGACCCTAGGATTATGACCTGAGCTGAAGGCAGGTGCTTAACCGACTGACCCACCCAGGTGCCCCTTTTCTTTACCTTTTATATTTATCATTTGGACAGTAAGTGTTTAAAAATATTGGTGGGATAATTTAACACTGCAATTCTATCTCCTAGATGGTCCAGGAATGTAGCAAGTGTTCAGTAAATAGCTGATGGAGGAGGTTAACCTATACAGATAATTATGATACAATGTATAGTGAGATAAATGCTCAGAGAGGACTAAGCCAAGATTATATGGCTTTGAAGGTCTCCAAAATACCACATCTGGATTCCTGTGAAGTGAATGGGGAAAGGCGTCCTGTAGGAGGCAACATTTGAGATGGGATTTAAAGTCTGGTTAGGCTTTTGCTGGTGGAGATGATGTGGTGGAAAGTGAGGCCTTAGGAAGGAAGCAGACAGGAGCAGAGGCACATTATTAACAGTTGCTAGCACGTTTTGGCTGAACTGAGGGTACACGTAGGATAGGAATTGGAAATAGGCTGCAAAAATAGATTAGGGCCTGCAGCAGACAATGTCAGTGCTGGCAGATCTCTCATGTCTTTATCATCCCCCCTCCAACCACTAGTATGCTTCCAGTGATGCTTTTCTACTCGAAGAGAGCTGTAAGTGCTTGGGGGGTTTGTCCCCTTACTCCTGACAACTCTCAACTTTAGGACTGTCCAGTGAAGAGAATAACTTTGAAGCAGGGACTTTGACTTGTTCCCTTCTGTATCATCAGTACCTGGAGCAGCGCTCAGCATTCAGCATTCAAAACCTATTTGAATGAATGGATGAAAACCAGGAAGTTGGAGGTTTATTCAAAGTGAAATTTATTTTTACAGATCTCCTTAACTCTTCCAGAGCATTGAAGATAGGACATTTTGGAAGGTTCTGAATGTGAAGGTCTTTGAATTTTGAGATAAGGAATTTACTTAGTGGGAGAAGGGATTTTTGGTAAAGTGTTTTTTTTTTTTTTTTCTTTAAGATTTTATTTATTTATTCATGAGAGACACACACAGAGAGAGGCAGAGACATAGGAAGAGGGAGAAACAGACTCCTTGCAGGGAGCCCAATGTGGGACTGGAATCCCAGGACCCTGGGATCACGACCTGAGCTGAAGGCAGACGCTCAACCACTGAACCACCCAGGTGCCCCAAAATAAATGTTTTGATGAAATTAATTTGGTGGTAGTGTGCAGGATGAACTGAAGGATGGAATGATTGTGTCTATAGTGTCCACTCTCATCTTCCCATTTCTATTCCTGTTCCCACTCTCCCATTGGGTTCAGCCTTAAGCAGGGTGGGGTTTCTCCCAAAGTACAGAAGTAATCTAATAGCTCTCCTTGTCCCTATTCTCTCCTTAAATAGGGTAGTTGCAGCAGAATACAAAGGGTCAGTTAAAAAAGGAAGAAATTGAAGATGTCAGGAAGTAAATACTCCTAAAAAGAAAGCATAATGTTTTTTTTGTTTTTCTTTTTGGAGAGGACAGGCAGCTTTTGCTCCTAGGGTTGGTCAGACAGTAAACTGCTATTGCTCACCTGTATGTGTATGTGTGTGTGGCTTCTTGAATACTAAAATTGTACATTAAATCCAGAGACAAATTTAAGGCTGTGAGACTGCCACCCTGTGGACAGTATAACTCAGACTTGATATCATCAAGAATTCTAATAAAACTTCATTCATTTGAAATTCACTATTTTAGAACTGATTATGATTCTATATCGGTATATGTGGGTTATGTTAATTAAATGAAAAGTTGAAATTAGTTTTCTGAACTTTTTCTGTGGCTTTTAAATAAAGGGAATTTAGAGTACAATCACTTTAAAGAATTGTGAAGAAACTTCATTCTTTTTAGATACTTCTTTGCTCCAGAAATTTCCTGTCAAAGAGTGTGTTTTTTAAAACATTGTGGCATGTTGTAAAAGTCTTTTTTTCCTTTTATTGTACTAATTTTTTCATTCTATGTTATAATACGTAATGGTACTGTTTTCGGAAGTTGTAGTTCTTGAGAAATATGTGAAAACTTCCCACCCTCCCCCTTTGCTTTGACTAAGCGAAAGTGACCTTCCCTTCGCATTTTTTGTAGCGTTGGATTTTATTGTGAGACCTTCTCCAGGCTTTGATAAATTAATTGTATTTATGTAAACAATTTGGAGTTTATTCTATGTTACTTATTTAGAAGGGTAGTCTGCTCACAAATTAAACTGGTAAACTTGCTTGAATCATAATGAAATTGTGATTGTGAAAGACTTATTTGCTCCCTGCAACTCAGGAAATGGTTCCATTTAGAACTGGACAAAATAAAACTTTCCCAGCAGAAGAGCTGTTTACAGCCTAATGTTGTAAATAGCTTGTATTCCCTGAGGTGTCAGGAGGGGTGGAGTAGCCAGCCATTTAGCACTTGAAATTTGTGTTAACAGTAAAGCAGAAGTGGGCTGAAGCAGCATTCTGAGGTCAGCAATTGTGCATTCTTTCTGAATGTGATATCCAGGCTGAGGAAGAGAATGGATGAAGTATCAGCTGGGCCCCTCGTCCCTTACGTTATCTGATACTTCACCTTAGGGACCTTACGTTTTGGTAATGAAATGATTTTCAAATAGAATGTTAATAATTTTAAATAATTAGTACTTCTCTGAGTTTTTGTCAGTGTGGCATGACACATATGATGATACACTTTAAATGGTTTCATTTTATTTAACCTTTTCAAAGTGAATAAATGGGACTGGCTGTGACTTTCATAAATTTATTTTGCAACATTTTATCTTAGTTTCTACAATTGATGTATACTCTAATTTCCATGAAGTAGACTATGAATCATGAAAATGCAAATGTTTATCTAGGTTTATGAGGTATGTTGCTGTATAAAAAAACAGTATTATTTAGATGTTGTTCAAGGTAAGGATAGTGTCAAAATACTTCATGGTTCATTTGTTTCTTTCCTTAGTATTGGGATAGAGCCAGTTAAGTTAAAGATGCATTTATGTTTTTTTATCATTAGTAATTTCATTATCCTATCATTTTTAAAACTGTAAATGACATTGAACTTACATAAAGATTTTTAGTTTGATATTTAGCCTACACCTTGTTATTGCATAGTATGTGCCTTTTCATGCTGGAATGTTGACTATTTTAGGATTAATAGTGGTTAGCGTTTCCTTTTATTTTTCATACCTGGGTTTATTTTCACTAATGTAAATATAAAACATTTTGTTCTCTGAAAAGTAATTCCAGTATAGATGACTTGAATTTTGGTAAAAGAATAACAGCTGTTTCATAATTTTCGTGCATGGGCCTATGTGTGCAAATTTAAAATTTTATTTTATTTTTATTTTTAAAAAATATTTATTTATTCATGAGAAACACAGTGAGAGAGAGAGGCAGAGACACAGGCAGAGGGAGAAGCAGGCTCCATGCAGGGAGCCTGACGTGGGACCTGATCCCGGGACCCCAGGATCACGCCCTGGGCTGAAGGCAGGCGCTAAACCACTGAGCCACCCAGGCATCCCTAAAATTTTATTTTTGAATGCAGACTATTTGGTATTAAATAACTGTGATTTAAAAGTGTTTGTTTTTGTTTTTGTTTTTGCTTTATTTTAGATCTCTGGGAGGTACTTAGCTAGTGACTTCTGCGTCCGGACAGTCCTTCTAGACAGTCTTAAATCTTCATTTGTAGTTTATTCTTTTAATTTAGGCTTTCTTTTGGATTTAAAATCTCAAGACCAGGATACATTTCTGGTTGAGGATGTGTTGATATATTGGTTTGTGTGTAGCTTTTTATGTGTTTCCAGACTTAAACATTTTATTCAAACTTTCAAGGTTGTAATGGGATTTGTTTTACCCTAGCTTTCCTGACATCTGTAGTTATCACTGATACTCCCTTATGCCAAGGGACACAAATGACCCTATTAACTGGAAAGGTTAGGGCCGTCACTCAGTCACCCACTGAGTAGGGCCAGGCACTGACCCAACTGTAAGAGCTGAAGTAGTAAGGAAGCGTATGAGAAGAGATTGATTGCAGACAGAGCAGAGTTCTAATACTCTGGGAAGGTACACAGGTAGGGGTAAGAGTGAGGGGAAGTATTGTGATGGAAGGCAGAACATAGGCTTAAGGAATTCCAACCAGGTAGTTGGCATCAGGGAATTTAGATGTGAGTAGGAATGCTATTTATTTGTTTTCCCTTGTCTTTTTTTTTTTTTTTTTGCCACTGCACATGAACCACAATTTTATTATTCCCTAAAATCCTGCTTTCAAAGACTGTCTCTTTTCCATTTTTTAAAAATTTTTATTTATTTATGATAGTCACACAGAGAGAGAGAGAGAGGCAGAGACACAGGCAGAGGAAGAAGCAGGCTCCATGCACCGGGAGCCTGACCTGGGATTCGATCCCGGATCTCCAGGATCGCGCCCTGGGCCAAAGGCAGGCGCTAAACCGCTGCGCCTCCCAGGGATCCCTCTTTTCCATTTTTAATACCTTCTAGAATGTTCTTGGGTTAGTTTATGGTATGTGTTTTAAGGGAGCTTTTTTTTTATCACAGCTTTGTAGGAGAAAGAAAGCACATAAAGTTTATATAAAAGCAGAACCTCACACTCATTAGAATGGCTGCTATAAAACAAGACAGGAAATAACAAGTGTTGGAGAGAATGTGGAGAAATTGGAACCCTTGTGTACTATTCATGGGAATGTAAAAACATCGCAGCCACTATGGAAAGCATTAGGGTGGTTCCTCAAAAAATTTGAAATAGAATTACTATATGATCTTGCAATCCCATTTCTGGCTATATACCCCAAAGAAATAAGAGTCTCAGAGACTCTGTATATCCATGTTCACAGCAAAATTATTCACAGTAGCCAAGAGGTGGAAATAACCCAAGTGTTCTGGAGTGGATTAATGGATAAACAATGTGTATACATGTAGTGGAATACTTTTTAGTCTTAAAAGGGAAGGATATTTTGCCATTTGCTACAATATGGATAAACTTGGAGGACATCATGCTGAGTGAAATAAACTAATCACAATCACAAAAAGACAAATACTGCATGATTCCACTTGTGGTACCAAGTGTAGACAAAAATCATAGACAGAAATCAGTGATGATGACTGCTGGGGGTTGGGGGGAGGGGGAAATGGGATTTGTTTAGTGGGTATTGAGTTTCAGTTTTGCAAGATGAAAAGAGTCCTGGAAATTGCATAACAGTATGAATATACTTATTGCCACTAAACCATACACTTAAAAATGGTTAAGATGGTAAACTTTATATTTTACTGTAGTTTTTTTAAAAGCAAATTTGAATTTATATTTGGAAATGCAAATGGTAAGATTATAAGAACTTCTATTGCTAATTGAAGATTGAAGTTACTAATTTGGTGGATACTCAGGTGTTAGGTGGTAGGGATAGAACTATGAGAAATCAGACAAGATCCTCATGAAGCTTACAGTTTAGGAAACATATTGATGGAACAAGTTAAAAAGTGTGCTTGCATGTTACACGCCTACTAGGGAGATCCCTAGCAGAGTAGTAGGTGAAAAGGCTACACTGAAAAGATTTCTCCAAGAAGATGACATTTAAGTAGAGACCTGAAGGATGAGTAAGCAGTGGCTGGGAGGAAGAGGGGAGCAGAAAAGGAGGGAAGGCTTCAGGGAGTAACATTTTGCAAAAGCCTCAAAGCAGATAAAGAAAGTATATATCCATTGGGAGATGAAAGAAGGCCCTGAGGGCTGTGGTGTGTGGAAAGTGCAGGGGGATGACCAGGGCATGTATCAGATCTTATAAGGCAATGTAGGCCTCCCTAAGTATTTGAATATTATCTTAAGCAGAGATGGCAGACTGATGTTTTTTTTTTTTTTTTTAAGACCATTTATTTACTTATTCATGAGAGACACACAGCGCAGAGACAAAGGTAGAGGGAGAAGCAGGCTCCCCGAGGGAGAGGACCCTGGAATCACAGCCTGAGCCAAAGGCAGACCACTGAGCCACCCAAGTGCCCCAACATTGATGGGTTTTAAAGGAGGGAGTAGGAAGATGGAGTGCAGAAGAGAAAAATCCTGTATCTTTTCATATGATGTGGCTTTTAAATATGAATTACCTACTTAATCTGGTGCTTGAATGCCAGAGGGAAAAATGGTTCACTTACATATTTATTCAGGTTGTATATTGGTTGCTAGTGTGACTTGTTGATGAAGTAAAGTGTACTTCAACAGTGAATTTAGAGGGATTGTCAAGGGCAATTGAGCAGAGGTGATTTTCACCTTTACTCTCTGACTTGGCAATTGAAGCCCTAAAAATGAATGGATTTGCCCAAGAAGAGTCTGGAGAGAGACCAGGCCTTTCAGTAGAATCTGTAGAACCTCTTGTGTTCTGTGGTGAGGTAGTGGAGGTGGGGCAGAGAAGATCAAGGAAAAAGTAGCCCAGAATTGTGGGAAAACCTGGAGAGAGCATTTATTAGGTCTAACGAAACAAGTTCCAAAGCATTAATTGGGTTTAGCCCTGTGCGGTCATTGACTTAACAGATTTAGTGGTTTAATAGAGGTAGGATTAGATTAGATTAGAATGAGTCAAAGGATGAGTGGGAAATGAAGAAATGGAATATAGAAAAATCTTTCAGGAAGTTTGACTGTGAAGAGAGTAAGAAAGAATGGTAGATGGATTTAGGGTTGTCAAATGGTTGAAGTTTTTGTTGTTGCTTTTTAAAGATTTTATTTATTCATGAGAGACAGAGAGAGGCAGAGACATAGGCAGAGGGAGAAGCAGGCTCCTTTCGGGGACCCTGGGGTCATGACCTGAGCCGAAGGCAGATGCACAACCACTGAGCCACCCAGGTGCCCCAAATGATTGGAGTTTTTAAGGAAAAGTTTGATTTAAAGAATATCTTTTTTGAGGTTTATAAAATGTTGAAAAACATATTACGTGCCTTGCTTATTTCCTATATATAGTCTACTGAATGCAAATATGACCTTTCCACGGACTTAACTTAGATATGGTATTCTGGGACTGCATATACACAGGTATATACATATACACAGGTATATACTGGGACTGCATATACACAGGTATATGCATGTACACAGGTATATACACTGCATATACAACAGGTCAGGCCTGTTGAGGTATGGAGGTCTCTTTGTCACTGCACTAACTTCTGGAGAATCCTGAGTCCCACTTAATAAATTTGAACTTTGGGAGTAGGACTCGAATATACGTTTGCACTGTGCACATGTTTTCAGAAGATTCTCATGCATCTGTTCTGTGGACTGGCCTTGGAGAACTCTTGCCCCAAGAATGCTCTACTTTGAAATTTTTTGAATGCTTTTTAATCACTCTAGCCTGACTTCAATGATAGCAAGCACTTAGGAATGAAGGATTTTGAAAATGTTGTCTTCTAGTATGATTTGGGTAATGCTAAAAGTTTTTAGTTTTTTTAGGATGAAACTAACTTGATCCTTCTTCCTTACTGTAAACGTGATACATGTTCAGTGTAAGCACTTCTGTTTCTTCCCTCCTTGCACTCTAAGAAGTGTCGTGCTTACTCCTACTGGATTGCCTTTGTTTGCTCCTATAACTTCCTTTACTATTAGTATTCCTCCCCAGCCTCTGCTGCACATGACTGGCTCCTTGTCATTTCAAGTCTTAAAGCAGCTGTCACATTTTCAGGGAGGCTGTCTCTATTTCAAGTAGGTTTTCTTGGTCACTCTTTATGTCACTTTGTTGATTTCTTCATATGTCGGCAGGGACTGTGCCTGAGTTTGTTCACATGAATCTATTAGTAAACTGTATCCTGAGTCTACAGAACAGTGCCAGGCACATAGAACCTACTTAAATACCAAATAACAAACAATAAAGATCATAAAAATCTTTTTTTTTAAAGATTTTATTTATTTATTAGAGCATGAGCAGGAGGGAGGGGCAGAGGGTGAGGGAGAAGCAAGCTCCCTGCTGAGCAAAGAGCCCAACCCTGGTCTTAGTCCCAGAACCCTGGGATCATGACCTGAGCCAAAGGCAGCTGCTTAACTAACTGAGCCACCCAGGTGCCCCAAGATCAAAAAAATCCTAACAGTACAAATAGTGTTAACTTTTAGTTGACTATTTCAGATATTGAAATGTGAACCATGCATACATAAATATTGATTGTATGGTGACATGTACTGTTTGTAACTTGCATATTTCACTCACATGTATTCTGGGGACTTTTTCATATCTGCATCATTTTATACAGATAATCCTCTTTTAACAGCTGAATAATATGGTATGTTCAATATGATGATATAATCTCTATAACATCTGACTTACATGACAGTTTGTTCCTAGTTTTTTATAATTTTGAACAATAGTGCTTTATCTCTATCTACATCTTTGTGTATTTTTAAATTTTGTTTGAATGGTTAGGAATGAAACTGCTGGATGAGAGGATCTATACATTAAAGCTTTTTGATTGTGAAATTGCCTGCTGGAATGATATACTTTTACTCTCATGGAAAGTGTATGAGACCATTTATATCCTCTGCACCCTTTTTACTCAATTTATTCTTTGCTATTTTAATAGGTGAAAACAGTATTGTTTTCCTGCTCTAAGGTTCAAGGAGTATTTTTGAACATTTTCTATTGTATTTGGCCACATTTCTTTTGTGAAGTGCATATTCATGTCCAGTGCCCAATTTTTCTCTGTTAGATTCAATAATAGTAGTTTTTTTTCTCTCTCTCACATTTTACTACATATGTTTTTAAACATAAAACAAAGTTGAAATTTTGCTCATGTATCTATCTGCCACCTAGATTTTACCATTAACATTTTATGATACTTGCTTTATCACACATCCTTTTATCTAAAGTAAACTGTACGCATTAGTACATTTCCATCTAAATACTTGAATTGTGGCAGCTCCACATCACAGAGTCTTACGCACAGGCAAAATGTTACCTAACAGTTTTAGTTGTGATTTTGTAAGTGGAGCGTGAACTTTATTTTTTGTAAAGTACTTACTGAGTTTCAATGTATGTATTTGCTGTTGAAGCCAAACCCAAGACTACCTTTTGTTTTGTTTTGTTTTTATAGAACTTTTAGTCACATTTCCCTCATGTTTTTCCTTTTCCTTGGCTTTGGTCATAGTGGTTTTAAATTTCTGTGTAGTCAGATGTCATTCTTTCCTTATCTTTTTACTGCTATTTGTGTCAGACATAGGAAGACATTTCTTACCAAATAGTATACAGACGTTTATATTTTCTTGTGCTTTCCTTTTTCTTTTTGTATTTGAATATTTAATTGGAATAATGTGATACAGGGATTTTTTTTTTCAAGATTAGGGGTAGTTTGAGATCATTAGCAAATACAGTCTAATGAACAGTCTTCCCTTCAGTATGTCTTTTTCTGCAACAAAATAGAGTTTAATGTTTTTGTTGATGCCATTTTTTAATAAAGATTTTATTTTTAAATAATCTCTATACCCAACATGGGGCTCAAAATCACAGCCCCAAGATCAAGAGTCATATGCTCCACTGACTAAACCATCAAGGTGTCCTTGATGCCATTTTTAATAATCTGTGTTTGTATACAGTATCTGATGTTTTTAAGAGTATCAGATGTCTTTTTTTTTTTTTTTTCTTTTAATTGGGCTCCATGCTGGACTTAGAACTCATGACCCTGAGATCAAGACCTGGGCTGAGATCAAGAGTCAAATGCCAAACTGACTGAGCCACCCAGGAGCCCCCAGAGTATCAGATGTCTTTTTTTAAAATATCCTATTCCATTTAATCTGTCTATTCCTACATTTAGATATTTGAGATAATTAATTGCTCTGTAAGACATCCTTTTTCACTTTTTTTTTTTAAGGTTTTGTATATATATTGTTTCTTTCAGCTGAACTTTAGCAGAGTCTTGAAGAATGAGGAGAAAGGGTAGTGGGGAAAGAGTAGCAAGAGTCAAGGCAGAGAGAGGTTGGTAAGTTTTGGGGATTTAATTCGCTAACTTGTAATCAGCTGAATTCTTAATCTGTAAAGCAGATGATACATGTTTATTTTAGTATCCTTAAATTTGGGAAATGTCTATTAAGGTGGTTCAAACTATTTCTAAAGTTCAAAATATTTGAGGTT
The DNA here is from genome assembly GCF_048164855.1 of Canis lupus baileyi. Taxonomy (NCBI): domain Eukaryota; kingdom Metazoa; phylum Chordata; class Mammalia; order Carnivora; family Canidae; genus Canis; species Canis lupus. The sequence continues at coordinate 51,872,975 of NC_132854.1, read as the reverse complement.
TTTAAAAGTTTGGGATGTTACCGAAAATGGCATAGGATTCTATAGTGAGAATGGTTTTTAATCCTGGCTTTAAATGAGCAAGTCATGATTTTTGAGCAACTATATATCCCTTATATTATTATTTTATATGATTGAGTGATTGTTCAGATCAGAGGCGACTCAGCTGGAGCAAGATACATAATCTTGGGTGGATTCATTCGCATGGCTGGGGGCCTCTCTATGTAGCTCTCATGTTATTGGTGTCAGAAGGCATTCCCAGCAGCATGAGAGGATAAGCCCCTGTGTCTTTATACTTTTTAGGACTGTGCTTGTGTTTTGTTGTTATTCCATTGGCTAAAGCAGATCACTTGGCCAATCCCATATTTAAGGGATGGAGAAGTAGACTCTGCCTCTTGATGGGAGGAGAGGCAGAGTCATATTTCAAACTGAGAAGTCTGGACAACTTAGTAGCTAGCTATTACTACAGTGGTTTACCACAGGAAGTAAAGGAGCTAGCTACCTGGATATCTTAACAAAAAAGCCTCCCTGGCAGTGAGAACAGGCTGTGCACAGACCTAGAGGGGAAGAATGCTTGATATATTCCTAGGATAGCAAGGAGAGGTCAGTGGGACTAGAAAAGAGGGAGCAAGCAGGAAGTAGTAAGAAATAAAATCATAGAGGTTGGGGCTAGGGTAGGATCTTGTCCTTGTAAGCTATTATGAAGACTTATTTTTTTGTGTGGAAAGAAGAGCTACAGGAAGATTTTAAAACAGGAGAGTGATATAATCTGACTTGTGTTTTTAAGTAAGAGTATTTCTGGCTGCTGTTTTGAGACTAGATTTTAGAGAAAGAAGAACACAAGTAGGAAGGCTCCTTGGACAACTTCAGTGATGCAGATAAGACCTGACAGAGGCTTGCAGCATGATAGTAACAATGAAGTGGAGTGATTCTAGAGTTCTATGTGTGTTTTGAAGATTGAGCCAACAGGATTTTTTGACAGATTGGAAATGACTATAGGACACAAAGAAGAGGCAATAGCCAAGGTTTTTGGTGTGTGCAGCTAGAAGTATTCACTGTCCACCAAGACAACTGGAGAAAACTGGGTAGAGTAGGTTTTGGAGAGAAGATCAGGAATTCAGGTTTGGATATATTAAGTTTGAGAAGACTATTAGACGTTTGAATGGAGGTGTCAAGTTGGATAGAAGAGTCTGAAGTTCAGGAGCAACATCTGGAGATAGGAATTCGGGAACATTGGGGTACTGAGGTGAGACACTTGAGTGATTAAGTGTCTGACTCTTGGTCTCGGCTCAGTTCTTGGTCTCAGGGTTGTGAGTTCAGGCTTCGTATTGTCCAAGCTTGGTGTGAAACATACCTAAAGAAAAAAAAGAAAAAAAAAGAAAAAATCTGGAGAACATTAAAATATTAGGAGCATTTGTCTAAGAAGTGTTTCCTTAAATGACTGTAAATTTAAAATACTTTCAAGTTTTAAAGTTTCATTTGTACCCTTGATAAGGTTTCAAGTAGGGCAGAAGAGCAGAAGAGTATTAGCTATAGCTAAAATGTATCCTTTGTGATGATTGTAAAGTATGAGTTTAAAGAAGTCCTTAATTGTTCCATCTGTACCTTATTATGAAACATGAAAGCCTGTAGGTTAAATACCTTATTTGAATATTCCTTTTTACTGAAACACTTACCAGTTTGTTTCTAATTAGGGCAGTTTATTGACAGAAGGCTATATAAGTAAAAGCCCAAAAGGGGCAGAAGACCAAAAGTGGAGGGAAGGGGCCACATTCGGATAATCAGTCCTTCCCTTTTGAGAGTTTTTCTTTTTTGTTCACTCCTTTTGTCTCCAAGTCTGTCTCTTTCCCTTTAATCTTGGTCATTGTCTATTAACATAATGAGATGTTCAGGTGTAAGCTGGAAGACTAACCCAGAAACTGTTCTCTCTTAAATGTAAAGCTTCTTGCTCCGGCCTTAATCCCTAGACAGGGCTGCCAGACTGAGCCTTAACCAACCGACCTAATAGGTACTGGACTATTCAGGAAAGTGAAGAAGGGACCGTGCTTTTTGTGTAATTTAGACATATACAGAAATGCCCTGAGAATGGTTTGGCTTGTGTGGAAGAGAAAAAAACAGATTTATCATTGAGCCAATATTTAGTTGAACTTCCAAATGTTTTCTTTCAGCAAATATTTATTACAGAACTATTATGGGTCAGGAATGCTATCAGGCTAAGATAAATGACCAGTGAGACATGTAAACAAATGATTGAAAAATAGCAACAACACTGTGTTCTTCACCAGATATTTTGGCAGAATAGGCAGGAGGAGTTATGGAGGAAATCAATTCACCTTTAGGTCCCCAAAACCTACCAGGGTGCTTTGCACATTTTGACAAAGCATAAGTGTAATGAGAATGCATAAACAATGTGATTCATGCATCTCTTACTTTACAAAATACAGAGGGAGGTACAAAGGAGAAAGTGACCAGTTCTTCCTTGTAATGATGGAGAGAGGGACTTTGCAGGAGATTCACTGGGTAGGGAAGGCCAGCAAATGTGGAGTTAGAAAGCATGATATGCTCTAAATAAGTTTAGCAAAGCTGGATTGTGGGGTGTATGTTGGGAGGTGGAAAGGCCACAAGAGAGGCTACTAAAGGGTAGACCAAAGTCAAGATGAAAAAGTATCTTGTATTAGGGGGCACCTAGGTGGCTCAGTTGATTAAGCATCCAACTCTTGATCTCACCTTCAGGTCAGGTCTTGATCTCAGGGTTGTGAGCTCAAGCCCTAAAGTAATCAAAATATGCAGGATGGCATTTGTTAGGTTTTGGAAGAGAAAAGAAACAACATATTTTTTGCTTTGTGAAATTATTGCAAACCTTATTTTTATCTTAAAGATTTTATTTACTTATTTATGAGAGAGTGTGCATGCAAGTGGACAGGGAGAAGGAGTAGAGGAAAAGAGAATCTTAAATCTCTGATGGTTTCATGTCTTTTTTGACTTTGACACTTTCAGAGTACTGGTCAGGTATTTTGTAGAATGTCCCCCAATTTGATTTTGTCTTATATTTTCTCATGATTGTGGACTGAAGTAATGACTTTTTGAGCTTGGGGGTTTAAAAAAATTGTTTCATTTTCATTTTTATTTAAAAAAATTTTAAGAATTATTTATTTGAGAGAGAGGGAGAGAGAATGGGGGGGGGGGTGCTTGTGAGGAGACTGAGCAGGGAATCTGACATGGAATTCAATCCCAGAAACTTGAGATCATGACCTAAGCCAAAACCAAGAGTCAGATACTTAACCAACTGAGCTACCCAGGTACCCCTCATTTTCATTTTTTTTTTTTCTCATTTTCATTTTTAAAATTATAAAATAAACTTGCCTTTTTTGCAGCACATAGTTCTATGGATTCTAACAAATATATAAATTTGTGTAGCCACCACCATAATCAAGATACAGAATAATTACATCACCCCTCCAAACTCCCTCATGTTCTTTAGTTATAGATCACACCCTGGCCCCTAATCCGTACCCCTGTAACCCCTGATCAGTTCTCCATTGTTATAGGTTGGTGTCTTGGAGAATGTCATATAATTGGAATCATAGAATATATATAATCTTTGACACTGGCTTCTTTGACTCATCATAATGCTTTTGAGAGTCATCTAAGTTGTATTTATCGATAATTCATTCCATTTAATTGCTGAGTCTGAAGGTACTACTAGAATGTTTATCTCTTTCCCTCCCCCTCTTTTTGATATGTATTTGAGGAAATATGTGTTCCTCCTAGCACTATAATAATCAGTTTAGGGACAGCCTGGGTGGCTCAGTGGTTTAGCGCCGCCTTTGGCCCAGGGTGTGATCCTGGAGTCCCAGGATCGAGTCCCACATCGGGCTCCCTGCGTGGAGCCTGCTTCTCCCTCTAAAAAATAAGCAGTTTAAGTGAATTTTTTGTGAAACGGGGATTATCATTTCTCCCTTTATAGAAATGAAAACTTAGGCATAAGAGTTTAGTAGCCCTGGGTCACACAACTAGTTAATAGTGGAGCTGAGACCCAAACCTGGGTCACCTAACTCTAAAGCCCATGCTTTTGGAGTACATGGGGAGTTCCTAAGGTCAGTTTTTTCATTACTCTGTTTTGACCAGCAATTTAAGAAGAATTGAAGTTCTTGTTTCTTTAACATATCCTAAAGTTCCTTCTTTTTTCATTTATATTTAGTTCTTTTTATTAAAGAGCAAAAATAATAGAATGCAATTTTTCTTTCATGTTGCTGGGTTACTCTTTAGGGCTAAGCATTCTGTGACTCAGTTCTAAAGCACAAGTCAAGCCAAGTAAATCATCAGTCCACAAGCAATTATGAATTAACATTGAGTGCAACTGTTTATGAGAATTAAAGCCATAATATTAAGTTTTTTCTTAATCTCCTTATAAACAGTATCTTTAATTTGTATTTTAGATAAATAATAAATATTGTATAAAATAGACATAGTCTAAATAGTCTAAATCAGGCTGGTTTAAAATATGAGGTTTGCCTTCTATCATAGTCTTAAATTTTACTAATGACCAAAGTTTTTTCTTTCTTTCTTTTTTCTTTCTTTTCTTTTTTTTTTTTAAGAGCTTGGTGGTTTAGGGTATTTGAGATGAGTTTTTGAACTTGTGCTAAAACCCTATTTACTTAAATGTCCTCCTGTCATAGGCTAAAAAAGTTACCAGAATATTAGTATAGGGTTTCTTGTGTTTTTAAAAATAGTTTATTAGTGAACTGAAATTAGTATAATTGGATTTTGGGGAAACTTCTACAATTTCCAGTTATTCTGCATATCTGGTGATTTTATGTGTTACTTTCAATAAGCTAAAATTTTGATGAGGAGACTTCTTTCTTAAATATAGCCTTAGTGTGATTTTTGTTCTCTGTTCCTCAAACACTATTCAGAGAACTTGGGGAGGCTACAAAATCATAAAACATCAGAACTGAAATGAATCTTCAACATGATAAGATTTTTAGGTTCTTCCAGTATTTGATAAAAAAGGAAATGGAGTCCTCAGCAGATGTGTGAAGTAGTATGTCCACAGTCACCATTGGTCAAACCAGGTGCATGGTGTAGCTCCTGCCCTCAAACGGGTCGCCAGTTTATCAGTGTGGAGATGGACTTGTAGAAAATTAACTGCAATATAAGGTGGAATGTTCTTGGCAGTAGAAAAGGCACTGCTTTTCTTAAACAAGTCCCTCCCCCCTATATCTTTTCTTGACTCCTTCAGTACAGTTACTTTGTTTAGTTTCTCACCTTTCAGATGTTTTTGTCTTTTTTAACTTTACCATAAACATGAAAACTCTTCTTTCAAAACTCACAGTGATGTTCATGTTGCTAAATTCATCTGCCGTTGCTTTTTTGTTTTTTTGTTTTCCCTCAGACCTCATTTTATTTGATCTGCCCTCAGCATTTGGCACAATTGCTCAATCCCTTCTTTTGGAAACACTTTTACTCAAATTCCAGGGTAATACCATATTTGTCTTGTTTTCCTGTGACATTTTTGAGTACTCATTCTCAGCCTTCTCTGCTAGCTTTACCTCATCTCCCCCCACCTCTAAATATTGAATGGTCCCAGGGGTCTGTCATTGTTAGTTTTCTACCTGTAGCTTTAATATCATATACACATTAATATTATATATATGTTAATGACTCTAATTTATATATCCAGCCCATACCCCTGCCCTGGGTTTTAGGACTGTATCTGCAACTCCAGGACAATATATCCAATTTGACATCTCCACTCAGAATGCTAATGAACATCTCAAATTAACTGAGTTCCTAGGGCTCTTTTGTGGCTTAGTTGGTTCAGTGTCTCACTCTTGATTTCTGCTGAGGTCATGATCTCAGGCTTGTGGGATGGATCTCAGAGTTGGGTTCCCTGCTCAGTGGAGCTCACTTGAGATTCTCCCTCTGTTCCTCTCCCTCCGTTTCTTCCTGCTAGCATACACACACACACACACACACACACATTCTTTCTCTCAAATAAATAGATCTTTTTTTTTTTTTAATATTTTACTTATTGGACACAGAGCACAAGCAGTAGTGGCAGAGGCAAAGGGAAAAACAGGCTCTCTGCTCAGCCTGACATGGGGCTCGATCCCAGAACTCCAGGATCAAGACCTGAGCCAAAGGCAGATGCTTCACCGACTGAGCCACTCAGGCACCCCTAAATAAATAAACCTTAAAGGAAACAAAACAAAATCTGAACTCCTGATATTTCCACACCCCAGACTATCATCATCTTTACAGTCTCAGTTTGGGCAACCATAGTCTTGCACTTACCAAAAAATGGAGTTTTGAAGCCTTTCTTCCTCTACCAACTACTTTCTGTTCATTCAGAAATCTTGTTGGATAGTCCTCAAAAACACATCCATAATTTGATCACATCTTCCTTCTATGCTGCCGCCTTTGTCTGAGTCATTATCGTCTTCTTTGGGTTATTGCATTAACTTCTCCTCCTTCCGTCCTTGCCCCATTGCAGTCTTTTTTCGACACAGCAGTCAAAGCTTGTGACTCATATGATGAAAACTCTAAACAGTGAGGCTCCCTGGTAGCTTCTAGTATTCTTCTTCCTTACTCTTCTCCTTTCCCTACTTGATCCACATTGCCCTCCTTGCTTTCCTTGAACATTTCAGGCAAACTCCCTGTTAGAGTCTCTGTACAAACTTTCTCTGTCTAAAATGTTCTTCCTTAATATAGGTCTCCATGACTAGAGGTCTTCACTCAAAAGTGACACGGCAAAAGTAAATCCTCCCTAGTTAGTCTGTCCAAAATGTCATATGTTTTGTCTTTGCTGTCTTGTGTTTTCCTTCTCTGTCCTTATCATTAGTATACTGTATATTTATATCTTTTATTTATAATTATCATGCACTGTATTTAGTTCATGTTTATCATTTTCCCTTGCTAGAATATAAGCACCACATCGGTAGGGATCATTTATCAACAGTGTATCTCCTGTATAGCAAGGAACTAGAACAGTGCCTGACACATAGTAGGTGTTCAGTAAATATTTGTTAAATGAATGGATACCTAGAAGTACCTCAGGTCAGTCATTACCTTGACATTGGGAAGTCCCTTCTCTCTGTAGATCTCCTTTCCCTATTTTTAGAATGAGTTTGGATTGGATCCATAGGTTTAGGCTTTCTTAAAACAACCAAGACTTAAACATATGTTGTATTGCAGTTCCTTGAAAATTTTTATGAGAATTCGGCTGATTAACAGGAAAGTTTGAAAACCATGGTAGGTAGTCCAGATTTTTATTTTGTTTCTAGGGAAACAAAGTTTGTTTCTTTTTCAGACACAAGTGATAATTACATGAGTTCAGGTAGTTCTTTTACTAAGAGAGATTTCTCTGATAGAGTGAAAGGTGAATTGGAAGTAGGTAGACAGAGGTAGGGAAAGGGACAGTTAAGATGTTGTCATGATACTATTTTTCTACAGCGTGATGTAGTAGCAAAGGAGGACTTCAAGTTTCACTCTAAACTCAATATAAAAAATAGAAGGTTTCCTCTCCACAATATTTAGAGATTAAGATAACAAGTGTCCTCTTGAGCAGCTGCTGTGTGAAGACCACCACTAACTACTTTTTTTTTTTTTAAGATTTTATTTATTTATTTGAAAAAGACAGGGAATGAGCTGTGGAACAAGGGAGACGGAGAAGCAGACTTCCCACTGAACAGGGAGCCTGATGTGGAGCTCCATCCCAGGATCCCAAAATCATGACCTGAGCCAAAGGCACCTGCTTAACCGACTGAGCCACCCAGACACCCCACCAACTCCATTAGATTCTAGGCTACAGAGCAGCAGAGCAGTGGTTCTCCTATGCCTGGGTGCTACCCATATTATTGAATCTGTTCCTGGAGTAGGCATGAAAGCTCCTTTAGGTAATTCAGAGGTAGCTACATCTCTCACAATCCACTGAAGTAAAAGATACATTGTCTTTAATACTGATTTAAAATTTAACTGTAGATATAATATCATGTCTATATGAGATTTGAGATTGCAGTCAACATATTACCTGGGAGCATCATAAAGAATATAATTGTACAATCAATTCTTGGTTATTTTTGACAATCAAGGAAAGTCTAACACCCAAAATCATACCTACAATTGAACCTTGTAACACAGGTAGGTACATGAATTCTGCAATATCAAATCACAGGCCAGATCACATCTTTAAATAATATTTCAGAGTATGGTAAAATCCTGATATGCTATAATTTTCCTTCAATAAACTGTTTTAGAAAAGTTAATTGTTTGTGTCTCTCAGTTTCTGCTGTGTTCTGGGCCCTGTCTAAATGAAAAGAATACATTAGTAAGCAAAACTATCCAAAGCCCTGGCCCCTTTTAACTTTGGTATGCCTCTTAAAACACATCGACACTTGTCCAGGAAATATTACTTATAGATAGGTCCTAGTAATCTGTGCAGAAAGGAAGGAAGGAAGGAGGGAAGGCCTTGGTTTAACCAAATTCTAGTGATAGGTAATAGAGAATTCACTATTGTCTGACAATTAAGCTCGCACTTGGAAATGCATGTTTTTCAGAACCTGGGATGATACTTTGAGAGGTGTTAACATCAATAAAATTGTTTGCAACTAAAATATTTATAACACTGAATCTCAGTCTTTTAAATTGTATTTTTATGTTTAAGTAGTAGATAATAGTGATTTTGGTCATTTATCATTTTAATGGTTTGATCTTTGCTTCTTCCATCTCCTGTAATAATAGCATGTTGGCTCCTGAATGATGGGACAGATTCAAAGCAATGCTTTTTTTTTTAAGCCCAGCTTTCCTAGATACAAGCATTAGACTGTTCTATGTTCTTAGGCACTAGAAGTTTTCAAATTTGAGTTAAAAGAGAAGCAGTCACAATAAAAGGGAAGAAGAGAGTCCTCGCTTACTCAGTAAATTCTTTTCATAAGTTCTGTTTTAAAGAAAGAAATAAACAGTGTTTTAGCTTTAGTTGGCATTCATTTCACTCAATTGACCTAAAGGATTAGGTCAGCTCAAATATAAATGCTGAAAATTCCTCCAGGCAGCCATGAGTACTTCATATTAAGGTATATCCTGACTTGGTATATTCCTGATTTTACAAATAAATGTATTTACAATATGTATAGGTACATTATATACATCAACAAGCTGAAGATGCCACATTTTATTTATGTAACAGTTTAGAGATTGACTTAACTTTCTCATCCTGAACCATCTGTTACTGTTTCTGTGCTTCTACTGTGAAGCATAATAATAGTTAATATATATAAAGTGCTAACTTAGTGCCCAGTATAATATTAGTAACTGTATTACACATGAACTAGATTTCTTTTTAAAGTCAGGTCTTTATTGAGATAAGTGTTTATATACAGTACAGTTTGTCCTATTTTGATGTATAGTTGTAGGTTTTTTGACAACATATATAGGTTATAGAACCAATAGCACAATCACTATTCAGAATATGCCCATCACCCCAAACAGGGACGTCCATCACCCCAAACAGTTTCCTTGTTCCGCTTTGTATTCAGTTTCCTCCCCTCATCCCTAAGCCCTGGGAACCACTGATAGGAATTCTTTTTATTTTGCCTTTTCCCAGAGTGTTCCAGTACAGATTTTGAGTCTGACTCCTTTCACTCCCTAATGCGGAGTGGTAGCTATATTTCAGAAGTTCATACCTTTGTATTGTTAATAGCATTCCGTTGTATGGATATACCACAATGTGTTTAACCATTCTCCAGTTTATGGACATTGGGGTATCCTGTATTTGGTGATTCTGACTAAAACTGCCATAAATACTTGGGTAGAACTTTTTTTGTAGACCTATATTTTCATTTCTCTTGGGCATATATCTAGGATTCAGACTGTCAGATCGTCTAAGTATATGTTTAGTTTTACAAAAAAAAAAAAAATGTTTTCCAAATAGGCTGTACCAGTTTGCATTCTCACCAGCAGTGTATGAGATTTATAGTTGCTCTATATCCTCTCCAACACGTGGTATTGTCAGGTTTGTTTGTTTTTGTTATCCTAGTGGTATTGTGACTTTAATTTGCATTTTTCTGTTGAGTAAGGATGTTGAGATTTTTTTCTGTGCGTATTTGCCATCTGTATCTCTTTTTGGTGAAGTGTCTATTCAGATCGTTTGACTTTTAAAAACTAGTTTGTTTTCTTATTTTTGAGTTATGAAAGTTCTTTATTAAGCATAGTAGTACATACACTGGTTTTAATGCTCATAATACTCTTTTGAGGAGGGTGGGTACTATTAGCCTAAATCACAGATAAAAAAGTTAGGCTGCAGGATTGTTAAATATAGCCCAGGAACACACAGCTAACAGGTTGTAGAGCTGGGATTTACACCCAAGCAGATTGGCTCTAGAACCTCTGCTGAACTGCTTGCCAACCTTTTTTTTTTTTTTTTTTTTAATGGAAATTGATTTCTTGGGGCTGTGACTATAACTAGGATCCAATTTCTGTGGGTAGTAAAACAATGCTTATAGGGACACCCCTGAGCAAAGGGGAACTTTCTTGTAATAGCAACTCTGGAATCATCTCCCTAGGAACAGCTAAGATATTTGTTGCTGTTGAAAGAGGGTGACTATTTTCAATTTATGTCTCTTACTTCACTTCTACATACTGGTGGTCAAAAGTACTTCTCTTAAGTTATTTTCCAAATATCTGCCATTATCAGGTAATTGAGGTACTTTATTTATGGATTTTCTCAATAGCAGAAGCTTCTCCTTTTATGTATCCATACTTCCTAAAAGATTTGACATACTTATTCACTTTGTATTTCAAAGACCTTTATCATAGTAATGCTGACTTCAAGGCATTTACTGTTTGACAATATATGTAGGGAGCATGTAGAACTTTTTGACCTTATAAGATGGCTCCAGGTCCCAGGACTTTTAAAGTTATATTTATTTGGAGTTTTACAGGTTGTTTTTTTTTTTTTTTTTAGTCTTCTCTTATCTACTCATTTGTTCATTCTGACATCATCCTTTCACTATTCCCTCTTTCATTCACTCTTATAACTTCTATTTCTAATTAGCTAAAAGATAATTAAATTATTGGGCTTACATGAATATGGTCTAAAATAAATGTCAGCACTGGGAAACGACTTGGGAATTTTCCAGTGAACATCTCCTATGACTGCTCAGAGGACCTTCTTGTTTGGGATCCAAGCAGTCATTCTAAATAAATGAGCTCTAAAGTAAGCTAACTGAATATGACGTTTGACAGTAGAAAAAGTGATGTGTTTTTCTTTTTAGCATAATTTTTTATTAATAATTTGTTAAACCATGGGGATTATCTTAGTGAAAAGGTAAATCAAACAGTGTTCAGCAGAATGGAATAAATAGGCACTTAATGGGCAGAAAGTCGGTTCACAATCATTACGTTTTGTAGCCGTTTGTAAAGTTCCCCGTCTGAGTCAGTGACAGCTTGTCCTCTCAGCTGTGCCTCTAGTAAGGCAGAGTAATTACTTCCAAGTAATTAATTAAAGGGAGAAAACCTTGCCAAATCCTATTTACTTTTTGTAAAATATTAAGATGAAGGCTAGCTAGTGAGTAGCATTTTATCATGTAAAGCACTTTTGAAAGCGCTTAATGCTTTCAAGCCATTTTGACCAATTTAAGCCCTTACTTAGAATAAATTAATTAATATTCACCCAGGGGACAGGGCTTAAGTAGTTGTACTAACATTTCAGCTGCTTGGGCACCTTGTCGGGTGTATGAGGACTTGGAGAGCAAAACTTCACTGTCCATGTCTTTCGTTGGCAGCCTTAGGATCACCATGTATGGTGCAGCAGGGTGCCTGGCCCATGGTAGGCTTTTATTTGTGGATAATTTTGTTTGAAAGTTAAAACTGTGGCTGTCACTTCTAAGTAGTAGAATCATGAACCATGATTGCATTGGTAATTTGTTTAAAATAGAGCTTTATCAAGCTTGCAGTTTAAAATCATTTTGCTGTATTATACTTTGGTTCCTTACTAACTCTGGATTTGTTTAAATTTTACAAATCAGATTAATTCATACTTATTTTTCCACTGAACTTTGAATTAGAAAATTAGGAAGTAGATTTTATATTTAGTGAACTTGTAAATCTCATCTGATACTGTAGTTTGCTAGCTTTTCTAGATTACATTTTCCAGCAATATACCCCTTTCATTGTAAGGGTTAATGAGTAGCCTGGTTAGACTCACCAGTCCATTGTTAAATTAAAAGCCAGAAAATTTGCTGTCTCTCTTCCATTCCCTCCCACACTGTTTTTCTTTTCATAGTTTTACTTACTTGATATATTAAGATAATTTTTAAAGTTGAGATTTAATTTTTTTAAAACAACATACGGTGTTAATTTTGTTTCCTTGTAGATCCTGATTTCTATTTTTCTGTTGTTAATTTTAAATTATGGTAATTAGCATGAGCTGAATAATGGTTTAATCAAGGTAGATCTTGCTCCTTGGCTCTATGCCCCTCCTTTTTCTATACCTCTCCTCTTTTTTTTTTACCTGTAGATTTGCATGTTTGACCCAGCAGGATAATTGGGTCCACAGCAACATGGGCGTGCCTCCCTTAGAAACACTTAGTTTCATGTATGACTCATAGGCTGAAGCACAGACACCACTTCCCCAATCTACAGGAGCCATTTTAACAGCATAAAACTTGCCGGATTGCTTTTTATTTTCAAGCCCAAAGGACAAAAAGAGAACGAGAATATTTGAAGGTAACTTGTTAGGATTTTGTGTGTTTGCTTCTGGCTGTTTCCTGAGCTGATAAACGGAGGGTGGTTCTTACCTGTCGCAGAACATGGCTGAATGTGTTCTTTAACTCTGAAAAAATGTGTGTAGTCAGTCACATGCCTGATTGCGCTTAGCTGCTAGGGGGGAAACAAAGCATTCAAATTCTGGAAAGTTTTAGATCTTCCTGGAAAAGCATTTTTTAATGTTTTGTATGATTTTTTTTCTTTCTTTCTTTCCCTGTGTGACTTGAGAATAAAGGAGATTTTTCTTTCTTTCTTTTTCATACCACAAAACAAACTTCGGTCAAATTTTCGTTTTAAAAAAATCGAATTGTACTTGTGGGGATAGCCAGAAAGCTACAGTTAAGCAAACCGTACTATTCGTGTGTGATACGGGCATTAAGAAAAAAATTTCAGAGACACAAGTTTTGTTTTGGCATTTTGGCTAAAGGGACGTTTGGGGATAACTCACTCATAGGTGTTACTCATTGACTGTTCTGTCCTTTTCTTTTTTCTTAAGTTAATGAAATTATACTAAACATTCATTTTTGAAAACGAGATAGAAGTTTAAGGAAAATGGGCAATCATTTAGGTAACAAGTTAAAGGGGTTATTAAAGCACAAGAAAGACTAGAACAGTTCATCTACTATTAGAAAAATAATAATAAAGTTGTATAATTCACACTGGAAACTTACTGTGAAGAGCAACCTTAGATGCATGACTAGCTTCTGAAAGAACATGAAGTATTTCAATTTGTGTATAAAGAAAAAGTAAAAGAGTACTGGCCTTCCTCCTGTATCACTGTTCTTAAAATTTGCTTGTTTTAAAGGAAAAAAAAAAGTAGTACCTTTTGTGTAAAAGAAAATATTGCGGAGTCTCTTCCTGGAATATTTATCATTGTTGAAATGATGAAGTTCTGGCCAGCGTATATTCTGATGTGCCTTGAAATTCTAGGTCCTCTGAGAAGCTGGGTGCAGTAGTACTTTACTTCTGAAAGCTATTTATGAAATTAAAATTTGAATGCAAGTAAAATTTGAACATGCAGTGATTATGAATAAAATTTTTGGAAACCAAAAAGTCATGTATTATTGACTATATAATATTTTGCTGTTTTTTAAGGGAATTTGCTGTTGCTAATTTTCTAAGTGTTTTTTTAGGGAAGGATATAGAGGCAGTTATTACTTCTGACTCTGGGAAAGGATTATTCTATGAACAGGTCTCACTTCTATGGTTTTGCAGGAAAGGCATAGCAGACATTTTACTAGTTCAGCTCTGAGCTGCCTGCTCTCATCTTTGTCTCTGCATCTTGCTGGTTTAGTCAGCCTTTGAGTAAGTAGAGGCTGTGTTTACTTCTCCTCTGGCCTGTGTGAAAAATCTAATTGAAACCTTTTTTCTTTTTTTCTCTTTAAGTTTTCAATAGCTGGTGACCCATAAGAGAAAAATCTAGGGGCATACAAATAACTAAATAAGATTTTATTTATTAAAGAGAAGTAGGATAATTTAGTTTCTTAAAAATTAAGGGGATGATCTAGTTTAAGTCAAATAGGTACCGGTCATATATTTCAGGCTCTTACCTATGTGACAGAGACTGAAGTGGAACTTCAAAGGAGAAGGGAAGGGTGGAAAAAAAGCATGGAAGCAAGGGAAGGCCAGAGAAACTTACTCAGTAGTCTTCCCACTCCTTTTCCTTTCATAAGGTGGAATATAAACTTAGATCGAGTCATCAGAATTAAACTGAGAATTACCCATTTAAAAAACTTGAGCACTGAAAAAGACTGGAGGTCGTCCAGCTGCCTCACTCGTATGAACAGTATGGACGTATGGATGAAGACACTATAGTGGCCCGAAGAGGTCTTGTGACTCCCTCAAGGTCGCTCAGTGCTTAGTGGCAGGGCTTCCACCCTGGAGTTGCTCCTGCTAGTCCACACTAACAAGTGATGCTTTGTTTGAAATGGGCTCTGTTTCTTTAAGAATAAAAAAAACCTTAATTAAGTTGCTTGGTAGTAAGATGCAACCAAATGAATTAACCAGTGATTCTGAAAATGTGTTCAAACTAGTTTCCTTTATTCATCAGAGAGGAGATGTTGCATTTGTTTCATTTCCACCACTGCTTGTTTTCATTATTGGAACATTTTCATAGTTTATGACGTTGCTGGTTTAAGACGGGTCTAGGGGAGTTGGAAATATAAGGAGTTGGGAATTTGCTTTGACCTTGTAGATACAAAGACAGATTCATTTCTGCTTTTTATCTCCTGTCCTTCTAGGAAGACAAATACTGTTTAATATGATACCTTGTTCTATTAAAGTGTGTGTGTTAAACTTTGCATATGAGTTTACAAAATCTAGAAGTTTCTAAACTCTATACTCCATCTTGAACTGAAACTTTCCAGAATTAGTAATCTTATTCCATTTGTTTGTTGTGTCTTCTCTCTCCTCCTTTGAGAGTTTACTATACATACTAGGCACTTTTGAATCTTCTGAGCATGCAAAATCTTTGTTAACTTTTTGATGTATTTTATTGGAGTGGCCAAAATTTACTTCAGATCTACCTTTAAGTCTGAAACTTGGTTTTTTAAAAGTACTTTGCTTGTAACTGTTGAATCTCTTACATCTCCAAATCCCCTAACCCAGTTCAATATCAGACCTCCCACAATGTGGTCATCATTATCCTAAGCAAATGACAGCACAGAAACAGCTAGAAAACACAGGCTCTCTCCTCATAAACCTAGATTCTTACCGGGAAAACAGGGCAAGATAGCATGGGGGTGAAATAAGAATGGAACCAAACCAATGAGAAGTTATATTCAGATTCAGACTATTTGCCTAGAGGTGAAACATGACCCAAACTTAAAATAGGGAAGACTATGGATCTTGAGAAACTATTTTTTTTTTGAGAAATTATTAGTATTGAAGAAAGAATATCATTTGCTTAGTGTTAAGAAGAGTGTCTTCACCAATAAGAATGTAAGCTCTTTGAGATCAGAGAGGTTTTGTTGTATTTTTCTGTCTCGTTGAAACTTTGACAAAATACTGAGCACATATGAACAGACAGTTATGATTTGCTGCATCAAACCCTTGGTTACTCAGTTGGGGAAGTTCTGCTAAAGTTAGGGGTAGCAAGTCTTTCTTTCTTTCTTTCTTTTTTTTTTTTTAAGATTTTATTTATTCATGAGAGACACAGAGTGGGGGGTGGGGCAGGGACATAGGCAGAAGGAGAAGCAGGCATGTCCATGCAGGGAGCACGATGTGGGACTTGATCCCAGGATCATACCCTGAGCCAAAGGCAGACGCTCAACCACTAAGTCACCCAGGCATCCTGGGGTGGCAAGTCTTTAAAAGGCATGTGGCCCTTAGCTTCCTCTGTCTGGTATCTGCACATCATAACCATTCAAAGAAAAAATGAATACTTGCCTGGTAGTATATTTTAAAGCAGTAATTTTCAACCCTTGGTGTAATGGAGAATCACCTGGCTCCCACCCCAAGATTCTGATTCATTAGGCACAGAGTTTGGGTTATCAGTCAGCATTTTTAATAATTACCCTAGGTGATTGTGGTGCAAGCGCTTGTAGGCCACACTTTAAGAAAAAGAGTATAGGTTTAAGAAGAGCAGTCAGTCAGTTACTTAGCAGTTTAATGTTTGGACTTTTAAGCAACCAGGGATATTTTAAAGCCTGCAGCCTCTGGTAAGTAAAGAAAGTGACTGGAGTAGTTTATTATCAATATTAGAACTTACTTTCTCTACCTACCCCAGTTATTCTTTTCTTTAATACACTTTTTGCTGCTCTGTGTCTTTCAACTTTGTGGCTCTCCTTTTTTCTGCTTCTCTAATTCTGCTTTTTTCCCTCTCACTCACAGACCCACCACTCTCTTGACCACAGTAAATAATTAAGCTAATTATTTTTTTCCCAAGTGAAATTAGCCTCTTCCTTATCTCAGTGAGCCATCACTTTCCCAATGTTAGTTTTTTTAGTACTAGCTGGTACTTCATTCCTTTCTTTCTTCATTCCTTTGTCCTTGGGGTTCTAGGCAAGACATCCCTTTCCTGATTTAAGGTAGCATTTATAGCCTTTGAAAATCCTCTCCTGGGAAACACACCGTTACTACTTGCAATTGTTTTGAACCTGGAAAGGAGGCATTTTTTTGTTTTGTTTTGTTTTAAAATTTTTTAAAGATTTTATTTATTCATGAGAGAGTGAGAGAGAGAGAGAGGGATCATGCCCTGGGCCAAAGGCAGATGTTAAACCACTGAGCCACCCAGGGATCCCCTGTTTTAATTTTTTTTTTTTTTTTTAAGATTTAATTTATTTGGGAGAGAGTGAGTGAAAGGGAGAGAAGGCGCAGGGGGAGGGACAAAGGGGGAGGGAGAAGCAGGCTCCTCGCTGAGCGGGAAGCCCAGTGGGAATGTAGGCTCCATTGGGGGACTCTGGAATCATGACCTGAGCCAAAGGCAGATGCTTACCCAACTGAGCCACCCAGGTGCCCCTGTTTTGTTTTGTTTTTAAATACCATGTGATGCTTGGATATGCTTTTTGAGGTTTCTTTGGACTTTAACTCCACTGATTGCATATTTGTAGGCTTTACCTCATATTACATCCCATCTAATGGAACATAAGTGTTCACAGACTTTTGTAGGGGTGAGAAGAACAGTCCCATCACTTGAATAGTCTGAAAATAATTATTGCTTCCATCATTTAGTCAGAATATTTTGTTCCTCTGCTTAGGAGCTGCTTCATATAGATGGTAGAAATTGAATTAGTAATATCACTGAGTCAGCTGAAGTGATTAGGGCAGTTTTCGACTATTGGAGCAATCTTTTTCCCATTAGTATGAGAGCCTACTAAAAGAAAGTTTTTTGTGTCACCTCTATCTTGTGTCTTGTCAGATGGTGTATGTATACTAGAGTAAAAGTAGCTCTTGATCTGTGCTACAACTGTTGAGGTATTTCACCGTTTATAAGAAAATAACCCGTGTGCTATTTGTTTTGTTGGCAGAGAGGAAAAAATTATGCACCTGAGCTTTGGTTGTACAAATTTCTATGCAAAAGCATTTTGAGGGATCCCTGGGTGGCGCAGCGTCTGCCTTTGGCCCAGGGCGCGATCCTGGAGACCCGGGATCGAATCCCACGTCGGGCTCCCGGTGCATGGAGCCTGCTTCTCCCTCTGCCTATGTCTCTACCTCTCTCTCTCTCTCTCACTGTGTGCCTATCATGAATAAATAAAATAAAAAAACAAAAGCATTTTGATTTCTTCTCTGCCAGTTATAAATATTATGAGTTAGAAAACTTTTCCTAAACGTCTCTTTTCAGGTTCATTCTCTTACTCCTGTAGAAATTCGGAACTTCTCTTTCATTTGCCTTGTAATTGCTGAGTAGTAGGTGTCAGCTCTCTTTTGTCTCCATATTTTACAGCCTGAGATTAACAGCTAGTATTAAAAAAAATAATAAGGCAACTGTAAGCAATATGAATGCCTTCTAGAGTTTGGAGACTTATTTAAGAATTTTTATATTAAAAAGGTAACAAAGTGATATATGCACATTATGTTTAAAATCTGAAAGACTAGAAGGATGAAAAGCAGCCTCCCTCCTTTTCCCCTCACCTGCTGTCCAGAGGCAACTATTTCTTAGAGAAGTTTTTTTGGGTTTTGGTGGTGGTGTTTTTAAAATTTGTTTTCTTGGCTCTATCCTTGTCTAATCTTTTGCCCTATATCGTAAAAGTTCTTCAAGGTAGCCAGAGCTAGTATGACTTATTAAAAAGTCAAGTGAAGTTCATTATCTGTATGATGGATGGATGCCTGGTTTTATAGTGGTTCATGTGTGTGCAGAGTTGTATGGTGTAATTAAAAAAATCTAAATGAAGGAAAATTGGTTATTTTTTAAGTTTTAGAAAACAGTCCTATGAACAATGGAACTAAAACTATAAATATGAGGTGTTGAATTAATAACTGTTTACATGCATCTTTTTTTATATCAAAATACTAAATGGAAGCTTAGTAATGTAATGAGGTCAATTCATTCTCTTTTTTTTTGTTTTAAAGCTGAAATGTGCATGTAGGAGAATATATAAAACATATACAGCTTAAATATGATTACAGAGTGTTTACCTATTACACAACAACTTAGGTTAAGAAGTAGGCTCATTATGTTAGAAGTCCCCCTGTTTGTTTCTCCTTAAAAATAATTACTATCCAACTTTTGTGATAACCTTTTCCTTAAATTTATACCCCTTTCAACTTGATGTGAATGGAATCAGCACCATGTATACTCTATAGTGACTTGTTTCATTTAACCCTCTGAGATTTGCCTTAATTAATTTTAATTGTTGCATTGTATTCCACTGTCTGTCTAGACCAGAATGTATTTACTCTCTCTTGTTGATGACATTAGATTGTTTCCACTCTGGGCACATTCTTGCATATGGTTCATGGAACATATGTGCAAGAGTTCTCTAAGGCGGAAGTATCATCACACTGAGGTATGAGAGTTGTTTACCAAGAGCGTGGACAGAATGGATAGTTTAAGATAATTTAGAGTTCTTCAATATCTTTCCTGGGAACAGATGACTGCCATTGATGCCTTCTTACCCATTCAGCATCTTACTATGGTGTATTGTCCTAGGGGGTAAAATTCGTAAGGACCCTAAACAGATGGGCAATTGATGCACTTCAGAGTAAGTTGCAGATATAAAATATTTGACCATTAGGGCAGCCCAGGTGGCTCAGCGGTTTAGCACCGCCTCCAGCCCAGGGCATGATCCTAGAGACCTGGGATTGAGTCCCATGTCGGGCTCCCTGCATGGAGCCTGCTTTTCCCTCTACCTGTGCCTCTGCCTTTCTCTCTCTCTCTCTTTCTGTGTCTCTTGTGAATAAAAAAATAAAATCTTTAAAAAAAAATTTTGACCGTTAGATAGTTTACCATGTCTGTCATTTATTAACTAGAGTTATTTCAAACAATTTTGGATTAAATTTTTAATAGAATAAATACAATATAGTTCCAGTTATGTACATAAAAACAATATGATTATTGATACATATATATTAAAGGTATAAAAATATGGGGGCAACATCAAATTTAAAATAGTTGGGAGGGGTAAAATGACATTAGAGAGGTATATATAGGAGGCTTTAGCTATATGTGACTTTTTTTCTTAAGAATCTGGATCAAATTATGGTAAAATATTAGTGTAAATCTGGATGATGTAAATGTCTTCTTTCACTTTGGTTGAATTACTTCCTAACAAATTTTGCTGTGTAAGGAGTTTATTTTTGTCCTAACATTTATACATAACTGAGAAATAACATTAATTTGATGAGGAGCAGAAGTTGACTTTTAAAAATGATAAGTAAACTCTACATAAAAAATGTCAACTGCCTGTTTCAGTGAAAGGTTAGCTTGATTGAGAGCTAAGTTGTATGGCTGTGTGTCTGTCCTATATAACTAATAAGATGGCTCTAGATATACTTCTGACGGGTAACTTCCAGTTGAGATCCGTTAACAAGTTGGAGCTATAGTTTGTAAGAAATATTTTAGTATTTAGACTCCTCCCATGTTCAGATACTACTCAAAAACACATTTCTGGGGCGCCTGAGTGGTTTAGTTAGTTAGGCAGCTCCCTTCAGCTCAGGTTATAATCCCTGGACTGGGAATCAAGCCCTACATCTGGCTCTGTGCTCAGTAAGGAGTCTTCTCCTCCCTCTGCACCCCCCCTTCCCGCACTGTGTGCACATGCACACTATCAAATAAAAATCTTTAAAAAACCCCACACATTTCTGAACAGAAAGATTCATAAAACACAATTGATAGAGTATTAATTGACACTACTGATAAACTCTGATAAGCTAATACCCCAAATTAGACTTTTGCATCTAACCAGATTTATTGACATAAATGGTTTTCATCTTGCTTCCTTAAAATTCTTACTATAATGGTAGCAATCCTTATATCTTTAGTGATTTTTTTTTTTGTTACAAACTTCATGTGGAATCCCTATGTAAGATTTCCAAAATTTAGTAATATAATTGTGGGAATTGCTATTAAAACAATTAGTTAAACATCTGCCTTAGGCTCAGGTCATGATCTGGGATCCTGGGATCCAGCTGACATTAGGCTCCTTGCTCAATGGGGAGCCTACTTCTCCCTCTCCCACTCCCCGTGTGTGTATTCTCTCTCTGTTACATAAATAAATAAAGTCTTTTTTAAAAAGTGAAAACATAGATCTTAATCCAGGTTTTTGCTTTCATAATGACCTCTTGGCTCTCTTAGTTCTAGGATTTTCCCCACAGTGTGTGTGTGTGTGTGTGTGTGTGTGTGTGTGTGTGTGTGTGTGTATAGTGGCAGGGATGGCAGGGACAGAGAAGAACAAATGGAAGTAGAAATCCTAGAATTTTACTTAGAAGGATTCTCATAAGTCATGGAGTTCAGAGGTCTCCTGAACTTTTTAAATTAAATTCCTAAAAAAAAAAAATAAATAAATAAAAAAAATAAATAAATAAATT
The DNA here is from genome assembly GCF_048164855.1 of Canis lupus baileyi. Classification (NCBI taxonomy): domain Eukaryota; kingdom Metazoa; phylum Chordata; class Mammalia; order Carnivora; family Canidae; genus Canis; species Canis lupus. The sequence continues at coordinate 51,851,747 of NC_132854.1, read as the reverse complement.
AAATTCCTTTTCAGCCTATGTAATTTACTGATTCATTCAACAATTATTTATTATCTGTTAGGCATTATTCTTGATGCTGGAGAATATATCAGTGAACAAAACATAGAAACTTTATAAATTATATACATATGCTTTACTTATTCCATTTAAAATATGTTCTAATATACACAAGGATTAGAGAAAGTTACAGATACATTATATTAGTGGTCTTCAAAGTACTGGTGATATACTGAGATGAAGAAAGCATACTAGAACTTGTATTTTTAACAGCTTTATTTTACTAAGGAAAAAAATGTATCCTGGAGAGTTCTCAATAAACTGTTCCTCTGAAAAAAGATTCCTGTAAAGGGCATTTAATAAATAGTAATAGCCCATCCTTCTAAAGAATTTATATATTGACAAATATAACCCATGGAAACAAAAGCTCTTTGTGGTCCTCAATAATTTTTAAGAGTATAAATGGATCTTGACACCAAAAGAATGTCGCATGATTGCAACCAGCATTTTAAATATCATTCTTACATATTTTTTTTCCATTCTTAATTTTTATTTATGAAACTATGATAAGTAACTTGCCTAAGATTGGGTAATTTAATAGATCACTGGTACTTACAGCATTTGATTCAGTCTTTTCTCCTGTTGCTACTAAAGCAGAGTTTTACATAAATTAAATCAGAGTTTGAAAAACATGAGTGTTCTAAACCAGAACTAGATAAAAGCACTAGTTTGGAGGTTTTTTTCCCAATAATGAAGATAGTTGATGACTTTTACCATAAATTTATTTGTGCCCCTCCAAGTTCCTTCCACAAATAACAGCAAAAGTCACTAAAACTGGGGAGAGTGTTGGGGTACCTGGGTGGCTCAATCAGTTAGGCATCTGCCTTCAGTGGTTACGATTCCAGGATCCTGGGATCAAGCCCCACTTTGGGCTCTCTGCTTGGCAGGAAGCCTGCTTCTCCCTCTGCCTCTGCCCCTCCCCCTGCTTGTGCTCTCTCTTGCTTGCTCTCTCAAATAAATAAAATCTTTAAAAAAAATTGGAGAGTATTGTTATTATATTTATATTTAGTACATTATAAAATTAATTAGTGATTATATAAATATGTAATATATACTTAGTATAATTATGTTTAAGTAATTATATTTAATATTAAAATATTAAGCTTGCTAGTAAAGGAATGCAAATTAAATGAAGTTACATTTTTTGCCTGTCATAGTGACAAAAATTAAAGTACTGTGTGATGGTGAAAAGACCATTAAATGTGCCTGCATGTATTCTTTTGATATCAGTATTAACCGAAAAGCCTTCTGGATAGCACTTGACTTATATCAAAGCTTTGAAAGTGTACCTCTCTTTTGAAATAATAATCTCTGTTGTAGGATTCTATTTTAAAGAAAATTTAAGGATGGGAACAAAGATTAAGCTATGAAGATATTTGAACCACTGGTCTTAATAGCAACAGCAGTTTACAAACTTTTTTTATACTGTCTTCTCAAAATTTTTCTTTATACTCTTCAAAATGATTGAGGATCCCAAAGAGCTTTTATATGAGTTACAGTTATCAGTATAACTTTCTTTTCTTTTTTTAAAAAGATTTTTTTTACTTATTTGAGCAGGAGCGCATAAGAGAGCAAGAGCATGAGAGAAGGTATGAGGGAGGTGGAGAGGCAGAGGGAGAGGAAGAAGCAGGCTCCGTGCTGAGCAGGGAGCCCAGTGTGATGTTCGATCCCAGGATCCTGGGCATCATGACCTGAGTCGAAGGCACTTAACCAACTGAGTCACCCAGGAACCCTGACAACTGTTTTCAAAAACTGTATCAAAAGGAGTGCAAATCTTTACTTAATCTTTGGTATAAAGGAAGATAGCTAGATTTTCATATCTGCTTCTGCATTCAATCTGTTGCAATGTGTTGCTTTGGTTGAAGAATATGAAGAAAATTTAGCCTAATACAGGTGTCTAGTTGGAAAAGGGAGATGTATTTTAATAGCCACTTTAGATAATTGTGGATTTTTTTTTCTTTGATACTATACACCAAAACTCAACAAATGCTAATTTCTTTTTTTTTTTTTTAAGATTTTTATTTATTTATGATAGAGAGAGAGAATACAAGCGGGGGCGGGGGGGCAGAGGGAGAAGCAGACTCCACACTGAGCAGGGAGCACAATGTGAGACTCCATCCCAGCACTCCCAGATCATGACCCACACCAAAGGTGGACACTCAACCAACTGAGCTACCCAGCACCCCAAATTCTGGTTTCTTAAAGGTTAGTGCAAAGGGATTCTGAAACTCTATCAATGAACTTTTTGTCCTCAGTAATGCTAAAATCCATTCATCTGTCTTATACTTTGATGAATTAATGTTTTCCTGAGCAAGATTTTGTAACATCACTCATTGGTCATCTGAGTATTCCAAATGTTGATATAATATTTTTAAAAATCACATTTTTTAGTATTATATCAGTCTTATCAAAAAGTCTTTTAAGTATTAGAAAGCTAATAAGCCCAAAGTAGTGCACGTAAGTTTTCTAAAATTGTGATTTTCAGTTGAAAGCTCACATTTTATCATTGGTGACAAATGCTGTTAGTTGTTTTTCCTTGAAGTGACAGGGTCATTTTATTCATTTTTAGGAACATGTCTGCCAAATATCCAGTTATGAATAATAGGTAGTTCTTTGAAGTAAAAATGGTGTTTTTGAAAATGAAAAAAGCTAATTTAGCTCACAAGTAATTAGTGGGGTGCCTGGATGGCTCAGCTGGTAGAGCACATGACTCTCAATCTCAGGATCATGAGTTCAAGCCCCACATCGGGCATGGAGCCTACTTTAAAAAAAAAAAAACAAAACAAATAACTAGTGGTTTTTGTCAAGACAACTATTCTTTTTTAGAATTCCACGGAAGTATGTTTTATGTACTTCCCATTTTATCATTCATAGTGTTAAAAAGGCATGTATTTAATGGTTGAAATTTAAGAAAATAAATAGTTTTACTCTTCATCAAGGATCTTCTTAAGTGAAACTGCCTTCTTTTAAATATGAGTGCCTAGTGGTAAAGAATACAATGACTAGGATGGTTTGGTGACATAGCCCTGATTCATGCTAAGGAACTAACTTACACATCCACTTTTGCTTTTGCACTATTAGTACAAATATGAACATCGTGAGAAAAGGCAAATAGTACCCTAGTATTTATGAAAATAGTTTTGACCTCATGAATTCTCTGAAAGGGTTTCTGGATCCTCTGTGGGTCTGAGGATTACATTTTGAGGATCATTGTAATATGATAACATTAGAAATAGTCCAAATGTCCAAAAATGGGGCTTGGTCAAATAAGTGATGGTACTTCTACACAATTATATGATAGAAATATAAATTTGTGAAAGTTTATGTTAAATATAAGCTTATTATACAGTATTTTTCTGTATTGGGTGCCTCTCTAATGAGGAAATAAGTGTTTCTCGAAGAAAGTGAAGGTGCTGGTTCTAACACTCAACATTTTCCATTTAGTTGATGGTTTTGTGATTAAGGAAAGGAAAATTAAAAGGCAGGAAGGCAGTTGTTGGCTTCTTTTCCAGTCTGAAGGATTTCTATGTAGTAACTTTGAGTTTAATTTTCAATGTAAAAAGGAATTGGCAGTGGTATCAATCATTTTTAAATGCTTTATAGAAATAGATGAAATAGCCCTTCAAATTCAATTCTTCCTGTAGATTCACTTCCTCATTTGGCATTTTCTGACTTACATTTTTTTTTACTGTGTTCTTAATTGGGAGAACTTTGAGTTGCTGTATATTACTTAGCTTCAGAGTGAATTAAAGAAATAAAGTTTCTAAAACAAACATAGAGATTTTCTCATTGCAGTTTAGAACATCATGCTAAGGGAACCATCACTGTGTCAGTGGCACCTTTTAGGTAAGTCAGAAAGAGACTGTTTGGGTTAAACCTCCAGGCTTCTTGTTAAGATCTCTACGCATGGTGTTCTTAAGAGGAATCATGTATGTTCTGCAGAAAGAACACTTTCCGTGAGAGGCATCATTGAACATAGGCTGCTGTCTAGATCTTAGATATTTCTAATATAATGGAAGCCTAATAACCATAACTAGTCTTCAGTAATAATGCTTTTCTGAGCACTAAATTCTAGAGAATGTTTAATGTTTAAAATTCCTTTTCAAATAATCTAGGTGGGTTTTTTTTTTAAGTGATTTTCTTTATTCATGAGAGACACAGAGAGAGAGGCAGAGGGAGTAGCAGGCTTCCTGTGGGGAGCCCAGTGCAGGACTCGATCCCAGCACCCTTGGATCACACCCTGAGCCGAAGGTAGACGCTCAACAACTGAGCTACCCAGGCATCCCAATCTTTGTGTTTATTCAAAAATTTGTGTCTTGTTAAAGTATGGTGGGATAATATATATGGTATGATTCTATTTATGTAAAGTTTAAAATACTACTACACAAAACACATATATACTACATACATACTAGAGCCTAAGGAAAAATAACGGGAAGATTTTAGACTTAAGTTAGAGTAATTGATGTTATGTGTGTGTGTTTTAAAGCCTTTATTTTTTTGAAAGATTTAGTCTAGAGAGGAAGAGAGGAAAAGGGAGAGAGAATCTCAAGCAGACTCCCTGCTGAATGTGGAGCCCCACAAGGGGCTCCATATCATGACCCCGAGATCATGACCCGAGCTGAAATCAAGAGTCAGATGTTTAACTGAGTCACTCAGGTGCTGCAATGTTATGTGTGTTTTAATTTCAGAAACTGTTTGAAACACTTTCATTTAAAAATGGATGATTTATTTTATAAATGTAGATGTTTTGTTTGATCCTTTGATCTGTGAATCAGAGACAAATTTATGTATTATTGTAATTCATAACCTGTTAGTCTCAGGAATAAGCTGAAAGGAAGTATAATATACACCTGCCCTTGGTAGAATCAAGGGCAAACAGTTGCAAATCATTGTTAGCACATTTGATTTTTGAGATTACTCATTTTAGGAGCATGGTACCATGCTTAAAGTTGACTATTAAGTGCATACTAAGTTCTGTTTAGGAAACAGGTCACAGGAAGCTCAACATGGGCTTATGTGTAGTAAAATATTGAACATTGACCTAGAGAGGAATAGCACTAAAACCTGGTGAAATTGTAGTTGTGGTAGTAGATAGTAAAAATAGACCAAGATGAATGGAGAAGATGGTTGCATTGTGCCCAAGATTTTATAGAATATGAGGCATATGAATGATGAATTGAGGCGATACTTAAGCATTATTAGTTTGGAAGGCAGCTAGATATGATGAAAGTAAGCATCTCTACGTATTAGTTATAGTTAATTGGGAGTTTGCTTAAAGTGACAGCAGTAAGAATTCACCTTTTGAGAACAGACTTTCATTTAGTTTGTATATAGTTGAGAGTTGAACATAAATGAGTAAATAATGTTAGCCAAGTTCTGGATATATAGGGAAGTGGGCAAGGAGTAGAGACTGTTTAGGGGCAGAGGGGACACAAATTATAATCTGGGAAGAGTACTGGCAAACCATGGTGACCAAAGATCAAAGAGGCAAGTTATCTGTCCTGCTTTGTTTTGAGTTGATTGCTTGAAGATTGATTTTATTTTTTTTTAAGGTGGTACTTATCTTTCAGTTATCCAGGTGGTCAAATGTTATTTATCTAACCAGTTTGAGGGCTTATTCTGTTGCTCAGACACTTGATTTTTCTACTCAGTCATTGTGGTTTTTAAGTCTGAATTTGTAAGATGTTTACTCCTCTAAGAATACTTTTACAGAAAACTATAATGAGTTTTTGTATGCATAATGAACTTAGATCCCAACCTCAAAATAGCCTTATTTGCTGTTTTCATAAACACTCTTCACATTCCTATGTTATAGTTGACCATACTTTTATACATTTTCTCATAAACTATTGGACTATTTATAAAACAAGACATAAAGATGTAGCAGGGAAGGCAGGAAATACTTGACATTTGTATGCCATATCTTGTTTTCTGCTTCCTGTCAGTTAAACCACGATGAGAGGAACAGAGACACAGATGTACAATTGCTACTTTAATTTCCCATTAGGGAGACCTGTTAAACATAAAGTTTGTTTCATTAAACTTTTGTCACTCGTTGATTCTAGGTATGTTGTAGGTTTGTTTTGTATTATGTGGATTGTAAGATTACAATTAGATGTTTGACATAGAAAATATAAATTTTACATAATTAAAATGTGTTTAGTTTTGTGAAATTTTTATAGGTCATAAAGGATTGGCTTTCAAATTTGTATGTATGATGTACATTCACTGTGAAGTGAAATAAGCTAGTATTTTGATCTCAAAATTTTAGTTTTTTATTTTAGTATTTAAGCATTAATTTATTTTTGTTTTGGCATATACAAATTCTTTAAAACATTTTAAGCATTTTATGGTACAACTTTAAGATGACAAAAGGAAGATCACAGAGCTTGACTTAAACTCAAGAAAATATAGTAGATCGAAGAACTAGGATTTGAATACGTGTCTTCTGATAAGGTCCTCTGGCCTTTTAGGGAAGTTTGTTTTCATTAAATTGCTATTTCACTTATTATTCAGTGATTCAGACTTTGAAGTTTACCTTTGCCTAGTCTACCTGGAATATCCCTCCCCCCCACACCCCCCCCGCTTCCCCGTCACATTATCTCTACTTTGAAAAAAAGAGATGCTGCTTATGCCTAAAGAAATGGCCCACATGTCACTTCCTTGTGAAGTTTTTCAGGTTCTCACAGGTATTTATCTCTTTCTCGCTATTCCCTTAACACTTGGTTGACTTAATTATTTACATTGTTCTGTAGTTATCTGTTTATATACTTTTTTTTCTTGCTTTAGTTGATGAACTACTTCATTTTTTGTGTACCTAGTATCTAGCATATAATAAATAGATCTTATAAATACTTCTTAGAGGAATAAATACATGCTTGATAAGTGTTCTCTTCATTCTAGAAACAAAAAGCTGATTAAGAACTACAGTGTTTCTTTATGGTTTATTTGTAAGAAACAGTTTCATTGTAAGTTTTCTTTCGTGCTTCTGCCTTCCCCCTGTTTATTTTTGCTGTTTATAGAAATAAAGTATCTTAATGAAATTATTAGTGTTTTCAGCATAGGTGAAAATGATGATTATATATTGTTTCACTGAAAAATATATCTGAGAATACCTTCGTTATCACTGATTGCTAACCATCAGAAATCTTATACTTTTGTCTTTAGATTAATCCGGAGAAAATGTCTAGCTCTTCATTACAATTTTCCTAATTTCTCCACTGAATAAAAGGAATAATTCCCTTAACTACTTCTTGCTTCTCCGTTTTCTCTGTTCTTGTTCTAAGTCTTGTTACTTCAGTGATTTGGGGCTAGAATTCTAAGTTAGTCTTATTGTCAACAAAGCAGTATTCTTAGAAGTAGGATTTTAGTTTAGACCTGTTTTAAAATATCTTTTAAAAGTTCATGTATTAACAGTTTTTTTCCAGCTGAAAATTAATGTAGATCACTATCTTATTTTTAAAAATTAAATTAATGTAGATTACTATATTATTTTAAAAAATCAAATTTATTTATTTATTTATTTATGATTTTAATTTATTTATTCATGAGAGACACAGAGAAAGAGAGAGGCAGAGAGAGAGGCAGAGACGCAGGCAGAGGGAGAATCAGGCCCCATGCAGGGAGCCTGATGTAGGACTCCATCCCAGGCCTCCAGGATCAGGCCCTGGGCTGAAGTTTGGCACTAAACCGCTGAGCCACCTGGGCTGCCCTAAAAATCAATTTAAATGATCAAATAAAAAATACAGTCAAATCTAAGGATTCAGATCTGCTGTTTGAAGACTAAAGGAAAAATTAAAAACTTATATGAATTTCACTTGTTAAGGGGTTTCAAAAGAACCAATGAAGTTGTTCTTGTGTTTATTAAAACCTACCTTTAAAAAAAACTGACTTGGGCTAGACATGTGGAAAATAGTTCATAGGCTTGTTGAGTGTTCTTTTACATGTGGGGCTTCCCATTTTTGCCCCATTTGTTTGCAGTATTTTTGTGTTTGTGTTTTTCTGTGTTTGAGTCAGAAAATACATGTATATATGTCGCTTTGACCATAGTCAGTAAAGCCTAGTGCAGCACCAGTTTGTTCTAGCAGGTGAGTACATCATGTAAAAATCTGCGAAATGCTAAAGCAGACCTACGAACACACTAATTCTTTATTGTTTTAATGGAGAATTACAGTAAGTAAATATTTTTTATTAACAAAATATAGTGTCCTTTGATCTTGTGGCCTAATTTGACTTTCAACACAACGTACTTGTAATATGCTTTTAAATTATGTTAATAAAGAACATATAGAAAAAGTTGATGTAAGTCTTATTCTCAGGTTGTTTGTAACCTTAAGAGATGGGGACATAGTAAATAATTGTGGAATAACATAGGAGAATAAGCTTTGTTTCTGCACCTGCTATGTTATTTATATTATTGCGATCAGCATTTGTCTTAGGTGGTAGACTGTGATGGCTCATAGGGCAAGACTGCGTCTTAGCCACTGCTTTTTCCCTGTCCTCCTCCCTTAACCCACCGGAATCTGGCAGATTGGTCTCTGTGAGTGCTTGTTAAATAAATAAAAGAATATCGATAGTGCAGATACGATTTCTGAAGTTCATCTAGTATATAGGAAGACAATACAGGGAAAATTTTCCTCCTCTTCCTTGAAGTGTTTATATTTGTAAAGAGAATGCTTTTATTTATTTATTTTTTTTTTTAAATTTTTCTTTTTTTTTTAAATTTTTTTTATTTATTTATGATAGTCACACAGAGAGAGAGAGAGAGAGAGAGGCAGAGACACAGGCAGAGGGAGAAGCAGGCTCCATGCACCGGGAGCCCGATGTGGGACTCGATCCTGGGACTCCAGGATTGCGCCCTGGGCCAAAGGCAGGCGCTAAACCGCTGCACCACCCAGGGATCCCAAGAGAATGCTTTTAAAAATCCCAGTATACTCTATTATTGTTAAATTTCAGCCCATTCAAAGTCAAAATAAAAATTAAAGTGAAATAGAGGCCCTCGGGTTATCTCCATCTAGGTTCATCAGCTTTGCCTTGAAGAAACCTGCCTTTGGGTTTAGCTATAGTTCTCCCCCCATCTCCACGCCCACCCCAGGTCTTCGCTTACCCTCTTCCTGTGTACTTAAATTTGTCTTAAAGATGCAGCATTTCTCCCACAACTCACAATCTTATATTTTCTGCCCAGTTGTTGGGGGTTAGGAGATAGTGGGACATAGACATGGAAGGAGAGTGGCCAGAAGTTTCTATCTGGGTGTAAGGTAACAACCTGTATTGACTGACGACCTCACATTTTTAAAGCAGAATATTTTTTAGGGGAAACACTGTTCCCATTAAGATCACCAGATTGGATCAAGAGACAACAAGTATTAATGAGTATGTGGAGAAAAAGGAACCCTTGTGCACTGTTGGTGGGAATGCAAACTGCTACAGCTACTGTGGAGAACAGTATGGAGCTTCCTCAAAAAGTTAAAACTAGAACTGACCTATGATCCAGTAATCACACTACTGGGTATTTACCCCCAAAATACAAAACACTAATTCAGAGTAATTCAGAGAGACATTGCTTCCCTGTGTTTATCACAGCATTATTTACAATAGTCAAATTGTGGAAGTAGCCCAAGTGCTCATCAGTAGATGAATGGATAAAGAAGAGGTGATACATACACACACACTCGCGTGTGCGTGCACACACACACACACATATACCCTGGAATATTACTCAGCCATAAAAAAGAATAAAATCGTGCCATTTCCAACAACATGAATGGAACTAGAGGCTATAATGCTAAATGAAATAAATTAGAGAAAGACAAACACCATATGGTTTCACTCATGTGGAATTTAAGAAACAACAGCAAACAAAGGAAAAAAAGAACGAGATAAACCACAAAACAGACTCTGTGGGGAACAAACTGAATGTGGTTACCAGAAGAGAGATGGGTGGGATGATGGGTGAAATAGGAAGGAAAAAAAAGATAGCTAGATTAGAAGCCTCACAAAGGCAGAAGTTTTGGTCTATTTTGTTCACCACTATATTTGTAGCATCTAGAACAGAGTCTTGACATATTGTAGGTGCTCAGTGGATATTTGTTAAATGCATGAGAAGGTGAATAGCATGAACTGAAGTCAGACATGTGCTTAGACTCTCCAAACACCTTGAGCATTCATTTGGCAGATATTTATCATGAACCATCTGTATAGGGTAGGGGAGTTATAGTAGTGACTGTGATCAGGTCCCTGCCCTTACGTGTTTGACTCCCCCAATCCTTGTATCCTTGTGTAAATAAAGTGAGGTAGATATTACTGGTAGGAAGATTAAATAACAGATAGTGAAGTACTTAGCAGAGGGCCTGGCACACACAAATGGTAGCAATTACTTTCTTCCATATATTGTTTTGTAATTTGTTAATCATTTCTTAAGCTCCTTGAGGATAAGTGTCATGGTTTCTTATGTCTTGTTAAAAATATAAGTGGTTGGGGTGCCTGGGTAGCTTGATTGGTTAAGCATCTGCCTTTGACTCAGGTCATGATCCTGGGATCCAGCGTGAGCTCCCTGCTCAGTCGGGGGCTGTAGGGGGTGTCATCTGCTTCTCCCTGTCCCTGTGCCCCTGCCCCCTGTTTGTTTTCTCTCTCTCTCAAATAAGTAGATAAAATCTTTTAAAAAAAATAAAATCAGGGATCCCTGGGTGGCGCAGTGGTTTAGCACCTGCCTTTGGCTCAGGGCGTGATCCTGGAGACCCGGGATTGAGTCCCATGTCGGGCCCGGTGCATGGAGCCTGCTTCTCCCTCTGCCTATGTCTCTGCCTCTCTCTCTCTCTCTCTCTCTCTCTCTCTCTCTCTCTCTGTGTGACTATCGTAAATAAATAAAAAGTTAAAAAAAATAAAAATAAAATCATCAATGGTTGTTATAAATGTTTAAGAATTAAGTAAAGTAGTACGTATGTTAATGGTAAAACACTTTTTAGGTATGACATATTACTAACAAATTATAACATAAATAAACCTTGTTATGCTGTTTTATAATTTCTGGATGTGTCTTTATGCAGAAGTAGATTTAAAAATCTAATAAGTGTATGGGCGCTGGCTGGCTCAGTCAGCAGAGTGTGCAACTTTTAATCTCAGGGCTGTGGGGTTGAGCCCCATGTTGGATGTAGAGATTACTTAAAAATAAAATCTTTTAAAAAATCTAATAAGTGCCTATTACATCTATGAAGGTGACTTTGAATTCTTGAACTTTGCAAGAGTAACACAAAGCCATGAAGTAGAAAATACCTTTATTAAAGAGCCAGGTTTAATACACTGTCACTTAGTCAACTCCGTGTTTTCACAGGAGCACCTATCTTTTGGATATCTCTGGAAGAAATTCCAGATTCCTTGGATGTTGGTGATAGCAGTCTCTATTAAGTGACTAAGAAATGTGCATTTGTCATGAGTATCCTGTCTTTATTCATTGAGTAACGAAATCAGCATCATCTGTTTAAAATCTTATTCAATAGTAATAACTAAATGACAAGATACAATCATCTGTAGACTCAACTAGTTCACATATTTCAAAGTTTCACTTGTATTCAGATGGATGTAGGGCAGTTTTGATGTTCGGTTGAATAACTTGTAAGAAAGGTTATGTGGTAGTGTCAGTATCCTTTTGAAAATCTTTTTTTCCTATTTCCTCCCTCTTCCAATCCTTAGACGAAGAATAAAAACTTGAAGTAAATTAGTTAAGTGAATTTTGTTTTAAGCAATTTTGCAGCACTGTAGGCAGTTTAAAAACCATTGTCAAGAATCTCTATTATAAGTAATTAATGAAGAATTTAAGGAGGGCAGTTTACACACTGGTGCCTGGAAGTTGTCTGTGTAGCAGTCGAACAATGGAATGTTTGTTTAAGCTGTTCTCATCATTTTTTGATGGTAGTTACCAGATCCCACGTATGTTACTTACATTGGGCTTTATAATCATAGGGACCATACTCTGTTGTTGCAACTTGATTTGAAAACCTCCGGGAACTTTCTACCTCTTCCCAAATCAAGGGTAAATACTACTCTCTGACTTTCGAGACTCCATAATTTGGTTAAGCAAAACCATTACTTTGCTTATTTAAATACATTTTCTACCATTTCCCATTGACACCTCTTAGCTCCTGTCAAGCTGTTAATTGTCTTCAAATTTACTTTGGTCAGTTTTGATTCTCTGCATTCTTCTGTGTCTCGGCATTCAGACAAGTGCACATACACTTGCTCACGCATGCTAGACTCTACTTTTTCCTTTTCCTTAGTGTTTTCACATCCTACTACCTCCCTTTAAGATTGACTTTAGGTCCTTCATTGTCTATGAATGTTTATCCATCACCTCTTCTGAAATGGCTGTAGTACTAACCAGCTTTAAGAGCATTTAATTGCATACTAGCTTTTCAAGTTCAGTTACTGTCTCTTTTGGTCTTGTTTCCTGAACTAGATTATATAATTCATGGGAACAAGGCCCTGTGTTATCTTTTTGTATTTACCAAGGGTACTGAGTTTAGGGAATTCAGTAAATATTCATCAACTTTTTACCAGTAAGTCAATCAGTAGAAGTATAGTTTCTTTAGAAAATGGATGTTGAAGGATCTTCTGATTAGGTCTGGTTATATATCAGGTAAGCATAACGAAACTGTTTCCTCTCACCTAATGCAAGATGTTGATGCATTTCAATTAACAGTAACTGAAATGGATTCATATGACTTTAAAAATTGAGTGAGCAATTATATAATGAAATATAGAAGGGCCTAAAATTTTAATTTTTCTGTATTATAAATCTTCACATTTCTTAGGAATATTTAAAGTTTGCTTCTAAGATATGTACAGTAGGAAGATAAAAGGCTACATGTGGAATTTATAAATATTGCATATCTATATTTAAGTGTGTATGTTACAGTACTAAGCTCCTGTCCTTCTACTTTCTTATCTCTCATCTTGTGATTTTGTTGTGTGTAGTTTTTTGGTGCTATTGAATTTAGAATCTTAGGTGATTGCCAGATAGCTGAGAGGATGATCATAGAAAGAATCCCATTTTAAGGATCTTGATATAGAACACTGGAATTATTTGATTAAATTCAGACTTATTTAAGATAATTTTCTATTTTTTAAAGAAGAAAAGAGATAATGCTATGAAAAACAGTAGATCATTAGGTTATTAGAGGTCTTGTCACATGTGGGGAGCAGGAAGTTTTGTGCACAAGGAATCTTAAAATCCATCAAATTAGTAACTTGGGAAAGGTGAAAATGTTTTGCTTCTCTGGAGTTTATACTCTTTTAATTTTTCTGTAAAGATTTTATTTATTTGACACAGAGAGAATGAGAGCGTGCACACAAGCAGGGGGAGCAGCAGGCAAGGGGAGAGGGAAAAGCAGGTTTCCCTCTGAGCAAGAAGCCCAGTATGGGGCTGGATCCCAGAATCCTGGGATCATGACCTAATCTAGATGCTTAACTGACTGAGCCACTCAGACACCTCTGGAGTCTATATTCTTTTAAGTCTATTCCCACTGTGATTTTGAAGAGGACCCTAAAATGCCACAGCTATAAAAGATTGTGATCATGTAAGAAAGATCAGGATTGATCATGTCAGTGAGCACAGAGAGAAGACTGGAAAAGGGTGGCGTATAAAGGATTAGGGTGAGGGAGGATGGGAGCAGGGATAATTTTGGCTTCTTTAATACTGGGATATGGTTGGGGAGACCATGAAGACTATAAAACGCAGAAATGCTGGAATACCTTTCTCTGAGATGAGAGTAAAGAGTAGTAAAATTGTGGCAGAGGTACTCTTAAATTTGATCCGTGGAATATTCCCATTCACTCTTTCAGTCCTTACTCTGTTCAGATAATTCTGTTTTACAAATCTGACCGCTCTGATTTTTCTCATTCCTTTTGCAACAAAGGAAGATCCCCACTAATGGATTTGACGTTTTTCCTATAGATAGTGGAGGCCTCTGATTAGTTTTGAGTAAAGAAGTAGGTTGCTGATATTTTTGCTTAAGTGCTCCTGTTTGCTGGATGAAGAACCCCTGGGGGAAGTTAGGATAAAAGTGGGTAAGCTTGGAGGGACAGTGTGTCTATCCTTAAGAGTGAAACTTCTTATGATGATACAGTTTCTTCTAGAAGAGTGTTTTGTGAGAGTTGGAGGGTAGGTTTGTCATGGAGCAGAATCTCCTGGGGGACCTTTATCTATTCCTGGCTTTTCTCCTACAGTCTGGGCTAGATTGAAACACTTCCCGATGGAAAACCTGTTGTGTGCTCAGATGGGAGAACCACTGCTCTAGAGTGCATCTTCTAAGAGGATGAATATATTAACTAGGGGAATAAACAACTACAGAAATGAAACAGAATTTCCCTGCAAGTAGATTCTTGTTTGTTATAAAGAGAACATTTTCAAACTGCCAACTGGTTTTGCTGATAAGCACATTTACACGTTTGTGTTCCCTGGATAGGTATGTTTTTGTTTCAGGTTTTGGGTGCTGGAAGGAAGAAAGTTCCTTTAGTTTATCTGTATAATAAAAAGCACCAATTAATGACATTTTGATAGTTATCACTTTTAACCATTTTGAAAAGGGAAAGGAATTAAATTTTTTTAGGGCCAAAGTTAAAACAATATCTAATTACTGTTGGATATTTCTCTTTGGTTTTACATTCTCTCGTTTTCAGAATACACTCAACAAAAGGGTTAATCTTAAAGCCACAGGTATTGACAGGTCTAGGTACGCTGTTTTGCAAGGTGCTATAAATGCTGCCTGAATGTAACCTGACACCAGGTAGGCCCAAGTGGCCAAGGATGGAAAGTGGAGAACAATGTGAAAGAACCGGAATTTCAGGTCCAGGCAGTGAGTAATTGCAGCCTGCCCTCTGAGTCCTGGAACTGAACATCTGGGAGTCAGCAAAAAGACGAAAGCTTAGAGAAGTCAGCTTGCTTGGCTTGATCATACTGACTGTGTGTGTGTTTTTACCCTAACATAGTTGAGGTAAGGTGAACTTATTCAGGTCTCCAAGGCCTGCTTTGCATATATCACTAGAAGCCTGACTGAAGTTTTCTATACAAAAAACATCAATTTGGGCATGATTCACACAAAAATAAAATTGTACTTTTGAAAAAAGTTCTGGGTACTTCAGTTCCCCTGTCTTCCCTGGACCCCCTCAAATTGCAATGAAAGATGCTTAGGGCAGGATAGCTATTTAGAAGATACTGGTGGTAATATACATGTGGTACTTGTCGGATTTCAAGGACATATTTTAAAATTTCTCCTAAATTTTCTTAAATTCCTTGAATATTTGAAATAAATGGTAGGGAAATGGAAACTTTTTTTTCTTTCTTTTACTTTTCTTTTTTAAAACATCTTCTTTTTGAATTAAATTGTGGGAACCCTGAATGCAGTGGGAATGATTTATTCCTCTTGTGACATTAACTTGTGTTTTTTTAACTTCTGTGTTGTATACAAAGTACATGAATTAGGGCTATAGGGTGAGATTTATTTTACAATTGGTACCTGACTCCTGCTTTTTTTCCCTCCCCTCCTCTCCCCTCCCCCTTCCCCTCCATCCATCTCTTTTTCTTTTTCTTTTTCTTTTTTTTTCTTTTTCTTTTTTCTTTTTTCTTTTTTCTTTTTTCTTTTTCTTTTTCTTTTTCTTCTCTTCTTTCTTTCTTTCTTTCTTTCTTTCTTTCTTTCTTTCTTTCTTTCTTTCTTTCATCTATCTATCTATCTATCTATCTATCTATCTATCTATCTATCTCAGTAGGAACTGAGAAACTACCCTTGTCTGAGGAAGTTCAAATCTGGTTACTTAACTGTAACTACATTTTGGTGTGTCTTTTAAATCATTTTTCCCATATTCACATTTTTTAAAATGTAAGTGATAAAAATACTATATTCAAAGAAGTAGCAAGAATAGTATTAGTTAAAATTTATTTTAACGTATTTTCATGGGCAGCCTGGGTGGCTCAGCGGTTTAGTGCCGCCTTGGGCCCTGGGCATGATCCTGGAGTCCCATGTCAGGCTCCCTGCATGGAGCCTGCTTCTCCCTCTGCCTGTGTCTCTACACATACACCCCCCCCCCCCTCCCCCGCACTCTCTCTCTCTCTCTCTGTGTCTCTCATGAATAAATAAATAAAATCTTTTTAAAAAAAGTATTTTCATGAATTATTAGGTTGTGGGAGCTTTTTATAAAAAGGCTTATTAATGTTTTCAGTTTCTAGGCTGAGTGAAGGTAAAGCAAATGGTATGATATGATAGAGTTTGGAAAAGAACAATAATAGTAAAACTTTAAGATTTAGAACAATTATAGAAAAACCTATAAACCCCTCTACTTAAAGTTGTTCCGGGTAAAAATATGATTGAAAATGACTTAGCATGTATCAAAGGATACATGGAACAGTGTAGAGACCTTTGCTGCAGATCCTTCTACAAGAGATTTCTTCTTTTCCAGATACCCTGCTAAAGAACAATACTGATGACATTCTATTAATGTAGATATAGGGACATGAGTAGAAAACAGAGCTGGGAATTTGGCCTCTTTTGCTTTCTTTGCTATGGTCGTTGTGACTTTGGATAAGTCAGATTATGCTCGGCCCAGATTCTGTAGCTGGTTAATGAATGTGTTGTTTTAGGTAATCCTTAGATTTTTTCAGTTCTAAATTGTGTGACTCCACGCTTTTTAGATTGAGAACCAGCTGGCCCTGGGATAATTGTACAGAATTTATCTTGGTACTGCTGATTTATTATTTTCATTTCTTCTGGAAGTTCACGTGTAAAGCGTTCTACTATATTAGAAAACAAATGACGAGGCCTGACTATAGTATATTGCACAAGAATCCCAGTCATTACAGTTTATGGGTTTATTGCTTGCTTCTCATCATATTTGCATAGCTTCTGTTATTTACGGTTTCTTTTCTTACTCGGTTTCCTTTAATTTGTATTGTATTCGTCTAAGGTAATGTTTTTTCTAAATATGCTTGCTTTTCCTATGATTAGTATGTCTATATGTTGAAAAGGACCTTTTTATTAGGTTCCCACTTCATATAATAATACTTACCGTTCAGATACTTGGCATCTGGGGTTACTACAGGGTTCCCATCTTTAGATACTTTCAGCTTTATAAACATGTATATATACATAAACATAAGCACTGTCTGAATACTTTATTAAAGGTAATCTTTCAAGCACCACGTTGCTCTAAGCTGGTGTATTTTACCTCTTTTGGGCTAGAATTGTTTAATCTAAAACATTTTTGTCATATCTTTTATTTACTAATTTTCATTTTAAGTATAGTAAATGGTAGCCTGGTAACATCCAAAGGGTAGTGGGGATTTGTTTTTAAATATCATTATGAATTAATAGATTTTTAGGCCCCTGTGTTTAAAGCCCTCTTGAAGAAAACTTAAATTTGTGTTCAATCAGGGATCAGGAAAGCAGATAGGAGAAGTACTAAAAACTGATTTTAATTGTCATGTTTTTATGATACTCGTAATATTTTATAATAAATTAAACAAAAATGAACTGAGTTGGTTGTAGTAGCCATCAATGTGGCTGAGGGCTTTGTGTTTACAATCAGTAAATTCATTTTGTTTGGAACAGGGGCATAATGGAACTCTGTGTTAAGGGAAGCTTGCCAGACAGTGTGAGATCCTAGCTTAGAAGCAGCTGGATTTATCAAGTAGGTGCCAAATTTTCAGGCCCTGGAATAGAATTATACTTTTGTTGATAATGGGCTATCTAGTATTCTTTGTTGGAGCAAATAACTGTAGTTGAGACTTCCAGAGAGGATGGAAATGACATTTAAGGAGTAATCAGTTATATGGCTCACACCTGTTATGATTCTCTTGCATTGTACTGAGACTATAATGAAGCTAATGTTTATGGAACAAAAGTTATGTGCCAGACATTCTGTACATGGATTTTGCATCCCATCTTCCCAGCATCTATAGATTTTGGTGTTATATATTGTACCTGTTTTAGAGAAAGGAGAGAGCAACACTAAGTAACTTGTCCAAGGTCACAGTGCTGAAGATTCAAACCTAGGTGGTCTGACTCCAGAGCTTGTGTTCTTTTAACTGTTTTTGTTCCTTTATTATTTGACCTTACATCTGCAGCTTATTAGTAATAACAGATTAGCAACCTTATTGTTAAGACCCTCCTGTGGCATGTCTCCTTAAAGAATAAGAATGTGATCCTGACACAGTTAAAAGACATGAGAGCCAGCTTGGGGAGTTTCTACTCTTTGGTGGATGCTCAACTAGATGCATCTCAAAGTGGTGCAAATATGTTAACTGTTTATGTCTATGCTGGATAAACAATTTTCACTTATATTTTTTCTTATTTCATAAAGAGTAAATGATATTTTGAAAATGCAATAGGTTTGAGAATTTCTAATGAAGCAGAGTGTTCCTGAATATAATACATATAGTTAATGGTTATAATACACATAGTTAATGAAGACCTTCTAGTTTGTTTTAGGGTAAAGCAAAAAAAAAAACACAAAAAAAACCCCACCTTTTTTCTTTTCAATCTGAGTACCCTATCTTTTTCATACTAGAGCAACTTTGAGGAATAAAATAAGTTCAGTTTGGGACATGTTTTAGACATAATATAGTGACTTTGAGGGGCACTGGTGTGGACTTATCTAATAGTTCAGTGAATGGATTTGGAAGATCAGGAGCTGAACTCAAGATGGAAATCTATCTATCTATCTATCTATCTATCTATCTATCTATCTAATCTATCTATCTCCATCCCCACCTGGGTGCTGTATAGCATGACCTGAGCAGGTCATGATCCTATGGTTGTGAAATCAGTCCCACATCGGGCTTCCCCCCTCACACACAGGGAAGCCTGCTTTTCCCTCTGCCTATGTCTCTACCTCTCTCTCTGTCTCTCACGAATGAATGAATGAACGAATAAATAAATAAATAAATAAATAAATAAATAAATAAATAAGAAATCTGTTTCAAACTATTAAAGCACAGCAGATTTGGGTAGAGGCAAGGCTGTGTACTGTTGCCCTGGACAGAGTCCTGATTTAGGAGGTGAGGGATCTCGTTGCGGTTGTGTTAAACTTTTAGATTGTGAGACCTTGGGCACAGGGACTCCGTTTACTCATGAAAAACCAAATCATTGATCTATATGTTCAGTCTCCTCTATTACTGAAAAGATTTTCGTGCAATGGGGCTTTGTTATTTAAGTATCCCTAATATGTATGGGTGATACCTTTAGATCCGGAATCAGAAAATTTCTTTCCAAGACCCATCTTGATGCTATAGGCTATGTAACTATGGAGAGAGAGAAGGAATGGGAAAGAGAGAAGACAGAGGATCAGAGGCCTAATTAGGCCAGCAAAATAATTCTGAAGCTTTTCTTTCACATTTTCAGTATATAAACTTCTATATGGAAATGATCATAAGCTACCCACTAGAGTGAAGGTGTCTGTTTCAATCCTAAAAGTGTGGCTTAGTGATCATGGACAGTCATTTCAGTTTTGGTTTATTACTCTTGATTGTTAGTGTGTATTGGAAGGTGTGGGCATGTTGATTGCTTGTACTTTGAGATTTTTGAAAAACATTTAATGTATAAGTGTGGAAACACTAGTAAGAAAAGGTACAGGACTGCAGTGGAAAAGAAAGTGAAACTTAACTTTACATAGACATGTTCACTTTGGTCACTGGTAGACTGTCACTTTGTATTTACAAATAAATGGATTTGAAATAGGCCTTTTGGAATCTAACCTTTACAGAGAAACTTTTGTTACCAGGAAACATCCATTAATTCTGGTTATACTTTCTTACTTGATTTTTCAAGTTTGGGAATAATGGTTTCCTCTTTAATCAAAAGTATTCGAGTTATTCTTGATAAAGTATGTATGTAGAAATAGCTTAACTAATGATAGATTTTTAAGCAATATCTGTCATTAACGTAATCCATTTTATTAAAGATTTTATTTGAGAGAGAGAGAGTGAGACCATACATGAGTGTGGGAGAGGCAGAAGGGGAGAAGCAGACTCCCCAGTGAGCAGGGAGCCAGACACAGGGCTGGATGCTTAACTCTAAGCCCCGCTGGTGCCCCAGTATAATCCTTTTTACTATTGCTTTGAACACACAAGTTTGGTAGGTACAGAAGGAATTTTAGACAATGGTTACTTACCCAGAGAGGTTTTGCTCTATCTATCTTGCTTCCTGGCATATTACTTTCGAAATAACAGGCATTTAACATTTATTCATTTGAATTAGGGGGGCATAATTTTCAAATGTAAGACAATGTACAGTTACTGCTAACTTAGTGGACAGTAAGTGCTGTATTTCTGAAGGGAGTGACCCAGATAGATGGAGGTGTAGGGATATTGGGAAGTTTACAAAAGAAATGGGACTTGAGTATTGACCAAGAAAAATGTGAATGAGTGCTAAGGGGAGAGTTATTCTGAAAATGGAGAATAAGAATTTAAGAAGAGAGTCAAGAATGAATGTAATTTGTATGAAGGAGCATAAGAAGGGGGCACCTGAGTGACTTAGTGTCTGCCTTGTGCTCAGGTCATGATTCCAGGAGGTCATTGCCAGGGTCTTGCCCTCATCCGGCTCTTTGCTCAGTTGGGGGGGTGTCTGCTTCTCTCTCTCTCTCTGTCCTTCCTCCCTGCATGTATTCTCTCTCTTCCTCCAGGTACAGTGCATTGCTCAAAAACTACCTGAATGTGCTAAAAATAAAAATGCTTTTCTAGTGTTGGAGTTGAACTCATTATTGAAAGAGGTGGGGTAGAGTAGGTGTGGGGGACTGCTGGGTTAGAATTCAGTTTAGTCAGTAGAAATACCACACAAATTGAATTCTTAACCCTTATTTTATTTTGATTCCCAGTTAGGAAAATTACAGCTATCCATGATGACCCCTAGAGTTCAGAGTATATAGGGAATCAACTTTACCAAATTTAGGAAATTGAATATTTAATTCCACTGGCACATGCTAGCTTAATTTAAGTTTTCAGGGAAACTAATTGACCAGCTCAGTCAGCTTCATTCCCTAACTTTCTCTTTAAAACTAAAATTGTAAATGCTTTTTCAAAGAACTAGACATTATTTAATGTGGTTATTTTTATAATCCTTGTCTTTTCATACCATATTTATAGCCATAAACATGAGTATGGTTCAGTATGTCATAACATTGTGATAAACTAAAAATTTTTTCCTTCTACTTTTGTTAGTATGGTAATTTTTTTTTTTTAAATAGGCAAACATCTTTGGCAGGCAGTTTTTAAGCATTTCTCCTTCCACTATGAAATTGTTTTCACTCTTAACTTGCGTTTCTGTTTTTCTACTATTGTAAAGTGCAGTTCTTTGCATGTTTTAATTTGCCATGACGTGGTCAAGTACCATTTCCTTCCTGTTGCTTACAAGCCTGTGCTAGAGATAAGGATACATTTCAGTGCATTAAAAAAGAAGCCACTGAAGACAGGCTTAAGCATGGTAAAACATTCTACTTATCAGAAAGCTTTTTAAAGAACAGAAAGAATGGACTTTAATTTCTGCTTATTTTTTAATGCTCTTAAGATAGTACTAAGCTTTAAATGTACTAGACAGATTTAAATTCTTATATATATTAGGCCTAACAAGGATACTGTATGAATGTTTCTCCTAAGGCAAAAATATACAGATGAAATTACTCATGTGGTTTGCTGGATTACTGGCAAGAAGGAAATTGTTTATATGTCCTTTATTGCAATTACAAACCTAGTTATGGCTGTTTTTTTTTTTTAAAGTATTTGGTACTTTAACTGTAGTTTAACTGGGTGGCGGGGAGGAAGGGCAAATGGCTTCAGTTTCAGAAACGAGAAGTGATTTTATCTCAGGAGGAATGATATCTTCAAAGAAAATATATATGTAACTTAAAAAAAACCTGTTTCATCAGTCATGTTGATTTTGTTTAAAAAATTAACAAAAAATGTATTGGAGACCCTGCCCTCGGTATTTATTTTTATATTCTAAATGAGCATGATTGCTTTTTCCTTCCTAACTTAAGCTTCTGTTTTTCAGGCCAAGAAGTTCTAGAGAAGAAAAATTTCAGAAAAATTGCCTATGTTTGAGTAGACTATCAGTGAACCAAGAAAATTTGAAGCATCATCCCTAAAGAAAACCTGGTATACAGTAACTTCACAGACTTAGCTGAGGGGTTTTTTTTACCCAAATTGGTCACTGGATTCTGCTGCCTCATACTTGAATCTGCTTGGAATTTTTCTCATGTGGATCTAAGGGGAATGCTTTATTATGGCTGCTGTTGTCCAACAGAACGACCTAGTATTTGAATTTGCTAGTAACGTCATGGAGGATGAACAACAGGTATGAAACCCAGAGAAAATTGGTTTTTAATACATTTGCTATGATGATTCTTCCATTTGCAACAGAAAATTATTTACTTTAAAATATAGTAGGGGAAACTATTAATGTAAAAATGTAGATATTAAAAATTTGATGGTAATTGTGATCATCTGTTTTAAGTACTCATTAATTTGTTAAGAAAGAATTTAATCCTTAGCTTTGATGTGGAACAAGGAGGTAATAATTTCAAGGTTAAGCTTGTGTTTTTGTAAAATGAGACTCAACACTAAATAAAATACCAGAGTACTTGAGTATTTTGAAAAGATCTAGAGGACATACCAACAAGACATGTAATTTTTTTCTTTCTTTTTTTTTGTAATACAGGACGGGGGTTGTATTAGTTGCTTGCAATTCTACAGTGTAAATGTATGTTGTTATTAGTATTTATAATCCTGGGCTGTTTTTTCAAGTGGATGGAAAGATGTTAGTCCCATAATCATGCATCGCTTCAGTCCTAAGCATGTGATTCTGAGGAAGTCATTTAACTTCTCTAGGTCTAGATTGCATCATCTGTTGAATGGGGACTGAACTGAAGAATTTCTAAATTGGCTTTCACTGAGTTTATGTTCAGTGATGTTCCATTTACTGTTTCTAGAATGGGAAGAAGATCCAGGAGACATTGAAAGAAGGATCTAAGTTAATCCTGGTCTCTTTGCCCCTCTGCTCTGTCTCCACTTCAGGGGAGAGATACAAGGGGTTCTTGGGACTTTATAATTCACTTCATTTTAAACAGGTTATGTGGCAATGTAAGACGTAATATGGGAAAAATGTTCTTAGACACAGTGTCCTGACAAAAATATTTTGAGGACCTGGAGGTTTAAAGTATGCCTAATGAATTGATTTAGATACTGAAATAAGCCTAATTCCAAATATCTAACATTAATAGGCCAATTACAATGTATCAACTTTTATTCTAGAAACATAGTTACAACAGATAATAAAATTGATACTTTTGGCAGGGCATTATAATTTCTTTGCTGTTTGTATTGGTGACAGGGTTAAAAATTTATAAGTAAATCTACAAAAGATGAGCATTTGCATTGAGGTACCTTAAAATCAAGATGAGCTTTAGATGGGAAGGAAAAAAGTTTAAGGGAGAGGGTTGCTTGGTCCAAAATAAAAATATATTAATAGGATTTAACCTAGAAACAACAGAAAAGATATTTTAAGAAAGTATTTTGAATTTGTTTCAAAACAGGATATTTCTCTGTACGTTAAGGTTTGAAAACTGTATTACTGTGCAGCCCTCTTAGATGAAAGATTCCAGGCTTTATGTGGTGAGGTTTGTTCTCTGTGTGGCCACACAAGACAGAGCTCTAAGCCATTCACTGGTGTGCTCTAGTATGGTGGCTTTGGCACTCTTCTGACTGTGAGAAATACATTTTACATTATGGTATAGTATTTGTACATGTGTATATTTAGCCTTAAAAATAGTTTTGCACTTGCCCTTGATAGGTGTGGTGTGCTTAGTTTATCTTGGAGAGGTCATTTGATGCCTTTGAATAGATGATGATCTCTTAGCTTATTATCATAATGCACATACATGTTTTTTCTTATTTTTATTAAAATGGGTATATATATATATATACAGGTGTATATATATTAGTTTTGTGCAGGTGTTATTATAAGGACTTTACAAATATTTAACATGTGAGGCAAATACTATTATCCCCATTTTACAATGAGGAAAATGAGACAGAGGTTAAGTGATTTATTTGAAATCCTACAGCTAGTCAATAGTGGAATTGCAGTTTGAATGCAAGCAGTTTGACTGTCACTAATGATGTTGGATACCCTTGCATTGAAGTATGCCAGTATTACTGTATTATAATCAGTGTCAAAAATTGGCAGGCCTAGAGTTTTCCAGTCTATGGCTGTGAGCATAGCAAACTTAACTGACTCAGGGGTAGATCCAGTAGTGTCAGTCTTATTATTAGCATCTTATCTGTGGTTCTACTTCCTTTGTTGTTTGCTTGTTAGATTTGTTTTTGATTTAAAAGTAATAACATCCCAATTATGAAAGAAGGCACCTAACATGAAAATACATAAAAGAGTTCTTTACCCTTTCCACCTAATCCATTTGTCCCCAGAAGACACTATTATTAACTATTTGATGTTAATATTTTAGAGAAAGACCTGAACCAAAGAGCAACATATGTACATATAAACCTACATAGATTGTTTTTAAAATGCAAATAAAAGTATGCTAAACCTTTTCTGTGAATGGTTTTCACTTAATGTATTGTAAATATGTATGTATGTATGCTGGCTCTACATCGTTTATTTTTTTCACATGATGGATGGATCATAATTTATTTTACCAGTATTTGATCATGGACAATTATTACCAGTATTTTGCTGTTATAAACAATATTGCAGTGAACATTTTCATTTGGGAAGCAGTAGACCTATAGTAATTAAGAGCTCAGATATTGGAGTCAGAACACTTGGGTTTGAATCCTCCTCACTCCACTGCTTATTACTTCTGTGACTTTGAATAGACTACTTAGCCATTCTCTGCCTTGGTTTCCTTATCTGCAAATGAGGATGATAGTACTAAACCCTGTATTATAGGGTTGTTGTGAAAGTGAAATGGGTTATTCTATATAAAGCTCTTAGAACCATGCCCGGTTCTTCTTAGAACCATAATCGTGCATGCTCATGTGTGTATGTTTGTATATGCATAATGATTATTTCTGTAATATTTCTAAAAGTAGGGGCACCTGGATGGTTCAGTTGGTTAAGCTTCTGCCTTCAGCTCTAGTATACAATTTTGAATGAATTTTAGAGTTAGCTTCTTAAGTTACATAAAACTCTGTTGGGATTTTAAATTTTCAAATTTAAAAAGTATTTGTGTCTTTTAAAATACTTATTTTGGAGGCATCTGGGTGGCTCAGTCAGTTGAGCAAGCGACTCTTTTTTTTTTTTTTTTAAGATTTTATTTTTTTGTGTGAGAGACACAGAGAGAAAGAGAGAGAGAGGCAGAGACACAGGCAGAGGGAGAAGCAGGCTCAATACAGGGAGCCCAACATGGGACTCGATCCCGGGTCTCCAGGATCATGCCCTGGGCCAAAGGCGACGCTAAACCGCTAAGCTACCCGGGCTGCCCAAGAGAAGCAACTCTTAATTTTGACTTAAGTCATGATCACAGTCTTGGGATCTGCCCCCACATCAGCCTCTACACTTAATGGGGAGTCTGCTTGAGGATTTTCTCTCTCCCTGTCCCTCTGTCACTCCCATCACTTAGGCATGTACTCTTTCTCCCTCTCTCTCAATAAATAAATAAATCTTGTAAAAAATAATTCTGTTTTATGATCCTGTATTGGTCTGGTTGGTTCTTTACAAAATCACTGTTGAAGGCACCAGATTAGAATATATTTCCTGTTTTGAGTTATGATCTGTGGTTATAAATGTCATCTAAAGAAGCTGACACCATTAATGTCTAGTTGCCACCACTCTGATCATTTTCCTTGTATCAATCTGTACTCTTTTTAAAAATGATTTTTATTTATTAGAGAAAAAGAGAGTAGGGGGAGAGGAAGAAGCAGACTCTCTACTGAGCAGAGAGCCTGATGTGGGCCTCAGTCTTGGGACCCTGGGATCATGACCTGAGCTGAAGGCAGATATTTAACCAACTGAGCCACCCAGGCTCCTAATTTGTGCTCTTCAAAATTGCGTGAAAGAAGTCCTTTGGCCAGGGATGGGTGTGGAGGGATGGTAGTGTTGGAAAGGAAATACCAACATTATTGGTGCTGACAAGCCCCTTTTAAGTCTCCTCTTGATGTCTGTTCAAAACTGGGAATATTTGTTGCTGAGAATGAAGCACTTCTGTGCTGGACGGCACCACCATCAGTATTGGATTGCAGTATGTACTTTTATTTGAAGGTGCCTTGGTTTGACCTTCTTAAGCAGGTGTGTTTGCCTGGGGGAATGAATGAGAATAAGAAGAAGTCTGAAGGCTGTGGATACAAGTTTTTAAAGAGAAGGAAACTTGATTGTATGCTCATATAGTCTAGAAGTTAATGAAAAACAGCTGGTAGTTTAATGCATTTTGTAATTTTCACATATCATTACAATATATGTCTTTTCAGTTGTTGGTCCTAAAAGTAGAACCCAGCAAATCATAGTTATTTATGCTTAACACACTTGGTTCACTAGGGAGTAGTAGCTTGATGACAAGCATGGGAAAGTGAAACAAATACTTTTCTAGAATCCTATCACAATATAAGAAGGTGGGAATGTCTGGGCGGCTCAGTGGTTGAATCTGCCTTTGGCTCATGTCATGATCCAGGGTCTGGGGATTGATTCCCGCATTAGGCTCCCTGAGAAGAGCCTGTTTCTCCCTCTGCCTATGTCTCTGCCTCTCTCTTGGTGTGTCTCATAAATAAATGTAATCTTTAAAAAAAACAAACCAATATAAGAAGGTGGTCTTATGACATTCCTTCTTAGGATAAAACTGGTTTGCTCTGTTGATCCTTAGACTAAAGAGGAAAACAGTGCCTTGTTGTCTAATGAGAGACCTGATAACTCACGCAGTGATTGAGAATCACTGCATTGCAACTTTGGGAAAGTTTCACTCTAGTAGAAGTTACATTAGAACTGCATTTTGCAGGAAGGCCCAGTTTATCCAACAGATTGAAGGAGCAGAAGTGTTCTGGAACAGTAGAATGTACCAAAACTTTTGATGGATTTTTGACTATATAGTCAATCTAACCACCTTAACTTAAGGTTAGAGGTTTTCATAGTGTTTTTCATGCTCTTTCCTTTCTTGTACTACATTGATTTTGCCAGCCTACTGTGTAATTTCCCCAAGTCCCTTCTTGCTTGATCTCCCATATTCATACCTGTTGACTATTTAAGTTCTAATCTCTTTTAAGATTTTAGACAAAACCTACTTGTTCCGGGAATTTATCCTAAAATCAATATTTTCAAGAATTAACAAAGTTTATCCTGTTATTTCTATATCACTTATTGTCACACATTTGCCATGTTAAATTTTCATATATACATTACGATTTTCTCAGATAAGTGCTAATCACTTAAAGAAAGGGATTACTTCCCCCTCCCCCTTAGTATCTTCCAAAGTGTTTAACATCGTTCAAAATACCTTTATCTGTTGAGTCCTTAAAGATTTTTTTCCTCTTCTTAATCCTGTTGGTAAAATGATGTGGGATAAGTATATGCTTAGTTATAGCCGTTATCACATCAGAGGACTTTTAGAATGAGAGGTAATGTTCTCCCCCAAACTTTCTCAACTACAGTATATATTTTTCTGGAACCTATTTGTCCACATTCTCATTTAGTGCATTGGCAGTGTGGCCATATCACCACAATTCCAAGACCAGAAAGAAATTTTCATGGAGTGTTTTTTCTGTTATGTACGTAGAACTGTTCTATTGTACCACCTCAGATAACTTTCAAAAATTATCATTGAAATTATAAGTAAGTAAATACCCATATAGAGTTTTTCTGTTTCTTGGGAGACTCCTTCAAGCTGCAGAGGGAGTTTTTGACATGGTTATATCTTGAGAATGGGGTTAAATTTTGTAGATTGGGAAAATACTCGTAAGAATATAGATCATGGCAACTGGCCTTTTTTTTTTTTTTTTTTTTTTTTTTAGCAATTCTGTTAGGTCAGGGATTAATTGTACCTTAAAAATAGAATAGAAGGAATGAATTGAAATGTTTTGTGTGTAACTTATTCAGTACTAGTATTGTGGAGGGCAGGAAGTTGGAATAGTGATACTAACCTGTACATGGACACAGAGAATTCTGTTACGTACACACAATTCCAGCTTACATGGACCAATCTACCTGTTCCTGTTGCCTTCTTTTTTAGTCTTGACAGATTAGATTTATCAGATCCATTAAAAGTTTGGCCTCCTGGAAAATTAACATACAGAGGTTGCTTGTTTCTTTTGTTCACATTTGGAACCTTCATCAAAGGGGTTATGCCATAGAGCCCATAGTATAAGCCTGCTTATATTTGGGAAAAGTCAGACTCTGGTTATTTTGGATGTTTGTTTTGTTTTGTTTTGTTGAAAGACCTGGTGAGTGGGTCAGGGGCAGAGGATGAAAGGGAGAGAGAAAGAATCTTAAGCAGGCTGCATGCCTAGCATGGAGCCTGATGTGGGGCTCGATCTCAAAACCCCAAGGTCTTGATCTGAGCTGAAATCAAGAGTTGGATGCTTAATTGAGCCATGCAGGTGCCCTGGAAAAAGTCTGACTTTGAATAGGCCTGAGCCCTCTTCAGGTTATGTGAAGAGACAACCCTGCCTATGACCTAGTGTTTGGCATGGCTTATCTCCCTGCCCACTATTTGTGGTGAGGAAGCTAATGGTTATTATGAAGGAGGAGGAAGAACTTACTGTTGTCTTCTTTACAGTCTAAGTGTCCCGCACCAGGCCCTGTGACAATGTGTTTAAAATGAATATAGATGAGTGGCCCAATCTGAGTCCTGGCCCCTGGTCTTCCTCCCCAAACAGCATGAACTTTACCACCCACTCCATCTTCTCCACCTATTAGTCTCTGAGCTCTGTGTAATCGCCCAACCACCGCATCCCTCTGGTCAACAGTGTAGCCACCAGCATCTGTGCAGGTGCCTGGGGGCTCAGGCTCCTGGGTCTCTCCACCAGCTAATGGGATAAATAGGGTTCCAGAAGCCAGGTCACCAGGATGGCTAGGGTCCTGACAGACAGAGGGGGCATACAGGATGGAGCAGGAGACCATGCAAGACCTGAATTAACACCTGGCCTCCTACATGGAGAGAGTAAGGAGCCTGCAGGCTGATAATCAGAGACTGGAGATAAAAAGCTGGGAATACCTGGAGAGGAAGGGACCCTAGATCAGAGACTGGGGCATTACTTCAAGACCCATCAAGAAGCTGAGGGCTCAGATCTTTGCAAAATCTGTGGACAATGCCTACATCGTTCTGCAGATTGACAATGCCCATCTTGCTTCTGATAACTTTAGAATCGAGAATGAGATGGAGCTGGCCCTGTGCCACTCTGTGGAGAGTGCTATCCACAGGCTCCAAAAGGTCATTAATGACACCATTGTCATTCGGCTGCAGCTCGAGACAGAGATCTAGGTTCTCGGAGAGCTGCTCTTCATGAAGAACCATGAGGAGGGAGTAAAGGTCTATAAAACCAAATTGCCAACTCTGTGTTGACCATGAAGTTGGATGCCTCTAAATCTCAGGACCTCAGCAAGATCATGGCAGACATCTGGGCCCAGTATGATAAGCTGGCTCAGAACTGAGGGGAGCTGAACAAGTATTGGTCTCAGCAGATTGAGGAAAGCACCACAGTGATTACCTCGCCAACTGCTGAGGTAGGAGTAGCTGAGATGACCCTCACAGAGCTGAGATGTATGGCCCAGTCCTTAGAGATCAGACTGAGGGAGGTGGAGGCCCATAACACAATGCAGATGGAGTAGTTCAATGGGGTCCTGCTGTACCTGGAGCCAGAGCTGTCCCAGACCTGGGCAGAGAGGCAGCTCTAGATGTAGGAATATGAGGCCTTGCTTAATGTCAAGGTTAAGTTGGAGACTGAGCTCTCCACCTGTCACCTGGTGGAAGATAGAGAGGATTTCAGTCTTGGTGATGCCCTGAACAGCAGCAACCCTTTGCAAATTGTCCAAAAGACCACAACCCACTGGATTATGGACAACAAAGTGGTATCTGAGACCAGTGACACCACATTTCTGAGGGATTGAGGCAGGAGAGAAGCAAGGTACCCCTTGAGGAGCAGAAGGCGAATTAAAAGTTGAGAGGTAAAAAATGAAAAAATGACTATGGATGAGATCATTGCATAGGGTAGGAGGACATAGACTTAGAGGAGCTCCAGAAACATTCAGTGGTATATTTTAGTAACTAGAGTTTACTGAGCATCTTATTCTGTGCACTGTGCCATGTGCTTTACGAGGATTACCCTATTTAATTCTTAAAACAATTTTATAAAGTAGGTAGTTTAATTCCTACTTTATGGAAGAGTCAAGTGAGGCTTAGAGAAGGAAGGCAGCTGGCTTGCAAGTGATAAAACTGAACTGTCACCCAGCTTGTGCCTTCAACTGTATTTGAATAATGTCAGTTACCAAGGCTTGCAAGTGGTAAAAGAGTGGTTTTAAATTTGGAAGAATTATTATCCTTGCATATATGATTTTAGCAAAAACAAAATGTTATGCTAGTTAATTTGTTAACATAATTGCAAGTTGACAGTTTTTGTGCCTTAATAACCTGTGTACACTTGAAAAAGAAAACCAGCTTTATTGGGATGGATATATATATATATATATATATATATATACACACCATAAATTCAACTATTTAGACCGCAGTTCAGTGATTTTTAGTATATAAATAGAGTTGTGTATCCATCACCATAATCAATATTGGAACATTTTTGTTACCCCAGAAAGAAACCTGTACCCAATAGCAGTCATGCCCTATTTCTGCCCAATCCCTATACCTTGACAACCACTAGTCTATTATTGTCCCTGTGTATTTACCTATTCTGGAACATTTTGTATACATTGAATCATGCAGTATGTGGCTGACTTCTTTTTTATTTTAGTATAACTGTTTTCAAGGTTCATCCATGTTGTAGCATGTATCAGAACTTTGTTCTTTTTGTTGCTGAATAATATTTCATTGTCTGGGTATACTACATTGTATATATCCATTCTGTGTGTTTTTCAAAAGAATAGTAATTTTTAAAAGATTTTATTTATTTATTTGACAGACTGTGTGAGCACAAGCAGGGGGAGCAGCAGGCAGAGGGAGAGGGAGAAGCAGGTTTCCCACTGAGCAGGGAGCCTGATGCGGGATCCCAGGACCCTGGGATCATGACCTGAGCCAAAGGCAGAGGCACCAGTTAAACAACTGAGCCACCCAGGTGCCCCAAGAATAGCATTTTTTTTTTTAATGAAGTTCCTGTTGGTCAGTTTTGTGTCAGGGATGAAATTGGTGATTTTTGTTCTCCCAGAAGTACTCAGTCACCCAGAGCAGCCTCGCTGGATGAATAAGGAAATAGTACCTCTTTGATGTAGCTCAGTTTAGCTACTGATCTTGAGAATTTTTGCCTCCTTTCTGTTTTACTTAACACATAACACACAAAGGATAATAAGTCATTATATGAACAGATAGTGTTACTGGATTATTGGCCTTTTTTTTCTTTTTTTTTTTTTAAGGATTTATTTATTTATTTATGATAGACACAGAGAGAGAGAGAGAGAGAGGCAGAAACACAGGCAGAGGGAGAAGCAGGCTCCACGCACCGGGAGCCCGACGTGGGATTCGATCCCGGGTCTCCAGGATCAGGCCCTGGGCCAAAGGCAGGCGCCAAACCGCTGAGCCACCCAGGGATCCTTGGCCTTTTTTTTTTCTTAAGCCAGAGTCACCCTCAACCC
Organism: Canis lupus baileyi; assembly: GCF_048164855.1. Taxonomy (NCBI): domain Eukaryota; kingdom Metazoa; phylum Chordata; class Mammalia; order Carnivora; family Canidae; genus Canis; species Canis lupus. The sequence goes on along the minus strand of NC_132854.1, from coordinate 51,819,909 downwards.
TCTTTTGAGAATAATGGTGAAGGTAATATCCTTTGATTTACTAAAGTAGAAAGAAAACTGGTTATTAACTCGTTTGTCAGAGTGTGAATTTAACAAAGTGATGTCCCCAAATAATGTTCATAGATTTGATATGCCTAATATTAAGTAAATTAGAATATAGACAGAGTTTTTCTTTTCTTTTCTTTTCTTTTTTTTCTTTTTTCTTTTCCTTTCTTTCTTTCTTTCTTTCTTTCTTTCTTTCTTTCTTTCTTTCTTTCTTTCTTTCTTTCTTTCTTTCTTTCTTTCTTTCTTTCTTTCTTTCTTTCTTTCTTTCTTTCTTTCTTTCTTTCTTTCTTTCTTTCTTTCTTTCTTTCTTTCTTTCTTTCTTTCTTTCTTTCTTTCTTTCTTTCTTTCTTTCTTTCTTTCTTGACACAGTAACCAAAATTCTAAATATTAGGCAGTTCTCTTTTTTTTTTTTTTTTTTGGAAAGAATTATAATGTAATGATTGGCAATATATCCATGGACTTAGCTGTTTCATCTGTTCCCACCTAATGAGATGTTGAGAGAAAGAGCTCTGAACATGCGAGGTGCTGGATCAGGAAGTCCAGTCACCCTGAATTGTGGGATAGGGCCTGGAGTGAGGGAAGGAGAATTTTTCTCTCCTAAGGTGGAACTTTAGGTAACAATTTAAAGATTTATTATAGTTTGTAGTTTTGTATGACTCTGCACTTCTGTCAATTCCACTTTATTTCCTGGTATGGGAAAAAACAAAATTGAGTATTTAGGAAAACCTTGCATTTACTTTAGGAAAGCAACTAAAGGGAAGCTCAAGTAACTAGTAGCTCCTCCCCGTATTCCCTGCCCTGACATGGAAGCACATTCAGAAATAATTTGGGATTGAAGATTTACCTGGGAAATGATTTTCTAAAAAGTGATTGATTTGTGTGCATTCATATCAACTGCTACAATTTCAGCATAATACTAAATTCTGGAAATTGATGTTTCTTGTCAATTAAAAGTCTGTGACATATGACATTAAAGAATATCAGCCTGGGAACGAGGAGCCACCACTTTCTAAATGTGTGACCTCAGACAAGTTTTTAAATTTCACTGAGCTTTTATTTCCTTCACCAAAAATGAATTAATTTCCAAGGTTATGAGCATTCGGTTATTTGTTGTGTACCACTATGTACTCAGTACTGCTCAGTTGTTTGGTAATGAAGTTAATTTTTATAATTTGAACACCAGTTAGACAAATGTTATTCAGCTTTTTTTTTTTTTTTAATGTTTTCTTATTTTTTCTTTGCTGGCTTGGTTCTAGAATAAGCCAATCAGCTTGTCAATCAGGAGTTTGAAAATCCAGCAGATTAATTCTGTGGGGAAGCATTCTCCTTTAATATTTTAAATGCTAAGTTTGTTCTGACATATTTTGATCTGGAGTTGTTCCGTTTTTTAGAAGGACTCCAATTTCTGTCATTGTCTAGTTGGCTATTACAATTTTAACATTCTGGTAAAGGCTTTGCTGTAGTTAAAATGCCTGTATTCAGCAATGTCTGCCTCATTTTATTCTATGATTCATACATATTTGTATAAGATTCTTGTCAAAGTCCATTATTTAAAAGTAGGAATTGCCTCTTTAGTTATGATTTTGCTTAAATTTTATGAGTTATATAGAATCTGCATGTTTAAAACATCAATCTGATAGTGACTGATGTGATATTATCTAGTTGATTTGTAACTGAACATTTAAACCTAGTTAAGATTTACTATACCTCCCAATAGCTACTTTTTTTTTTTAACCTTATAACTAATTGTGTCAGACTTGGGGGGACACACACACACACATACACACACACCCTTAATTCACCAGTGTATTAAACTTTTTAAATGAGCACTCTAATAAGAAAACCAAGATTGTTTTCAGTGACTGTTCTACTTTTTGAGATGCATGGCCAAGTTGTAATTTATCCTGGCTGAAAAAAGAAAAATCTGGGCAAAGACTAAAGGCGGCCAACAGTCATGAAAGACCTAAACTGGAATTAGATTTAGCCAAATCAATTCCCTAGGAATTTACAGTGGAATTTTAATGATCTGGGAGAATTCTGGAGAAAAGACCATTTTACTTACACCTTTCTATGTTTCATGGTGCTGCTATGCAAGAGAAGCTAGGCTTCCTCTGGAACACTCCTCTCTGTTGTGGTCAACAGAATAAAACAAACTTCTTATATATGTATCTCCAAACTTTATAACTGAGGTAAAATTTTTATTATGACAATAATTTATCTATAGGATCCTGTACTCTTGTTGTCTATCTTAGTGATTGATCTTGTGGACTTGGGGAACCCGATGGCCTGGGTTCATGTTTCACCTCAGCCTCTTCCTAGCTGGTTGACCAGTGTCAATAAAATAGCACAGGGCTGTAGGGATTGACTGGGATAAGCCGTATGAAGTACTTAACATAGTAGCTGCTTCACCATCACCACCACCACATTAAGAATACCACATTATTTTAATTTTATTGATCATTTTATTAAAGACTCAAAGAGACTGGAGGATAACACTTTGTACAGCACCGTGGTGTATTTTAATCCAATTATTTTGCAAGCTATATTAATGTCCAGAACTTTTTTTTTAATTCATGAGAGACACAGACTGAGAGAGAGAGAGAGAGAGGCAGAGACACAGGCAGAGGGAGAAGCAGGCTCCTCGCAGGGAGACCGATGTGGGACTCGATGCTGGATCCCAGGATCACGACCTGAGCTAAGGGCAGGTGCCCAACCACTGAGCCACCCAGGCATCCCAATTTCCAGAAATTTGAATCGTTTTTCTCTTATACAAAGCCCATGGCCATAACGTAATATTTATCTACACCATGATGTTTATAAAAAATACACAATCCATTAAAAACTTATGATATTGGGGGCATTTGGGTAGCTCAGTTGGTTAGGCATCTGCCTTCAGCCAAGGTCATAATCCTGGGATCCTGGGGTAGATCCCCATGTTGTGCTCCCTTGCTCAGCGGGGAGTCTGGTTTTCTCCTCTTCCTCTACCCCTCCCCCTGCTCATGTGTGCTCTCTCTCTCTCAAATAAATAAAATCTTTTTTTAAAAACCTAGGATATTGAAGGAGAGCCATTGGAAAGTGAAGAGGCTGGTCGAAGCATATATTTTAGTTTTGTGTCTAAATGCTGCCTTGTAATACATTGCCTTCTTTAGTCTTGAGTCAAGTGTAAAAATATTTCCTAACATTTCGTAGAACCCTTTATGGTTGATAGTATTTTTTCCACATACACTTTAATTCCTACAAATCATTCTGTTATAGAGATACTATTTCCTTTTCCTATTGAAGAATATTATAACTAGAATAACTATTTTAGAATCTTGTAATAGATTCCTAGGGCAGAGTTGCAAAGGCACCCAGGGTACTGTTCAAAATAACCTATCCTATTTACTAAGGATATTTGGGTCCCAATTCTGATTTAATAACATTGTTTTAGAGTATCAGTGGATAGTTGGTCTTATTAGCTGTTCGTTTCTTTACAAATTATTTTTTTAAATATTTTATTTATTTATTCATGAGAGAGACATAGAAAGAGAGAAGCAAAGGGAGAAGCAGGCTCCATGCAGGGAGCCCGATGTGGGACTTGATCCCAGAACACTGGAATCACACCCTGAGCCGAAGGCAGACGTGCTTAAACCACTGAGCCACCCGGGAGTCCATCTTTACAAATTAATTTTGACAGTACTTTGTTTATATTTCTGTTAAGAGATAATTGCACAAGTCTATGGGGATTTGATATATCACTTGAGGTAGTGCATTGAAGTATTTCAAAGTTTTTAGAATGGCAGTAATGAATATTTGGTGTTTTGTTTAAAATGAAAATGCACTAGTAACAAAAAAAAATCCAAAGAGATTGCCAGGAATAATCCTCACATGCATAAAACTGGTAGGTCCAAAGAGTTTCATGGATGTTATTTTAAACTTTAATGAATAGTTTAAATAGTTTCAGTTCAGAGAGAGAAGTTTCCTAATTCGTTTTTACAAAACCAACATAACACTGATACCAAAACCTGGCAAAGTATGTGTGGACACATGAACGATAGGTTAATCCCCAAATGGGTAGTTTGTTTAAATATAAGAGCGATATTTATTGTCTCTTACCTTTGCCAGGTCCTGTGGGCAATATGCATTTTTTCTTTTTAAAAAATTTTGATTTTATTAAATTATATGATGTTGGTTTTAAAAAAAATAATTCATAGAAGTTTATCCAAAGGCTACTCCTCAAAAGAGGAAAACTATCTCTAGTTGTGAGATTCCTTCTTTTCTCTGACTTGATAATTAACTTTTCTTTACATACTTGGGGGGAGGAGGCAGGCCCCACAATGGTGTCTAGAAAGCCATATGAGATTTTTACAATGAGACTCTGAGCATGAGCTAAAGCATTTTACCTGTAATTTATAGAGGAAGGACAGGTGATTCTACAGACTAGAAAGTCAACCTCAATACCTCTGTTTCTCTAGATTTTCTTTTTAAAGTACACATTTTTGTTCCTTCAACTTTTAAAGAGTCTATTTTAAGTGACCTGGTTTTCAACTGGTTTTGGTTGAGTGTGGCACACCTGGATACAGTTGACTTAAAAATGTTTTACTCCTTCTGTTTCTTTCTGATTATTTTATTTTTAGTTATTCTTACGAGTGCAGAATATTTTCTCTAGAGATGTGTCAACACAAAATGAAACAGACCTTTTAGAATTTCTAGAAGAAAGGAGGAGAGTATTTATTATTCGAGCCCAAGTTAGGACAGCTGCCCGGGATACACAGTCTTCACAAAGAGAGTGCTCTCGCATATTTTCTTTCAATCCTCGCCATAACCCTGTACTGTGTGGCCACTATTGTTATCCTCATCTTATGAATAAGGAGAGCCTTTGTAAGGAGAAATCTCGGGGAGGTTGAATGAGGAGATGAATGTTGCCCAGAAACACTACTGTAGAATGCAACAGCACCTGCACTGGGGTTGAGTTGAGGATTTGAGAAAGCCCAAGCTCTTATCCATTATGCTGGGAAAGACATAAAAGAGGAAAAAGAACCTCGAAGGAAAAAGAGAATCTAGAAGAATATTAAGTAAATCGTCTTTTATAGCAGTTATACATAAGTAGGATTCTCACTTTCTCCCAAATACATTTACATATTAAAATTTTTAAAAACTAGATTCACGTACTACATTTTTAGTCCGGAAAGCTATTTTTCAGAAGTTAGACAAACGTGCTAGGCAGTATGTACTACAGCTCCATAGCCTTTTCTGCTTGTTTGCTGAAGCTCTCTTTCATTTTCTTTTAGACTAAAGATGGATAAGCTCATGTAAAGAGAGCTTGAATTGGTCAACAGAAGTATTCTCATTTGCAGATAATGAAGCTGTTTTAATGACAGGTTTTTTAAAGTATGAGGAGAATTTGGTTGTGAAGAAGCCTTCACAAAAAACTTTGTTCTGAGCCTCAGAGATTTATTGCACAATCCGGCTTATTTTATGTAATACATCAATTCCTGAGATCATTCAAAATGTATTTTGAAAACTGGAAACAGTGGTAGTTATTAGGGAAGGGAACTAAATGGAAAAGGGACAATAATATTTAATACTCTTGGCATACAAATGTATGTGTGTATTAATCTATTCCCCTAAACAGTTTTTCAAAAATGCACCATGGGAGCTTGTTTAAAGGAATATTATTATTTTTTATTTATTTATTTATTTATTTTTTTTTTAGGAATTTTAATTCATTTTGTTCACTCGTCACCTTAAGTTTATGTGTGTAAATCCACCTAGATGTTCCCTTTAATTTTATTATGGCTTATACCGTAATAGTCTCCTTTTTAAGTTCTGTATCTCCCATCAGATTTACCTCTACTTTTAGACTTTTTTATTGAAATATTGCATAAATATAAAATATGCACAAGTCATAAGTGTACAGCTTGATGAATTGTCACAAAATTGATTATGTTTCAGGTTTTGCTTTTTCTGGAAGCTGTTAAACAATTGTTGCTGAGACTAGATGGTTGAGTTGTGTTCACTGCTTTTCTGGAAGGACTATTCTTAATTAAAAACAACAACAACAACAAAAAAAACATGTCTGTCAAATGTAAGATTAGAAGTCCCCCCCCCCCCAGTTTTATTGAGATGTAACTTATATATAACATTATTTAAGTGTACAATGTGATGATCTGGTATATGTATATAAGTAGTAAGCCAAATTTTAAGAGTGTTTATTTCTATCTAAGTCAAATATTGAGGCACTATATCACCAAATTGTTTTATTGAATGGTTACTATATGCCATGCAGAACAGGTGATCTATTTGCATGTCATTGAATTCTTACAACAATTCTGGAAGTTATTCTCATTTTAGGTAGACACAAACATGGAAGCCTAGAGAGGCTGAAAATTTTGTTGGAGTTCAGACACCCAGGGCATGGTGCAGTCTGACCGTAATCAGGGTCATTCTAATTCTAGAGCTCAAGCACTTACTATTACATCCTATTTTCACCAGGGGTATTTTTAGTGCATTTGCTGCATAGGAAATATCTGATCGTGTCCTTGATAGACTGAGGTGTTGTTGGGTTTTTGGTTTTGTGTTTTGTTTTTTTAAGTCAAAGGTGAAAGAAATAGTTTCACAGCAGTGCCTTTGTAGGATGAGGCTTTGGGGGCAGTATTCTGATCAGAAAAAAAAGACATGGGAATTGGTTTCAAAGACTCATTTTCTTAGCAAGTGAACTATGTTTAGCGTGTTAAGTTTCTTGGAGTGGCCTTTGGGTGGGGATGCTACTGAAGATTATGGGAAAAGGGACGCCCCACCCCGCCCACTCTTGGTTTTGCCTTGTCTTGTGACAAAGTGATAGTGTAAATACTTAAAAATGTGCTCATTTTGCATCTATCTTAAAAAATGAATGTCTGCATTGGGAAGTTTTTAAAGACTGTTTTTAACTTGCCTTTCTTTCAGGAAAACATTTGATACATATTTCATTTTCAACTATTTCATAGAGGATCTTGGCAGAATGTTTCACAACCATGTTACTAGATTGAGCTATGCTGTCAGGCAAACTTGGTAAACAAGTTATTTGCAAGTTCTTTTGTTTTTTTTTTTTTTATAACCAAAGACCTGTTGAATAAACTTACCATATAGTTGGAATAATGGTCCATACTTCCTTAAATACCGTCTTAGGACCTTGGGTTTTGGTATACTCATATAGTGAGATTGAGGTATACCCTAGTGAGTGTAGCAACATACATTGCTGTTTACAGATAGGCCACTTTCCTTCTCTTTTTAATTTTATGGTATTGCCACATATGTCACCAACCACAACAAATGGCAACTGTGTAGTAGAAGGTGTTGAAATTTGGGAACTCTCTTTCATGCCAGAATTTGGTTTGATTTTTTTTATATCTGCTAAAAAAAAAAAATTGTTAAGTTTTGCTTTCAATACGTGTGTTAAATTTATCTGAAATTAATAGAAAGGAAAGCTGGTATATATTTTTCTCTCTCGAGTCATTAAGACCCTCAGTAAAGTTATACATCAGTTGAAAGCTAATCACTACTGCTTAATTTGCTTATAAAAAGTGAGGCTTTGAAAACTGATCTTTGACAGATTGTAATCCCAAGAAGTCTTCCATTCTTTTCCTACCCATCATTTTGTGATTTATTTTGGTTCTGTTACAAAAACAAATGGGAAAATAGTCTGCAAGTGCCAAAAGATGTAATAATAAAAGTAATATAGCTTTGGTTTTTTTTGGATTACTAATATTTCAGACATTGATGTGAATCAGGTTAACTCAGTTCAAGGACTGCAGTTTTGAATTTTGTAATTCTTTAGAGTAGTGGTTCTAAACCCTGCATGCGCGTTAGAACCACCCAAGGAACTTTAATAAACATGCCCTGGTCACGTCCCCAGATGTTCTGATCGTTTGCTTCCATGTAGGGTCAAGTATTGATATTTTTAGGTGTTTCCCAGCATAGGATCACTGTTGACAATCATTGGTAAACTGGGATTCTCTGATTCAGCTAAAAGTGAGGAGAAGATGATTATTTAAATAAACAAAGGTTTTAGAGATATTTGGAGGTTTTTTTTTTTTAACATAGCCAACCAAATGAAACAGTATTTTTGTTAGCACATTAACAAAGTGTTGACCCCTTCATTTCTTAAAAGGAGATAACAGCTCTTATTGCTGGCTATGAGGAATATGGCCATTTTGTGAATAGCTGTGATCTTCCTAAAGTTCATCTTTTTTTTTTTTTTTTTTAATTATTTGAGAGACGGTGTGAGCTTGAGCAGGGTGGGGGGAGGGGCAAAGGGAGAGAAAGAAACAGGCTTCCCTGCCAAGTAGGAAACCTGATGTGTGGGGCTCCATCCCAGGACTCTGGGATCATGAACTGAGATGAAGACAGACCCTGAACCTATTGAGCCACCAAGGTGCTCCTGAAGTTCATCTCTTAAATAAAACTTGGGAAAGGTTCTGGGTGAAATGATGTGGGGAAAACAGGTGGAAAAGATTTGGTGGTCTTCAGCAAAGAAACATTTGAAGAATAATGACTAACCCCAATTTAGAAATAAGTAACAAGAATATATCATCTTAATTGCCATTGTTTTGGGTAGATGGAGCCAACCATCAAATGATAGGCTTAAAACTAAATTAAATTGGATCCTATTATGAGTTGAATTACTCCCTCGGGGAGGGATCTGATCTCTGATTCAATATGATCAGTGTCCTTACAAGAAGAGAAAATTTGGACGCAGACACAGGGAAGAATACCATGTGAACATAAAGACAGTTGTCTACAAGCCAAGGAGAGAGTCAGGAACAGATCCCTCCCTGATAGCCCTCAGAAGGAGTGACCTTGCCAACACCTCGATTTCAGATTTCCAGCTTCCAGAATTCTGAGACAACAAATTTCTGTTATTAAAGCTGCGCAGTCTGTGATGCTTTGTTACACCAGCCCTAGCGAACTAATACAAGTCTCAGTATTTTATTCATTTTTAAAATTAAATATAGGAAACATTTAATATTTGAAATTTTGCCATACCTTCATTTAAGAGGTTGGGAACCATTTCTCTATCAGGAATCTTAGAATGTGTGGCTATAAAATTTTTAGGTTCCTGGTAACTCAGACTTGAGCCAGTTAGTTGCTAGTCAATCCGTATAAAAGGCTGGAATTTATCATGAGCCCAGACCAGGAACTAGAGTTTCTGGAGTATATTCCGTCCATTTATGGTAACATAGGGGGAGATTCTTTTCAGTCACCCACGGGGTTTCCTGGATGCATTTTATATATATAGATTCAGGCCTGTTACCTGACATTTAGTGTTGGTCTGTTTGCTGTATATGATTTAGTAGCACCCTAGAGAAATTAGAGAGAAACAACTTTGTATATACATCTGCATTTCATGGGATATTCAGAAAAGAGTGGCCCATGCTTTTCATGAAAGGAGCGAGTACCCTAGAGAAAGACAGTATGGCTAAGTCAGGAGTAATCCTGGGAAGTCCCTGTCTGTGCCCATGATGAAGTTCATAATAGACTCAGATTGGAGAATCCCTGCAAACGATGATATAGAAAGTCATACCTGAAACACAGCACAGCTCCTTACTTTTTCTGGTTTTTGTGTGTTGTGTTGTTTTGGTTTGGTTTGGTTTCGTTTCGCACAGCCAAATAAATATGCCAGTAAAACAAAAGGGCTCCATGTTTAAGGCTATAATAGTGTACGGAGAAAGAGCAGAGACCTTGGAGTCTGTTTCATTTAAGGTCCTACCACCTACTAGCTGAATGCTTTGTGGTAAATTATTTCCCTTCCCCTCGAGCTAGTGTTTTCCCATGTAGAAAACAGATAATCCAATGTATCTCTCTCATAGGCTTTTGAGATGATTAAATAAGGTGGTAATTCATAAAAAGCAGTGAGCAGAGTACCTGGTGCATGTTAAGTGCCAATGAAGGGAGTTAATAGTGCTAGCAGAGGCAACAAGCAGGTGGCTGTTGTGCATGGTAACCACCCCCCACCCCAGCCATTTAGTCCAAATGAATGAATGTCTTCTAGGGGTGCCTGGGTGGCTAAGTGGCTAGGTGTCTACCTTTGGCTCTGGTCATGATCCCAGGGTCCTGAGGTGGAGCCCTACATCAGACTCCCTGCTCCATGGGGAGCCTGCTTCTCCCTCTGCCTCTCTCTCTCTCTCTTAAGAATAAATAAATAAAATCTTTTTTTTTTTAAAGGATGCATCTCTTCTATCGTAACATTATATACTTAGTTTTGGCATCCATGCCTTAATATATGCCTAAAATATCTTAAGAAAACAAAACCTGGAAGTGCCCTTAGGATCAGCTCATGCTCTTCTTTGATTTATTTATTTTGAAAGATTTTATTTTATTATTTATTCATGAGAGAAACAGAGAGAGAGGGAGGCAGAGACACAGGCAGAGGGAGAAGCAGGCTCCACGCAGAGGGAGAAGCAGGCTCCACGCAGGGAGCCTGACGTGGGACTTGATCCCAGAACTCCAGGATCACGCCCTGGGCTCCCTGGGCTGAAGGCAGGCGCCAAACCGCTGAGCCACCCAGGGATCCCCTCTTCTTTGATTTAAAGTGAGGAAAATGACAGTAGGATTGGAGAATGCCCAAGCTGTCATGGTTCACAATCTTTTGAGTTTACGTGTTGCTGCCTTCTAAACCGCAGAACCGTGTGTCCCTTTTCATTCTTTTTGTTTCCCTTTTTTTTCTCCCCCCCCCTTCCTTTTCATTCTTAATTATTAAGCTTTTCGCTTCAAAGGAAACTAATGGTCTTGCTCTACTGTTGTGCCTAACATTTTCCTTAATAAACTGAATAAAAGTTATCAATCTTTGAAGTGAAATTAAAAGTAATTAAAGTAAATTGAAATAGACTTGGTTATACATAGACTGTCTCTGTTATGGAACAAAGAAACTGGTAGCAGGGGATGCCTCTGGGGAGGGACACTGATGTACAAGTAGCATGGATTAGTGTTCTACAAAACCATGTTCTTGAGACCTATACATTCTAGGAAATAGAGTCATCATTTCTCCAATTCACTAACTGGTAAGTAGAATACAACAAGGAAGAAAGTAGTAACAAATATCTGTAGTTATTTGAAACTCGACAACTACGTAGATTTAGATAAAATTTTGGAGATATCCCTTGTAATACTCAAAACCTTAACACTCAGCTACGCCAAATTTCAGGAGCCACATAGATTTGGTTAGGAAGTAAAACTTTGGTTTCATCTGGGTTGAGGACTGCTCCTGGGAATTGCTTTGACATGCCTTTGTCTCTGACTTCGTGGGCGACCTTAGGTAAATTTCTTAATCTGATTCTTCATCTGCCAATGGATGGAGGTGATAAGCCCTGTTCTTACCTGGTACATAGAGTTGTTGCACATAAAATGAAATCACGTAAAAATTAACTCAGTTCTGGGCTCGGCCTCATTAGAAGATTAGGAGCTTAACCTTGAGCTCTTAAGAAAGAAGTGTTTCAACAAGCGCATGTTCCTTCTAGGATGGATTGCATGTGCAGCATTCGCTTCTTAAAAAAGAGAAAAGGAAAGCCAAATGACTATACTTTGCCATTTTATGTACTTTCTCTTGTGTGTGTGTTTTACAGTGCAGTGTGTGAACCTCCTATTTTCTGTTTTAAAACTTAGGATTTGGAGAGACACTTACTTCTAACTTCCTCTTTTCTGAATTAGGAAGAAACATTTTGAAATAAAATGATCAAAATATGTTCTAGGGTTCTCTTTTTTTTTTTAAGATTTTATTTATTTATTCATGAGAGACAGAGAAAGAGGCAGAGACACAGGCTGAGGGAGAAGCAGGCTCCATGCAGGAAGCCTGATGTGGGACTCGAACCCAGGAATCCGGGATCACACCCCCAGCCAAAGGCAGGCACTCAACCACTAAGCCACTTGGGCGTCCCTATTCTAGGGTTCTTAATCATAAATTTCAGAGCATAGGATTCTTGAAAACACAGATAGTATGTTTAGCACCCATATCTTAATGTTTTTTTTATTTTTATTTATTTATGACAGTCACAGAGAGAGAGAGAGAGAGAGAGGCAGAGACACAGGCAGAGGGAGAAGCAGGCTCCATGCACCAGGAGCCCGATGTGGGATTCGATCCCGGGTCTCCAGGATCGCGCCCTGGGCCAAAGGCAGGCGCCAAACCGCTGCGCCACCCAGGGATCCCCATATCTTAACGTTTAATTGAAGTAGTTAAATCCTTATGAAAGAAGTAACATTTAACCTTTTAAAAGGTTTAATGGTTATGTTAACCATTTAACATTGTACAGTGCTACAAACATTGTTAGGAAATATACACTGGATCATTTAGGGTTAAAGGAGGAGTGTCTACCACTGTCAAATCAGAAGAAATAAAAATAATAATATAGAAAGATAGTGATAGATATCAAACATTTCATGATCATATTAAGAGATAGAAAATGAAAGATAATTTTTCCATTTGAGTCAAAAGCTATTGTTGAACCCAGCCTGTGTGCCAGTGACAATGTAACACTTATTAAACTTATGTGGTTCCTGTCAAACTTTCGTTGAGATTTTATTTAATTGTATATTTCATCCGTGTGCCACTTTATATGAATTAGTGATATTAGGGGTTTTTAAAATTTAATGTGGTTTAAAAATATGCTTTTATAGGATTTTCCAGTGGAAATCCTATAGTCAAGACCCAATATTGATAATAAAATTTTATTTTGTCTTAATAGATATGTATTATTTGCAGCTCAGAAAGATTGTCAAGATTTAACTAGCCAATGATATAAAAACTAAACTGATGTCCAGTATAAAATATTTTTTGGTTGTATTTAACAAAAGCAAACATTTTGTTAATCCTTTTTTCCACTCACCTCCCACAGCTTGGTGACCCAGCTATTTTTCCTGCTGTAATTGTGGAACATGTTCCTGGTGCTGACATTCTCAATAGTTACGCAGGTCTAGCCTGTGTGGAAGAGCCCAATGACATGATTACTGAGAGCTCCCTGGATGTCGCTGAAGAAGAGATCATAGATGATGATGACGACGACATCACGCTTACAGGTGTGTGTGCGCCTCCAGCAGCACCTTACCTCAGCACAATTTTGGGCAGTATCCTTGCCCTGTGATTTTGGGGACATAAGAAGTCCCTAACTGGGTTTCAAGTGACTCCATCATCTACAGAGGCTAGAGCCCTTCAGGGAGAAGGAAATTATATTTTCTCTCATCCACCTGTGTTTCATAGTGCTTTCTCACCTCCCTTCCCTCTTTCCTAAATGTACTGAGTTGAATGTGACAAAATAGATATGTAAGAAGAACCAGACCAACTGAATTCGTCAGGTATTCACTGAGCACTTTTTATATGCCACACTCTGTATTCTTGTTAACAATGAAAAGTTGTTTGTAGGGAACAACATAGGAATGTTCTTCTTTACTGCTGTCACAGGAGGCAAAATAGGAGGCCATGACCCAAATGTAGGATAAGGTACTAGGGTTTAAAGAAGATTTCTCTTCTGGTTCAGTCAGAACTAGTAACATATTTGAAACGTGAAGAGTTCACTGTGTAAGTGTGAGATAGTGGTAATGCTTTTTCATCAGTTTTAGGAATTGGTACATGGATTTGAATTTTTTTTAAAGATTTTATTTATTCATGACAGACATAGAGAGAAAGAGAGAGATTGAGAGAGAGAGAGGGGCAGAGACAGACACAGGCAGAGGGAGAAGCAGGCTCCATGCCAGGAGCCCGACATGGGACTTGATCCCGGGACTCCAGGACCAGGTCCTGGGCTAAAGGCAGGCGCTGAACAACTGAGCCACCCGGGGATCCCCTGGATTTGAATTTTTATACATTTACATTCATTTATCTTGGCCAGAGGTGTTGGAGGTATTTGAGAAAATTACTTATTGAGAAGCAAAGGTTATTTGAATATTTATTCTTAAATTTAAAAAGAATAGGAAATTAACATAGCCATAATGTTATTAACTAAATCTACACTTTATTTGTATGCCAACCATTTCAAACTAATGTCCTTTTTCTGTTTCAGTATCCTATCTACCGTCTTACTCTATATTTAGTTATTTCTTCTTAGTCTCTTCCAGTCTATAACAGTTCCTCTGGCTCTCTTTGTCCCTCAGGCACATTGACACTTTCGAGGAGTACATTATATTATGTCCCTTAATTTTATTTGTGTGATATTCACTCATGAGTGGACTGAAATAATGCCTTTTGAGCAAGAATACCACAAAACGGCACTGTCTCCTTCTAAGCGCATCATATTAACATAGTAGATTTCTAAAAGTTCATTATCTCATTTAATTCTCAGAACAGAAAAAGAAGAGAGGTTAAATGAAATGACTTGCGTAAGATCACGTATCATGTGACTGAGTCCCCACTGATAACGTTGACAAACAACACTTAGTTTTTGTATTGTCCTCTGTTTTTTACAAAGCCTGTTCTCCTGTATTCACATTTTTTGTTTAGAGGAACCCAAATGAAAGTATTTTGATAAATCTAGACTTAGCAGATTTTTCCTTATCAATTAGGGAATTAGATTGATCGATGAGACGTTTCCATTCATTACTGGTGGCAGATCGTGTGTTTTGTATAACAGAATGATCATCACTGTGCATATATCCTTTGTGTAGCTAGTAGGTTGTTGTTTTTTTTTAAAGATTTATTTATTTATGATATATATATAGAGAGAGGCAGAGAGACAGAGGAAGGCAGAGGGAGAAGCAGGCTCCATACTGGGAGCCCGACGTGGGACTCGATCCCGGGACTCCAGGATCGCGCCCTGGGCCAAAGGCAGGCGCCAAACCGCTGAGCCACCCAGGGATCCCCGCTAGTGGGTTTTTTGCAGTATATTTTGTCACAACTTCTTGATGCCTTAATGTAAGGCTATGCTGTCTCTGTAGGTTGGGAATGAGAGTCTCCCCTAAAGGCGTGTTTATTCCTGGTTTTAGTCATCAGCGTGGTCCTCAGAGAAGGAATTGAGACTTAGGAAAGCAGATCTTAGATCTTTAGGAGAAAGAATTGCTTCTTTCAGTGTTTCATTCTCTTGGGCTTGGACTTAAAGATAACTGATGGCAAGATACAAACAGGCCCCTTCCTTCCTGGAAAGTAGAACTGGTATTGAACGGGTCTGGACAACAAGCTGTATCTTGAAAACCAGATTTGCTATTTGCATATTCTCCCTCCCCTTTCTTATTTCCCAACCTGAGCCTTTAACTCTTTCATCCTTGTTTGAGCAATGTCATAAGAAAGTGAAGAACCTTGTAGCCCTCCTAAGTTCAGAGTGAGAGAAGGAAGAATGTTGTGTTTCTCAGAAACTACTGGGGAAGAAAGAGATAGGGAAAGAAGAGTTTATAAACTGTACATGTGAGTCCTAGGTTGCACTTCAGATGATATTAAGGAATTTTTTTTTTTATATTAAGGAATTTTTTAAAAAGATTTTATTTATTTATTCCTGAGAGACACAGAGAGAGAGGCAGAGGGAGAAGCAGGCTCCATGCAGGGAGCTGGATGTGGGACTCGATCCCAGGACTCCAGGACCACGCCCTGAGTGAAAGGCAGATGCTCAACCGCTGAGCCACCCAGGCATCCCGATATTAAGGAATTATTATTAGTATTTTTAGGTATGACAATAACATGCCATACATACGCTAAAATATTTAGATAAAATATGATGTCTTAGATTCCTTCAAAATAATCTGGGGAGTGGGTGTGGGGTGTGTGCAAGGGGACCTTGGGGCAGTAACTGGAGTATAAATGAAAGAAGATTAACCATGTGTTGATAATGGTTAATGCTGAGAATGGATGTGTGAGAATTCCTTATACTATGTTCCATAATTTTTATTTTGTTTGAAATCTTCAGTGATAGAAAGATTGAATTATTTTTATGGATTTGAGGCTTCTGTTAGACTGTGTCATCTGTATGCCCTGATTTCAGATTTTCATGTTCATCAAAACACTTTCATTTTTATCATCGGTTGATCTCATATCAAGTTTGATGTATATTTGAACCTGTATAATGGTAAAATACCACTTTTATCTATATGTTGGAGTTCCACATAAGGTTTCATTTTGAAAAAGGTTATGGTGTTAACAATTTTTTAAAATGATTTGACCACGAGTTCTTTGTATGTGGAGATTCTTCTTCCATTGCCAATCTTTGAAGATCTAAAAGTAAAATTAACGGAGGTGGTGCAAATTATATTTTCTCAAATAGAAGGTAACCATAATGACTGTATTCATTAGTAAGTCTTGTTTAATAGTGTTTTTTTTTTAAGATTTTATTTATTTATTCATGATAGACCTAGAGAGAAAGAGAGAGAGAGGCAGAGACACAGGCAGAGGGAGAGAAGCAGGCTCCATGCCAGGAGCCTGATGTGGGACTTGATTCCAGGACTCCAGGATCACACCCTGGGCCAAAGGCAGGCGCTAAACCGCTGAGCCACCCAGGGATCCCTAATAGTGTTTTTTTAAAGATTTTATTTGTTAGAGAGAGCTTGTGTGTTGAGAGAGAGAGGAGGAGCAGAGGCAGGGGCAGAGGAAGAGGGAGAAGTAGACTCCTTGCTGAGCAGAGAGCCTGATGCAGGGGCTCCATCCCAGGACCCTGGGATCATGACCTGAGTTGAAGGCAGACACTTAACCGATTGAACCACCCAGATGCCCCTCATTATTAAATCTTATCTTTTAAATAATACTATTAGGTCTCTTTCATATGTATTCTTGTCTGTTTTTATAAGATCAAATGCAATTTTTAGTAATTTATAATAATATAAAATATATTTAATTAATTATTCCCTAAATTATTATAGTATCTATGCTTTCTGTCCTTGGTGTAAATAGATTTTAACTAGTTGCTAGGTCACAGCTAATGTTTTTTTAATTAAAAAAATTTCTTTAATGTTTTTTTCTTTTTTACAAAGAAGTTTTAAAATGCACATATTAAAAGCTTGTGGGTTTACTATTGCCAAAAGAAATTTTTGGCATCCATTTAATGAAAGGCTAACATTTTCTTTATGTCTTTAAAAGGCAGATGTATTTTTTTGGTTTTCTTTCCTGTTTTATGTAGGACTTACCCATTTATTTTGCTTTTCTCAATTTAAGCAAATGAAGCTGAATGAAATAAAATTTTACAAACTAACAATGATACTAAACATATTTAACTTGCCTCATATTTTTTAAATACAAAAGGTGACATGATTTCTGTATATATGGCTGTGAAATGATTTCTACTGTATAATAAGTTAAAAAAGGCAAAGGTCAGGTAGCATAAATAGTATATTACTTTTATTTAAGATAGAAAAGATATAAATAATGTGTCTTTGCTTATATTTTAAAAATATAAAGATAAATATAAAAGATATATCTCTTTTATAAATATAGAAGATAAATCACAAAACTAATAAAAATGGTTTTTTACAGGGAAAAGGAAGGGACAGGGATGAAAGGTAGATTTTCTAAATACACTTTGTTATGTCATTTTAACTTTGGAACCTAGTAAACATTTAACATAATGATAAAACAACACTAGGTCCAAAAGAGGAAAAATTAGCAATCTCTAAAAATTGAAGCACACTAAAACAAATGAGCCTAATTACATTATTGTAATTGAGGAGTGGCATAACCATAAAAAGAAGAATTACTTAAAGTGATCTTTTAAAAATATTTATTTATTTATTTATTTATTTATTTATTTATTTATTTATTTATTTATTTATTTATTTATAGAAAATGAGCGGGGGAGGGGCAAAAGGAGAGGATTGAGAATCTTAAGCAGGTTTCACACCCAGCATGGATTCTGACTTGGGGCTCAGTCTCACAACCCTGAGATCATGATCTGAGCTGAAATTAAGAGTTGGACACTTAACTGACTGAGCCATCCTGGCGCCTCTAAAGTTATTTTTAAGGCTATGCATTTCCTAACAGGAAATAGCCTAAAAGGCAAAAAATAAAAATAAAGCTGCTAAGAAATCTTAAATTGTTTCCAGTAATTACAACTTGTGTGAGTGTGTACATATGAGAGAGATGTTAGGGTAAAATGAAACAAATAATGATGTTAATGTCCTAAGAAGCCAAGATTTATAGAGTAAAACTAGATATACAAATGTTAAATTACAACGTTAAATAAAAATTCTATAATCCTATAGAGTCTACATAATTACATGGTATAAATATATAATTCTAGAAATAAATTTTATAGTGCTAAATTTGAATTGCAAATATTAGTATGAACTCATGATCTGTTTTCTTTAAAAGGACAAAGACAAAATATTTTTTAGTCAAACATGGGACAACTTAAACATTAATGAGGACAGTAACTAATGGATTAAAGTAGATCTGTTTATTTTTTATTTATAAAATTCATTTATTTTAGAGAGAGAGAGAGAGAGCAGAGAGAGTGATAGAGGGAAAGGGAGAGAGAAACCCAGGCTGACTCTGCGCCAAGCGAGGAGCCTGACTCAGGGTTTGATCCCATGATCCCAAGATCTTGACCTGAGCTGAATCCAAGAGTCAAATGTTGAACTGACTGTACCACCCAGTGATCTCATAATGATATACGCACATAAAAATGGTCACCAATAAATGATGTTAATAACTATTTTTGAAAACTAACAAATATGATTAAGAAGCAAACATTTATTTTCCTTTTCCTATTTGAATTATATCACTGAGTAACTAGATTATTAAATGAGATTATTAAATAACTAGATTATTATTCTCTTTATAATGTTATTCCAGCTAATCATCACATATTAAAAATAGCCTTCCCCCTAAAATTTCAGTGGAATTTGTTTGAGCCTTCAGAACTGACTACCAATTTAAAGAAGATACAGAAAAACATTTAAACTATACAAAGGGAGGAGAATCAGCAAAATCTAGATTGTGGGGAATCTACAAGACAAGCAGCCTAACTTCTTCATTGATTGCAAGGAAAAAAGATGGAGGGGGGACATAGAAATGAAAAGAAACTTAAGAAATGTGTCATTCATTTGCACCTTGTTTGAAACTTGATTCAAACAAAAACTATCAACCCTCCCCCTGCCACCTGCCATTTATATTTCGGACAGTTGGACATTTGTATGCTATTTGATATTAAGGAAATACTGATGTTTTTAAATGCTTGATGGTAGTATTATGTTTATGTTTGTTTCTTTTTTTTTTTAAGATTATTTATTTATTTATTTATTTATTTATTTATTTGAGACATAAAGAAAGGCAGAGACACAGGCAGAGGGAGGAGAAGCAGGCTCCATGCAAGGAGCCTGATGTGGGACTCAATCCTGGGAATTCAGGATCACGCCCTGAGCCAAAGGCAGACCCTCAACCTCTGAGCTACACAGGCATCCCATGTTTATGTTTTCAAAACAGAGCCCTTAGCTTTTAGAGAGACATTGTAAAAGTTTTACTACTTAAATATTAGGATGTTTAGAATTTATAATAAAATATTGAGGAAGAGGTGTGCATATAGATAAAATGGGATAGGCCATGAGTCAATAATTCTTAAAGCTGGGTGATAAATACACTGTAGTTCAGTGTATTATTCTGTTTATGTTTGAAAATGTTTAAAATTCTTCAAAATAATGAGTATATTTAAAACTCCTCAAAGTAGTGTACAGGTCATTGTCTCTAACTGTATTTTCCACTAAGGATCCCAGGGTAGCTAGGAGAAACTATTCGTTTCGTTAAGTTTGGGGCAGGAAATGTACAAGAATAGCCTGCAACATCTTATCATCCCAGGAGGCATGAAGCTATCAAAAATTATTCAAGTCATGTCTAAAAGACCCAGGCCCCAGCTTTAGTTCCCAGTGGCTGTAGATGGGACATTTAGAGGATCATTAAGAATTACAACTGCAAAGGACTGAAGAACATCAATTATGTTAAAACCTATGTATTTAAAATTATACTAAAAAAATAACTGAATGTCACTTATGGAAGATGCCAGAAAAGCCCACTTATTATTCTGAAAATATGTGTATATTTTTAATTTTTTTTATTAGGAAAACCTTGACAGGAATGCCTGGGTGGCTCAGCAGTTGAGCATCTGCCTTTGGCGCAGGGCATGATCCCCACGTCCTGGGATGGAGTCCCACATCGGGCTCCCTACGAGGAGCCTGCTTCTCCCTCTGCCTATGTCTCTGCCTTTCTCTATGTGTCTCTCGTGAATAAATAAATAAAATCTTAAAAAAAAAAAAAAGGAAAAGCTTGACAAATAAGTGGTTTGAAATTCGTTTTTTTTCTTAAGCAGTAGGCAACTAAATTATTATATAAACTAATTTTATCATTTTCGTCTACCCAGCAGACTTTGAAATGTTTTGTAAAACTTGCTTATGTAAATAAATATATAAATATTTAAAAGATGATAATTATTGAGTTATCTATGCCTTATTTGATTTTTTAGAAATTTACTTTTAGTAGTATTCCTCAATTCAGAGAATTTCAAAGCCTTGACATAGGAGGAATATGCTTTTTACTAAGCCTTAAATTAACAAGATTTTAATAACAGGCTTAAGTTTTTATTTTTAAAATTTTTGTAATTTTCATTTTTTTAAGTAAGTTCTACACCCACCATGGGATTTGAACACACAACCCTGAGGTCAAAAGTTAACATGCTATACCAGCCGAGCCAGCCATGCACCCCAGAGGCCTAAGTTTTGTTTTTTGTTTTTTTTTTTAAGATTTATTTATGTGAAAGAGAGTGCATGTGCAAGAGTTGGGAGGGGCAGGGGGAGAAAGAAAAAAGCAGGACATCCCCCCCACCCCCACACTGAGCTCTGAGCCTGATGCAGAGCTCTCGATCTCGAGACTCTGAGATCATGACCTGAGCCAAAACCAAGAGTTGGATGCTTAACCGACTGCCACACAGGTGCCCCCCCCGAGTGGCATATAATTATTATTTATAATAATTTATTTATGCTAGAGAGATCATGAGCAGGGGGGAGGGGTAGAGGGAAAGAAGCCTGGGTAGCTCATTTGGGTAACTGTCCCAGTCTTGATCTCAGGGTTGTGAGTTCAAGTCCCACACTGGACTCTCTGCTGGTGTGGAATCTACCTAAAAAAAAAAAATTAATAGTCATATTCCGTATAGATTTTATCTGTTGATACAAAGTATGTATGTAAACCCAAGTATTAAGTGATGTATCCTAGTTCAAGAGATCAAAATCTGTGTGTTTTTGAGCAACAGAGGTCTTGTAGCTAACTCATGTTTTCTTCATATAGTTGAAGCATCCTGTCCTAATGGGGATGAAACAATTGAAACTATCGAGGCTGCTGAGGCACTCCTCAATATGGATTCTCCTGGCCCTATGCTGGATGAAAAACGAATAAGTGAGTGGTCATGTGCTATGATTGTTTGTATTAATATACTTTGAAAGGTTAGATGGCAAACATCAAGAGACGAAAGATCATGTTTCATATGTTTTGTGTCCCAGACTCATTTTAAAGTACAGTAGTAGTTGAGACAGCTTTGCTAAAGTATTCAGTTAAACAAGACTTTTTCAGTTTTAAAATTGGGGAGTGAGACCTTTAGGAATAAAAAGTAATTTATTTAGTTGTCAAATAGCAGATTAAGAAAAAAAAATAGCAGATTAAGGAGAATTTATTCTGGTAACCTCATTGGTGTACTCAGTAGGGTATTTATGGCCCAAACTATTCTAATTTAATGATTTCTATGGGTATTCATCAGTGAAATAGGCAAAAATTCACTTCGTGGCAGAAAATTCACTGCCACATTATTGATCTGCTTTTAAATCCATGTTCTTCTGTAAGCTTTTCTGACAGAGTGTCAAACTCATAAAATTAACACTAAATGTATTTAAGTTGTTGAATATCTTCTGTATGCATAGCAGTGCATTATGCAGTAATGTGATATACAAATGAACAGATAACTTTTTTTCCTCAAGTTTACAAATTAATTTTGAAGATAGTTGTTTATGTAAATAACTGTAAAAGCCAAAAACAAAGGCCATGGGAGAGATGGCAAAGTGTTCTGGAAGAAAAGAGTTTTCTGGCTAAGATTATCAGAGACCAGCTTTATGGAAGGAATGTTTTAACTTGGGCTATAAAAGACAAATAAGCTTTTAGTGAATAGAGGAGATAGAGGTGGGCATTTAAGAGAGAGAATGGGTTGAGCCAAGGAAACAGACCTGTAAAAAAGTGAAATGTTTGAGATAAAAATGCTTTGGTATAGGTAAAGTATAAGCTTTGTGGTAGGTGGGAGATGCGAGTGGAAAGGTAGCTTTGATCTAGATTGTGCAAAGTTCAGATGTCATGATGTGGAGTTGGGTGGTTATCATTTTTTCCCCCGTAAACTATGCAAAAAGTCTATTTTATTTTTCTAATAATTTTCAGGGTGTAAAGTTTTATAGAGAAGAATTATATGGTCAAATCAGACTTGGGTTTCAGAGAATAACTTTAGCAGCAATGAGAGAAGAATGGAGAAGAAAAACAAGATGGATTGATAATAGGAAGTCAAGTAAGGAGGACATTGAATTAGTCCTGTTGAGCCTCGTCTGACTTAGGGTGCCTGATTTAGGACAGAGGGAATAAAAAGGGACTGGATTTTAAGATTTTTATTTCTACTTTAATCTTTATAGAAACAGGAAATTATCTGATGAAATTATTTTAATTTATAATACAAAGTTGATAATTAGTTGATTTTATTTCCATTAGATAATAATATATTTAGTTCATCTGAAGATGACATTGTTGTTGCCCCAATCACCCATGTATCCGTCACATTAGATGGGATTCCTGAAGTGATGGAGACTCAGCAGGTTCAGGAGACATATGCACACTCACCAGGTGCATCATCACCAGAACAACCTAAGAGAAAGAAAGGTGGGTGGTTAATTTGTTGAGAGCAAATAGTCAAGTTCTGATGTGGAATCTAAATATAATTTTTCTTCAAGGATATTTCTACACCAATTAAAACTTACATAAGAAAAAATGAGGATACAAAGCATACACTAAAAAGTATATGTCTTCATATTAGATTCGTGAAAAAATTAGATTATTTGGTGTGTCTCTCAGAAATGGGGTTTTCCAACTTTTTAAAACTTCAGTCTTTTATCTAAACTCTTTTATTCAAAATCAGAAAGAGCCTGGAGCAAGGGCAGTTAGCTTCTAGCTTCCTTCCACATAGTTTGAAAACCACGGGCATAGATTCCAACATAAGGAACCAGTAGGAAAAATAATGAGTTGTAAATCAGCAGGTAAGTAAATTAGATTTAAATTTCAAAGGAAATTTGTCACTTTTCACACATTAGGACCATATCTGCATACTAAAGTCTGACACTCTTTCCATTTCATTGCCTTTTTTTTTTTTTTAAGATTTTATTTATTTATTCATGATAGTCACACAGAGAGAGAGAGAGAGAGAGAGAGAGAGAGGCAGAGACACAGGCAGAGGGAGAAGCAGGCTCCATGCAGGGAGCCCGATGTGGGATTCGATCCCGGGTCTCCAGGATCACGCCCTGGGCCAAAGGCAGGCGCTAAACCGCTGCACCACCTAGGGATCCCTTCATTGCCTTTTGATTCTCCTCCAGCTTGTGTAATATTTTGAGTTTAATATGTTGATTAATCACTAGCCACCTAGTAACCTGATTTCACATGAAAGTAAGAAAGTCCAGGAGCCAAGAGTGAAGAGGAAAATAAAAACACTAAGGGTTAGCTGAGGCTGCAGCATCTCTGAAGGGCTTAGATGAGTATGTCAGTTTGATTGTCCCTACAGAAGCAGATGCCTACGTTTTGGGCCAGTGCAAGAAGAGGTATTAGAGATCCCAGCATGTCATTGGGATCCTTGAAAGTCTCTCTCCTCCTGGGAAAAATTCTGTACCCATTGGCACAGGATAGGTGTCAAGGAAGTTTGTATTTCTCAGGTGGGGCTCTGAGAGGAGAAATTCTTTCTGTGAGAATTTATACTCATAGGCTTACTTTAACCTAGGTTTATGATTAGATTTTAAACTATCACTGACTTAGAAATTCCCAGCCAAGTAATTAACATAAAAAGTGGCCCAGACTGGCAATAACTCTGGGCTCTTATATAACACTGCTCTGGCAAGTCATACATTTAAACCCAGGCTGCACAGAATTTCCTCAAATAAAGCCCTGTTGAAGGCGAGCTCACATTGCAGTATTACAGAATACATAAGGAAGATAATCCCTGAATGTGAAGCAGAAGACATAGAAGATTCTAGGATTAGTTCTCTAAGAACTTTAGATAATAGAATTAGGAAATAGAAACTTTGAGTGAATAGGACTACAACTAATAAGACAAAAGAATGAAAAACAAGGTCAAAGAATGAGTATTAGGAAATACCAGGTGGAACTTCTCTCCGAGACAAGATGGAATAACAGAACCTGATTTGGCATTGATTATGGGATATGACAACAAAAACAAAAATTAGTAAGTGGGACTACATTAAACTAAAAAGCTTCTGCACAGCAAAAAAAAAAAATATATATATATATAATGAAAAAGCCACCTACAGAATAGGAAAAAATATTTGTAAGCCATATGAAGAATTAATATCCAAAATATATAAGGAACTCATACAACTCAATAGCAAAGAAGACAATCAGATTAAAAAATGGACGGAGAATGTGAATAGACATTTTTCTAAAGACCTACAGATGGCCAATAGGTACATGAAAAGAGCCTCAACATTAATCGTCAGGGAAATGCAAATCAAAACCGCAATATGCTATCACCTCATACCTGTCACAATGGAGATCATCAAAAAAGCAAGCGATAACAAGTGTTGGCAAGGATGTGGAGAAAAAAACCCTTGTGCATTGTTAGTGGGAATGTAAATTGGTACAGTCACTATGGAAAACAGTATGGAGTTTCTTCAGAATGTTAAATCTACAAATACCCTATGGTCTAGCAGTCTTACTTTTGGATATATTTCAAAAAGAAATGAAAATGAGATATCAAAGTGATACCTGGACTCTCATGTTCTTTGCAGGATTGAAAAATATAGGGAGACCTTGAGGGGCATTATGCTAAGTGAAATAAGAGAAAGACAAATATACTGTGTGCTATCACTTTTATGTAGAATCTGAAATAGCCACTTGTAGAGGCAGAGTGAGAAATTGTGGTTGCTGGCTGGTGGAAGAAATGGGGAAATGTCCCATCAAAGGGTACAAACTTCCAGTTATAAAATGAGTGAGTTCTGGGGATCTAACATACAGCATGCTGACTTTGGTTAACAAGACCATATTACATACTTGAAAGTTGCTAAAAGAATAGATCTAAGGCAGCCTGGGTGGCTCCGTGGTTTAGCGCCGCCTTCAGCCCAGGGCATGATCCTGGAGACCTGGAATCGAGTCCCACGTCAGGCTCCCTGCATGGAGCCTGCTTCTCCCTCTGCCTGTGTCTCTGCCTCTCTCTCTCTCCCTCTGTGTGTGTGTGTGTGTGTGTGTGTGTGTGTCTCATGAATAAATAAATAAAATCTTTAAAAAAAAAAAAAAAGAATAGATCTTAAATGTTCACATCCAAAAACCAAGTAATTATTATGTGAGGTGATGGTATGTTAGCTAACCCTACTGTGGTAATCATTTTACTACACAGAGTATCAAATCATCACATTGTGTACACCTTAAACCTACACAGTTATATGTCGTTATATCTCAATAATGCTGGAAAAAGATTTTAACCCTCCCCCAAACCTGGATTTACCCTCCTGTTAAAATACAGGCAATGTATGAAACAGTGCTGCTAAAGAAATAGAACATTAGTCAACAAAGGCAGGTGATCCCTGAGAAACGGGAAACAAATGAGATGACCCCACCTTACTGCATGAAGAAATATTTCTTTGATGATCCCACCTTACTGCATGACGAAATATTATTTTAAGATTTTGTTTATTTGAGAGAAAGAGAGCGTGTGTTGCATAGGGTGAGGGAGAAGCAGACTCCTTGCTGAGCAGGGAGCCCGATATGGGGCTTGATCCCAGGACCCTGTGACCATGACCTGAGCCAAAGGCAGACACCTAACCAGCTAAGCCACTCAGGTGCCCCCTATTTTTTTTTAAATAGTTTGGCAGTTTCTTAAAACCTTTAATGCATATTTAACATGACCCAGCCATTCTTCTACTCACTATTTACTGAAAAGAGATGAAGCCATAAAGGGAGCATGGGTGGCTTAGGCGGTTAAACGTCTGCCTTTGGCTCAGGTCATGATCTGGGAGTCCTGGGATCCAGCCCCAGGTCTGTCTCCCTGCTCAGTGGGGAGCCTGCTTCTACCTCTCCTCCTGCTCTTCCCGCCAACTCCCCGCCCCCCGCCCAGCTCTGCTGTCTCTGTCTCTTGCTCACTCTCTCTCAAATAAATAAAATCTTAACAAAAGAAGAGAGATGAAGCCATGCATTTAAAGAAAAACATAGGCATAAATAAATGTTCTTAGTAGTTTTATTTACAGTAGTCCCAAACTTGAAACAACTCACATGTCTATCAGCTGCTGATAGGATAAACAACTTTGTGGTATATCTATACAATGAAATACCACTCAGCAATAAAATAGAATGTGCTATTGATAAAAATGGATGAATCTCAACATAATTATGCTAAAGGAAGGATGCCAGACTTACATATAGATGTGTAAATATATGTTTCTCTTTATATAAAATTGTGGGAACTGCAAACTGACCTATAATGACAGAAAATGTGTGAATAGTTGGCTACCTTTGGATTGGGCAGAGTGGGAAAGGTGTAAGGAGTACAGAGGGGTACAAAGTACTTTTGGGGATGAAGAATATGTTCACTGTTTTGGACATAGTGATGGTTTCACAGGTCAATACTTATTTTGAAGATACCAAATTATAGATTTTAAACATATGCAGTTTCATTGTATGTCACAATCACTTCTCGGCCTTTTGGCTAAGATCAAGTGCATTGTATGTCTGTCATACTTCAGTAAAGCTGATTTTAAAATGAAGGACTAACATCCTAATTAATATTGGAAGACTGATGTGATAAGGAACCAAATAGAATACATTATAATTGAGTTGAACAGCTGATTAGTCACTAGTTTAAAAGAGAATTAGCTCCAATATAGACCTGACATGGAATAAAAATATGAAAGAGTTTGAGATAAAAGGATTGAATGAAAAAGTCTACGTGTTTGATCAAAACCCCAGAAAGAGGGAATATGTAGAGCAAGGAGGAGGTGGTATTCCAAGGAGTTTTCCAAAATGACATAAACTTCACATGGTGAATCTTGAGTAACATAACTCAAATCCAACATCAAGAATATTCCTCCGCATTTTAAGAAAGCACTGTCAGTTTGGTTATCTCAAGGTGTTTTCAACTAACCTCATATTTATAAATGAGCCAGTATATCATTTCCTACATTAAAGTGTTTGTGAACTAACCTACAAAATGATAAATTTTCAGCGAAGTTCTTTTCCTTTTAAGTAACTTTTTTTTTTTGAGTAAATAACATTTTAGGAAAGCAATACATATGACCCATGTATAAAGTATTTGGTATTTGAAATTTAGGATAAATGACCAAATAGTATTTATAAACAGCTAAATTGTCCATTCTCTCACTTTTGAGGGCAAATACTTAGGCAGAGCTGTTCTGTTTTCAGGGAGAAAAACAAAACCTCCACGACCAGATTCCCCAGCCACTACGCCAAACATATCCGTGAAGAAGAAAAACAAAGATGGTAAGGGTAAGTACAGTAATTTTCGTATAATACTTAAAGGTCAAAGAACATTTAGATTGCTTTAAATTTCTATAAATTGTTATGTAAAATCTACCAGTTTTCTTGATGTAGTGAAATGGATCTTCTGGCTGCCACCTGCTTATAAGGTACAGTTGGCACTCTCTGTAAGGAGACTGGTAATAATGTAGCCCAAGAAATCCATTTAAGAGATTTTTTTTAATGTACCTGTCAAAATAATCCATCCTTTAATAATGAGTCTTCTGGAAGAATTCAGCCAAGTTAGCTTTTCAGTTCGTAGACACCTTATTACATTGTTTTGGAGTTCTATTATTTTCATAACTGCTGCCCAAATTTGAAGAAAATTGTTAGGGCCAATCCACTGGCTCTGAAATAAAGCAGCTATTGAAAGGTTTTGTGCAATGCTTTTTCACTGATTCCTTTATGTAGTGGATCTTAAAGAAGTGGGGGAAAAGTCATCTCAAAGTGCTTTCTTCTTAAATCATCACAGATCTAATTGCCAAGATTGCTCTGTCCAGACATCTTATACAAGCCTAATAAAAAGACCTATATTTGACTCTACAAATTTTCACCAGTGCTAGCTAAATTGTGTATTATTTTTGTATAGTTAGAGAGGGAACTTAGAAGACTTTTCATTGTGTTTAATTTTGCTCTTTCCAATGAAATTTTGGTCAGTTAAATTGCTTTTGTTTCAGGAAACACAATTTATCTCTGGGAGTTTTTGCTGGCACTGCTCCAGGACAAAGCTACTTGTCCTAAATATATCAAATGGACCCAGCGAGAAAAAGGCATTTTTAAACTGGTAGATTCTAAAGCAGTATCCAGGTTGTGGGGAAAGCACAAAAACAAACCTGACATGAATTACGAGACCATGGGAAGAGCTCTCAGGTACATAAAGTTTTTGTAATTCATTCTGTTAAGAATATTGTTTCCTATATACTAAAAAGAAGATAATTTCTAAAAAGGTAGAGGATTAAAAAATGGTGAATTTTATAATTGAAGTGCTAAAACCACACTACTTATAGAAATCAGTACATATTTAAATTGAAATCTTATTCTGATCTGGGAAAATGTTTTTCTTCAAAAATAATCCTCAGGACGCCAGGGTGGCTCGGCAGTTGAACGCCTGCCTTCAGCCCAGGGCATGATCCTGGAGTCTCAGGATGGAGTCCCTACATCGGGCTCCCTGCACGGAGCCTGCTTCTCCCTCTGCCTGTGTCTCTGCCTCTTTCTCTGTCTCTCATAAATAAATAAAATCTTTTAAAAGTCCTCATGGAAACAACAGATATTTTACTTATAAAGGGATTAGAAAATGTAAACTGTCATTAAGAATTATAAATTGACTACAGGGCTCATATGTTTTGAGCCATTAAACTTGAAATCAGCACAAAATTAACAAGTAATGGTAATATAGATAATAAGAGGGTGCATTTTTAAATGTAAATCTCAGGTATAATCTGTATTATGTTGGAATAAACGCTTCAAGAATAATATTAGACATTGTGAACATTTTGATCTAGGTAGGTTATCATTTTATTCCTAAACTCATTTTTAGTTTGTTTTTCTGTGATCATGTTAATCTATTCTTCAAGATATGCATCTATTTGAGAAAGATTTACTAGAAGTAGCAATCATCTGATAATGTAATAAGCTTCTTAAACCAGAACTATTTAGTTACTGTTGTGTTTGGTTTTTTTAAAACTCACACTTGCTAGATTCTTGATTGAATTAAAATCAGTGACAAAATTTGAATCACTTATATTAAATTTTATATAGAAAACTCAATCAGATTTACTGAATCAAATTTAAACTGGTGGGACATTATAATAAACTATGGAAGGGAAATAAATTCTTGAAGTTTGTAGTAGATTTGATTATTCCAACAAGTTGGAAGAAGGGGAGACAAAGAAAAGTGAATGACTAGGATAATCCATATATTTTACCAATCCTCATCAGAATTGGTGTTAGGTTTAGTTGTTAGTGAGGATTTTTCTTTATCTGTGAATAAGTATGCATGTTTTACATATATTTAAAAAAGAATGTGTCTAATTATACTATCTTATATAAAATAACTGGCCCTTAATTTTGAATTTCTTTTCCCGCTTGTGTCCAACTTTAAAATTTTTGTTTATGATTAAGAATTTAATATAATTTTAATTTGTTTAATTGAACAAACTATTGATAAAATTATCTGCTTTGAATAGGTACTATTACCAAAGGGGTATTCTGGCAAAAGTAGAAGGTCAGCGCTTGGTATATCAGTTTAAGGAAATGCCAAAAGATCTTATTTATATAGATGATGAGGACCCAGGTTCCAGCATAGAGTCTTCAGATCCATCACTGTCTTCAACAACCACTTCAAGTAGGAACCAAGCAAGCAGATCAAGAGTATCTTCAAGTCCAGGGATAAAAGGAGGAGCCACTACAGTTCTAAAACCAGGGAATTCTAAAGCTACAAAACCCAAAGATCCTGTGGAAGTTGCACAGCCATCAGAAGTCCTGAGGACAATGCAGCCTACACAGTCTCCATATCCTACCCAGCTCTTCCGGACTATTCATGTAGTACAGCCAGTACAAGCTGTCCCAGAAGGAGAAGCAACCGTAACCAATAGCATGCAGGATGAAACATTAAATTCTTCTGTTCAAAGTATTAGGTGAGATAACTAAAGTTATTGATGCATATCATTATGTCATGTTTCTGACCAGAGTTGTCATAAGTTAAATGGGTCAGGATTCAGAAGTGAAAATAAAAATTATATTGATCTTAAAGCTAGAAATCTTGTTCAACAGATTGTTTTCAGCATCAGTGTATATTATATCAGTCCTCTGATTGTATGGGAAATTCCTTATTTTTAAACCTTGTCATTACTTGATGTTATTCTATCAGTTTAAATCTAGCCCACTATACCCTTGTATAATTGGATTGATCCAGACAAGAAGGGATCCACATATTAGAAAAAAAATCCAGAAAATGGTTTCAGATCTTTTTTTCAAAGTCAGGAACTGTGAAAAGTGTACATGGATCGACATATCATGGCCTTCTGTAGTGAGTTCCAAGAAATAGCATTATTCTTTGGGAAGATCCTATCATGGAACAGTTCTAAAGTTGAAATAGGTAGGGAGGCCATGAACCTCAGGTCCACTTTTTCAGGCTTTTAGAGTTTTTTAGCAGTCAAATCAAATTGCCTCATGGCCCTAGGAAAGATAGGAAACAACAAATTGACCAAGGCAACCTTATCAGCTTTAGACTGGTTTTCTGCAGAAGTTGGGGCTGGTCTCACTGATACAGAATGGAGAAAAGGAAGCAAGGCAGAAAATTAGATGAGTGTTTGCAGTATTCTATTTTTCTTTTTCTACTATTGTGAGTTTCCAGAATATGAATTATAATAAAATATAGGAGCCCTCCCAAATCCAATAAAATGATTGTTTGATTACTGTTATTAGCTAACTTCAGTCTTACATTTGTATATTCCAGAATATAAATGCCGAGTTTTTGTTCAGTTGATCTTGAAGTAATGAACGTTACCCAGAATCAAGACAAAGTTAAATGATCCAGTCTTCCTTGTATGGTCCATTTAAACTTTTGGCATCATGAAAATCAACTTGTAAGGAGTATAAAGATTACATTTTTCCCATTTTAACTGGACAGGAATGATAAATCTTTAACTGTATTAAAGGAGTACTTATTTATCTCTATTTGCCCTTTAATAATTCATTTTCCTCTAGGTCCTATTGGTTATGTGTGATGACTGAGTATCTAATTGGATGTGATTCCTCCTGTTGGTTTCTAGGCTATTTATCATCTTACCATTATGTGTATTTGTGTTGATAGGAACAGTGCATGGCCAACTGCTAATCACTAGGATCCTCTTGGAGTGATTGAGTTATTTTTTTTAGCGTCTGTAATCAGTTTGGTTTTTATACCTTGAAGACAAAAACAAATCCCCTTCTTCCCCAGTAAAAAACCCTGCATACCTCTAGCTCTGAAAGGTATTAAATACTGATGTTTGTATTGGATGCAGTATTAATTTAAATGTCATTTCTGACTAATAGTGCCAGATATTAAAACACTCTAATATACCCCCCATCCATGATTTGCAAACTGACTTTTGGTGTACTTTTCAGAATTTTCATTTCCAAGGTCCCTGATTATTCTGTCGACTCCCTGCCTGCTTCCTGCCTCTCAAATTTTTTCTCTTCAGTCCAACCCATATAAGACTCCTGGTCATAGCTTTGGTCTGTAACCTTCTTGCAGCTTTGTTAGCTCTGTGTTGCACATGGAGTGCAGTCAAATTTCTGGAGCTTCAGCTACCAGCTCTCTCTCTCTGCTTATGATTCCTTGCTTGCCTTCTAGCTAAAGCTGACCACGTGGGTGCAACTCAGTCTGGTAAATGAACCAGGTGTTGCAGTTGACTTTAATGCTCATCTCCTCCTATATATTTAAATCTGTAGGAGCCACATTTTATTCATTGTCCTTCTCCTACCATTTAACATAGTGTCTGGCACATTAACATCCCTTCGGATTTATAGAACTTACTTTGAAGTAGTGTATATATTCATTCTTTATCTCCTCTCAGAGTAATGAGTTCTCCTAAGAGGACTGGTTATATAATGAAGTAACAAAATTTAACTTTTCAAATGTTAAAACATACTTCCTTGTTGAAGAATTTTATATTTATGGGTTTCTATATTCACACATTCTTAATCATTCCTTTGATTAAAAAAATATTCTTTTGTTTGTATCTTTTATTTGTATCTCCCCCAAATCCTGCTTATTTTAAAGCAAAACCTTTTACAGACTGCATTTTATTCCCTGAGATTACTAGATGTAGAAAGGCAAAAGTTAATGAATAAAAATATTCTTTGAAGACTGACAGCTGCTGAATATAATTCCTCAAGTTTTGCTGTTGTTCCTTTCCATTATAAAAGTGTTATGTAAATTTCAAGCAAATTATACATATTACTCTGAAATACTAATGTATTACTAGAATCATTTTTCATTAGATTAATTCCTTGCTTAGCAGTTTATTTATTTTTCATTTGTATTTTTTATAATTACCCCAACTTTTCATTATGGAAAATTTAAAAATTTTGACAGATTAAAATGGTACAATGAACACCTATTTACACCCCTCTAGGTTCACAGTTGATAGTGTTTTGCCGTATTTGTTTTCCCTCTATATATATTGATATCCTTTTTTCTGTTTGGCTATTTGTCAAGTAAGTTCACATTATTAATGCATTTCACTCCTAAACATTTTAACATACAGCTCTTAATAATAGAGAAATTATCCTAAGCAACCATATTATCACTCCTAATAAAAATAACAGTACTTTGGCTATATTTTTCCTAATTTTAAACTACTTATTAATAAAATCAAAGACCATTTAAAGATTTTTTTTCGGTAGCTAAGAAAAGATGGAATATATATAGAATTATATCTTAAAAATAGATTTTTAAATTAATGTAACAACAGGAACTGACACTTTCAAAGCACTCTTTGTATTTCATACACTTTCCATATATTAATGTCTAATATCCTCACTGATCAATGAGATATAGGTAATATTATTCCTATTTTACAGATGAGGAAACCAAGGCAAGGAGAGGCCAAGGAGCCTGGTCACATCTAGTAAGTGGTGGAGACAGTGTTTTAATGCCAGCAGTTTAGTCCAAAGCAGTGAGCTTAATGATTTGCCACCCTGCCTGCTGATTCACATAACTCTCATGAATTACCAGTTATTTACAGTGAAGTAGCAACCTGTTTTTTCTCAATTTTTCCTATGCTCATGTCTTTTTATTGCACATAATTGCATGTATCTGTGTGGAAATCTATTATGCTTTTCTTAATTGATATATAGTATATGTGCTCAGTTTTTACAAATTTTGATTTTGACTCTGGCTTCGTGTTATTTAAACAAACAACTACAATAAAAGCAAACCTCTGGCCAAATATTTTCCTAAAATTGTCCTTTGGTAAACTTGCAAGTCTATATATCTACCTAGCATAACTTCTTTCTCTGTAATATTTATTCAAGTACTAATAGGTTGTCTTAGGGTCTTTTAAATAAATTAACCTCTAAAAATGTATAATGTGTAGGTTATCTTAAAAACAAAGTCATGGAAAAAAAAAAAAAAAAAAACAAAGTCATGGAGTAAGAAGAATGTATATAACTTTCCAGCCCTCCAACCTTGTCAATTATTAGATGTGACATTGAGTCGGAATAACTAACTATTCTGTTTCCTTATCTGTAAAATAAAGGTAACATGTAACTCTACAGGTGATTCTAACAATTAAATGACATTCCTGACATCTGAGCAGATATGCAGTAAAATCTAAATGTTATATCGCATATCTTTCTTAGTCTCAGAAAGTTTGAGGTATTTTAAATCTCCAATATTGTACCAGTGGTTAAAGCAGCTTAGGAAATTTTTATAAAGTAGTTAAGTATAATATAACCTTTGTTATATAATATAACATCACCAGATACAACTGACTGTTTAATCATTAACTAAGAAAAAAATCTTCTGTGTTTGCTAAAAGGCTGCATAATATTTTACCTTTAATCTGTGAATTTTTTATTACCAAAAATTGGTTATTTTAGAATTTGTTCAAATAAGCCAGTATATTTACATTGTAGGTTATTATAGATGAGTATATATATTTTCTGACAGATGGCAGGTATTTTGAGAAAAAGATGTCTTCTTCTAGTTTGAACAAAAGCATTGAAAATCTAGTGGTAGCTCTGATTAGCAATGTGGAAAATGTCCAAGTATATTATTGCTTGTGGCATACCTGAGGGAAGAAAGAGAAAGAAAGGGTTGTGTATTAAAGGTGTGAAATTTAAATTAAATAAAATCTTTAAAAAAGGGTGGGCGGGGGGGATCCCTGGGTGGCTCAGTGGTTTAGCACCTGCCTTCGGCCCAGGGCGTGATCCTGGAGTCCCAGGATCAAGTCCCATATCAGGCTCCCTGCATGGAGCCTGCTTCTCCCTCTGCCTGTGTCTCTGCCTCTCCCTCTCTCTCTCTCTCTCTCTCTCTCTCTCTGTCTCTCATGAATAAATAAATAAAATCTTTTTTTAAAAAGTGTGAAATTGCCTACAGTTTAAGGATATAATAGACAATCTTCATCTTTAACTGAAGTTACTTATGACTGAAGAAGTGGCAGTGTATTGGAACGGTTAATCGCAGAGGCCTTGCAGTCAGATGACCTCTTTTTCGTATCTAACTGGTCACCTTATGCCAGCTGTTCACTCCCTTTGTCCATTAATTTTTTATATGTAAAATGGGGATAATAGTACTTACCGGGAGGCAAGACTATACATATCTCTAGATACAATCTGTGTACCTACTATATACCATGTGTACTGTTTTATCTTTATATACATGTACATGAACTCTAGTCATGGGATATATTATCAGTATATCTGTTCTTTATTTCTCGTCATACCCTGCCCACCTATTAAATCTTCATTAGACTCACACTCTCTTCTAGCTCTGTCCTTCAGAAGAGCTGCTCACATCCTACTCTAGACTGATCCTCACAATGACAACTTTGTTGGAATCTGATGTTGAAAATCAGAATCTTCTCATAGTGGGTAGGCTGTAGTCAACCTGTGTCTTTCCACTTGCTTCAAAATTCTCTTACGTTGTACTGCGTTTTCTCTTCATATTTCCACCTAGCCTGTTTTCTCCAGAGTTTCACTTCTCAAGTATGGGACAAGCCACATACCTGTAATTTACCAAAATTTGCCTATAATCTCTGTGTAATGATTAGCCTTTGGATTATGGGGACCAATCTAGCTGTTAATCATCTGTTTTTTGTAGAATAGCTTTACAGAATTCAGAGGAATCACAGTTGAGATCCAGATTCTTTTTTTCAACTGCATTTGTTTTATATTAACAATGGCCAAACTATAATGTTCACAGCAGCAAATTTTTAAAATTGGATTGGCTCATAATATCATTTATATAGCTCTTCAGTAAGCATTAACAACTTTACATAAACTGGGTTACATTAAAGGATTTTATGTTAAATTTTAGCTTTATGGCTAAAATTTGTGAAGATTATTTAAGCTGAGAAAACTAAAATGTGTCTTTTTTTTTTTTTTTTTTTGCCAAAGCTTGCCCTTCTTTTTTGTGCTCTCTGCCAGCCTAAAGAACCCTCATGAGTTCATTATGTCTGTGACTTATTTTATGTAATATGATATGAACTATGAACTACTAAATTTCTTCTGAGGAAAACAAATTTCTTCTGATAATTCTGTCACATATAAATTTAAGACTGAGGTGTTTTTTAGTGAATTAAGCATTTTTCCTGTATATACAGGAAGACAGGTTGAAAGCAATTATCATAGGAAGTTTGGCAATTGTGGGCTAGCATGTTGATGACATTATGCCTCAAATACTAAAAATAGAGAGAATCCAATATATTTGTTTTAAAATTCCCAATTTTCTTACAAGCAGCTCATATAAAACTTCTTTGCCGAGCATTTTGATATCCTCCTCCTTCCCCAACAAAATTGCTTCCTCATTTGTATTAATGTGGCACTCTGTACAGACTTTTTTCCCCTTCCATCAGATAGTATTATAGTTAGAGAGTTCTGTGTTGGGTGTCCCATATAATACAGGGTCTGGTACGATGTTTTTGCCAAATGTTTTGTCAAAGATTCGGGAAGTAGCATTTCAAATATCTGACTCCTATCTTGATGACTTGTCAAATGTTAAAGTTTTTAAATGATGTAGAATGTTCTGACTGTCTTTTATTTCATAATCTCAATAGGACGATACAGGCTCCAACCCAAGTTCCAGTGGTTGTGTCTCCTGGGAGTCAGCATTTGCATACAGTAACACTCCAGACAGTGCCAATCACAACAGTTATAGCCAGCACAGATCCATCTTCAGGTGCTGGATCACAGAAATTTATTTTACAAGCCATTCCGTCCTCACAGCCCATGACAGTACTGAAAGAAAACGTCATGCTGCAGTCACAGAAACCGGGCTCTCCTCCTTCGATTGTCTTGAGCCCTGCGCACGTGCAGCAGGTTCTTACCAGCAACGTTCAGTCCATTTGCAATGGCACCGTCACTGTGGCTTCGTCTCCATCCTTCAGTGCTACTACTCCCGTGGTGACCTTTTCTCCTCGGAGTTCACAGCTTGTGGCTCACCCACCTGGCACTGTAATCACTTCAGTTATCAAAGCTCAAGAAACAAAAACTCTTATACAGGAAGTAGAGAAAAAGGAAACTGAAGATAATTTGAATGAAGACGTTGATAAAACTGAGCCACAGCCACAGCCTTATGTGATGGTGGTATCCAATTCCAATGGATTTTCCTCTCAGGTAGCTAGGAAACAAAATGAATTGCTGGAACCCAACTCCTTTTAAGTAATGCACCAAAGGAATTATGGATGATTGTTTTTTTAACTGAACGTTTTTCAGTTGTCTACAAACTATCTGATGATTCTAAGAGAAATTCTACAAATATTCCTAATTTTGTAGTTAATGGTTAAAAATATTAATTTAGAGTTAATGTTGGCTTTGTTAGATGAGGGAGGGAACCCAAGTGCTTCTCTTTGTTCTCCAAATGTTTCAGAATTCAGTTGTGAAGGAATAGGCGTTTTATACTATGAAGACATTCTTTTCAGAATTTTTTTCAGTTCCTATATCATAAGCATTTTTCAAGTTTCTTTTTTAATTTTACATGGTATTAGCTTTTCTGATTCTTTTGTAAATACAATGTACTTCAATATAAGGCATCAGGAAATTTATATAGGAATCATTTTCATTCCACTTGTGTAAGTTAAAGTCTTGACTCTTTGAAATCAAGACATCTATTTTATACTTTGATGAAATTATGATTTCACTTAGATTGACTTTAGTTGGTCGCACTCTATAAGGAATTATGACTGTGTAAAAAATAACATGAAAAATTCGAAAATGTTCGTGACAGGGCTGAACCTTATTTCAGAAGCGGGATAGTACAAAAGCATCAGGCTAAGAGTGGCTCTCTGCCTAACTAGTTGTGTAACCTTGGGCAAAGCCACTGGATCTTTTTGGGCCTCAGTTCTCTCAAAAAAAAAAAAAAGAAAAAAAAAAAAAGGATGCATTGGATTAGACTTGATCTCCATTTCTCCATTTTGCTTTCTGGTTCAAAATTTGAGGTTCCTAGCTCCTATAATTTTAAAGTTAAATCAACTAAAACATTATCACTTATTTTTTAATGTAAATACAGCTAACACATTGCAGAAAAATAAGTGGCCCTACAAAACTCATTCTTCTGTTATCTGTAAGATCTGCTATGAATCTGAATGTTTCCTAAATATGTTATTAACTCGTTAGGCCACTGTGCACTGTGGTCCACTAATAAACTTACATTGCTGAGTGTTAAATGATATACTGCCATTCTGAAAGAGTCAAGGCTCTTTCTTAAGGGCCCAGAAAGCAACCAAGCCTTGGGCTAATCTGGCTGAGTAGTCAGTTGCTATAAAAGCATAATTGCTTTATATTTTGGATCATTTTTTATTGGGAGTGGGGGGGTTGCATACAAAGATAATATACATATATATCTTAAGTCTCTGAAATGAAATAGTTTTTAGATTACTTTTTCAACTGTAAATAATGT
Organism: Canis lupus baileyi; assembly: GCF_048164855.1. Lineage (NCBI taxonomy): Eukaryota > Metazoa > Chordata > Mammalia > Carnivora > Canidae > Canis > Canis lupus. The sequence continues at coordinate 51,781,585 of NC_132854.1, read as the reverse complement.
ACATTTAATTTCACAATAAAAATTGTTTTCTGCAAATTTTCTAGTACAGCAAAGGAGAAATTTTGTAGATGAAAAAAATCATGTTTAGAGGTCTAATGTTATATGTTTTCATATTACAGAGTGAATTTGTATTTAAACAAAAATTTAAATTTTGGAATCCTCTAAACATTTTTGTATCTTTAATTGGTTTATTATTAAATAAATCATGTAAAAATTCTCAATGTGTTTTCAAGGAACTGTCTCTAAAGAACAAGTAAACAGAAAATGTTGCTAGTATTTATAGTGTTGTAAAACATTGCTTGTTTGTATCACAAGCTCCATTGGTCAGATAAAAATTGCAGAATTGTCATTTTCTCATTTTTTGTTGCTGCTGTGCCAAAGAGTGGCTTCCAGGGAGCACATAATGGATCACCTAGCTCCAAAGGTTAGAATACAATAAAATGTTCTCAACAATAATACTCAACATACCTTAAAAAAACAAGTTTTCTAATTAGAAATTAGATCAATTAATTGTTAAACTTGGGAAATATGGAAGCAAAAATAGAAAAAAAAAAAACAACTAAAAATCTCAGTGCAGTACCCCTCTACCCAGTGGAAACTATGCATTTTCTCATGTCAGTTAATACTCTTCTAAAACATGATTTTAGAAGGAGCATTTTTATCTCTGAAATCAGAGGGAAGCAGGGAAGAATCTGAATGAATAGGTCTTGCTAAATATCCCCCAGCTTACTACCTTAACCTCAAATACCCTTTTTTCCTGTCATTTTTCACAACTTTGCACTCTTTATCAAACCTAGTATAAAAACACTTAGGCTTAAGCATGTCCTTGAGTCTTCATTTCCATCTGAAGCCTCCCATGTCATGTAAAACATTAAAACATCTGTCTTTGTCAGTTTGATTTTTAGGTTTGGCTAAGGACCCTAAGAGGGTCATGGAAAAGTTCTGCCTTCCCTAGAACTCCCTCTAGCCCTGTACCCCCTGACATTGTATCAAACTCCTGAACAGGAAGGAGAACAGTGCTCACTGGGTACCTGGCCTTGTGCTTACCAGGCTATTGTGCTTCACTTTATTGTGCTTCCTAGGTTATTGCACTTTTTACTGATTTTTGTAGCAATCCTGCATGGAGCAAATCTATTGGCACCATTTTTTTTCCAGCAGCATTTGCTCACTTTCCCTCTTTGTAACATTTTGGTAATTCTCACAATATTTCAAACTTTTCCATTATTATCTTATTTGTTATGGTGATCTGTGATCAGGGACCTTTGTAGTTACTATTGTAATTGTTTTGGGGCACCATGAACTATGCCCATATAATCAAATTACTGATTCGACATGTATTTGTTAAGAAAGGCCCTGTGAGGTTACTGTCCCTGTCCTTAACATAAAAACTTGATGGCTTTCCTCATTTTTCCTTAATTCTTTAACCCTTTCTAGTATTGCATTTGCCTTCACTATTACCCTGAAAATTACTGTTGCAAAGGTCACTAGCTACTGATTAGTTTCCATATGGCCAAATTTCTGTCCTTATCTTCCTTGACCTTCCCAGTATTTAACTTTTTATAACCCACTCTTTAAATTCTCTATTACCTTCACTTTTGTGCCCAGCTTGTTTCTCTTTTCCTCCTGCCTTTATATAAAAAAAAAAAAAAAAGAAGAAGTCTGGAGTTAGGTTTCCAGGTCAGTTAATTGAGGAACTCAGGGGTGATTGTTGAGCAACTAGATTTCTTCCCTCTTTGCTTTCCCATCCTGAGGATCTGGTTTCATTTCCAGGATGGCTTCTGCTGCAGTTGCAAGACACCTGCAGTAGTTCCTGCTATATTTCTGTTTATCAGCAAGAAGACCTTTCCCATGGGGATCCCTGGGTGGCTCAGCGGTTTAGCGCCTGCCTTTGGCCCAGGGCGCAATCCTGGAGTCCCAGGATCGAGTCCCACGTCGGGCTCCCGGCATGGAGCCTGCTTCTCCCTCCTCCTGTGTCTCTGCCTCTCTCTCTCTCTCTCTGTCTCTATCATAAACAAACAAACAAACAAACAAATCTAAAAAAAAAAAAAGAAGACCTTTCCCAGAACACCCTGAGCAGCCGTTGCTTAAGACCTCATTGGCTAGGTCGATCACAGACCCCCTCCTAAATCAATTCCTGGCCAAGGAAGTAGGATTTACCGTAAATGACTTAGTCGTGTGTTGGGGAGATGGACAGCCAAAAAAAATGAGGCTCCATAGCAAAAACTAAGCGAGGAATGATGCAGTCTACTGTCACCCATACACATCCTTCTCCTTTACACATTCGAAAGTGTTCGTGCCTCCATAAAACATATTTCTTTCCCAAAGAGAGATCAGCGAAAGTCTCATCCAGTTACTTGATCCAGTTTCATGACCAGAATGGGATGACGTGTAGTCCTCTTTTTCAGATCAGCTGTAGCTTCCTGATTTCTTGTCCTCAGCCACATCTAGCATGAGTACTCAGAAAAAGATTTTTTTTTCCAGGGTTTCTCAGCTTTAGAATACATTTCTTGATGGTTTAAGTTTGATGCCCTGTCCTGGGATCACTGTATTCCCGTCCAGAAGAGCTGTGTCCTCATTGCCTTCCATCCTGCCTCTTAGATGCATACCAGGGTCAGTTTGGGAGCATTCCACTTCCAAATACCAAACTGTCAGTTAGCTCTTTGTCATTAGCAACAGAGATGGGTTCTGGGTTTTAGCATAAAAGAAATTTTTCTAGAATAATATTCTATAGCTCATAGAATTGACAAAAGGACTAGAGAATCAGGGTCAATCTGAGTCACATAGCTAGGAACAAACTGCACAACTAGTCTAGCAGGGAAATTGTAGTTACTGTGGCCAAGCACTGAACACTGAGCTTTGTGTTACTGTCTATACCGCCTTAGGAATTTGATCTTGATAGGAGTGCTACTGCACCTAGAGAGAATTAGCCAAGGTACTTACTTGATTGTGTCAACTAGCTACCAATATTTATGTGACGGGCAGAGTCTAGGTCAAGGGTCCAGCAGGGACTTGAACTCCAAGAGAAGTTGAGAGAAAGCAAGTTCAGCTTCTCAACTACTTTGGCATTTTCAGCTTCTATAGAGGAGACTGCCTCCGTGGGAATGAGGACTCAAGGAATCCCCTCCCTGCCACATTCCACATAAAAGGGGACTTAGATTCTGTGCTGCCCAAAAGAATGACCTATGTCTTCTGTTAGGGAAAATCCAGACTCTGTGGAGCTTGAATTCATACAATTTGGTGGTTGGGTGGGTGGAGGGGATTTAGGAAAAACAAAACCCCTGCATTTGCTGTCTCTCTGTTTTGCACAGTTCATCTCATTCTTTTTTTTTTTTTTTAATTGTATTTATTTTAAGTGATCTCTATACTTGATGTGGGGCTCAAACTCATGATCCAGAGATCAAGAGGCACATGTTCTTCTGGCTGAGTCAGCCAGGTGCCCCCAGTTTATCTCATTCTGGTTGGCTAATTTCAATCTGCTCTTCGGACCTCAGTGCAGACATTACTTCCTCTCGAGAGCTTTCTTCAAGCTCTTGGAAGCTTCCCACTGCTGTCCTAGATCCTTTTAATTTCTCCCACTTGGGCACATACGACACTCTAATAGTTGCCGGCTGAGAGGTGAGATTCCAACACTAAGAGCCAAACTTGTACTCATTTTAGTACTCTCAGTTCCTAGTGTAATATAGCTACACCCTGTAGATATTAAATATTTATTAAATATGTGACTAAACTACATGTTCTCTTTGCCAGTTTTCAGATTCATTTTCTTATGTTGCTAACTACCATCTGTATGCTGATAACTCCCAAATCTTATCTATGGTGCCAAGCTTGCCTTAAAAATAGCTTTATAGAGCTGTAACCGACATACAATAAACTTGTGTTTAAAGAGTCTGAACTCATGAAATCATCACAATAATCAAGTAGTGACTACCCACATTTGGTGAACGTTACCCTAAAACTTACCTTTTGCCTCTTTGTGACTACTCCATTCTTGCTGTTGCTTCTTGCTCTTCTTGGCTCATTCTACCCCCTTAGCTGACCACAGATCTGCTATCACTATACATTAGTTTGCATTTTCTAGGATTTTATGTAAATGGTATCATAGAGTGTATACTATTTTTTGTGTGGCTGCTTTCACTTAGTGTAATTATTTTGAGATTCATCCATGCTGTGGTGTGTATCAATTTATCATTCCTTTTTTTTTTTTTTAAGTATTCACTTATCTGAGAGAGAGGACATGAGTAGGAGGAGAGAGAATCTCACGCAGACTCCATACTGAGCGCAGAGCCTGACATGGGGCTGGATCTCATGACCCTGAGATCACGACCTGAGTGGAAACCAAGAGTCAGACGCTCAACCAATTGCACCACCCAGGGGCCCCAGTTTATCATTCCTTTTATTACTTGTATTTCATCACATGGATATACTACAGTTTGTTTATCCATTCACCTGTGGATGGCATTTGGGTTGTTCCTAGTTTTCAGCTATTACCATTAAAGCTGCTATGAATATGCCTGTATAAATCTTTATATGGACATGTATTTTCTTATCTCTTGGATAAATACCTAGGAGTGGTCTGGCTGGGTTATATGACAGTTGTACCATTTTACATTCCCACCAGCAGAGTATGGGTTTTCCAGTTGTTCTACATCCTCTCCAACATTTTAGCCATTTTAATGGGTGTGTTGTCATATCTCTTTGTGGTTTAATTTACATCTAAGGACACTGATTTGAGCATCTTTTGATGTTTTTATGTGACATCCATGTATCTTCTTTGATGAAATGATTTTTAAAATTTTTTGCCTGTCAAAAATTCTGTTTTCTTATTACTGAGTTTTGAGAACTCTTTATTTTTCTGGATGCAAACTCTTTATCAACTATGTGATTCACAAATATTTTTAGAGTGCAGAAATCTTTTAATTTTGGTAAAGTCTAATTTATCAATTTCCTCTTAAGGAATGTGCTTTTGGTGTCATGTTTAAATCTTTGCCTAATCCAAGGTCACTAAGATTTTCTTCCTTCTAGAAGTTTTAAAGTTTTTTTAAGATTTATTTTAGAGAGAGAGAGAGAGAGCACATGTGCAAGTAGGGGTAGAGGCAGAGGAAGAGGGAGAGAGCTGAAGCAGACTCCCCACTGAGTACAGAGTGTGATGTGGGGCTAGATCTCACAACTCTGAGATCTTGACCTGCAGAAAGAAACCGTAACTCTACCAACTGAGCCACCCAGGCACCCCTAGAAATATTTAAGTTTTAAATTTAAGTCCATGATCCATTTTGAATTTATTGTTTTTAAGAGATTTTATTTGAGAAAGAGCATGTGAATGTGCATGCATGAGTGGAGGGAGGGGCAGAGATAAAAGGAGAAACAGACTCCCCACTGAGCAGGGAGCCTGACTTGGGGCTCTGTCCTACGACTCTAGGATCATGACCTGAGCCCAAAGCATATGCTTAACAGACTGAGCCACCCAGGCATCTTAGGACTATCCTTTTCAACTATCTATGCTGAATTACCTTTGGACTTTTGCTGAAAATTAGTTGTCCATTTATGGACTGTTTTGTTCTATTGTCTGTCCTTGTGCCAATACACAAAGTTGATGTGTTGAAATCAGGTAGTGTTAGCTCTCTACCTTTTTATTTTTCAAAGTCGACTTGAGTATTCTAACTTTACATTTCCATTTGAATTGGCAGAATTGGTTTGTCAACTTCTGAAACAGAAAAAGCCTTTGGGATTTTGGTTGGCATCATGTTAAATCTATAGATCAATTTGGGAAGAACTGACATTTTAACAATACTGAGTCTCCATAGACGCCTCTCCATTTGTTTAGGTGTTCTTTAATTTCTCTCAGCAATATTTTATAATTCTCATTGTATACTTTTTAGACATCCCTTGTCAGATTTATTTTTTAGTATTTGGTATTTTTGATGCTATTGTAAATGTCATAAATTTCAAATTCTGTTGATTTTGTTTTAAATCTTTCTCCCCATTTATCAGAAGCATGAAAGGCACAAATCTTATGTGTACAACTCAATAAAATTCTACATCTGAATACATTGATGTGCTTGCCACCCAAATCAAGATAATATAACATTTCCTGCATCCAAGAAGTTTCCCTCATGGCTTTTCCCAGCTAGATTACCTTCTGGTGATCCCTCACAATAGTTATCTTCATATAAATGGAATCAATCAGGATGTACCCTGCCTAGCTTCCTTAACATTATGTATGTGAAGTTCATACATATTGTTGTGTGTATAGGTAGTTCATTCTTAATCATTGCTCTGTAGTATTTTTCTCCTATCAAAGGACCTTTATTTCCAGCTTTTCCTGCTGTGAATAACCTTGTAACCAATATTCTTGTCCACAAACATAAGTACTCTTTTCTCTTGGGGATACACCCAGTGATAGAATTATTGGGTAATAGGGCATACACAGGACTAGCTTCAGTAGATAGTGTCACAAATTTTTCTAGGGATGCCTGGCTGGTTCAGTCAGTGAGGCATAAGACTCTCGATCTTGGGGTTGTTGAGTTCAAGCCCCACGTTGGCTGAAGAGATTACTTAAAAAAATATCTTAAAGCTTTCTAAGGTAATTCCAATTTATACTCCCACTAGCAATATACACAAATTATAGGTGCTCCATATTCCAATACCAAGGCTTGGTATTGGAATTTCTTTTCTTTTCTTTTTTTAAGATTATTTATTTATTTATTCATGAGAGGCACACACACACACACACAGAGGTGGAAGCAGACTTCCTGCAGGAGCCTGATGTGGGACTCAATCCCGGATCCCAGGATCACACCCCGAGCCAAAGGCAGACGCTCAACCCCTGAGCCACCCAGGCATCCCTTGGAATTCCTTTTAAACAATTCTTGTGAGTGTTTACTACTGAAGCATGATTTTAATGTCCCTAATATAGCTATTGATGTAGAACTTCTTTTCATATGCATATTGGCCATTTAAAGAGCATTTGAAAATCAACCAAAGTAATTCACTTAACATATTAAGAAAAAAAAGGGATCCCTGGGTGGCGCAGCGGTTTGGCGCCTGCCTTTGGCCCAGGGCGCGATCCTGGAGACCCGGGATCGAATCCCACATTGGGCTCCCGGTGCATGGAGCCTGCTTCTCCCTCTGCCTTTGTTTCTGGCTCTCTCTGTCTCTCAGTCTTTCATGAATAAATAAATAAATAAAATCTTAAAAAAAACATATTAAGAAAAAATAGATACGAACATTTCAATAAAGGCAGAAAAAGCATTTGCTATAGAATGCTCTCCCCTCTGATGTTACAGCCAAGAGAAGAAGCCCATTATCGTTATTCTAGTCAACACTAAATGAGACATACCAGCCAGTGAAAGACCAAAAGAAATAAAAGGTATAATCATTGCACAGGACATTAAGCCATCTTTATTATAAAATGACAAAATTATAATCATAGAGATTCTAAAAGAAACTACAAGCTATTAGAAATAATAAGAGAACTTGATAAGAAGGCTGAATATGAGGTCAATATGTAAAAATCAACACTGTTTCTATATACTGGCAACAAAGAAGTAGAATATAAGGCTTTTTAACTGTCATTTAAAATAGTATTAAAAAGCCAAATATTCAAGTACAAATCTAATGAAAGATATGTGAGACCTCTACACTGCAATTTACAAAACGCTGCTGAAGGAAATTAAAGACCACTTAAATAAATGGAGGGTGTATGAACGACACTCATGGGTTAGAGAACTCAATATTAAGATGTCAGTTTTCCCCAAACAGATCCACAGGGCCAATGCAAGTCCAATTAAAATTCCAGCAGCGTGTATGTATGTGTGTGTGTGTGTGTGTGTGTGTGTGTGTTTAGAGTTGACAAGTTCATTCTAAAAAAAAAAAAAGAATTATCAATAAATGCAAATAAATTTCATAAGACGTCTAAAATAATGGAAATTACAAAGGCCTTGGAATAGCCAAGGCAACCTTGGAGAGTTCTAGGACAAAGCTACTCTAATTATGCCAGGGTGGTACTGGTACAAGGTTAGACAAACAGATCAAAAGGAATGAGATCCTGGAAACAGGCATAATCATTATATATATATATAAAATCATATATATAAAATCAAATCATATAATCAATCATATATATAAAATCATATATATAAAAAATCATATATATATAAAATCATATATATATATATAAAATCATATATATAGATACGGTCACTTACTTTACAACAGAGGTGCCCGAAGAATTGAATAGGGAAAATGACAGATGACAATCCTTTAAAAAAAAAAAAAGATTTACTTATTTATTCATGAGAGAGAGAGAGAGAGAGAGAGAGAGAGAGGGGGGCAGAGACACAGGCAGAGGGAGAAGCAGGCTCCATGCAGGGAGCCGAATGCGGGACTCGATCTGGGGACCTCAGGGTCATGACCTGGGCGGAAGGCAGGTGCTCAACTGCTGAGCCATCTAGGCGTCCCAGAGGACACTTTTTTTTTTTTTTTTTTTTTGCGCCGCCCTGTGATTTGGCAACAGAAGGGAATCGCATGGAGACAGTCTTTTTAATAAACAGGTCTGGGTCAACTGGATATCCATATGGGGAGGAATGAAACCTTGATCCCAGGCTCCTACCTTTCTCTCAAAATCAATGCGATAAATCATAGACCTAGATGTCGAAGTTAAGTTAATAAAGCATCCAGAAGAAAACACACAGAGCATCTTCATGGCCTTGGAGTAGGTGAAGCCTTATTAAACAGGGCGCAAAAAGCACTGAACATAAAGATCAGCAAGCGCAGCCCGCGTCACCTCACCTACTTCTGCTCATCCCCGCAATCACAGACCTACCTGAGACTCACTCTGGCTCCTAACACGGCGGTCATCTCCTCTCACCTGTTCTTTTTCCCCTCTTGGTCACGCATCCACCGCACAGACACAGGATGATACCTGTAAAACGCAAATGTGCCTTTTATTGGCTTTCCAAGTCCCAAATTCTAGAGCAGGTTAGCATCCTTAGGAGACTCGCATCCGCACCTCTGCCAAGACCACAGGCCTGCCCTTTGTGACCTGGCATTTCACCGACCTCTCCAGGGCGCTTGCAGCTTGAACTTCGGCTCTTTCCCTTTCTCTTTCTCTTTTTCTTTTCTTTTCTTTTCTTTTCTTTTCTTTTTTCTTTTCTTCTTTTTTCTTTTTTTTCTTTTCTTCTTTCTTTTCTTTTTTTCTTTCTTTCTTTCTTTTCTTTCTTTCTAATATTTTATTATTTATTCATGAGAATACACAGAGAGGAGACAGAGAGGCAGAGACACAGGCGGAGGGAGAAGCAGGCTCCATGCAGGAGCCCGACGTGGGACTCGATCCGGGGTCTCCAGGGTCACGCCCTGGGATGAAGGCAGGCGCTAAACCGCTGAGCCACCCAGGCTGCCCCGGATTACTTCTTTCCTTAAAAAAAAAAAAAAAAAAAAAAATTCAACTCCATTAATTCACATTTAACATATCATACTGGTTTCAAAGCTAGAGGCCAGGGATTCTTCAGTCCTATTAGGACACCGGGTGCTCGTGACGTCACGGCATCACCTGCCCTCACATGATCGTTTTTTTCTGACAGTATTTTTTTTCCTCGTACACATCCTCATCTGTCCCAGTTGTTCTCCCTTTCCTCCATCCTCTTGAGTCTAACGTAGCTTTAGAGGCTGAGGCTGGGTCATTGGGTCACTTCCCTTCTTGGACTTTAGCATTCAAAACAAGAGGTTTACATCTCGGGGCGGGGGCACATTCACATAACCTGACGCCCAGTCCCTTTAGATTTTTTCTTTTTTTGAATTTTATTTATTTATTCATGAGAGACACAGAGAGAGGGGCAGAGACACAGGCAGAGGGAGAAGCAGGCTCCATGCAGGGAGCCCGACGCGGGACTCGAACCCGGGCCCCCAGGGTCACGCCCCGGTACTGACACAAGCTCCGGTCCCCTGCGTCCCCCCACCCGGTGCCTCGAACGAGGAGAACGTCAAGCTCTCTCCTCAACCCGGGCAGCCAACTGCAGAGAGTTCTGCGTAAATGGACTAGCACCCCCGCCCCGGAACCAAAGCGCTTCCTTCAGGGCAGCATCTGCGAGCGCAGAACGGCTTCCGGCCAGTCCTCGTCCGTTTGGATTCCCAGCGCCGAGATCACGGGACCTACGCGCAAGCCGGAACTACGCTCCCCGGAAACGAACGCGGACGGGCGGATGACGTCACGCCCCGCCCCACCCCCTCCGGCAGCCATGATGAAAACTATGGTGAACTGTGATGAAAATGAAGCCAGATGCGCCCCGTTACTAACACACGTCCAACCTCTCCCAAACGCCACGCGCCCCTGCGGAATAACAGTCCGCTGCAGAAGCGCTTTTGGGCTACTGCCCCTGAAAGGCTCTTCCGGGGCGCAGAGGCGTCCGGGGAAGGCCCGGCAGGCGTGAAGAGCCGGCGCCTCCGTAACCATGGCTGCGCAGGGCGGGGAGGGGGGGCGGTAACTGAGAGCGCTTGGTCACATGACCGGGCCCGGGCCCGGAGGCTGAGTCCTCCACCGTCCCAGCGGGCCCTGCGCCCACTTTCCGTCTCCGCTCCCTCCTGCGACGCGCTGCGTGGCTGCTCGTTGGCTCCTCGGGACGGAAGCTCGGTCGGTGCTTCTCTAGAAGCTTCCCCCTTGGGCGGCGGCGGCGGCGGCGCAGCTCCTAAGCTCGGTGGTAGCGGCTCTCACAGCAACAGCGATTTTTTTTTTTTTTTTTTTTTAGGGATGGCGGCGGCTGCAGCAGGACCTGCCACGGCCCCCAAGTGCGTGTTCTCCTCGTCCTTGCTGTTTGTGTCTCCCCCCCGCCCCCCGCCCCCGGGTCAGTGAGCGTGTCGTTGCTTCCCTGGCAGGTTCTCCCGGAGCTTCTCTGACGCCCTGATGGAGGAGGACCCCCGGGCGGCCTTAGAGGTGAGAGAACCAGCCGCGGCCTCCTCCGCTCTGCCCGGGGGAACGCGGCCGCCTCGGGGTCGGGGGTTCGGGCGGACCCGCCTCTTCCCCGCGCCGCCCTCTGGGGCCGCGGTTGCGGTGTGCCCTGGGTGCCGGCCCCGGGCCCCCGCCCCCGCCCCCGCCCGCTCCCCGACCGGCCTGCATCCTCGCCTCCTCGCCTCCGCTTCCTTCCTTGGCAGTTACCTGCTCTCTTCCCTGGCGGGGGGCGTAGTCGGCACTCACAGTTGTCCTGGAGGGATTTCCTTTTTTTTTTTTTTTTTTTTTTTAAGGTTTTATTTAAGAGAGGCAGAGACGCAGGCAGGGGGAGAAGCAGGCCCCGTGCAGGGGAGCCTCACGCGGGACTCGATCCCGGGACCCCGGGGTCACGACCTGAGCCAAAGGCAAGACGCTCCACCACTGAGCCCTCCCCGCCCCCCCCCCCGAGGTTCCCCGATTTTGTTTTTTGTTTTTTTGTTTTTGTTAAGTGGCATTTGTGACTAGAAGTGGAAAAAGTGAAAATCTAGGCTTGATGAGATTTGTTGTTTTTTGTTTTTTTTTTCTTTGCTTTTTTGTTTTGTTTTGTTTTTTTCATTTTATAATCGTCCCTGTCGTTCTTACATTCCAGGTGTTCTTTTCCCGTAGGTCTCTGGGTATTTCCAGATGTCCCGTTACTGCTCATTATTCACTCATTTATCAAAGCAGGGTTTTTATTTTTTATTTTATTTCATTTTGCTTATTTATTTATTTATTTATTTTGGGGGGGGTGCCTTGTGCAAGACACTTGACTGCTAAGGCCTAAAGTCTTGTTTATGTATTTCACGGGCTTAAAGGCTGTGTGAAGTGAGAGATTGGAAAGCCATAAAGAAAAGTCAAAAGAGGGCAGCCCCGGGGGGGGGGGGGGGGGCGGGGTTCAGCGGTTTAGCACCTGCCCTCAGCTCAGGGTGTGATTGTGATCCTGGAGTCCCAGGATTGAGTTCCATGTTGGGCTCCCTGCATGAAGCGTGCTTCTGTCTCTGCCTGTGTCTCTGCCTCTCTCTCTCTCTCTCTCTGTCTCTCTGTGTGTCTCATGAATAAATAAAATCTTTTAAAAAAAATGGACACCTGGGTGGCTCAGTGGTTGACCGTCTGCCTTTGGCTCAGGATGTGATCCTGGAGACCCAGAATTGAGTCCCACATCGGGTTCCCTGCATGGAGCCTGCTTCTTCTTTTGCCTGTGTCTCTGCCTCTCTCTCTGTGTCTCTCATGAATAAATGAAATCTTAAAAAAAAAAAAGTCAAAAGAGCAAGATTTAAGTAATTACGAATAATAAAGAGAGGCTAAGCTAAGGATACATGATGGAGTTGGTTGTAGAATTTAGGCAGAGGTTTCTTGGTTTGAAGCAGGAGGGAGAAAGGAAAGCAAACCTGTTCGCTTGTTATAATCCAATGTAGGTAAGCTTAGCAATTTGAAGCAAGAAAGGTTCCCTCCCCCCCCCCCCCCCCCGGGACTTTTAAGGGAAATTTGCCACGTGGGTAGTAGAGTCTTTCAGAAGAGATGATATTTGAGCAGAAGCTTGGGGAGTGAGCGCTGGTTAAAGGGCATTCCAGGCAGAAAAAGAGCCAGGGCAAAGATCCCCATGTTGGAATGACGTTGGCTTGTACAAGGAGTAGCAAAAAGACCCGTTTAAGAAGAGTGGGATGACACAGGAGTCAGCGATGAGGTAGGGAGTAAACCAGGGCTAAGGTTCTAGAGGGCTTTATAAGTCGGAGTGTTTCTTTGGATCTAGATATGAAGGCCCTGAAATAAAATGGTTGGTTCATGAGTTGTGCTACGATATTTCCTAGTGAGGCTTCTGGGATCGGTAATAGAGTAGTATTAGAGGAGGCACTGTGAACATCTTTCTTCACAATTCGTTATGTCATCTAGACAGCTGTATTTCAGAATCTGCATTTGTTATGATCTTCTTACCCCAGTGTCGTCTTTGGAAATCCAATTTATGTGAGTTGCTTTTATTTTTTTTTAAAAGACTTTATTTATTCATGAGAGAGAGACACACACACACACACACAGAGAGGCAGAGACACAGGCAGAGGGAGAAACAGGCTCCATGCAGGGAGCCTGATGTGGGGCTGGATCCCGGGACTCCAGGATCACACCCTGGGCTGAAGGCAGGTGCTAAACCACTGAGCCACCCAGGGATCCCCATGTGGGTTGCTTTTAAAGGGAATTCCTGTAATGAATTTTGTCACTTATCTTCCTCATTTAAAGAAACTTTTTTTGATGTATGCTAACGTATAAATAACACAGATCTTGAGTGTGCAACTACTGAGGCTGCCATATATGTATATATCTCGCAGCTCAAGGTGGAGAGCACTTCCATCCTAACTCCCTCCTCCTGCTGCTTCTCAGCCAATAATTCCCCTTACCTACCAGCCGACTCCCATTCTGATCTCCATCACCATTAGTTTTTCTTGTTCTTGTACTTCCCATAAACAGTAACGCACACTAGTCTGGTGCTCTCATGTAAGATCTGTCCATGTTGTGTGAAGTGGTTTTTTTCATTGCTGTGTAGTATTTCATTGTGTAAAAGTATAGCACAACTCTAACAATGGACATTTGACTTACCTCCAGTTATTAGCTAGTATGAATAAAACCGCTTTGAATTTACTTATACGGGTATTTTGGTGAGCACACTTTTTTGGGGAGGGATATATATATATATAGAGCTAGGAATGAAATTACATAGAATAGGCATGTGCTTAGCTACTATAGTACCTAGATTCTTAAAGTGTGGCTTTTTGAACCAGCAGCATTAACGTCACCTGGGAATTTATTAGAAATGCAGATTCTTGGACTCCATCTGAGGTTATTCAGAGTCCTTACAGCTCATGTGGTCTAGTACGTACCCATCCATTTTACAGAAGAAAACTGAGACCCGGGATCCCTGGGTGGCGCAGCGGTTTGGTGCCTGCCTTTGGCCCAGGGCGCAATCCTGGAGACCCAGGATCGAATCCCATGTCAGGCTCCCAGTGCTTGGAGCCTGCTTCTCCCTCTGCCTATGTCTCTGCCTCTCTCTCTCCCTGTGTGACTATCATAAATAAATAAAAAAAAAATTAAAAAAAAAGAAAACTGAGACCCAAAGAAATCCAAATGATCTGTCATAGAGATGTATATAGCCAAGTAGAGGCAGAATGGGACCCCTGGGATATAAGTTTCCAGACTCTTAGTCTAGTGCTGTGGAAAAGTAATTCTCAAAAGCATCATTCTCAGACCAGCTGCAGCAGCATCACCTGAGAACTTATTAGAAATGCAAATTCTGAGGACCCACACCAACCTGAATCAGAAACTGGGAATGGGGAGAATGATTGTAAGAGAAAGTGTTCCTTTTATTATTTATTTATTTGAGAGAAAAGATGGAGGGGAGAAGCAGATGGAGCGGGAGAGAATTTTAAGCAGGCTCCACACTCAGCACAGAACCCAATGTGGGGCTGGATCCCACAACCCCCAAGAACATGAAATGAGCAGAAATCAAGAGTTAGATGCTTAATGGACTGAGCTACCTAGGCACCTGAAAAAGTTATTTTTAAAGCTTGGGGTGGGGGCACCTGGATGACTCAGTGGTTGAGCATCTTGCTCTCAGCTCAGCTCAGGTCATGAAACCAAGGTCCTGGGATTGAGTCCCACATCAGGCTCCCCGAGTCCCACATCAGGCTCCCCATGTCCCACATCAGGCTCCCCATGGGGAGCCTGCTCCCTCTGTCTATGTCTCTGCATCTCTCTCTGTGTCTCATGAATAAATATACTTAAAAAAAAGCTTGAAGTGACCTTTTCACAGTCGACCTTGAACATCGTGGGCCTACTTACATAGGATTTGAACTGCATTGGCCTATTTAATACGGATTTTTTTTCCCGATGCCTGCAGTACTGTAAATGTGTTTTTCTTACAGTTTTCATAATTTTTTCCCTCTAGCTTACTTTATTGTAAGAATATAGTTTATAATACATAAAATACGTGTTAATTGTGTTATTGGTAAGGCTTCTTTCTGGTCAGTAGGAGGCTTTTAAGTTACTGGGGAGTCAGAAGTTATACTCAGAGTGGATTTTCGGCTGTGAGGGCTAGTGCCCTTAACACACCTCATTGTTCAGGAGTCATCTGGTTATTTTGAAATTGATAATACATTAGTTAAAATAATTGATAATACATTAGTTAAAATGTTATGTTCTTATGTAAGACCATCCAGTTAGGGTTAAAAGGGAAATGTTTGTATCAAGCTGATTCACATTTTTCATTGATTCAACATAAGATATATATGTTAGTGGTGAATTCTGTACTGGGAGCCAAGGATCTAAAGATGAAAAGACTGCATTGAGGAAGTTTGCAGTCCAATGGAGAGAAAGACAAGTCGACAGATTATTAAAATATAAGGTAAATATTATAATGGGGTGGTGTACGAAATATACTAAGAACATAAGCAGACTGGAGGCCAACCAGGGTAGTCAGGAAAACTATACAGTGTCTCGAATCACTAGGGAGAGAAGATTTGTGAATTATGAGACTTTTTTGAGGCCCAGTATGAATAGTGGTTAAGAGCATAGGTTTCTGGGGGCACCTGGCTGGCTCAGTTGGTAGAACATGAGACTCTTGATCTTGGGGTCGTGGGTGTGAGCCCTGTATTGTGGGTAGTTTACTTTAAAAACACAAGCTCTGGAATCAGAGTGCTTGGATCAAAACCCTGGCTTCATAATAACTCTAACTTTAGGAAAATTCCCGTTGTCACTTTGGATCAGATTTCCTTTCTGTGAAGTGGGACTAAATAGGACCTATTTCACAGGGCTATAATGAAGATATGTAATGTAAGGTACAAGATAAGGCCTTTGAGGTAGGCATCTTGTAGCTTCTTTGCTCTAGGTTCCTGCTACACTCTCTTTTTCTATTCACTTGAATGTATCAAGCTCAGTCCTTGCGGAGGGCCTATGGACTTGGGTTCATTTTGCTTGGTGATGAGATTTCAGCTGAAATGTCACTTCAGAGAAGGTTTTTTCCCTCTCAGACCACCCTATCTAAATTGGGCCCCATTGTAAGCTCCAAGGTAGCAGGGATTTTGTGTGTCTTTTTTTACCACATTTTCCGTGTAGTGGTAGGCACTCAAATGTGACATGTTAAATGACTCCTACCATAATTTTTGTAACAACTGAGGGTGGGTATTTGCATTCTACTCACTCACAAGGAAGCTGAGACCAAACAGATTAAATTGCTCAGGGTTATATAGTAGAGAAGTGACAAGTCTCTGGGTTCAAGGCATCAAGGTCTAGAGGAGGGGGTAGATTTAGGGACCTATAATAGAGTTAAAGGTTTGGTAGCTGACTTTGAGGTAGTTGACCCTTGATCGCTTTGTTGAGAGCACTAAGCACAGAGCTAACAGGCATAAATGCAGTGTTACCAGTTCTGCATGGTTCTGTGGTTTTTCTTGAGCAGTCCTCAGTAGTTTAGGAAGGGAGAAGGGTTGGTACTCTTGTTTGTCATCTCTGATTGGGGATTGGCTGTGGCTAGAAGAAAATGGGAAGTGAAATCAAAATAAGATACCCTTCAGCAGTTGGGTCAGTGTGAGCAGTCTGCTTTACTTTCAATCTTAACAAGTTACCTAGTTGACTAGCATTTTTAAAAAGCCTGAAACTTACTAACTTTTAAGATTTAGAAATTTTCTTTTTTTCTTTTTCTTTTCTTTTCTTTTCTTTTCTTTTCTTTTCTTTCTTTCCTCTTTCTTTTCCTTCCTTTCTTTCTTTTTTTCTTTTCTTTTTTTTCTCTTTTCTTTTCTTTTCTTTCTTTTCTTTCTCCCTTCCCTTCCCTTCCCTTCCCTTCCCTTCCCTTCCCTTCCCTTCCCTTCCCTTCCCTTCCCTTCCCTTCCCTTCCCTTCCCTTCCCTTCCCTTCCCTTCCCTTCCCTTCCCTTTTCTCCCCTCTCCCCCCCTCCCCCCTCTCCCCTCTCCCCTTTCCTCCTCTTCTTTCATGAGACCCAGAAAGGCATAGACACACAGGCAGAGGGAGAAGCAGGCTCCATGCAGGGAGCCTGATGTGGGACTCAATCCTGGATCCTGGGATCACACTCTGAGCCACAGGCAGATGCTCAACTGCTGAACCACTCAGGCATCCCACAGAAATTCATTTTATAAGATCTAAGTTTTAAACAATTTTAATGCCTTAAAAAAGTTTATCCCCCTATTGTTTTGGATTACTAGGGTTCTTCACCATTATCTTGGTAAAGATTTCAGTGTAATTATGTTTATAGTTAATGGAGTTTATTTTTGAGAACTCTAAATTGCTTGACTATAACTCCTTTTATGTAAATATATTTTGGGGCATGTTTACAGTATGTTTTCCATTGATCTACATAAATAATGGGCTTTTGCCACTATGATTCAAATGTTGGCACTGAAGTCCTTGCCTTTGAGGTACCTCATTTTAGTCCCTTTGTACTCAAGCAGCAAGCACCTGTTGTCACAGAAATAGTAGAACTCTCAAAACATGCCACAAGTCTGATGTATTTAATACAACCACAAATCATTGTTTTAATTTCACCACTTCTGGCTTTGTTATACTGTATATTTATAAAAAATAAACTGGTTATTGTGATATTGATGACGTGATATTACATCATAATGTGACATGTTTGTGTGTCGTGTTCGGTTTGTATTCTGTTTTTTGGTAATTTTTCAAAATAACAGCATTCTAATAAGTAAATTGCTTAGTTTATTTAACTGAATTACATAACTGATTCTCCTTAACCAACAATTGGTTTGTGTTTTTAAAGGTCATTTGCAAGTTGGTTGTTTGAAATTCAAAAGTTTTTACTTGACTCCATTTTTTAAAATTTATTTTTATTTTTTAATTTTTTTAAAATTTTTGTTTTACTTGACTCCATTTTATTTGTCTTTGTGCCTCCAGTGTCTGACCTTTGTTAACGTAACATGTTAAAAAATACATATAATTTGATGATCTAGGTACTAGTATAATTTATAATAGCTTTTTTCACCCTTAATAAGCCTGTTCTCTTGCTGAGGAGAGGCTTAGAAATTTGGTTTGCAGATATACTTGAGTAGATAGGTAAGAGCTTATCAGCTGTTTTCAAAATTGTTGAAAATTTAAGTGCAAGATGGTATTTAACTTAGGTAAATATTGGGAAACATTAATACAAATATTATTGGCGTGTAAAAGATACTTGGAATAAAGAGACGTTATCAGGAGACTGTGTGGTTTGGTTTTTAAAACCAAATTTGGAGTCAGACAGACTGGATTTGACACAGTCTTGTCACGGACTAGAAAGTGAGGGAATGGGGCAGCCTGGGTGACTCAGCAGTTTAGCATTGCCTTCAGCCCAGGGTGTGATCCTGGAGTCCCAGGATGGAGTCCCACGTCGGGCTCCCTGCATGGAGCCTGCTTCTGTCTCTGCCTGTGTCTCTGCCCCTCTCTCTCTGTCTCTCTCTCATGAATAAATAAATCCTTAAAAAAGAAAGGGAATGGATTTTCTCTGCACACTTGGGGAAGATCTTTCTAGTGAGAGGGAACAGCTGATGTAGAGCCCTGAGGTGTTTGAAGAACAGCAAAGAAGCCATTGTGGCTAGAGTAGGGGAGCAAGCGGATGAGTAATAAAAGATGAGATAAGAGAGCTAGTAGAAGGTCCTATCAAGGAGGGCCTTGGAGGTCACTGGAAGAACTTGGGCTTTTGCTCTGAGTCAGCTGAAAAGACACTGGAGAGTTTAATGTTTATTGACATAAACAAGATCTGATTTTCATTATTGCTCGGATCAGGATAATAGAGGTGAAGAACATAGAAAATGGTTTGGATTTTAGGTATATTGTGTTTTAGATAAATGGTTACCAAGTATGGCATACATTGCTTTTGGGGAATCCTGCTACTAAATTAAAGCAAAATCAATGTCATGTCGTTATTTGTTTATTTTTATTTTTTTAAGGATTCTATTCACGAGAGACAGAGATAGAGAGAGGCAGAGACACAGGCAGAGGGAGAAGCAGGCTCCATGCAGGGAGCCCGAGGTGGGACTCAGTCCCGGGTTTCCTGGATCCCGCCCCAGGCTGAAGGTGGCACTAAACCAGTGAGCCACCGGGACTGCCCTGTCATGTCGTTATTGAAGTAATTTTATCTTTTAAGAAAACTAGCAAATCCGTAGGATGTGTGAGCACTGGGTAGAGAATCAAAACATTCTCACTTGCCAACATTTTGTCCTTGGCCTCACTGATCATGCTGTCTCTTCTTTTTAAAAATATTTTATTTATTAGAGACAGAGCATGAGCACAAGTGGGGGAGTGGCAGGCAGAGGGAGAGGTTAGAAGTAGGCTCCTCGCTGAATAGGGAGCCTGATGCGAGGCTTGATCCTAGGATGCTGAGATCCTGACCTGAGACAAAGGCAGACGCTTAACCAGCTGAGCTACCCGGGTGACCCGCCCCCCCCCATGCTATCTCTTCTTGCATCATTGTTGTTCCAGCTACCACTTATATGCTGTGACTCCCCAGGGGGTGACAAAGTTTTAATCTAATAAATCTTGATCAGTTGATAGCTATCTGTGAGGTACTGTATCTGGGCTTTTGTGCTGTAATTTCTTAGGGTTGTCTGCTATTGACAGAGGATGGGAGAGGGCCAGATAAGCTTCATTGTGTCTTTATTGATTCTGTTAACCTCCCTGAGCTCTAGATTTAACTTCTAGGTTTGTTTGTTTGTTTTTATTGGACAGTTTTACATTTACTAGGCATCTCAAATTCTACATGATCTTTGAGTCTTTTCCTAATTAGAGGGAGAAAATCTGTGACGTTCAATATATATCGTCTCAATTCTTCAGAATAAATGAAGTGATAGTAATTACCATTTATTGAGTTCCTACTATAGTCCAGGAATTGTGCTAAGATACTACATTAGATTGTGGGTTTGGGGTGAGGAGAATGGAGAAGAGGAGATATTGATCCTCTTGCAAAGAAAAGCACCAAGCTTATTTCATTGTTATCTTTCCTCCAAATAGCTTATGATATTAGGTTATTTGATTAAAAATCATGTTTAATTAGAATTCAGTTGCTTTTAAAAAACATTTATTGACACAACATGTTTGTATTTGTAGGAGCTGACTAAGGCTTTGGAACAGAAACCAGATGATGCGCAATATTATTGTCAAAGAGCTTATTGTCACATTCTTCTTGGGAATTACTGTGGTAACTTTACTGAATATATTATTTCTTCTTTATAAATTTTGCCCAAGATGCAGTGAGTCAAATGGAATAGAGATTATCCTTGAGGATTTTTAAATTGATCTTCCATACAATGTGTGAAGTGGCTGAAACATGACAAACATGTTGAGCAATACCTATACAAATGTTCTGGGTGTCTCTTCCTTCAGTGGGTGAATTTATATAGATTTCATTTGTAGTTCTTGGATATACTAAAAATAGCATCACATTTATTGTTTTACAGACTATAAATGAAATGCTCTTATTTGTAACTTATGTAAAAAAGAATGCCTTTATGTTACTTGTGTAACTTTTAATTGTTCTGAATAGAGAATCTGGGTAGGGAAAAGTAAATACCTTGAGTCAAATTACATAAATGATGTTCATGAGAAATTAGATGAGTTTTGTGACAAAGCTTTATATGTTGACTGAATAGCTTTAAAAAGGAAGCTAAATATTAGCCTAATAAGATGTGAGTAATATTTTTTGGATTATATCTTGGATTAGTTTTTCCTAACTTAAAAGCATTTGTCCATCACACCAACTTGAATACTGGAAAATGTAGGGCTGATTCAAATTTTGTGTGTAATTTGTTAGGTCCATAAATTACTAAATACCCCCTCCCGTTTTGTTTTTGTACATAGATGCTGTTGCTGATGCAAAGAAGTCTCTTGAACTTAATCCAAATAATTCCATTGCTATGCTGAGAAAAGGGTATGCATTATCTACTCTAATTGGGTCTGAACTGTAGATAGTAGGTGTTTACTTTGTTAAATGAATGCATTTTAAGTTTTACGTAAATAGTAAATTCTGTATACATTTTATAGCTGAGATAGGATCCAATTTAATTTTTATTTTTTTATTTTTTAAAGATTTTATTTATTTATTCATTATAGACATAGAGATTGGTGGGCAGAGACACAGGCAGAGGGAGAAGCAGACTCCATGCCGGGAGCCTGACGCGGGACTTGATCCCAGGACTCCAGGATCACACCCTGAGCTCACGCTAAACCGCTGAGCCACCCGGAGATCCCCTCAATTTTAAATATAACTTTATACTTCTGTTAATTATAGTAGGTAATAAGAGATACATAGTGTGTTTTAAAATAGTGGCGATTGAAATAATTACAAGAAATGATGAAACTGATGGATTTCAAATCTCTTTTTTGTTTATTGTTTGGACTTTACTGTATTTAACTGACTAGAGAACATCTTATTTGTCAGCTAGGCTGGACAGGCTACATTTAATGTTGTGAAAACCGTCTGTGTTCTTTATATCTCAGCTTGTTGCTGTTGCTAATTATAACTTTATTCTTAAGAAACTTCTTTAGTTTCTTAGCGTAACTATATTTTGGAATAAGCAAGTGTATACAATTAAAAACAAGAAATTCCTTCTGAAATGAGTTCCAAAATTACATTTTAATGGAAGTTATATTTAATGTTACAGTATATTAGAAAACCTCTTGGCTTATTAAAATATACTTAAATTATTTCTTTTACCAATTGAGAGTACAAGTATATTTAATTCAGAAAGCCTTTTTGCGTGATCTCACGTGTGTGTGGTATTTGTTTTTAATGTGCTCATGCAGGATATGTGAATACCATGAAAAAAACTATGCTGCTGCTTTAGAAACTTTTATAGAAGGACAGAAATTAGATAGTAAGTATTGGAATTCTATGTTAATAAAGAATCCATTATTTCTGTGTATTAAATACCATGGCTGAATTGTGTTAGTGTAATCTCAAGTTCATCGTAGAAAGCCAATACCTTTCTTCTTAGGTTTTCTGTTGATTGCAAAATTTGAGTTTACTTAAAACTGATTAAATTGGTCTCTCTTCAGCATTTTTTTCTTTTTTTTTTTCTTTAGCATTTAAATCACAGATGAACTTTACCGTTAGAGGTTAAAAACTATATAAACCTCCAGTGTGCTTCCTCTACTTAGTCTGGCTTTAAATTTTTCTAATTGACAAGTGAAAGTTTAATTTGATTTTCAGAAGTCTGTTCAGTTTAAGTTACTATTCAGATGGCTGAGATAGGAAGTTTTACAACAGATTTTTTTATTAAGTGAAGTGTCAGCTTGGGTAAGTTGTGATAGGAAGAAACTTGGAGCTTTGAGAGTATTAGGAGTTTTTAATGTCTACTTCAGAAAAGTATATGAAAATTAGTAGTATGGATGTCTGTGCACACGTGTAGAAATTTTAGAGGAGCCAAAAATCAAGAGTCTACAAAATACTGACAAGATGTAAGTAATCTCATAGATATAGACTACATAATTGAAATTGTGTACCATTGTTTATCTTCCTCTAATGATTGAGTCTTATCACAGTTCTCTAGAGCAGTGCTTCCTAAGTAGGGATGATTTTGCTCTCTGGAAGACATTTAGCAATGTCTGAAGAGATTTTTTGATTTTCATGACTGGTGGATGGGAGATGTGCTGTTGATACCTAGTGAGTAGAGGCCTGGGATGCTGGTAAACATCCTACATGGCACAGGATTGTCCCCCACAACAGAGAAGTAGCTGGTCCAAAATAGCAGTAGTGCTGGAGTTGGGAAACTCTCCTCTAAAGTATTGCATGAGTATGTTTTTATATTTTTAAAAATTTTCTGTTGTAATGCTTTGAGTATTTGCTTTTCTGCTCTCTACCCGCTTGAGAGAGGACAGTGGACCCAGCTTTGCAATTGGAATCTCCAAATTAGGAGGGAGTAGTGATACATAAATAAGTTGGCTATTCAGTTAGCAAGCCAGCATATCTTCACTTTAAGCAAATTCTAAAGAATCCAGTTATCCTGCACCTTGATATACATTGGAAAGCCTTCAAGAGACATAAATCATTCCATCTTGTAGATTTCTAAGCCCTGTTCCTTATTTTTTTCATAGCAATAGAAAGTTCCTCACCTGAATTTTTTTCCTTTATTAGTGTCTTACTGCCATTGACTTTTATCCTAGAATTATTTGAGTCTGCCTCAAATAGAGGTGCCTGTTTTTCAGTAAAATTGCTTTTATGAATATTTTAATTTAAAGGCAAATTTGTTCTTTAATTTTAAGGAAAATGTATGTTAAACTGTTAGGGTTCTCATATTACTGGGGTAAACCATTTATAACTTATCTTTTATTCTGTTTGGTATAATAGGAAGTTTGGTTTTATTTACTAATTTGTATAATACATTATTCAAATCTATAATTTTTTTTAAAGATTTATTCAATTGGGACACAGAGAGGCAGAGACATAGGCAGAGGGAGAAGCAGGCTCCATGCAGGGAGCCCAATGTAGGCCTCGATCCCAGGACCCTGGGATCATGACCTGAGCCAAAGGCAGATGCTCAACCACTGAGTCATCAAGGTGGCCCCAAATCTAGGATTTTGATATAATTGCTCCCCCCAATAGAATGAATGTGTGTGTGTGTGTAGGTTATTACTTAAGGCCTATATAGTTGATTTTCACTTATAAAATACTAGAAAATTTCATTTTAAGAAATTTTTATTTTTCAGTAATCTTGCCTGCAATTTGTTTGAATTTACAAACTTTTGTTTAGAGTACTTCTAATAATTTTTAACATCATATTGGATTAGACCCTGTGCTGTTTAGATAGATTTATTGTTCTGCGTCTTTAAAGATTAATAATTTGTTTACGTTTATGTTTACATTGCTGTGTCTAAATGTATAGTTCACCATCTGTAGTGTCTTGATTGCAATGGAATCGGGAGATAGGACAGAACTGCACAAAGTGCAAAGGTTTTTTGGTCTTGGTAGAAATGGCATGGTAACGGAAAGGCTATTGAGAGAATAGTAGAATAAGTAGGTAGCTGCATTTAGAGAACAAACCTGGGGGTCAGGAGAGGCTTCTAGACCTTGGTCCAGCTGTTCGGTACCAGACTTCCATCCCAAAACACTGATGGTGTATTGGGATTCTTTTTTTTTTTTTTTTTTTTAATTTAAAGATTTTATTTATTTATTCGTGAGAGACACACACAGAGAGAGAGAAGCAGAGACACAGGCAGAGGGAGAAGCAGGCTCCATGCAGGGACTCCGATGTGGGACTCTATCCTGGGTCGCCAGGATCACACCCTGGGCTGCAGGCGGCGCTAAACCGCTGCGTCACCGCGGCTGCCCGGTGTATTGGGATTTTTTTTTTTTTTTTAAGATTTTTATTTACTTATTTATTCATAGAGATGCAGAGAGAGAGAGAGGCAGAGACACAGGCAGAGGGAGAAGCAGGCTCCATGCAGAGAGCCCGATGCGGGACTCGATCCCGGGTCTCCAGGATCATGCCCTGGGCTGCAGGCGGCGCTAAACCGCTGCGCCACCGGGGCTGCCCTGGGATTCTAATTCAGGTCTGATTCTGTTGTGTGAGAGGAAGCTTCTTTAACAGACAAAGAGTGGGGGAAAATGTAGATTATTTGTATTTGGGAACCAGTAAGGTTGACTGTGGTTAAAACCAATTTTTTTTTTAACTGAAATTCTTCAAGCTGAATACTTAAATGTTAAACGTGTTAGTATGTTTATAATTGTAATATTATGGTTGCTATAAACTCTGTTAGGATAAGTATTTTTGTCTAATTTTCTGCTGAATTCCCAGTGCCTGAAGCACTGTTTGGAACATGTATATATTCAAGAAGTATTTGTCGAATGACTGTATTGGGTGGTGCAGATGATTGATGATACACTATGTTTTTTCTAGGTGCAGATCCTGATTTCACTGTCTGGATCAAAAAGTGTCAAGAGGCTCAGAATGGTAAATATATAGGTTTTCCATGTCTTTCAATTTTCAAAGAAGTAAATATTTGACATTTTGGATTTAAACAGATTGTTCTAGGGCAGCCCGGGTGGCTCAGAGGTTTAGCTCCGCCTTTGGTCCTGGGGTGTGATCCTGGAGACCCTGCATGGAGCCTGCTTCTCCCTCTGCCTCTTTCTCTCTGTCTCTCTCATGAATAAATAAATAAAATCTTTAAAAAAAAATAAAATAAAAAAAATCATGAATAAATTAAAAAAATCTGGATTTGTTTCACAGTTGTATTACCAGTAAGAAGTTACTGAAGAGTCTTCAATGACTCCAGGATGCAAAATTAAACTACTTTCTTTTATTTGGAATGTATGGAAAATAGGTTTATGTAATCAATAAGTATGTTTGTGCTACAGAAGTCATGTATGTAACTTTGCCTATAAATCTGCTGTTAACTGGAAATGTTTTCCTTTTATGTTTTTAATAGGATCACAGTCTGAGGTGGTAAGTACAAAATTTTTATCCTTCATGTTCTCACTTATATATAATTTTGCCATATTTACTTGAGACAGGCCTCTGAATGATCTTTCTTTTGCTTAGATCGTAAGCAATTCCGTGTAAATATTTTTTCCTTTAGTAAGTGAAATAATACCATTTTTGGTGAAATAAATATACAGGTTTATAGTCATAAAAATTACTGGGCTTGTTTAATGTGTGATTCAAGTTGATTTGGCATATTTTAGTATGGTCAGGGTGGTTACTTTTTATCTTTTCCTTGCTGAAAAGTCCTCACATTTAGGTTTAATGTCTGCTTTGGAAGCACTTTCAGGATTTATCATGGTGTACTAAGAACACAAAAGTAAAGTAAAATTTGGAAATGTTTATCACTGTCCAATTCAGTTTCACATTTGTTATTTTGGACATGAAGATTTCCAAGTCTTTTCAGTTATTATAAACTACGGTGGAGTTGAAAGTTGATTTTTTTTTTTTTAACCGATTAGGTTTATATATAACACACATAGTTACATTATGGCTAGTGGTTTTTAGCAATGATCACGTGAAATTCAGTCAGGAGATAATGTGTGTAGTCTTTATGAGTGGTTACTTAACCCATTTGGATCTCTTTGTGTCTGAAGATGATTGACATCTTTGTCTTCCAGAATTACATTGTGACACTGAGAAACTATTTTATTTGCACTTGCTTCGTTTATAAACTGGCCCAATAGAGCTAATCTACTTCAGGCAGGTTGTTGTGAGCATCAGGCCAGAAATGTTTATATATAGTGACTGGAGTTTTGAACATCACCAAAAGTGAACCCTGCCTCTTATCCCTGTACCTTAAAGGCTTGTCCATAGTCCTAAGGATGATGGATGAGGGAAGTATTTAAAAGTTGGCTTCCTTTGGAGTACCTGGGTGGCTCAATTGGTTAAGTGTCCAACTCCTGATGTAGGCTCAGGTCATGATCTCAGGGTCATGAAATCCAGCTCCGTGTCAGGATCCATGCTTAGTGCAGAGTCTTACTGTCCCGCCTACCCCCCCCCCCCAATAAATAAATAAAATCTTTAAGTACGTAAATAAAAGTTGGCTTCCTTTGCCTGCAGGTTTTTTTTTTTTTTCTTAAATACTATTATATTTGGGATTGGAACTATTTCTGAAAACAACAGAATAGCATTTGAATGGTACTTTGTCTAGTAACACAAACAGCTGTTTAGCCACAGTGAATTTTGTTATTGCTGTGGTTCACACTAGTTTAATCTTTGTACCAAGGTGAACTGGAATAGTCTGTTCTAGTCATTATCTCTACTTGCTCACCTGGATTCAGGTGTTTCTCAGTGGTTAACACTGGAGAGTAATTCTGAGTTAGACTCAAATGGGTAGATGGGTTTTATTATCTTCTTCTAAATTTCATCTCTTTCCTATCATTTAGGGACAACTTAGAGGTCATTTACGACTCAGGGCAAGTTCTTTAATAAGTCTTAACTGGTACATGTGTAGTTTAGGAAAGTAGGTATTGACCAAGAGCTGTTACTTGATGGATGATGTAGAATGTTGCCGA
Organism: Canis lupus baileyi; assembly: GCF_048164855.1. Lineage (NCBI taxonomy): Eukaryota > Metazoa > Chordata > Mammalia > Carnivora > Canidae > Canis > Canis lupus. The sequence continues at coordinate 51,754,653 of NC_132854.1, read as the reverse complement.
GAGACCATAAATGGAGTAAGGTGTTACCTGGAAGGCACCATGGAAATGTTCCTTCATACGTTCCAGAGTAGCGTTTGATGCCACTGTTAAGTCTGAAGGTTATATACTGTTTCTAAAAAAAAATTTTTTTTTTTTAAATGTCATTGTTATTTTTGGTGTAGAGAGACTTGGAACTCGACTTTTAAATGTAGCCTTTTCCAGTCTTCCCCTTAGAAAGTTTTTTGGGTTTTATTTATTTTTATGTTATTTTATTTTTTTACTTCAATTTAGTCAACATATAGTGTATTGTTAGTTTCAGAGGTAGAATTTAGTGATTCATCAGCTGCGTATAACACCCAGTGCTCATTCCATCAAGTGCCCTAGTTAATGCCCAGCACCCAGTGCTCCATCCCCCATCCACCTCCCCTCTAGCAACCCTCAGTTTGTTTCCTATAGTTAAGAGTCTATATGGTTTGTTTTCCTCTGTTTTCATCTTATTTTTACTTCCCTATTTGCTTTTATCTTAGAAGAAAAATCTTTTTTGAAGTTTTAATTCCTAAAATTATAAAAAATGTTGAACATTCTAATATTTTGTGAAGGCTAGTATTATTTAGCAATTAATGGATACCATGCTTTGTTTTTGAGGAATATTTTCATGTAATTACTCCATATCAAAGTAACCATAGCACTGAGTAAATTAACAATACGTGCATTTTATTTTATTTTATTTTTTTTAATACGTGCATTTTAATACACAGTTGCTAATTTGTAAAAATTTCTTTCAACTTACCAAAATCAGTCTGATTCTCAAAGGACTCATCAGTCAAAAATCAAGTAAGTGTTTCTTCTTCATAAAATAATGTATAATAAATATGCCCAAAGGGAAAAATCCTGTTCTTTAATAATAATAAGCAAGTCCTTATCCTGTGATTTTCAGTGGTTTTTAGTTTTTTTAGAAATTGTGTTTAGCTTGGAAAAACTAATTCTAAGGATGTTTACTGATTGATATTGTGTTTATATTAAGGTTAAATTCAAATCACTTCTCCATTTTAAAGTTTCTTCATCTGGTTCCATATTATGTCACCTTTCCATGTATGGCAAGAACCTCTTCCACTTATTATTACACGGGTAAATTAGTAGTAGGATTGTCAAATTGTAACTACCTTTTATATTTTAGAGTAAATTTTTAATAGTAATTCTACATGAGTTGATAGTGACTGTTGCTCAAGGCAACAGTTAGGGTAATGAATTTAGCATCTAGCAAATATTTGAATTTATTTTTAATTATTCCTTAGTCACGTGTACAACTTGTATTCTTAGGACTGTAACAGAAAAAAAGACAAGGCATTGATCTGGAGCTTTACATCCTTACTGAATTTCAGAGGGAAACAGATTCTTAAAGTTAATTTCTTTAATCAAGGTGCATTTTAATTACCTAAAATGGCTTGGAAATGTTAGAACAACCTATTCGTGCTCTTTCTGGGGAGATTTAGGGTGACTTTCCAAGTACCAAGTAGACAAGGAACTTTGACTAGCTTGGTGGCAGGAGCAGGTATAGAACACAAACATCAAGTAATAATTACGGTGTTTGGAGCATAAAATTATCCAAAATTGATTTAATACTGTTATTGTGTACCAGGCATTGTGGTTAGTCCTAGAAATGTAATAGTGGGCAGGATAGATAAGTGGCTTTGCCTCATGACATTTATAATCTAATATAGTCACATTTGAAAGTGAGGATCCGTACATTTTTAGAGCCTTCTGTGGGAAAGATACACATAATTAGAATCTCTAGGCACATTAGTTTTCCCATGTACCTTGAGACCGAAAGAAGATACTGTATTTAATGTTTTGCCTGGCCAGAATGAGTTAAATTTTAAGTTATTTTAATTTTAGCTCATTTGCTTCTGTTCCCCGTGTTCAGGGCTGTTGGCCCTAGCTAGTTTCAGTTAAGAGATTTTTGATGTGTGGAGTCCAGCTGACCTGGTTCCGGTGTAACACCTGCTGCTGATTGATGGATTGCTTTGCCCTTCTGGGCATTTCATCTGTAAAAAAGGGATAGAAGTGCTTTTTCTTAGTATTAGGTTGAAATGAAAGTGTAATGCTATTAATGATATAACGGTTAGCTGTTAAGAGTAAATTTCATCTTCAGCATTAGCTTAAGCACAATATTAGAGATATAAATCAGAACCCAGAAAATCATGTATGTATTTAAGTCTCCTGGAAAGGTTTGAGGCATCATACCCTACTGTTCTTTTTCATTAGTACAGATCAAAGAAAATTAGTTATATAAAACTGTTTCTGTGACTCACTATCTGCTTTGCTAATTTGTTCCTCAAGGTGGAGCTCTTGTTGTTTATCAGACTGTAGTTTTTAATCTTGTCAAAATGTAAAGCAGCAGCTTTAAGAAAATTAGATGTTCTGAGGTGTTTTTTTTTTCTTTTTTAATAGGTATGACTGGTATCAAACAGAATCTCAAGTAATCATTACACTTATGATCAAGAATGTTCAGAAGAATAATGTAAATGTGGAATTTTCAGAAAAAGAGGTTATTATAATCTTTGAACCATTTTTTTGTTTTGAGATTAAATTATTTGCAAATATAGTATATTGGAGAATAATCTATAGCAATAATCTATATATATAATGATATATCAGATATATCATTTCTTCCTGAGACATAGAGAATGCTGATGAAGATCTGAAGCATTGCTTTTCAGCCTGAATGATTTTACATTTTGAGACTAAAGTATACTGTAGATTATAGCTAGATGTTTCTTTTTCTTTAGATTTAAAATTCAAAGGAGAATTTGATAAATATAAAAAACATTAGTAAGATATATGATTTGGCTACATTTGTGTGGTATACTTTATGAAAAAGGTCTTATTTGTTGTATGATTTATAGGTCTTAGAATTTACTTAACCACATTAAATTAGTGTGACTTTAATAACTTGTTTTTTTTAGCATTTAGTAGAAAACTTTAATGATACTTTAGTGGTAGAAGTGTTTTGCATATGAATATTTTCTTTTGTTATAAATTGTATTGTTTTGCTCTTATATCTTAAGTTTTGTAGAGACTAAATGTTATATACATGTTTGAAACATACTATTTTCTGCTTATTTAATTATGTCTGTGAGAATCCATGTAAAGGTTATCAGGTAGAAAGGATGGTTTTGCATTTTTTAAATCTGATATTCGGTATAAAGTGTTTAAAGTAATCTGCAGTGGTATTGAAATTCTGTAATTATGTTCAGTGTAAGTATTTTATGTTTCATTATATAAATTTATGAACTGTGCTGCTAATTTTGTATTTATTAGTTGTCTGCTTTGGTGAAACTTCCTTCTGGAGAGGATTACAATTTGAAACTGAGACTTCTTCATCCTATAATACCAGAACAGAGCACATTTAAAGTACTTTCGACAAAGGTAAGACAATTTTTAAAGAGTCGTCAGTAGCGAGGGGATCTGGCTGGCTCTGTTTTAAGAGCATAAACTCTTGATCTTGGGGTCATAAGTTCAAACCCCCCATCGGGTATAGAGATTACTTAAAAGTAAATGAGTAAAAGAGTTGTCAGTAGTAATACTTTAAATATATAGAAATATTGGTCAACTAATCACCCATGTGATTATAAGCCTATAGATCCTTTTAAGCACATATCTTCAAATTCAAAGGGACAGGTAAATAAGGACCATAAATTTTGAGTAACCGTTTTCCCCTCCCTATATTTTAGGGCAATGGAATATAAAAATCAATTTAACCTCAATAGTGTTTGTATACTTAGATTGGAATAATATTTATTAAAGAGGTTTTCAAAAAAGATGAAAGCCTCTTTTTAAGATTTGATACCAACAATGTTCTTCTCTTGAACTTGTCTGTTTGTACGTACAAATACTTTGTCACCCTGCCTTCACACAAAAATATGAACTATGAAGAGGAATCTGCTCTTTGTTTTTTAACTAAGCTGAATTTTAGAATACTTTGTTATGATAAAATAATGAATATAATTTAAATTACATTTTGAGTAATTATATAACTTTTAGATTTCTTTATATTTTCAAAAAGAAGTAAAATATGCAATAGAATTAAAATTCATGTAACGTTTTAAATACTGATCAAAAGATGCAGAGAGTATAATTAAGTTGGACAAGTACTCAGTTGAAAAATAAAAAAATCTGACTCTGGCTCTTTGCTTGCCTTATAAATTTAGACTAGTTACAAAATTATTATAGGACTAAATTTCACTCTTTAAAAATGAGAGATACGGACTAAGTGAGCTCTGAAATTTTTCATCCATAAAATTGTATAAAGGTGTATAATGAATTAATGACAACAGATGATATGAGTGGACTTTTTCCATCACTACACCTTCTTTATACACGTCTTACAACATTCTATGTTAGTAACTATTGAGTTTTAGTTCTAAGGATGTGTGAATTTTCCTATCCTAGAATAGATTCAGGATTGGCCCGTGTACGGGAGAATTTCATAACTGGGCCTACAGAAAGAAGACGATACCTGCAGAGCATTTGAGCACAAGTGCAAAGTTAAGAAGTGGTAGTTTTTTGCATCTAGTTAGAAGTGATTTGGCCACTTACTACTGATTTGAAGATTATAAAGTACAGCGCTGTTAAATTATGAGTGGAGAGAAGAAACTGTTGTTTGGATGATAGAAAGTGAGAAAAAGGGATAAAATCTTAAGCCAGATTTTAGTCTTACTGACCCCATCCACATAGTGTAGAATTTGTTTAATAAAAGAAGTGTAAATAATCAACCACAAAACTCTAGCTAGATTTGAGAGGTCAGAAAATTATGAGTTTGGCATTTTTATACATATTTTTATCAACAGGTTGTTAATGCATGTTCTTTTGAAGTAGTTTAAATGGAAACTGATTAATGTGACTAGATTGTAAATGACTTAAAAACGTGTGTGTTAAAAAAAAAAAAACGTGTGTGTTACTCATCTAATTTATGGACAAATAGAATGTGGTGATAAATGCACAAGTCTTTGTGGCTAGAATTTTGGATGTTAACAAAGCCCTGTTATCTCTCATTCTTTATTCTCCTTTGACTCTTGAGTGCTTGTTGATTCAAATCATTCTGCCCCTCTGCTGTATTCCCAGTTGCTGTTTTGTCCCTTTCTTCTTTAAGTGCTACATAATAACTACTTTACTTTTTTGTATAGTAGTTTATGTAAACATTTTATTTCTCTTGCATTTAGTCTGTGAGGATAAGAAGCATATCATATTTGTGTGTTTATATGCTCCAAAAGAGAATGCTCCAGTTAACTCTACAAACAATGAGTAATTTTTTAGTATAAGTATGTTCCATGGGCACCTACGTAGCTCACTTGGTGTTAAGTGTCTGCCTTCAGCTCAGGTCATGATCCTGGGGTCCTGGGATCAAGCTCCACATTGGGCTCCTTGCTTAGTGGAGAGGCTGTTTCTCCCGCTCCCTGCCCCCACCACATTCTCTTTCTCTCTCAAACAAATAAATCTTAAAAAAAAAAAAAGTGTTGCATTTGCTAAATATGTCTAGCCCTGGGCATTGTACAGTTGAAATAATTGTACTTAATTTTATCTTAAAAGGAATGAAAGTTTTGAACCTTTTTTCATACAGCTTAGATTGTTATAATACTGAAAATAAAATATTTTGTGGGTTACTGAGGCTTACTTAGTGATGATGCTAAGAGAAAAAGTAATTTACTCGTCATGTGTATTCATGTCTTGACTCCTTTATGTGAGAAGAGGATGATTCTGCTTAGAAAAGTCTGCTTAAATTAGAGATTCTGTAAAATCTATGCTTTTTAAAGTGGCTATTTATTTGCTCTGAGAATCCATTTTTTTCTTTTCCATATTCAAGGTTGAATAAATGTTGCGTATTCATGTATAATCATTAGTTAAGTGTTATTAATTTAAGTGAAATATAATGTGCAATGAAAATAAAAGATGTAGGACTCTTAATGAAATAGCATATCTTAATCAAATATTTCACAATGTCATATATATGTTTTTCCAAGTCAGAATTCATATTTTTTTCAGTACCTCTGATAGTTATTTCTACCTTTTTATTGAATACCAGCTTTAATATCTGCCTCTTACTTCATTTTTTTTAAAGATTTTATTCATGAGAGACACAGAGAGAGAGGCAGAGACACAGGCAGAGGGAGAAGCAGGCTTCACCAGGGTGCCTGACGTGGGACTGGATCCTGGGTCTCCAGGATCAGGCCCTGGGCTGAAGGCGGCGCTAAACTGCTGAGCCACCCGGGCTGCCCTTAATTCATTTTCTTTTTTTCTTTTTTTTTTTTTTTTAATTTTTTTTTTAAATTTATTTATGATAGTCACACATTGAGAGAGAGAGAGAGGCGGAGACACAGGCAGAGAGAGAAGTAGGCGCCATGCACCGGGAGCCCGATGTGGGATTCGATCCCGGGTCTCCAGGATCGCGCCCTGGGCCAAAGGCAGGCGCTAAACTGCTGCGCCACCCAGGGATCCCTAATTCATTTTCTTTATTAAGAAACTGTAGTGTTTCTTTTGTTCTGTCTTGTTAATTTCATGACACTATACTCACAATCCCAGGATTATAACTTCAGTGATGGCGATGCTATGAAATAATTCATTTTAAAGAATATTTACTCCTCAAAAATTAGAATTTTCAAAATCCTTTGGAGTAAATTCACCCTTGTAGAAATGGTCTTCGGGGCATCTGGCTGGATCAGTTGGTGGATTGTGTGACTCTCAGTCTCAGGATTGTGGGTTCAAGTCCCACATGGGTGTAGAAATTATTTAAAAATAAAATAAAAAAAGAAATGATCTTCTATTCCTAGTTTTAGTCAAAGTAATTTTTTTTGTATTATATCTATATAAAACACAAAGGCTTTTAACTGGAATTGTGGGAAGTAAAATGTGTGTCTTTTCTTGGAGACAATAGCTCCCTTCTCCCCTCTTAACTAAATAAAATTTGAGAAGTTTTAGAGTGAATTCCTTTTCTTAATATTCATAGAAAAATCCTGATTATGATGATGTGATAGAGTTGGGGAATCTGGGCAGGATACTACTGCTTTTTTAAACAGATGTAGGGGTTTTGGGATTGCTTTGTATCTTTTTTTTTTTTTTTTTTTTTTTTGATTTTCTTTATTTTAGAGGGAACACATGTGAGCAGGGGGGAGAGGCCTGGAGGGAGGGAGAAAGAATCCCTAGTGGACTCCACACTAAGTGCAGAGCCTAACTCAGGGCTCAGTTGTGTGAACCTGAGATCATGATCGAAGCTGAAAATCAGGAGTCAGATGCTTAACTGATTGAGCCACTCTGGTGCCCCATGTTTTATGTCTTCTTGATACAGTGGTGAAGGTAATAGGCTTTTTTTTTTTTGATAAGTAATTAGTTCCCAATAATCTACAAATTGTTTTTGAAGTATATTCTTGCTACCTTCTCTACTAATGCATATTTATATATTTTCAAAAGAAAAGGATTTTACTGTAAATACAATGTCTATGGCTGTCTTTTTATTTTAGTTTTTAAAGATTTTGTTTATTTGATACAGAGCAAGCATCCCTGCACAAGCAGGAGGAGTGGCAGAGAGAGAAGCAGGCTTCTGAGCAGAGAGCCCAATGCAGGGCTCGATCCCAGGACGCTGGGATCCCAGCAGTTAGCTGACTGAGCCTCCCAGGCACCCTTATAGCTTTCTTTTTAAATTTAGCTGTACGTTTTGGATAATCTTTTTTTTAAGATTTTACTTATTTATTTATCAGAGACAGAGAGAGAGAATGGCAGAGACATAGGCAGAGGGAGAAGCAGGCTCTCCGCAGGAGCCCAGTGTGGGACTCGATCCGAACCCCAGGATTACGCCCTGAGTCAAAGGCAGATGCCCAACCACTGAGCCACCCAGGTGGCCCACATTTTGGATAATTTGTTTCATGCCGTTAAGTATTCTACAACAAATATTTCACTGTCTGCATTTTATTTAGCCAGACCCATACTGTTTGACCTGTGCAGAATTGTAGTAGGTAACTGTTTTGACTGCTGTATATTAGCCCATGTAATCCTCACAAATACTGCCTGATGTGTAGGTATTTTTATCATCTATTTACAGGTATAAACTGAACCCAGAGATGTTAAATAATTTGTCCAGATTTTTTAGCTAATTATAATGATGAAGATAATGGTAATTGCAGTCAGTTATTTGCCAGACACAGTGCTCTGTTCTTTTCATAGATGGTTTCATTTAACTCTTGTAAGTGTATGTGCTACTGAAGCGAGCACTCGTTTAACCCTCATAAGAACCCTAAATGAAGTAGAACCTATTAATCACTTTTTACGGGAGAAATAGAGGCTCAGTGAGATTAGTTACTTGTTCGTGGTCATATTTCCAATAAGTAGCACCTATTTATGACTCTTCACTGAAATTACACAATTGATAGTTTTTGTCTTGTTTTCAACCTCTGCTTATTTCTCAGGAAATAAGTAAAACATCTGGCAGTAAAATACTTCCAGCAAGTTGCATATCTTATCTGTCTCATCTATAAAATATGGATGGTAATCTCCTTTTTTTTAATAGAATTGTTCTATTAAGTGAGGTGATGTACATGATGCATGCAAGGTATATAATAGTGCTCAATAAATATTACTGCTATTATTATTTTATCCTGGTTACTTAGATTTTTATTCTGGTTATAAATCCAATGAATGAATATCATAGAAAATTTGGAAAAATACAAAAGAGCTGAGAAAATAATCATTCATTCTCACTACTAATGACATATGGCCTAGTTCCAGGAAGCTAGACTGTTTTCCTATATATTGAGATCTTTCACTACAGGTGATACATACTGCAATTTTTTGTTTATGGGAATATCTCTTCTCATTACTTTCTTTAAGAAGAAGAGAGTCTGGGACACCTAGGTGGCTGAGTGGTTGAGTGCCTTCAGCTCAGGGTGTGATCTTAGAGTTCTGGGATTGAGTCCAACATTGGGCTCCCTGCTGAAAGCCTACATCTCTCTCTGTGTCTCTGTCTCTTTCTCTGTGTCTCTAATGAATAAATAAGTAAAATCTTAAAAAAAAAAGAGAGAGAACAGTGTTTGTATTCTTATATGTATTATCACAGTGCCTGGTCCAGAGTAGGCTCTCAGTAAATATTTGAATTGTGATATTAGAATTTGGGTGAGTTTTCAGCTTTTTCTCATTAATTACTGTCTTCTGCATTTTAAAAAATGACTAAAATGATTTGAGCATAAAAATAAAAATGGTGGATGTGCAGTATGGCTTTAGGAAGACCGAGTTTACTCTTTTCAGATGAAGCAGTTAGATACAGCCATTAAGTGTGCAAAGAGCTGAGTAAGAGAACATTGGGAAAATTACATCCTAAAGGTCAGAAACAATTACTTAATGACTATAGCCTTGAAAGAGATGGTTGTCAAAACTTTGCCAGAAGAAAAAGAAGTTTAGCAGTAAACTGCCACAGCTCTCTAGTCTCTGAGAAAGATGTCTTCACTGTCAATCTGGCAATAAGTGGGAGCTTAACCCCTCTCCTAAGAATGTGGTGTCTGGATGCCATTGTCCCTTTTGGAGTAATGGCTTCCTTTTAAATCTGAAGTTTGAAGTATATATTAAATATAAAAAGTATTTGTGTAAAGAATTTAGAGGTGGATGGTAGTATGCAAAACATTGAACAATAATAATCTGGAAGAGCAGGGATTCTTACTAGTAATCTGTGTACTGCTTTGGGATATTATTGAAAGCCTTCCTCGTGCATATGAGTGGAACATTCAAACCAAAGTTTTAAGTTAACTTTTAAATGAGTTTTGAGTTAAATGCAAATAGAAAAGCTTATTAATTGTTGGAATAAAAATATCTGAAATTGGGCTTGTAACTTTAGAGGTACCTGCCAAAGTCATGAAAACTTAAAACCTCATTTTTAAAAGCATATATAAGCACTGAAAGTGAAATAGGTGTAAAAAGAAAGTCACAGGAAATTAGTTCCCCCACTTTTATTTTTTTTAAAAAGCTAATTAAGTGTGGTTTATTATGTGCAGCTATTTTAATGAATGGATTAAATATAATTTTAAGTTCAGGTCAACTTGTCTCACTTGATTCAGGGTTTTTACTAAGCTTTGACTTTGGCCTTACAAAGGCTTCTTTGTTCGTGCTGCACAATTACTCAGGTTATAGTGGCTTTGAGGAGATGTGAATGTTAGTGTCTGCTGCTCTTTAGGTGAAACAAGGAACTTTTTATAGACATTGTAAGTATAGGAACATGAGGTATGAATATAGGGTGCCCTGAAGCAGAGGTTAGTTAAGGATAGTGTTGATGTACACACTGCTTGCCAAGTCTTCATTTCCAGATGAGTTGAAAAAGGAGCAAGATGCAGTTTTAAATTTTAGGGTGATAATATCCCTTTTCAGTAACTGCTTGCTGTGTCATTGCCAGCTATTAGATTTTTGCCCTTTTGACAAATATTCCAGCAGTGACAAGTTCAAATTACTGAATTACTATCACTTAATACTATGTATGAGAAAATATTGGTAGTATTTTATTTTATAAAAATTAGTCATCATTTTAGAGAATTCTTTTATTTAGAATTTAAACACAAATTACGTTAAAAATACTGTACTTTTGGCCTCTTTCCCAGTGACATTTGTTTCATGGTGTTTTTCATTATGAAAACAGTTTCTTGTTACATTTCTGTGCTAAAGAAAATACATATACTCAGAGATCACACCCCTTCTATACCATCACTTCATGTCTGGTTAAAAGTATTGGCAGATTTCTCTGTTAGTCTTTTGTTAAGGTATTTTAAAATGCAAATTTTAAGGATTCTATCACTAAATGCAAGTGGTAGATTACCAGTAATTGCTAGTTGGAGTGATTTATCTGATTTAAAGGAGTCTCAAAGAACCAGCGTGAATAGGCTTGTCTTTTAGTTACATTTGTCTTTTGATTTTTTTTTTCCTATTTACAAAAGTAAATCCTTTTCTTAGAAAAAAAATAGAATATTCTATTAAAAAAAAAAAAGAATATTCTATTTTGAGGGGCACCTGGGTGGCTGAGTTGGTTGAGCATTTCAACTTTGATTTCAGCTCACACTCTGTGCTGGGTGTGGAGCCTGCTTGGGATTTTCTCTCTGCATCTTCCGAAGCCCCTCCCTCCGCTCACACTTCTTCTGTCTCTAAATAAGATCTTTTAAAAAAAAATTCTATTTTGGCTCTTCAACTGTTGCATAATAATTATGTTTAGTAAACTGTAAGTGCTAGAGCACCTGGGTGGCTCAGTTAAGCATCTGCCTTCGGCTCAGGCCATGATCTCGGGGTCTTGGGATTGTAACCCCGAGTCAGGCTTCATGATCAGTGAGGAGTCTGCTTCTCTCTCTTTCTCTGCCTCTGTCCCCCACTTGTGCACGTGCACGCTCTCTCTCAAATAAAATCTTAAAAAAAAAAAAAAAAACTATAAATGCTGATTTTGCTAGGCTAAAAATGGGAGAGTATTATTTGAATAAGGAAAACTAAAGGTAGATGAAGGTGCTCTGTGAGTGTTAGAGTTAAGGGTAGACTCTAGGGGACCAGCCTTGATTAGAGAGTTGAAGATGCTCTTAATATTTCATTTTAATAAGTGAAGCTAGTTTAGCATTCAGAAGCTCTTCATAGTTTGCCTTACACCTTTTTAATCTGTATTTTTTACTGTTCTAACATAAATCCTAGACGACTTGAGACAAATTGGTCTTGTCTGTCTGTACTCCCTGATGTACTGTGTCCTTTGAAACCTTAGGGCTCCAGTTTTAGGCTGTTCATACTGAGGCTGAAGACCTCTCCCTTCCACCGTTGCAAATGCTTCTGCCCCTCAAAGCTCTTCAAGGTGTGCTGAAACTTTTTCTTTTCACACCTAGATGTGATCTCTGCTAAACTTTTAGAACATTTATTTGACTCTTGATCAACTTTCTTCTAGTATTTCACCTACTTCCAGATGGTCAAGAACATGTTTCTTTAATATTTAAAAAAATCCACCACATCCCTGATGATTACAACTTGCTCATACTGGGTATTTAATAATTATAGAGTGAATAATTATAAAAATTTTAGCATTTGTTGTATTATTTTTACACAATGATACAAATCTGTCCACTCTCAAATAGGTTAATACACATGCAAATGTAGTAATTCTTCTATATATTTTTTTGATATTTTAAAATTTATTTTAGAGAGTGTGAGCAGGGGGAGGGGCAGAGAGAGAGGGAGAGAAACAAAGAGAAGCAGACTCCCTGTTGAGTGCAGAGCCTGGCTAGGGGCTTGATCTCAACAACCAGAGCTGAGATGAAGAGTCAGAGGCCTAACCCACTGAGCCACACAGGCATCCCTGAAGTAATTCCTTTACATCAGGGTTTCTCAGTAGGGGGCACTGTTGACATTTTGGGCTGGAAAATTCTTTTTTGTGGAAAATTCTTTTTATGTTATTGGATGTTTAGTAGTATCCTTAACTCCCTCCCAGGTGTGATGAGCAACGATATCCATAAACATTGCCAAATCACCCCTGGTTGAGAACAGTGTACTGGAAGAAAAAAGCATATGGATTTCAAGACTTTTACCTATAGCTTATAGTATGTATATGTTGTTTTTGAAGGGTGGCTTTTAAGTAGGAACAACATGTTTCAAAGTTCTTCGCATTTAACCTTATGTATAATTTAAAGTTATCTCAAGGGCACTATTAATTTTTATAAAATTTTATGACTTAAGGAAATTGCATTTGTTTTTACTGTTCTGTATATTTTACATTGAATAATAAATTTTATTTGGTGTTTCCTCCAGATTGAAATTAAAATGAAAAAGACAGAGGCTGTGAGATGGGAAAAGCTAGAGGGGCAAGGAGATGTGCCTAAACCAAAACAGTTCATAGCAGGTTTGTTTTCTGGCCTTGATGAGCTTTAAATTCGCAATGTTTTATATAGTTGAAGTTAAATAGTAATGAGCATTCTTTCTACTTTCATTATTTATGTTCCCCAGAAAAGGTACATTGAGTGCAATAAGATTGCTCTGTAATGAATACAAATTAGCCTTTCATGTGAAGATTCTAACTTCTTAAACTCAGAATACAAATGAATGGAAGCAGAAACTCTGAGGGGGTTGGGATTATATTGTTTTACCTCCTCAGTGTATGACATTAGTTGGGGGTTGTTTTTGTGTGTTGCCCTTGCCTATTGTTTCTGAGTTGTAAATGAATTAGAGGTTTATTCTGCTGAAATATTTTCCTCTTCTCTCTCCCTTTTATTTATTCCTTTCTGTTCTATTGATATTGTCAGGTCATTTCCTAGTATTTTGGGGCTTCTAACCCATTTCACTATATTGCTGAAATATCTAACCCATTTTGTTATATTGCTCTTAAAGAGTAAAATACTTAATCTATTTCTATATTACTCTTAAAGAAGTGCTTACAAACAGGTCGTGAAAACCTAAGAAAAGCCTCAGAGAAGAGTGGAAAGCTAGGGTTGGCTGTTTTTATCATGTAAGGAACAGACTACTTTATGTTCAGTTTTAAGCATATGCAATAGACAGGTGTTTTTCTAATGGGATAATTAACCTGTTAGATACTCCTAGAACTACACCTAAGAGTGTATTTTATAGCAGTGACCTCATTGATGAAGGAGAGAAATTTCTTTTTGGTTAAATATTCGGATTTGATCACTAAAATGAGTTAACATTGTATTTCAGCTACTTTTAGATTTTTCACTACTTTTTGTAACAGAAAACAGATTTCCTTGTGGCATCTTATAGAAAACACTGAGTTAGCCAACAAACTATTCATTTTATTTTTATTTTGAAATAATTTTAGGTGCCCCAGAAGTTACAGAAATAATACAGGTTCTCATATACCTTTCACCTAGCTTCCCTGCATAATAACATCACAACTAGTGTAGTATAATTAGCAAAACGAAGAAATTGACATCAACAGATAATTTTTAAGGATTGAAATATTTAAAATTGGTATTTAAGCTCCTAAGCTTCCGCTTCGCAGTTTATTTGAAAGACATAGGAAAGACGTTACGTGCTTCTTTTGGGTCTGACTCCCAGAGATTTGGGGGCTGAGGTTTATCTATAGCTTAAAGCAATTTTTTAAAGAAACTCTTTAAATGTAGTATCTCACTGAATACTAACAGCAGCTCTCTAGAATAGGCAGCCCTATTTTACAGTTTCTATAAGTAAGCAACTTGCTTAGGATCACCCAGCAGTTTTTATGGTCTTAAGCCTAACCCTCGTCTTCGGGGTCTGGATCTGGTTCTTACCTAAACTTTGTATGTGATATTGGTTGTTGCTACATCTTCTGACAATGGGGGAAAAGATTATCTGTTGACAGGAGTATTTTGCAGTTATTTGCTTTTATAATGCATGAACAAAGAAGTTAGGTTACCCATCCATCCCTCAGTAGTTTTTCCACCATCTTTGGGTGTTATAGTTTTTCTGAGATTAAATATAAAGATTTGGGATCCCTGGGTGGCGCAGTGGTTTGGCGCCTGCCTTTGGCCCAGGGCGCGATCCTGGAGACCCGGGATCGAATCCCACATCAGGCTCCCAGTGCATGGAGCCTGCTTCTCCCTCTGCCTGTGTCTCTGCCTCTCTCTCTCTCTCTCTCTCTGTGTCTATCATAAAAAAAAAAAAAAAATAAAAAATAAATAAATAAATATAAAGATTTCTTTAGTGTTACTGAGCAGAGTTTTTCTAAACTCAGTGCCTTAGATATTTCAGATGCTATTCCTCCTGTTCTGTTATATTTTTGTATGGAATTACTTTGCTTGTCAGATTGCTCTGTCCTGCAAGCTAGAAACTTGCAGATAAGGGTAAGTTGCTTAACCTGTCTGGGCCAGTTTTCTTATCTGTAAATTGGAGGTTAGAACCTGTGTTCTCATTCTTCTGGGGAGTCAGCATAAGGATTAATTAAACCAATGTTTTTTAGGCTCAATTTACCATGACACACATTTTTTTTTTTTCTTTGGTTACTAGTGAAAATGCACGTAAATGATAAGAGCAGGGATTCCTGGTAGAGGAAGGATAGATCGGAAAACTATGCTTACTCTTAAAAAAAACTGTAGGGTGCTGTTTGGTTTTGTTTTGCTGGGGGAGATAGGCAAGGAGAAAGTTGGTTTACAGGTGAAGAGAAGGGATGGAACAACAATGAACAGTTAATAGTTTCTTATTTCTGAAATGTTTTGAGGAAAGGGATATAGAGAGGCAGTAATGGAAGGAAGGACATTTAATTTGTCCTGATGTATTCATAGGAAAACTTTGAATCAGGTGTTTAATTTAAAGTTGTATAGCTACATTGTCCAGTATAGTTGCCACATAGACCTACTGAGCCTTTGAAAATGACTAGTCTGGATTGAGTTGTGCTAGCAGTATAAAATACCAGATTTTGAAAACTGTATGAAGGAAAGAACATAAAATGTCTTCATGTATTTATATGGATTCATGTTGAAGTGATATTGTTTTGAATATATTAGGTTAAATAAAATATATTATTAAAATGCATTTCGCCTGATTCTTTTTAGTAACATGGCTATTAGAAAATTTTAAATTATGTACATGGTTCACATTTGTGTCCTGCATTGTTTCCATTGGAGAGTGAATAGAACTGCTCTACAGCTACTACATAGATTATTTTAATTATTTGGATTCCATGATCTTGATTCCTTTAGTCTTTAAGGTAGCCTTGGCGGTGCCCTGAGCCCCTAGGCCAGTCATTAGTCTCTCTGGCTGCAAGTAGGCTTCATTTACCCCAGTGTGCCCTACAAGTACACTTATTTTCTATGTGTGTGTGAGTGGGCATTGGACTCTAGATGATCACATGGTGTATTTTTCAACATTCAAGAATTCCTTATTATCTCCTATTGAGGCAGTCTAATATTTAATTTGGGGAGAGGATGGAGTTTTAACTGTCTAATGGCATGGATAATTACTTACATTTTCAGTTTATTTCTACTCTGAAAGATAGAGAAGCACCTCAAAAGAAGCCACATTTTTAATACTTGTTAAAATCTTGTTTATAAGAGAAATTTCTTAATGGAGCATCATTTAAAAAAAAAGCACCGTTTTTAGAATTGTTTGTACTATCTTTGCTATTTTCTGTAAATATAAAAGTTCCAGTATACTTCTTGTTCAGTCCCCTCATTAGCACAAAGAATGTTTTTAATCTAATTTTGCATAATGTACCAAAAATGTACCCTTTATTAGATTATTTTGTTCAAAAAAATTCCCAGATTTTATATTATGCTGATTGAATTTTTAGAAGTGTAGATCTGATTATTGATGTATATATCACAAAGACATTTATTATAAATATGAAATTCAGTGACCTAAACTATTTGCTGAGATGTTCTGTATATCATGGTCACAAAGTTTACATATTCTTGACATAATCATCACATGTTGATTAATCACTTCTTTTTTACTCCACAGATGTAAAGAACTTATATCCATCGTCATCTCATTATACAAGAAATTGGGATAAATTGGTTGGTGAGATCAAAGAAGAAGAAAAAAATGAGAAGTTGGAGGGAGATGCAGCTTTAAACAAATTATTTCAGCAGATCTATTCAGATGGTTCTGATGAAGTGAAACGTGCCATGAACAAATCATTTGTAAGAACATAAACTTGAAAAAAATATTGTGGTAGCAAATTTCAGAAATTTTAAAAGAAAGATTAAGTAGTCAATTTGAAACCAAATTGCATATACTGTAGTTGGGAGGCTTTTTTTGAATAGGCTTCATCTGAACATTTCTTCCTGCTCTAAACTTAGAGTAATTATTGAGGAAGTTGGAAACTTGTGGGGGAGTTGAGAAGCAAGCTATTGCTTGCTTTATTTTTTCCAAATAAATATTTTTTAGTCATTGAGTTAGAACTTGGAAGGCTTAAGAAATACTCTGATTACTTTAGTCGGCTTTATCACAATGGCTGAAGGAGCTTCCATTAAACCATAGATAGCCTCAGTGTCAGAAAAGAAGAATATAGTTAGGAAACTGACAGAACAGTGTTTGGAAAGTAGAAATTGCACATTAATTACTCGTTGGTTTGTTAATAATTTTGTTTGTTGATTAAGGGAATAAGGCTTTGTGCTAGGACAAACGTAAATACCACCTGAATTAGGCCTCAAGGTCTGAGATTTTAATGGCAAGATATCACTGTAGAACTAGGTTATTTTGCTTTAGTTGTAATCATCTTTTATCAGTAGCTTTGGAAATGTCACTCTCTTCTTTTAAGGCATTTATATTCAAATTAGTATTTAGTTAGTGTCTTTGAGGCTCATAGTCCACATAAGTTACCATGTCATAACTGCCCATGATTGAGCTTTTCACTTTTGACTTAAAATTTTTTTTTTAATTAAATTTTTTATTTTGAGATTTACATGCAGTAGTAAGAAATAATGCAGAGAGATCCCTAGTATCCTTTACACAGTTTCCCTTAGTGGAATTATCTTGCAGAATTACAGTGTCACAACCATGATCTTGACATAAGATAATGGAACATTTGCACTGCCACAGGGGACTCCCCTTGTAGTGATACCCACTTCCTCCCACTCCATCCCTCCTTAACTCTTGGAACCACGAATCTGGCAAGTCTTTGTTAGATACATAGTTCGCACATACTTTCTCTCAGTCTGTAGTTTGCATTTTCTTAACGGTCTTTTGCAGAGGTGTAAAGTATTTAATTTTGATGATGTCTTATTTATCAGTTTTTCCTTTTATGGATCATGCTTTTAGTAATAAGTGTAAGAAGTCTTCTTAGTTTTAGATCTGAAAGATTTTCTCCTTTGATTTTTCTTTCAATAGAAGTTTTATGGTTTTACATATTACATTAAAGTCCATGATCCATTTTGAGTTAATTTTTCTATAAAGTTTAGATATAGGTTGGTTTTTTGCGTGTTTTGTTTTTGGCCTGTGCATGTTCTTTTGCTCCAGAACCATTTGCTGAAAAATTGTCTATGTTCCATTCAGTTGTTCTTGCATTTCTCAAAAATCACTTGAGCATATTTGTCTCAGTCTATTTCTGGGTTTTTTGTTTCATAAATCTATATGTTTGTTCCTCTGTTAATACTACAGTCTTGATTATTTTAGCTGTGTAAGTTTTGAATTCAGGAAGAAGAGTCATTCCTTTTACTTTGTTCATTTTTAAAATTGTTTTAGGTATTCTAGTTCTTTTTTTTTTTTTTTTTTTAGGTATTCTAGTTCCTTTGCCTTTCTACATAAACTTCAGAATATTTTGTCTATATGTCTCAAAATATTCTGTTAGGAATTGCACTGAACTGTATATCAATTTGGAGAGATTGGCATTTTTACTGTGTTGAATCTGCCAGTTCATTTATTTAGATCTTTGATTTCTTTCATGAGCATTATGCAGTTTTCCACATTTAAATCCTAAACATGTTTTGCAGGATATACCTAAGTATTCTTTTTTTTGAGTGATTCTAAGTTGTATTGTATATTTAACTTTGTGGTGTCCATGTGCTAGTATTTAGAAATACTGTTGGTTTTTTTGTTTATTTTATATTCTGTGACCTTGCTAATAAAGTCACTTACTCTAGGAAAGTTTTTGGTAAATTAATATGTGATTTTCTATGTAGACAGTCATATCTTCAAATAGGGACCTTTAATTTCTCATATTTCTGATTTTTATCTCCTTTTCTTGCTGTATTGCAGTGGCTAGAACTTCCAGTACTATGTTGATTAAGAGTGGTGAGAGTGGACATTTCAGGGAAAACCAAGTCTATCATCATTAAGTAAAGTGTTACTGTACGTTTTTTGCAGATGCTATCAGGTTGAAGTTCTGCTCTACCCCTTGTGTGAGATTTTTATCATGAAGGGTTAACTTTTCAGAAGGTAGCTCTTAGGCTTACCACTATACCACCAACACTGCACAGCTAGCTGTTTACTGTTTGAATTTGAATGTTTTTCCTGCATGGATCAAAGTGATGGTGATTTTTCTTCTTTAACCTGTAACAGTGATGATTTTATATGATGACACGGTATTTCTACTAGAACCACCAGCCTTGCATCCTTGGGATAAGCCTCACTTGGCCATAGAATATATAATTCCTTTTATATATTACTCAATTCTATTTTCAGATACTGGAAGGATTTTTGTGTCTATATTCTTCATGATGGATATTGGTCTGTAATTTTTTTTTGTGCTATCTTTGGTTTTGGTATCTGTAATACTAAATTCATAAAATGAATTGGGAAGTGCTCTATATTCTCTTTTGAAAGAGATTGTGTAGAATTTGTGTTAATTTTTCTTTAAATATTCTTTAAACTAGTGAAAATCATGTGGTCCTGGATATTTTTTGGGGGAGGAGCAAGATTTTAAATTACAAACCTAATTATTTTAATAGCTGATAGGACTGGTCAGATTATCTATTTTATATTGAGTAATTTGTGGCAGTTGGTGTTTTTGAGCATCTTATTCTATTTAGTTTGTCTAAGTTGTCAGTGTTGGTAGTATTTTCTTACTGTTTTTGTTTTGATATTTACAGGGTCCGTAATAATTTTCCATTTCATTCCTATGGTGATAATTTCTTGTCTTTATTCATGATACAGAGGTTTGTCAGTGTTAACTGACATTTATTTTTTTTTTTTCGAAAAATTAGCTGTTTGTTGACTTGATATATTTTTTCAATTTTTTATTATAAATTTCATTCATATCTGTTACTTGTTCTGTCTGCTTGCTTTGGGTTTATTTTGCTGTTTTTTTTAGGTTGCTCAGATGTGAATTAGATTTTTGATTTGACTTTCTGTTTTCTATTGTGTGTGTTTATGCTGTAAATTTCCCTCTTAGCAGGGATTTAACTGTCTCTCACAAATTCTAATATTATATTTTCATTCGTTTAATATGTATTTTGATTTCAGTTGAAACTTCATCACATGGATTGTTCAGAAGTATGTTGTTCAGCTTCCAAACGTTTGGAGATTTTCCTGTTACCTTGTTATTATTGGTTTCTAATTTTATTCCATTGTGATTTGAGACTGTACCATGTGATCTACATTCTTTTTTTTTTATAGCCCAGCTTTTGGTCTATCTCAAGTTTATTTTTAGATTGAAAAGAAAGTGTATTCTGTTGCTGGAAGGAGTTTTCTATAAATGTCAGTTAGATCTTGTTGATATTCTTGTTGAATTCATCTGTATCCTTGCTGATATTGTCTTATTGTTCTGTCAATTTTTCCTTCACATATTTTGCAGCTCTGTTAAGTGCATATGCATTTAGGATTGCTGTATATTCATGGTGGATTGGCCTTTTTATCATACATATATGTTATTCTCAAGCTCTGGCAATTTTCTTTGATATTAATATAGCCAAGCCTTCATCTTTTGATTAATCTTTGCATGACATCTCTTGTTCCACTCTTTTATTTCCATCCTGTCTGTATCATATTTAAATAGATTTTTACTGTTTTAAGGTGAGTTTCTTGGGGACAGCATATAGTTGGGTTATGTTTTTAAATCTCTTCTGCCGATCTCTGTCTTTTAATTGATGTATCCAGATCATTTACATTGAATGAAATTATTGATATATTAGGACTTTAAGTCTACGTTTTGTTTTATTCTGTGTTTGTTTTTCCTGCCTTCTTGTGAGTGCATCTAAATATTTTTTAGTTCCATTTTTATTTTTAATATTTTTAGTGTTTCTTCTTTGTATAGCATTTTTAGTGGTTGCTCTATATACTAGCTATATTTATTATACCTGTTTTTCAGGTTCACTGATTCTTTTTTATATCCCTTCTGTTTAGATTATCCATTTACCTTTTCATGTCAATTGTACTTTTTAATTCTAAAACATTTGATGGCTCTTTATATCTTTTTTTCTCTGCTGAATTTTTTTTTTTTTTTCATTTGGTTCAAGCCAGTTCATGATTTCTAGTTAAAGCATTTTTACTATGACTACTTTAAAATCTTTATCAGATAATTTTAACATTTCTCTCATCTCATCATCTATTGATTGTCTTCTTTTTTAAAAAATTGAAATGGAAATTCTCCTGGTTCTTGATGTTTCAGCAACAAGTGATTTTCAGTTGAAACCTGGATGTTTTCATGTTCTGCTGTGAGACTGGATCTTATTTAAACCCTCCATCCACCTTATTTGGCTTTCTCTGCCAGCCACTCTGGCAAAGGAAGGGAAGGCACTGCCTCATTATTGCTAGGTGGAGGTAGAAATCAAGGCACCCTAGTCAGCCTCCTTAGACATCCCAGGGCATCTTCTTGTTAATATTGGGACTGGGATAGGTACCATCATATCTGTGTTGTTTTCACTGACACCATGGGTGGCAGAGGAGATGGTTCATGATAGCCTAGCATGGATGGAAGTCTACGCTCCTCACTCGGTGTTTACTGGCCTTGCGTGAGGATGGAGCCACAGTTTTGTTTTGTTTTTTGTTTTTTTTCCCTGTGGTGTCTAGCTGCAATGGAATGATTATAGCCTAAAACGTTTGTCTTCCTAAGCTGTCTTTTTATCTTTCCTCATCCTTTAGAGAGAGAAACCAGGTATCTGTTCGAGTTTTGTGTGTGTGTGCGTGCGTGCGCGCGTGTACACACACGCGCACCTTTTAGGGTTTCCAGCTTCAGCAGCAGCTCTAAGCCATGAGGCAAAAAAGAAAACCCAGGGGACTCACCACCATGTTATGTTGCTCCTTGGCTCCCAAGATCCCTAGCTGATCTGTCTTCTTCCCTTCATCTTTTAGCGTCTTTTTATGTTTGTTTACATATGTATAATGTCTAAAGTTTTTAGTAGTACTTAGTGGGAAGAATAGGATAAAGTACACCTACTCTATATCCCCAGGAAGGGAAGTCAATTTCAATATTGACTTTTTTTTTTTAATATTGACCTTTTTTAAGAGTGTACTAGCCAGAATGGCAGTGTGTGAAATTTCAAAGATGGATTATAGAATTTGCATCCATTTTCATACAGAGGCTTTGTTAATAGTGATTGAACCATATATACTCCTGAAACAAGCCACCTGGAACATACCAAGTGCTTATGGGAAAACAAAATAGACTCTGTCATCTATGGTCTTCCAGTCTAATTTGGGACAGAAAGACCGACATGTACGAAATAATCAGAGGGAAATGCTAAATTACACTGCAATCCATAAGGAAAGAGGGGGAAATAAATGTCATCAGTAAACACCAAATCACAAACTAAATCTCCTTCCTACAATCTTTATAGGAGTAGTTTATTTTTTTATTTTTTTTTATTTTTTATTTTTTTTTTATTTTTTTTATTTTTTTTTTTTATTTTTTTTTTAGGAGTAGTTTATTATGTAGAGTTTATCCCTTTTAAGATTTTTAAAAGTTTTCATTTAAATTTGTTAGTTACCATTCTTGTAATACTAGTTTTAAATATACAAAATAGTGATTCAGCAGTACCGTGTATCATCACCCTGTGCTCATCATGACAAATACTTGCTATTTAATCCTTAATCTTAATCTCCTTAATCTTTATACCCTGTTTAACCCATGGTCCCACCAACCTCCATTCTGGTAACCCATCAGTTTGTTTTCTATAGTTAAGGGTTCATTTCTTGGTTTGCTCCCCCCCCCCTTTTTTTTTTGGCCTTTGCTCTTTTAAATTCACATGAGTGAAATCACATCACATGGTATTTGTCTCTGACTTATTTCAGTTAGCATAACACTCTCTAGCTCTATTCACGCCATTGCTGATGGTAAGATTTCATCCCCCCCTTTTTTTATTACAATTTTATTCATTTATTCATGAGAGAGAGAGAGAGAGGCAGGGACACAGGCAGAGGGAGAAGCAGGCTCCACGCAAGGACCCTGACGTGGGACTTGATCCCGGGTCTCCAGGATCACGGCCTGGGCTGAAGGCAGGCGCCAAGCTGCTGAGCCACCCAGGGATCCCTCATCCCCTTTTTCTGTGGCTGAGTAGTATTCCATTGTATATGTAAACCATTTCTTTTCTTTTTTTTTTTTTTTTCTTTTCTGATGTAGGGTTAGGGCTAAGTTAGGGTTTATGGGCAGGGTTAGAGTTAGGGCCAGGATGAGGATATATGCCTGGTATCTGCAATTTAGAGAACTCTCCAGAGGGCTCAGTTTAAGGTTAGGATTAGGGTCCAGGTCCAGGTTAAGGTTAGGGGTTAGGGTGTTAGTGGGTTTATATTAATGGGAGAAGATGTTTATACAACTATTATACAACTTTATACACAGTGTGTTCAGTGAGGTAAGCACAGGGCTCTTGCTATTCACTGCTAACGTGTTTATATACACTTCTATCTTAATGAAAGAAGGGTGTTACTTAAAACATACACTATAGTTTCATTCAGGTAAGAATAGGTCTATTCCCACATCCTTCAACACATATTTACAAACATATATATATCAATATTTTATTTGAAGTCACTGTATGCCCAGCCACTGTGCTTAGATCTAGGATATAATTGTTAGTAAAATATGTTCCTTGCCTGGTAGGAGCTCTCAGCTTTAGTTGGAACTAAGGGTAGGAAACAGATAAAAGAAAGCAGACCCTTAAAATTCTAACAGTGTAGTGTGATACATATTATATTAATGGTAATTATGCTCATACAGAATACAAATTCTATAAAGGTAAAGTCCTGATTAGGGTCAAAGGAGGCCACAGAGAAATGATATGTTTACAGGATAGCTAAAGAATGGGGCAAAAAGAAAATGGGTGGAGAAGAATATCCCATGCAAAGCAATCCATGTAAGGGAGCTTGACAGTGTTGGGCATGAGGTTATATTGAAGTTCCAGAGTAATAGGGTTTGTAACCATATACATATGCCAGCAGCACAGCTGATTTTGTAAAAATGTTTAATTTGAATAATTCACACTGTGTTTTGCTGTGATCCAAGTCAGTTAATTTTTATTGCATTAATATAACAAATGTCCACAGTTTCTTTAAATGTCTGTACGAATATGCTAGGGTTGTGGGTAGGTGGTATATTCTACAGATGGTAAATAGATAATCAGTTCTTTACTGAGATACGGATTTTATGTTCTTAGATATATGCACGTTAATTTGAAAAAATTCCAGCATTCCCTTATATATTTGTCACAGAGCATGAATAAGAGGATCTTTAAAGTTCTATACAACTAGTTTAGAAAGAGTATACTTTGCCTGCTCTTTATTGTCCTTAACAAAAGAGATTAATCATTTTCTTGGGGAGCCAGTTTTATTTTTGTCAAAAGGTAGATTTTCCACGTTTACCTCAATGCTGATTAGCTGAGGGAGATGTGCTTTGTTTGACACTGTATGAACATAATACTTCTACCTAACTAGTCTAGAGTTTCCTTTTCAAATTTTATAGAGCTTGGTAACTTCTCTGATAAGCCTGAGATTAAATCGTGGTACTGTCTTGTGTTTGTATTGAGCCAAACATAGCTTATATTTGGAACACTACGTTTGAAACATTTTTAGAAAAATACTCTGTTTTGACTATATGGCCCAGAGATTAATCTATTTTTATTTCTTATTGCAGATGGAGTCTGGTGGTACAGTTTTGAGTACCAACTGGTCTGATGTAGGTAAAAGGAAAGTTGAAATCAACCCTCCTGATGATATGGAATGGAAAAAGTACTAAATAAATTAATTTGCTATCACTGTATTACATATATTCACCTAATGCCCATTGTGTATTAATATCGCATTCTTGAATTTTGAACTCTGAGTATTTTTTTGAAAGGTTATACCTCTTTACCTCTTTGTGCTTTAGAAATTATTTTCCTTCAAGTGTTCTAAGAGTCTAATGAAGAATGAAGATGATATTTTAACACTTTTGTCCTTAAGGATTTCAGACATGCTGAAATGGAATGAAGTATCATTTGCTACTAGATAGATTAGTTCTACCTAGTTATGAAAGTGGAGAAATCATTACTGGGATATCTTGGGTTATTGCCTTATTTTTGATGGAGTATTCTGTTAATAATTTATTAGATTTGGCAATTTTGGGTGAGCATAGATTTTTTCAACTTTCGTGTTACATTGTTTGCTTTTAAAAACTGCTTTTGGATGGAGTTGTAAATACAATTTTTCTATGAAGAAGTTTGGTTTATTTACCTTTTTCTTAAGTTTTGTAATGAGAACTTTGAGAAATTATCACTCGGAATTCCTATTTGGTTATTTTTATGAGAAATATTTGTAATTACACTGAGATTTTGGTCCTTACCTTCTAAATTCCTGTATAAAACATAAGACACCTGAGTTTAACATGCTGCAAATTTATCTATACTGAAGGATAATCTGTGAAATTGGGCCAAAGAGTGATTTAGGAAAGCCCAACTCTACTTCTTGCTGGGTTTTGTTTGTTTGCCACATCAGGAGACCTGAAATTACCAGTGGCTTGTTTTGTGTTGGGATTTTGTTGCCTTTTTTATTTTTTCCTCCTTTATTAGAGTATTTCTTCTCACATCCCCATGATTACTTTGGTTTTAGTGGTTTAGGGTAGCTGCTGAGAGAGTAAATTAATAGGTATATATTTAGTATATATTCTGTTTCTAGAGTAAGTAGATACCATAGGAATACAAAAAGTAAAGACATCATTAACTTCAAAGAGCTTATAATCAACAGAGAAATTAACATTCATGAAAGGATTATGGAATGACTACTGAAATTATAAATACTGTTTTGAGACAGAAAAATAGTGTTTTATGATTAAAATTCTTTGCAGTCTAAGCTTTTATGAAATATAGGCCATTGATGACCTGTAGGGTCTGACTTTGCTTTTTGACTGTAATTGCTAAATTGTTGAGGTTGGTGTCTATTAGGTCTCACAGTGTGGCAAGGCATTCTTACATCCTCATAGCTGAGGATAGGGTGAACCAAAGGTGAATCAGCCATTGGTTCATCTTTACAAAGAGTGAGAATTCAATCCCTTCCATCTAGTCGTTTGACTTGAAATGTAGCAAAGTTCATGAAGAAAATGATGGTGGGGTGGTATCTGACCTTGCCCAAACCTTTTACAGCTTGTTGAGCACCTGGGAGTTTTCACTTGTCCTTTTGCCCACTTAGAGCTACAGACTACCTTTTTGGTTCTTCAGCACTGAAGGAAAAGGCAAAATTAAGTTCTTGCTTGTATGAATTTCTCAAATTTTCTCTTTAAGGAAACTAGATAGTAGTTTTAGTATTTTGTATGTCACAGTTTCTTAGTACCATTAGTCCTGAGGGGTGGTAAGGGAGGCTGTTGCTACAGATACAGTAAGTTGGGCATATAGCAAGCACCACACCAGAGACAAGAATCCTAGCTCCAGCAAATATCTGCCACTAATAATCTTCAGGGTTAGTCTTTCTACGTCTTAATTCCTTTATTTGTAAATAATCTTTAGAATCTTAGAGTTAAAATTAAAAGTATGATTCTAAATAAGATACATTTCTGTGGCTTAAAAGTAACTTCTTTCTTAGGAATGACACTATTGTAATAGAAGTTGCTTAAAAAATTTTTTACTAGTTTTGCTTGTACTTTAAAAGGATACATTATATGTAAAGTATGCTTATCTGTTGGCTAGATTTGCTTAATGTTTGGGATTCAGGTTTTCCCTGAGCCAAATGAAGTTCTAATATACATGACTATAAATGGACCTGGTCCAAGTACAATAGATTATGGGTAAAGAAGGGAGGACTTATGAGAAGTAGGTTAGACTGTTGCCTTAAAGTAACACTCTGAAGTACTGCTTCTCTTTCACTCTTCTAGATAATGAGGATTTATAAGCTTCCAGAAAGTTAAAAAATAAATAAAACAGCAAACCATCATTTTGATTAAGAGCCCTCTTTATCCTTATTTTCTATATTCTCAGCTATTAATTGGTCTCTCTTTTAGATTTCCATTTTCAATTCTTAAATTTTGGTTTTCCTGTGTTCTGGTTAACCTTTTGTTTCTTCATAAGGTACATTTTTTTCTTAGTTTTTCTTATTTTCCTTTTTAAGGTTTAGTCCTAGAATAATCTTTCTTAATCTTACATTCTTCATCTGTTCTCCTGATTTTTGTAATCACCTTGTTAAGCACCTTGATGACTTCCCAGAATTTTCAGTCTTCAAAGAATTTTGAATGGATGGTCTACTTCTTTGAACTCTTCTATCAAGTAATTTTTCAGATGGCTGTGCCACATGTTTAAACATCAGGGTCAGTTTTGATAATTTTCTATCATATGTTTTAACCCATTTAGAGTTGGTTGCCACCTATAACAAAGTCCAGTCTTTAGCATTGGCAATTACAGGCCACTTTAAAAAAATAACCGATTTTCTCTGTCTTTATACGGAATGGAGAGAAAGGATGGTTTGCATTCATAACTGCATTTTTAAAAGCATTGTAATCTCTTAGATTTGTGATATTCACGAACTTTAGAATATTGAATGATTCTTGTCTCCCTAGGCTAACTATATAGAACAAGGGAGAATATTGGGCTGTCTTATAAATATATATCTATAAATCTTATATATTTCAAATATTTAAAATGGGAGTATGTCAGTGCATTAATATAAATAGGTAGAAGTTTTAATTTAACCCAGTTTTAAACCCAGAAGTTTAAATTTAGTTTATTACTTAAATACTGTTTGGCTGTCCTTACCCATTTTACTTTTCCTGTTCTCCTTGCTCTGTTATCTACATAACAGAGTAGGTCATTGATCTCTGAGATCCACTGATTCAGAGCAGTATTGCCTATTAGTTTACCAGTCTGCCTAATGCACTTTAATTGTATTGGGATCTTCCTTGTCCAGATTAGTGTGTACCCCTCTGACTTACAGCTATTACCGACATTTCCAGAAATACTCAGAAAATTTCTGAGTAGGTGGTTTGTTATGAGAGTTACTTTTCTTTTTAACCAGCTCTAAATAAGTTTACCTTTATACATTCATACCTGCTATCTTGTAGTCTCATAAGAATATGGATTTATGTTATCTGTGGCTGGGAGGAACCAAGGAGAGGTAATAAATAAAAAGGTAATAAAAGCTTAAAAAGACAAAATAATGGTGCCTGTGCCAGAAAGAGTTATAAGTAGTTCTAAATGAGAGATCATCAACATTGATCTTGTTTCCTTTGTGTCCAACCCCGCATATTCTATTATAGGTTCATTTTACATCAGGAGATTTGATTTAGGAAATAATCTGGGAACTTGTTGCCAAATTGGAAATAACTGATTTACTCACAAATGTTACTATTTGGGTCATCCTCGTGACTTGCTTCTGAAATTGACTCTTAGCCTCTCTTTCTACCTCAGTAAACTTGCCCTCATTCAAATCAAGCTAAAATCCTATACATTGCTAATCCATTAGGGCAATAAAAGGGTAGCTATTCTGTACTAGTACATTTTATGGGCCAGGTGTCACTAAGTGCTATATATACACTACCTCATATATAACAGCCGTGTAAAGTAGTGATACCATCTTATTACAGATCAGAAAAATGAGGCCAAAGTTAAGTTCTTTGCCCAAATTTACTCCAGTAATAAGTGATGCAGTAGGGATTTGAACCTGGATCTGTCAGACTACAATGTCATGCTGTAACTCCTTCAAGTTTATGAGTTGGGTGTATAATGGGTGATTTATTAGTCACCTATATGACAATAATGGAAAAAATCTGCAAGTTGAATTGTTTAATTCTGCTTGTATGTGGGCTAGGAAGGTATTTTCTTTTGTGAGAGAAAGCAAGTGTGAGTGGAGGGAGCAGAGGGAGAGAGAGCATCCCAAACTGACTCCATGCCCAGTGCAGAGCCTGATGCAGGGCTGAGTTCCATGATCATGAGATCATGATCTCCGCCAAAATCAAGAGTCATGTTTTCAGCCAACTGAGCCACCTGGGTACCCCTAGAAAGGTATATTCTTAAATGTCAGAATATTCTCCTCAGTTTCTTAAGTAAGAAAACTTAGTAGGAATCAAAACCTCCTCTTATAGAAGGTAATATAAGCAGGTTATCTTGGTTTGTATTTGAAGGTTCTGTGTTCTTTTTAAACCCAGGTAATTACAGAGAAGCAAGATATCTTTAACAACTATTGCAGGTATAAGAAGACTGACACATCATGCTGATTACAGTCTTGGGATAATAATACCTGCCTCATGAGCTATTAGGAGTTAAACGAATTGTTTCTTTTAGTCCAGAAGGCTCTAAAAACTAAATTTATGTGTGAACTTACAGCATGAAGTCATATTTTGCTGCAGAAATATATGTTTAATTATAGAATACTAGCAGAGATCCTGCTGATGTTAAATAAATGATATATCTGTATTGTATTCTAAAATCCAAAATTGTGAACCGTAGGGGCACCTTTGACTCCAAGGGTTTTGAAGGAATTTTGTACCTGTATATTTAAAGTGCGAAAAGCAGTGCTTAATGTTATTGATAATGTCACATTTTCTTTTTTTTTTTAAGATTATTTTTATTTATTTATTTAGAGAGATCTCAAGCAGACTCCATGCTGAGCATGGAGCTCGATGATCTCACAACCCTGAGATCATGACCGGAGCTGAAATCAAGAGTTGGCTGTTTGATCGACTGAGCCACCCAGGCGTACCCGTCAGATTATTTTACATTCATTTAGGCTGAGAGGCTTAAATCCTATACTAAGCCTTTTTGTTATAAGTTAAATCCTATACGATTCAAGATTCTGGTTGAGGAAAATAACAGTTAAAAATTTTTAGTTTAATTTTTAAATTTTATACTTTGAAAGCATGAGTTCATAGAAGTCTTTAAATGAGTAGTTATTTTAATTCAGCAGAGCTTAAATATGTAAGTATTAGCAGTATTTTGAAAATAATGAGGTGTACTGGTGGCAGAAGATACACACTGTAGGATATTAAGGGACTTTTTAGAAAGTCTTTGGTTATAATTCCATTTTAATTTAAATGTCAAAACAGCAAAACTAGTTAGTATCACACTACTTGTAAACCATGAATTCTGCCCTTTTATTTCCATTAGTGCATAGTTAGATCATCAATTCTGTTTTCACACCAAAGAATGGGGAGTGTCAACCTTAAAAATAAAATAGCCAGTTATTTTAGTAGCAAAATGAGTTTACTCAGGAATAGCCGAAGAAATAGAATTTGGAACATGCAAACTATGGTAGATCATACACGAGTCCAGGAATGAAGAGGAAAGACTTGCTTTTTATAGAGGAAAGGAAGAAGTTGGGGGAGGGAGTTTAAGTGAAAGTTTGTTGGAAGAGGGGGAGAGGGCAGCCCGGGTGGGGGTTGCCCCACCCGGGTGGGCCTCAGTGGTTTAGCGCCGCCTTCAGCCCAGGGCGTGATCCTGGAGACCCAGATTGAGTCCCACGGCAGGCTCCCTGCATGGAGCTGCTTCTCCCTCTGCTTGTGTCTCTGCTTTCTCTGTGTCTCTCATGAATAAATAAATAAAATCTTAAAAAAAAAAAAAAAAGTTGGGGTTGTGGCAACTTCTCTTTGGCTGACCAGGTCAGGTTTTCTGCATTTAATGATTTTGTGCCAGGAAGGACCTTTTTTGGTAGACCTGTCCCACAGTGGAGAGAAAGTGCACAGGTGGGAAACCATTTAGGCCACATTTGAGTAAAAAGGAGGGAGAACTCCGGCATTTCCCTCTTAAAGTCTATATCTTAATACATATTGTAAGCATGGCAGACCATCTCAAAATGTTGAGCTAGAATCACCTTAGTGGGCCTGTCATTTTTACAAAGGGCTGATGGCAACAGGTATAAAGCTTAATAAGAATTCTACAAATCAGAATTAAAAGTAATAACAAATCTGGTTTGTTCAGTGGTTGTAAAACCAGGAGCCCAAACATGAAGGGAATCAGCTGAAGAGAGATCAAAGGGTTGTTGAGTGGGATTTATTGTAGCTGGTGTGCTTATTTCTCTATTTTTATGCAGTTGGATTTGTAACCATAGAGGAATTTATCTGTTGCAACATGTGGTATTGGCAGTCTCACAAACACCTCGTTCAGCAAGTACACAGTCAAGGGGCTGTACGATTAGCCAAAACTGCTCTAGCCAATGAGTCAAGTGATTGTTGGTGAGCTGCTCTTGCCTTGGCAGCACAATCGGCTAGTGCTCATGTTGGAGAGGTTGCTGATTATGTGATCAGTGGCACTTCCTCTGACCTAAGTGAGAAAGACTTGCTCTCTATGTAGGCAAATTGGGAATCCTATTTGCTTCCTAGAAGTTCCCATTTAAGGTGCCCATGGAGGCTTATTGGGGTGGATTAGTAGAAGATTTCTCATTTGTTAGGAAGAGAAAATAAAACAGTAAGTACAATAAGAGCACATTGTCCTTTCATTGTCTGGCTGTCAAGCATAGGGGCGATTCACCAAAACCTCTACATGTAAAGAGGTAGCTGGGCTTTATATGTAGGACTTCTCATAAGTATTAGTATTTATGGACCCACTGGTCAATATAGAAGTGTTTGCATCATGCAGCCAAGACACAAATGCTGCATTATATATTGAAAGACGAATGGAGATACATGGGTTTGACAGCAAACCTGCAAATGGTCTAATTTACACTGTTCTTTACTATCTTTCCTATATATGATGGAACACATTCTCCCATCCCAGGGTTTGGTTAAATTGAGGCAAGGAATGGTGATAATGTAGATTTAGTATTCCTGTGGGAATATTAAAAGGAACCTGTGGACAATTCAGGTTTATGGTGGTGTCTGGGATTCCAGCAAGTTTATAGAGTAAACTAAGGGGTCACTGCTATCATGGACAGATAGTGGTTTCTGATGACAAATCCAGTAATTGAGTGGCTTATCCCTCTTTCAAGGTATTGGGAAATGTCCTTCCATGAAAGAAAGGGAGAAGAAAACAGAACAAGCAGGTTTACAGGCCTGGTACAGTCTCATATAAGGAAAGCTGTCATCTGCTTCAACTCGTGGAAATCTTTACTTTCAGGTCACCAGTTGGTACACAGGTCCAGTTGGGGTTGTATGCTTTCTTTAGATGTGACATGAATCCAAAAGTCTGTTCCCTGGAGTTTGGTGGTAGTAAGTATTGGGCCTTTCAAACAGGGTTGAAGAGCGTCTTCTCGAGGTGTCATTTGCAATAGATTGTATTTCTGAATTCTAAGGAGTGATGCTTGAGATCTTTGTCTCTGTGGAGTGTGCTGTGGAAAGATTGTTCTAGGGCTGGTTATTTTCATTAGAAAATAGACCTTTATGATATTAAAGTATATTTTTCTTAGCTGTGAGTCAAAGAAGCAGGAGCATGTGCATTGGGTGCTCTGAGATTATCTCAAAGGGTGAGAGTTTCCAGATTCCAAAAGAGATGTGTTCCCGAGATTTTGAAGGACTAATGGCAGTGTTTTTGGCCTGAGTATTTAATGAAAAGAGTTTCTGTAGGGGTTCCTGGGGGGCTTAGTTGGTTAAGCATCTGCTTTCAGCTCAGGTCATGATCCTGGGGTCCTGGGACTGAGCCTCACATCAAGCTTCCTGCTCAGCGGAGAGCCTGCTTTTCCCTCTCTCTCTGATTGTATGCACTCACTCTGTCAAATAAACAGAATTTTTAAATAAAAGTGTCTATAAATTTTGCCAGTTGAGCCTTAATGATGCCATTAGTGCATTTGACTAGCTGAGGATTGAGGGTGATAAGCGCAGTAGAGTGGCTAATGAGCACAGGCCTTTAAAGTCCTTGACCATTAAATTGCGTTCCCTGGCCACTAAGGAGTTCTAAGGGAGTTCCCCACGTAGAGACTATCCTTTTTTAAAAAAAATTTATTTGAAGGAGCACACGCATGTGAGTTGCTAAGGACAGAGGGAAAAAGAAAATCTCAAGCAGACTCCTCACTAAGCATGGAGCCTGATGCAGGGCTCAACCTCAGGGCCCTGAGATCATGACCTAAGCCAAAATCAAGAGTCAGACACTTAACCTACTGAGCCACCCAGGTACCCCAAGACAATCTTTCCTAATAGTATTTTAGCCATAGGAAAGGCATTTGCCTGCCTAACAAGGGAAAGCTTTAGTCCAGTGAGAAAACGTACAAACCATGACTAAAACATATGAGATGGAGGCAGGGGAGAGGTTGACAGGTCCCCTTGCCAAACTTTGAATTGTCCATTGGGCAAGTTAAAAGTATGTAGGAGCAGGGTGCCTAGGTGGCTGACTGATCAAGGTTTCATAGTTTTCAGAGTATAGGTCCATCACCTCCTTGGTGAGGTTTATTCCTAAGGATTTTACTCTTTTTTGGTATAGTTAAATGGACTTTGCTTTCTTAATTTTTCTTTCTGCTGCTTGATTTTTAATGTATAGAAATACAACCAGTTTCTGGGTATTGATTTTGTATTCTGCAACCTTACTGAATTTATTATTCTAGTAGTTTTTGAGTGGAGTCTTAGAGTCTTCTATGTGTAATATGTCATCTGCAAATAGTGTCAGTTTCACAACTTCTTACCAATTTTTTTTTTTTCCATGCCTGATTGCTGTGGCTGGGACTTCCAGTACCATGTTGAATAAAAGTGTTAAGGGTTGATGTCACTGTCTTGGAGGAAAAGCACTCAGTTTTTCACCATTGAGTATGATATTAGCTGTGGGTTTTTCATATATGGCTTTTATTATGTTGAGATATGTTTCCTTTAAACCCGTTTTGTTGAGAATTTTTATCATGAAAGGATGTTGAATTTTGGCAGATGGTTTTCCTGCATCTGTTGAAATGATCGTATGATTTTTATTTTTCATTTTCTTAATGTTATGCATCCTGTTGATTGATTTGAGAATATTGAACCACCCTTTCATCCCTAGAATAAATCCTCCTTGATGTGGTACATGATCTTTTTAGTGTATTGTTGAATGCAGCTTGCATGGTTGAGGATATTTGCATCTGTGTTCATCACAGTTATTATTAGCCTGTATTGGCCTGTAGTTTTTTTGTAGTTTGGTTGTGGTATTAGGCTAACGTTATCCTTACAAGGTGAATTTGGAAGTTTCCTATTTTTGGAATAGCTTGAGGAGAGTTAGGTATTAACTTTAAATATTTGGTAGAATTCACCTGTGAATCTCTCTGGTTCTGGACTTTTATTTCTTGAGAGTTATTGGTTATCACTTCTATTTTGTAACTAATTAGTCTGTTCATAGTCTGTTCAGTTTTTCTGCTTCTTGATTCAATTTTGGAAGGTTGTATGTTTCTAGGAATTTATCCATTTTTTTCTAGGTCATCCAATTTGTTGACATACAATTTTTTCTTAGTATTTTATAGTTCTTTGTATTCCTGTGGTGGTGTTATCTTTCCTGTTTCATTTTTGATTGTTTATTTGGGTCCTCTGTCATTCTTGATCAGTCTAGCTAAAGGTTTACCAATTTTATCTTCTCAAAGAACTGGTTCTTAGTTTAATTATCTTTTTTGTTGGTTTTTTTAAATCTCTCATTTGTTTCTGCTCTTATCTTGATCATTTATCTCCTTACACTAACTTTGAGCTTTGTTTAGCCTTTTTCTAGTTTCTTTAGGTGTAAAGTTAGATTGTTGAGATTTTTTTTTTTTTAGTGAAGGAGGCCTGCGTTGCCATAACTTTTCCTTTAGAACTGCTTTCCCTGTGTCCTAGAGAGTTTGGACTTGTGTTTTTATTTTCATTTATCTTCATGGATTTTTTAATTTCATCTTTGGTTTCTTGGTTGATCCCTTCATTGCTTAGTAGCATGCTGTTTAATGTGTGCTATGTACATTTGTAAGTTTCAACTTTTTATAATAGTTATGTGTATATTTTATGATAGTAAATGATAAAATAGATTAGTAACTATATTTTATGCATTCACAATACATACTTTGTTCTTAATTTTTTCAGTATTTTTAGGCTATGCAGTTTGTTGTTTTTTCAAATTGTTACAAATCCCCCTCCCCTCCCCAATTTTCCCAGTATATTTGTTGAAAAAAATGTGTGTGTGAGTGGGCCCACATAGTTCAGGCCTGTGTTGATAAAGGGCCAAGTGTACGTTGAAAATGTTTTGTTTGGTATAGCCACCTTCATTCATTATCTTAGCTACATCTTCTAGATAACTTGATCCAACTTCTACATCCACACATGGTGCTTCACTTTGCACTCGCATGTTATGGGGATTACTTGTTTCCTTAAATCTGAACCAACCTGCTAACTTCAAACTTTTCTGCATCTTCCTCACCCTCAGCATTCATAGAAGTGAAGAGAGTTTTGGGGTCTTGGTCTTGATTAGGCTTTGGCTTAAGGGAATGTGTGGCTGGTTTGATCTTCTGTCTGTAGCACTAAAACTTTTCTTCACATCATCAATAAGGCTATTTTGCTTTCTCATGATTTGTTAATTTCCTTCAAGAACTTTTCCTTTGCATTCACAACTTGGCTGACTGGCACAGGAGTCCTTCCTTCTTTCAACCTGCCTCAGCTTTCAGCATGCCTTCCTCACTAAGGAAATGTTTATTATTTCTAGTTTTTCATTTAAAGTAAGACATGTGACTCTTTACTTGAACACTTAGAAGCCATTGTAGGACTATTGATCTAATTTCAATCTTGTGTGTCTCAGAGAACAGGGAAAAGACTAAAGAAAAAGAGATGGGTGAATGGCTGGTTGTTGGGCAGTTAGAACATGCACAGTTACCAGTTCACTGCCTTAACTGGGTGTGGTCTGTGGCACTCTAAAACTATTATAATATCAAAGATAACTGATCATGATCTCAGGGTCTTTTTTTTTTTTTTTTTTTAAGATTTTATTTATTCATGAGAGACACAGAGGCAGAGACATAGGCAGAGGGAGAAGCAGGTTCCTAGCGGGGAGCCTGATCTGGGACTCAGTCTCAGGACCCTGGGATCACGAACTGAGCCAAAGGCAAACGCTCAACCACTGAGCCACACAGGCAACCCTAGGATCTCGGTCTTGAGATCAAGCCCTGTGTTGGGCTCTGCTGAGTGTGGACCCTGCTTCAGATTCTTTCCCTTTCCTTCTGTCCCCACTTCCCTTCCTCCTGTTCACATGCACATGCTCTCATAAATAAATAAATTAAATAAAATAATAAATAAATAAACAAACAAACACTGGTCACAGATCACCGTAACAAAAACAATGGCAATGCAAAAGTTTGAAATACTGTGAGAATTTCCAAAATGTGACATAGAGACACAAAGTGAGCAAATGCTATTGGAAAAGTGGAACTAGTATGCAACTAGTATACTAGTATGCAACTAGTATGCCTGGATGCAAGATTGCCACAGACCTTCAATTTTTAAGAAAACAATATCTGTGAAGTACAGTAAAACAAGGTATGCCTATATTTGCATATTTAGCTGAGTTGCCCTCAGCTACAGTACAGGCCTGAATAAGACCGTTACAGTTCAGCCTGTCGGGTTAAGGCCAGGCCAGTAGTTTCAAAGGGAGTTGGAAATGCATAGCCAGCATAGTATTACTATTTACACCTTTTAAATAAGCACTATCAATAAACAATGAAGTTAGGGTTATCCAAAGGAGTTTCCTGTAAGTCATCATGGAGGGAGTCCATTCATAATAAGCAGTCATGAAAAGTTTTATCAGTGGAGGGGAGGAGAAGGGTAGGATGAAGGTTGTTACAGCAAGGAAGATTTACGCAGTAGTTTCCTTCACCCCCTGATCCCTTATCTACATGGGATGCTTTCCCAGGACCACCAGTGGTCCCCTGAAATAGCAGATAGTACAGAACCTTGTATACGTTATGTGTTTTTTCTTTGTGTACACACCTGTGATAAAGTTTAAAATACATGAGATTGGAGCACCTGGGTGGTGCAGTTGGTTAAGCACGTAATTCTTGGTTTTGGCTCAGAGTCGCGAGATTGAGCCCCAAATTGGGCTCTCAGCATTGAAATCTACTTCACATGCTCTCTGCCTCTCCGTGCCATCCCTACCCTCCATGCACCTTCTCTCTCAAATAAGTAAATCTTAAAAAATAATAATAAAATATATGAGGTTAATGGTAATCACAAAATTAGAACAGTTATAACAATATACTGTAATGTTTTTTTCCCTC
Organism: Canis lupus baileyi; assembly: GCF_048164855.1. Classification (NCBI taxonomy): domain Eukaryota; kingdom Metazoa; phylum Chordata; class Mammalia; order Carnivora; family Canidae; genus Canis; species Canis lupus. Next base: position 51,717,765 of record NC_132854.1, on the reverse strand, counting down.
TCAAAATATCTTATTGTACTTGTGATGATGTGTGATGATATGTCTACATGATGAGATGAAATGAGATGAGTGACATAGGCATTGTGACATAGTGGTAGGCACTGTTGACCTAACAGTGGGGATAAAAATAATAAATAAATAAATAATAAATAAATAAATCCAGGGGGATAATCATCTGCATCTGCGTCAGCTGATCCTGGATCATCAAACCATGATAATGTCAATGATTGAGGATACTTCAAAGTTGAAAAGTTTTTTTGCCTAAAACTGTAGGAAGAACATTGTAATTGGAATTTGTTGTCTCTTTTTAACTATCAGAGTGTTGCTGCAGAAACTAATCCTTTGGGGATCATCCAGTTGATTTTAATCCTGTGTTTGAGGATCATATTCTATAATTTTGTCATTTATTGTCTGTGCAATTCAAAACAGTTAAGCGTATTTTGCTAATGTCCACATTACTGGTTCTGCTTTATTTTCTGCTTCAGTTTCTTCATCATCTTCTTTTGTAAATGATTTAACACTTCTTTCACTTCACTTCTTAACACTTCTTTGTGTTCCTCATATGTTCTTCAAATTACTCATCAAATAGGTTGGCTAGTCCTAATCCACTAATTTATCCTGCTATGAGAAGGATTTTGTTAATAGTAATGCCTGGGAAGCCTTTAAAATCCCTCATGACTTCATAAGTTCTTCCAGCAGTCATGTACAGCTTCTGGTTTTAATTCATTCTTTGCAGCTTTTATGAATGTTATTATATCAGCAGTAGTGAATGATTTCCAGCATTGCATTATGTCCAGATTAGGGTCTGCTGCATCAGTTGCTGATGGAAGGCAATCAAATACAAAGCAGGTGTGTGTGGCCTTGAAAAACCTAATGATGTCCTGGTCCAGGGGCTGAAGTGCTGAGGTTATATTTGGAGGTAAGAGTACAAACCTCAGCATTTATATTTACATAGCAAACAGATTCAGGATAGCCAGATGCATTGTCTAGGATTAATAGGACTTTAAATTCCAGCTCTCCCTCTTTTGAGTATTTTTTCACTTCTAAAATGAAGCATTGGAATCATCCTATAAACAAGATGGCCGATCACCTACCCATGCTTTCTGATGATGTTACCAGAACACAGGCAGAGAACTTTTTGGTTTTGCAAGCACATGGGTTCTTTCCTCTGTAGACTACAGCTGACTTTATCATATGCCCTGCAGCATTGTCACATAGTATAAGAGTTCATCTGTCCTTCCATATTTTAAGCTGTAGTGTCTCTTGCATTTTTATTAATGTAAGTTCTGTTGGCCACCTTTCAGAAGAGCCGTTTCATTGCAGTTGCAGACTTGCTTTGGATACTATCATAGTTTTCTTAACTTCTTCAACTCCTCTGGGAATTGAAACCACAGGTGAGGGGTACTGCTGTATGAGGAGTTAGTTAGCAAGAGGATTTCATAGGAGGTGAGGCATCTAACTGACAAGAATTTAGAAGGGCTTCTATTGAATTAGGGTACAAGACTAGTTAGGAGGGATCCTATGATTATTCAAGGACCTTGACTAGAAGAACAGTGGTAGGAATGGCTCAGAGGCGTAGGGTGGGGTGTGCTCTTGTGCCACAGCGTCTAGATGTTGGCTATAATAATCTATGGGTCAGTGATGTTTCCTCTGTTTTGGGATGAGTAACCCAAGGGCATTTCTCTCTCATTATAGAAGAAGAAAAAATATGAAGTTGATCATTGATATGTCCAAGGGCAGGGGGATTTATTAGGCATTCATTTAAGACTTTATCTTGCTTTTAACCAAATAATAGGGTCAAGTTTGTTGTTTTTTAGTCACCGGTAGGGGTTGGGCCATTTAATTTTGACAGTGGCCAAGAGGCAACCTTTTAATTGGTGCTTAGTTTTGGTTTTTGAGAAGTTCAGAATGCCATGACACCTATTTGGATCTAATTGTAAGCCCCTGTTCCAGAATTTCGGTGCTCTAAATATCAAACTTGAGTTTGAGTGAACTGCAGTTGTTCCTTGGAGATTTCATGTCCCTTTAAGGCTGTAAGTTTTAATAGTTGGATGCTGTTATCCTGTGAAGAGGCTTGGGAAAACGGAGAAGCAAGGCATCTACATATTGTAATAGGGTAGAGCTTCTAGGAATCTTATATGATCTATATCAGGTTTTAAGGTTTGTGAGAGGTACAAAGGACTTTCAGTACAACTTTGAGGCAGTACCGTCCAGGTGTATTGTCCTTCCCAAGTAAAAGCAAAGAGATGGTGTCTGGCATTATCCACCAAGATGCTAAAGAAGACAGCCATGGTGAAAAATTTGCTTTCAGCAGGGTTAGAGCCCAATAAAGTATGGAGATTGGGAACAACTGGATGTAAGGGATGACAATACTCTTATGGCTTGGAGGTCCTATACAAATTTCCATCCTGTAACCATTCTTTAAAAAAAAAAACAAAAAAAAACAAAAAAACAAAAACATAAAATAGGGCTATTGCAAGGACTACTACAGGGGCTAAGGCTTTATAGTCTTCCATTGTGGGCCTAAAGAACCTCTTTATAGAGTATTGCTTAATTCTAAGGAGAGGCTTTGAGAGACGTATTTGGATATTAATAGGTGCACCGTGGCACTATGCCAATAAGAGTTGAGAGTTTTGCCCATAAGGAGAGTAGTAGTTGGTTCAGTAGGGACAGATGATCAGTGTCCTTGTAATTAGCTCTAGTGCCTTTAGAGATGGAACAAATAAAACGTATTGAAAGATCATTGGCTTTGGCTGTTGGTTGCTGCTTTCAAATTCTAGAATACTTCCCCCTTTCAGGAGAAATTCCAGCATATTTTTCTTAGAAATATCAGCCCAATCAATAGAGGCAGAAGAACTAAGGAGAGAAGGGTGGATATCTGTTGGCCTACACAAAAGGGAATAGGTTTAGCGATAGGAACCTGTTGAGTTTTATTGGAGACTATATGAACCGTTTTTATATTCCAGGGCAGGTGCTACTTAATAACAGGGGTTGAGCACCCAGTATAGCTTCAGTGTCAGTAAGGACATAGAGACATTTATTCCTAGTCCAGAGAGTGGTTTCTTTAAGATAATTAAGGGGAAGGATTGGGAAAAGCCCCTGTAGCTCCTTGGAGTTCTAACATTGGGGATTAGCTGGGCACTGGCAAAGCTGGCCAGAGGGCTGAAAATGCCTGGAGCACTTAAGCTGGCAACAGTCTTTCTTTCAGTGTCCTGGCCTTTACAATAATGGCAGAGACCAGGAGAGTTGTGTCTTTATTTAGGGGCCTTCAGTTGTTGGAGCTGAACGTTGAGGATTTTAGTGGTCTTCTTTTTAGTTGAATCATTTAGGTGCAAGTGAGCTGGCTTGCTAAATTAACTGAACCTGGAGTGGACATAGTTTCTCATTCTATCCTGGTCCTTTTAACTAGAAGTGTAAGGTCCTGGTTCATCCCATTAATGAACAGGCTACCAAGTGGATTCAACAACTTAAAGGAAGACTGAAATTTTCTTCAAAAACAATTTGGAGCTGGCTGTCATAATCACACATGGGTTTATTGGACTTCAGTGTATAGGCTTGAATCTTATTAGTCCATTTGTCTGTCTCTCAAGTATGTTTGAGTCAGATCTGTTTGTTATGAAGTCACTATAAATGACTCATTTCTTCCCCCATGTAACAGTTGCTTGGGCCAGGGGCTAGAGGTGGGGCTTCCAACTTTATATCTGCAGTATGTGGTGCGTAGGGAATAGGCCCTCAGAATTTGATTGATGATGGATGCATTTGCTTATGGTCTTAGTGCTGCATAGAATGGCCTTATTTTCTTCCATCTTTCTTTAAGTGTCCCCAGTGAAAATGTCAGTACTTTTATGAAATCCCCCATTCCGTGCCCTCTCCAGGAATTCTTTGCCACTCTGGCTGTGATGTGGAAGTGCTCAGTTGTGCCTCTTAAGGCACCTCTCACAGTCACTGGTTTTAGGGTTAGCTGCAGTTATCTTTTTTAGCTGTGTGTCCTTTTCAGTTACAGTGTTGTTTCTGTGGCTTTGGATCATTGATGCAGAGCTCCTTGCCTTTCACATAATAGATAATCAAGTATTAGAACTGTTACTTTTCCCCAACTAAATTGTTTTTTTAAATTTACTTTGTTTTTTGTATCATGCCCTTGAAATTGATCATTAATTCATCAATATAGATGGAATAATAATTTTTCAGGTTTTTAGCACATAGCTGTGAGAGCTAAATCTAACTTCTTAATTTATCTACATTACTAGAGGGAACAGCAGTTATTACATAAATAAAACTAAGGTGACATCCATGTGTTTTTTGTTTTGCTATTTAATTTTCAGATTTCTTTCCTTTGTCCTGATTTTTTTAAAACCAAAATATGTATGTTTTCTTAAAGAAGGGACTGAGGTTTACTTTCTAGCTGGTTTAGTCATTCTTCCAGAAGAATCTTGAGCCCAGAGAATTTGAGTAGAGTTAAAGAGGCAGAGAGGCCAGTGATTTATAAAGCCAGGTATGGAATTTGTTTGGGCATATGGAATGGTCTGGAAACCAAGGGTGAGTTGAGCAATTTCATTTATAAACAATACCAATTTCTGGATACAAAAATCTGAAATACTAGTCCATTTTTTTTTCTGGAAAACCTCCAAAGGAATTTGGAGATACTGAATAAATACCATGTGACCCTCTTTGGTGGGGGTTGCATATTTTATTTTTTAACAGTGTGAACACCCTTAAGGTCTTTCTGGCAAAAGCTATTCTTTTAAAGTGGGTTTTCACTTTAACATAGGTATTGGAAAAAATGGGTAAGTGAAAAATGCATAATTTAAGATACACCCATTCGTTAATTCATTGAATGCCAAGTATGTGCCAGAGACTGTTGTAAGCTCTAGTGATACCATAGGAGGAACCCCAGATTCCCTGCCTTCATGTATCTTTTGCTCATGAGAGAGATAATCAAAATGTATTTTAAATGATAATAGTTCTAAGAAAGAAAACTAAATGTTTGGAAGAAGATAAATTTGAGAGAGAAGATCAAGTAAGAACTCAGCAGGTGATGTTTGCACACAGACTTGAAGGAAGCAAAGGAGGAAACTGTGCAGATACTTGATAAAGTGTACTCTCCACAGAAGGACTAGCAGATGGGAAGGCCCTGATGCAGGAGTGAATAAGGGGTTGAGATTCCTGATGGGGGAGGGGGGGGTCTGGATCGTGCAGGACCTTGCAGGGGAATACAGATAAGATGATGGTTGCCAGGTCAGAGCTTGTTCTAGCTGAATATAAAATCCTCTGTCCTCACTCAAAATTCTACTGCCTGTCATTCTTCTTGAAAATTTTCTTTCTTTTATCAGATGTGCATAGAATCAAGTCATATTTATTTTATAAATCCAATAGGGATTGTTGTGGAGTTTTACTCCGAATATCTGGAAGTATTGATGTGAATGAATTTCAGTTATGGTATATGACTTAATGGGTTTATGAGAAGCCCTCAGTCTCAGTACACATCTCTGCCCTTTCCTCGTCACATGGTAAATTATAGTAATATTGCATTTTAGTGTAATCTTTGCTTAGCAAAGCTATTTCTTGTCTGGAATAGAAGTATAGTTTATAGCAGAATAGATAAAGAGTCAAAATTGAATTAAATAGAATGGTTGTGAACAGGGATGTAAGATATGGGGTTTTATGTTTTAATAGAATTGTAAAAATCAGATCAGCAGGGCATGTTTTTATGGCCTGCCAACACTAGAAATAGCTTTGGTACCTATTACTCCCTTAAACATGTATTTGCATTTCATCCCCTGTCAATATGAAAGAGAGAAAACAAAGAAAAATGAAATCAGAATTTTGGAGCTGGAAGAAATCTTAAATACTGTTTGGTCCAAACCTTTGATTTTACAGGTGCATTTTTTGTGGAGTGCATAATACTGTTTTTTGTTTTTTGTTTTTTTTCATAACAATTCGTTACTATAGTTCACACACATAATTGGTGATAGAATCAGAATCTAACTCACCTAAAACTTTATTTCCCCTAACATGTACTGACATTCTGACAGTTGCCCAAAATATCAGGCAACTGAAAATTACAGCGTTAGTCAGATATTCTGTATAATATATAGCATAGTGGTTCTCAGTGGTGAATAAGCCTTATTTGGGAAGCTTATTTTTTAATATGTAGGCTTTCTCGACTTCCCTCCTGAGATTTTGAATCTGTAGATTTGGAATAGGGCTGGGAAAATCCATGTTTTTAATGACATGATTTTGAAATGTGAAGGTCACTGCCCTTAAAAAAAAAAAAAAAAAAAATACTAGTTTCAAGGGGTAAAGAAGTGATGTTAGCACTTACTGTTCTCCAATGCCTTATTTCCTATAAATTTCAGCAAAGACTAAAAAGCTGCTTAGGTGTTTGTTCCTTTGAAGAGAAGAATTTCCTTCTTAAATGGATATAAAAGCAGAGGAATGGCGTTCATTGATTGCTTTTGTTCCTCTGTCATTAGAACCTTAGGGTCATTATGATAAACTCATTGAATCTATATAACTGTGGTATTGCACATGATGAAAGGAAATCTGTTTCAGAGTGAAACAAATTGAGAATATTTGGACAAGATATACTAGCTTATCAGTGCTGAGATAGTATTAAAGTTGAGCAAAGAATATTAGAAAATTCAGTATTCATGGAGAGCCATGGCATAGTACTGGTATTTAATGAGGCACTATTTCTTCTTTAGCAACTGGAGTGTTCTCAGATGCTACCTGTCTGATTATGCATAGGTGCTAAGTGAATATTAAAAATTACGGGGCTGGTTGAGTATAATGCATGTTAGGTTGAGTATCAATATGTCCTTTGAAGATCTTTTTTACTGTGTAGTTGTATAGCTAACTCGGTAACTAACAGGTAGGAATATGGTTTTAATTGAAAAACCACTTTAAAAGCATTATGTTCTGCTAAAGGAAAGTTCATGCTTGACTAGTTTATTCCAGGTCTTTGGCTATGTCAGTATGAAGCAAATTCATTAATATAAAAATGGATAATAGTCTAGGCTAATGGAATATAACTATTGAAAAGAGAATTTTTTTGCAATGAAGTAATCCAAACCTTGGAAGTCTGAAGGACAAGAAGCCACCAAAACCATGTTTGGGGGCTTTTTGTTTTGTTTTTTTTTAAGTCAATTCCAAGTAAATTTACAAATACAGTCTGAGTTTTAAAAATATGTAGAGATTTTTTTTTTTTCAAGCTATCTCATTGTAATTCAGATTTTTTAGCCATCTGAGAAAAAAGAGGTTGAATTTTCTGGAGTTCTAATTCAGTTGTAGGAATTTGATGTGAAGAGAATTATTGGAAAGGAGCAGGCACAGAGAGAACGAGTCTATGACAGAACATGTGTAAAGTTACTACTAAGCTTATATAAGGAACGTAGCAGGGTATATCTCTTAAAACAAATGGTTTTTAATGATTTGGTGTTTTAATCTAAGGACTTAGTTATAGCTTAAGTGGGTATACTATTTCCAGTCCCATTACTGAGTTTTATCACTCATATACCCTAATAATGATTGACTCCTATTTATTTGATTTTTAAAACTATTAAGACATGGAAAAGATTCAGTAAGCCTAAAAACTCAGCTGCTTGCCAGGTTTAGGTTATCCATGCAATAAATGTATATATAGATGTACTTACTTTTATGAGGTAAGTACCTAAAAACTATGGTAATTGATCACTTTTGAATGTAAACAGTTTAAAAAATCTGTAGTGAGTCCTTTTATTGTTAAAAGTCAGGCAACACTAACTTTTAACCTGTTTGTAAATTTGATTCTGAATACTATACAGGGCTTTTTCAAGGTGTAACCTGTATATGCATATGAGATATGAGCATGCATATATGTACAAAAGCCCTTCAGAAGGAGTTCACCTTCCTTTTATAAACACCAAAACTCAACTGTGCCTGTAAAATGTTTTTGCTAACGTTTGCATCATTGACTCAAATTTACACCTTCATGTTTGAGATATGCTACTTAGGACTATCTATGCATGTAGACTTTTGCCAACTCCCTTTTCCCCCCTCAGTAGGCAGTTAACTCTAACAAATATTGTAATCCTTTCTATAAAATGTTCATAAAACATCAGCATATTCAGCTTATACAGAAATTAATTTTCCTCCCCACACAAGGAATTTCTATTTTGTAAGAATGTAGCTTGTATTTCAGAGTGCAATAAAATATGGTGTAAGAAATAAACTGTTGAATGGGTTAAGTGATTCTTCTGAATGTATTAACTTTTCTAGTGTCAATTATTTGAGGTGGTGGTGGAGAAGGTATAAGGATGAGGTTTTAACAAATTTTTAAAATTGCAGTGGACTTATGTTGGCCTATTTTAGTGAGATATGTTAATGTAACATAGAAACTATTGGAACCCAGCATGAGACCATTTCTTCATTTTCTTTGTGCTTATGCAGCAGCAACTATCACATTTAAGGCTATCTGGGTCAGATGAGGAGCTTGAAAATTGACATGTGATGTCCATAGGATTAGTTTACAGCTGAGAATTAATGAGTTAACCATAAAATAAGGCTATCTGGGTCAGATGAGGAGCTTGAAAATTGACATGTGATGTCCATAGGATTAGTTTACAGCTGAGAATTAATGAGTTAACCATAAAATAATAAAATGTCACATATATATAATGTATACATACACAATGTACACACAGAGTCAAGATTCAGAACAGCAGACTGGGCTACATTTACAGCTTTTAGATTGGCCTGATTAAAGATAATCTGGGGATTAGTACCAATTTGTGAATAGTTTATATTCTGCAGTGTCTTCTTTCACTAAATCGTCTTCCTTTGTACACTGGATTGTTCTCTTTCACAGTAAGCTTCTAGTTTTCTCCATTGAACATAATTTGAGTTGGTCATTTCTACCTTTAATCCAACCTTGACTCTCCCCTGTGCCCTTAAAACAGCAGTATTTTTTCTGTTGAGTTGACTTCCTTGGGTATTTCTTGACATAACACAACATAACTCTGTTTAGACTATTCACTTCCTATATTTCTGTTTAATTATGGCACTTAGAGAAGGGAGCACCTTTTCAAGAGACCGCCTCCTCCCCAAGACATCTTTTGCTCCTTACTAAGTCTGGCACCTGCTCAGTTCTCTCAAGCAAGCTACCAAGGGTGATCCATCTAAAAATGGAGAACACCTCCCTCCATGCCAGCAACTTTTCATGGTTTCCTATCCCTTATCCACCAAGTAAGTTCAAAGTTAACCTGCAATATAAGATTTCTTTTATCTGCATTTCCATTTTAATATGTTCTACCTCGACCTGAATGCTTCGTTTGCCTGATGATACCACGCATTTTCACACCTTTACGGAAGTCCTCCCTCTGCCTGGAATGTCCTTCCTCTGTCACCTTTTCCCGGCTAACTCCTGTTTATCCTTGAAAACCTAGCAAAGGCATTCTCTGCTTTCAAGAAGCCCAAAGCTCTCATCTTTGTCAAGGCTTTTTGTGTACTGAGTCCTGCTTATCTGCGTCTCTCTGAGACCACAAGCTCTTCTGGGCTGGGATCACTGAGGCTTTTTGATGGGATTTTTCTTCCTTTTTATTTGGTTCTAGAATCAAGTGTACAGGTTGCTGGAGAGTGCAGTTGGAGATGGTAGGCCAGAACCATTGACACATATTTGCTTAGTTAATAGAGTAACAACTGTTTTAAAGACTAAACATGTAAAATTCTATCTGTGCCTGAGAACAGTGTGACCATTAAATGTATAATTCTGCATGTGTCTTTCCTTCATTTTCATGCAGAGACCTAACTCCCTGTATATTCTATTAAATGCAGACATACAAATGTTCATCAGATAACCAGGTTTAAGTAACTGTGTAAGACTTTACCAATTTAAATTGGCAAATACTAGATGTACAGTAATAAGGTTTATTTAGGGGACTGTAGTGAGATCATGGTATCAAAACTGTTCTGTAATCTCTCCGAATCATTGCATTGTTTTGGAAAACTTTTATTTTCCTTAAGAAAGTTCTTGGTCTCTCAAAACTAAAATGTCAGTACGAAATACCTGCTCCTTTTCCTGATATTTCAGTTTCTAACGACAGTCCTTGTTCCTAAGAGATTTTATGTCATTCGAAATAAATAAGCCATTCCTCTCAGCCAGATCTGCCAGGCATCACCGTCAGTCCTATTACTATGAGAGTAACTTACTGGTAATTGGACGACATCAACAGCCTGATTTGTACTACAAAGGTAGATCTCACTCTGCTGCTTCATACCCGATGACCACTTACTGAAGACAGATTGAAAAGGGTGTGAAGACCTGCTTTTCAGAATGTCAATGAAAGTCCTCCTTTCCCACAAGCCCGACTCATCTTGGACTTCATTTTCACCTCTTTATCCTAATGCTCTTTTCCGTGATGTGACTCCTGACATAGGGCAGCCACCTATTAGTCACATGCCAGCACAGACTATAATAAATTTCCTGTGAGCTACCACCTTGAAGTTTATAATGCTTGCTCTCAGGTAAATCCCATCATATGTCCCATTGTACTTTTTTGTGTTTTTATCTGGGAACCTGGGGACACATTTGCAAGACTGAGAAGAACAATGAAGGTTAAGAACAATGGAAGAATTCTGTACAAATAACCAGAAACACCTTAATTACTTCAGTGACTTGATTAAAAAGAACTCAAGTGTACAATTGAGATCTCTGACATTGTGATTTTTTCATGTTTATTTCAAAGTAGCTTGGAAAGTTAGTCTTGTAAGTAGGCCTTATTGGCAAAGCAAAGCAAATTAAAAATAGCCAGTAATAAAGGGATTGTTAGGGCATTTTAGACTTAAACTACCCTTTCAGTACATTTGCACATTCTGGATGAAGTTCTGTAAAGCAATTGAGAGCTGTTAAAAGTATCTTGAATAGCATCGCTGAAATTGAGTATAAAATACTTTGTGGTCCCTTCAGCATCAAGATGCCTCATACTCTGGTTGTCTCTTGAGTTTTTATGATACAAGCACCGGGTATACGAACTGAGCTTTCACACCATACCCAAGATGCGGGCCACCCACCAGCTACAAGGCATGACAACTCTGCAGGCTGATCGGCAACCTTGATAATTATAAGGCCATGGATAGTAGCCCCCCAGGGGTTCACAGATCTTCTGGCAATGAGTGTAGCTCCGTCTGCATTCTATACAGCAGATTCCTTCGTGATCCAGTCTAGGGTCAAATGTCATGCTTTCCCCTTCCTGCTGCTGTGAAATAAAAGGTAATTATTTGTGTTTTCTTCATAATGAGAATTCTGTAGCATGCACATTATTTTAAAATAAGAACCTGAATATTTCACTGGCACAGGAAATCAGCATATTTTTCTCTAAGAGGTTTTCAATCGTAGAACCTAGTAATTCAGAATTCCTTCTAAAACATCAAGGAACCTTCCACCTGTCATGGGCAGGAAGGTCTTTTGTTTTTTGTTTTTTTTTGTTTTTTTTTTAATGTTCCGTGGTTTCTCCATGCCTTTAATGAGCCATGGTTCCCACTCAGTACTGACTCAACTTGTTTTAAATAGGCAAACAAGAGGAAACCTGATTCAAAAGTAGCATTTTTGCCACTGCTAACTTAAGTCTGTGGAACACTGGTGCCATTTTATACTAACGGCCTCCCGGGCTCTTGGTGCACCCTTTGAAACTCATTGATCTAAGCAAACAGATTGTTACAACAGTTGCACTGGCTGAAAACATCATTTAGATTATCTGCCTCCGTTTCAATCTTGAGGGGTCTGTAACGCTCAGGAGAAGGTACCATATAATGTCTCAAAATTCAAGACCTTAAATTTTGCTTTGTACTTTCTATGTGCCATTATTATAATTACATAGTCATAGATGTAGTAAAAATCACCTACACAACCCCCATTTTCACTGCTGGAGATACCCCAATACTGGAAGGAACTTGCCCTCTGCTAAATGTATGTATCTGGTTTTCCTTTTCATAGATTTCTAGGGGGGGTATAGATTCTGTATTCTAATATGCTACTGAATTACGCTGCCAAGAAGCCCTTGATGTGTATTCTTTATTCACTTCAGTCTCTTTCCTTGGGGAAGTTGAGCCTGGGGAGGTGAAACACCAAACATAGGTTAGGCTTGAGCAAAGTGAACCTCACAACCCTATCATCTTTTGTGGAATACAAAACCTTAACTTTTTTGGGGGGAGGGCAGGGTTTTGTGTTTTTTTTGGGGGGGATATCAAAAATACTGGAAAGGGGAGACAATTGTGTACTGAACGTCATCTAGTTTTGACAGTTGCTAACCTTTTGTCAGATTTGCTTGACTTTTTCCTTTCTGGAAAAATTTTAAATTTTGAGGCGACTTTAAAGAGAACTGGAGGTATTGTGACATTTCAACCATAAATACGTTAGAGTGCACCTCTAAAACAATGTTTTGCCTACACAACTATGATGCCATTACCATACCTAACAAAATTAACAATTCCTTAACACCATCTGATAGTTTATGTTCAAATTTTATCGTCAGAATATTTGCCTTACTCTCCTAAACCATTCTTTTTTTTTATTCTTCAGACTCTTTCTGTTTGTGTTCCCTTATCTCTTGAACTTGGTTCATCTGGGACAGCAAAAAGAAAACCACTTTTTAAATTGTAGCTGACTTGTCTGGGGCAGAAAGAGTCAAAAGCCTGTCGGTTTAGGCATTTCCTCATTTGAGGGTTCAAAAAAGGTTGGTTAAGATCTGAAAGTTGGGAGGAAATCTCAGGTTGTTGCCCTAGGATAGTTCCTTAAAGGAACGTGTGAAAGGACTGAGATCATGGGAGATGTTTTTTCTTAAAGCTGAGCATGAAATAAAGGAAAACCTAATAAAACTGGAGTTTTTCAAGGAAAACGGGTCACTCAAGTCTGGAAGCTAGGCAGATAAAGTCACATCCTGCCCTTCTGTGAAGGGCTTTTGCCCTCTCCCTTGAACCAGATTTAGTTAACCCAGTTACCGGGGGAATAAACTATATTAAATTTTTCTGTTTGCCTATTCAGATTTTATTTATTATTTGAGCTTTAGGGAATGAAGAAGTACTGTGGTGCCCTGAATTTTCCAGTAAGCCTCTGGTCATTTAAAAAAATACATCTCTAAATCTTTCTAAAATATGTTAGTCTAAAATCATAAACTAGAAGACAAATTTGCAACATGTGAAACAGTATAGGACTGAATGGGCTACATAGGAAAAATATGCAAATGAATTGCCTGTCTATGAAAAGATGCTCAAGCTTACACATAATTAAAGACCAGCAAGATGAAACGATGAGAAGATACACTTTTACGACCAGGAAACTGGTAGAGATTTTTGTAAAGTTTGATAATGAGTTGGTGTAATTCCTTGGGAGGAGACCATTTGGCATCCTCCATTAAATAATGTAAAATTCCCATCTCCTTTGACCCAGTAGACCCATACATCTGTATTTATGCTAAAAATATATTCCCACATGTGTACAAAAAGTATAAGACTAATAACTCTGAATAAGGTAATGCCTACTGTGTGCCAAGCACTGTGCTAAGAGCTTTGCCGGCATTACCTCATTTACTCCTTCCCTCTGGGGCATGTATGAGGTTATATACTATTAACAGTATCTTACTAAAAGAACAAAAGGGCAATAATCTACATGTCCATCAAAGTGGAACTAGTTAAATTTCTGCACATCTACCCCCACAATGGAATATGATGTGGCCATTAAAGTGAATGAGGTGATCTATGTAGGAGATCCAGAACAATCTCCAAGAGGTTGTAACTGGAAAGAAAGCAAGATACAGAACTGGTGTATGCTCTCGTGTTAAAAACGTGTATGTTCATGTGGTACACTTTCTTGTGCAAAGAAAACTGGGCAAATATCTACTGTTAATACGTTGCTCTGGGGAAGGTGTCTGAGGTGAAAGAGAAACACACCTCATTGTACACCCTTCTAGATTTAAATATATATATATATATATATGCATGTATTATTTTTTCATTTAAAACACTAGTTGCAAAAATTTATTCTTTTGTTCCCTGCACTTCTAGTAATAGTAAATAATATTTTGTTGAAGATTTGAGACGTTTTTAGAACGTTAGTGCCATCCTTATAAACACCCAGTTCCCAGTGTTTCAGTCCAAAGTGTTTTATCTGTGTAAGTCTGTCTCCCACCTGGACTGAGAGCCCCTGAGGGCAGAAGTTAACTCCTGCCTGTGTTCGATGCACAGGGCGTGGAAGAGAGCAGGTCCTCAACAAATGTCTGTTGAATGAATGAATGAAGTGGTTATAGAGGGAGTAAAGAGAATACTTTCAATTCTGTGTGCTGTCCCCTGGACATGTTCTTGGAAACATTTTTTTTGAATAATCCAATTCCTCATGTGGATTTGTCTTTATGGATTTGCCCGTGCCTCAAAAAAAGGAGAGCACAGAAAACAACTTTGTGTAAGGGTTACAGCCAATACGGATTTCACACTACAGAGACCATGCTTAAGTGTCACCCTCATTTTATAAACTTTGTGACAAATCAAGATGTACTTTTAAAGTAACTGAGTAAAAATCTAAGTTGAATACTAAGTGCTCATTTGAAACTTCAAGTAGAAATAACCACCACTTCAATGTTAGGTTCAAGGGATTCATCAGCAGTCGTGACAACATTGGTACGTACGTGGTAAGGGTTGTCTGGATTGAAGGGTTCTGAATCCTCTTGAACACTGGGTCTGGTTTCATTATTTGGTCCTCCAGGGCCTGGGTTGCCCCGTGGTCCACTGCGTGGTCGTCTTGTAGTAGTTGTAACGATTTTTCTTGCCAATTCTCTTCTTTCTCTCTGGATTTCTGAAAAAAAAAAAAAACAATTGCTGTACATTCATTTGTTTGGATAATTAAGGAAGTACTGTGTTTATCAGGGTAAGAGCATAAAAGGGTGTCAAAACACATTCTTACCCAAATACTGAAATTTGTATTGATGATTTTTTTTAAATAATAAAGCATGTTTCAGTGAAAGTCTTGGGTTAGTAGATAAACATACAGAAAACCATATAAATATAAAACTTATTTGGTTTTATAAGTCCTAACAGACAGATACTGTGAGATAGCTGACAAAAACCCATTCTCAATCCTCTGTTTCTCTACCAGCCTCTACTGTAGGGGCTGAGAAAGTAAAATACCACTTGCTTGCCTAGCCTCCCTTGCAATTAAGAGAGACCAGATGGAATATTTCTGGCCAGTGCGATGTAAGCAGAATATATTGGTGCAGTTTCTGAGAAAGCTTTTGCTTTCTTGGGGAGAGAAGACCAATACAGCTTTTTTTCTGTCTTGTCTTCTTTTCTTGAACATAGATAAATCTCGGTTACGAGAGCCAATTTGTGACCAGAAGGGATAGGCACAAAGATGATAAACTAGCATGCTGTAGGTAGCAAAACGGACAACGAGAAAGAGCCTTGCTGATACGGCTGAGTAGTTGACAATGCCAGAAACCTACCTCCAGATGTGTGACCATATGAATAAAAACCAGCCTGTATTTATTGAAACCCCTGACGGTCAGGTATGGTTACTTGCCGGCCTGAACATCTCTTGTTTTTTCAGTAAGCTCCACACCCAACAGGGGGCTTGAACTCACAACCCTGAGATCAAGTCACGTGCTCCGCCAGCTGAGCCAGTGAGGCCTCAGCCCTGTGCATTCCGTATGGATTGACCATAGATGTCTAAAGCCTTATAATTTTCAGGGGATTAAAAATCGTATGGTGGAATAGAGCAAGCAGATGCTTGTATGCATGAGGGCATCACGGCTCAGTAGGGCCAAGAGACTTGGCCAAGATCACAGGTTGGGTGGCAGAGTCAGGAGCCGAGCAGGCCCTGTCTGGCTCCCGGCCAGTGCTCTGGTTCATCACACCGCCGCCACCCGTGGCTGCCGAATGACGAACATGGGAAGGGCCACACGGTGCGTGGGCTTCAGTGTCTCAGGCTCATTTTCTTCATCTGTCAAATGGGGATGATGTATCCAATTGGCAGAGGAGTGATGGAGCCCAGTGTTGTGTCTGAGGGTTTTGGCACAGCATTTGGCCTCTGATCGCTCGTGTTGGGTGGCGAGGACTGCGTCATCCCAGGCTATTTCTGAGGCCCTGGATGTGCTCTACGGCCACGGAGAGCTTCCACGGATCATTTTTTAGGTTTCTGAGCTGTTGGCTGGAGAGGCATCAGAGCCCTGGATTCAAATCTCAGCACCCCTTCTTTTAACTAACCGAGTGACCTCTGGCAAGTTCTTCAATCCCGGTGAGCCTTGGTTTCTTCATCTACAAAACGGGGTTAGTTCACGGCCGACGCGTGGACGGGTGCTAAGGAGTGGCTGGGGCCGGCCGCGGGGCTCTGGCACAGTGGCCGGCGGGTGGCACGCACAGCTCCGTGGCCACCAGCCCGGCCCTGCTCTCGCCCTGCGCCCGACACACACGGAACGTGCAGGACCTGCCAGCCCAAGGACCCGAGCCAGAGGCTGCTGGAGCCTGGAGTTGGGGGGCTTCTAGGAGAACGGGGTGGGGGGGACCGAGCATCCTCAAAGGGGGGTTTATTTTCTTGATCTTTATCAAATGCAACTGCATTTACGAGAGACTGAGCAAAAACGCCTCATGTTTAAGGTGTGTCCTCTTCCACTCTGCGCCCAGCCCCATGGTTACTGAACCCTCTTTGGCCCCGGGGGCATCTGGGTGGTTTCCACTTCTCTGGTGCCGGATGTCACGGGTCATCCTGGGGTGGGTGTTGTGATGACTGAATAGTTAAGATGCGGTCACGCTGTGGGCGCTGAGGGGCCAAGCTGCACCCCGGATGTAGGGAGCACACCCTTTCCCAAAGGGTGGAGGCACTCACTGTCAGACGAGCACCGGCTTCCCTCCCCACCCCGCCCTCTTGGCCCTGCTCTGTTGTCCGTAGCGTCTGCTATCCTACCATACGATTTTCTCATCTTAATTTAGTGTTTATTAACTGCCTCCCCCTTGCTCCAGTGTAAACTCCCCGAGGGCAGGGGTTCTCTCCTCTGTTCTGCACCAATGCACCCCGACTACCTAGAACAGGTAAGTGGTGCATAATAAGCCTTCAAGAACGTCTGCCGAATAAATGAACTCTCTGGGTAAGAGGCTTGTCCTCAAACAGAAGGCGAGGAGAGAGCGCTCTACATGGTGGCAGAGTCAGAGGCTTTTTGTCCTTGACTGCACAAGGTGACAGGTATTGGAGAAGTAGTTCCTGGGGGCTGGAAAGCAAGAAGGCCCCATTCCACGTGGAGGCAGGTGAGGGATCAAAAGCCAGCACTTGACAGAAGGCCACAGAACTGAGTTGCCAGCACCCACTGGAGCAAGAGCATGGATGGCAAGAGGGACAGTCCTTTCGGCAGCACCCCCGCCCCCCAGGCCCCAAAAGTGGAGACAGACACTGCTCATGCTACTCCTCCTTCCTAGGCCGGCTTGTGGCCTCAGGATCCTTCTCAGCTCTTCCAGAAAGCCACTGCCGGTGGCCTATAAGTTGGATCTCACTTGCTTTGCCTGAGTCAGAAAGTAACCACCTCATCCAGGCTCTGGGACATAATGAGACTTGTGACCCGCTGGAATGAATTAGTAGTGACAGAAACAGAAGCCTGGACTTTCTAAGCCCGCTGAGTTATTTTTGTTTTTGTTTTGTTTTTAATTGTGCTAAAATATACATAAAATTTAGCACCGTCACCATTTTTGACTGTACAGTTGAGTGGCATTGCGTGCATTCACATGGCTGTGCAAGTGTCTAGCTCCACAGCTTCTTTCATCTTGCAAAACTAACTGCACCCTTTCTGTAATCACTGCCCGTTGCCCCCTCCCAAGCCTGGGGGTTTTAATGCTGGTATTTTATTTCCATGCTCCTCACTCACTGTCCAATAAAATCTTCCAGAAAACATACATTTCTAGCTGAGCCGTGCTGGGAGAAAGGCCTTCCTTCCACACTTGAGCCAGAGCCACAGAGTAGGCCACTGGGGGGTGGGGTGACCGTGGTGAGGAGTGAAAGGACCCCTGGGGACAGAGTAACTCTGGGAAAGGGGTTGGCCCTTGGGTCCACAGCCAGCTCCCAGGTGTGCTCCAACCTAGCCCTGAACCCCAGGGGCCCTTCATTTCTTTTCACGGGGCTTGGAAGCTGATGCTCGAGCCTCAAACTTGAAGAATCTCAACCTATGACCACAGCGGCTTTTGGCTGTCCCATAATTCTAGGTGTGAGCATCACAAAGATCCAGCAGTACGACACCGTCTTAGTCCCTCGATTCTGTGCCGTAGGAATGAAAAAAAAAATGTAAAATTGGAAAGTGCAAATGGATGAAAGCAGAAAGAAGGGGAAGTGTCCTAAATAAAAACGGCAGGGAAGGCAGGATGCAGGGGTGCCCACCCTGATGGGCTCCCACTGTGGAGGGGCTCCCAGAAGCTCACGCAAACGGGGAGCCTCCCCAGCAGCAGTAAGAGAATTTAAAATGTCACCTCTTGGATACGTTGGCTTCAGCCAGAAAATAGGAAGGTCGCCACAGAGTTCTAAGATCCTAGAACTCAAGAAGCTGTTGTCCTTCACAGGCTGGTCTACAGCCACCCAGATGAGAGAATTTTCTTCGTATTTAACTGGCATGATCTTGCCTTCCTGCAAATAAGTAAAAATGAAATGCACTGAGCAAAGGAGACAGTGACATATGCTGCGTATTCAAAGTGCTGGTACAAGATGATTCCGCCTAATAACTTAATGAGAATTGTGTGTGGGTGTTGGGGGGAATGTGCGGGGTGGGGGTGTGTATGTGGGGGATGTGGGGTTGTGGGATGTGTGTGTGTGGTGTGTGTAGTGTGTGGTGTGCAGGGTGGGTGTGGGGGTGTGGGAGGTGGGCGTGGGGGTGTGTATGTGTAGAGGAGTATGTAAGGTAGTGGGATGTGTGTGTGGTGTGGGGAGGGTATGTAGGGTGTGGGGTGCGTGGAGGGGTGTGTAGGTGTAGGGGGGTATGTGAGGTTGTGGGATGTGTATGTGGTGTGGCATGGGGAAGGTATGTAGCGTGTGGGTTGGGTGTGGGGGTGTATGTGTAGGGGGTATGTGAGGTTGTGGGATGTGGTGTGGTGTGGGGAGGGTATGTAGGGTGTGGGGTGGGTGTGGGGGTGTATGTGTAGGGGGTATGTGAGGTTGAGTGTGTATATGGGTGTGTGTAGTGTGGTGCATGTGGGGATTTGGGGTGCGTGGGGTATGTGTGTGGGGTATGTAGGGTGTGTGTGTGGGGTGTGTAGGGGGGCATGTGTGGGGTTGTGGGGCATGTAGTGGTGTGTAGTGTTGGGGGGGGGTAGTGTGTGGCAGGGTGTGTGTCTTTGTAGCTCTCTTCACAATATTGTCTTGGCCCCTTTTGTCGCCCTGCCTTTGGATAACTGAAACGTGTGAATACTGAATGTCCTGAGTGGAAGTGAAAATTACTTGATAACCAACTTTCAGACTTAGGTTAATCTGATGTTTTTGATCAAAGATTTTTTTGAGGAAAAGCAATTGAATGGACTCTGAAATCCTATAAAGGAGAGAGGAGCCCTTCATTTGAAGTGAAAAATCCTTTGGGGTTTTGTTCTGCAGCTTCCAAACAACAATGGAAAAAAGCAAGTGATTGGTTCTTTAATGTCTTCAGTTCAAAGTATTATTTAACATAAACCATTTCTACATTTCCCAGCTATAACAAAACACATTTCAGATGTTCCTCGCATCAAGCACACCACTGAGATTTCAAAGCTAAACCCCGGATTTTCTTCTACAGCAAGATGCTGAGAACTGTCTGATGGCCCAGGAGACAAATTTATTTTGCCAGGTTGTTCCTTTCATATATTTATTAGTTTGCAATAGGTTGGAGAAATTAAAATGTTTTCTCCATGTTTTTAGCTAAAAGCAGCCCTTCAGTTATACTTTCTCCCCCAGGTTTATGGCTGCATTAAAACAACTCCAAGGTATTGGAGGAAGCTACCACTCAGGTAATCCAGTTATTTACCTTAAATTAAATGGCTCCATCCAGGAAATGAATGCTCTTTGGGTACAGCAGCTTTTTAAAGTTACACAAAACTGATGAAAAATTGATAAGAACAAGTGGTGCATCAATCTACTCCATCATAATCTGAAGTGGGGGGGATCCCTGGGTGGCTCAGCGGTTTGGCCCCTGCCTTCTGCCCAGAGCGTGATCCTGGAGTCCCCGGATTGAGTCCCACATCGGGCTCCCTGCATGGAGCCTGCTTCTCCCTCTGCCTGTGTCTCTGCCTCTCTCTCTATCTGTGTCTCTCATGAATAAATAAAATCTTTAAAAAAAAAAAATCTGAAGTGGGCAGTCATCAGGGGGAAGAGTGGAGAATGCAAACATCGCATCCTACAAACTAGGAACGTGAGATCCCCACCCGCCCCGCCCCAATTCGCCTCCCCTGCCCCTGCCACGAGGTCCTGCTCCTGTGTGAGGCTGCAGTGTCCCTGCCCCCAGGACCCGAGCTCTCAGACTCTCCAGCAGCCAGGGGTGCCCGTGCGACCAGTTCTAGACTATGCGGTGAGCCCTGAACCAGGTCAGGTGGCTGGGAGGACTTCAACTTCTCCCAATTAAAGGGAAGTCACAGTTGGAAGGCACTGCTCAACCTCCTCCTGACTCCCTTACTTACGGGTGATGTTTGGAGCTGGAAGGAAGAATCAAAAATAAAAAATAATAAAAAAAAATAAAAAAAAAATCAGCGCTGCAGCCCCCTCCCTCCACATGGCCTACTATGGAGAAAAACAAAGCCTGCTGGGTTAAGTCACTCAGAGTGTAGTTTTCTGCACATTCTCGATTTATGCAGACACATTGCCTGAATCTGGCTTTGTCCACCAGAGGATCCACCAAGCACAACCCAACTAACGAAAACAGGGCAAATAATTCGCCTCTATGGTCTAAGAAAAGAACCAGACGCAGACAAAGCTCCAAAATGCTAAGCTGTTCATCACGGTGAGTTATTTCTATATTCCAATAATTATGTTGAATCGTTATTTGAAATAGTGAAAAACTGAAGACGGCTGAAGCATTCGAGAACAAAAGACTTTTAAAATTGTAACCGTCTGATGACATATAATATATCCATTACAGTCTACACTTGAGAAGAACTAAAGTGAAGATAAGAATATTTTGAAATTTTGAAAAGAATATCGCACACACCCGCACATGAAAATAATTCACCAAGACATTAACGTTAACATTAACATCTGTGGGTTAAGCGATTGTGGGGGATTTTCTTCTCTGTTCTTTTTTATGTAGTTTCCAAATTTCCTATAATGACCAAGTATTGGTTTTGAAAAGCAGAAGGAGCAGCAGCAGCAGAAGAAGAAAAAAAAACTTGTTTTCTAAAAACCCTGGAAATGTTCTACAAACTTATGATGAGGTCTCGGTCAGCTCCGGGTGGAGAGCTGGCCCTCCTGGAAGGCAGGAGGGGAGAGCTGGTTTCTTCGTGCATTTAACAGAGGAAAACCTAAAGGATTCTGCTTTGCAGAAATTGAGCGCTAGGACAGGAACAAAATGGAAACGCAGTAAGAGAAGCTCAAGGCTCAGAACGAAGGTCTTGGGCTCATCTTGAGGGTCCCTACGGGTGGGGTCACACTGGGAGCCCGAGTGGCACAGCTCAGGAGAACAGACTGTCACATGGTGGAGCAAGGAAGGTCTGGAAACCATGTCCCCCGGAGGAACATTTGGGGAGACCTGGGAGCAGAGAAGAAAGCTGGGGACAGGGCAGCCAGCTTCAAACACTCACAGGTTAATCTTTTAGCTTTTGTTTTGCTTTGTTTTGAGACACCTGCGGCTGCTGCTGCTCCTATGACAGCAAACAATTAGGCAGTTTCCAGGCCAGCACCTTTGCTTCCCCTTATTTTTCCTCCTTTCCTCCGTCCTTAAGGGAGCTGAGGCCTGCTTTACCTCCCTCTCGGGGATACAGGAAGGGCCCTAAGCTGATCATAATGGAATTAGTCGTTTATAGCAGCAGCCAGGTAGTCATTATCTAGTAGGTCCCAGGGCCTCGGGGACAGGATGCAGACCCCCAGTGTGCAGGTGACAAAACTCAGGTTGGAAGAATCGAAACCACGTCCATAGCAAGTGGCAGAGCTGGGATTTGAACCCCACGTTTTCCTTTTTTTTTTTTTTTTAAGATTTTTATTTATTTATTCATGAAAGATAGAGGGAGAGAGAGAGGCAGAGACATAGGCAGAGGGAGAAGCAGGCTCCATGCAGGGAGCCCGACACGGGACTCGATCCTGGGACCCCAGGATCACGCCCTGAGCCAAAGGCAGGTGCTCAACCGCTGAGCACCCAGGCGTCCCATGAACCCCGCGTTTTCCTAACTGCAAAGTCTATCTTCCTCCTGCTGCCCCTGCCACAGCTCAAAGGGAAGACGACAATGCATGTGACCACTTCGTAAGGCCTAGAGCATCACGTGAGTGTAAGCTATTAGATGTGTCTCGAGAACTCTGTGCAATTCTTAAAGTGAATTTTTATAAAAATCAAGCTCAAAGGTAAGTTGTGACTAATAAATGGAAGAAGTAGGCTTTTAAAAAAAAAACAACAACAAACCAAACTCGCAAGTCTTGACACGTAGAACAGGAATGAATACATGTAAAGCAGCTGCCCTGAGCTGAGCTGGAGCCAAGGGGAAGAAAGCGTAGGGCCCAGAGTGGGGCACAGGGGCTTGTGCTATTGCCCAGGAGGGGAACGCCCCGTCACTACTTTTCTACAAGGGGCGGGGGTGGGGGGTGATCAGCGGTTGGGTGATTTTCAGGAGAATTCCTCCCGTACTGAGTGGAACTGAGGCAAGAAAGCTCCTGGCGGGGGGATGGGGGGGCTTTTAATGAAGATTTTGTCACGAGATGTCCTTTACAGTGTTCTCATCACTAACCAGCTCCTTCAATGTTAGGGGAGCAAGAGCCATGTGAAGACCGAGCCCCTCTGTGCACTTCTACAGGTTGCCCGACACTGTAAGGCATCCCGCGTGCAGATCTCTGTGGACCGACCAGTAGGACCCAAACAGTTTCCATTCCTTTGGCAGAAAAGGAAGGGAACCCAGGTTCCGGCCGCGGACCCATGTGGGCACTGGAGCCGGCGAGGGCCAAGGGGTGGGCGCTGTCCCCCAGCCGGGTGCTGTCCCCCAGCCGGGCTCTGTCCCCCAGCTGGGCTCTATCACCCCGCCGGGCGCTGTCCCGGAGCCGGGTGCTGTCCCCCGAGCCAGGTGCTGTCCCCCAGCTGGGTGCTGTCCCCCAGTCTGCTGTCCCCGAGCCGGGCACTGTCCCCCAGCCGGGATCTGTCCCCCAGCCGGGTGCTGTCCCCCAGCTGGGCGCAGTCCCCCAGTTGGGCGCTGTCCTGGAGCCGGGTGCTGTCCCCGGAGCCAGGCGCTGTCCCCCCAGCTGGTTGCTGTCCCCCAGTCGGGTGCTGTCCCCCAACCGGGTGCTGTCCCCCTAGCCGGTCGCTGTCCCCCAGTCGGGTGCTGTCCCCCAACTGGGTGCTGTCCCCCAAGCCGGGCGCTGTCCCCCCAGCCAGGCGCTGTCCCCCAAGCCGGGCGCTGTCCCCCCAGCCGGGTGCTGTCCCCCAGCCAGGCGCTGTCCCCCCAGCCAGGTGCTGTCCCCCAGTCAGGTGCTGTCCCCCAGCCGGGTCGCTGCCCGCAGGCCCGAGGTACCCACCAGTTCGGAGGAGATGCTCTGCTTGGTCGCCGTGCCCACCTCAGGAACGCGCGCCTTCACCTGCGCCTTGATGTAGCACTTTGCTCCTCCGGCAAAACGGATCCCGGTGATGCCCTGGGAGAGAAAAGTGTATCCGCCCGTCTGTCCGCCTGGCCGTTGGTTCAGCGCCCGCGGGCACGGGCCGGCCTGGGAAGAGCCGCACGGACGGGCGGCTGCCCGTGGGGAGCGGACCGCGGAGCTGCATTTCCCAGAAAGAGAACTCGGAGGCGAGGTCAGGGCCCGCCAAGCGCTAGCGAGAAGCCAAAGCAGTGCCCGGGGCAGGAGGGCCAGAGGGTGGTGGCTGGGGACCCCCTGCCGGCAGGCCCGGGAGCGATGCTGTCTTGTCCGCGCAGCCTTCCCTGACCCTCCTGGGCCAAGCGGCCTCCTCCTCCCTCTGGAAGCCCCCACCCAGCATCCCCCTTAGTGTCATTCCCTCATCGGACACTTAGCCTTCTGTCCCCGTGTGCCTGCTCCTCGGCAAGGTTCTGTCCCTACTCAGTTATAGGCCTCTTGACATCGGTACCTGAATCTTTTGCTTTTAGGGTCATCCCACAAAGGTTCTCAAAACCTGTGGGTGGGCCCAGGGGCGCCTGGGTGGCTCGGTCAGATAAGCGTCTGCCTTCGGCTCAGGTCCTAATGCCAGGGTCCTGGGATTGAGTCGGCATCGGGGCTCCCGGCACAGCGGGGAGCCTGCTTCTCCCTCTCCCTCTGCCTGCCGCTCCCCCACTTGTGTCCCCCCACCTCCATTGAATGAATAGATAAGATCCTTAAAAAAAAAAAAAAAAGATGCAGGCCCCATTCATTAATTCCATGAATTCAGATTTTACCTAAGTCACCAAGCAGGGGAAACTGTAAAGCTTCCTACAACACCAGGAGCGGACCTTTGTTCCCAGGCCTTACCCGAGGACTTGGATGCTTTGTTTTTGTCACCTATGAGACACAAACAGTGTCTCCTCCGTCAGCCCAGGGACCAGCCTCGAGGGAACCGTCAGCCTCAGGGCTCCAGGCACGGTGGACGGCTCGGCCCCAGTGCTGCGGCAGGTGCATCGGGCATGACAGTCCTTTCTGTCCCGGGAGTGTTTCCTTTCCCCCTGCTGGTGTATTTCCTGATGAGCGAGGGGCCAAAAACGGTATGAAAAGGCCTCCAGACTGTACGCCATGACAACACGCACCAACAGAAACCCAAACACCTCAGCGTGTGCATCCTCTGCTCAGCTGAGACAAATGCCAGGGGGACACGGGGCTGGTTCTAGGATCACTGCCGCACAGCCATGGTGGGAGGGCAGAGAAAAGCATTCAGAAACCTCCGGGTCCTGGCTCAGGACTCGGCCCCCTTCAGTAAAGAGCCGAGGACACTCGGGGCAGGTTGGACCATCTGTAGCCTGAGAGCCAGCAGCCCTACAACAGCTGGGGTGGGGGTGGGGGGAGTGCGGAGAAGGCAAGGCTCCCTCTTCCTGAAGCTCCTCTGGCTCTGCCTGGTGGCCTAGCTGGCCGTGTGCACACGCGTGACACAGGTGTCCTGGCATCACCTCTCACCCAGAGAGAGGTTGGTAGCAATATACTCGCTTTCTCCAGGGGGAAGGACTCACTAGGCACCAAAACCAGCCAGAGAGATTTTGAAGCCATAGATGCCTGGGGATCCCCAACTAATTGGCCTGGGGGCAGTGCCCAGACACGGGCATGCTTCAAAGCCAGGGTGGAGGACCAGCCATGCAGGGACAAAAGACCTTATTCAGGGTGACAGTGTTTAGATGACTGAAATAGGCTGCCACAGACTGAATGGTATTGTTCACGTCACCCAAACTCCTGTGTTGAAACCTACACCCCCAATGGGATGGTAGCTAGAGGTAGGGCTTTTGGGAGGTGATGGGGTCATGAAGGCAAGAGCCCTCGAGAATGGGATTAGTGCCCTCCTCGAAGGGACCACAGAGAGCTCCCTCGCCCCTTCTGCCTCGTGAGGACAGAGTGCGAAGACGGGCCCACTAGGACCCGGAAGCAGGCCCTCAATAGACGCTCATCTGCAGGTGCCTCGACCTTGGACTGCCCAGCCTCCAGCCCTGCGAGAGGTTTCTGGTGTTAAAGAATAATCACCCCGTCGCTGGGAATCTGTTACAGCACCTTGCGTGGGCTAAGACACGCAGCTTTCGAGTCCCAGTCTCTTCTGCACCAGCAGCAGCTCACAAATTCTCACTTGCATCAAAATCACCTGGAGGACTCGATAAACTTAAAGGCTGTTGGGTGCCACCTCCGGAGTTTCTGACGCGGTGGGTCTGGAGTGGGGGCTCCACTTTGCATTTCCCACAAGCTCTTAGGTGCTGCTGCCGCTGGTGGCCCAGGGAACACAGTTTGAGAACCACTGCTCCCTGCTCTCTCCGGAAGGCCAGCTGCTCTTGTTCCGCATGTAAATCTAGGCCTCACGGTTTGAAAACCAGAAGGCAGTGGGGGCCGGGCGGCAAGGCGAGATGACTGCCACCCCAAGCGGTATGTTCTCTTCACTTGGAACCCTCATATCCTGTAAATGTGAGTTGCAAGGGAGGAAACACCCTATAACACCCTATAACCATTACTGTTTCCCCAAAGGACAGAGCTGATTCTATTGAAAGATTCGCAGCCCCGAATGTGAGTCTAGTATTGAGTTAGCTCTGACAGTCTACACGCTGCGAAGAGAACTGAAACCCCCACAGGAATGGGTCCCGTGGGAAGGAATTCACACATATTAACCACCTTGTCTGGCTACAAATCCATATCAAGCAGCCAGACATATTAAGAGATTAAGTGGAGGGAATGGAAAAGCACAGGAAAGCCACGCAAACCTCCTGTTTTTGCAAACAAACAAGGCCTTAGGAGCTGGTGATAATGAAGAAATCTGCTACCAGAGATAATGAGCGCAGGGTCCAAGGCTCTAGCATGTTTTAAAATAGGAATCAGGTGATTTCATTTTAGCTACACGTTTTTTCTGTCTAGAGGATCTCATGGATTTCTGTGGCTTTATGTTTTTGGGTTTTTTTTAAGATTTTATATTTATTCATGAGATAGAGAGAGGCAGAGACACAGGCAGAGGGAGAAGCAGGCTCCATGCAGGGAGCCTGATGTGGGACTCGATCCTGGGTCTCCAGGATCAGGCCCTGGGCTGAAGGCGACGCTAAACCACTGAGCCACCCGGGCTGCCAGGATTTCTGTGGCTTTAGACCAGAAGTTTCCAACAAGGGGTCCTTCCCCCAAGAGGGCACTTTAGAAATCTTTCAAGGAGTGTTTGGTTGTCACAAAGACTAGGGCTCTCCTGGCCTTCCGTGAGCAGGGCCCAAGGGTGCGGGGCTCCGGAGAGCCTGGGGAGGTCCTGGTCCCTGGGGCCTGGCTGGAAAACTGGGTTGTATCTGCCTAGCATCTAACACCCGCTTACGTATCAACGTAAAGTGACTTCTGGCATAGCTTCAATGCACGATGACATTCTTATTTTCTCTTTTTAAGATTTTATTATTTATTTGAGAGAGAAAGAGAGAGAGAGAGAGAGAGAGAGAACACAGAGGGATAGGGAGAGGGAGAAGCAGACTCCCCACTGAGCAGGGAGCCCGATGTAGGGCTGGATCCCAGGACCCCAAGATCATGACCTGAGCCAAAGGCAGATGTTTAACCGACTGAGCCACTCAGGTGCCCCTCTATTTTTTTTTTTTTCATTTTTGGAGGAAGGGTTATATTGATTTTTGAAGTCACTAACTTATGTACCAGGTAGGTCACACTATTTTTTTCTCTAGCTTTTTAAATTAAAATGTGCATATATACACAAAGTTAAAAGAATTGTGTAGTGAACACTTGTACATACCCACCACGTTATTCTATCTTAATTTCTAACCAGGCTTTATGTTATTTAAATGAGTTATTAGGCCAGAGAGGGTTGGCTTAACCCAATAGCACTGATGCTTTCTAGAACGTAACTCTGAACAAACCCCTTTTTGTATTCCTTGGGGTCCCGACAAAAGACCTTCCTTGACCCACCTCTAGCCAGGCTCCTCTAAATCCTCCTTTTGACTGGGCCCCAACCATGGGCTCTACTTTGGCCAATTTATTCCAGTTTCAGCAAGAATCCTGCTGAGTCTGCCTTGGTCTGCCCATCCTCTATGTCTGACCACTCAAGCTTGCCTTGAGCAAAAATCCCGTTGGTTCAGTTTAGTAAAGCACTACTCTCTCTCTTAGCCATTTTCTATGCACCAATACCCCAACCCTGCTCCTTAGCTATAAATCCCCACTTCTCCTGATCGAATTCAGAGTTGAACTCAATCTCTCTCCCCTACTGTAAAACCCCACTCTAGTAGCCCCCCCCACCTTGGATAGGGTCTGCTGTCTCTTCTTTACCAAGTGGCCTGAATAATCTTTTCTTTTATGGTAGAGGGCCTAGAGCCTTTTGTTCAATGCTCTTCCCTCTCAGGAGGGTTTTTTTCCCCCATTGGCTCTACTAAAATCTTGATGGGGTCCTAGGTTAATAGGGGAGACTGTTCGCCGTTCACTATTCAGAGCCTTTCCTAACCTGGCCCCACTCTCCCTCCCCTTCTCCACCTTCCACCACACTGGGCTACTCAGAACTCAGCAGGCCCTGTGCATTTGTATTCAGTTTTCTTCTCTGGGTCTGGAAAGCCCTGCCTCTATGTCTCTGCGAGTTGAAACCCTAATCATTCTTCAGGACCCGACTCAACGGTCACCACCTCTGTAAAACCTGCTCCAATCTCCAAATTGTCAGCAACTGCCCCTCTGGGTTCCACAGCACTCTGTTCCTAGCTCTGTTGCAGCATGCTTCCGGGCTGACCCTGCGTGGAATGTCTGCCTCCCGAGGGAGGGAACAGGTGTCAGTTAATCTTTGCATCCTCCATGCTTAGCACTCTCCCTTGCACACAGTAGGTCCTGACACCCACCTCTTGAATTTGACCGATGGTGTAAAACACAGGAGAAAGTAATAGCGTGGGGACCACAATGGCTGATGCATGTGTTTTCAAAAGTCGAGGCTTGTTTAAACTCGTAACAGGTTCTATCCATCAAAAAAATGTCCTACTCACCAATTCTGACTTAGAGAAATGTGGAAGCTATCAAAGAGAATTGATCAGTTTGTAAAATATTTGTGGCCCTGTTGGCCTATGAGAACAAAACACAATCAATACCATTATTAACCGAAGGATTATAAAACAGAAATATAGGTTTGGGATTAAAGTATTTTAAAAGTATATTCCTGATTCATGCACATTTGAGAGAGATGGATCTTCACCTGTGTAGCTACCTTTGCATATCTTGATATCGTGACACATCATAGGTGTTCAATTCTGTTCTAGATTGAATGATATGTGTGTGGGGGGGGGTGCGGGGGGTCATGTTTTGTCGTCTTACATTGAACGGTACAAAGAAAAAATGCTTTTACTTTGTCCTGGGTCTGGCAGTAAAAGCCTTTAATAGGTCCAGAGAAATGATCTTTGTGCACTGACCAGAACCGTTTGCAAAGCTCCGATTAAACGGAGTGCAGCTGGTCACATGCAGGGCTGCAGGGCCTGCCCCCACCCCACCCGCCCTTGGGAGAGCCCATTCTGAACACAGCCCGTCCTTGTCATCAGCAAGGAAGACCTAACATCACCAAGGCTCTCTGGAAGGTTAGCATCCGTTTGGTATTCAATAGGACTTGTGAAATGCGTTTTGGCATCAGCAAGGGGAGCTCTTTCATTCAAATGAAAAGCATCTCCACTTTTCCCCATCAATCGGAGCAAGGCGGGTCGATGAGATGTTTGTAGGCCAATAAACTATCAGAAGAGACATTATTTTCAAGTGCCTTTTTTCATTATCAAGTCTCACCTACTCCATCTACAGATTTAACAGGAGAACACAAACAGGGATGCCTTTTCCTCATCTTAGAACATGAGGAGAATAAGATATGTATGTGGCCAACCGGAAAGAGGGCCCGGAGTGCCACTGTCTTGCAGAGGTACCCCGAAGCACAGATGCGTAGCTTGAGGTCTCAGAGTTGCCTGTAAATTGAACTTTTGAAAACAGACGTGTTCACCCTTTTCAAAGGAGACTCGAATATTTTATCTGTAATTGGCCACAGTCAGGAAACCTAGGATTAAGATAGGGGAATTTCTTCAAGCTCATTTTCCGGAATCAATGGGAAATCTGAAGAATTGAGAAAAGTGCATAAACAGGTCCCACCTGTTGTTGACAAGCTTGTTAGATCATACAATTTCCCCTCCCCTCTGCAAGTTCACATTTCGGACCTCGGAACATTTTGGGATGTTTTGAGCATTTTATTCACCGTGTTACAGAAAGCTGCTTGGAAAGAAATAGCGCTCTGGAGTCCTTCTGCCAAGACTTTATATAGTTCCAAGTACCTGTTCTTTTCAGTGCCAAGGTGTTTTTTTTTTTTTTTTTTTCCATTCTGGAAATGGAAAGGACAAACCGTGGTCCTTTCTCAGAGAGAGAATATGCTGCATAATGTATGTTGAACTAGAGGCACCATGACGGCCATAAAGAACAGTTACCACTTGGTTGTGTGTGAGACATGTTGCTTCTCCCTGGATTAGGAAAGTCTTCCAGGCTTGCCTGGCTAAGCCCTCTAAATGCATGAAATATACTTACGTTCTGGAAATCATTAACTTCAATTGCTTCTTCAGCTCCACTTCCCATTTTAAAGGTCTCCAGGTTGTTCCCAGTATCTATTTCCATTGACCCATCTTGTAATTTCCCATTGATACTCATGGTATAATGGACGTTGTAAATCTGGAAGGGAACATAGGAGTCAGTGAGGCTTTCCTTTGAGAGCGATGCAGGGCTTATCTTTAGACCTGCAGTAGACACATTTGTTAGAGACACACCAAATCATCGTTCATAGTAATATATTTGTATATGAGGACTTCATCCATACACCAGTCACTTAGTACAATGAGTTCTTTAAAAATACCTTAAAAGCAAAAGCTTTGGTGATCTCTGATACTTATTCAAGTAGCTCAGGGATTTGCCATCCTGGCTGTGCATACAAGTATGTGAGTAGAAGCTCTAGATCCAGGGCATGCGTGACCCGCCTGGATGAACCAAATCAGAACCTGTGGGGATGGGGCTTGGACACAGATCTTTCTCTTCCTAGGTCAGTTCTACTGACTCTGACTTGGCGGTCAGAGTTGAGAGCCATTGATGGATGAACGGTTAACCAGGCTGTGAACTTAACAAGTCTGCAGTGGCACCTCGATTTGAGAGGTTTTTAAAAACCCCGCTGGTTAAGGTTGGGCCTGGGGTAGAGTATATAGTCAGGACTACAGACAGGGCTGGGATATGCCTGATGTAGAGCAGTCTTTGTAGAGAGCAAGGTCAATGTGCACATCTGTTTTGCTTCAGTGTGGGAGTTAGTCATTTTAATGATTGTGTGGACAGGCATATGGTGGTGTAGGGCATATTGTTATGAGCCATGTAGGGGAAGAAGGGAGGGAGACTTGGCATCCGAGGAGAGCATTGGCCCAAGAATCAGAAAAACGAGTGGTCACACCACTTAGCCCCGGGTCTTGAGAGTTGTCTTGGGTGTAAAATGAAGAAGCTCGCCCTCAGAGATGGTTTTCATTTATGTTCTTAGAGCTCTGAGGTTTCAGAGGTGGCCCAGAGGGGAGGGTGACAGGGCAGGTGGGACTGTGACATCACCCTTTCTTTCCCGTCCACCTACAGTTTGACCAGAGTGGCTCTGCTTGTTTATCTGTTTTATGTGTTGGATTTCTGAATAAAATCTCTCTCTTTTTAGTATATGTGCTACTGAAGCGAGCACTCTTTTCCTTTTTAAAGATTTTATTTATTTACGAGACACACACACACACACACACACACACACACAGAGAGAGAGAGAGAGAGAGAGAGAGAGAGAGAGAGGCAGAGACCCAGGCAGAGGGAGAAGCAGGCTCCCTGGGGGGAGCCCGATCCCAGGACCCTGGGATCACACCCTGAGCTGAAGGCAGATGCTCAACCACTGAGCCACCCAGGTGTCCCTTCTGAGTAAAATCTTAAGAGGAACTTTGTGAACTATATGGTTTTTAGTTTACCACTAAATTAGATCGTCCAAAGGGCTCTCTTACTGTAGACATCTTGTTAGTGCACTAACTAAAAAAATCACACACTGCTCCTGCCTAGGGTGCTGTTGCCCTGCTCGAACTTTCTCTGTATTGTAGGGTAGTAGGTGGGTCTTCCCTTCTCTTTCTTTTTCTGACTTAGAAGCATATATGTATGTGTGTGTGTGTGTGTGTGTGTGTGTTCTTATAGCTTATATAACATATACATATCTTATATATAAAATATATATAAGTCAGAACTGCAAATAGCTCAGGTTCCATTCAAGTCTGATTTTTCTCCCTCATTATGAAGAAAGGCCGCTACATGGACAAACACGGGAAGAAGTATCTCATTACTGGGTCATTGCTTGAGGAAAACTCATTGTCACCAGACCCTCGGAGCACAATTTTGCTTTACCAGCAGAGACATAGAAATGGCTTTGCGGGCCAGTCCCTTTTCGGGCCGCAAACAGCCTTTGCTCAGCGGAACAGAAGACACTGGCACACTATTTCAGCCCAACATATCTCAGTGCCCTGCCTTCCCTCCCAAATGTGGGTTCCTGCAGTATTTTGCCCCCCCCCCCAGGCTTGCCTGATCAGAAGAACCCCTTTTAGGGGTTCGGATTGAGCTGGAGGCTGGAGCACGGCCCACCAGTCTGTTTTGACTTTGCATCCCAGGTGGTCCTCATGATCAGATCAGCCCAGTTGGGGAAACCTGTTTTCTTTGGCTGAGCCAGTGCCTTCTGCAGGTAAGGCTGAGAAAGCGGGCTCTGTTCTGTCCCCGTGCTCTCTGGGCAGCCACTGTTTGCAAGGGCTGGGTATGACCGGCAGTGGGAACACAGCAGACCACATCTGCGTGAGTTCCTGCTGGCACAAGCATCCTTCACTTGTGCAATAGGAGGCTGTGTGTGTGAGAGAGAAACCACTGCACGTAAGCTTTTACTAGGAAGGCAATGCAAAATTTCAGGAATGAATCGTTTCCAAATTCTTTGCAGGTCTTAGGGAGACAAAATTATAACACCAGCAGAGCGGCTTGTGGTCTTAATGTTACTTTCCTCCACCACCGCCCCCTTGCCACTTCTGCACCAGCAGAAGCTCCTGGACTGGGCATGGCTATCGGGTCCTTTGTGATGTAACTTTAGCCCATCCCACAGAAGGAGCACACTGCAAGGCCCAGCGGTGAGAGGTCTGTGCCCTCCCTCCTGGTGTGAATGGTGGGAGAGCAAACCAAAGTGACTTCCAAGGTACTGGGCCCTGAGCTCAGGAGGCGGGCCAGGTGGAGCAGTGATCACATTGCCTGCTCTGGGCCAATGGAGCTGTTGGCACCCAAGGCGATATTCTAAGTACTACGGAGTTTATTATTTGCCAAAATTCTGCTCAGTGTGGTGCCTTTTACAGCCAGGAATATTTGCTAATGAGTTTCTAATGAAGCCTGGGTTCTGTAAGATTAATGACATAATGCTTGGGACTATATTTCGAAAAATCAGTCTGAGAATAAAGGCCCCGAGCACTGACCTCATCCCCTCATCCCACAGGGCAGGGCTGTCCGCCACTTCTCATTGGTGGGACCTTCCCCATAGTTCGAAACCTGTCCCATTTACAATCACGCAGGTGGGACATGGCCTCAATATTTCAGCCCCATCACTTGTCCCCCCAATTATCAGCACTCTGATGCTCCCTAGTCCTCCAGCCTGTCCTGAGGGGATTTACCCTTGTGAAAGGGAGAGGAGGTGATTGACAGCCCATTCCCCTCTATAAACAAATACAGAAGAACAGAGGAATGGATACCCCCAAAGAGTGGGGAGTCCATTTGGTGGGAGACATCTTTTTGTTCGACAGAGACTTACGTGGATTGCTATCCCTGAAGACAAGTGTAAATAGTACACCTGTGCATGTGCAATGCTGAGATGGTGCCACATGTACCCTGTTTAGTATTTTAGTGATTTGTTTTTCTGACTTAAGTAATCTAGAGCAGCACCAAATATTTTGGGAGTAAAAAAAAAAAAAAAAAGATAACCATGATTTTCTTCATTCTCCTGCCTGTCCGGGAAATAGAAATAACTTTGATTCTTGGCAAACAATTCAATATTCCTCTGGAGTCTTAGGATTTAATACTGCTGCTCTCTTGAACCAGACCCTTGTGGCAAAGTACAAGGTGCAAAGAGGGAACCCCACTTTGTCAGCAGGATCATTCAGTCTCTCTCTTTTTAGAAGCTTGCCCGTTAGTTGTGGAATAATTAAATATCAAATGGTATTCATTTTAATATACATCATGTCTAAAATCCCTACCGTCCCCCCCCAAAAAAAGCAAAGCTATTTTTATCTCCAAATGACCTGTACCCCTGAGGTTTTGTCATCTAAAAGAAAGCATTTACATTCGAATACCAGACAATTTCCCAAGGATGACAATCTCAACCCTGCTATTAATGGAGATGTAGATCTTGAAATTGTTCTTCTGCTCAGATCTGCTGCTTTCAAACATGAGCATCTGGCCTAACTTCTATATTTAAAATACAAATACATTAAGGCACTTTTCAAATATACACAAAATACTGTGCAGTTCTGATCTTACAAATCGATGCTGGTAAATTTGATATAGTCTCTAAAACAGACTCAGTGCTAAATGGCATGATTATCTACAGTAGGCATTTGAGTTAAAAATACAAATTATGCAGTGACTGCAGAAGATGTGATGTGTAAAATGGTTGAATTGCTTTCAGCACCATTTTCTCTAAGTACTGGAATTCGTTCATGCTTTGAATTTCATGGTGGGAGAGAGGGGGAGTGACAAACAGCAGTCGCAGATCCTCTGAGGGTAGTGATTAAGAAAAAGCCCTTTGTGTGTATCCAGGAGATGGAATTCTTTTCCATTAGCCCAAAGCAGCTTACACCAGGCCTGGCAATGGTCATCAAGATAAAAATGCCCCACCTCTTTACCTGGGTGAACCAAATCCAGAGTGCTCAGAGAACGCCCTGGAAATCCACCCAGTCAAGTCAGAAGCGCTTTTTACACTCCTTGAGAGCTGGGGTTGCTTTACAACGAATAGTCACACACAAGGAAAGTAGGACAGCAGTTAGTGAAACAGTTACCATTAAATCACACGTGACTAGGCCAGCATTGATTTTTTTTAAAAAGAGATTTGCCACCTTTAAGGAAGTCAGACTATTTCTTTGCCTTGGGGCCGGAGAGAAGGGAAAGGCCTCAGCCATCACCCAGTCCCCTTTCTTCCCCCGGGATGAGGCCGGAGAGGAGAGGCCTCACCCGCAGCCCCTCGACGGTCCCCCTGGTCCCCCTGTATCGATCGTAGCTTTAGCTCCCCCCGCAAGCGCGGGGCCGGGAGCCCCAGGGAGGAACCTCCCTCGAGCGCCCGAGCTGCCTCTTCCCGCTCCTCTAGGCGGGGGGTGGGGGGGACTCTCCCTGCAAACCCTGACTTGCTTTCCCACGAAGTTGCCAAGAGCAGAAAGGCGCGCGGTGGTGCTGGATGGAGGGGGGGGGAGGAGGTGCCCCGGGGCCGGGGGGAGAGTCTGCGGGGCGAGAGGGGACCCCCCACCCCGAGGGGACCCCCCACCCCGGGGCACCAGCGCCCTGGCTCCCCCCCCCGCCCCGGGGGGACCTCCCCGGCCTGCGCACCCCGCCTGGGGGCCGCACCCCGCCCTCTGGACTCACGTGATTGTCGCTCCCCTTCCAGAAGTAGAAGGCCCCGATGGCCCCGAAGAGCAGCAGCACCGCCCCCGAGATGAGGACCACGGCTCCCACCTTGAGCAGCCGCGCGGGGCTGGAGGGCTTCACGGTCACCGTGGCGTAGGCCTGCGGGCCGGGCGGGGGCGGGGGCATGGGCAGGGGGGACCGTCAGGTCTGCGCCCCGCAACCGGCCTGGGGGGGGGATGGGGATGGGGATGGGGAGCGGCGCGGCCCCTCTCGCCGCGCTCCCTCCCGCGGGGCCCCAGTCCTCGGGCGCGGCTGGGTGATGCGCACTCTTCTGGCGGAGCAGAAGGGAAGGGGAAGGGAGAGGGGTCTGCGGGTCCCGAGCCCCCCACCCTCACCCCTGCACACGTGCAGGTGGGGGCGCCCGCCTCCCACCTTCCGAGGTGCAAATCCTGACCCGGGGCACAGGACCCAGACGCCCCCTCCTGAGTCCGGGCCCCACCCGTCTGCAGGTCCCGAGCCCCCACCCCATCCCCCACACGCGCAGGTCGGGGCGCCCGCCTCCCACCTTCCGAGGTGCAAATCCCGACCCCGGCAGGGACCCAGACGCCGAGGCCGGGCCCCTTGTGTGGCCGGAGCGGGCAGCGGGGCCGGGGATCCCCAGCCCGACTCACCGGGGGGCTGCAAAACTCGACGTCGTCGGGCCCCACGAGGGCGATGGGAACTTTGTCGCAGTTTTCGGTCATGGCCGCGGCGGGAGGAGCGAGGCAGCGGGAGGCTCGGCGCGCCCCGGCTCTGTCCTGCGGCCCCGACGGCCCGGGCTCTCAGCGCCGCGCAGGGCCAGCCCAGCCGGCCCACCCCTTCCCGCGCCTCACCTCACCTCTCCTCCCTCCTCCCCCCCCAGCGGCCCGGGAGCTCGTCCTGCATTCCCCACGCTCCCTCTTCCCGCCCTCCCGGCCTCCTGCCCCTCACCCCCACCCCAGAGCACCCCGAGTGGGTCCCGGTCCACGGAGGATGCTGAGTCCTGGGACCCCCAAATGTGAAAATGCCAGGACTCTTCCTATCATCCAAGGCTCTCTCAGAGCACTCTGCTGTGACACCTGGCTGGGGACCCACTTCCTGCCTCTGTCTGTGCATTGGGAGCCCGTGGTGGAAGGGGACAGAGTGGAGGGCAGGTCTGGCATTGCTGGGGGGGCCCGGGGTCTAGAGCATGGAGCAGGGCCAACGAGGTGGCCCTTGCCACCCCTGACTCCACAAGATCTAGGAGGAGGGCACAGGGGTAGCAAAAGGCAAAGCCAAGCAGAAGGGGTGGGAGGGAAGGAGTTGGGGAGACCAATATAAGAATGCAGTGCGTGGCCAGCGGTGTAAGTCAAACAAATCAAGGGCAGCACACACGCTCTTCAAAGATGTTATATCCAAAGAAATAACTAAAACATATATACATTTTTTAAAAGAGCAGAATGCAGAGAGTATTTATTCACTTTTGGAAATGCCATCTGTCAGCACCGGGAGGACACAGTACCTCTTCTGGAGCCAGGCTTCATTACTTCATACGGAGTTCCAGCTTTGTGCAGAGGCTTCTGTGGGGGAGTCAGCCTGCATGTGAGGGTGCCCGGGGGGAACCCAGGTTTCCTGAGCAGGAGGAAGTGTTCCAGGATGGGGTGCCAGACAGGGAGGCTGGGTGATGAACATGGGGCAGTGCGGCCTAGGAGGCGGGAACGGAACAAGCACCCACAGAAGAATCTGTAGGACTTGGCAGCTGCTGGGCTGGGGAGACACAGGGCCTCCCATTTTTTTGCTGTGGGTAGGGGACCTGGTTAGGACCCTTATGGAAAGTAAGTTAGTTCCAAAATGCAACATACGATTGCATTTCTGTGGATTTATCCCACAGACGCACTCACAGGGGTGGAAAAATCCTATATATGCGAGGATGCTCATCGCAGCGTGTTCATTAGAACAAAGGACCAGAAGCATCTTGGGTGTGCACAGCAGAGAACTGATGGTACATCCTCACAGAGGGCTCTTGGCAGCTATTTAAAGGAAGGGAGCAGCTTTGGATTTCCTGATGTAGAAATCCAAACACATTTTATGTGAAAAAATAAAGCAAAGGATGGAAAATGTGCATAAGTGCCTTCATTTGTATAAAAAAATGCAAACAAGAATCTGCGTACACATATGCTCTCTGGAAAGATACGTGAGATGCGGACAGCGGGGGTTGCCTCTGAGGAGAGCTGTGTGGCTTGGAGACACCACGGAAGGAAGAGACTTCACTGTGTGCCTTCTGGAAAGTTTTGAATTCTGTATTGTGAGCGCTTATTGACTCTTTAAACATTAGTGAATAAAATAATAATGGTGAGGTGGGGAGGAAGCGCATGCAACACATGGAGATAATTCTTTCAAGAACTTTGGTCTTGAGAGGAAAAAGAAAGTAGGAGGCTAGATCAAGGGAGTCCGAGGATCAAGGAAGTTCTCCCTGCTACCTCACCACCTCCCACCAATCCCTCTAGGACTGGAGAGACCTTTGAAGGCCACAGGGAAAGAGGCCCTGGGAAGATGGGGGAGCCAGGGCAAGCAAGAAGACAAAGGGACCCATAGGAGTAAGCGACCATAGGGATGCTCTGGGGACATCTGGGCTCTGAGGGGAGGCACCCTGAGGGATGAGTGAGGAGTTGGGGGGAAATGCAGGTTTCTATCTCATTCGGGCCACAAAGGGGGGTGGGTGGTGGGCGGGGAGCCCAGTGGCATCCTCGGAGCACCTGCTGTTAAAGTGGCATATTTTCAACAATTTTAAAGTAATATGTTTACATGAAGGTGGTCAACAGTGATAAGGAGATGGGAGAAGGAGCAGCACACCAGGAGGGCTATGGAGAAGGGGATCAAAGGGGTGCCCATTTCATGGATCTGCTTCCCTCTGCCCCTCTCCTGATGGACCTGAACATAGGCCCGTTCAGGTTAGAACCCCACTCTGTCCTGTGCCAGGTCTGGGGACACGACCATGAGCCAGTGAGACAGGACCTGAGCTCTTGAGTTGCTTATAGCGGAGGGGAAAAGACAATCATTAAGCAGGTAATCACAAAATAATGGTTTAATTGCATTCGTGATAAACAATATGAGCGAAAAGCACAGGGTACCTAAGACCAAACAGCATCTAATCTATGCTGGGTGAGGAAGGCGGCTTTTAAACTGAGAACTGAAAGACAAATAGGAATTTTCCAGGTGGAGATGAGGGTAGGGGTGTGGGAACTGTGGAGAGACAGCGTGTCACCGTGAGGTGGCGAAGAGTTTGCCTTATGAAAGGAAAAGTGTGGATTGCAGAGAATGAGAGAAAGAAAGGCAGCCAATGAGGTCTGCTAGGGCCTGTTAAGGATTTTGAATGTTTTCCTCTTAGTATTGGGAAAGAATTTTATTAAACATTTATTTACTTATTTGGAGAGAGAGAGTCTTAAGCAGACTCAGTGCTG
Organism: Canis lupus baileyi; assembly: GCF_048164855.1. Lineage (NCBI taxonomy): Eukaryota > Metazoa > Chordata > Mammalia > Carnivora > Canidae > Canis > Canis lupus. The sequence goes on along the minus strand of NC_132854.1, from coordinate 51,678,906 downwards.
AGTGTGGAGCTGGATGTGGGGCTCAATCTCAGGATCCTGAGATCATGACCTGAGCTGAAACCAAGAGTCAGACGCTCTACCAACTGCACCACCCAGGTGCCTCAAGGATTTGCATTTTAAAAACATCGTTTGGGCATCCGAGTGAGACATTGGTGGTCCGAACTAAAACAGCCATAAATGATGGAACTGGGAGGGAAGGAAGGAATAGACTTGAGATTTGTTTCACAGGTAGAATCAAGCAACTCTGGAGGTTGAGGAGTTTGAAGTGCAGGAGAGAGAGAGGTGTCAAGTTGACCCTCACATTTCCAGCACAAAAAACTAAATAGCTGTAGGCAGCATTGGCTGAGTTTAGGTCCCATTAAGTTTGAGAGCTATGAAAACTCAAGGGGACATGTTGTACTTAGCGTCAGTAGAGAGGCAGAGAGAGCCATGTGCTGAGGTGGACAGGCGGGGGGCCCGAGCAGGGCTTGTAAAGGAGGGGGGAAATACGATAGCTTTTGTACAAGAAATGCAATACTGAATTTACAAAAGCAATGATCCTTTGGGGCTGGATAACAAGGCTCTTCCCTGGCAGTGACCAAACTCAGAGCAGAAGAGAGGATGATAGACGATGTTGGGAGAAATTGGGTGGATTAGCGAGAGTTCTCCAGAGAAACAGAACCAATCAGATACCTATAGGTATATAGAAAGGGATCATTATTTGGACCATCTTGAGATTGGTTTGCACAATCATGGAGGCTGAGAAGTGCCTTTATCTTCTGTCTACAAATTGGGGGCCCAGAGAAGCAGGTGGTATAAATCCCATTTGGAGTCCCGAAGGCTGGAGAACCCTGAGCGCAGATGTCCAAGGGTGGGCAGAAGATGGGTGTCTCAGTTCAAGTTCCATCCACCTGTTTGTTCTATTTTGGCCTCAACAGATTGGACGACGCCCACCCACCCACCCACGTTGGTGAGGGTGGCTCTTTACTCAGTCTCCCCATTCAAATCCTGATCTCTTACGTAAATGCCCTCACAGGCACACGCAGGAATGCTTCCCAGCCACTTGGGCATCCCTAAACTCAGTCAAGTTGACGCATAAAATTATCCATCACAACATGCTGATGAACTAGATAGAGTAGTGGTGGTGGCGGGTGGGGGGGCGGGATCCTTTCACAGCGTGTATGTGTATCAAATCACCACAATGTAGACTTTATTTTTTATTTATTTGTTTTTCACAAAGGAAATTTTAAATATTCTATGGTTTTATGTGTCAACTATACCTCAGTAAAGCTGGAAAAAAGTTAACCATCACATTAGGTGTTAAAGATGGCCCTAGGCAGGGCAGAGGGGCAGGGGCCAGGCCATCGTAGGGTGTGGGCTGGGAGGGGAGGTCTGAGAAGTAGGGAAGGGCTGGTGACCTCAGAGGAGAGAGGAGAGCCTCCATGATGGTGCTAGCCTGAGGGGCAGGAGGAGGAGGAGCTCCAGAAATAGGAAGAGAGAACCAGAGAGGGAGAAGCTTCCAGAGTGTAGACTGGTTCCAGGCGGGGACACGATCTAGAGTGTCAGGCTAGTGACGAGGCTGGGTGGGGGTGATGGCTTCCAGAATTTGAGGCTGTTGAGGTCGGAGCATCAGCATCAGGGCAGGTTTTGAAGTAGCCAGTAGGCCTGGTAGGGATGTGGCAAAGGAAAACGGTGAGGGCTCTGCAGGGGTGGTTGAGGAACAGGAGAATGTTCCACACGGAGCTCCCTAGCCAGGGCTGAGGGAGTGACAAAGGTGGTATGAATGGATGTGTGAACCTCAGAAGAAAAGACTGTTCCAAGAACATGGTGAGAGAAAGTCCTGGAAGGGGCAGTGAAGAACCAGAAACCCCTCTTGTGTGCGGGGAATGGAAGCCCAGGAGAGGGACGGAGAGTGGCCCAGAGCTCCAGGATCAGGACTGCTATTGTAGCTGCTTTTACACGCAGCTTTCTGTCACTTCTTTCTGTTCACTCTGGGATTTTGGAGGAGAAGGCGGGCAGCTTAGGGACAAGTAGTCAGAGATAAAAGAGAGGATCCCACAGAGCCACTAACACAGAAGTACTCCGCACAGGCAGCAGGAGTCCCTCTAGAATTTTCTGATGGGACGCTCCCCAACTTGAGGAGACGAAGAGGACATCGATGTAAAGCTATCATGGCATGAACAGTTGACTTGTGCATTATTCCAGTCCCTACGTCCCTTGCTCCTCAACCGACTGGCTCATGGGTCCTATTTGTTTCTCTTTTCCCGCTTTCTGCCATCCAGCCAGTCCGGAGTTAACAGAGCAAATATTTTCATATCGGTGTAGCAAAAATCCTTGCGTCGATGGTAGATGCCCTGCAGAAGAAAAACAACCTATCCTCTTCCAGTGCTAAACACTAGGGATTAAGTCATTATCTGCCTTTGGGGATTATCAAAGTGAGGTTCCTTCCTTTTAGCTGAGGCAGTTTTGAGCCGTTCAAATGTGTGTCAGTCCACACAGATAGGCTAATTTTCCAGTTATCCTTACCTGCTCATGCCTGCGCTGCCTCCTTCTCCTCAGTTAAATGGCAAAGTGGAGAGAAAGTGCACAGGGCGTGGGGATGCAGGTCCTGCTCCTGCCTCCTGCCAAGTGGCCACGTCCTGGCTTGTTGACTCCACCTCGGCCTTCTGTCCTCATGGACTGAAATCCATCTCCGTGGAGCTTTACGTGGCAGTCCTCCCCGGGAGGATGTGAGAACGTCCTCCCTATCCACCTGCCTCCCTCTGACCCTGCCCTTTTGGACCATCTCGAGATCAGCCCTTCTCAAGTGTGACTCATCCCCCTTCGAACCTCTGCTGAGGAGGACCCCACAGTGGCAGGCGGTGCCAGCAAAGTCAAAACTCTGGTATCGCATATGTGATGCTCTGGCCTTTTGCCTCCCCCCTCTCCGGGGGGCATCGTTGCCTATATTTGGGGTCTGTTTTCTCTGCTAGACTGTAAGCTTCTGAGAGATCAGGACCATGTCTTACTCACCATTGTTCATTTGACAGATGCATCGTTAATGAATGAATGAAAGGAAAAGCGGTGCAAGGGCCATCGAAACATTTGCCAGGGCATGGGGCAGAAGACCTTGCTGAAAAGGCTCGTGCTCCTCATTAATTGCTTGTTGCAGGATTACGAATGGTCAGTCACCTTATGGTATAAGCTACTCATGTGTTTGGTGGCCATCGTTTTTTTGGGAAAAAAATCAGAGGATTTTTGCCTTGCTCCCAGAGAGAAAAGGTAGTCTGAGAAATGTAGCTTGGGTTCTGAGTTTTGGAGTACCTCAGAGATTTGGGGGGTGGTGGTGGGTGATGACCTAGAACATGAACTATCAGAACTGGCTCAGAAAATTGGGGACCTATGATCACAGATCCCAAGAATCACAGAAAAGTTGGCACCTGAGCCGTACGACCTTGTGTGGCGGTTATTTTGTGAATTCCTAATCCCTCTTCTAAGGCAGCAAGTTTCTGCCTTGCTTTGCTCTGAGTTATACATCTTTGGACCCTTCTAATGTTTGGTACGGTGTGTTGGACACAGTAGGTCACTGAGAAAGGTTTATTGAATGGCTAAATAAGGACTAGGTCATCTCCTCTGCGTCACACATGATTGCTCAGGGGAATGGAGACAAAATATTCAGGAACTTCTAGATTGTGCACAACAGAACACTTGAACCACTTGAATGCACTGGGATTTACCTGACCATCCCTATGCTCCCCAAGAGAACAGTTCATCCAATTAACAATTTATCCAACATGACTATAACTTTAAGGTATTTTGCCTTGGAATCACTAAGGAAAATGGGCCAAGTTGATAATTTTCAAGTCCCATCTGTATGGATCTTTATGGTTTTTTGTTTTTTTTTTTTCTGTCCAGATACCCTTTTCTATCACTTGTGGGAAATTCTTTCTAAGAATAGGGGCTGAGAAAATAGGGAAAGCCAGTGCATTCTTTTCACTGAAAGTCATAAAAATAGGAATGGAGAGAAATGAAGATGGGGGCATTCTGAAGGGGCATTAGGTCGGCCTCCTCTTTATCATTGCTGAATAGCTATTGCGCGTCAACCCACAGTGGGCACAGTAAGTGGGTAGGATCCCGGCACAGCAAGTTAATCCATATGCAAACACAGTGACCCCAATTGCTTTGCAATAGAGAGCCACATGGCCCGTGCCCTTAAAATACATCATTTGGGCAGCTGCCAGCGGGCTGATTTATCCCAGCTGGCCAGAAGCAGCCCCGAGATCATCAGTGCCTTTGTTAATTGGGAGAGAGGGGCAGAGGAATCAAGATATTCCTGGGCACCAAGCATTCATTAGCCACCTGGCCTTCCTAAATTATGATCCTGCCATGATTTTCCCAGTGCTTCAACTGAAATTTTAATATTTGGGACGTATTAATAACTCGGAACATGTCATTTCCTAAATAAGCAATGCCCTTCTGGACTCACTGGAGAAGGAAGCCCAGAGAATGGATGGTTAAGCAGCACAGATATTGACTACCCAGTGGAATGGGCAGTGTGTGTGTGTGGGGTGACCCTGCAGGTTCTATCCGAAGCAGCGAATACAAACAGAGGGGATGTATGAATGGACCTCTGGGTTAATGCCCTTGATTTCTATTCATTTGTTCTATTCATATAGTTACCTTACCAGGACCAGCCCCAGGAAAGCTAATGGTTCTGGAGCACTTATTCTGCGCAACCACCATGCCATGTAGGTTCACCATGCACTCCTCAGAGCCCCCCCCCCCCCCCACAGGACCCTCTTCCCATCCCATGGTGATGGATGCTTCACAAGGGCAGGGCCTTGGCCTGTCTTGTTCACCTTTTAATCTTTAGCACCTCGAACAGTTTCTGGCATCTTGTAGCTACTCAATAAAATCTTTGGTGACCTAATGAGTCTTCATTTTAGACGAGGCAATTGAGGTGTGACACACTTAATAGTAACCTGTTCATGTCGTGGAGCTTTAGAAAGTGGCAGAGCCAGGGCTCATTACCCTTGTTCACCGTCCTCAGGCATCCTCTGGTTCTGAGCGCTCCAAGTTCTATCAACCTCCAGTTTATGTCTGTTCCTGTCACTGGTCTGTTCTCCGTTGTTATGGACTGAACGTTGTGTCCCCCTCACATTCAGATGTTGAAGCCCAAACCCCCCAGTGTGATGGCATTTGGAAGTAGGGGCTTTGGGAGGTAATTAGGCTTGGATAAAATCATGCAGGTAGGGCTCTCATGATGGGATTAGTGCCCTGTAAGAAGAGGGAGAGACACCAAAGCTCACACTCTTCACTTTATGAAGACACGGCAAGAGGTGGCTGGCTGTCTGCAAGGAAGAGATAGGGGCCTTACCAGGAACTGAATCTGCCAGCAACTTGATCTTGACTTCTCCAGCCTCTAGAGCTTTCTGAGATAAATGTCTGCTGTTTAACCCACCTCGTCTTTGGTGTTTTGTTATGGCAGCCCAAGTAGACTAAGACAGTTCTTCAAGCACACTCCTTAAAATTTACTTGTCCCATGTCCCATTCATTTAAGGCTTTGCTTTCTACCAATCAGCAACAGCTGGTGATGTGATTAACTTCCTACCCCCAGGCTTCTGCTCCCCAAACCACCCAACATCTGTGTAGTAGAGTTTACAAAGAAATCCACATATGTGACTTTACCTAATACTCAAAAGCAACTTGAGAAGCAGGTAGGACGGTCCTTATTACCCCCACTTTAGAGCTAAGTGAAGTGAGGCTTGGCAAGATCAAGTGACTTACCACAACCACACAGCAAGGACTGGCACTCCGTCCTCTGACTCCCTAGCCCAGCGCTCTGTCCTCAGCGCCACATTATGGAAAATGTCACAGTGCGTCATTCATTCAGGAGCAGGTTGCCTTGTGCCGGGAAGGCTGATGGAGAGGCAGGATGTCAGCTTCAGTGAAGGACTCTCTCTGGAGGCATTTTGGGCAGGTGAGCTCAGAGATCCTGGAGCACTTCAACTGACTCCAAGTTAGCAGGTATCTATCTTTCCTACCCCTGAGCCCGGGGCAGAATCATTCTTCTGAAAATCTCCAAAGAGCTGGCCGACAGGTGCACCTGTCTAATCCACACATCTCACTGACCTTCATGCCCTGACCATCTGAGAAGGGTCACCTGCATTTGCTCCTTTCCGGCCATCCCCACTCCACCTGCCATGCATACTTTGGAGCCTCATGCCGTCCTGCCTGGCCTATTGCTGGAGTCTCCCAGCCAGACCCCTGGTATGTCTCTACTCTGTCCAGGCCACTTCCCATGTTGAGGACGAAGTGATCTTCCTGAATAACAAATACAGGACCCCAGCCTCCTGCTTAAAAACCTATGTTCAGACAGTGTATGTAGGAGGTGTATGTCGCAGGTTTAACAAGGGAAGGACAATGAAAACATTTTTAAGAAACCTTTATTTGGGGGGAGGACTTGAAAATTATTTTAGTCTTCTTAAAAAAATTCTCTATTTTCTTTTAGAAAGTATGCTCATTGAGTGCAGAATTTTATCTATTTATGACACAAAGTTGTTGGACACCTTTAATACATTAACACATGAAGGAACAGTCACACCTGATGTCAGTTCTCCTAAGGATGTAGATCTTTTGCATGTCATAAAAGTCAAAACAGAGGCCACTTGCACCGACTTTATTTTTTAAAGAGTGTGCTAATTTTTTTTTTGAGTGTGCTAATTTTTGACTCCAAGGAAATAATCCAAAGGAAGGGGGGCAAGTCAATAAAAATCAAGATGATCATTGTGGAGTAATTTATAATGCAGAAAAACTAGAAACAAGAGTAGTCAAGTAAATTATGTTGTGTCAATTTGATGGGCTATCGTACAGTCGCTAAAAATTATAATTATGCAGACAGCGCAGCAACAGCAAATGCCTATGATATAATGTTAAGCGCGTAAAGCAGAAGAGCAAATTGCACGTATACTTGATTACAGCTCTAAAAATCATGTTTACATGTGGGCAAGGACTAGCAGGAAGCGGGAAGAATGAAAACAGATTAGTTCGTCTGGTGGGATCGTGAGGGATTCCTCATCTTTTGCAATTGGTGTTTTTCATGTCGTTTGTGCAGTTTTGGAAGGATGTCGTTTGGCCCTTTCTGGGACCACCTTCGAGAGTGTGGGTCCCGGGAAGGCGCATCAAGAGCGACAAGGCCTGCAGTCCCTCCCTGCAGGGTCTTTCCTGGGGGCCTGGTTCTGCTGGTGGGAACACTCTGATCCAACCTGAGCACGGTTCTTTGCACAAATGGTCCCAAACACAGTGTCCCTGCGGAAACTCAACCGCCGGATGAATATTGATACATAAATGCCATCACCTCCACAGCGATTCACCACTTTTTTTTTTTTTTTCTCGTTTAAAAACAATGCAAGCCCAGGCTGGGAAACCGTTTACCTGGACAGCAAGCTGCAGAGGGAATTGCTGATTAGGGCAGAAGTTTGAACCAGATGATCTCAAAGACCTGTTGAAGCTATGAGTGTCACCCACAATCGGTGTGACTTTTATAGACACATCGCCGAGGCTCTCGGATGTTCACATGCTGTTTCCTGCTCTGGGGATGATGCAGCACATCATTTAGAATAGGGCACCCTGGGGATCCCTGGGTGGCTCTCAGCAGTTGAGCACCTCCCTTTGGCCCAGGGTGTGATTCTGGAGTCCAGGGATCGAGTCCCACATGGGGCTCCCTGCAGGAAGCCTGCTTCTCCCTCTGCCTGTGTTTCTGTGTCTCTCAGGAATAAATAAATAAAATCTTAAAAAAATAAATAAAATAGGGCACCTTGGAGTGGGTAGGCCAGGCTCTGCAGTCAGTAGCCCTGGGGGTCAAATCCCATGTTTCCCACTGATAAGCTCCGTATCTGTAGGTGGGGTACTTGTTCTCTCTTTGGACCTCAGTTTAGTCATCTGTAAAATTGGGACATCAGAACCTGTCCCCAAAGGTTGCTGAGAGCCGGGAGATGAGCGGGCAGGTAGTAGGTGCTGAATTAAAGGGGAAGGAACTGGGGACACACGATCGATGGTAACAGACCGGAGCAAGCTGGTGGACTTTCACACACATGGAAGCACACGGAAAGTGAGTTTTAAGTAGGGATTTAAAGGAGCAGATCCAGAGCATGAGAAACCGAAAACTGCTGATAACATATGCTGCAGCGCAAAGAAAAGCTGGGAGTTACTGCCAATTTACAGATGGCGAAAATACCGTTTCTCCAGGGAGCAGCTGTAACAGAAGCAAACGTGAGCAATCAAGAGGCTCCTACATTTTGATTTAATTGCCAAAAAAAAAAAAAAATCAAATGCATAATCTGAAAATCACCATAGGCACCTCTCTACCTTCTCTCTCTTAAGTCGAGATCTCTTTCTTAACTAGATCAGCCTTTCATGCTGCAATTCAAAGAGCAGCTTCCCTAATAAGCTGGCTTCTCGGATTTATGCCAGCTACATGTATCATGTGAACTATTTTCTGTTTTAAAGCCCCAGCAATTCTCTTGGGACCAAGATTTTCACTGACATTGAGACTCAGTATTAATTCAAAGACTATTTTGCTAGTTGCATCAGAATTCGATAACTAAAACAGAAAAATCTTGGACTCTTGCAAACCAGTATTTTCTTTCTTTCTTTCTTTTTCTTTCTTTCTTTCTTTCTTTCTTTCTTTCTTTCTTTCTTTCTTTCTTTCTTTCTTTCTTTCTTTCTTTTCTTTCTTTCTTTCTTTCTTCTTTCTTTCTTTCTTTCTTTCTCTTTCTTTCTTTCTTTCTTTCTTTCTTTCTTTCTTTCTTTCTTTCTTTCTTTCTTTCTTTCTTCTTTCTGCCTTTACTTTGTTTAGGAAAGTAAAAATATCAAAAGGAGAAGTAGTACTTAGTATTTATGCAAAACTTAAAAAGCACTGAACCATTTTGATTTCTCAAAAGTATAGCCTGGACGCACAAGAAACTTCTAATATTTCAGGAATGTGGAAACTAAACTAATGAGCATGTCGCGTGGAAAGATTAAACACAGTGCACGGTATTTTCAGAGTCAACACAAAACCCACTGGGCGTTTATGGCATCTGAAGACTGGTTTTATGAAAGCCACTAAGCCAAGTTCAGTGCTGGAGCTGCAGCCGGACAGACATACTATTCACATCGCTTAGGAGTTTGTGTGGAAACGGCTTACGGATTTTTCTGGCACCCTTGTCTTTCAACTCAGATGAATGAAACACTACTGTTTGGTTCTTTTTTTTTTTTTTTACTGTTTGGTTCTGAGGAAACTGTCATCAAAAAGTTGTCACCAGCGCTGTTTCTCACTGTGTGCAAGGGGTGCAAGAAACGGCAGTCTTTAAATTTTGCTTGAGAAATGAAAATACGCTAGACACCAAAATCAGTGCCACATTAAGGTTAGCTTTGAATGAAAAAATAAGAAAAGGAACCAACTGCCAAGTTAAGACTAATAACTTCTGGGCTTTGTTAGTAGATGCACTCCGGTCTCCTCTGCGGCACCTGATTTAGATTACCGTGAAGGGAGGTGGTGTCTGGGGCACACAGACACCTGGACATTTTGTAGGTGGCCACTTAGTGTCGCGTTGTTTGCTTACTTCACCTATATTTTTCCAGGTACGTTGGCTTGGTTCAGGCCTTGACGGTGGCACGCCAAGACACACTTAGCTCTTCCAAAGCCACGGCCTTTCTTGGGTAGGTCTACCATGCCAAATATCATGCTATCCATGGACATGGTAAGACTTCTGCAGGTTCTCAGGAATCCTGTATTTGTAAACCAGTTTATACTGACTGTCGGGTAGACTGTTCCTGAAAGAATCAGCATAGGGGCCCAAGGTCGCTAAGGTCGCTAAGGCTTTCAAAGTATCTGGCTCAGCAATTGCCAGTCAAGGAGAAGGAGGAGTATTTATTTCTTTATCTTCTTTAAGGGCAGATTATTTGCCAGAAAGCACAATTGCTTTGTGGTCAATAGACCTGGGTTGAGTTCAAGTTGGGAAGAGGGTGAGATTGGGATCTGGGTCTTGTATGGATCATGTCAGCACTCATGAAAGCTTTCTCACCTCTCAGAGTCTCAGATTGCTTGAGAAATGAGCCTCGTAGTAGCATTATTCTCACAGGACTGTTAGGAGGCTTCCATGGGGTCTGTTGTTTGCAAAGGTGCCTTGTATCTTCTAAAGTAGGGAACTGAGTCAGCCGTTGTTTCTGCTAATTGTGGGACCTTGGACAAATCTCTTAGCTTTCCTGAGCCTTAGTTTCCTTCTTTTCCTTCCTTCTTTCCTTCTTCCTTCTTAGTTTCCCTCTTTCCTTCTTAAACTGGGGTAATGGCAGGCTTATTCACTCCCTAAAGGTATTATTTATTGTAAAGCTCAAACTGAAACAATGTGAAAAAAAAAAAAAAAAAACAAACCTCAGCATACAGCAAAAGACTGTTATTTCAGCAACTCAGAAAAATTAATTTTAAGATATTCAAGTGAAATGCCTTGAGTGTTATCCACTTTGGGATTATTTAATGATTTCTTTTTTTTTTTTAAAGATTTAATTAATTTATTCATGAAAGACACAGAGAGGGAGGTAGACACAAAGACAGAGGGAGAAGCAGGTTCCTCGTGGGGAGTCCGATGCGGGACTTGATATCCCAGGACCTCGGGATCACAACCTGAGCTGAAGGCAGATGCCCAAACACTGAGCCACCCAGGTGCCCCTGATTTAATGATTTCTATTGCTTGTTGAATGTTGCCATTTGTTTTTGTTCGATCTACAGGTGGTTTCCAATATTCTAATAATCTCCAAGGTGGTTTACGGCATGAATGCCATTTGGTGGCTTAAGAAAATAATGTTCTCCTGTTACCATGGAGTTGTTTCCAACTATTCCCAGGATGGCTGCCTCTTTCCCCTTTGGGGAGGTATGTGTGTCCCCCCCCCCCCCCCCCCCCCCCCGTTTCCTAATCTCTCTATTGTCTGCTTCAGCACCTGGAGCCAACCCTAATTCCCTCATTGTGCATTTGGAAGAGGTGATCTCTGCTAGAAGTTAGGCCTTGGTTATACAGGACTTTTGCAGAGCAGGAAGGGAGCCTCAGAAGCACTCTGGTTGGAAACTGAGGTGTTGAGAACATGTAGACGGAGAGATAAAATTTAAGAAATTATATAAATCTGCATCTTTGAAGAAGATTCTCTTCTCACTGTGCAGCAACACTGTAGCCTTTGAGGCATTGTATTGAGTGCTTTCTGAGGCTTTTCAGTACCGCTGTGTGATAGGCACTGCTCGCCTAAGAGCGAATGTTTCTTGAAAGTTTCTGTCATTGCCTTTATTCGAAGATGGTTGGTTCAGCCAGCTGAATATATACTGTTTCTCTAGAAAAAAGCCCAAAGACAGGCACTGTTGACATTTTCTTTTGCAATTTCAAATAAAACATTCCTTGGTGAAAGGCAGTCTTGTTCCTATCCCAAGATCTATCAATATTGGCTCCCAAGCTGGTCTTTGCGTTTCTGAGAGGATGTGAGTTACGCTTGTCAGCGTCCCTGCAGAGCCCTCCTGAGCAGGTCCTTCCCTAGTCAAATGGGGACAAAAGATTTCTTTTCCGGGGGATTTTGACTTCCAAAGAATGATGGGAGGTTAAAGGGCCATATGAGCTGGTATGGCCGACTCAAGGACTGACCTATTTTTCACATTTCTGTGTGCAAAACTCCCAAATGGAAAGCAGAAAATGGCCAATTTAATTGAAAATCGAGAATGTGAATTGGTAGAAAGAACTAAGTCTTTCTGAAAAGTAAAATAATAACCCAAAGAAAGCAGACAGTAAAACTTGTTAGCTACCCAAGAAGTGAGAGGAAGGGATGGCCCAGGTAAAGATCTATGTGTGTGCGTGTGTGTGCATGTGTGTAAGCGCGTGTGCACATAAAATGCTGTTGGTATTGATAGATGAGAGGCAGAGCAGCATGATGGTTAGAAGGCCAGGCAGTCTTCGGTTGAATCATAATCCTTCAAATGGCTTAACTTCTTCGAGTCTTAGTTTTTTTTCATCTGCAAGTGGGAAAAACAATAGTACCTACTTCATGGGGGTAGCCATGAAGATTAAGTGAAATATAAGGTATATAAAATACAGCAAATCCCTTGTGTAGAACAAGCCCTCAGTAAGTACTAGCTCTTTTATAATTCTCATGTATTTCCTGTGAATATAAGTACTATAAAGACAAAATGAATAGTCATCCATTGTTTTTTGGGAGAGCTTTGAGATTGGGGTTTCCTCCATCTACTGTCATAGAAGGAAAATGTGTGTCCTTCAGTTCTAAACATTTTTCTTGTATTTTTTTTGGCATCACTATCTCTCTGCTTTCACCTTTTAGAATATCTTTTGAATGGCCATTTATCTTTCAGATTTTATTTTCCATGAAAAGATTTTAGTTTCTGTGAGGTTTTCACAACTTTATGTTCTACTGCTTTTGCTCTGCTGTCCTATTTCTCGTTCTCAAATGGTTTTTAAAAATAGGTGTCTGGGTGGCTCAGTTGGCTGAGTGATCAACTTGTGGCTTTCTGCTTGGGCCTTGAATTCTTGGTTGTGGGATCAAGCCCGGCAGCGGGGGGGCTCTGCCTTGAGCTCTGAACTCAGTGGAGAGTCTGCCTAAGATTCTCTCTCTCCCTCTCCCCCTCCCCCTACTCTTGTGCATGCTCTCTCTCTCAAGATAAAATAAATAAATATTTTTAAAAATAGCATTTTTCCTAGTTTCATTGATATGATACCTTCCTTCTATCTTTAGGGATATTAACTACAGTTTTTAAAGAAGCTTTCTTCTATTCCCTGCATTGTCTATTTCTTCCAGGTTTCTTTGTCCTATGTATGGCTTCTGGTTCCTCTTTCCTTGTAGTGGTTTTCCTCACTTGTCTAAGATCCTTGGCCATCATTGATATCTAAGTGTGAGACCCTGAAAAGTTAAATGGAAGCTCTGTGTGCATGAGAATGACTGAGAACTGGTATGGTCAACAGGTGGGGACTTGCCTTTTTGTTGGATACGTACAAATATTTTTTTCCGTAGGTCCTTCCTTAGGTCCTAGTAGTTTTCTCAGAGGGTCCTAGTAGACCCTCTATCTACTCTTATGTTCAGAGTTTCAATTAAGTTCTAGGAGCAAGAAGAGAAGGGGACAGAAGATTCTCCATTCAGCTTGTAGTATTTTATTTTTATTTTAAATTTGAATTTAAAATTGTTTTGAGAGAGAGAGAGAGAGAACATGCACATGAGCTTGAAGCTGAGGCGGGGGCAGAGGAAGAGAGAGAGAATCTCAAGCAGATTCAATGCCGAGTATAGAGCGGAGTTAAGGCTCAATTCCACCACCCTGAGATCAAGAGGAAACCAAGAGTGGAATGCTCAGCTGACCGAGTCACCCGGGCATCCTATTTTAATGTTTATTGCAGCATAATTGACATACAATATTATTTTAGTTTCAGGTGTACAACATAGAAATGATCGCCATGGTAAGTCTAGTTGACACCGGTCACCAGACAGTTTTTACAGTATTACTGACTATATCTCCTGTGTTGTGCATAATATCCCCACGTCTTATTGATATTACAACTGGAAGATTGTACCTCTTAATTCCTTTTACCTTCTTTGCCCCTCCCCTTACTGAAGATCTCTAAGAGAGTGAAGGGATCCTGACCCTTCCCCTCTGGCAACCACCAATTTGTTCTCTGTATCTATGAGTCTGTGCAGGATTTTCTTTAATTCTTCTTTTCTTGGATGCAGCTCATCTTGCCCTCACCTGTGCCTAAGCCCCAGACTCCAGCACCTGGCTTACTGATCCTCTCCAAGTGAACCTCATCTCCTACCTGGCAGGATAAGGTCGATGGGGCAGGCACCTGGGACGCAGACCTCCTCACATGGACCTTCTGTTAGCCCTCCTCTTTTCAGCCCTGCTTTGTGCCTCTGCTTTCAGGAGAACCTAGTATTATTAATTCCTGAGCCTTTTGGGGTCCTGGGCTATACATAGGTTTGCCTCTGGTTGCCTTCCCCTGCAGGCACTTGGATTCAGCTTTCTTTGTTGCCTTTTTCCCATACAGTTTCCATTTATAAAATGTTACTGACATTTCTCATCTGTTTAGTCTTCTGCTTGTTGTTTGTATATTTTTAGCTCTTTAATTCTTTTGCTGTCATTTTATCAGGTTTTGGGAGGAAAGAGAGATAAACAACTGTGTTTATTTAATCAGGTATCCAGTGGAATTTTAACAATATATAGACACCCAGGCTCCATCCTTAAAGAATCTCATTAGAGGGTATCAGGTGGGATCTGGGCATTCCTATATTTTGGGGGCTCCCAGTAGGGTGATGGGGTGAACTAACTTCATGGCCCACTGAGCCCCAATGGGATGTGGCTTTGAATACTTTCCTTATGCACAGTTGACTTCTCTCCTTGCTAGAAGCACAGCAGTGGGCAGCAGCTAAGTGTGAAGAGCATGTATTGGATGTTTTCAATGTCCCTGGAATTGTGTTAAAGATTCTTTTGGTTGCAGATGACTAAATTCAACAGCTTTGGCAGTGAATTTTTGGCCAATATAAATAATGATGGAAAAAGCAGGTACCTAAACACCATATCGGCTTCCCCAATCTTGCACCAATTCTTTTCTCTGTGTGCTAGCTCCATTTTTCATGAGGCTAGAACCATTTCCACTGTCAGATTTGATCTTCCATCTTTACCAATTCAGGTCTAGAGAGGAAGGGTCTTTCCTTCAGCCCCACTAGTCTCACACCTTCTCAAATATGAACAATGCTGGGGAAGGCCTTGGGGTGGCTAGCCTGGGCCAGGTTTTTACCTCCTGATTAATCGTGATAGTGAAGTGAGGTATTATATGCCCTTGGCTATTCAGTATCTGGGTGTGCATGTGTACCATCTGTGCAAAACCACAAAATGCATCCACCTGTGCAAAACTACAGACTTGCTTATTTCCTCAGCATTCTGAAATGTTCCAAAGTCATGTCTACTCCTATACATCATTCATTTTTATTAGTTCTAGATGTAGCTTTTTTTTTTAAAGATTGGTTTATTTATTTTAGAGAGATGGAGAAAAAAGGCGAGCATGAGCCAGAGGAGGGGCAGAGGGAAAGAGACACAAGCAGACTCCCCACTGAGCAGGGAGTCCCAGGTAGGTCTTGATCTCAGGACCCTGAGATCATGACCTGAGCTGAAATCAAGAGTCATATACTCAAATGACTGAGCCAACCAGGTGCCCTAGATGTAGCTGCTTATGATTCTTAAACTTAAAGGCAGTATGAACAGTTCCTCTTTCCCAACTTACCCAAGCCCCTAGAGCTCTGGTCTCAGTGGACTGAATCCCCAGACATGACAGATGATCATGTAACCAACAGCTTACCTGACTCTTACTGAATGAAGATCTCTGTCAGAGTGAGGGGATCCTGACTGCCTTCCATTTGCTATTCTGGTTATCCATGGCTGCACAACCAACTGCCTCAGTTTTCAGTGGTGAAAACAACGACCATCCTTTATTTTGCTCATGGTTCTAGAGGTCAACTGGGCTCAGCCAGGTAGTTCTCAGTCATGGTCTCAGATGGCTGGTGGGGGTAGGGTCTCTCAAAGCCTTCTTTATCCCACAAGGGTTGCCTGGCTGGGAAAACTCCAATGGCTGGGCTCCTCAAGCAACTCTCTCTCCTGGAGGTGTCTCCATATGGCAGCCTCAGGGCTCTGGACTCCATATAGGGCAGTCAAAGGCTCCCAGGATGAGTGTTCCAAGATCAACTGGTAGAAACTCCATTGTTCTTTCTATCTTAGCCACAGAAATGATATCATCTCTGCCCCACTCTGTTCACTGAGGCAGTCACCAAGGCCTGCCCAGTTTCAAGGCGAGGGGACAGATTTTGCAAACATATGTCGAAGCCACTCTCCTGACCTTAACTCTGCCAGTGGCCCTGTTTAGGGTCTGTCACTTTAAATGCCCCACTTCTGGCTTTTATAGGATTCTTTTGGTTGCCTGTGACATGATTTGAATTAACATTTGGCCAAACTACAGGTGGACAGAGTGACTAGAGCCAGGGACCTCAACATCTGGATTCCTTGCTCCTTTTGAAGAGTCCCGGTGACTTGTTTAAGGACACATACCCTCTCTGGACCAATGACTGTAGTTGTAAGGTGTCTATTATGCTTGGCATATCTGAAAAGGGGTGATTGCCCCTCCATCGATTACCGTGGTCAAGGTCGTGTAAAAAGGTAGCACAACTCCCATGTGGCCACCAGGGCAAAGGTGTAGGGGAATGACATTCCCTGAAAGAAGAGGGGTGCTTTTCCCAGGGATGTGGGCATGCTGGGCTGACTTGGCAGAGAAATTCTGCTCAAGTTTTACATAGAATATCTCATTTAATTCCAGCAACAACCTACCCTGAGGTACTAATATTATTCCCTTTTAACAAATGAAAACATTGAGGCTTGGAGAGTCAATATTATGTCTAAGGTCACTCAGCCAAGCCTGGCAGGGTGAGTTGCTGAGCTCATGCTGTCCATATGCAAGTCCCTGGTCTCAATACCTTTCTCTCTTCCCAGTCCCCAGGCGTGCTCTCCAGGGCAGTCAGTGGAGGTGAGAGACCAGAACAGGTAAGAGGGGAGTGGAGAGGTGTGTCCGCAGGAGGATGGGGTCTCTGACCTCCAGCCCCCACATTTCATTTTTCTCTCCTACCCACCTGCTCTGCCTCCACCTCAGCTGCCACCAGGGCCACCACTCCTCCAAGCAGCCAAATTGCCATGGTGTGTGTTGGTCCAGTTGTCCACACCTCCCTTTGTTTAGCTGAAGTCAGGTTGGACTATCCCCGAAAGAATCTCATTAAGAAATGCATGGAATGTGAATCCAAAGCAAACAATACAGAAATGCAACAGTTGAGGAGATGAATGTGATCACAGAGAGTTGATTCCTTATCTTAGCCTCAGTAAAGTTCGGCCCCCACAAGTATGGCTGCTACGGCTTGCCGGGTCCCCCAACCTCTTGTTTCTTTCCCAGCCTGCAGTTTTGGAAGCGTTTCCCAGAGGGGGTTTCACCAGCTCATTCTTGAGGAAGGGCCCACCTCTGAGGTTTTCATTTCACTGGGTATGATGCTCACTGGGCCACGTGATCCCTAAAGGGGTGGGTAGGCATACTTGATGAAGGCCCTCTGTCACCTGCAGAAGATTGACAGGCCTCATACCTTCCACTGTCTAAAATTATGTAGGATCGCTTCAGAAGTACCTGAGTTGCTTCCATTGAGCTCATAGGAAGGACCAAGATCATGGACATGACCACAACCCAGTAGAGGTCAAGGCTTTTTGCCTGAACGTGTGTGTCTGCGTGTGTGTGTGTGTGTGTATGTGTGTGTGTGGAGGGAGAGGGGGAGAAAAAATTTGGATCACTATCATTTCTCAATTTCAAAATGCTTCACATGTATGTAATGACAACCCATGTTGAGTCAATGGAGGGGGAATGACAAGTGATTTCTCTCTCTGGATCTCTGCAGACCCCCATTATTACATGAGACCCTGCTGTTTGTGCAAAGGAGAAGCAGAAGGACCTGACACTAGTATTGTTTCCAAGCTTAGGGCTCCGGGGCTGGGGAGGGAACATTTAAAAAAATTTTTTTAAACAGCTGAGAGCAAGATAAAGGAAAATTACAACAGTTTGACAGCATAATTTTAATAAGTTTTGTTTTTTCCTGGCACAGAGATTCATCAAATCATGGCTTGAAGCAATAGCGAGATAAGGGGAGGAGGGGGGAACAAGTGTTGAGACAAGCAGTCACTGTGGTGGTCGCCTGGAATGTTATTTGGTTGTGAGGGTTGTTCACACTGTTGCTATTCCCAAATGCTTTACGATTCAAATTAAAAAATGATTATTTAATGTATTCAGTTGTTCCTTCTACTCCTGAGAGAATGATTGTCATGGCCTACCAAGTTGGTGGGGGTTGGGAGCACTGGATTCCCATCTCTGCAAGCCCATCCTCTTTCAACCCTCTCTTCTGCTACCCACTTCTGGCCTCTCCTGTGGTTGGGATCATGCACTGTCACCTCTCAGCCTGTGGTTGATGCCACGGGAAGCTCAGTTTTTCTGGGGGTGCTTTTGAAGAGGAGCAGGGGCTGCCAGAGGCCAGTGGAAGGAGAGGAATGGCAGGTGTGGGGGCCTCCACACTCTGGTTGGACATTCTAGAAATCCTAATGCATTCAGCCATTGTCCATCTATATGTATGCTGGCTGTCTTCTGGGTGCTGGGCGTGCCACTGAGAAGCAAGCAGCACCCCCTCACTGTCCTCTAAAACATATATACTCTGTCTCTGTCCTGAACCCTGGGCCTGCTCCCAGGGGACACTTGGAAGCAGGCATGTCTGTCAGTGCAATGCAGCCCACCGGGGCCCCTGGACAACTCCAGGAGTGCAGTGATGGTTCAGGTACCTACTGGGCTGTTGCACTTTGGAGGGTGTTGGAGGTAGAGGAGCCTGATATGATCCCAGGCATTGCACTTAGTAGGTGGCTGGCTCTGGAAATGCCCAGCTGCACACCCCTGTAAGCACGGGACCTCTGAGTGTCCAACAACCTGCTTTTGATAGGGATGAAATCTGTCTTACTTTCTAGCATCAGTGACAGATGGTCTACAGTCTTGACTACCCTAAGTAACACCAAATAAGAACGATCCACACTTTCGTGAAAGATTTCATACTTAACAGTTGTCAAATCCTGTCAGTTTTCTACCTCTGCCGTATGTCTTCCATCCATCAATTCCCTCCTTCCCGTTCCCACTGCCCTAATTCCGTCCCTCATTATCTGCTGCCTAAGATGATTTCCTCAGCTTTCCTACTCATTTCTCTGCCTGTGTTCTCTCTTTGAAATCATCCCACATAAGGCCGCTGGATTAATCTTCTTAAAGTGTAGCTCAGATTGCGTCATTCTTTGGCTCAGGAACATTTTGTGACTTCTTCCCATTGTTTATTCAATTAAGAGAACACTGTTTTGGGTTCATGCAAGGCAGGCCTGTGCACAGTGTGGCCACAACTCCCCTGCCTGCATTCACTCACCCTGCATTTTGTCGCTCCTCTGCTTGTGCTTACCGTCTTCTGGCTGGAACACTTCTTTTGGGAACCTCCGCTGGCTGGCCCTCTCACTGTCCCTCAGCACCCAGCGAAAATGACTCCTCTTCACAAAGCCTTTCTGGTCCCCACATGGCATGTCATTGTTCCTATCTTGAACCATCATGGCAAGGGTTCTGTACATCTCTTATGACAGTTGTCGAAATTAATGGTGAGGACCCTCTTTGTATAGATAGCAAGGTCATGAAAGCAGTGACTGATATGAGGAGCTCAAAACATCTGTTGAGTCTGGTGAACAGACATTGTATGAGTCTGCACATCCCAGGCAACTAGTGGGCATCAGAGCAGCCTTCGTGTTTTGTGGAAAAATAAAACCGAGGCCCTTAGGTGTTCTACCAATGTGATTATAAGGGATTAGAAATTTTTATATTGTACGCATGTTCGTTAATTAGATGTGTGAACAGAAATCCAATGCAATTCCGCTTAGACAAAAAAAAGGGGGAGGGCTTATTGGAAGGACATGGGTTTGCAGAACTGATGAGGAAGGTGAAGTATCCAGGGTAGTTTCAGGGACCTCAGGGACAGGGATCGACAGCTCTGTGTGCTGTGCAGACCCTATTTGCATCTCATTTTGTTTCTCTCTGGGAGTTAACTTTAAGGTAAGGTGGGAGGAGTGCTCGCTGCGGCAGCACAGATAAGGTGAGGTGGGAGGATAGGCAGTGGGAAGGATGAAGAGCTGGCTTCATCTGGGTCATGTATGATCCCAGAAGATGATTAAGTAGATGACAGAGCTCAGTCCTATTACTTTTGACCCAAGCTGTAAGATTTATAGGACAATCTCTAATTGTGTCCTTTGCTTCGTGCAGAGGAAACAGATGCACAGGGACAGCCTGCCCCTTTCTTTTCCAGATGCGGGGTGGGGGGTGGGAGCAGAAGGAGCTTTAGAAGGAGCAAGGAACAGACAGGTGAGGGATGGGGCTGGAGGACCTGCTGGCGATGGTAGAAGTAGGGAGTGGGGCGGGCCAAGGACCCAGCTAAAGGGAAGGTTGTAGTTCCAGACTGATTCTGGCTCTAGGCATGGAGCACTGGAAGCTAAGCCTTTTAATTAACAGGAGTTGATAAAAATGTCCTGACTGCTGGAGCAATTAGATGACTTGAAAGGGCTTAAAAGAATAACTAAAGAAGCAGGTAATGAGAGATACATGCATCTGTGAGGCCATGACTGATGATATGGCGCATCTGCCTACCAGAGGTAACCTGAATATTTAACGTTGTGAATCTATAAATATTTAACTACATTCAAATATTTAGCTACTGCAATTGCTTCTCTAAAAAATGAAATTTTTTTTTTCTGAATACAGGGCCATTTTTCTCAAGGCACAATGTAGACTAAGCAATTCATTTAAAAAATCGTTTTTGACAATTTCCCATCGATTACAGAATACAGCCCATCGTGTGTCAGGGTCCCTTGTGATACACGGATTGGATGGGGTGTAACGGGAGCTCTGATCTGGCTATCTTTCAACACACACAGGAGGTTAGGAGAGCTCTCCCAGTTTCTTGACATATATTGAGTGTACCCTTTTCTTGCTCACTCCGCGAGAATCTTAGGAGATTCCCTTCTAGGCAAAATTGTGCCCCAATATAGAAAATCTATGCACTTAGGGAATGGTCAACAACAACAACAACAACAACAAAATAACAGCTAAAAATTGGGGATGAGTGTTTGTTAAAGGAAAGGTGGGGGAGGAAAATCTCCTGGACATTTGGCCACAGACATGTTCTCAGGAATATTAATTCTGGGAGAGACTTTGTGTGGAAATGGAGCATGTGGAACTTAATTCCCTCTGAGCCATCTGTGCCCACATATCTGTTGGAAAACCTTTGTGTATCCCTGGGCTCAGGTTCTCTCCTTTGAAGATTGCAGCTCTCTACATGTGCTTTGTCTCTTAAAGTCTCTGCTGCTGTGAGCATTCTCTTCTCTCAACATCTTCTCTACCTTCATATTTAAGGGAAGACTGTTATACAGCCTCCAAGCAAAGGAAGGAAAGCTTCTCTCTGTCTCTCTTAATTCTATCCTTATTGTCTACTGCTCTTGTATTAGGATTCTCCAGAGAAACAACACCAGTATGTAGACAGATATACAAACAGACAGATACAAAAGGATATTTATTGTAAAAGTAGGCTTATGGGATAATGGAGGTTGAGAAGTCCCATGATTTGCCCTCTGTAAGCTAGAGAACCAGGAAAGCTGGTGGTATAAGTCCAAGCCCATGAATCATGGGCAGAGAATCCTGGCCTGAATCCAAAGTTTCGATGAACCAGAGGTGGCAATGTCCAGTGTCCAAAGGCAGGCGAAAATGGATGCCTCAGCTCAACCAGAGAGAGCAATCTCACCTTTCTTCCACTTTTTTGTTCTATTCAAGCTCTGGGATTAGTTGGTACCCACCTGCACTGGAGAAGATGATCTCTTTACTCAGTGTACCAATTCAAATGCTAATTTCTTCTGGAGATAGACTTGCAGGCACACCCAGAAACAGTTATCTGTTTTACCAACTTCTGGTTATCTCTTAGCCCAGTCAGGTTGACATATAAACATTTTTTTTGACATATAAAATTAACCATCACAGAATGCAGCCCATCGCGTCTGGTTCCTATCATGGCCTCCATGATTTCCAAACTGCTCTTGTCTACCTTAACTTAAGGTCCTGCTCTATTGCATGATCAGTGGTATCACATATGGACTTTGGTTCTCTCTGCCACCTAGAGAGGCTCCTCAGGGAATTATTAATGTGCCTTGAGGATAAAGGAGATATGTGCATGCTGGTGTATTGACACTTCTGACAACATCAACAGTAATAATATTAACACCTAATAGCTATTGACTTCCAGCTGGGTGCAAGGTCCCTTGTATAGCTCATCTGGAACCTCACAACAAGCCTGAAGGTAGACAGTGTTCTCTCCCTTTACATTTGAGGCCACTGGATGCTGAAGCCCATGCTCTTCTCTTCCCTACAGGTTGAGAGGTGTTGGATCACTGTCATTGGAGAGCAGAGAGGCTGAGATGACCTGCCACAAAAGAATAATCATCACATGAACAGACAGCCCTGGAGCTCTTGTATGTGCCAGGTCCCCTTCTGATGGCATTGTAGGTACAACCTCATTTTATCCTCATGGCAATACCATGGAGCATAAGGCTATTATTATCTTCACTAGTCAGTTGAGATACAGGGGAGGTAGAAGGCTGGCCTGATGGCACGCTGGGAGTGAGTGTTGGAGCTGGATTCAAGCCCTGGCCATCTGGTTCCAGATGGTCAGCCAAGGGCCAGTGTTCAGGTGGCTCAGAAATGGGTGGAGGGATGAGGGAAGTCTCCCTCCTCATGACTTGATCTTAAGTAGAGAGACACTACTTCACACAGGGCCATAGCCACAGCCATTGTCTCAGTGTGATCACGGCTCAGTCACCTACAACCAATGATGGGCATGAGTTTGAGAAAAAAGAAAATCACAGGGATGGAAACAGAGGTGTAATGAGGCGCTGTGGCTGCCTGGTCCTTCCAAGTATAATCAGTCCCCAAACTACATCTTGGCCTCATCTGCCAGTGCCCTAAATAGTAGGTTACAGGAATCAACTTGCTGCTTATGTTTACAGCTCTGCGTCTTTTCTCACATGCTAACTTCTTTCTGAAAATCCTGGTCCCCCTTCCTCTTGCTCCTCAAGGCCAATTTACAATTCATTTCCTCCAATCTGACAACGTTCGTTAGATATAAAAGTTTGGGGGATCCCTGGGTGGCGCAGCGGTTTAGCGCCTGCCTTTGGCCCAGGGCGCGATCCTGGAGACCCGGGATCGAGTCCCACGTCGGGCTCCCGGTGCATGGGGCCTGCTTCTCCCTCTGCCTGTGTCTCTGCCTCTCTCACTGTGTGCCTATCATAAATAAATAAAATTTTAAAAAAAAGATATAAAAGTTTGTACCTTTTGATTTAATGGTTCCATTTTTCGGGTTTTAAGCTAGAAAACACTGATTTCAAGGATTCAAAGATCGAAGTTCAAGGATGTTCACTGCAACTGTTTGAAACGTCAAAGAGTGGAAGCAACCCGACTGTCCGTTCATGAGGGAGAGTGAAATAAATTCTAGGTCTTCACAATGGAATACCATGCAGCAGTTTGAAAAGAATGAGAATGATACAGTACAGAAAGATGTTCAAGATATATGGTGAAGTGAAAAAAAAATCAACCACCCAATCAGGTTGTAAAACAATATGAGGTGTATGAACAAATTTTCTTAAAAAATAAATAGAAGAAATAAAAGCACAAGCATAGGGAAAGTCTAGAAATACACTAAACTGTTGATAATATAAATTATCTTTGGCGGATAGGCCTATGAGGGACTTTTTCATCTTTCTGATACTTGTGTAATATTTAATTAATTTTTTAAAAAATATCTTATTTATTTATGAGAGATAGAGAA
Source organism: Canis lupus baileyi (assembly GCF_048164855.1). NCBI lineage: Eukaryota > Metazoa > Chordata > Mammalia > Carnivora > Canidae > Canis > Canis lupus. The sequence continues at coordinate 51,655,428 of NC_132854.1, read as the reverse complement.
GGCATGAGGTGGAGAAGCAGCAGAAGGAGAAGGAGAAGCAGACTCCCCACTGAGCAGGAAGCCCAACAAGAGGCTCAACCCCAGGACCCCAGGATCACGCTTACCTGATTGAACCACCCAGGCGCCCCTACTTTATTTTATTTTTTATAAGGAGCTAGAACTCCACTTCCTTGGAGTATCTCTCTGGTTACCTTCAGCAGCTCCTCAGCTCACTGCTTGTACCTTTTTAAGTCCTTGTTTCAATCTTGGTTGTTTGACATCTTAGTCCTCCTGAGCCCTAAACGCCTTGAGCCCAGGGTTTGTGTCATTCATTTTTGTATGAGGTTGAATCATATTCAAATGCCAATATCTGACCTTATTTTGCCTGTGAAACTGGCAGATCCACAGTGTTTGGTCTCCTTTGTCCCTAGCATGGTGCCTGGCTCAAGGCTGGACCAACTTGAATTGATTTCATGTTGGCATTTGGTATTTAGAAGTTGGCTGATTTGCTGCTTCACATGAACACATATTCATAGTTAGAAATGATATTTATATATTTTTTCACATATTTTTATAAACTTATATTTATTCACACTGTTGATACCATTTGCCAATAATTAATACTCACATATTGTAAATATAGTTCAGGTATGTGTACAGTTGGACAACGATTGATTTGTTTTTTGCAGGGAAAAAGATCAAAAATGGAACTTCAAGGTGAATCCTAGAAGCAGTATAGAGCCTTAAAAGGGGAAAAAATAGGCAAAACTCTAGTTCTTTCTGGTTCTTGATTTCTTTTTAAGACTTGTCAGCTAAAGAGAGTGAGGAGACTTGAACCAAGGCCAAGGCAATTTTTTCCACCCAAAGCAAGCCTTCAAACTGCCTGGCTATGAGAAAGAACGCTGACAGCAGCATTGGGTTGGGGGGACTGCTCTGCAGAGCGCTCCTTTAAAAACATCTCATCTGTCTGGAGGGGTTGGCCGAGTTTTTTTGTTAAAGATTTGTTCTTCTTTCTTTTTCTTTTTCACTACAAACTATTAGGATATTATACCTGAGTGATTAATCTCTGACCTCAAATTTTCCACAGGTTCGGATGAGACTTCTCCTTTCCAACACAAGAAAACATTTTAGGTGGTCAGTTTGTTGTCGGAAAAAATAAAATCAAAGGTGCAATCTTGGGAACCTAGACTAGAATTCTGTGTTTCAAAGGCACGAGTGCATTTAAAGAGGAGATTGCCAGCTCTCTCCATTCACTTTTGGGAAGAAAGCCTAAGAAACAGATATCTGTGGACATGAGGAATGGCAGGGGAGGACAGAGCTGGTCTTTGGGATTCCCACCTGCCACGCCTGGACAGTCTGTCTTCCCACCAGCCTTGGCAGGAGGCCAGCCTTACCTAGCGTGTGAGAGTAAGGTCAAGTCTCAGAAATCGAATGGCTATTCAGCCCTGACAAGACATCGTAAGTAATTTTTAAGTAACTTAAAATCAGAGTGAATTAGGACATTAAAACCAGAAGGGTTCTTAGCAATTGTCTTGTTTCCCAAAGTTCTGCAGGATATTTTTAGGTGTTCAGAAATAAGGGAGGAGGCGTTCCCTGGCCGCATAAGATTGAGAAATGCTGAATGTAGCAGATGCTGCTGGTGCCCCGCTTCAGCCCAAGACACTGCCTCCCAGCGACTCTTGTCTGTATGTTGAAGGCTCTTCCTGAAGCCATGGAAGGCCGATCTGCCCTCACATAATGGGTCATGGGTGTCAGGGGCTTGACACCCACCCAAAGCAGCCCTTCAACTCCCGACCAGTGAGTGTTGGCATACAAACGTCCCAGTCTTGCCCCTCAGGTGGGATAACTGGGACGTGTGCTCTGCACTGGCTCCTGCAGCTTCCCCAGTGGGACCGAGTTCCAGCTGTACCCCCTGGCAGCTGTCTTAATAATGCATTCTTCAAGGCTGCCTTCCCAGCTCTGTCTTGCTTCCCAATTTCCTTGCTGTGTTTCCCTTCATTTCCCAAATCAATTACTTGCACTCCAATCCTTGTCTCAGCTTCTGCTTCAGGAGCCCAAAGTAAGATAACTGGGTAAAGACAAAAAAATGAACAAGTTTCTTTACTACAGAACTTTCCAGAGCCTTTACTATGCTAATGCGCTTTGTGACTACTGAGGAGGGACATTCTGTCTGCAGCACTTCCCAAATAATTGCCTACAAAACCATATCCTCTGTCCCTCTTCCTCAGATCTCTCTTGAGATTAATATTGCAGATGAAATATTTGGGGAGTCAATTTCTTTATTTTACTGGTAAGAAATGTTGTCAGTCTCTGCATTTTACTGACAAGAGTGCTAATCCTAGGAAAGTTAAGTATTCATCTAAACCGTCACAGCCACAAGTGGCAGATTTATGCCTAGAATCTAGGTTTCTTCTTCTCTCTTCTCCACAGAGTTTGGCACCTGTACCTCATTCCAGATTAGCCCAGGGTCAGAATTCTAAGGTCACGGATCATGGCCTCGGGGGTTCAGTTTTCCGGGTTCCATCTGGTCTCCATCACCAACCAGCTGTGCCCTTCTGCTTATTCACTTACAGTTATCCTTTGTCTTACCTTCTTCATCTATGAAACCAGATGGTGAAATTAGCTGACTTTAAAGAAAAAGTGGAGGTAAAATACATCCAACAGAAAACATACCATTTAAAGTACTTTTAGTGGTACTCCTCAGTGACATTAAGTACATTCGCAGGGCTGTGGGACCATTGTCATCATCCAACTCCAAAACCTTCCCATCTTCCCAAACCAAAACCCCACACCCATAAAACAGAAACTCCCCATGCCCCTGTTCCCCTAGTCTCTGGCAATTGCCATCTTATTTTCTGATTCTATGAATTTAACTAAACTACTCAACATAGTTATGAGTGGAATTATGCAGTTTTTTGTCTTTTCGGGACTGACTTATTTTATTTTTTTTGTAAATTTTTTTATTGGAGTTCAATTTGCCAACATACAGCATAACACCCAGTGCTCATCCCATCAAGTGCCCCCTTCAGTGCCCGTCACCCAGTCACCCTAACCCCCCCCCGCCCACCTCCCCTTCTACCACCCCTAGTTCGTTTCCCAGAGTTAGGTATCTCTCATGTTTTGGGGACTGACTTATTTCACTTAATGTAATGTCCTCAGCGTTCATCCATGTTGTAACATATTGTAGAATTCTCTTCCTTTATAAGGCTGAATCATATTTCATTGTATGTGTATACCACATTTTGTTTGTCCATTTTTCTTTTTTAAGATTTTATTTATTCATGAGAGACACACAGAGAGAGGCAGAGACACAGGCAGAGGGAGAAGCAGGCTCCCTGTGGGGAGCCCGATGCGGGATTCGATCCCAGGACCCCGGGATCATGACTTGAGCCCAAGGCAGACGCTCAACCACTGAGCCACCCAGGTGCCCCCTACTCATTTTTTCAAGGAATATTTGGGTTTGTGTCCACGTTTTGGCCACTGTGAATAATGCTGCCTTGATTATGGGTATACAAACATCTCTTTGAGGCCCTGCTTTCAATTCTTTTGGGTATTTATTTATTTATAAAATATTTTATTTATTTATTCGTGAGACACACACACACACACACACACACACAGAGGGAGAGAGAGAAAGGCAGAAACACAGGCAGAGGGAGAAGCAGGCTCCACGCAGGAAGCCCAACGTGGGACTTGATTCTGGGTCTCCAGGATCAGGCCCTGGGCCAAAGGCAGTGCTGAACCCCCGAGCCACCTGGGCTGCCCGTTGCTGTGGTTTTAATATGCATTTCCTTAGTGATGGGTGATGTTGCCTATCTTTTCATAGACTAATTTGCCATCTGTATATCTTCTTTGGAGAAATGTCTATTCATGTTTTTCCCATGTTAAAATTGTTTTGTTGTTGTTGTTGAGTTGTAGGAGTTCTTTATATGCTCTAGATATTAATCTCTATTATCTTTTTAAGGCTTCTTTCTGCCTTAACATTTATGCATCTTTTTGGGGGTATCTTTTTTTAAAAAGTTTTATTTATTTGAATAACCTGTACTCCCAATGTGGGGCTCAAACCCACAACCCTGAGATCAAGAATCGCACGCTCCTCTGACTGAACCAGTCATAGATGGCTTAGAAACTGTCTACTCAAAGTGTGGTCCCCAGGTTGGCAGTGTCACCATCATCTGGGAGCTTGTTAGAAGTACAGAATCTTGGTCCTCACCCTAGAGCTTCTGAGTGAGAATCTGGATTTCAACAAGGTCCCCAGGTGATTCACTGAAGCCTGAGTAACACTGCTCCAGAACACAGTGTGGCTGTGTAAGGTGTAAGATGAAGCAGGCATTTGCTTTTTTCAATTTTTGATTCTAGAATGATCCCATGCTGGCATTCTTGCCCTTTATACCATTAAACTGTGCATTTCTGATGGCAATGTCACAAGTGTATGGCCCTTCTTAACCCTGACATGCTGAGATGGATGTTTTTCTGCAGGGCTGAATCAGATCAGTCCATATGTCTACATCTTTTTCTATCTACTTATCTTTTTTTCCCTTCTCCCTGCTCCAAAAATAAATGTAGCCAGTGGCTGTACCTTCTGTTTCCTTCCAGAAAAAAAAAATAAAGAAAGAAACAGATTCCCACGCTGGTTTTCAGTGGCCCATCTGACACTGTTTTATTTCTTAGCTGCTCTGTGTAAATTGCTTGTAGGCAATTCTCTTCTTAACCTCCAACTGGGGCTTTGTGCAGCCGGGGTGGTTATTATCGCAGCAAGTTAGTGACATCAATCCATCCTTTCTCCTGCGGGATAGTATACCTTTAATGAGAACACTCCCTGAGTGTCCACTTCTGAGCTGCTGGGGCAGGTGCAGTAGTCAAGGATGAGACCTCTGCACAAGGAACTTTTGAGTCAATGAGACTCTTCCCTGACACCTGTACTCTACACACTTCATTTGATCATTAGCCTTGAAAAATACCTTTGACTCACGTGGATTTCTGGAAAGGACAATAATGAACAACTGTGTTCCCACGCTAATAGACATATTTACCTTGAACATGGGCTGGCTGCTTATTATTATGGCATTCCCTTGTGAATCTTGCTTTAAACGGCTTGCTGAACTCCCACTTACTCAATCTAAGTTGTCTTTTAGTGATGTGAGCATTATCTTTGTTTATACTCATCTCTATCCACTTAGAGCACACAGGTAGGACAAACTTGAAACTAAAATACATAGTTTCTCACCACTCCTCAGCAGGAGTCAACCCAAAAGGAAAGAGGTGGGAGTCAGTCATCTCTAGGTAAACACATGCTCAGAATGAGTCAAAGCCCTCAGTCCATTCTCCTGTCATGCTGTTCACCAGGTGACTGCAGGGACAGGCTTCTTGGGTGTATACAGTGGATGTTGTGTTTGGCCAGCATCTCCTGCTCCACTCCCCTGTCCCTCCCCACCCCCAGCTAATGGCTGGTTCTGAAATGGCAAGTGGTGAAGTACGGCATGCAGTGCTGTCTGGGGGTGGGGTAGAGATGAGAGAATTCTGAGAGGCTCCCTTGTCCTACGAAAAAAAATAGTACCTGCCCCCCACCCTTTTTTTTTGTTTGAATCTGTCGTGTCTGGAGACAATGTCTGGAAGCCCTGCTGCCACATTGCTCTGAGCCTGACGATGAAGCCAGTACTGAGAAGAAGCAGCACAGAGGGTTAGAAGGACCTGGGACCTCGATGTCATAGCTGAGTTGCTAGATCAACAAACTCTGACCCCCGACCTGTGGTCTGTCAGTTTTGTGCAACAGTAAATTTCCTTAGTGTCGAAATGAGCTTCAGCCAGGATTTTTGTTTCCTGTAGCCAAAAACATTCTAACAGATACAGAGAGAAAAATATGGACAGTTTCCCAATATTTCAGTGTTTTGGGTTTATTTAGTTCTCAGTGTTGTAAGTTCATGGGATAAAAAAGATCCATATTCCAAAGTGTGCAAATACATTCCAATGCTAAACTATAAATTAGATGTAACTTTTAATCTTTACTCACACTTTAAAGTATCTATCCCCTGACTTTCCTTCACTACCACAGATAATTGCAAACTGGCTATTTTATTTACTCTGAACTCTACAGCTTTGGGTGTTAGAGGGGTGACTGTGGCCAGCATCTCTTATCTAAGTTCCCTGTGAACTTGGCTATGGGCTCATCCAGTCATGGCTCTTATGAGACTTAAGCATCACACTAATCACAATGTGTGTCTCAACTCCATCAATTTGGGGGTAAGATAAATTTTATTTATGTATTTAAGATTTTACTTATTTATTTGAGAGAGAGAGAGAAAATAGCGAGAGACGGAACACGAGCAGCAGGGAGAGGGAGAAGCAGGCTCTCTGTTCAGGAGGGATCCCGATGTGGGGCGTGATCCCAGGGTCCTGGGATGATGACCTGAGCTAAAGGCAGATGCTTAACCAATTAAGCCACCCAGGCACCCTGATAAAGTTGATTTATAAAAGGAAATTTAAAATTACATCTGAATTTTAAATTACATCTAAACTAACATTTAAAATTAAATGTTGATTATTTCCTGAATAGTTGGGTCATGTAAATGGGGCAAAATTCAAAGGCACAGAAGGATATACAGTAAAAGGAAAATCTTCCCCTTACCTGTGGCTTCAGCTACCTTGTTCTCCTTCCTAGTGGCAATCATTGTTATTGGTTATGAAAGAAAACTTATCTCCCTAATACCCTCAGGCCTGGGTTCAGCCCAGGACATGAGCCTGCTGGTACATATGAGATTCTGGAAAGTTGGACAGAGCCCTAGATCTAGACCTGCTAAGGCTGTGCTCTGGTCTTGACCTTGAGAGAACAGCGGAGCCCCTCACCTTGATGAGGTCATCCGGGCTTCTTTTAGGACATGGGGGTTATTAATGCCTGCTCTATTCTTCCCAGGTGCTTAAACTTCAGATGAGATATAATGATAAATGTTCTCTGGAAAGATGAAAAGGCAACAGCAGCTGCATGCAGACAAATGAAAGCAGTTTACTGCACTGGGATCCAAAAATGAGATAAAGATTTTCTTGCACCTATTTAGAATTCTGTTTAATGATTCAATACATCTCGCATGACTGAAATATAAATGTAAACAGCAAGCATATGGAGCCTGTTGTCAAGGGGTTCTAATTAGTTGGCTGTACTATCTTTGACCCCTTCTGAGGCATGGGAAACTTTAGGACTTGGGCAGGACTTTTTGTTTGCTTTTGTTTTTGTTATTTTTCCATTCTGGGCATTAAGTACATTTGTGGGCTCCTCAGTGCAGGCATAGAAGATGGAAAAGTGGGAACCTGGTTTGTATAATTTCCGAGGAGTGCCATGTCCTGGAATAAGCATGGTGGTAAGGTGGTGGGGTCCACCTGAGGGGGAAGGAAGGCTCCCGTTCACCTTGGGGTGCCCTGCAAGGCCTGTGTGTATAGTACCTGCATGTGTGCCTGGCGGTGGGGGTGGGCACAGGGGACAGGCACGGCTGGGGACAGGGCGGTGACATCTGGGTTCCTCGGGCCGGCCCTGAATCCTTATAGAACGAGTGAGCCATCACTGGGGAGGAATGACAGTCCAGGCTCTGTTGAAACTGGAGGTTTTCGGAGCTACGCCGAGCTGCAGGCAGACCTGGGCTGAGAGAGGCTGTGTAGGGGGCCCCCAGGGCTGCCAGGGCTGCCAGCAGGCCTGATAAACGAGGTTTGACTGGTGGGGAGAAAAGTCAGCCTTGTGGGGCCGACTGCAGGCTGCTGCAGGAGGCCCACAACTGGAATGTGGATCCCGGCCCGAAGGCTTCGTGTTTGTTCTGGCAGGTTCCTTGGCCGATTGGCGCCAAGGCCCAGCTGGGGGACTGTTGGCGATGAAAGGGCGCTTCACCTTCTGCAGGGGCTTTTCATGGGCCTCTGGGCCCGTTGCGGTTTATCTGTTTGGATGTGGAGCCGGGTAGAGACACTGTCCCTTTGTGCAAGGCTGCTGTGGTGGACTGACGCTCTGATTCTCTTTAATTCGATTTCTTCCCCCCGCCCCCCCTTTCTGCAAACCAAGCCTCTCTGAATTAGGAGTCAGGCTACTGCCCTAGGATTGGGCCAAGATTTTGCAGTTGCCATGGTAACAGCACCTCCTTGCACCTAAGAATGATTCCTTTCTCTTAGAAGTGAGGCTGAGAGTCTGCAACCTCTGTCCCCAGCCCGGGTCTCTGCGGGTGGGGTCCCTGCGTGCACAGGGGCCCTCATTTCTGGAACATGCATGGAGGGCACTGCTGCCCCCAGTTGACACTGTCACTCCTGTCGCCTTCCACGGTCCCCTCCCCAGGTCCAACCTCAACACGCTATCTGTGAATTTGGCCAAACTGGGTGTTGACAGTTTACCCCCTGCCTTTACATCTCTCCTTTCCCAGCTCAAGTCAAGCCAGAGAACTTTTCCTGAAGCAGCCCAGCCCTGCCCAGCGGTGATGCGTGAGGCTCCAGGTCAGCATTTCTGAGTTTGAAGGGCAGCTTCAACATTTCCTAAGCATAGGTCCTCAGGTAGGGTTCTGAGTCCTTGGTTTTCCTATCTGTGAAGTGGGGCTAATCACGGTCCTTTCCTCACGGCGCTTTTGGGGAGGATCAGATTGGGATCATGTGTGCAAAGTTCTCGGCACTGATCCGGCCCTGTGGGAAGCACTCACAGCTCAGCTATCAGTTGTTGTCCCGATGTGTGGCGCACAGCTGTCTCAGGAGGAAACCGGTAGGGAAGGCAGCAGGCAGGGTTAGACAGGTGCAGCCACCGCACGGCCCTTCCTCACCTTAGGCAGGCACACCCAGGCCCTTTCACAACAACCCCCGCTGCCCCCACCCTGGCCCCTAACCCCCACCTGCTACTGGGTTTGCAGGTGCTCTCAGCCTGTTCTTGGAATCCACATTCAACATGCATCCACCCTGGCTGGCCTGACCTGCATAACAGCTGCCCTTTCCAGAATCCAACCTTACATCTGTTTTTTGCCTGCTGCAAATTCACTGTTGGCAAGATACAGTCTCCTGAGCTGTGTCTCTGTTGCTCATGCTTGTTGGACCCGCCTGTAAGTCAAGGTCTCATTCTAGGCTCCTGTGGCCAGCTCAGTACCTCTTCACACAAGTCCTGCTGACTCTCCCCTGTCAGACTACCATTCCCAGTGGACATGACCTGGGAGCTCATGCCAGTGTGCCTTCTGTCTCAGGCAGAGAGCTTCGAAGGCCAGGAACTGCCCTATTCCTACCTTGCAACTGAGTTCACTCCAGCACAGCACCCCGGACCTGGCCCCTTCTTGCCTTGTCGAGATTTTACATAATTTGAGGGTGCTTACAGAGCTTGTGTTCTTTCCTGTCTGAAAGGCTGCCTTCGATCCCCACCCTGGGTGACAACCAGGTCTCACATGACAGACACCCAATGGACCAGGTGGAGAGATGTGCCAACCACAGTAGCGGAAACCAGGTCCCCCGCCAAACCCCAAAGTTCATTTAAATAGCTGCATAGTAATCAGCCATCATATTGTGCCATAGTTTCGTGTACAGATTTGGGCTATGGGAGACACTAGTCACATGTAGCCGTTAAGTGCTTGAAATGTGGTTAGTCTGAATTGAGAAGTGATATAGTGGCAAAATACACGCTGTATCTTGAAGACAGTATAAAAAGTAGATGCTTTAATATTTTGATATTTTTTAAAATTTATTTATTTGAGAGACAGAGTAAGTAAAAGAGAGAGAGCACACAAGCAGAGGCAGAGGAAGAGGGAGAGGAAGACTCCTTGCTGAGCAGGGACACCCCGCCCCTGCCCAACTAGGGAAGCAGTGGGAAGGGGCTTGATCCCAGGACCCTGGGGTCATGGCCTGAGCTGAAGGCAGATGCTTAACCGATTGAGCCACCCAGGTGCCCCTGATTATTTTTATTTTTAAAAAATGGCTACCGAAAAATTTAAATTACGCATGTGGCTCACAGGTGCAACTTGTATTATTTTTCTACTGGACAGTGCTGCTCTAGATGATAATATTACTGCAATAAGTTAGGGATCAAGGAAAATGTATATTACCCCAGGAATTTTAACCAGAGAGGGATTTAACACAGGGAATTAGGTGCTTACAAAACCAAGGGTGGAGGAATGAAAATTAGCAGCAGGGGTCGGTGGGAGGTGGGGGGCGTCTCCTCAACTTCAGGTTCAAGGCTGACTTTCAGAGAATCAGGAAGGACTACTCAGAGCAGAGGTCAGAAAGCAGGAAAATGCTGCTAATGGTCCCAGCTGCCCCGCAATACCCAGGTGGGTGGTTGGCAAGTGTTTTGCTGGTTTCTGCAGAAACCCACGTGTGATAAGGCCCCTGCGTCCACCATTGGTGCTGCAGAAAGAATAATATGTCCTCTTGCCTCCTTTTTCTGCTTTCCAAATCTCATACAAACACATCTTGTTGGCAGAATGCAGATCATATAGTTGCCAATATAGTTCCCAATCTTCCAGCCTCATGACATACAGGAAAGCCAGAAAGTGGTGTATGCAAATTATTGAAAATAAATAGGCAAAACTGAACCAACATAGCCTTAATATTCAGCACACTCCTCGAGGACTCGTATTCATTTTGGGGTCTAGCATAGTGCCTGGCACATAACAGGTGTTCAATGAATACTGAAAGGCTGTGTGTGTGTGTGTGTGTGTGTGTGTGTGTGTATTTATGTTGACTCTGATGTTTTGCTATTGCAGATAACGCTGCAATGGGTATTTTCATGTATGACTTGTTTTTATTGATATGTTTTCTAGGGATAGACATTCAGCAGTGGGATTGCTGAGCATTATTGTTTGGCTTTGCCATGTTGCTTTTCAGAAGCTTTGTACCAATCTACAGTCATATATATATAAACATTTCTATATGAAAGATGGCTTTTTATGGTAATGTTACCAACCCTGTGCTTTCATCTGCTTATATTTGTTCTAATTAGTGCATATAGGGTAAGCCCAGTTTTCTTTGGGTTGAGTACTGGTGAAAGAGTTAGCAAAAGGGTTACAGATGGGGCTGATCGACTCAGTTGCAGAAGTCACAATTTCCCTCATGAGTGAAGGCATCAAGCTGCCAAGCACTTTGTCCAGTGTAAGCCCTCCTCACTGTTTGATGTGTTCTGCTTTAAGACTGGTGAAAAAAGAGTGGCAAACTTTGAATCACCAAATTCTCCCCTGCTTCCAGGGAGAGTTAAGGATAATTACATTGATATCTGACAGTTGTCTCAGGGAAGGCGATCTCAAATGGTAATAGCTAAATGAAACTTTTATTTTCTTCCCTGAATCTTACTGTGTTTCATGACCCATATGATGATGACTTATGTGTTTATGAATTATGTTCTAAGAACAAACCCATATAATGGGTTATGTGCTTATTAATTATGTTCTAAGAACAAACATTCCTTGTTTCTTTAAAAAAATTTTTTTGTATATATATATATTTTTATAACATTCTGTGTTTCTCTGCAAGGGGCATGTCAGCTAAAAGATGCAAAGATAATGCAGAATCAGCCCAGAGAAAGGTTTGAGTTTCCTTGCCTGTAAAAGGGGAAGAATAATAGGATACTTTATAGAACTGTGGTGAGCATCAATTGATTTAAGAGCCCAAAAGTGCTTCTCAGTGTGCCTGGCACATAGTAAGTGGTGGGTAAGTGGTGGCCGTTGTTAGGACTGGTGAGGCTATGTGTGTTCCTCCACCTGAACCCTGATGCTGTTGGCCACTTGTACCCTGAGCTGCATTTTGTTTTATGATCAGAAGCCAAGAGAGGCTGTTGGCATTTAGCCGGGAAATCCAATTGTCTGTAAAAGGCCTGTGGCCATTCTGGGATTTATGAACAGGAAGATGTGTGCTAGGTGCCTATTATTGCAATGTGTTGAGTCAAAGAATGGCTAAGCTGGCAAGGGTCTTTGACATCATTTAGTGATATTGTTTTATAGATGAAGGAGCAGGGGCCCAAGATAATGAAGATTTTTCCAAGATTTTCCAGCAAGCTAATGGCATATGGGGTCTTCAGACTCCTAGACCATTATCTTGTCTATTTTACAAGGGCACTGCACCCAACAGCTGGCCAATGTCATGAATGTGAGCCAGTAGTGGTGGTGGAGGAACCCTCTGTCTCTGATACTGCCCCTTCCCTAGGCCAAAGGGAGGAGATGCTGTTCTGCTACAGATCCAGTTTCCCTGGAACAGGAATACCCAGTCTTTTTGAAAATGAGGAATACTTCCTAACATCCATAAATTTTGTAGGCTTTCCCTGCTTCCAGCAGGATACAGACACTGTCAACTTAATATCCAGCGTTAGAATCTACCCTAATCCTGGTGACTGTAAAAATACTCGCACTGTACAATAGGGATGTGTGTGCATTTGAAAGTAGTTGTACCCATATTATTTATTCAGAATACACATGATTGGATGGCATTTAGATTCATGATCACCTTGCAATAACTCCATCACCTCGCTAGATGACGTTTACATCCATTGCCAGGAAGGGCTGTTGTTTTCCTTTATTTTCTGAGAGTTCCAAAAGGAGATATTAATGTAGGAGTAATGCAGTGAGAATAAAGAGGAGGCAGCAGGCTAAAACATTCTGGCTAAGCTCTCAGCTTCAAGAAATGAGGCTCGAGTAGAAAAAAACACACACACACGCACAAAGCTCTTTCTTGTTCTTTCATATAAATGCAATGGTAAATTGATACTCAATTGAGAATGTTGGCCCCAATAGTCTGAAAGCCAAAGTATTTGGAGGCAGTTATGGTTCATTAACTGCAGTGAAAAACACAGAGTGACAGTCAAAGCCAGAGCTCAGGCAGCCAGACTTGTATATTTTCTGATATTAGAAAATATGCAGATGACAGAAATAGATTCAAGCTGCAAAAGCCTCCATTTTGCCTATCCCAGGGCAGAGCTGGGAAATGTGGGGAGAGAGAGGAGATTCTGGGAAATGACTCTGAAGGGCCTCTGAGGAGCAGTTTTGGGGTTAGTGTGGTCAGGGGCAAGGACAGCTGTATAGTGGGAGCTTGCCATGGCTGGTGTCTCCTGCGGCCTCCACATCAGCCTCTTGGGAGGGATAGAGGGAGAGGCTTCTAGGCGCAGCAGCATGCGAGGCCCATGACTCCTCCATAAAGCAAGCATAACACTGGAAAAAATAATGTCAAGAACAACTATTTCAAAGCACTGTAAATTGACCAAAGGCAGACAACAAACTGAGAAGCTTCTATTCTTGAAACACTGCTTGAGCTTCAGGTAAGAAGGGTAGGCGTCTGTGGCCTCCTTGCTGGAGCTACTTTTGTGCCCTTCTATCACCTCAATTGGCTAGAACTATAGCTTTAAAAGTGTGGACTGAACATGGAAATGAGCAAGTTTGTGGCCAGAAACGACAGACTCAATCTGGTGTGTGTGTGTGTGTGTGTGTGTGTGTGTAAACCTGTGAGGGGCTTTGCTGCCTAACCCTGGGGGACTCAGGTAGGAACAAACGAGAATAACCTCGTCACTTTGCTAGCCCAAGATTTTGCTCTTAGTTGAAGTGAGCCCTAAATCCAATGGGAAAGTTGAAAAAAATCAAAAAGTGCTAAAGAGAGGCTGAGAAACATTCTCCACATATTCCTGACAGCTGGGATACTGCATGCATGGAGCAGACCCAAGAGAGCTCTGTGAAAACTGAAAGCCAAGGAGAATTGAGAGTTGGCTTCAACTTTCAATGTGTTTTTTAACCTCCACACTGATTCATTTGTAGAGATATGGAGACCTGGCCAGTAACTCCTGGTCCAGCTTTGGTCCCACTGGCCCATAGGTCTGATACACTGGAGAATCCCGAGGCTGTGAGATACATGAAATGATACTGATTGTTGGTTTGTTACCTGTTGTTTGGGTGCCTTCTTAGTGGTGATACTGGGGCAAGGCATGGTAGGAAGAGCTTGTGTTGGGTCAGACAGACTGTTGTTTTTTGTTTTTTGTTTTGTTTTTTTTTAAGATTTATTTATTCATGAGAGACACAGAGAGAGAGGCAAAGACACAGGCAGAGGGAGAAGCAGGCTCCCGGGGAGTCTGATGCAGGGACCCAATCCCAGGATCCTGGAATCACTCCCTGAGCCGAAGACAGATGCTCAACAAATGAGCCATCCAGGCATCCCCAGACTGGGGTTTTAATCCCAACTCCATCTCTTACTGCTTGTGAATTTGGGTGACCTTTACCCCATTGTCGTACCTTATTCAATCCTTATAAAAGTCTGGGGAAGTAGGCAATATTACTATTCCTATGTTCTAGGATGCCATGATATGGAGAGCTTTTTCATCTGTAAAATATGTTTTTTGGAGGAGAGTGAGGATTATATACTATAATGACTATAATGTACCTAACATGTAGTAGTTGTTCAGTGAATACTTTTTATTTGTTTTTGTTGTTGTTTTTATTGCTGAAGATGGAAAAGAAGAATTATGGTCAGGTCTCTATGCCCAGAGAGTTCATCCACCCAGATAATCACCAAGAAAATCATAAGATGCTGGTATTAAGTTACGGTAGGTGAGACATCTGTATGGCCTCTGTATTGGTCTTCTGTGACTACTGTCATAAATCACCACAAATTTGGTGGCTTAAAACAATACAAATTTGTTATTACTAAGTTCTGTTTATCAGAATTCTGGATACAGAGTAGTTCACCTGCTTAGAGTCTCATAAGCTGAAACAAGGGGTCAGCACGTTTGAGTTCCTTTCTGGAAGCTCTGAGTATGAACCCCCGTACAGGCTCATTCAGGTTGTTGGCTAAATTAAGTCCCCTGCTATAGCAGGACTGGGGGCCCTGTGCCCTTGTTGGCTGTCAGCCAGGGGCTTATGTTTGCTAGAGATCCTGCTAAAAGCTGCTGAATTCCTCCTTGTATTTTCCATGTGACTCTCCTCCAGTGACAGGGTCTGGGTCCCTCTCATGCTTAAAATGTGTCTAACTCTTTGGCTGCACCCGTCTGACTCATGTGATTACATTAGGCTTGGCTGGATAAGCCAGGCTAATCTCTGTATTTACAGTCCATAACCTTAATCACATCTGTAAAGTCCCCCTTTCATGGACGCAGGGGAGTAGGGCATGGAGTGCCCTGGGGAGGAGGTGTAATCTATCCACCATGGCCTCTCAGGGAAGATCCAGCAAAAATCCTTGGGACAGGAAGCCACATTTATACAAAACCAGGGACAACCAGCAGTTAGAGGGTATGACCATGTGCGGAGGGGTTAGGGAGTCTGTCTCTAGCGGACCTCTGTTTTAGTTGACCCAACATTCCTCTCTTTGGGGGAAATGCCCCTTCTTCACTCTCTGTGATTTTTATGAGGCTCCCTGTCACAGGGTTGTATGCACATGGACTCAGGGATAGACTCATGACCCAAAATGGGCCAAAGAGATCATCTCTTTCCCAGGAATTGACTCTTGAGTGGAAACACACAGACACCAGAAGTGTCTGTAGTGGGGTCATGGAGCTCCAGAATCCTTGAGCTCGCAGCCTTCATTAAGTCTTACCTGGGGTCCAGGTGTTCACCAACAACTTCACCAGTGGGCCCTACTTAGAATTCTCCCAATATATCCCTTTTCTGGCTCAAGTAACTCAGAGTTGGTTTCTCTTGCTTACACCAAAGAATCTTAACTGATATACCATCTTTCGATCTCATGGCCACCACCATCATTTTATATTGCGCGCTCTCTCTCTCTCTCTCTCTCTATATATATATATATATATATATAGATAGATAGATAGATAGATAGATAGATAGATAGATATGAAAACATTTATTCAAGTCTCCTTGGTCAGAATTATGCTGGGATCTAATTAGTGACACAGTTTCTAATTTCTGAAATGGAGCTTATTACCTGTGTCGTGTCTCTTTAACTTTCTCCATGAACCCTGATAAACCTGGGGCAGACATGCAGAAAATAATTTAATAACGTGCAATGCCCCAGAAATCAAGTTTTGTTAAGGGCATCCGCCACAGAGGCAGAAATCACCACTACTTTTAACCTTTTATTACCTACCGCATATGAATTACAACCCTATAATATACTTCTCATTCAAGATGATGGCCTGAATCATAAAATTTCAAGTATGAAATGTGCTTTCTTTATTTCAGCAGGAAAGTATGCAATACACAGTCTCCTTGTTTATTTTTTATGATTCAGTGCTCGAAGGGGTAAACCTTAAATCACACAGCACATTCACTCCTCCAGAACGGCTCATGGCCTGACAAGGAAAGGGTCAATGAGGTGTTCTAGGGGTGAGGATTAGGATTTGAATTGCGTGCAAGCCACATGCAGTTGTAGTGTGACAGGATGGGTGAAGGGAGTGTTCTCAGCAGCTAACACATATTCAAAGGAGGTTTGAGGGAAGCCAGTGCTCCTTGTGCCTGGAGTCTGACCGTGATTCTTGAAGGTGGGTATTTAGGAATCTGTGCTGACCACACGAAGGGCTGTGACTCTGGGTGGGCAGGGAAATGACTCTTGCTTGGTGCTCCTCCAAAAAGCTTTGATGCGAAGAGTACAATATTCATTTTGATCCTTTTTGAAGAGAGTTCCAACAAATTTAGTTCCACCCAAGTTCTCACAAGGTCAGATATCCCGTGCTCAGGTTGGTTCTCCGCGAAGATTAGATGAGTCTGCCAGCTGAGGGGGCTGCCCCCTGTGTCTTCAAACCCCAGGAACCTGATTTCTCTAAAGAAGAAATTTGAAGAAACAATCCACTCCTTCAGTCTAATGTCCCTCTTACAGCAATCTCTCAAAGACAATTCAGTCCAATAATAATAGTAATACAGGTGCCATAACCACCTCCTGCGTTTGTATCATACTGCCTTTCCACAGGGACGGGATGCTTTGAAAATCCTGTCTCATTGCAGAAGGCAAGGCACCATCGCTCCCTCTTGAACTCTCAGGAAGCCCAGTATGATTGACTGGAAAGAATCTGACCTTCACAAAATCATCTCCATATACTGTGATCTTCTAAAAGCTTGTAAATGGAATTTTTAAAAAAGATTATTTATTTATTTTTGAGAGAGAAAAAGAGAGAGCAAGCTTGAGTGGGGGTGAGGGGTGGGGGGAGGGGCAAGCAGACTCCCTGCTGGGCATGGAGCCCAACACAGGGCCTTGATCTCAAGAACCTGAGATCATGACGGGAGCCAAAACCAAGAGTTGGTCGCTCAACAACCACGCTCCCCAGGCGCCCCTGAAAAGGGGATTTTTTGAAGCCATGTTCTATTTAGTTTTTCTTTTCCTTTCCCCCCGTCCTCCTCTCCTTCCTTCTTCTTCTTCTTTTTCATTTTTTTATTTATAAATTTATTTTTTATTGGTGTTCAATTTGCCAACATATAGAATAACACCCAGTGCTCATCTCATCAAGTGCCCCCTCAGTGCCCATCACCCAGTCACCCCTGCCCCCTGCCCACCTCCCTTCCACCACCCCTAGTTTGTTTCCCAAAATTAGGAGTCTCTCATGTTCTGTTTCTTTTAAAGGCTTTATTTTTTTTAGGGCAGCTTTAGGTTCATGGCAAAATGAGAGGAAGGTAAGAGAGATTTCCCACATATTCTCTGTCCCCAACCCCCCCCAGCCTCCCCCATGATCAACATCTGCCACCAGATGGCACGTTTATTATAACTAATGAACCTCCACTGACACATCATCATTACCCAGAGTCCATGGTTCACATGAGGGTCCACTGTTAGTGTTGCACAGTCTGTGGGTTTGGATGAATGTATAATGACGTGTATCCATCATTAAACTATCATACAGAATGTTTTCATTGCCCTGAAAAAATCTGTTTCACCTACTTATCCCTTCCCTTCCCACCAGCCTCTGACCTTTTTATTGCCTCCATAGTTTTGTCTTTTCCAGAATGTCATATTACGTAGCCCTTTCAGATGGGCTTCTTTCACTTAGCAATACCCACTTAAAATTCCTCCCTGTCTTGATAGCTCATTTCTTTTTAGCACTGAATAAAATTGGACTGTCTGGATGTACCACAGTTTATCCATTCACCTACCGAGGGACATCTTGCTGCTTCCAAGTTTGGGCAATTATGAATAAAGCTGCTATAAACATCTATGTGCAGGTTTCTGGATGGACATAAGTTCTCAGATCCTTTGGGTAACTCTCGAGGAGCATGATTGCTGGATCATATGGTAAGAGTATGTTCAGTTTTGTAAGAATCTGCCAGACTGTCTTCCAATGAGGCTGTACCATGTTGCATGCCCACCAGCATCGACTGAGTGCTCCTGTTACTCCACATTTTTGCCGGCATTTGGTGTTTTCAGCCATCCAGATTTCAGCTCTTGTAATAGGTGTGTAGAGGTGTCTTGTTATTTCATTTTCTTTTTTGAAGATTTTATTTATTTATGAGAGAGAGAGAGAGAGAGAGAGGAGAAGCAGAGGGAGGAGGAGAGAGAATCCTGAAACAGACTCCATGCTGAGCGTGGAGCCCAACGTGGGGCTTGATCCCACAACCCTGAGATCACCACCTGAGCTGAAACCAAGAGTCAGACGCTCAACTGCTCAACTGACTGAGCCTGAGCCAACCGGGGGTCCCTCTCAATATTTCTGTTTGCATTTCCCTGATGACATATGCTGCAGAGTATCTTTCCTTCCTCCCTCCCTCCCTCCCCCCCTCCCTTTTTTTCTTTTTACTAATATTGAGCAGTTCGGAGAATATGCATATAGTCACCTACCAGGCAGCTTTTTTCAACTTTTAAAAAAATGCGGTGGCACTTTTTCAATCTCAAGGGCTCTCAGTGGTCCCCCAGATGCTCCCAGAATAAATGGCAGCGTGGGCCATGAGTCAGCCACCTGCCGACTGCCCTGGATGTATTGTTTTCTTCCACAGTGACTGGGCCAGCACTCTAGGCCTTTAACACAAAGGCATTGTTATTGACTAGTTTTGAAGGGAAATTTATTTTCATCCGCCCTCCTAAACCACAACTTCGACACCTCCTCCTCCTCCTCTTCATAATAGTCGCAGTAGGGTGTTCAATTATAGCTAAAAGCCCTAGATTTAAGTGACAGATTAAGAGGCTCGGCAGGTTGCTACTATAATGTTCATTTCATCTGTGGGTTTATTTTTCTAACCTGCAGGCACCCGGCTTTAGGTAAGCCTTTCAACAAGGTGCTATTTGCTGATGCGTCCTGTGGCTGGCCAGCTCTCTTTGCTGGGCACTCACGGCATGGTCTTTGGGAGAGGTCAGCTGGAGGGAGCCCATCTGCAGGGCACTGTCCACAGCCCTGGCACTTTTGATCCTCGGGCCCTAGGGAGGCTCCAACCTCTCCAAGGGTCGGGAGTATGGGAAGAATCCCATCAGACACCCCCACTCCTGTCCCGGCCACCAGCCCCCAGCACAGAGCCTGGAACACACAGTGGAGGCTCCATAAAGTCTGTAGGATGAAAGAATGAAATGCTTCAAAGCAGGGAGGCTAAAGTGTCTGCATTTGCTTCAGATGGAGATAAGGGGAGAACTCAAAACACCATTCACTCCTCTTGAAATTATAGGAGAAAAAAAAAAAAAGAAATCTTCCCCCCTCCCAATTTTGGCTTTGTTTGGCTTCCAAGGGTATATTTCTGCACTCCGTCCACTGTGCCCCTCTTCCTGTTCTCATCCAAGGACCCTCCCAGGCGTCTTTGACTTCCCTGGGATCTCATAGGAGCTGCTATCAGCTAGTCACCTCTTCAGGGGAGGATCTCCTCTGAACCCGAGGGCAGGGCTTTCCAAAAACTTGGCACTTTCTAAGGATGCAAGACTTCTAGAGTCTCAAGAATGAATTCCAATGGTGGAACTGCAGATACTCCTCTCAGGTCACAGAGGAGCCGACTGGAGGTAGAGACTCCGCTGTCTCTTCCCATGGGAATGAGGCTTTCATCTCAGACAGCAAGAGCTTTCTTGGGGGAACCAGGCAGCAGAGATGGTGAGGGGGTCAGGCACTGCTACGTTAGGTTGGGCTCATCTTCTGTTTCACTCCAGTTGCCAGGCTGAGGCACCTGGCAACTGGAGTGTAAAAACAGCACCTTTCTGGCTGCACCTGCCCCTCCCACCCCTGCTTCCCAGGTCTTCCATAGCCCCAGGGTCCCTGCACTTAGAGCACTCAGTACAGGCTTGTCCTTCCAGAATCCTGCTCAGGCTGCAACTTCTTCCAGGGGCCTCTGCTTGTGCCCACGCTGGACCTCACTCTCATCAGCCCAGGGCAACTCTCTTGTGTGCTCCTACAGGTTCCTTCAGGGCAGGAGCAGTCTTTCTAATTTTATGTCTCTAGTGTCTGTTATAGTATCTGACCCAGTATAAACATGAGTGAAAAATATTGAGAGAGAGACAAAGATAGAGATAGAGAGAAGAAAGAAGAAGAAGAAGAAGAAGAAGAAGAAGAAGAAGAAGAAGAAGAAGAAGAAGAAGAAGAAAAAGAAAGAAAGAAAGAAAGAGAAAGAAAGAAAGAAAGAAAGAAAGAAAGAAAGAAGAGGAGGAGGAGGAGGAGGAGGAGAAGAAGAAGAAGAAGAAGAAGAAGAAGAAGAAGAAGAAGAAGAAGAAGAAGAAGAAGAAGAAGAAGAAGAAAAAGTAAAAGAAAAAGAAGTAGAAGAAAAAGGAGAAGAAGGGGCGGGGGAAGGGGAAGAGGAGGGGGAGAAGGAGGAGAGGAAAGAAGACATTATGGGTTAGTCACCTAGTTTCTGCTATTTCCAATTAGTCTAATAAGTAATTGTCAACATAGTTCTAAAAGAAAACTAGTGGTGTATGCATCCCAATGGATTTGCGCTTCCATCCAGAGGGCTGGTGGGTACTGGATTCTCTTGAGAACTGGAGCACTCGTCTTATTGCTGTGATGGCTCCGTCTAATAGATAATTAAACCCAGGGTTTTTCTTTCCATCTCCTTGATCCCTTATTTTTAGCAACTACTCCAATTTTAAGCCCCCTTTTGAAGTTGGATACTGTTGGTCTTTTATATTTAGCCTTTATCAGCAACCAGTTGGTGTGTGGTAATTGCAAATTATTTGAACAAGTGGCAAATTGTATAGTAAGAATCTAAAAAGGTCAGGGAGTTGTGTCTTAAAAAAAATGCAGCTATGGGATTGAGAAATCTTCTCTGGAAGTATTAATTTAAGACAACTGCTAGGCCCCACAAGAACGAGGCTGGATGTGCATCTGGTTTTCAGGCCCAGGTTGCTCTGCACTTAGTGGGGAGAGGTGGAGCACCCAGGCATGAGTGGGGTGTGTGTGTGTGAACAAGATTCAGCCAAGGCTAGCATTTAGCTGGACCATGTTGTTAGGTCCAGTTTAGATTCTGAGTGGTCAGGGTCCAGGCTACACTAATTATTAAATGTAATTTCCTTCTCCAAAGCTGGGGGGCTTCAATGTGTGCCCCTTCTGGTGGCGGCAAAGGGAGAGCCACCATGCTACCCGTTCCTGAAGCAAAAAAGTGCCTCCCCTCTCTTTTTTTTTTTTTTCCTTTTAGCTACACAGTGTGTATTAAAGTTTAGGCTAGTCTCAAACAAAAGAATTACATTTTTATACCTTGCTTTTTAGGTGAATCTGGAGGTTTCGTCCACACCAGGAATAATGCTAAGGAAGTTTTGCATCCTGTCAGATAAGTGAAGCCATCTACCCCTTACCCTCCATTCACATCTCAGGTAATTATTTCCACCTGCCCCAAGTCCCCAGAAGAGGAAATTCTTGATGGAGGGAATATCTTTTTGTGGTCAGGGATTTCCCCAGAAGAGACGGAGGCCAGCAACCATGAGCACTCTGGGGTGTGGTTGTCTTCGAGCATCTTGATTGCATACAAATGCTCAAGAGAAGAGATGCTGAGAAGATGCCCAACACAGGACAGCAAGTGAGGGGACAGCTGTCCCCCACACCCTTGTTGGGAGGCCCCCTCCTGTACCTGTGATGTTCTTCGGAAGGACAGCAGAGATTTTCAGGTTGCCCTGTAGGTTCACTGCCAGGAGAGAAGAAGGGAACAGTGGGATTCAGTCCTTACTCAAAGTCCTCTGCTCTCCAGGCCAACCAAGAAATATTCCATAATTTGGGTCCCTTCAGGCTTCTCTGGGGGTCCTTTTAGCAACCTGGAGCAGCCCTCGCCCAGCAGGGACTAGGTCATTGTTAGAACCCCCATTCACCCCAACCCCCAGCCCAAAAGGTGCTTGCACTCCCTAGAAGCTGGTTGCTGAGAAGTCCGTCACCCAGGGCCATGCTCGTCTCTGTCATCTCTCATTGCAGATGTCCCTGTGATGCTTGCTTGCCCCCAAGCTCAGAGTCAGAGAGGACAGCATGTCTGGAGACAAGGGGGGTGGGCAGGGCCACTGGGTTGCTTCTACCAGAGGGCTGAGTGCACACACTGGGCAACAGGAGTTTCCCTGGTGCCCCCGGGCCTCTTGCCAGGCGGCCTTTCCTCTCTCGCTCCTCCCCTTTCCTCTCTTTCCTTTGCTGCCATTCCTTGTGCAGACCTTCACCCTCCTCTTTTATTTTTATGTTCCACTACTGTGTCCTCCACTGTCCCCTTGGACCCTCTTCCTTCCCTGTGGTGTCAGCTCTGTCCTTGGGTCTGGCCATCCGCTCCATAGAAGGAAAGGCACTCCCTGCCCACCTTCCCTCCTCCACCTGGGCACAGGCAGCTGAAGGCCCAGCTCCCTGTGTCCTCAACCCTGTGCCCTGCACCACCAACTCCAGCTCCCTCTTCTAGCTTGGCTCTGTTTTCTTTTCTGTGCGCCAGCTCTTCTCATCCTGGTTGTAAGCTCCTTAGAGGCAAGAAATACATGCTCACTTCTTCCTTCCTTCCTCCCTCCCTCCTTCCCTCCTTTCCTATCTTCCTTCCTGATTTTATTTATTTATTTATTTATTTATTTAGAGAGCAGGGGGAGGGGCCAAGGGAGAGGGAGTGAGAGAATCCACGCTCAGCCTGGAGCCCGACCTGGGGCTTGATCTCATGACGGTGAGATCACGACCTGAGCTAAAATCAAGAGTCTGGACACTTAACCAACTCAGCCACCCAGGTGCTCCTACACTCACATTTCTTTATGTTCCCCTCACAGCCTGGAAGGTACTTTGAAAATACACTGGTTGATGCAGATATTGACTTAGCTAATGCCAGGCTGGTCTGTTTCCTACAGGCCTAAGGTCAGGGCTGAGGTGGCCACAGAATCTCTGAGGGGAGTTGTCTTTCTGGCAGGTCCCTGGGGTTCAATCAGAAGAGGAGGGGTTCCTGGGAGCCCAGGCTGTGGAGCCAGAGAATTGAGGGATTGCATCCTAGCCGTCTCGCTGACTAGGTGGGGGACCTTGGGAAGTGATCTTGCCTCTGAGTCTCATTTTCCTCCTCATCACCATGGGGATAATAGCCTCTCCGTTGCCATGAAGATTAGATGTGATGCTGTTGGAAAGGGTCACTGCATGCTGTTTTCTGGTCTGTCCTCCTTCCTTGTCTTTGTGGAAGACAGGCAACATAGGTACTGAGCTCTGGGGCCACATCCCTGGGGTGCTGTCAATACAGATTGAGAGGGAACCCCGGGCCCTGGGGAAATGGGGCAGCAAACCCAGGTCCTGCTGGCTGGGGCTGCTGATGTCGACGCTAGGACACCCCAGGGCCAGCTGAGCCATCTGCTGTTGCTCACACCACAAGGCTGCTCTACCTTACCAGTTTCCTAGGGCTGATGCTGATGATGCTGGGGGCCAGTGGGGACAGCTCCGGTGCCTCGGTGAGAGGTGACCGGCTTATGGACATTTCAACAAGCTGGCTGTCCCTCTACCTGGCTAGAATGCAAGAGACGATGCAGGACCTTCCTTTACCGCCCATCATCCCTCATCAGGATGAGGCTGCAGAGCTTCTGGAAGGAGGCGGTGCCAGCCTCGCACACACCTCCTTGGTGTGTATGTGGTGCAGTCCATCCTCTGTCATGCTCTGGTGATCTTAGAGTGTCTTGGTTATGAACAGGCACTTTTGAGCCACAGGGTCATGGGTTCGACTCTTCACCCACTGGCTGCCTCCTTGAGCTTCCATTGGCCTATCCGTAAAGATGGGAGCGATGACACTTACCTGTGGAAAGGTCATGAAGGAAACATGAGATCATGTAGGCAAAGCGTGTAGTGGGGGTCACAGAGAAGGCCCACGGTCTAAGGTCTCATGCCCCAAGGCACGTTTTCCACAGTCATTGGTCTGGAGAGAAGGTGGGGGGCAATGGAAGGGCTTCACACATACACAAATGCTAGCATTTGGAGCTAAAGCGGACAACACGCCCCTGGGGGCTGGCTCACCGAGCTCAGGATTGATTGTCTTCCACTTGAAATTACCAAAGGGGTGGAGGACGGGGGGCATCACGGGTCAAATGCGCACCGGGGTCTAGGCATCATGGTAGTTTGTTGGAGCGACTGAGTTCTCCCGCTGTGGGGTTTTCATGTGCGGGAGACGTGAAACGTAGCATGCACTGACATCATTTTAATAAGGCTCAGGCACTTCCACGATTTACTCTAGAGTCTTCCACTGAAATCGTTTTGCTGTCAAAAGCTGACATTATAACGACATTGCAGGAGAGACTCCCTGGGAAATCACTGCTCATTTCCTTTCAGGCAGTTCGTTTACCTGCAGAAGCTGGACTCTCCTGCTCTGCTCTACAGCATCTGGCGATTGACATGATCCCGTAAGTCAATTTTGCAGCTGAGTGGACTGAGGTCCCAGAAAGCCAAAGGCCTGAAGTGGAAAATATCGAGCAGGTGACTTATTAAGGCTTGAGTGTAGGACTTGAGCCCCGAGGAGCGGCCTGTGCATTGCTGATCTTATTGAACATTAGGAGGCCTGATTGGACTGTGGCCTCATTTTAGGGTGGTGTGAGGAGGGGTGTGGGGTGGTGGTGCCTGGGAATATTTTCCACTGCTGATTTTCCAGGTTTTGAAATGCATTTTTTCTCCCACTCACTTCACTCTGATTCTTTATTCAATTCTCATCATCTGCCTCTGATGCTAAAACTTTCCTCTAGCACCTTCCATTCCGTTCCAACCAAGCGTGAAGGCACGCGCCCTTCTCTTTAGGTATTCCTCATCTCGTCCTAACCCAGCAGAGGGCCGTGCCTTTGGTTTCCTGAGAACAGGGTGACCCACTGCAGTGATCTCTGGTCACCGTCCCCCCCCCCCACCCTGCAACTCTTCAGTGTCAGAAAATGAGCAGAGAAGTCCCTCCAACAGAGCCAGCCTCTGGGCAATCCTTGGGGTCTGGACCCAGTTTTTTCCTCTTGGCTGAAATCTGTAGGCAAAAATCACCCTTTCCTTTGGTCCCTTCTAGGCTTTAGCCATGCACTCTACTCAACGTCTCCCTCTTTCCGCTGGTGAGCTTCTCAACAGGTCATCCACATCTACCACTGCTCTTTCTCCCTCCTGAGGCCCCTCAGACCCTCAGTGGCTACTGTCCCTGGTTTCTACTCAAATGGTCCCCCTGACAGTCAGAGGTGCCCCTCCAGGGGTCTGGCTGCCCTGTGCTCATCACTCTGCACCCCTTAGATATGGGCACCCTTAATAACCATCTTCTTTGAAACTCTTTCCTCCGTGGGCCCCCATGATATCCACTCTGAGCTCTTCACACTTCTGACCTGTGTTGTCTCATACTACCTTGACGTCTCTTCCACTGTTCACCCCAGAGCTACGCCCTCTTCAAGGCTCCATAGAGCATTCTTCTGTCTTCTAGTCTTCCTCTGAAAACTCCCTCACTCTTCAGCTCTCTTGAAAACTTGTGTCTCCAAGCCCTATGGGAGGGTAGTACTCAGAGCTGTGTCTCTAGGTTCTACTTAATTTCCAAGTTTTCTACTTGTATCTCAAATAACTCCCCAAATCTTTCCTCCTGGATGGGCTTCTAACACCTCACAAGAGGTGCAAGCGCCTAAGCCAGGCTGTGTTCAAAGTCTCCCCATGCCTCTTCTTGCTTTTACTAACTGTATGACAGAGGGCAAATTATTGAACCTCTCTCTGTCTCAGTTTCCCCATCTGTAAAATGGGGATAATAATCAAACTGACTTCATATGGTCATTGTGAGGCTTTGTTGAAAAAATACACATAATCTTTTACAACAATGCCTGGCCAATTTTATCAAACACTTAAAACTTCTGTGTTCTCTTGGACATGTTCTTCTTTCCTCCACCCCATCCCACACGTCTTTTACTGAGCCCTGCACTTTCCTCTGCCTTGGAACACCACCCCTGCCCTTGGTGTTCCAGGCTAGGATAGTGCATTTGGCTTTGAAATCATCTCCTTATTCCCAGGTTCTTCTGCTCAATCCAGCCTGCATATCACATCTTTAAGCCTCACTTTTTTTAAAAATGATTTTTAATTTATTTATTCATGAGAGACACAGAGAAAGAGGCAGAGACACAGGCAGAGGGAGAAGCAGGCCCCATGCAGGGAGCCTGATGTGGGACTCAATCCCACACCCTGGGCTGAAGGCGGCGCTAAACTGTTTAGCCACAAGGGCTGCCCTAAGCCTCACTTTTGTGTGCCTTTCATATCCTCACATTTCTTATAGGAGAAAGTTTTAGCATTGAAATCTGACCTGTTTTCTCCATCTCATCTCCCTTTCTCACCCACTCAAACACTCTGCTCCAGGCACGCTAAGTGTTCTATAGACACCCTGCTCATTTCCCCCTTCACCCTTCAGACCCTCCTTGAAATCTTTAGTAATTCACTAACACTCAAATGCCTACAGCGTTCACACTCCAAGTCTTCCGCTAATGGACTTAATCGTATACAACTGTCTGGCAAGTGGAAGCCATGCCTCCTGATGAGACTGGGAGCTCCTGGGCGTAATGACATGTCATGCGTGCATTCTTTTGTGTCCCCCAGAGCACCTAGCACAATGTCTTGCTCCCAGTATGATGTCAATAAAGATTTGTTGGCCATTTGGTCAGATAATCAGAACATCAGGTTCACCATTCCCTGTGACTATATACAAATATGTGAGGGAAATCTGTGAACTCTCCATGAGACTTGATCTTTGCTTTCTGCATCCACTATAGGCATGTAAGTGTGTAAACGGGCTGGACTGGAACAATAAGTGGGTTTAAGAAGAATGAGTTGGCAAAGGGAAACTGAGTTATTGATAATATAGGAAGAGCTGGTTATTTTTGGGTTTCAGGGCATCTTAAGGGCTTGCTCCAGTGTATCCCGTAATTATTCATCCCCTGGGTTCCTGTTTCTTTGCTTACATCATGCACATATTGATTAAACATTTCATTTTGTTGGATTCTGGAACCATAGTCTTAGGCTGCGATGTTTACCAGTTGACTTAATGATGAATGACAGATCTGAAACCTTTCTTGTCTGGTTTGTGAGAACCGGTTGTCTGTGCCACAGCCATTCTGACTAGCTGTGATGCGGGCTCAACCTTTGAATGGACTGGTGGAGGGACACACAGACCCCTGTCTGGGCAGTGATGTGCAGAGCCAGCCTTATTCAGGATGGTAGAAATAGCTTCTGTTTCTTGGAAGTGTTCCTGCTTTCAGAAGCAGAGACATCCGGGATAGGAGAGTATCAGCTCTCCCTTCTTCACTACCCTCTTTACTTTTCAAAAGAGCAATATTTGAATAGCATCCAACCTAAGCATTCTAAGGCTTGTCCTCAAGCCCAAAAGCTTCCTTTCCCAGTGAAAATCAACCTCATTTTAAATCAGTCTTTGTGTCTGCATTTGGCTTTTAAGATTTTTTTGTGAACTTCATCAACATTACTGACAAACTGGGAGATGCCCAAATCTCAACAGAAATCAATCAAGTGCCACAATTTTTGGGGAAAAAAGTTGCTATGTTTTCTGACTTGTACCAAAAACAATGGTTCTAATCTGTCATTATGACTGAGAATGTGTCACAACAATCTGTTTTTATTCTTTAGGAGAGAAGAACAACATCTTGCTCTCCTCCAGCTACAGCTAATTTGGAAAATTTGCAAGCTGACATGCAACTTGATTAAAATGACCCGGAGCCACCAATTCTTTTAAAATGCAACTCAGCGCTCACAACCCCAGACCTTCTTTAGTCCAGTTATCTCCTTCACAGCTTTTTTTTTTTTTTTTTTTTTTTTTTTTTTGGAGGGAGCCAGGAGGATTGTGGGGTGGGGAAGGACTTAATGTTATAATCCACATAGATATTTTAAATTATTTTTTATTTTCCCTTTTCAGCTCTACTGTCCTCATGGATTTCCTTTATCATCTGGTGAAGAGGAAAAATCATGGGACATCTCTAAGAGACCAGTGTGAATTTCATAGTCCTCGGCACAGAGCAGGCACATGATCCAAATGAAGCATCCACGCTGGAGTTGGAGGCTATTTTGACATTGTGGTTTCACTTCCATTCCACAATTTTAGAAAATATGTACAGATCTGTCCTAGATTGAATTGGCTTCCTAGGTCTTTGTCAAATCCTGGTTACACCGAGAATAATGATATTTCCTCCTAGGGAAAGCCATGGGTAAAACAAACAATAACCATTTGGCCCATTCTAGGACTAAGAATCATGAGATTTCACATAATGGAAACTGAGGCAGTGCTCAAGAATGAGAGTGTGGATTTGCTTTATAAATATACTCTTAGGAATATCTCATTTTTCTTTATGGCATCTAAAAGTGTATGTTCTTGGCCCATCAGTGAAGAACGATGTTAATGTGGGCTGGCATGGGTGCCCACAGCTGTATTGTTCACTAACACAATGTATGATTATTAGGAGACAATATACAATTATATGTTGAATTATGTGCGCAAACTCTACATGTTGGGATTCTATCTCAGAGAGAGGATAGCTAATACTGGTTGAGACCATGTAAATGCAGACACTCATTTGTCAGGGAATGTACAGTAATGAGAATCAGTTCTGAATCCTGTTGCCTTGGCAACCTATTCTAAAATGATGTAGATAAAGAGCTAGCAACACTTATCAATGAAGCCAGCGTGCCTTGGGAAGGAAAGCTGCTGAAAATAAGGCATCAAGCATCAGGCCAAACTGACTCTTAGGGGGATGGCCCTCTTCAAAATTGGGTCAAGATGTGAAAATGAGGGATCAGGCATTAAGGTCATGACTATCATCAATACCCCACAGGACACTCTGGTTAAACACATATCCATCCTCAAGGCTGTGGGGACATTAATCACTCAGGGTCCAGCTCTTACTCATGGCAGCTCTTTTGAATGGAACATTTTCATGTGGCTGGATAGTAACTGAGATGCCAAAGGGGACATCCTAGGGTGAGTAAGTGTAGATCAACTCGCCGTTTGGAAGACATGGGGCTCAGAGGGTGACAAGAACATCTGGATACTTCCCTTTTCCCCAGGTCTCTTCTGTCTAATGTGAATACATGATCTGGTTCAGAAGAACTGATAGCGTGAGCTCCTTTTTGAAGATGAGGGAAAGAAGGCTGAGGACAGTTTAGCTTGTTTATGTTGTGTCTTAGAGACAAGTCAGGACTAGCTAGCATCAGGGGCTGTTCTCCCCAACAGCTGGACTATAATCTCTCAGGCATCCCATTGTCCCCCTACCTGACCTCAGAACCTGCACTTTTTTTTTTTTTTTTCATTTCTGACTCAGCGCAAGACCTAATAAGGGCTCACTCTGTGATCCTGGCTTTGAATCCTGCCTGAACTGCACACACTAAACTCAAAATCAGCAACAAGGTTCCTGGGGGATGAGTGGGGTTGGGTAGCTAGCTCCTTTGGCACCCCCGGGGCTGAGGCAGGATAGGCCTTTCCAGTACCTGCACCTGAGTCAGGTGCCTCTTGCTGGGAAGTGGGCGGACATGCCTCTCTGGGCAACCTATTTTATCCTGAGAATATCAATAGAGAGATTGTAAGACTGCATTTTGAAAGTTGTTTTTTCAAAAAGATTTTATTTATTTGAGAGAGAGAGCAAGCAGGAGCAGGGGAGGGGCAGAGGGAGAAGTAGCTCCATGGGAAGCCTGACCTGGGGCTCAATCCCAGGACCCTGAGGTTATGACCTGAACTGAAGGCAGATGCTTAACCAACTGAGCCACTCAGGTACCCCTGAAAGTTTCTTTTTATAGTAGTACATTTTGTCCAAATTTTAAGAAACCTATTTTAGTTGTGTTCTTTTAAATTATATTCCATCAAGTTCAGGCTGACTATAATCCGACCAAAACAATAACCCAAACATCTTCCAGATATGGAACTTCAATAATTGTTTACGTTACTATCAAGCCTGAGATTCGAAGAGGGAAGGGGTGCTAATTTGCCTGTTGTTAAGAGTCATTTATGAAGAATACTCAGAGATTACACTTAATAATACTGTACTGCATATTTGAGAAGTGCTAAGAGAGTAGATCTTATAAGTTCTCATCACAAGAAAAACAATTCTGTAGCTAGGTGTAGTGATGGATGTTAGCTAGAATTACTGGGGTGATCATTTTGCAGTATATACAAATATCAAGTCATTATGTTAAACACCTGAAGCTAATATAATGTTATATTCAATTATACTTCAATTTGAGAAAAAAAAAAAAGGAGAGTTCCAAACAAAGAAACCCCTCCAAAACCACTCAGAGAAAAAGATAAAGGCTTAAATTGCCTATGGTGGCATATGTTTAACTTCTGGGCTCCTACGTGGAGCAAAATGTTTATTTAAAGGCCCTTTTGCCCTTTTAATTACTGAGTCACAGATTAGAGAAGGCTGCTTCTTCCCACTCTATTCCTTCATTTGCAACAGCTCCTCTTTCTTTCTCCCTTTTTTCCTCCCTCTTTCTCCTTTTTTTCCCTCTATTTTGAGCCCCTACTTCTTATCAAACACAGCTCTGGACACTACGGATGTGAAAGCAGCTGAGGTATAAATCTGCCTATATGGGGCCCCTCTTCTGGTTGGAAATAGACACAAGGTTTTTTTTTTTTTTAAGATTTTATTTATTTATTCATGAGAGACACAGAGAGAGAGGCAGAGACACAGGCAGGAGAAGCAGGCTCCCTGTGGGGCACCCCATGCAGGACTCGGGACTCAATGGGGGACTCAACCCCCAGACCCAGACCGGGGATCACGCCCTGAGCCAAAGGCAGATACTCAACCGCTGAGCCACCCAGGTGCACCTAGACACAAGTTTTTTTTTTTTTTTTTTTTTAAGTAACATTTCTTTTCTTTTTTTATTTTTATTTTTATTTATTTATGATAGTCACACAGAGAGAGAGAGAGGCAGAGACACAGGCAGAGGAGGAAGCAGGCTCCATGCACCGGGAGCCCGACGTGGGATTCGATACTGGGTCTCCAGGATCGCGCCCTGGGCCAAAGGCAGGCGCTAAACCGCTGCGCCACCCAGGGATCCCTAGACACAAATTTTTGATGACTACTGTCCAAAGTCTTACAAGCACAGAAAGAAGAGAAATGGGGTCGAGGTCAGGGAAGGGCTCAGGTGCAAGCAACCTTTCAGCCGGGCTGGAGGGGTAAGTAGGTATTTGCCAATTGGAGAAAGGAGATTTGTGGGAGGGGGAGGGGCTTTCTAGGCAAAGGAAGGGCATGAGTAAAGGCATGATGATAAAAAGTGGTGGTTTAGGGAATGTATTTAGTCAGTGGAAGTGATGGAGAGAGCCTACCAAAGTTTATGCTGTCCTTAATACCA
The DNA here is from genome assembly GCF_048164855.1 of Canis lupus baileyi. Taxonomy (NCBI): domain Eukaryota; kingdom Metazoa; phylum Chordata; class Mammalia; order Carnivora; family Canidae; genus Canis; species Canis lupus. Next base: position 51,623,894 of record NC_132854.1, on the reverse strand, counting down.
CAGACTAGTTGCTCAGCCAGGGACTACATTTCCCAAGCTCCTTTGTATCTAGATGGGGCCATGTGACTAGGCAGTCAAAAGGTGAGCCAGCTTTTTCCTTTGTCTTCTGCATCTACTGACTTGGATTCTCAGGATTCTGAATCTTAGGCCAGAAAAAAGCCTTAAGATGGAAGTAACCAGGGCCCTGACTCTCCAAGTGGAAGGGCACCCACTGATGGCTAACACCTGCCATGTACCACGTGAGTAGAGTCAGACCTGCGTTTTGAAAGTCACTGGAATTTTGGGCTGTCTTTGTTTTAGCAGCTGACATTACCCTGACGAATTCACTGCATGTGACGGAAACATCTTCACAAGTGTTCAATGCAAAGGTTCCACGGCCGCCTACATTTAGCAAACACAGAATTCAGCAGGTTTCCTGCCAGTGGGATGATACTGAGTTTTGGCTTGGTTTGGTTTCATTTTTTAGAGTAGGCTCCACACCCCATGTGGGGCTTAACTCACAACCCCGAAGTCAAGAGTCAACATGCTCTACTGACGGAGCCAGCCAGGCACCCTGGTAAAGAGTTTGAATGTACGAAAGTATATAATGAATCTCCAAGAGAAATTTAGCTTGCAGCATTTTCTGAAGGTCTTTGGCCACATGTCTCTCTCTCTTTTTTTCCCCCAACACTCATGAATTCATTATAATTCTGTTGACGTCAGAGGAAAGCTGGTATCCAACACAGGCAGGTGTTGAGTATCAGGGATGACGTAGGAAAGGGACGGGGCCATGCAGGCTGCTTCCTCTCCTCCCTCACACTCCGGCTTCTTAGCTCTTCACTCAGTTCTGAAGTGAGTCCTGCTTGGTGTTGTGTTTCTGGCCTTTGCATACCAAGCTCCACCTGGATTATTCTCCTCTCACTTATTCTACTTTTTTCCCCAAAGCCCAGCTTCCTCTGTGAACTGCCTCTCTCCTTCAAGTTGGAACGAAACCTCTGGTGTGAAACCTGAAAGATGACTGAGAGACTGTGTAATTGAGGGTTTGCCTTTTATGTAGGAGAAGAACTGAGACCCAGGAAGATAAACTGGGGCTTGAGGAGGTAAACTGAGGCTGGGGAGGTAAACTGAGGCCCAAGGAGGCAAACCAATGGGCAGGTTGGTTTGTAGTGACTGGACTGCAGGTTTTCTACCATCAGAGAAAGGATCCTTCTTGTGGAAACAAACCTGGGGTTACTTTGTGAAGTTTCTGAGCCTTTCATATGGGCATTATGTTCCCTCCGGCCTTTCTTCCTCCCCATTACCTGCCTTCCGAGAGGCTTTGTAATGGACGTCTTTTGGTTTAGGTAGCTGATCCTATATATTACACAGTCATAGGTATGTGTCCTTAAAAGACCCTGGCCTCCCCTTGGGGCCTTCATGGTAACCTGACCTTTGGGCAGGGTCTTGGAGGGCTGTGTGCCTTCGAGAAGGACAGCTGGCCATCTTCTGCCCACCCCGAACCCGGGTACCTGCACACACGGCCCTCCACGCAGAGCATAACCACCCATCAGGGCTATTTTGTGCATTTTTTCTGCCAGTCTCAGGCCTCCCTTACAAAAGCAGTAGTGTATTTCTCGGGCTTGGATGGCGTTTGAATTAAACAAACATAAGCAGAGCAGCTGGTTGGTGGAATGGAAAAGTTGGGCTGGGGGTCCAGGCCAACACTGCATGATTTGTGGTCACCTCTGGTTGTAGGAATCCAAGGCTGGCCCTGTTTCTCTGAGTCAGAGCTTCCTGCCTGTGTCCTTGCAGGAAAGGCAAATAAATCATGGCTGATTGGTCAGTTGCTCACTGCATTATAAAACCTTACAAATGTAAGCGGCAATATTAAAATTTACACATTCACAGTGTTGAACAGTGCACAAAGATGTCTCAGTTTGCAGATGGGGTGCTGAGCCAGGGATGAAGTGAGATAGTTGCTCAAGGTCACAAGCAGCGAGAAGCGAATCACACTCAAGGCTCCTGTGACCCCACATCTCATCCTTTCCCACTGCATTGTCCTTTGAGGGCCTGTCAACTTCACAATAAAATGACAGTTCCATATAAATCTCTACTCCCAGGTAAATCACCTGGCTTGGTGTCAGCCCCTGGAATGTCAGATACCAGCTCAGCCCTCCGCAGCTGCTCCCTCTGGTTTGATTCCCTGATTCCCTACACCAGATCTATTTTCCCTTTTGGGGGGCTCTGATGGGTATCATGGAACCTCCACCTTTAAGCTCAGAGATGACTTCACTAATGATTGACTACTGACATTGTCTTCTTATGCCTTTTTTTTTCTGGTTCTGTCCATTTGTGGAATATGATAACTGGCATAGTAGATAAAGTGAGGGGCTGGGGTCAAGCAGATGCTCTGAGTCCTGGCTTTGCTTTGTGTTGTATGACCTGGGAACAGACCCTGTATGCGGATCTGATTTCCCTCAACTCTAAAACAAGGGGGTTAGGAAAAATCTATCTGGTCCCACCCCATTCTAAAATTCTGTGCTTGTCTTTATAAAGGTAAGCAAGCAAACTAAACTACAGAGCTCCAGTTACCTCCTTGAACAAACATACCCTCAAATCCACATCCAGTAGAGATGGCATTTGTGATTTGGGTGTTGGCATTTAGGAATGTGGTTGTAAGATTCTAATATGCTTGCTGCTCAAATTTTGTCAGAAAATTTGAAGCAATGCATGCTGGTAGACTTTAATCCCTGAAAGTCCTCTAAGCAATTTTTCTAATATATATTTTGTCAAAGATTTGATGCTCTCTGCTTAGGTATTTCTAACAAGCGCTCTCTCCAAACAAATCTCTTTGAAAATGCATTAGATAACACAGTTCCTTCAATTCCATATCTTCCTTTCTGTCTAAACTGAAAAAGCCAGTTCACGTTATTAATGACAAGTCATTTTGCGGAGTGCCTGGGTTAATAGAAGAGATAACTGGCAAAATATAAATGTGTAATACTAACATGTTGAAGATAAAACAGAACTCTAATGCTGAATGCATAATGTGGAGAATGGAAGAAGTTCCTGGCTGGTACAGAATTCCTGCAGAAGGATCCAGAAAGCCATGACCACCAGCAGGTCCATTGGTTTCCCAACTTGCTACCTTCCTGTTTCCCTTTGCAACTCAACTATCCTCCTTGAACCCCAATCCTAGGATTTCAGGGTTTTAAAAGGGCCCTTAAGGAATTTTGAAAATGAGGAAACTAAGCCCAGTCAGGTGGGGTGGGGACTCACCTAAAGAAACACTACTGGTTTTCCCAGGGAACTGCGCTGTCTGCCATTTTAAGGCTTTGCCCACTAGTCTGCCAATCCAGGTGCCTCCCTGGTCTTCCCGCATCAGCCCAGCCTAGGGAGAGAGAGCAGGGACTTCACAAATGAAATTCTGAGCACAGTGGGTTCAAATTCCGCCCTCGCTAGTTTTCTATTTGTATGGCTTTGAGAAAGTCACTTCACCTCTCCTATATATACCTCAGGGTCCCCCCTACTGCCAAATGAGTTAATATAGGTAAAGCCCTTTGCACTGTGCTGAGTGTTCAGAAATGTTAGTAATTTTCATTAATATTCTGTGATCTGAAGGTTAATTGTTTTTGGTTATACAATCTCTAGCTGGAAGCAGAGGACACGACTGGGGGACCTTTTGACATCATGTCTGGTGTAAGACTTGTGTGTTTTCTTGATAGTCCTCAAATTCAGTATCAGAAGGAAATGTGGTCATTGGCTATTCTCTGTGTCCATTGAACTTTAAGACAAGAGGGAAGGCATTTAGATGGTAGCTGAGGCCACTGCGGTGTGCTCCGGTTTGGATGTTTGTGTTAGTGTTTGGAGGTGAGGCCTCTGGGAGGTGCCTTAGTCATGAGGGTGGAGCCCTCAGGAATGGGATGCATGCTGTTCATATAGAAGAGACCCCAGAGAGCTTTTTCCCCATATCTGCCACATGAGGACAGAGAGAGAGGAGTTGGCTATCTACAGCCTGGAAAAGAGCCTTTACCAGACACTAAATCTGCCAGCACCATGATCTTGAACTTCCCAGCCTCCAGAACTGTGAGAAGTAAATAAATGTGTGCCGGTTGTAAGCCAGCAGCCCATGGTGTTGTGTGATAGCAGTCCGAATGGACTAAGACAGGTGGGTTCCTTAACTCCAAGTGTGTGGAATCTCCTTCAGGGGCAATCTGGAACAGAACAATATCCATCTCATGTGAAGGGCACAGAGGCCAGGAGCTACCCTAAGTGACCCTTCTAATCCTTTCTACCATAATACATCTGGGCTTCCCACTGCAAAGTTGAACAAGTTGGTTTCATTTTACAAATATTAAATAAATTTAATTCTCCAGATCCCAGTAAGAAAGAGGGCTCATCCTTGAGGATTATGAGAAAATTAAAAACACAATTTGAGCTGGATGAACTGCCTTGAAGAGCTGGGACTTTGCAGTCAAATATGTACGTGTGCTTTCTAGCTGCATGACCTTGGGCAGGTGACCTCATCTCCCTAAACCTCAGTGTCTATTGCATCTATAAAATGGGGAAAATGTCAGTTCCTTCCTTTTAAGGGTGTACTGAGAATTGATGAAGCAATACATACACTGCCTGGCACATAACATAGTAAGTAATGCTAGTTACTATTATGGCTAAGTTTTAAAAAATATTTGAAAGTGTCTCAGTATAAATATTTAAGGAGAAAGGATTTTGACTTTTATTTTTCCATTAATTCTCTCGTCATTTATCTTTTTTTTTAAAAAAAGATTTTATTTATTTATTTGACATAGAGAGAGAGAGAGCACAAACAGTAAACATGGTGAAGGGACAGGCATCCTTTCTCATTTCACAGAGCTCTTTTGAATGGAAAGTTCTGGAGCTGGCTTTGGGAGAAAAGCCTAGTGTGTCTAAACAACACAAACTATTTGGAAAAACAAACGAAGCTGGATTAATCGGAGTTGATTGTTTTTAGAAGTAACAGATTGGGTTACCTGGGTGGCTCAGTCAGTTAAGCAGCTGGCTCTTGACCTCAGCTCATGTCTTAATCTCAGGATCCTGAGTTCAAGTCCCCAGGTGGGCTTCATGCTGGGTGTGGAGCCTATTTAAAAAAGAAAAAAAAAATGGGCTAAATTCAGCTATTTCCTCCCTTCTTCTACCACCCAATTGGGTAGCTATAGCCTCATTATGAAATCTGACCAAGGGTTGATTCTAGAGAATTTAATCTCTGGGTGAAAACAATATGGAATGTTTTGTGAAAGACCGTGAAAGATTTCTGAGCAGGAAGTGGAAGCCTGAAGAGCCAGAGAGTGAATAAATTTGGGATTTTAGTTTCTGGTGACGTCAATTCGCACCCAGCCAACACACTGATTGATGTGCCCTGACACCCACCCCCTCCCTCATGTGATGAGTTGGAGTCATTTTACTCTCTGTCTGGAAGGATCACTGGAAGAAACCTCAGGAATAAGAGGGGACCATCCCTCATTCGGTAGATGAAGAAAACAAGATTTAATGAGTTTGTGTCACAAGTGTCTATCACTATTTGATGTTTTCCTCTTGGTTCCAATACAATGCTCCATTGTCTTTAAGCAAGAGCCATTGAAGGGGAATTTCCAATCATTTTACAGTTTCCATTTTATTCACAATGAAACAGAAAGGTATCTATTCGAAATGTAAAAGTGCTGGCTCTTTAGATCTGGGTGCATTGGTCTGTTTCCTTGGGAGATGATGGGGAGGAGGCAGGGTATCTGGGGTTGGGGATTGGTGTGAGGGTGGGAGGGGAGAGGGTCAAATGGCCAGGGGGAAGAAGACCTTCACTGCCACCTTGTGGTCATCTGCAGCCCCAGAGGGTCGTGGCTCTGGAGACCCTGTCTATCTAGGGCTGCTTTGGCTGCTGGCCTGAGATCTTTATCAGTGCCGGCAGCATTGCTTCCATGGAGCTCCTGTTACCATTTTTCTTTCCAAAGCATTTTTACTTTCTTTCTTTAGCCTCACGAAAGGGGAAGTTGTTGAGAGCCAGCAAAATTCTATATTCTGGAAAAATATCTGCAGAGAGGAAGAGTTCAGGATCTAGGGAAGGGCTTTTAAAGATGAAATGTTGGAGAGCCTTGCAAGATCCTTGTTTCATCTTGCTGTAGCATCTCTCTACAAGAGAAGAGATTTATGGGGCAAAAGTCAGGCCCAGAGTTGGCACCTGTCATTGTCATCACCCGGCCAATTGGGGAAGTTAGGACAGATGAAGATTCATTTATTATCTCATTTATTGCCCTCGATTGCTGTCCAAATTAGTTCTCCCATCACATTCTGAGAGTCTCAGATTCAATATTGTCAGTTGAAATACTAACAATATTTTTCGGTGCAAAAAAAAATGACTTTCAAGTCATGTATTATGGAAAGGATTATAATAAATTAAATGCCTAAACTGGCAGAGTGCAAACAATTTTGCCTCAGATCTAAATGTTTGCACTGGCTGTTTAAACATTTAATTTGTTAGAATGGAAGTAGCACCACAGAATAAGCATGTTAATTATACTCAGGCTTCAGGAACGTGAGTCATCCCACGTACACAGAGCGTGACAAACTCGGACAGCAAGAGCCAGTGTGCGTTGGTTTCTCATTCTCCAAATGAGCACTTTGCATCTTTAAACCCAACAGACATTAGTGATTTTTAATGAATTGTTCTGTATTTCTGAGGTGACTTTTAGATTATGCTGTAAGATATTGTTAGTCCAGGAAACAACTTTGCTAATTAAGTTTCAGGGATGTTATCGTCCATAGATAATTGATTAAAGTGGTGACATGGATGATCTGTTGTGTGACTTTACATTTAAAAAATAGACAAAATGTAAAGAATAAGAGCTATGAAAACAAAACCTCTGAAGACCAGCTTATCAAAAACGTATAATGTTCATCAGCGTCATTACCAATGTCATCACTGTCATTTCATTCACATTTTTTGAGGCAGTGAATATTGCAGCTGAGATTTTCTTTTCTTTTTTTAATTTTAATATATATTTTTTTATTTTAGGGAGAGAGAGGAAAGAGAGGGGAGAGGGAGGAGAGAGAGAAAGAGAGAGAATGAGGCAGAGGGGCAAAGGGAGAGGGAGAGAGATAATCTTTTGTTTGTTTGTTTTTTGTTTTTTGTTTTTGGAGAGAGATGATCTTAAGTGAACTTCATATCGAGTGCAGAGCCCACTGCAGGCTTGATCTCATGACCCTGAGATCATGACCTAAGCTGAAATCAAGAGTTGGAGGCTTATCAACTGAGCCACCCAGGTGCCCCTGGCTGAAAACTTTCTTTTCTGGTCCTGGTTCTGCCACAGATTGGCAACATGATGCTATTTAAGGCTCTTGTCTTCTCCAAACTCAGTGCACTCAGGTATCTCATTTGTAAAATGAGGGCTTTATTTTTTTTACTTTTGAGATGTATTTTTTATTTATTTTAGAAGTGGTGGGAGGGGCAGAGAGAGAGAGAGTCTTAAGCAGCACTGAGCCTGTTAGCCCCATGTGGGGCTCGATGGAAGGCTTGATCTCTTGATCTCGTGACTCCAAGGTCATGACCTGGGCAGACACCAAGTGTCTGATGCTCAACCAACTGCACCACTCAGGTGCCCTGAAGGTGTTTTTATTAGACAAAGACTGAGGTATTGCAACAAAGGGGCATCCAAATACAGTGACTTAAATAACATAGTTCATTTCTTCATGAGATGTAACTGAGATATTTCAGGCGGGCAAGGAGCTCTTGACTACTTACTTGAAAACCATTGGTAGCTCCCCACTGCCTGCAGAACCAGCTTCAAGGTCCTTTACAACCTGATCCCAACTCACACTTCCCACTTACCCACTCTTTGTCCTTCTACTTCCACCTGTGTGTTTGCTATGCTGTTTCCATTATCTAGAATGTTCTCCTGCTCTTCGTCTGTTGACATTTTATTCATTCATAGTCTAACCCATATGCCTCCTCCATGAGCCTTACAATTTCCCTCCTCTGCCCCTTGATATCCTGTTACAACATTCATTTTTGCCTCCTCTGCCTTCTGATATCTTTACCTCTTTCATAGTATTGAATGCCATTAGCCTTCTATTTTGGTTATTTATGCAAAGGGACTTTATGTTCCTGGAGGCAACAGATTGCATATTATTTATCTTTCTTTCCTGTCTCCTCTCTGCTTCCTTGCTTTGCCCAATTTCCAGCATTGTTCCTCGCCCAATAACTGTATGCTAAACTGAATGGAGTAAAAAGTAGTTACAGATAGGAAAACTCAGTCATCAAAATAGCAACCATTTGCTAACTCAAGGGGCCAATTAGGCAATGGGCTGTTCATTGGAAAATTCTAGATGTGGATCACAACAGTTCCAATTAGATTCACATCCTATGTGAGACCAAGAATAGCATACAGAAATACTCCTTGGGCCCTACATCCATGTGGAATAGTGTTCCACTCATGTTTATTAGGAAGAATACTCTTCCTGAGACCGCCATGATTCTTCTTAAAATTTTGTCCATGAGCCATGTGAAAATTTTCTTTTGGACTTGTATATGCACATGATGCTATATAACATATGCTCTAAGTCTGTCTCCACTGGCGGAATTTCTACCCCCATTCTACCCCATGGTCATGTTAGAATCCACAAATTAATTGCAGGAGGGAGTTTCATCTCAAATAGGAACATAGCTCAGGGAATCAAGTGCAAGGGACTGAGAGCTTCGAGCCCTCCTGTGGGTTTGCAGTGCAGTTGGGAAAACTCACATTCCTTGCTTAGACCTCAGTCTTCTCATTTGTATATGAGGCAGCTACGACTCCCCCCTTCTCAAAGGGCTGTTTGCACAGATGATGGCAGCTCATTAGTGGAGCGCTTTGAAAAGATCATATGGAATCCTGTTGGGTACTGTTGGGAGGCTAACCCCCAGGCTTATGAAAATGGATATTAAAACCATGCATCTGCTTGTTCCAGTCACTGAGTGCACATGAACAGTCCCTTAGTTGTATTTATAACATTGCCATTTTTTTTCCAAAGGAAGAAATTAAATTTGTTTTTTCAAATTTTACAAACGCAACCATGAGTTAGTCTGCTTGAATGAATTTCAAATCATAATTTAGATAATGTCAGGATGGCAATAAAACTTATGAAATAGAGCAAGTGTGGGGGAAAAAGAGAAAGCAGGAGGGAGAGATTCAGACAGCTCTGACTGGCAATTTTCTTTTTCTTTTTTTTTCCCCCTTCTATGCCCTTCAATCCCCTAGAACATGTAAACCTTTCTGCTTCTCTTCGTTTAAATGAATCTGGCCAGGTGGCATTAATGCTTGTAAAGGTAAATGGAAACTGCAGAGACGGATGTAGTCTGTCATCTAGTTCAGGGTTTTTCAATTCTTTGTAACTGTCATCTTTTGGCTCACCTGTGATTGGAACCAACCTAGCTCAAATGGTGAAGTTGAAGACATTGGAGTGTGTGTCCTCACCTTCCACTTCTGTCCTTGTTTTTCCACTTGATTCATTTATTCCACAGGAATATGTGCCAGCTCCTCCTCCTCTATGGTCCTATGTATGGTAAAGACTCCATTATGAACGGGGCCAGTCTCTGCTTATAAGAAGCCCACTGTTGTGGATATGCTACTAGTTTTGGGGGTGACAATGTTTATACCCACAAACCTGTAATGGTGCAGTTTGAAGAGCAGGAAGGGTTTGAGGGAGGGCAAAGAGCCTTTAGGGTGTCTCGTAAATCATACTGTAGAGCTTACATTGCTTGTGTATGACAGGACCTTATTGTAAGAAAGACTTTTAGGATGCCTGGGGGTTGTGTCTGACTTTGGCTCAGGTCATGATCTTGGGGTCCTGGAACCAAGCCCCAAGTTGAGCTCCCTGTTCAGTGGGGAGTCTGCTTGTCCCTCTCTCCAACCTTCTGCTCCTCCCCCACTCATGCTCTCTCTGTCTCTCTCTCAAATCAATCAATCAATCAATCAATCTTAAAAAAAAAAAGAATTTCATCATCTCCATATGATCATTGGGAGGCCTTTGGAATGAAGTTAAATAGCCCCTCCATCAACACACACGTACACACACATGCACACAGAGGAGGTGAGGAATAACAGTCGTTTTACACTTATCTTCATTAGGAGCCATTTGGTCACAATTTGCTCAAACTGGCTTAGGCAAAAAGGAAAATTTGTCTCATAGAATACAAGAGCAGAGATGGCAACAGGGCTCCCAGGAAGCTGAGTTCAGGAACTGAAAAGCCACCAGGAGCTGTGTCAGCTACCCTGTGGGGCCTCAGGGTCTCTGCTTTCCTTTGTCAACTTGATTGACTTTTTCTTTTCTTGGCTGACTGTTTTTCTTAGCTCACATCTGCACCAAGCATATCTGCCTCTTCCCTGATTTATCAACAGTCCCAGGATCCCAATGCTGAATTCTCCCAGTAAGTGACTAATTGACCATTAGATTGGCCTAAAGATGGACTCACTTAATTCAGTCAACATTTGAAATGACAAGAGTCACATTACCATAACATAATATGGCCATTTGCTTGCTTGGAGATATTATATATACATTTGGTATTCTTGGGTCCTGAGATTGGAGAGATCTGGGTTTGGAGCCTGTCTTTGTGATTTACTAGCTGTATAACTTTGGGTAAGTTATGGGATTACCCATCCCCTCATCCTCACCTCAGCCTTTGTCTCTGAGTCACAGAAATTTTTTTTAATGAGAATTAGTGTTTGAATTAGTGTATATTGAATGAGGAAATGCATATTAAGTGACTAGCATAGTATCTGACACTGCATATTATAAACAAAAAAGTTTGTTCATATCTCCCTTGGATATAAATCAAATTCTAGAAAACTGATTCCTTTTTAGTGCTCCTTGGGGCATTCAAGATATAAACATTGTATAATGAATACTTTGGAACACATATGCAAGTGGGTCAATCAGAACGTAGGCGGCTACTTTTTTTCCTCTCCAATTTTCTCGATGCAGTGGCACCAGAAATTGAGAGTAATTCCTCAAATGGATGACATTGGCAAGAAAACCATAGTTCAAAAACCACCCAGAGGAAAACAACTTTAATGTTAGAGAAGAAAGAAAGAAACTCTGAGCTTGGCTTCAGCAAAGTTAAGGAACAGGAAGAGGGTCCTGGGATAATTGTTAGGAACTCAATTGAGAACTGCATTCAGACTAGAAAGGCTAGTTAGGATTCTCACTGGCCTCTTGCTGAACAGCAAGTGTGGCTAAAAAGCAGAGGAGGGGAAGATGACGTATGAGGGAAGGATTCTTGGGTGATTAGAGGGTCTGGGAGTGAAATAACCAGGGTGGCCTTGAGGAACTTTCAGACTTCATAAGAGATACAAAGGGGAGAGAAGAAGGAGACCTTCCCAGGAGGGAAATCACAGAAATTCTTCATTGCTAGAGTAGAGTCCCCTTTACTTTGGGACTTAGGGAGGGGTCCACAGATGCCTGCTGCCCCATCCCCTAGCTTCTCTGCTTGGATATCCCCTTCCCAAAGAACCCTTTCAGGAGAACTATCTTTTGGGGAAACCAGTCAACACAATTGCAAGAGAAAGATTTGCCAGCTATCCACACTGATCACAGTATGAAGGGGCAAGCTTGAGGAGAAACAACAGCATGAAAGAGAAGTACTGAGATTAACAAGAAGAGGTGCTGATCTTGGAGGAAAAAGGGACAATTTAGGAAACAGAAGTTTGAAAAAAAACCAAAACAAAATGGAGTAAAGGTGTGCTTATTAAAACAATAAAAACATAGGCTGCTCTGAAAAAGGAACACTCAGCAAGGAATAGTTCTAAAAAGTTAAAAATATGAAACGGAAAATTCAATACAGAGACTGAGCAATAGAATAGTCCATATTAGTGACCTGGAAGATAATGCTCAGGAAGTCTATCTGAATTCAGAGCAAAAATACACAGAGATGAAAAATACAGGAAAAAGTTAAAGGACAAAAAGAGTCAATCCAGGAAGGCCCCAAATACCAACTGGATAGGAATTCCAGAGTCAGAGAACATGGGACAAAGGAAAGAAGGGAATCATAGAGGAAATAGTTCTTTGTGCTAAAGAGAGACAAGAATTGTCTGTTTTAAAGTATTCACTGAAAGCCTGTGGAGAAAAGACCCACAACTGGTGAAATGAACAGTGGTGAAATGAAATCCTGGTGAAATGAGCAGATTCCAAGGATGAAAGGAAAATCTGAAAAGCTTCCAGAAAAGGAGAGATTTTATCTACTATTGTGGACAATGGTAGTTATAGTTTTGCCTTTCTTGTTTGCCTTTTCTTCTCTCCATGCCAGTCAGAGGGGACTGTGAATTATAGGATTGCCCCCGTGTCCAATCCAGGCCCCAAGAAGAGTGTAAATAGCTCCGGATGGGTAGAAGACTCAAAAGGGCTCACTCAGAGTCCTCTCCAGGGTCTTCTCATGTGTTAATGCAGAAGTGGGTCTCTCTCTTTTGGGTTATGTGGTTGTAGGGATGTTGGCTGTAGCTGGGTGTAGTTACTTTCTTGCATAGAGGAAGCTTGTCACAGTAGGAAGAATGAACCTAACATGTAGAAACAAAGACAAATAGAGCCAGAAGATGTGGAAAAGAACCTTGATGACTCTGTTTAGACCATTGGATTCACCCATGCTTGAGGTCAGCTCCACTTCTGGGCTTCCTGGTTATGAGCTGATGAATTCCCTACTTTGACGAAGTTGGTTTGAGGTGGGGTTTTTGTAATATGCACCTGCGAAGGAATGAAATACTAGCATCAGACTTCTCACTAAGTAAACAGGTGCTTGAAGATCAGCAGAAAATCTTCCAAGTTCTGGGAGAAAATAATTTTGAATCTAGAATTTTCTATTAATTCAAACTAACATTCTACTATGAGGACATGTAATGATTCAGGAGGTTTTCCATTCACAAAATGTCTCTGAAAAAAATTAATCAGGAACATATTGTGGTAAAAAGGAAAAACGATACAAGAAGTAGGAAGGTGGAATATGGAAAATAATATTGAGCAAAATCTTCAGTAAAATTTTTTTTCATTTTTTTCTTTTTTTCAGTAAAAATTATAAATAATCCAAGTAAATACTGATCCATAACAAAAAGTATCCACAATAGTTGCCAACTATCATTCCCTGCTGAGTCCCTCAGTAAATATGTATTGAATGAATGAATGGATAGATATTCTAAGGTCTGATTTTATTTTATTTTAAATTTTTTAAAGATTTATTTATTCATGAGAGATGCAGAGAGAGAGAGAGAGAGAGAGAGAAAGAGAGAGGCAGGACATAGGCAGAGGAAGAATAGGCTTCTCGTAAGAAGCCCAATGTGGGATTGGAATCCCAGGACCCCGGGATCACAATCTGAGCCAAAGGCAGATGCTGAACTGCTGAGCACCCAGGCATCCCCTAAGGTCTGATTTTAAAAATTCTGTTTAAAACCTAGATCTAAATCAAACAAACAATCCAAACACACCATGTGCACACATATGAAATTTGAAAATAAAGAATGGGAAACTATTTTCCAGGAAGAGGCTGAAAGAAAGGGCAAATACAGTAATATTAGTATCAGATAAAAAAAAAACCCAAACAACCAAGACTCAAGGACAAATAAATGAAATTTAATCAAGAGCAATATTTTATATGACCTTCTAGGCAGGAAGTGCAAGCAAATCAACAGAACCGATAGGGAGGTCAATGAGGTGACCAGATACAAAATCAACCTACACAAATGAATAGCTTTTCTAAATCCCTATAATAACCAATTAGAAAATGAAAAAGCTAAAATCTGAATCACATTTATAGTAGCAACAAACTCGACAAAATACCAAGAATATTGATATAATAAACCAAACAAGAAATAGGCAAGACAATGAAAAGGAGCTTCTGAAATGATACTGAGAACATTGTAAAACAAAACAGACCATGAATAAAAAGGGGAGATGCACTTCCTAAGTGCAATAACTCAACATTGTAAAAGATGACAGATTCTCCCCCAATCAAACTACAAGTTAAGTGCAATCCAAATAAAAACCTTATTAACTTGGGAGGAAAAAAGCATGAGAATAAGAAACACTTTAAGAAGTAAAAGAGGAAAGGCTTACCCTGCCAGACATCCAGAATATGTTCCCAAACTGTCATAATTACAAGTGCAGTGTTGGTGCAAAAACTGACAGATTAGTAACACAGAATACAGGATCTAGGAGCAGATGAGTCTACCTATGATAAAGAGGGAATTTCAGTTGGAGGGGAGACAGTGTTTAAAAGGTATCCAGGGGGTGGGCGCCTGCATGGTACAGTCAGTTAAGAGTCCTACTCTTGATTTTGGCTGGGGTGGTGAACTCAGGTTGTGAAATGGAGCCCTATCTGGGGTTCCCACTCAGCCAAGAGCCTGCTTAAGATCCTCTCCCTCTGCCCTTCCCCTGCTCTCCCGCTAAAAATAAATAGATTAATTAATAATAAAAGGTGTTGAGAATATTACCTATTCATTTTGAAAAATGAAAATAGATTTTGGCCTTGTACCATCACAAAAGCAAATTAATGATGCATTAAAGAAACTAATGAAATCTAATAGAAAATGTTGAAAGAAAATATAATTTAAAAAATTATCTTGAAATGGAGAAAGTCTTATTAAATGAATAGCTTTTCTAAAAAGTCACAGATACACAGACCAAAAAGTCAGAAAACACTGATGGATTTGACTATCTTGAAAAAAAAACAAAAAAAACAAAAAACAAACAAGCTTGACTATGGCAGGAAATGCTGGCAAGATAAAGAACTTTAAATGTAAGTCAACAGACAATTCCATAGAAAAATGAGCAAAGAATATGAATAGGCAATTTACACTCAACATTTTTATGGGGGGGAGGGGCAGAGGGTGAGAGAGAATCTTAAGCAGGTTCCATGCTCAGTGTGCAGCCTACTGTGGTGATGGTAGGGGACGGGGTGCTTGAACTCATGACCTTGAGATAATGACCTGAGCTGAAATCAAGAGTCGGAAGCCTAATTGACAGAGCCACTCAGGTGCCCCTCAACATTATTAATAAAAGGGCAATGCAAACTAAAATAAGAACATCCTGTCAATTTTTACTCATAAGGTTGATAGGAATTAAAAAAAAAAAAAAGGAAACCATTCAATAATGGCACATTGGGAGCTTTTGGCTGCAAGTAAGAGAAGGACATGACTTAAGGCACCTTACAGAGTGAGTGGATTTGTTTCCAGAAATGACCAAAGTCTAGAGGTATAGCCAGCTCCACATGTGGTAAATTAAGTGGCTTATAATGGCAGTGGGGACTCAGGTTCCTTCTCTCTTTGCTCTGTCAAAATTTATCCTTAGGTTGTTCCTCTTATGGTAGCAAAAGGGTTGAGGGGTTTCAGATATCACATCCAGTCCTGATAAGTTTCAAAGGAAGAGAGAATCTTCTATTTTTTGTGATCCTTTTAGGAGGGAGGAAGCTTTTCTGGAAGTTCCCTCAGGCAGGTTTCCTTTGTGTTTCAGTAGCCTGGAACTGGGACCCATGCCTGTCCCTGGAGCCATCTCTGAAGAGGGGTTTAACCTTATCCTTATCATCTGGAAAGTCAGCTACTCTGACTAACTGACTCTAACTCTCTAATGAGGGCCTGGGGAAATTGCTACACTCATGGTTGGTGAAAGAATAAATTGATGTAGCCTATTGATAGCTTTCTCAAAAAAATACCAACTCCCCTTTCTACTTTATTTATTTATTATTATTTTTATTTTTATTTATTTATTTATTTATTTTTATATTATTATTTTTAATGTAAACTCTGTGCCTAGTGTGAGGCTCAAACTTACAACCCCAAGATTAAGAGTCACATGCTGGGATCCCTGGGTGGCGCAGCGGTTTGGCGCCTGCCTTTGGCCCAGGGCGCGATCCTGGAGACCTGGGATCGAATCCCACATCGGGCTCCCGGTGCATGGAGCCTGCTTCTCCCTCTGCCTGTGTCTCTGCCTCTCTCTCTCTCTCTCTCTCTCTCTCTGTGACTATCATAAATAAATAAAAATTAAAAAAAAAAGAGAGTCACATGCTCTACCGACTGAGCCCAGCCTCGCGCCCCTATTGATATCTTTCAAAATGTAAAATTGGTACGTCCTTTGAATCATCAATCCAAGGCATCTATGCTTCAGAAATATTGGCACTTGCATAAGAGACATTTTTGCAGATATTTACCTCAGTGATGCTTATTTAAAGAATGGGATATTCTCTGAATATCCATCAGTAGTGAGTAATACATTCACACAATGCAATACACAGCAGCAGTTTCAAAAAATCTCTAAGACATAAGTGAAAAAATCGAGTTATAAAAATGCTACATTTATGTTATAAACACACATACAAATTACAACTATTTGCATACAAATGCATAGAAAAGGAACTCAGAAGATATATGCGTCACTTCTACGAGTCAGCATGTGGAATATGTAGATTATTCTTTCTAAGTTTGGTTTGACTTGTTTTTCTTACAATAACCGTTTAGGCAATGAAGACATTTATTTTTATTTTTTTTTAAATGTGAATTTGTAATAATTTTTAAAAACACCAACGTTATTTTTCCAGTTTATAATGCTATTGGCAATATCTTAGTATTCTAGTTTCCTTACAAGCTTTTTAGTAGTGTGTATTTAAAAAAATTATTTTTAAATTTGAGTATAGTTGATACACGAATGTTGCACATTAGTTTCAGGTTTATGATGTAGTGATTGGACAAGTTTCTACATTATGCTGTGCTCACCAGGAGTGTAGCTACCACCTGTCACCATACAACACTATTACAATATCATTGACTATATTCCCTATGCTGTACCTTTATTTCTGTGACTTATTCACTCCACAACTGGAAGCCTGTATCTCCCATTCCCCTTCACCCATCTTGTCCTTCCCCCTCACCTCCTTCCCTCTGGCAACCATATTTGTTGTCTATATTTATAGGTCTGATTCTGCTGACAATAAAGACATCTACGCATCTCACATTATTGTGTCTGGAGGTAGGTAGACTGGGGTATGTATGGGTAACAAGTCAGTGATACTGAGAACTTTAGCTCTTTCTCTCTGCTCAGCTATCCCCCAGCATGTTGGCTTTTTGTTCTTAAATTGATTGCAGGGGTTCCCAAACTTTCTCAGTTCATGAGGCTCTTTGTGTTTCAGAAATTTTTTCCAGGAACCATTAGACAGAAAGAAATAACCCAACATTTCTGTTTATGGGGAAGTTGGATCCAAATGATTTAGTAAGAATTTATGTCCTAACAACTTAGTCACTGCTTAAAAAAATAATGTACATATGCCAAAAGAAAAATATTTTTATTTTACTGGTAAATAATTGCAATTACATATACTAGTGAGATGTGTGCTTCTGCAGTTGGGCACTGCACAGCTTCTCAAACCACTTCTGTCAATTCCCATTTCATGTTGATTTTCACATAGTACTTGTTTTTAAGTCACAGCAACTGCCTAATACCTAGTTTCATTAAAGATATGCCATCAACAGGAAGGTAGTGCAATCTTCTCTTGAAACTCTGAATTGTCTTGATCTGGTAGTTTGCACCATGCTTACAGATGTTGGATATCATTGTTGTTAAAACTTTACCTTAAGGGGTGCCTGGGTGGCTTAGTTGGTTAAGCTTCCAGCTCTTGATTTTGGCTCAAGTCATGATATCAGGGGTCTTGGGATGGAGCCTCATGTTGGGCTCTGCTCTCAGTGGGGAATCTGCTTGAGATTCTCTCTTCCTCTGTGTCCCCCACCCCCACAACCTCTTTTTTTTTTTTTTTTTAAGTTTACCTTGAAAATTTACACCCCATAATGCCTTTGTGAATTCACTATGGCACTCCAGGGTGCCTTGGCACACACGTATTTTGGGAACTATGGGTTTAATCCTCTTGTGATTGCAAAACAGTTGCCTCAGCTTCAAGTGTACTTTTCTACATAGCAATGTTCATGGAAGGAAGGAAGTACAGGCTTTTTCGTTACTGCCTTTGAAACATTTTCAAGTTTATTGAGATATAATTTCATATTATGAAATGTGCCTATTTGGGGTTTATGGCTAGATGAGTTCTGACAAATGGGTAGATACAGAACATTTTCATTATCCCAGAAAGTGCTTTTGAGCCCCTTGCTGGGTAGTCCTCCCACCAACTCTCAGCCACCACTGATCTGCTTTCTATCACTAGTGATTAAATTGGTCTTTTCTAGATCCTCATAGAAATGGAGCATGTGGTCTGGACTCTGGTCTGTGTAATGATTTTGAGATTCACCCATGTTGTGGCATGAAATTAGTAGTTCATTCCTTTTTATTACTGGTTAACATCATTGTTTGAGTATAGCACGATTTGCTTATCCATTTGCCTGATGGCAAACAGTTGGGCTGTTTCAGGTTTTGACTATTTTGAGTAAAGCTGCAATGGACACTGAGGTACAAGCCTTTGTGTACACACATGTTTTAATTTCTCTCGGATTCTTTCTTTATTATGTATACTATATGTTATAACATATAATGTAATATTATATATATAAAATTATTATTATTACTGTGTTTTGTGTGTTTGTTTAGGGAGAGTAAAATTATTTCCAGAAGTACTCCCAGCAGACTTTTACTTGTGTATCATTGGCCAGTCCTGGGTCACCCTCATATGCCCCATGAAATTCCTAGAAGGAAGAATGAGGTCACCTTGGAGCAATCAATTCACATCCTTTGGGGCTGGGGATTGAGGTCCTTTCTGGTTTATTGACTCCTCAAATAAAACTGGAGTCCTACAAACACAGGAAAAAGGGAGGGATGGCTCTTGGGCATTAGTCAGCTGTGTCTGCCTCTTTGCTTTATCCATGAGTATTTTTACTACAGAATATGGTGGTAGCATTATTTATATATCACGGTAAGAGCCTTTTCTCTGATACAAAGGTGCTTAAGCAGATCCGTCGCTGATACATACTCAACAATTGTCCCAGAAATAAGCCAAGAAGAGAGAAACGTATTAAAAAAACCTTGACAGATAGAAAGATAATTGCTCTGGGGAATCTGATATGAGGGCAGGAGTGTCATATGGAGAGAATTTTACCAACTGGCTGCCAGATGTGGGCCTGCCCTGGGCTGAGGCACAGCTGGTCGGCCCTACAGTAAATCAGATGTGGGAGGCAAGTACCATCTGGCACATAAACTTGGCAGAGCCTGGAAAGAGAAGTTAACTCACGTGTGAAGTTATTATTATTATGGATGCACATGAACAGAGCCCTGGCACCTGCAGCAGGGTGAGCTGCCTCCTTCCTTCTGGGCTCCTCTTCCACTGCTGCCACAGGGCAGCCACGGGGGTGCTCCTTGGCTCCTGGCCCCCCTGGCCCTCTCAAGCTCCTGAGGAGCTCTTCACTTTGCATTTCTCACCCCTCCCTCCCTTGTGTTCTTTGCCTCAGAGTTTCTCTCCTTTCCTTGCTAGGCTTTTGAAATTCAGGGACCAGAGTTTATCTATTTTTATCCTCTCTTCTTGCTTCCAGCATCTGCCTTGGACAAAGTAGGTGCTCAATAAGTAGTGAAAATATCCTTGCCACAGATATTTTCAGGGACAAGAGGGAAGCATTGTGACAGTAGTGTTTCCACTTTGCATTTTTTGTGCCTATTTCCAGATATCTATCAATTGATGACATGTAAGGACTCCAGCAAATGTATCCTTAGTGTGTATTTCAGTTTGTAAACTTTGCCCTAAGACATCCCATTATTTCTAACTCTCCATTATCTGCAACTAAGAATCATAAACTGTTAGGCTTGGAAGTCACCTCTGAGGTGAGCGTTTTCCAGATAAGAAGCCCAAAGAGATGAAAGACTTGCTCAAGGCCATTCTGGTGGTTGGTGGCAGAGTAGAAGAGTTATTTATAACCCACCTTATTCCTGTAAGGATTTAAGGCAGTTTCCAAGGATAACTAATTAGGTAAGATAGCAAAATCACAATTAATTAGGTGCAAAAGAAGAAAGCAAATAACCTAAAGATAAAAGTGAGGTCAAACAAAGGCTCCCCATGACAGGGTAGCCACACATTTGGCTCTAAATGTCTATACATCTAGGGGCACTGGGGTGGCACAGTCCATTAAGTGTCTAGCTCAGGTCACGATCTCAGGGCTATGGGATCGAGCCCTGCATCGGGCTCCATGAGAAGTGCAGAGTTGGCTTGAGATTCTCTCTCCCGCTCTTTCTGCCCCTTCTGCTCGTTCTCTCTCTCTAAAACAAATAAATAAATCTTTAAAAAATGTCTATACATCGATACATCGATACATCAAAGCAAAAGGGAAACCTGGTCAGACACAAAATCCATGATATGCATGAAAGCAACACAAACCAGTAGCTCAGGGAAGCCCAGTTTACTATCGGTGCCAGTACCTGACAGGCATCGCCCATAAAAAGAGCTCTGTGTGTTGTAATGAAAACCCTCAACAACATTCTCATGGTGCACAAAGTGTCCCTTAGTGCAGGGCCAGTGGCTGATGGCAACACAACAGAACTCATCCTGAAACAAGCTCTTAATTGTGGGTATAGGAGAGAACCAAGAATCATCCTGAATTGCCAGTGGAGGAAAGAAGCTCGCCAAATTGAGATGTGAAAGAATTTAACTCAGAATCCTGTGACATCAGGAGTACGACAATAATTACTGTTCTTAATTATGACCCAGAGGCACGGTAGACCCTAAAGTATTTTCTAAATCATCGGAGTGAATTTTTTTAAAAAAGGTTCATTGTGGTCTCATATTAATTTAACACTTAATTAGACAGTGTCATCTATTCTAGCTGTATGTCACATATTTGTTGTATCCCTTCAATTACATTGTCACTTCTTTGAGTGCTGGGGTCCACATACAGGGAAAGAGCCATTTTACTTAACAAATGCAAGATGAATCCTCTAAGATTGACTTTAGAGGGGCAAATCTCTACATGAGGAGGGACTGCTGGGCTTTCCCACTGATGCTTCACTGATGTGAATTTATATTGTTTCTACCACAGAAATGGGAGGTGGTACTGCTTTCTCCATTAGTCCCATCCCTCTATTCTAGTCCCTTATTATCCCATAGCATATTTGAGACTAGTTTGAAATATTAAATAAGACCCTATAAAAGGCTTGAGGATAATGAGAGGAAAATACTTACAGTGAGTAACTTGAAACTATAGAATCTAAGTTACAACCATTACCAATATCAGCACCAACATGTACTGACAGTGTAATATAGGGATCAGGAGCCCAGATTCTGCTCTATGAACTATTAACTGTCTTTGGGTAGGTTACTTAACCTCTCTGTGTGCCTCATTTTCCTCATCTGTAAAAGCTAATGATGGTACTTATCTCATACAGGTGTTGTAGGAATTAAACAAATTCTTATAACAGTGCACGAACATAACAAATACGGATAGGCTATTAATATAACTGAGTGCTTTCCTAAGCCAGGTTTAACTCAATCTTCATGTAATGGTCTAATTTAATGATTCTTAATTTTTGTTTATATCTTAAGAATTATTGAGAATATTCTTAAGAATTATTAAGCTTCAGTGGCTCAGTGGTTGAGCATCTGCCTTTGGCTCAGGCCATGATCCTGGGGTCCTGGGATTGAGTCCCGCATCGGGCTCCCAGTGAGAAGCCTGCTTCTCCCTCTACCTGTGTCTCTGGCTCTCATGAATAAATAAATTAAATTAAAAAAAAAAAGAATTATTGAGAACCCAAAATCATTTTCATTTATCTCTCACCCACGTGTGACTTTTTAACATTGTGCGTTGATCACTTGGAAAATATTGACTTATTGATTTCTGCAGATCATCTATATTTTGAAACATTCATATTTGTTAATATAATTGCCAATTTCATTTAAAGTCTTTAAGAATTACATAATTGTCAAGCCCATAGGCTTTCCAAAATTCTAATTTTACCTTAAGAGTTTAAATTTTATTATTGAACAAGCACTGTCATTGCTGTCCTCAAAGCGACAGATTCACTTTACTCATCTTCAAGATGTCTGCCAAATACCCAAATCTGAATAACCATAGTTGTCTGCCAGTCATTCGTTCAGGTGAAAATGGTATTCCACAAAAAAGCAGCTAGTTCAGCTTGTGACTCAGTCACACTAATGCTTTTCCTGGAGACAACCATTGTACTTCTGTTTGTAGCAAAAGTGTTCTTTTGTACCTCCCATTTTGTCACAGAGAATATTAAAAAGACATACTCAATGATTGAGTAAATTTAATTAATAATTATTAGTGCTTCACCAAGATCATTCTTGAGGACATTTTTTTTTTCTGCAAGTGTGAGGAATACGATGATTAGTAGTCTGGGTACACCTGTCTTGATTCATGCTAAGTCACCAGTACTTCTTTATCCATCACTGCATCATCAGAGCAAATGTCAACACAGTGAAAAAGGCAAATAACATCTTAGTGTTATTATGAAAATAGATACTCCCTTGTGGACCTTCCAAAAGATTCTAGGGGATCCATAGGGGTTCAATGACCACACTTGGAGAATCACAACTTTTAACCCTTTACCTCCTAAGAGTTACCTCAAGCCCATCCAGAATCCTTTATTTTCAGACCCAGTAGGTTGAGAGCCAGGCCCTGCTCTGGTCTACCAGAAGACCACAATCTGAATAGGCCCTGCTCTGGTCTGCCAGAAGACCACAATCTGAATTCCCCTTTTTTGTCTCTTTCCTAGATGTTTGGTGCTTGAAAGTATAAGGCCCTTCAAAATAAAAAGGGACTGCGTCCAGTCCCAGGAGCATGGCCATGCTAGTCTGGGTGTGAACATCGTAAAGTCAATATTTATAAAGAGGTGCCTGTGTACAGCACTGAGGAGATGGCTCATGCTCTGTTGTCAGAGCTGTCTTGGAGCCCCCACAGATCCTGGGCTAGTCCCAAGCTCCTTGTAATGCATAAACCCTACTCTGTAAGGGTTGTTCTTCTCGCCCCTCTACATAACTGGCTGAGTAGTGTCACTGACAATGAGGTGCCCCTTGGAGGAGAGATGGGCTGCCAGAAGCATTACCCATGTATCCCAGACCCTTATATGCTTCTCTCTGGCCAGGAAACCTCTATGCTCATGTCTTTAGGCTGTGATTATGTTCACCACTGGCATGTTGATATTTATCCTGCCCAGAGCAGCATTCAGATGGGGATAAGAAGTGAGGATGGGGGGAGGGTGGCATAGTAATAATATTGTGGGTTAAAGACCTGTGGAAGCCCTGGGCATGCTAAGAAATGAAGTGATCCTTCAAAGCCGTACTCTTTTGTTGTGGTTAAAAAAAAAAAAAAAAACCGAAAACCAATAACAACAAAACAAACACT
Organism: Canis lupus baileyi; assembly: GCF_048164855.1. NCBI lineage: Eukaryota > Metazoa > Chordata > Mammalia > Carnivora > Canidae > Canis > Canis lupus. The sequence goes on along the minus strand of NC_132854.1, from coordinate 51,600,621 downwards.
CGTGTCTCCAACCAACGGAAATTGACAAATGTTAATGTTTTGTCATGTTCATTGTAGATCTATTTAAATAAAAGAAATAAAACATTACAAACAAGATTTAAGTCTCCTAAGCCTATATCCTTTAAATATTCATTGCACATTTATTTTGAAGAATAGCAGTGAGAAAAGGCAGAGGATAATCATCCTCTCATCCTTCCAGCAGTTCAGCTTTCTTCAAACTTCCCTGACCCATTCAGCAAAATAAAAGCAACACCATTAATGGACAAATGTTCCTTAGAAGGCCAGTCAGCAGCTGATCTCCAACACCCCCCACCCTTCCCTAATCCCAATATGCCAACCACATGCAGTTCTCTTTCTCAGAGGAGTCTGGAAACTAGTTGTGTATCTAGTTACATTTCATGGGGGTTTTGATGATGCTTCTTATAAACGGCTGTCCATGCACTGCTCAGGCCTGTCCATTCCTCCCTGTCTGGCCAGAGTTATGTGAGCCCACATGGATGACTTGGTCAAATTGGTGGCAGGCTGTGTCCTAGTTAGGAGTAAGAGAGAGCACAAACAACCCAGTCTTGCTCTTTTTTCTTCCCACATCTCCACAGCTACAGTAAATCAGATTGCCTGACATTTTTTTTTTAGCTGCATCTGAATCTAATACCCTCAGACTAGAAATTTCCGTTATATCACTCAGCGCATGGCAAGAGCAATGGGCTTCTCTGATTAGTGAAGCAGAAGAGCAGAAATGAATCACAGCCCCTTTGTATTCTAGAGCATGGGTCTGGGATGAGTGAATGCAGGAGGTTGGCCAAAACACAATCCCAGCAACTCAATTCCTAAATGATTTAAAATGAACATAAGCCTGAAGACTTACGTTGAATAAATATCTCCATTTAATAAGCATTGGAGAGAGAGGTGAGGTGGCAGGGCTAATGAAAGGACAGGGAGGATACCTGCTTCTGATAATCTTTTGCTCTCAGTTTCTCTTTCTGTAAGATGGGGCCACTCATCATGATCAGTGGCAGAGGGCTGTCATTGTGGGCAGTATATTTTTAAAAATCTCTTGAAAAATACCCTACAACAAATCAAAGGCAATTTCACAGGGACAAGAGTTGGGTTTCATGCAATAAAAGGAGAAAATAATAGACCTAGTCTTCCAGATCAGCTAAGCATCCAGCCAGGAAAACAGGAATTATTCTGGCTCTTAGAAAACTAGAAGGAATTTAGGGGCTCTTACAAGCTGAATGGAATAAGAACTAGAGTGCTAAACTTTCCACCATTTGAGAATGAGGTAGAGCAGGACAGGACCCTAAGAATACCTGGAGAGTAGAAGATGAGGCATACCAGGAATTTGTATAAACTAATAAGTAAGCTTGGGAGGAAACTTAAAGGCTACCTCATTTGACCTCCAAACCAGATCCTTTCATCCCTTATTCCATCAGCTGATTGTCATACCTTTGCTTGAAAGATTCCAGTGATAGGGAATTACCACCTCTTAAGGTACCCCATCTTAGTTTTGAGTATCATATATTGTTATCAATTGTTTACCAAATCTCTCCCATGAAACATTACTGCACGGAGTCCCTTCATCCCCTAATCTTTCCTCTCCGGACATGTCCCAGTTGTTTCAGGTCCCTGACAAGATGTACCATCCAGAGCTGTGCATGGCACTCCAGTGGGAGCCTAACCATCTACCAGCAGCATACAACGACCATCAGCAGACTTTTCCAGGCCCCCTTTAACCTCTCCCAACATCTCTTTCCTGGAGTACTGAGGAGAGGTATGGGGAGGAAGAGATGAAGGTAGGTAACATGGTGCTGATGCCGTCTTGGTAGATGGGATGGGCCCTGCCTTTTGAGCTCCAAGCTTCATGCTCATCACCTCACGTGCTCTCTACTCAGAGGATTTCTGTTTGCTCTTTGTGCCTATGACAATCACAGAGTTCAGTATTCTGGAGACACTGGTTAAAGGTTATATTCTACAGCCGAAATACTCCTGGATAAAACCTGGTATACTCACAGAAGGTATGTCTTGGCTCTACACTGCACTAATCTCCACAGTGCAGTGAGTAGTTCTCAGAGGGTGGTTCTTAGACCAGCAGCAGTAGCATTACCTGGGAACTTGTCAGAAATGCAGTTTATAGGACCTCACTCCAAACCTATTGTATCAGAAGCTTCTGGATTGGGGCCCAGCACTCTGTGTTTTAACGAGCCCTCCAGGTAATTCCGATTGGAGAAGCACCACTAGAGTTGGTATCCCACAGACATGCACTCACCCGTGGAGCCTGTACACTCCTTCCCAGCTGCTGTGAGTAGTCAAAGGCTCATGATGGCTCCCTTCTCAGGAGAGCCTTCTTCTCCTACCCACTTATGCTGGCTTCTCTTCCCTTCTCCTGAGAGCACTTTTTCAATACGTGATTTTCACAACAATCTCCATCTCAGGCTATGCTTCTCAGGAACAATCACCCAAAGTTACATGGGGAATTGAAGGATTTATGCATATATTTAAAGTTCCATATGGGTACCTGGAAAAATCTATATAATTTTGTAGAATGGGATCTTTCCTAGGTTTTGTATGTAGATATAGTCTGGAAATTGCCCCGCCAAAGTCATAGGGAGGAACTCGAGAGACAGAATGGTGAAATTGAATTCCTTTAGTGTGAGAGGATGGCTGACCTAGCTCTTAGCATTCTTGCTGCATTTCAGCATCTTCATTAGTTCATTCTCAGACCTCGGTGAGGCCGGTGATTAAGGGCTTTTGGCTGATAAGCGAATGAATCATGAGGAGGTTAAGTGATGGCTGAAAGTCAGTTGCTGAATAAAATTGAGATTCCATCTCCACCTACTCACCTACTACTGCCAACAGCCCAGTTCTTCCTCTGATGATCTAGTGACATTCATTAGAAGCAAACCATCACCTCCTTGACAGCTCCTTTCCTAAAACTGATAGGAAGAAAAATTAGCAAACTAGACAAAAGTCTCAATAAAATTAGAGTGTAATATCCAACATTTAGCATAGAAAACACCTAGATGCTTTCGTCCACTGTGTGGTTTGCTGTGTTTGCCTAGAACAAAGCGTAGATTTGCCAATTGTTTGTGTTTGGGCCATGTTGCTTTAGATACCAAAAGGAACAAGACCACATCAGATCTCCAGATATATGGTGCCTACACACTTCTAGGAATGGCTGAGTTGGGTCTCAGAGATGCTGCTTCATTGATACTGGGTGATGGGGAAGACTGGATCTTCATTAGGAAAGGAGGCTTGTGTATGGTCATGGCTGGTGCTATTTTTGTGGCCTCCAGCACTCCTGCAGTCACTAGGCCTGCTGGGGTGGATGAGATGCTGAATTTGTTGGTCATGTCTGATTTGGAGGCATATTTAGCACAGTCCCCTTGTGGGGAGGTATGTTGACTTGTAGATGCAGAGTCTCTTGGCTATGGTGTGTAACCATGACCTTTTGTGCTTGGCTCAGTAAATCATTTCATTCAGCAAGTGCTTTTTATTGAATCCTGATTATGAGCCAGCCAGGTGCTGGAGATAGAGAGATGAAAGACACAGCCAGTCCTTGATTTCCCGAGCCAACCTGGGGAGATAGGTATGCAGAGCTGCAATTGCCCTCAGTTTAGTAAGTGTTAAGGAAGCACGCAGGAGATGCACCATGCCCAGTCTGGCTGGTGGCTGGGAGAAGGGGTGAAGTGATTCTTGAGCAGTCTTGAAGGATCAGAAGAAAGGACCATAGAAGATGAAGGCGGAGAGGAGGGGTGAGGAAATGGAAAGCCAGTCGTGGCAGAAAGGCCAGGATGGAGTGAGGAAACATAAGTAGATCCTTGTGGCTGAAGCAAGCACCAGATGTGCATAGCAGGGCAGCTGGTGGGGAGGAAGGGTATCAGCGGGGACCCAGTCTGGGGAGGGAGAGAGGAAAGGGACCAGAGCACCAAGGGCCTGGGATGCCATGGACAGCACGGCAAACTTTATCCTAAAGGTGATGGGAAGCCACGCAGGTATTAATCAGTAGAGTGAAGAGAGCAGATGTTTAGAAAAGGCCTTTACGGAAGCAGCGTGGAGGCTGGAGTGGAGGGAGATGGGCAGAGCAGATACATTTGTACTGGAACCCAGGAATGACATAATAAAAGTTTGAATAAGGTGCTATTTCTTGTTCTGTATTAGACAGAAGTCGGTTTTAATCCCAATACCTCCTGGGATTAGCTGTGTGACCTAAGGCAAGTCACCTTACCTCTCCCCATATGCAAGATGGCTTTTTGGGGACTTAGCTAGAAAAGTTGTGAGGATTGAGTGTAAAGTGCTTGGTATGGTGCATAGAGCACAGTAATCATGAAAAAATGGTGTCTCTGTTCTTGTTCTTATGCTGCCATCCTGATCTGGACAGTCGCCCTAAAAGAAGGCACTGAAGCAGGGAATTGGGTGCAGGAAATTTATGCAGGAGGTGATCCCAGAAAGCACAGGTGGCTGAGAAAAGTGAGGTAGGGAGAGAGGAATGCCAACAAGGGATGAAGGCAGATTCACTTGAGGCTCTCAGGGGAACTGTGGAGAACACAACTCCACAAACTGTCCCTTCAGGGGCACCTGGGTGGCTCAGTTGGTTAAGAGTCTGCCTTCAGCTCAGGTCATAGTCTTGGGGTTCTGGGATCGAGCCCTGCATTGGGCTCCCTGCTCAGCGGAGAGTCTGCTTCTCTCTCACCCTACAATCTTCTGTTTTTTTTTGTTTGTTTGTTTTTTTTTTGTTGTTGTTGTTTTTTGTTTTTTAACACAACTGTTACTCCAAGAGACTGGAAAGCTGGGGGTGTTTAGCCACCAAACTCATCTCTAATTGGCTGAGGGTTGCCTCTACAGATCTTATATATCCTGTACTTCCAGGTAGCTCTGTGCACAGACTGAATAAGCTTCTGTGGCCCCACTGGTGTTGGGGGTCCCAAGCCCTCAGGAAGTCCCAAGCAGCAGAGACAGACATTTGCAGTAGAGGTTATCACAGTGTATCCCGAAGTGTCCTCTGAAGCTCAGGTAGATTCAAAGTGGGGACTTGGATAGAGCATCCTATCTGCTGCAGTGGAGTGAGGGAACAGTGAAGAAGGTATATAGAAAACGGAATCGATAGATCTTGGTGAGTTGAGGAAAGAAATAGGGTAGAGTCTTCAAATGAAGTGTATTTTGGGTTTCATCTATAAACTGCAGTCCTATTTATTGAGTTTAAAACAATTGCCACGGGGGTAGTCTGTGTGTGTTTTTTTTTGGGGGGGGGTGGTAATGGTGGCCGGGAAAGGAGGAGGATGATTTTCATTTGGACACACTGAGCCCAAAGTGCCCACAATATAGCCGCATACCATAGTGGGTAGGCAAATGGAATTTCCCTAATTCACATTAAACTATGTGGGTTTCACTCTGACATGTTGACATGTCTTTTACAAGTTTTGTGGGAGCAAATCCTGTACTCTGATAATGAGTAAAGACTTTTGCGGGCAGCCCGGGTGGCTCAGCAGTTGAGAGCCGCCTTCAGCCCAGGGCCCGATCCTGGGTCTCCAGGATCGAGTCCCATGTCGGATCCCTGCATGGAGCCTGCTTTTCCCTCTGCCTGTGTCTCTGCCTCTCTCTCTCTCTCTCTCTCTCTCTCTCTCTCTGCCTCTCATGAATAAATAAATACTTTTTTTTTTTTTTAAAAGGACTTTGGCCCACCGGGGGGAAAAGGCACATTTAATCTGGTGGTTTAAGTGATAGCTTTTAAAACAGCCCAGTGTCTCTTTCTACCTGCTGTTCTCTTATTAGGTGACTTTGAACCTGTTGGTGAATTCCATTGCAGATTATTTTCCTCTGAAGAAAGAGAATAATAGATGCTCTCTTGAGTTATTGCATAGCTGTTGAAAACTAGACAGCATTTTCAAAGCCCTTCTGAGTTGTTGGAAAGCACAGTGCCCCATCGAGCATTGTATTACCTTGCTTCAGTTTGCTCTTAAAACTTACAGCATTCCAATTATCCTGTTGTTACTGAATTCGATACTAAAGCGAATATGCTTGTTTTCGAAAATGGAATTTTTAGATGATAAAACCTTATATGTGCCAAGTGAGATAAGCCAGATAGTTAGCTAATTATGGCCTGGAACTCATCCTGATTATATATATTTTTTTCTCTCCACGTGCATATATATTTGTATTGAAGATATGCATCCTGTTTTCACTCTATTTCAGAATGCATTTTTCAATAGATGTGGAAACCACTTACATTTTAATTTTCTGAAGTGGTTTCTTTGATGGATATTTTATTATAGGAAGTGTAGGACATTCAAGTCAATGGGGCTAGATATAAAAATATGAAATAGGTAAAGTCTGGCTTAAGCTTTCTCCTTCAAGGTGAACTCCTACATTCCCAAGGGCTTTCCCATGTCCCAGCGCTCACTGCCAAAGTGCCCGAGGGTTGTTGGCCTCCACCTCCAAAAACCCAGGTGTTGGTGGGACGGTCACAGATCTCTAAGGTTTGTGAACTGGCCTGTGATGTTTACTTTAGCTGTACTTGTTTGTATACTCTCGAGTATACTCGAGCTTCTGGATTACACATTGAAAGTGGGAGAAGTAGAGGAAGCAAACCAGTAGCAGGACAAGGCCAGACATCCTGAATCTGTCATCTTCCTTAGTGGTGGGACTGCACTGATAGTTATGGTAGAGACTGGCTTTCAAAAAAGGTAAGGAAAGAGGAAGATGGAATGTAGCAAGTGTTACCATGGGCTAGGCATTGACTGAAGTACTCTGTTCATTTAATTTAATAAAGCAGCACATTTTCTTAGGACTGTGCTTGAAAGTCAACATTTCTAGAAAAAAGCATAAAGCTTCTTTTATCCAACTCCCATTTCTCCGAGAGTTCCTGCTGTTGGCCCTTAAAGACCTACTCCTTCTCCTTCCCTTCCTTTTTTTTTTTTAAATTTTTATTTATTTATGATAGTCACACACACAGAGAGAGAGAGAGAGAGGCAGAGACACAGGCAGAGGGAGAAGCAGGCTCCATGCACTGGGAGCCCGACGTGGGATTTGATCCCGGGTCTCCAGGATCATGCCCTGGGCCAAAGGCAGGCGCTAAACCGCTGCACCACCCAGGGATCCCTCCCTTCCTTTTTTGTTTAAACAATTTTAAGGACTGAATTGTATATCTGATTTTTTTTAAGTTCCAAGCAAAAATAAGGTTTCTAATGGTCATTACTCTAAGGGAAAAATATGACAGTGACATCATAGAGGTTTTGACAACTGATTTTTTGGGGGTAATGAAATAGTTTGTAGCTGCAAAATAAAGTAATGACAATGACATTATTTTACTTTTGAAGGGCATAAGCAGGCAAACATATTCAGAGATTGGATGCTTTTAGACTGCAGCGTGGGATTATTCATTCTTTATTTTGCTTCGTTATTCACTCTGCATTTGATGGGACAAGCTCAAGAATAAAGATTTAGATGTCAGAATGGGCATTCTCCCTAGGGGTCTCTCTGCTGGGGGCTGGTCATCATGGCTCTGGAGCTGTCTGGTAACCTAGTCATATCCACAATTTTTTTTTTTTTTTTTGAGAACCCAAAGTCTGGGGAGTCCAAGCTTGTCAGGCGCATGCTCAGCTCAGCTCCCTGCAGAAACCACTGAACTCTGTGCAGGCCGTGGGTGGCAAAGCACTTGTGTGTGCCCACCCTGCTGTTCAGCTTGGAGCCACCACTGGTTTCAATTATGACTTCAACAGGCAGCTTTGAGGGCTCCTCTATTCACTACAGTGCCTCACACTCTATAATTAGTAATAAAGGGGCACAGGCACTTCACAAATATAAAGGGCTAAACAATAATCAGGCAGCAAAGGCAATGCATCGGGACTTATTCACCTCTGTGTTTCTTTCAAGTTAAACAAAACAAAACAAAAACCTTCTTGTTGCTTCATTTTATTTTCTTGACTTGAATAATCTGGGTTTGAACCTCATTCTGGCCATTGACTAGCTGTATGACTTTGGGCATTTTACCTACCCTTGCTGTGCCCTAGTTTTCTCATTTGTAAATCTCATGGGGGGAAGTTTGAGGCTTAAATGAGATAATTCCTGCGGAGGGCTTTGTGAGGATCTTGGCTCATATTAAAGCTTGCTCAGTAAATGTTAGCCTTCATTATTATCATTTTAATTTCAAATGAAATGAATGGAGTATAAGACATAGACATAGGTCTTTTGAGTGTCTCTTAAAAACCTTCCATAGCAAACATTAAGTTCACACAGACACACAAATAGGTGGGTATAATTAACCCCCTACCTCCACAGGTACCCAGCATTGACAAGGATCAATATTTTATCAGTCTTGCTTCATATAGCCCTGAGTTTTCTCCTAGAATATTTTAAAGCAAATCCCAAGTACGTCATTTCACCCATACATTTGAGCGTATTTTTACTATTAACATCCTAATATGCTAAGAGCTCCTTGAGACTATGTCTCCTTAACCTCGAACCCCAGCTCTTAGGGGAGTTACTGCAGTTAGTAAAAACTCAACAGACGTTTGATTGGTGAATGAACAGCCCAAACAGCTCCCTCTACTTTTTGTAGATGCTCCATAAATATCCGTTGAGTGAATAAATGAGAACAAAAATTTTTATAGAGTGCCTGATGTAAATAGAAATGCACATGATTTCCAAAATAAAGTATTTTTAATACTCAGATGAGGCTTTCCAATACTTGAAAGTTTAATATTGCTGTGAATATTAATAATGCCCAAAGAATTAGCACTTGAAAGAAGGTTTAATTCTGGCACTCAGATTATTTGTGAATGTCTAACTGTAGGCAGCTTCATGGAAAGCAATTAGCAGATTCTTCAAACACATGACAAATCCTTTATTACTGTGCTTATAAGTGACACGGTTTGGTTTACAGAAAACCAAAAGTAATTAAATAACATTGAACTTGGAATCTACCACAGACGCAAGATATACAAGGTATACTTGGCAAGGCAAAAATTCTCAAACACTAGGTTGTTTCAGGTGAAAGATAAATTTCCATTTTAAGTAATTCCCACATTTTTTTTTTTTTGTCTTACAGACAGTTCCTTTGGCAATAACTTCCACTTTAGCTTTTATTATATAAAAATATAACAAAATTTCATTATATACAAACATTACATTACACAATGTACAGGTTAAAAACACTAAGAAAATGGCAAGCTGCAAGTGAAATTAAAGTCAATAGCATGATAAAAATTAAATACTGCACACATTTCATAAAAATTACATTAACTACATTTTTGTTTGCAAATACCAAACAGTACCAATGTGATTGGAAATAGCTTCCAACAGCTTCATTTTAAGGCACATCTTGCATATTTATATGTACAACACTGAAACCAGTCAATAACTTAGGGGCTTCTCGGAGTGACCTGTATATGTTGTGAACACATGCAGCGTGGGATTACACATTTTCATTGGCTTCCTTCTTTGGGGACAGGTACCTGCCAGGGGGGGACTGATAGAGGGGTACCCCGATCTCCTGCAAGTCTGGGAGCCTCCCCGGACGGGGAGGGGAGAGCAGAGTGACTGTCCTGTCGTAGTCCCTATGCAGCACTTTCTCATAGACGCTCTGCAGCCCCACCGTCTTGGGCAGCTGGGCCTGGTAGTAATTGTCCCTGCGCAGAGGATCCCGAGGCAGGGACGTGCTCTTACAGAAGGTAGACATCTGGGCTGGCGGGTGAGGTGGGGGATGCGTGTTGGGCCCTCCGCATGACGGGCTCCAGCAGCGGTCAGAGTGGCCCAGGATCTTACACTCCGCGGTACACGCCCACAGTCCTAGCATAAAAGAGAAAGGGAGAGAGCCTGGTGATTATTACTGAGATGGCACACAGCTACGCCTCCCTCTTCAGAACGTCAGGCAGGGTCAGGGCGGGGCTGAAAAGAAAAGCAAGCAGGATGAGGGTGAACGCGGGGATTCAGGATTCGAAACACCGCTTCCTATACAGCCACCTTCTGGTGAAGTCGGCTCAGCTCCTTTTGCCGGAAGCAAGTGAAAACCCCGAGGGGCAGAACTGTCCTCCTCAGGTAGCTAGAGCATCACCCCTGCCTGCACCTAAACAGGATGGGAGTGTTCTTTATTCAAGTGGTGGAGCTGCCTCGATGTGGCATTTTGAAATCAGCCGATCTCGGGGACTGGAAAAAGTGGGGGGGTGGTGGTGGTGGGGGGGTGTTGGCTGGGAACGGAGATGGACAGGAGGGCGGCAAGGGAGGGAGACGAGGAGAGCTGAACTTGGCAGGAAAGAAGAGCCCTCACCGCTCTGCATGTGGTTGATGAGATCCTTTTTCAGAGCGTCCCCGCTGATGTCGGAATCGCTGTCGTTGAAGTCGCTGTCCCCTTTACCGCTGTCTTTGCCGCTGAACTTCTCCGCTTCCCGGCCCGAGATGGTGTTGAAGGAGTGTCCTTTCCAGACCGCCACAGGGGGCGCCGGCTCCTTTCCGAAGCCGGGCGAGGCGCCGTAGGGCTGCAGCAAGGGATGGGGGATGCGGAGCGGGAGGGGGAGAGGAGGGGAGGTGGGGGTTGGACAAGAAACAAACAAGACAGGTGCGACAGGTTAGGCATCTCCGGCGCAGGCACACCCAGGCCCCTCCAGTCCCGTCCCCCAGCCTGTCCGCGGAGCGCGGAGGGGGGCGCCCGGCCGAAGGAAGGCCTCACCTCGGCGTGCGCGCCGCGGAGCCGCTGCTGCCCCTCGAAGTGACAGGAGCTTTCCCCGGTGGCGCTGCCGCCCTCCGAGCCCGGCACTTCGGCCGCGGCGACCGCGGGCGGGGGCGGGTCGGCCGCGGGGCTGCCAAAGGGCGCTTTGCCGCTGCCAGGGAAGGTGAGCACGTCGAACATGTTGGGCCTGGGCCCGGCTCCCCGGGCAGCCTCCTCCGGGGAGCCGGGAGCCGAGGCTCCGCCGCCCGCCGCCCCGGGCCGCTCTTCCCGGCGGGCCCCCCCTTTGCGCACCTCCTTCTTGCGGCGGTTGCAGGTGGTGGCGATGGCGATGATGGCGGCCAGCAGCAGCGTACAGCTCCCGGCCAGCACGATGATGACGATCAGCGGCGTGTCCCACTGCAGCGCCGGCCCCGACGCCGCGAGCCGCGAGCCAGGCGGGCGAGATCGCTCCGGGCCCCCCGCGCTGGCGGGCGCCCCCGGCCCGCGCCCGCCGCCCGCGGTCACCACGAAGCTGACGGTGGCGGTGGTGGAGAGCGGGGGGCGGCCGCCGTCGGACACGACCAGCAGCGCCCGGAACGCGCGGCCCGGCGGCTCCTGCGAGAGGTCGCCTGTGAGCACGATCTCCCCCGTGCGGCGGCCGATGGCGAAGGCTTCTCGCGGCTCCTGCTGCAGCAGCTCGAACGCCAGCTCCCCGTTGGCACCGTCGTCCGCGTCCCGAGCCTGCACGCGCGCCACGGCCGTGTCCCTCGCCGTGCGCCCGGGGACCGCCACTTCCAGGGTCCCGTTGGCCGGCGCCGGGTGCACCAGGACCGGTGCGTGGTCGTTCTGGTCCAGCACCCGCACCTGCACCAGGGCGCTGCTGGAGAGCTGCGGGGAGCCTCCGTCGCTCGCCTGGATGCGCACGTCGAGCTGGCGCAGCGTCTCATAGTCGAAGCTGCGCAGCGCGTAGATGGCCCCGGTGGCCGGGTCCACCGACACGTAGGTGGACACCGAGCCCCCGGCGCGGCCCACTTCTGCCTCCAGCAGCCGGTAGGTGACCTGGCCGTTGCGGCCCAGGTCCGGGTCCCGCGCGGCCACCGTGGCCAGGTAGGCGCCGGGCGGGTTGTTCTCACGCACCGACACCTCGTAGACTGGCCGCGTGAAGAGCGGCGCGTTGTCGTTCTCGTCGCTCACGCGCACGGTGTAGGGCCGCACGGTGCGTAGCGGGGGCGCGCCGCGGTCCTCGGCCACCAGCGTCAGGTTGTACTCGGCGATGCGCTCGCGGTCCAGCGACGCCGCGGTCACCACCAGGTAGCTGCCCGCGTAGGCCGGCTGCAGCCGGAAGTGCTCGTGCCCGTAGAGGGCGCAGCGCACCTGCCCGTTGGCGCCCGAGTCCCTGTCCGAGGTGCTGACCAGCGCCACCAGGCTCTCGCGCGCCGCCCCCTCTGGCACCAGGGAGACGGCGCCCGCCTCCGGCGTCCCGGGCCCGGTGGGCGAGGTCGCGTCCGCACCCCCGAGAGCGGCGGCGGCGGCGGCGGCGGCCGCGGCGAAGGGAGAGGCGGCAGGTGCGCCCGGGGCGGCCAGCGGGGTGATGGTGATGTCCGGAGCGTTGTCGTTGACGTCGCGGATGCGCACGATGACCTTGCAGGTGGAGGCCCGGGGCCCGGGGCCGCGGTCCTGGGCGCGCACGTCCAGCTCGTAGGTGTCCTGGCGCTCGTAGTCCACGGGTCCCGCCAGGGTGAGGCGGCCGGAGCGCGGGTCCAGGCGGAAGAGGCGGCGCGCCTCGGGCGGGGTGCGGGCCCCGAAGGCGAACACCACGTCGCCGTTGGGGCCCTCGTCGGGGTCCGCCGCGTCCAGGTCGAGCAGCAGCGAGCCCACGGGCGCGTCCTCCGCCAGCTCCACTTCGGCCACGGCGCCCTGCGGGAAGGCCGGGCTGTGGTCGTTGGCGTCCAGCACCCGCACGCTGAGGGCGGCCGTGGCGGAGCGCGGCGGGCGGCCGCCGTCCTGGGCCACCAGCTCCAGGCTGTAGGCGGCCTGGCTCTCGCGGTCCAGCTCCTGCAGCAGCACCAGGTCCGCGCACTGGGCGCCGTCCGCGCGCGTCTGCAGTTCCACGCGGAAGGGGCTGTGAGGCTCGGCCAGGCGCACGCTCTGCAGTCCGTTGGCCCCCACGTCCTCGTCCACCGGCACCTCCAGGGGGATGCGCGTGCCCACGGCCGCGCCCTCCGACACCTCCACGGGGATCTGGGCCCGGGGGAAGCGCGGCGCGTGGTCGTTGATGTCCCTCACCTCCACCTCCACGTGCACCAGCCGGAACTGCTCCTGGGAGAAGCTGACCACGTCGAAGGCCAGCACGCACTGTGGCGCTTGGCCGCACAGCCGCTCGCGGTCCAGGCCCGCGTCCCCGACGGTCAGCTGCCCGTCGCCCTCGCGCACCCGGAGCAGCGAGCTGTTGAACTGCTTCATCAGGCGGAAGCTGGCGTCTCCGGACACTTTCATATGCAGGTCCTCGGCCAGGGTCCCGATGACCGTGCCGGGGGCGTCCTCCTCGAAGGTGCTGTATCGCACTGTCTTGCTCTGGGCCACCGAGAGCACCCAGCAGAGGCTGAAGAGCTGTAAAGGGAGAAGGCAGGGGCTGCCCCCGCGCCCCGCTGGACCCATGCCGCCAGCCCCGAGTGCTAGTCCAAGGCGCTGAGCGATGATTCCTCCCTGGTTCGCGGGTCCCGGGGTGAGTCGCAGGCTCCTAGGAGCACGCTCTCGGCGAGCCCCGTGAGGGAGGTCTGCGGGCTGCAGCGCGAGGTCCCGGCGGGCTCCGGGGACGCGCCGACCCGCCCCCGCCGAGCACCGCTCCCTTCCCTCCCGCGGCTGGAGCTGCGCCGCCGCGCGCCGCCTCCGCTTTTATAGCAGCCGATATGCAAATCGGCAGAGCCGGGCAGCCAATGGCAGCTTCGCCCTCGCGCCGCTCCTACGCCGGCCTCTGACAATCCCTTTAATGTGGAAAGGCTTAGAGGGGAAAACAAGAAAGGAAAATTAGGGAATCTTTTCTTTGTTTCTTTAACTCCTTTCGCCTTTTTTTTTTTTTTTTATTTTCCTCCTTTCCTGTCAACGCCCTGAATACAGAGGAGTTGGCACAGGTCGCCCAGAGTCAAAGCAGTGGATGGTTTTGTTAATTGTGTCCGTCCGGAGCCCACTTTTCCAGCTGAGAGCAAACACGCTGGGGTTTCGCCCCAGTAGCTCGGGACCACCCCCCACCCCGCCCACTTTTTTTTTTTTTTTTTTTTTTTTTGCCTTTTGTACCTTCGAAGTTTACGATCCTCGCCTTTTTCTCCACCGACTTGCTCAGCCCAGTGAGGTCTTCCTATACAGCCTTCTCTCCCAGCTTCCCAAGGCGCTCGGCAGTACCTTGTCGATTTAGGAAATCCCAAAGACGAGGGGAAATTGATTCTATTCAAAATTGCGTCCGCCAAATTGTGATTTGCTCGTGTGAGCCTCGGCGATCAGGGCTGCCACTTCCCTTTCAGAAAAGAGCTCTGCGATGTGTTAGTATGCATGTCACTGTCCAAATGGCTTTCTTAAGCCCTGGGCCGCTAGCAGGCCAGGAAAAAAAAAAAAAGTTCCAAATAGGATTTAGCATAAGCTTGAGGAGATTTGGAAAGATTTCAAAGATCAGACTGTATCAAAGGCTTATGAAGCCCTCGTTAGCAGTGGAAATAGAATGGCATGGCAGGCGATCCCATTGGAGGCCCCAATGTCTGTATTATTTCACTGTGACAAGCTAAGGGGAGAGAAAGTTGAACAGTTTCCACAGCGGAGTTGGGCTAACTTGAATATAATGAGCAAACGCCACATGTATCCATTATGTTCCTCTATTCATCCCCAATCACTGCCATAACTCTCCGGCTAAACGGTGATGGGCGCTGAATTCCACACAATACCCGGCTCGTATTAAAGTGCATTTAGAGAACTTTCCCTCCTGATGCCTGGTTCCGCTTATTTAGAGGATTTTCTTTCTGTCCTAATAGGGCTGCTCCGAGAAGCAACACTCATCCCGTTCCAGAAGAACAAAATCACAGCATGACGTTGAAACCTGGCACGAACCTGGGGGAACTTAACCATCTGCCTGCAAACGTGTGGAGCTTCGGTATTGCCAGACTCTGGGCTGGGCGGATCCCGGCCCCACCCCCACCCCCGGCCAGGCTGGGCGAGGCCCCCCACAGGTAGTCCCCCCACCCTCAGAATCCGAGAAGACCCAGGAGTTGGAGCTCCAAGCAGGGACAAGACGAGTTCTTATTGAAGAGCTTTATGGAGCAGGTTATGCAAATACACACGGAGGAGAGGTAAAAACAAAAGCCACGCACTGGAAGATTTTTTTTTTTAAAAAGGCGATGGATTTGATAAGCAGACTGCATTTGGGGAACGTTCTTCCGAATCCAGATTTTAGTCCTACTGTCAGCATCCATCTGTGTTTTCCTTTTGCTCAAACCCGAGGGAATGCGTCCTGAGGTCTTTTCAGAACACCTTCGGGAGGTTTTTCCGCCCGCCCCCCGAAGTAGGGAGACCACGCAGGGGAGGCGGGGTGGGGCGTGCAGCGGGGGTGGGGGAGAATGAAGTAGGAGCCCTGGAATTGCCAAAGGGGGGAAAATGCAGCCCCAGCGATCAATAAATAAGAGCTCTTCTGAGATTGGGAAGAGGGCGGGGCTGTGGGTAGCTGGGGGCTTCCCTAGCGCGTGGGTGACTCTGGGTTCCTTTCCCGCCTCCTCCACCTTGCTGCCCTGGTATTGCTAAAAGCAGCGAAGCCAGGTACTGCAGCGGCGCAGGCACTAGGGAAAGGCGACGCCCCCTACAGGAGCGCGATTCCCAGCCTTCTCTTCCACTTTCCCCTCCACCCCACCCAGCTGCCAATTAATAGCTTGCTCTCTCTGTGCTGCAGCAGAGGGACCTTTCTCAGGGGTATGCACAGCCGAGAGAACTTTCTGTCTTCTGTCCGCGCCTCGCAGCACTCCCACCCCGGCCTGGGGCCTGTAGGTGACCGTTAGCGCTCTTAGGGTCCCGGCCTCCCCCTCATTATGCCCTTCCCGGGGCAGCCTGGACGCGGACAGATTCAGAACCCGGCAGTCGGACAGCGGCCTCCCCGCGGCCGCGGCTGTAACCCCGGGAGGTCAGATCTGCTCGGCGCTGCGCTGCGGAGCCGAGGACGTGGGGAGCGAGCTGGGGAGGGTGGGGGCAGCGGGACCGGAGTCGCAGAGAAAAGGATGCTTTCAGCTGTTTCCGGGAGTAGACAGCTGGCTAGAGCACCGGCGCAAGTGGCTGGAAGCCGGGCCCAGCCTGCGCCCCCTGCGCCCCCGCGCCCCTCCGTTCTGGGCTGGACCCCAAAGGACCCCAGCCGCGCGCTGTTTAAATTTATTTTTGCTCGGCTGGAGAATCAGAACTACCTAATATTTCTACTCCAAGCGCTTCGCGGCATCACGCTCCTGAAATCCGCGAAGGCGTGCTGGGGCGGGGGAGTGGGGGAGCGGGCGCCAGCCAAGCTGGAGGAGGGGTGGAGGGGTGGAGGGGGGGGCGGCCTAAGTGGGCCGTGCAAAGCGTTCTATCCCGGGCGGGGAGACTCGGCCGCTCCGAGGGGACCCGGGCCGCGGCGGCAAAGAGCCCGGGGCTGAGCCGCAGGAGCAGAGCAGCGAGCACGGCCTCCCGAGCCGGCTGCAGAGGTGTGAAGGCACGCGAGCAGAAGGAGCTCCGGCCCCGCCGCCTGCGGCCTCCAGATTATGGAAATAGGATTTAAAATAGCGCATCAGCGCCTACAGCATCTCCCGGGGGATGCAAAGTGTCCTGGGAGGTGGGGTCTGTGGGGATGGGGGAGGTGGGGGGGGGGAGGAGAGGGAGGGAGGGAGGGAGGGAGGGGGACTCGCCCTCCCCCAGCGCTGATCCAGCCCCTACAAAAGCAGCTCAGATCGACTTGTTATCATACCAAAGGCCCGGGGCTGGCTCAAAGGAGCCCCTTTCTCTAAGGTTTTAGCAACTTCGCCCGCAACTGTCTTGCAATCCTGAGAACAAACACAGGCCCACAATGGCTGGCGTTTTCTCGGAATGCAAATGTTGCGGGCTCCGCAAAGCTGGGTTTCTGGGCCCGAGCCTAATGCCTGCTTTGTGAAACTCGCGTGCAGACTCCGAGATTGACACGGGTGTCACGTGACGGATTAGGGCTGCAGGAAAAGTTTTCAAAGCGGCGACAATGGGGGGCTCAGGCGGATCTGATAGCTCCCACAGTTTAGCGGGAAAGAGAATCAGGATATATTCTCATACGTAATAGGATTATCTTTTCCATTTAAAGTTCTATACAGCATGTAATTTATTTTTAATTAGGATTATATCTATCAGGAAGGGGAACTAGACTTCGCTGGAAAGTGTAATTCTAAGGATGGGTGCGGAGAAGGGTTATTTTTTTTAACCTTTTAACTATTTAAAAAATATTATAAGCCCAGGGCCCATCTCCCCCTCCCCCGCCCCCCTTCAACAGGCTCACTGCATCGGATAAACCTTCTTCCAGGGAGGTTTGCAGCAAGGGCTCCTCCAAGCAGAGAACACAGGCAGCACTTCAGAGGCATCCAATTCATCCTTGTAACGAAAGCATACTTTGTAGAAATCTCAGAATTCCTAAGTCGCTGGGTTTTGCTGGGGTTTGCTCTCTAGAAATGCAGCCAAGCTCTTTTCTACATTCCAAATGCTAACTTGATAATTTTTTTAAAATGCATCTCCCTCTCTGTTATATTGGGCTGTCAGTACTGGCATTGAGACTTTTAAACTTTGGTACCCACAGAACAGCATCCTCCATAGCCCTGATTCAAACTCAGCAGGCAGCCAGTGAGGCAGTTTGGGGGTGAAGGTAAATGTTGTTTAAACATTGATTTTTGGATTGATCCCAGTACTAGATGCTCACAAACCCTGGACCAAGTCCAGGTCTTGGGTTCCTCATTTTTGTGTGTGTTCTGTGTGTCAGGATGCTTTGGAATTCCACCCTCACCTGATAAGAAACAAAACTTGGCTGTTGGCTACAGGCTCTGAATCATGCTGCTTGGGTTCAAATCTTTGACCATTGAATTGCTGTGCGACCCTGGGCAAATTACTTGATCTCTCTGTAAAGGGGGCTATTAATAATAATACCTTGTAAAGTTGACTTGTGTAAGGTAATACAGTGTCAGGTGCTTAGGAAGCCCTGAGCTCATGTTAATTACCATTTCCTTTTAAAGCGCAAGGAAGAGACATCAGAAGCCATGTCATCTAAACCTTTTAGTTCCCAGGTGACATATTTAATCAGAAAGACAAAAAACAAAACAAAACAAAACAAAACAAAACAACACCTCTCCTGTTTCCTTTTTGCTTCTTTGCTTTCATTACAACTATCTTACTTACCCCTTTTTTCCTCCCACTCTTCGGGAAACAATTAGATATAGTTGTAGGTTTATGGATTCACAAGGGAAGGAAAAAAATGGTCATGTGAGAGTTCAAGTAACTTTTCTGCTTTCATGTCATTTCAAAATCTTTTGGTACCTTACTCTCTGGTTGAGATCAGATGATGGCAAAAAGCAGTTCCCAGTAGACTTTTTCACCACCCATTTCCGTAAAAGCCATGTATCATGACTGAAACCACCTACAAGACAAATATTTAGTAGACAGCAACTTGCTATTCTGGGGGAGCGAGAACATTCCAGAAGACTTTCACTCTTAGGATGCTCAGGGGTACCAGGTGATTTTCTGTGACTTACACGGAGCCAGTGTGTGACTCTGTGCTTCTCTTCAACTTTAGTCTATTAGGGCTGCCACAAACTGCCTGGTTTACAACAGAAATTTATATTCTCACAGTTCTGGAGACTGGAAGTCCAACATCAAGGTGTCGGCAGGGTCCTTCTGAGGGCTGTGAGGGAGAATCTGTTCTATGCTTCTCTCCTCACTTTATTTAAAAGAAAAGAAAAGGAGGAGAAGGAGGGGAAGGAGAAGGAGAAAGGAGAAGGAGAAGTAGAAGAAAAAGAAGGAGAAGAAATCAGTGACTTTGCTTGCCAGTCCTGAGGCAGGAAAACTAGAAGAGGAAGGACACCACAATCAGGTGTGAGGATTGCTGTGATAAAGGCCTACCCAGCAGCCCATCCCAGGTGGGTGCCCACAGTCTTTAGGGGGGTGGAATATCTGCACACACGTCACATGTCAAGAACAGTGGTGCCGGTATGCATTGCATGCCTTCTTGAACCCAGAGGAAGGGGGCCCAATTGTGCTAAGGAGTAGAGATGCTCAGGGAAATTTTCCTGCAGGAGGTAACATTTGAGCTGAATTTTGAAGGATGAGCAGACATTATCTGGGGGTAGAGAGAGAGGGAGGTGTGGAGATGAAAAGGGCATTCCCTCCTGAAGGAACAGCTCAATGGCATGAAGATCCTAGGCCTGGAGGAGGGACCTTGGGATGAAGAAAGCCAGAGTGAGCAGGCTGGTGCTTCATACACCACGTTGAGGAATTCCAGTTCTATCCTTGGGCAATGGGGTTGAAGGAGGTCATTCTGAAATCACAGGTTCACCAGGGTAAACAGAGGGCGAAAGAGGGGCAGGGCAGAGAAGTGAACAAAGCCTAAACAGGTAGACTCTATTCTAGGAGGAAGGTGAAGGGCAATTGTCTGAAGTGACTGGTTTGGGAACAGTGACTAGCTAGTTAGTGGTCTAGCTGAATCCCAAGAGACTCAAGTCGGAGAGGCGTACACTGAGATGACACTTGCTGTCTGTGGGCCCAGCCAGAGGATTCATCCTCTGGAGAATGCAGGTCCTCTTGGGAACTTCCTCTTGGATGTCTGGTTCCAAGGAGAGTTCAAGCAGACAGTAGGGTTTTCTTTTTGCTCAGAAAGCTGAGGCTTCTCTGGGTTCAGCCAGGAGCAGGTCCAGAGTCCCCACAGTATATCTTCTGTTGGGTATCTGTTCAAGACAAATAGTGGGGAGGGGGGGCAGGGGTGGAGGTGAGGGCAGTGAGGAGCTGTGTGTTCCAAAGCTGCCTGTAGCCTGGGGTTGTGGACAGAGAGCCAATGTTCCCCTTATCATCCAAGGATTTAGTGTGTGTGGAGGGAGGAATGGTGGGGGCGATTAAGAATTTCCCTGGAGTGTTTTGTTTGAAAAGTATAGGATATAGGATGTAGCCTGGGCTCCTGGACCTCGCTTATGGTTCCTAGGCACTCTGAGGCAAAATTAGAACCAAATTACACAGTTCATGGTGGAAGAAGAGAGGTTGTAGATAACCAAAGGAGCCCTCAGTGAGGATTCAAAGAGCCACAAATCTCTGCTCAAACCATGCTCAGGAGTTCTGTAGTTAAATAAATTGGATGGATTAATTGCTTTCAGAGCCTAAAACATGCGGTTGCAAATTTGGGGTTTTGTTATTAATAAATCCCACATGATTCAAAAGAAATTAAGGCAAGAAGCTAGAGTCTTTTCAAGGGGAAGAGAATTTTAATCATTGGTTGGTCTTTTTTTTTTTTTTCCCCTTTCCTCAAAGTTATTGTTCTGTAAGTGCTGAAGACTTCTGACTCAGGCTTTCCTTTGGATCTGATGGCTTGAACTCGCCTTCTCCAAGTGGGTCACAATCCGCTTTTGAAATGGAAATGAAGTCTGCATGGCAAGCTCACCCTCGGAGCCCTGGGACCCGGGCCCAGCCAGGGCACAGCAGAGCCTGGTGCTATAAATTTCTCCGTAGATCTGAGAGCAGTTTTAGGCCATTGATCTCATGTCATCCAGAATCGAGATGGAGTGACGGCTGATAAACTGCACGGTGACAGGCTGCGGCCTTGGAAGAAAAAAGTCTAGATGCAGGATAAAAAAAAAAAAAAAAAAAAGGAGCTGATGGATTAGTTATCAGCCTCCCGATTCTCCTCACCCTGGATTATTTCTGAACACTTTGGAGGCATTTATTTTCAGGTAATTTTACAGTTGTCTTTTTGTCCTTCAGAGGTGCTTTGGTCTATGAAACCACTCAGGGAATTGAGATGAAATCATTTTTATATGGATTGCTCGACAGCCCCCTGGAAGTCCCCGAAGCCCTGCTCTTAGGCCCAAACCCTTAGGAAACTTTTACCTGCAGTGCAGGGAACTGTGGATGCAAATAACAATCAGTATTAATGCTAATTCATGATTCTTCAGCAGCACAATCCAGCCTACTGTTCTCAAGGTGCTACTTGCTGTAATAAGAGCCAAATGAGGAAGGAGGCACATCGGTGGGGGTGGGAATAGAAGGGGGAAATGCTCCATGGTCAATATTTAAATGGATATCTTCCCTCCAAACTTTCTGATCCTCTCCTGGCTCCAGCGCCTCTGTCCAAAGGGCAGCGTGAATCACATGTTATTCCAGGAAGGCCTGGGCACTTCGGAAAGATTTTGAGTAGGTAAGGTGAGAGGGCCAAGGAGATTAGGGGAGTGTGGTGGATCATTTGTGTTCAGGGATGAATAAAGGTTGAATTCTTGCTGCCCTGGCTCCAAGCTCCCGCTTTGGTGTCCAGTGTGGGAACCCGAGATGGCGAAGAATGGGCTGCTCCATGCATTGAACGGAGAGCCCTCTCGGGCATGGCAGGCCGTTTGTAGGGCATCAATCTTGCTTTGCTTTGCCTGGGGAGCCTTGTATAGAGGCCCATGGTCTCAGGGGACTGAGAAGAAGGTTAAATGGAGGGATCAGAGCCCCCACAGGGAAAAATAATGTGACAAGCTGTCAGAACATGGCGACTGGGTGACTCCTGTTCCCTCAGTGGCCAGGGGGCCCTGCCAGCCTTGCATCCTTCAGGGCCGGGAGCTGAGAGGAGGGAACAATACAGGATGTATGGTGGATTATACACTTTTCCATCAAACCTCGGTGGAGGCTTTCACTGGACTTCTGGAAAAGGAGGAGTGGAGTGGCTTTTAGCAGGAGTGGACTGTTGTGAGTAGACTATTTTGGAGGGAGAATCTCCATATGGCTTCCATATGGGAGCCATGGAATCTCTGGGAATTAGGAAGGCTGCTCTTGGAGATCATCTGTGGAGGTAGGCCTCCAGGAAGAAATTCAGGGGTGATAGCAAAGTATACCTTATCAAAATCTGGGATAGGAGTTCCTTTACTTAGGATAATTGTGTCAGTCAGGATGGGCCGGGTTATGCCTCAGTAACAAACAACCCTCAAATCTTAGTAACTTAAAACAGCAAATGTGTTTCTTGCTTACTCTGCCTGTGGCCATCACAGGTAGGCTGGGGGGACATGCTGTATGCTGTCCTCACTTGGGGACCTAGATAGAGTAGCCATCATCTAGAACTTTCTCCTTGTTGTGGCCGAAGGAAGAGGGAATGTAGCAAATTGCTCATTGGCTCTTAAAAGTTTCCACCCACATAGGACAGACTTCACTTCTGCTTACATTTCTTTGTCCATTTCAAAGTCCTAGTAATGTAGTGCAAAGCTCCTTCTACTTCATCATTAGAAGGCAGGCTTGCGGGAACAAAGCTGGACAAAATCCTTAGGCTGAGTGCCAGGGCATGTGCTCTGGGCTTGCCTCCCCTTCTCAGGTCTTGGATAAATTATTACTTTTTTTTTCTTTGCAGCAGGAAAATAGCAGTTGGGGAAATGCTGGTCAAAGGCATATGTGCCTCTAAATTCAAGGAAGGTCAGAAATAAATTAGAAGTGTCCTCATGTGACACATTCCTTAAAGTATAGGCTAAATTACAGCTTCAGACTAATTAGTGAGGAAATCCCCCAAGAGTGAAAGATTGAGTATTGGTAATGGGATTACATGTCCTCTCACTTGTGCTTGGGGGAAAACTTGCATAAAGTATCTTCATTAATCACAGTCCTAATGGCTTTTACTTTTACCATCATCAACCAACTACCAGGATCAAAAACATTTTACTAAGCAACTTTCAGAGTGTGGAACTATGCATTGCTTTACAATGGAGTTAAATTCTCTCTCTCTGCCTTTTAGGAGTTTAAAAAAAAACTTTTTAAAAAAGTTATATTTATTTATTTGAGAGAGAGTGAGAGAGCACAAGCGAGGAGGGGAGGGGGAAGCAGGCTCTTCAGGAGCAGGGAGCCCCACATGGGTCTCCATCCCAGGACCCCGGGATCATGACCCAAGCCAAAGGCAGACCCAACTGCACCATCCAGGGGCCCCTTAGGAGTTTATAATCACGTGGATGGAAGTACTAAGGGCAACTAAACAAATACTGAGAACAACATGAATATGAATATTGACATCTGGGAAGCCTGGAGAAGAAATTTTTTTTTGCAGGGTAATCAAGAGAGAAGGGATCATGAACAGTATTTAGGAAGAACTGAACCAGGACAATTGAGTTCATCAGTGTGTGTGTTGTCTACAGTGCTAGGCATCGGGGTAAACACTAGGACTCCCTAGGACATTTTGGTCACCGGGGAAGGCACGACACCATCACACAACTTCAGTGTATTGTGGATAATGATAAACAGTGATACACTTAGTGATAAATTCCCGGGAGAGAAGATCAGCTTTGGAGAGCTCACTTAAGAAGGGGGCAGATGGCTCGGCAAACTCCTTGTGAGAAGGAGGGGGGGCTATTTTAGGCCAAGCCTTGGACTTGGGAGTAAACGTAGGGCAGGGATAATTGCCACTGTGT
Organism: Canis lupus baileyi; assembly: GCF_048164855.1. NCBI lineage: Eukaryota > Metazoa > Chordata > Mammalia > Carnivora > Canidae > Canis > Canis lupus. Next base: position 51,577,356 of record NC_132854.1, on the reverse strand, counting down.
ACTTCCAAGGCTCTATTTATAACCATCAATATCCAAAAGACTTGGAGACTAGAATATCTCCCATTAGAGATGAAATATAATATAATATTTACTTTTTTTGAAGTTGGCAAGGTATAAATAACACATACAATAATGTAATATTTTAATAAATAATTTAGAAAGCTTGAGGAGACACAAGATACCATGCAGGTATCCTCAACAGCCAAATCTGTTGAATGAAGTGGATGATTCTTAACCTTCACCTGTCTCAGAGTTGAGGGAAGGGTTCCTTGATACAAAGGGTGCAGAGGAGCTCTTTGGGAGCTATAAAACAGTGAGCACAGTAAGCCTTAGGGCTGATGGGCATGCTTGCACTAAAGGGACACCAACCAGTTTGTGACAAGCGTAGAGGGCAGGAGATAAGGAAGGAGGGAGAGCAGCTTGCAGCAACTGCTGAAGCGCAAGAGCAGGACTAGATCTGAAGTCCACGGAAAGTTTTCAGCACCTGTAATCCCAGAGGTGGGGGCCATGGTAAAGGGAAGAAGGGTATACGTCTTCTCAGCTGGAGTGGGAGAGGTGGCTGGAGGCTGGACATGAGTCAGAGAGGAGGTTGTTTAGTGCTTTATCCTCAGTGCCTGGCGTAAAGCACTCCCCAATAAATATGTGTTGGAATGAATGAATGAATGAATGAATGAAATAGTATCTCTTTCAATTGTACCGGGGACATGATATTGATCTCTATGTCTGCACATATACAGGAGGCTCCTGGTTAATTTTAGTAAGTATGAGTCTGAACAGGTGGTTGGGGCAGACTCAGTGTCCAAGATTTGGCTCAGCACAGACATTCTAAGGCCCATGGAGCCAAGGTAGGAGGGGGCCGCACCTTGGTCAGCACTACTAGAAAGTCAAGATGCCAGAAATGCGATGCCCCCCTTCCAGACCGTCCTGTCTGCTCCTGGTTCCATTCCTGGAAACCTTTGGCCCCTCTTCCCCGAGAGCCCGGAGACTGATCCCAGTTTCCTGAAGCAGGGTTGGCTTTCACCTCTGCTTGACTCTGGGCTGCTCAAGGCAGCATCAGCGCCTGGCCTTCGTGGACTCTTTCTTCTTCATCAGGGTCTTTAAGGCATCACCCTTTCCCTGCCTTCAGCTCTCCTGATGCCAGACCCAGCTCAGAGGTGATTTCAGTTCATTCACAGATAAGCTCATATTACATGTCATTGATCACAATTGCATTCACATGTTAAATTCTGCATCTAGGAGAAAGGGCCATGGTCCTAGGACACCTCTTGGGAAGTTTGTTACTTATCACGCATCCTTTTAATATGTCCCAGATGGCTCTCCTTATGTCCTGTCCTGCCCTTTAGGTATTTCAAAGGCTTGGAAGATAGCCCTTTGCTGAGAATAATAGCAGCAGTATTTCTAGTAATGATTAGTGGTGTTGAACGCTTGATTCTTGCCACACGTTGTGTCAGGCAGTTCACTTAATTTAATTTTTTCAACAGCTCTGTAAAGTAGGTGTTATGACCGTTTTTAAAGAAACTGAGGCTCAGATAAATTAAATAGTGTCTGGCAGGGCTCCTGGCTGGTTACTGGCAAGGAAAAATTGACTTCTGACTTTTCAGGCTCTGACTCCTACCCTACATCAGGTTTCTTCCACTGGGGCCTGGATGATTAAAATAGCTTCTGAAGTAAGCCTGCTGCTGGAACACATAGCACCTTTGTGTGCATTAGAAAAAGGCTCCCTTTTTCCTGGATGGATGCAGTCCTGTACCAGGGCACGTTGACTTGGCAAGCAGAGCACAGGATGGAATTCAGTTCCATGTGGCTACCTCAGTCAGGAGAACTTATGCAGTGAACAGCCTGCACAACTGGGCGTGGTGACCCCAGAGGGGAGCTGTCTCCTTGCTGCTCATGTTCCTCCCCTTTCAAAACATTCTCATCCAGGATGATTAGGCATTGACTCTATTATTGCTGGATTGTAGGAAGTTGGGGAGGTTGCTGGCCAGCGGCTAAGGTGGCACCTGGGAGCTCAGAGCAGTGCATTTTTACCAAGCAGGGTGGCAGTATTTTAGTATTTTTACAAGTGGCACTGCTTTCCTGCTGTGTGTGAGCTGGGTATTAACTCAGCTTGTCCCACTCAGGAACCCTCCACAGATCGAGATCCAGTTCTGTTGATCAATGGTGTCTGGATATTTCCCACTTAGCAATCATCAATTTCTATTGACAAGGATCTTAACAGAAATGATTGTTTCAGAATAGGCTTAAATTTAGGTGTGGTTATTATCAGAGCCGATTTCAGGCTATTTGCAGACTTGCCTCCGGGGCGCTCAAGATGTCCAGCTCTTTCCCAAATATTTCACTCCCTCATGCTCCCCTCCACGGGCCCCCAACAGGAGGAAACCCAGCCTGAGGTTAAGGCCTAAAGGATCCACAGAGACTTGTAAATGGGCTACAGGGTAGAGGAGATGCACGGATGTTAAACCTGGTAATATTAACACAGATGTTAAACTTGGTCACATTTATCTGTCTATGAAGTATTAAGTGCTAACTCTTTTTTTTCTTTTTTTTTTTAGTTTTACTGTTTTTCGTACACTTCCCATTCCAACAGCTAGTCAGACTCTTGCTATTTCCTTGATTATGAGTTTATTTATTTTTATTTTTTATTCTTAACCTGGCAGAAAATAAAAGCTGCTCCATGAGCCAGAGGGGAAGCAGAGAAGGGACATGCTTCTGGGGGTGCAAATGAGGGTGTGGTTGGAGTAGCAGGTGGCTCTGCCCTGGGGAGGGGGCCAGGCCTCAGAGGGAGTAGCATGTCTAGGGAGTCTGCCTCTCTGGGTCTCTCAGCTCACCTGAAGGGACCCTGTGGTGTCCCAGTATACTCACTGTGACTCACTATTGGGAGGTATCACTGCAGAAGCCCCTGGGACCTTTGCTCAAATCTGGGGAGAGGAGCCCCAGTGCTGACTACAATGAGTTTCTGACCAGTTCAGCAGGATAGTGTTTTAGAGTTGAATTTAGTGCAGAATTTAAAGAAGTTGAATTTAACAAAAATAGTTTTTTTCACACCTGCTTTTGTAAGCAAAGTTTTATACCTGCCTTCAAGCTTTTTCTAGGCCTCTTACTTGGATCTCTGACTCTCTCCCACTCTGTCTCTGTCTCTCAACTCATCTCTGTCTTTAATCATTCCTCCCATGTGCCTGATGTGGTAACGTGGGCCTGGGTGGTCAGCCTCACAGGGGAGCCTGTCTGTAAAGTCGAGCAGAAACCAGCAGTGGCTCGAAGCAGAGGAGGCAAGAAGCCCTTGCAGGGGCCAGCTCTGCCCTGGTCAGGAGAGGCCCCCAACCTTCCTAGTAGCTGGATGGAGCTTTAAGACTAAATTCTGCAATAGCTTATAAACAGAAATGTCCTGTGTGATTTTGGGGAAATGGCTTGGATTGCTATGACCTTATTTGTCCTTCTTTCTTTTTTCGGTCTAGAAGAAGAGTTCACAAACTGCTTCTATAAAGCCCCAGATAGTATTTTGAGCTCCGTGAGCCATATGATCTCTGTCCAACCACCCAGTCCTGCTGTTGAACTTTGAAAGCAGCAGTAGACTATACATAAACAAATGAGGATGGCTGTATTCCCATAAGGCCTACTTGGCAAAACAGGTGGAGGAGCGGATTTGGCTTATGGGTGGTAGTTTGCCCCTCCCGGGTCTCGGATGTGCATACGGTGGCTCAGGTGAACTGTGAGGTGGGAGTTATGTACTAAGGATATAGCAGGAAGATAAGCTAGGAGGAGCCTGAGTCCCCAGTTTTCACAGAGCCACCCCGTGAGCCCTCTGGATTTCATTTATGGGAGAGAAATAAAGTTCTGTCTTGCTTAAGCTACTGTCGGTTGCAAATGAGCCTAATCCTGACTAATACACCGTTCATGTGTGGTTAAGCCCAAGTCACCAGAGTAGGAGACTATGGAAGCCTAGCTCTAGCTAGGAATGAGGTATGCATTTTTCTAAGAGTGTGTCCTGTACCCTGTGTACCTCTGGGATTTTTTCCACCTATTTTGATTACCCGAGGTCACGAATAAAACTCCGTGATGGATCTTTGGTGTGCTCCGCAAGGCGGTGAGGGGCATGTGGAGAGAGCTGATGGAACTGACTTGTGGTCTGTATAACCAGCAGGCCCTGGGGTTGGCGAGATGCACCCTTCCAGGGGGCAGGCCATCTCTGCCAGTGCCACACATTGCAACCCAGCTGTGACACACGCTAATGAGATGTACGAGGTGCAAATGCAAGTGCACTGAGTTTTAGTTTTTTTTTTACATTATTTTTTATTTCTTATTTTGTCTGTCATTTGGAAACTGCCCTGGATGACTACTCTAAGAAAAGCCTGTGGCGCCCTTTAGTAATCCTTTCTGGTGTCTGAGGGACTGACTTTGCCCAATCTTTTGGGGATATCCAAAAGGCCCGTTTGTAGGATCTGGGAATCTCATACAAATGGAAAGAACAACAGGGTGCTAGAAACCTAAAGAGCAATGGCAAACCCCTGGGACTTGGCACTTGGCTCTGACTCCAAGAATGTTCCCTTCCCCACAGCTTCTGGAATGTTGAGCCCTTGCTAGGAGCCTGGTCCACTCTTCTGCTCCAACAATGCTGCAGTTGCTTCTGGGTGCAGACTACTGCTTTATGGAAGGCATGGGGTTGTTTCTCTAGAGGAGAGAGCAGAGTGGGGATGTGTCTCTGCTTTGTCTTCAAGCACTTAAAGGTTGTGTGTGTGTGTGTGTGTGTGTGTGGTGTTTAATGAGCCAGTTTTGGGCAAGTCGTTGCCTGTGTTTTACGGAAGAGGGGAGGAATGAGCTACTTTCAAACAAGAGCGGTTTTGAGTAGGCCTAAAGAAGAAAATCTCAGCCTTCAGAGCGTCTAGTCACCGCACTGGGAAGCAGACATAGCAATCCCTGATCTGAGACGGTGCGGTGTGCGACGAGGCGTGCAGACTTCAGAATCACACCGAGCCTGGTTCGACCCTGGCACAGCCTGTCACTTTCTGCTTGGCTTTGGGAATGTTGCTCAGCCTCTCTGCACCTCAGTTCTCTAGTTCACAGGGTGACTCTGTGATAAGGGGGACTCAGGCTCCTTCTAGCTTATTCCTCTGCCATCCTCAGTAGATACTTTCACCTCATGGCCCAAGATGGCTGCTCTCACTCCTGCCACCACACACACACATGCAATTGAGGCCAGAGATTTGCCAACTCCCAACCATAAGCCAAAGCCAATCCTCCACTTAGGTTGGCAACTCCAACTTAGGTTGGCAGATTGTAATACCCCTGACGTGCCAGGGATGCTGTCAGAAATGGATGTGATGACATTCATAAAGAGCTAGCACATATTTTCCTCAGAAAATATGAAATGAAAGACGAGACCCGGCTGGCCCTGTGCAGTTCAGACATTCCATCCAAGTGGAACAGCTAAATCAACGCCTAGAGTCTATGTGGGTTGGATTGCATTGAGGGCCAGGCCCCTTCCACGTGAAAGCCTTTCTGGTTTCCTTCCTCATGTCTTCATTTCCTAGATCTCAGGCCAAAAATCCCCCTGGAAGCCTTCGCTGGTCGGAGACCTCCCCACACACTCACAGGCCCCCATGGACCTCGCTTTGTCACGCTGGCCTCAGCAGCTGCTGTTTGTGGTTTGTGGGATCCTTTGGTTGGTGTCCCCAGCAGACTGTGAGTTCCTAGGGGGTAGGGGCTATCTCTGTTTTTCTCACCATCATATCCTCAGCAGCCAGCTGAGCACCTGGCATGTAGCAGGTGCTCAATAAATCTTTGGAGGATGAATAAATGAATGGAGGCTGTGTCCCTCTGGTTCTGTATATGTGGGTGCATTCTGTTTTCTCAATTTACATACCTATTTCCCTAACAGGGTTGGTTCTGCCCTTTGCCTCCCCCATGCCCCCCTGGTTTCTGACGTCCATCAGGAGGGTTTGTACCTTGGGGTGCTCCAAGGCATCTGGCGTGGAGGCAGGAGGCTGACCGGAGGCTGCCAGAGGGTGCAGGAGTCAAAGGGCTGGGGAGCTGTCAGACAGAAAGAGAATTTTGGCTGTTGCATAACTCTCTGCTTTCAAAGGCTTGGGGCTCATCAGAATTTCAAAGGGTACTTTTACATGTAATAGAGTTCTACCTGCAAGAGCAATGAGTGAGGTGGGAGCTGTTCATTCCTCTAGTTGCTATTCGAGGCTTGTATCAGAGATAGCTAGGGCCTTGCAATTTTATTTCCATTCCGGCACAAAATGGGAAAATCTAACGTGAGAGCAGACTGGTGGTGACGGCAAGATCACAAAGAAATACTCCACTGGTTCCTTTCGTCGATTATTCCTTTTTTTTTTTTTTTTTAAGATTTTATTTATTTATTCACAAGAGACACAGAGAGAGAGAGGCAGAGGGAGAAGCAGGCTCCATGCAGGGAGCCCAACGTGGGACTCAATCTCGGGACCCCAGGATCACGCCCTGGGCCAAAGGCAGGCCCTAAACTGCTGAGCCACCCAGAAATCCCCTCTCATGGATTATTCTGAGAGCAGAGGAGCGCAGAAAGGGAACAGAACGGTGCCGTTTTTTTGGCTGACTCATCCTAAGAGGTAAAGGTCTTTCCCCCTTTCCTCTTCCAGAACAGCCTCGGCGGGGCTCCATGCATTAGACAGATGCTCAGACCGAATTTTGTTGAAAATCCACTTTAAAGTTAAAATCACTGGTATTAACGCCTCTCATTGTTCTTGTAACTCTTGCTTTTGACCGCAGCAGTCTTGGGGAAAATTTGTGTAAAAAACACACACACACACAAAACCATCCAAACAACCCCTTCTTAAAATTGTGGCAGGGCGGGGCCAGGGGTAGGGGAGGCAGGGAAGCTGGGAGAGCACGTGAGTACATATGGCATTTAAAAAGATCTGCACCTAAAAAAAAAAAAAAAAAAAAAAAAAAAAAACAGATCTGCACCTGCTTTTGTCAGACCAGCTAGCAGATTATTCAAAGAAAAGTCTTGTTCTTTCTGGAAATGCTCAGGACTGAGAGCCTCTGCAAAAGGGTTGATAGAAGCTCCCTGGGATCGATTGCATGAAGGCCGTGCCAACCATCACTTTGGAAATGCGAGCAGAGAACAGGTACTGTGCTTTAAAGAGTGGTTTGGAGATTTTGACACCCTGTAAGTTTTGTGAGAAATGGCAGAAGTAACTCACATCTGCTTTGCCCGCAAAAATGGTATTTCTATACTAAATTGCTTTATAACCACATTCTAGGTGCTACTTTGAGATGTAGGAGAAGAAGAGTATTCATCAGCCCATCTGAACAGCAGAAACATCAGCTGGGAGGTGACCAGTGAGGGGCCCTAAGTGCCTTCCTACAACCCGATCCCACTCTCCCGGCCTCCCCCAACCCAGGGCTCAGCATTCAGAGAATTAATTCACTGCTTGAGGCTTCCTGGTGACCTGCCTCTCACCCCTTGGCTGCCCTAGAGCCTGCATGCTTGACTCTGGCTCTTGCAGTCTAACTTCTTAGAGACAGTTACTGAAATTTAATGGGAAGCATGTGAAAAGAATGATGTATTTGGTCCAATTCGATAGCTATCCTAAAAAGCTGTGGCTGGCCATGATTCCTGAGGAACGGCATTTAGTTTCTCCCGGAGCACACAAACCTGAAGGGAACAAATAGCCAATTCTGCTATTTAGAACCATCTTGCTGTGCCTTTTGTTGAGTGCAATTGCATTATCTAATGAATAATCAATGTTCAGCTGACACCTGAGAGCCCAAATACTAATCCCAAGCAGAAGTTACCGATTTGCTCTGTTTCTAATCTTTACCATTGAGCCTATTCTCCCCACATTGAACCCCTTTTTTGGCTCTGACCTTTACCCCAGTTTTAGTGGACATCCAGAAGATCCATGGGCCCTGGGAATGCAGTTTAGGAGGGATGGGCCATATGCAAATAAGTGGACCCACCTGTGACTTTAATCCCTTATTACCTTAAGCTCTTCTATTTTTCCTTCATTCACTCACTCACTCACTCACTCACTCAACAAATATTTCTTTGCAGTTATTCATAGCTTCTGGGCCTGAGTAATGATTTTGGTTATGTCCCTGCCTCCAGGAGTTTGCAGTAGTTGTCGGTCCTAGTTGTAGGTTTGGGCTTTCTCTCTCTGGGTCTCAGATATCAGAATGGATCATGACTCTGATTTCTCAGAGCCTGTAGATTCAGAGTCAAGGCCTGGCTCTCCTGGGCATGGGAGGTCTCTCCATGTGTTTAATGCGCTGTCCAGGGGTGGCAAAATCTAGTGGGTTGATTCTGCACTACAGAAGAGAATGCCTTTCATCTTTTCACCTCATAGAAGTCCAGTGTGGTGTGTCAGAGCACCCGGAGGGAAAGGACCATATTTTATTCATCTTTACTTTCTCAGCTTCTGGCAAAAAGCCGAGCATGTAGTAGGAGCTTTCAAAATGAATAGAGTATGAATGGATATATCTGCTCAAAGTGTCTATCTTACTGCAGGATCAATGGGGTTATATTCCCAGGTGAAGGGAAGCTTTATTGCTCTGGTGCATCATTCAGCTTCTGAAATGGAGAGAGGAAAGAGCAACGCATCAACTCCCCATGAATGTAGCCTGACTGAATGTGACTGGACATGCACCTAGCAGAGCTTATGTCCTCTGTTCACAGAAAGTCATGGATGAGGCATGAGTACTTGCTGCAGATGGATGTTGGCAGGAAGTGATGACACCTGGAAGCTAATCAAAAGTTTTGGGACCAAAATGGTCACCAGTGTGGAGTCCTTTCCACATATCTGTTTCTGGAACTGGGATTTCACTTATTCAACAAATAGCATGTGAAATTCTGGTCTGGTTATTGAGGATATCATGAGCAAAACAGACAAGAGTCCCTGGCTTTGTGGAGCATTTCATGGAGCATTCATGCGAGGGTGTGTGTGTGATCAGTAAACAAAAGAAATACTTAAAGAGTGTATAAGAACGTGACAAGTGGCAGGAAGTTGCATAAAGGAGGGAAGGAGATGGATTGCAGGGATGGGGATAATATTAGGTAGGGAGGCCAGGGATGTCTAATTAAAAAGGTGGCATTTGAAAAAAACATCTAAAGTTGGTGTGGGAGTGAGCCATGTGGGTTTCTGGGGGAAGAGTATTACAGACTGAGGGAGCAGGTGTTGTAGGAACCATTGGTGGGTTGTGCCTGAGGTGCTTAGGGAGCAAAGAGACCAGTGTGGCTGGATCAGGTAAGGTCTGTCAGGGAAGAGGATGAGCAAAGCATTGTCCATGTGTTTCCCTTTTCTCTACATTTGCTAAATTACTTCAGCTTGTTTGAAGGCTTTTGCAGGGCAGTCACTAGGAAATCTGAATCAAAATGTATCAGAAAAGAGGGGTGCCTGGGTGACTCAGTTGGTTGAGCATCAGAATCTTGGTTTTGGCTCAGGTCTTGACCTTGTGGTCATGGGATGGAGCGCTATGTTGGGCTCTGTGCTCAGGGCAGACTCTGCTTCTGATTCTCCTTCCCTCTCCCTCTTGCATACAGACACACAAAAATACACACACACATTCTCTGTCTCTCAAAAAAATAAAATTATTTTTCATTTTTTAACAAAATAAATTATTTTTAATTAAATAACAATTTAAAAATAATAATGATGATGAGGATGAGGATGGCACACTTAAATTCAGTGCCTTGGGGAGTTTAATAAAGGTGCTAATTACAAAGATGAGGGTAGAATGTAGGGAGACCAAGAAGGGATGCTGCTATCTATGTCCAAGGGCAATACCAGGAGACAATGTCACTCTTAGGCTTGAAACAGCAGCAGGGGGAGCAGTCGCTGGCACCAGTGAGGATAGATCCATGGAGAGGTCTACCTAGAAGAGCCATGAACTTTGTTTGAGGTCAGTCCATGGTAACCCACACAAGAGACCCTCTTGTCTCTTCTTTAGGTGCTCCCCATGGGCTGACTTCACCTGGCAACTGCAGAGCAAGGGAGCTTGTTGAAGTAGTTCACATGGGTCAGACTTATGGGTTGCAGAGCTGTGTGGAGTAGGATGGAGAGTGGATCTGAGGCAGTGAATGGAACACATCTGACACAGATGCTGTGGGCTAGAGAGAAGAGGGGACTTGGAACTGAGTAGAAAAGGAAAAGTGACACTGAGAAACCACCTGAGCAGGGTGGCCTGTTGCAGGTTGCTAGTCAGAAGCCAAGCAGCCTGAGGTGGTCTCTCTGAAACCCAGAGGGGACCACTCATTGTCAGCTGTCAGCCTGCTGCCCAGGGTGTGTTCCATTTTGAGCCACGTTCATCTGCATGGCCAGACTGTCCAGCGCTCCATGGGCCCATCTTCAATGGACAACACTAACAGCCGTGGACGCACCTGCAAATGGGAGGGGGAGGACTCAGATCTCTTTTTAAAAATGAAATTAATTTCTAAAAACAAAATTATATATTTGAAGGTGTAGAATATGATGATTTGATATGCATACACCAGAGAAATGATTACTACAGTGAAGCTAATGAACATACCATCTCCTCATAGAGTTAGCATTTGTGTGTGTGTGTGTGTGGTGGGAGCACCTGAAACCACCTCCATAAGCAAATTTCCAGTATCAATACTGTATTAACAGTGGTCATCATGCTGTACGTTAGATGTCTGGGATTATGGAGAGGCATGCTGGTATGAAGGCAGAGGCTCATCCGTGGCTGAGGTGGGACTGGACTAAACCTGTTTAGCAGGACTGTGGTGGACCATGATGTTTCACTTGATACAATATAACTGGGAACTTTCTGGGTAGTACTGCGGAGCTTCAGAGCTGCAGCTCTGGAGGATTTAGAGTTCCCTACAACCATCAATGGCATTAGGAACTAGACAAATGTCTCCATTTCTGCGGATTTGTTTTCTTCAGTGACAGAACTGACTTTGAAATTGATGGTATGGATGATTGGGAGTGTTTGAAATTTCATGACTCTAGATGAGCCCCAGATCCTTAATATGGCCCTCTAGCCTCATGGAACCCAGCTCCTGCCTGCTTCACTGCATGCATCTTGTGGTCCTCTCCCCTTGTTCCCTACTCCCTAGCCACCTAGAGCCTCATTTCAGGGCCTCAAAGGGCCATGCTCCTTTCCACCTGTTGGCCCTCCTCTCAGATTCCCTGTACCTCCTCCTATAGCCACTTTGCTCCCTAATTTTGACTCAGCTCAAAGTCACTTCTTCACAGAAGCCTTCACTGACATTCTAGAAAAGGGTTGCATCATGGCTTCCATTCTCTTCTAGCATCTTGCCTGTCTAACATTTCTCACAACTCTAAATCATTAACTGAATGATTGGTCATTTAATGTCTGCCCCCATATGACTATAAGCTCTAATTTGCTGCTGCCCAGTGATCATGCATAGAAGGCACTCTGTAAATATTGGAGGGCATTATTGACCAAAAGCTAAAAATGAGTTAGGAGTGGGTGTATACACACCATGCAGAAAAGAAATCAGAAGAAACATAGATTAGAAAGGGTAGTTGCCTGCCCACTCCCCACCCCAGGCTTTCTTGGTGTGGGGAACAAGGAGCAGTCAGAGGCAGGGATAGGAGGGGGTGGAAGACAGGGAGCAGATACAGGCAGAGTTGACCAGTCAATTCCCTGGACACCTGAGGAGGGTGAAGAAAAGCTGTTGTTAGATGTCTCAACACTGTTCTCATTCTCTCTAGCAAAAAAAAAAAATTAATGATTTTTAAAAAATTTAAAAATCCAGCCAGGAAATATTAACATAAGGAAGCTTTAAAATGTGAGAATAGCAACCTTTTTTTGCTCTACTGACTGGCTGATTTGCCAAGGTCTGAGCTTGAGGCCTGACATGGTAATAGGTTCAGGCCAACAGAAATGATTTTAATTGGTGTCCTGACATCTGGGGGAATTCAAGAGCTAGCAAAGTGGAGTGGGATACTGATAAAATAGTAATAAATAAGTAAATAAGTAAGTAAGTAAATAAAAAAAATGTTTGTAGCTTTCTAGTCCACCAGAATAACAAACACAGGGTGTACCATTATTAGAATCCACCAGCCCCAAATTATAAATCAGTCAGGAACAGAGAATAAAATGGCAGGATTAAAATGGGGATCTTTAATTCACAATGGCAGATTTATATGTGTGGGGTGGGATGGTCTCTATAGAGGAAGTCACGTCTTAAACATGAGCCTGATATGCTCTGAGAAATGCCTGGTCCTGAAGGAGGATGGAGTTAAGGTTTATATAGAGCTCAGAGAATAAATTTGGGGACCCAGGAGAATGGCAAGACAGAGAAACTAGTGAAATAGGGAAAGAACCGAGGGAGAAAGGGAATGAGAATAGGTGCGTGAAGTTGATGGGGAGAAAAGGAAGCAGGTGGACAGAGGAGCAAATCTGATGCATTGGCCATGGATGGCCATGGCAATTCCTCCCTCCCTCCCTCCCTCCCTCCCTCCCTCCCTCCCTTCCCTCCAATTCTCCTTGTCTTTTGTTCCTACCATTACTTCTTTTTTAAAAAAAAATCTCTTTATTGGGGTATGATTGACATGTAAAAAGCGGCATATTTAATGTATACAACTTGATGTATTTATTTGGAGATAAGTTTACACCCATGAAACCATCACTACAGTCTATAATGATAATCATCTGTCACTGGCAAAGATTTCCTGGCACCCCCTTTGGTTTGCTGTTGTTTTGTTGTTTTCCTTTAGCAGTAAGAGCATGGGATATTAAGATTTTTTCCTTTAGCAAACTTTTCAGTACAATACAGTATTGTTGCCCTAGGGCCTCAGTTGTACAGTAAGTCTCCAGAATCTATTCATCTTGGGTGACTGAAACTTTGTGCCCTTTGATCCTCATGTCCTCATAGCCTCCTCCCTCTGGGCCCTGGAAACCACCATTCTTCTCTTTGCTTCTATGTGTTTGATAAGCACATTCTTTTATTTTTTGCTTCAAGTTTTGAGTGAATGTTTATTAATCATGATAACGGTCGGTATTCCCTTCAGGCTACACTTCATTTCTGAGAATCAAGATTCTCTGTGTCCCCTCTTACTGCTGCCTCTTGGGACTGCCGCATTCACTGCTCGTTCTCTGTTACAGGCCTGCTTTCCCAGGCCTGTGGTAGGAAACGCTGTGATTTGCAACAGTCGACACAATAATATAGAATAGATGAAAAGAGAACAAACTGTGTCATATGCATAGTTTTAACACATTAGAATAAAACATAATTCAAGCTTTAAATAATATCTAGTAGGATACATGATGATAGGGGCGCCTGGGTGGCTCATGTCATGTGATGTTTCAGGACTTCGGCTCAGGTCATATCTCAGGGTACTGGGATCGAGCCCCACATTGGGCTCCCCTCTCAGCAGGTACTCTGCTTATCCCTCTTCCTGTCTGTCCCCTCCCTGACACTTATGTTCTCTCTCTTTCAAATAAATAAATAAAATCTTAAAAAAAAGAAAGAACACATGATAATATACAGTAGAATATTTTTTTAAAACTAGATTCTTACTTATTTCAGATGGTATGATGAAAGGAGTGTCTGGTAAATTGAAGGTTATAGTAAGTTAAAAGTTGGAATTAGGCTTGGACACCAGCCGAGCAAGCTGTCACCTGTAGGTGTGATTGAGGAGGTGGTGGTAGAGATTTCTAGTCCGAAATTCAAATTCCATAGCCTGTCATTTAATCATGAGATAGTCTTTTTGGGTCTCAAGTCTTCTTAGGAATCATTAGTAAAATCCAAACATCCTCAAGAGAGGTCACACCTTCAGTGTTTAGTAGGTGGCCCTCTGGTTACAGATGTTGGAATCAGCATTTTACTGTTTCCCATTTCCCACTCCTACACACTTCCCACTTTTTAGGCCTCATTTCCTGTTTCAAATCTGACGATTCGTGCTTTAATAATCTTTATATTTTAATTTAACAATCTTATTAAATTAAATAATCTTATAACAGTATTATCCCATTTGCCTCTCTCCCAACCTTTGTTCTATTTTGTCACCTCTTTTACTTGTACATAAACTATAAATCCCACCTTACAGCACTGCTATGCTTTCAATAATTTTCTGTTCAGGAAATTATGAGAAGAAAATAAAGGAGTGTTTCATGCTTACCCACGTATTTGCCAATTCTGGTGCTCTTCATTCTTTCTTGTAGACCCAAGCTTCTATCTGGTTCATTTCCTAGGCCTAGGGAAGATCGTCTGGCATTTCTGTTAGTGTAAGTCTGCTGTTACAAATTTTCTCAGTGTTCTTTTGTCTGAACATGTCTCTCTGCACTCTGTTTTGTTTTGTTTTAAAGATTTATTTATTTATTTTAGAAAGAGAGACAGTGAGAGTGTGAGCAGGGGACATGGAGCAGAGGGAGACAGAATGAGAGACTCTCAAGCAAACTTCCCATTGAGTGAAGAGCTTGATGCAGAGCTTGATCCCACAACCCTGAGATTATGATCTGAGCCAAAACCAAGAGTTGGAAGCTTAACTGACTGAGTCACCCAGGTGCCTTTGTACTGGTTTTTGAGGGATAGTCTTGCTGGGTACAAAATTTGGAGTTGATAGGTTTTTTTGGTTGCAATATTTTAGAGATGAGATTGCATTGTCTTCTGGTCTCCATTCTTCTTTTTCTTCCTCTCCTCTTCCTTATTCTTTTTCTCTAATAATAATGCAGCCATAATTTTGTATGGTTACCCTGTTTATAAGGTCTTTGATTCTCTGGATGTTTTCAAAATTTTCTCTTCACCATTGGTTTTCAGTAGTTTGATTATGAAGTACTTAGGTGGGACATTATTTGTATTTATCCTGCTTGTGGTTCACTCAGATTCTTGGTTCTATAAGCTGAAATTCTACATCAAATGTATGAAATTCTCAACTATTCGTTCTGAGGAGTCCAGCTTCTGGTTAAAAACCTATGTGGGATTTTTCAGGCCTGGCCATAAGTAATTGCAAAGGTTTCCTTGGCAGATATCACTGTGGGAAGCTGCCCTCTTCACACCAAGCTTGGTGCACAGTTAGTGCATTGCAGTGTCTGGAGGGAATTGCAGTCAAGGACTTGGGTGGGTCAGGCTCTTCCCATGTTTGCATTCTGAGCCTCAGAACCTTTATTCCTAGATCTCTTTATCTGAGACCTTGGCAGAGGTCTCTTTTAGGTGCCTCTGCTGAGGTCTCCTTATAGAAGGAAAGAGGGAGAAAATCTGAAGACACTCCCCATCACCACCCCCCACCAACTCAGTGCCTACTACTTTTCCACTTATAATCCTCTCCTCCATCTGACCCTATGGTCCATGAAACTGCTGGAGTCTTTTGTTAGGGGCTCTCTCAACAGTGAGACAATCCCCATGCCTGCTCTGATTCATCTGACCCATGACTGGTGTGCCATTTCATGAGGAAATAAAACGAAGGAGAGTCAGTGTTGTCTCCAGTTTTAGCCTTTTGCTTTTATCATCAAAATAAGTAATTAAAGGCTTAACTCTTTCATTTTTGCCTTGTTGCTTTAATCTGCTACTTGGATACTTGATAGCTCCCAGCTCCTGACATTTCCTCAAATAATTTTGCTGTCCCATTATCACCTTCTTCTCCTTAAGAAACTCTAGTTATACATGTTAGACTACTTAATAGTGCTCTTACATCTTTGAGGCATGGTTCATTTGTATTCCATCATTTTTTACTCTCTTTTTTCAGATTGTGTGATTTCTATTGATTTATCAAGTCCATCAAGTTTTCTCTTACCACGTTCAATTCCCTCAAAGACTGTGCAGTGAATTTTTCATTTCAGCTATTGTACTTTTCATTTTTAAATGGTTTTCATTTCCTCTGATGAAATTATATATCTTTTCATTAATTAAAATCATGTTTTCTTTTCTTTTTTAAATCTAATTTTTTCTTTTGGTTTTAGAAGTAGAATTTAGTGATTTGCCACTTACATACAACACTCAGTGCTTAATACAACAAGTGCCAAAAAAAAATACAAGTGCCCTCTTTAATACCCATCACCTACTTGGCTCATCCTCCACCCACCTCCTCTCCATAAACCCTCAGTTTGTTCTCTATAGTTGAGTCTATTATGGTTTGCCTCCCTCTCTTTCTTTTTTTCCCCTTCCTCTATGTTCACCTGTTTTGCTTCTTAAATTCCACATATGAGTAAAATCATGGTATTTTCCTTTTCTTTCTTTTAAAAATATTTTATTTTATTTATTTGACAGAGAAAGAGAGAGAGAGAGAGAGAGAGAGCACAAGCAGGGGGAGTGGCAGGCAGAGGGAGTGGGATGTGGGGCTCGATTCCAAACCCTGGGATCAAGACTGAACTGAAGGCAGACACCTAACTGATTGAGCCACCCAGGCATCCCAGTATTTGCCTTTTCTGACTGACCTATTTTGCTTGGCATAATACACTCTAGCTCCATTCACATTGTTGCAAATGGCAAGGTTTCATTCTTTTTGATGGCTGAGTAGTATTCCATTGCATATATACCATGTTTTCTTTTTGTATGTTTTTTTTATTGGAGTTCGATATGCCAACATATAGTATAACACCCAGTGCTCATCCTGTCTAGTGCCCCCTTCAGTGCCAGTCACCCAGTCACCCCATTCCCCCAGCCCACCTCCCCTTTCACTGCTCCTTGTTCATTTCCCAGAGTTAGGAGTCTCTCATGTTCTGTCTCCCTCTCTGATATTTCCCATTCATTTTCTCTCCCTTCCCCTCCAATTCCTTTCACCATCTTTTATATTCCCCGAATGAATGAAACCATATAATATTTGTCCTTCTCCGATTGATTTACTTCACCAAGCATAATACCCTCCAGTTCCATCCACGTCGAAGCAAATGGTGGGTATTCGTCATTTCTAATGGCTGAGTAATATTCCATTGCATATATATACCACCATGTTTTCTTTTAAAAATCTGGCATATCATCCTTTAATTCCTTAACTATATTTATGATAGCTTTGTTGTCGCATAAATTGCATATATGGAACACCCCTGGGTTTGTTTCTACCACCTGCCCCCCTTTTTTTTGGAGTATGCATTACATTTTAATTGTGTGTATGTGTGTGAGCATGTCTAGTAATTTTGATTGTATACTGGATGTTGTGGAAGAATCAGCGTGGAGATTGAATTTTGTGATATTTCTATGTCACTTGTTGTTTTCATTGGTAGTGGGATTAATGGTAGATCACCTTGTGTAAGCCTTGGTTTTATGTTTTCTTAGGGAGTATCTGAAAATTCCAATGTTTTTTTCAAAGCATAACTTTAATTTGTGCGACTCAATCTCTAACATTTCCTTCCGGCAATCTTATCAAGGCTTGGTTTTAGACTTGGGAAGGGCAGGTCTATTGTAAACTTTACTGTGGAGCATGATTCTTACTCCTGAGGAGTAGTATTTCTGGTGTCCCAGCTGGGTGCCTGGGAAACAGGTGTTATCAAGTTCTCTCCATTCTTGCTGACAACATCCCCCAACATTGCTTAACCTCAAGTATTTCTGTTCTGATCTCAACCCCAGAATAGACAGATTCTGGTACACTTTGTCTAAACTCTCCCTATACATGTATAGTTCAGTCCTTGGCTAAGCACTTGCAGAGATCCCCACGTCAGATTCTTCCCTCTGCATAGAGCTTCAACGTTTGTGTTCCACCTCACAGAATCCACTCTAGTTGCCCCACACTCTGAGCTCTGCCTACTGAGCTTCCCAGGACTTCCGTGCTCAGCTTGGTCTCCAACTTACTGTCACCCAGCTGGGAAATGGCTACCTGGGTAAGAGCTGGAGGCTCAACTTGTGAATTTTCCTTCTGCTTCATGATTTGGTATGTGATTTGTGAAAACAGTTCCATCATATGTTGGCTTTTAAGTTGTTTTGGTAGGAAGACTAGTGTAGTATTAGTTATAGGAGACAGCAATACCCACTGTGGGTTCTTGAACAAGGGATAATAAGAGGGTGTTGATGGGCAGTGATAAAGGTGGCTTGTAGAGGGGAGAATTTAAGAGTCAAAGCACTGAATAGGAGGCATCTTTAAACTGAGAACTAAGGTCAGGATGTGATTTGAGGAAATAAAACAAAGAAAAGGGAAATACCATGCTGGAGAAAGAACTACTGTTGAGTTAGTGATAAATTGGTTATGAGGAATGAAGACGAGGGTTTAAAATGGTGCCAGAAATGCTTTAAAAAGGAGTTCTTATCTCTGGATGTAAATACTGAAATATTTATGGATGAAATGATATCACGTCTGGGATTGATTCAAAATAATCAAACACAGGGATGAAGATGGGGAAAGGGTGGGGGTAGAGGTGAGATGAGAGTGACCATAGATGACAATTGTTGAAGTTGGGTTATGAGTCCATGGGAGTGTCTTATGTGCATTTTTTCTACTTTTGTATCTATTTGACATCTTCAAATTAAAAATAAACAAAACAAAACAAAACAGAGTGGGTTATAAAGCTGGGAGGTGGAGTGTCCCAGGGTGAAGATGGGGAGACTGCCCATTTTTGAGGTAGGGGAAATGGGGATGAGGCAGTGGCAGTTTGTTAATGTCTAAAACAGGCTCTTATGCAAAAATGATTTTAAAAATGATTTGTTCCAGCTAACTCATTCTGTTCCTTTGGAAGTGTCATCAAGTGCAAGGTATATTTGATTAACTGCTTGAAGATGTGGGTCATATGGCACATGCTGAGCAGAGGCTGTGGCATATAGGCCACTCACTTATCCAACTCTGGATTCAATGCTGGCAGCTCATGTTAGCTCATAAAGCTCTGTGTGGTTCGGGCCTAGACTATAATGGACAGGTATGGTCAGACTCTGGCACACATCTCCCTGAGTGGTTTCTGGAATAATTTCTGGAGGCATTTTTCTGTACTCCCCCTTTCCCTGCACCGCCTCCCTGGCCAGCTGTACATGCCTGGAGCCTCCCTGAATCTTGCTTGCTCTCACCTGCTTCCTTCCAACTAACTGTGGCCTCTGTAATTGAGCTCAAGAGAGGGGACTGTTCCCATAGCCTTAGGAGTTTCGGGAGAAGTAGAGAGACTTTTCTACAAGTTAAGGTAAAAGAAAAAAGGAAAAACAAACCCACTCATTTTCTTTTCCTACTTTCCACTTCCTTTTCTCACTCATTCAACAAATCCTTTTAGGTGCTACCGTGTGCCAAGTTTTATGGTAAGGAGTGGTTGGAATTCAAAGGTGATCAAGACCCGGGTCCTTCCTTAAGGATCCGCAGCCTGGCAGTGAATGAAAGAAAGACATGCACACAGAGTGATAGAGTCACAAGTGCCATGTGAGATGTCTGTCTGGGCACACAAAGGACACAAGGCAACAGGGGACAGACATCACTCTTTTCCTCTCTCCTGGGGTCTGGGTTTTAATACTGTCCTTGTGCCCTATCCATAACCTGGATTTTCTCTGAATCTCCATTTTTTTCATTTTAAGACAAGGCTATGTATTTTTTAAGTGCCAAAAAAAAAAAAGTCTAGAAGGATATTAGCTAACCATACTGGTTGATGATAATGGTCATCTTTCCTTCTTTCTAGGTACACCAGTGAGAACGATGGGCCCAACTTTTTCCAGGTGACAGTCAAGTGATCATTCTCACCAGCACAGTCGACCTTATGAACATAAGCTGGGGGCTGCAACCACTTCCAGGGAAGATCTGCAAGTAAGGGGAAACTTCTTTTGCCATGGAGGTAATAAATCTTCTGCTTATTGACTTTTAAAAGTGTGGAGGCAAATGTCCCATTTGTCTGTTTAATACCAACCACCACCTTAACATTTGTTTTGCTGTACAGTTTACAAAGTACTTTAGAAAGTCACAAATCACTGGTGTCTCGAAATAACCCTTTGACTTGAGAGAGGAGATTTCATTTTGACCCTCATTTACAGATGTGGAAAATACAGCCCAGAGATGTTAAATGCGTGGCTCAAGATTCATAGCTAGTGGGGGCAGAGCCCACGAATCACTTCTCATCTTCTCTTTCCGAGTCTTGGAGATCACCCACTCCTCCCTGTTAAGAGTCTAGAGCGTCCAGGGCTCCCCTTTGGCATCTTTAGGAGAAGATTGCAAATTATTTTTTAAAATGTCTAAGATATTAGTTGTATTTGGACCTGTGGTGGGCGTCTGGAACCCCCCAGGCCCTACTGCAGTCACAATCAATCAAACAAACAAATAAGCATCTCCATTGTTTTGTGGATTATTTCCCCATGAGGCAGATGTTTACTTTTCACAAATGAAAGCTCATTGTTGTCAGGAACATTTAAGAGGCTTAACCTGTCTCCTCTGGCATATGGCACTGGCTTTTCATGATAAAACTGGCTGTGTGCAGCGGCAGACGAAATTGCAAGCCTCCCTCTGAAACTTCATCAGTTGCTGTTGCGGGCGTCACTGCTTTCCTATGCAGGGACTCGTCTGGGCCTCTTCCACTGTGAAAGGGGCTGTTGGGGGCGGGGGGAGAGGGGGAAGAAAGGCTGTTTCCTTTGGTAGAAAATACTCATATTTTAATGGGTATGATGTCATGAATTATTAAACTAGCTTAACTTTAAAGCCGAGCCAAAAGAACACATAGTGAAGAATGACCTTGAGACTCTTGAAAAATGGGAGTGTTGACTGTGCCCGCAGACTCAAAGATGGATTTCTACTTTAGTTGATATTTATGCAACTGTGAAACTTGGTCCCTTGTTCCCAGAGAAATCCTTTGTGCAGCCGTGTGGAGAAAGTTATTACATTTTAGTGCAGAAGAGCTGTAAAGTTTCTTTCCTCATGTCTTACGAAAACAGGAGTGCTAGCGATCTTTGTGCTGAGGGATGGCCCTGAGGTATGAGATGCAGAGACAAAAGGTAGCAGACAGGCATTGTTCTAAAAAAAAAAAAAAAAAAAAAAAAGAAGAAGAAGAAGAAGAAAAGAGCCTAACATTAGGTTCTTCTGAGGGGTTTGTGCATAACCTGGGTCCTGCTTGCTTGCAGTGTTCTGTTATTTTTCTGATTCAAGGTGAATCAAAGGAAAATAAGGTCCAGAAGGATGAAGAAGATCTGCTGGCCAGGGTAGTCTGACCACGTGATAGACATTGCAGCACCTCCCACTGGAACACGGGGGGAGGCCCCTGGAGAGCTCTGAGAGTGTGTGATGCAGGGGAGGATATTCCAAAGCTTTGGGTTCAGCTACCTCAGGCTCATTCTCTGGCTGCAGAGACACCAAGAACAGGGCGAATGTCCTCGGTTCCCTTCAGTGGGCGCGGGGAACCCGCCTCTTCACCCATAGTGACATGTGACTCAGACTTCCTCTTCGTTTGTTGTGACACAGGTTCAAGGAGCAGTGTCTGGAGACAGGAGATGAGGGTGAGCGGGGAGGGTAGAGGAACCTGTAGTCACTGATATTCTTTAAACACTTGCCTCGGTCTTATTACAATTCGTCATGTAGGGGGACAACATTATCCCCATTTTACAGGGCAAGAAACTGAGGCTCGGGGTGTAAGATTCTTGATGTCACGTGGCTGCTGACAGTTTTGAATCTAGATCTGTCCGACATCCGAGTTTTACGTGAATTTGCCATTCTTGCTATGACATTCTGATTTGAGCCAGTTTTTACTATCTTCTTGGTTGTTTGTTCAAACTCTTGGCCGTTACATGCTGATGTCTTCCAGGAGTTCCTCGAGACCCACTCTTCCTCCTTCTGCATATTCCCTGCAACCTGGCCGATGGACCTATCTTGGCTCCTTCTGCGGTGGCCTTGTTCTTTGGCTCACAGTGGCTTTGGCCAAGGCGAGACACAGACAAGGTGCTGGACAACAGGTGGATGAACAATGAGATTGAGGCATTGATTTCCTCATTTTTCTCTCTGTTGGGCTCTCTCCTGAAGGCCAACGCTACTGCCTCAGGGGCCCTCTCCATGGAGCTCCCCTTCATGGGTTTGACTAACTGCCCCCTCCCTTGCCGGTTCAAGCTTAGGGGGGTGGTGATAACCCCTGCACTATCCTCTGTGCTTTCTTCAACACCGCCCACGCTTTTGTCAATTAACCCTAGACCGAGGTTAGGACAGGTGGATTGCTCAACCTGAGTGTGTCATTTGCTACCTTCTGGCACCTTTACCGATATAGTGAAGCATCCCTTCAGTGATGTCAGAGTTAATGTTTTGGTTACATCTATTAGTGACTCTTTTCACCAAGAGGGAGATGATTTGGGGCTTCTCTTTTTAATGCCTAGGGATTTCCTATTTATAACTTCCAAAAAGGCTATTTTTTCATTCCTTACCTTCTTTTTGCCTTTCTACTTGCCTCTCGAATTTCCTCTTTTCCCCTCAAATTGAGTCTGCATGACCAGGGAAAGCCAGTCTCCATGATTATTTTCCAAGATTGAGTTTCTTGGGTCTCCAAAGTCTCTACTCTATCCTTCTATTAGCATTTCTTTGCAAAACAGGCTGTTGGATTGTCTTGAGAAAACGATGTGCATTTACTTGCCTTCTAGAGAAAATTGTTATTTCTCCAGAAAGGAAGGGCAATAATGGAAGTCTGTTCAGTAAGTAACAGTAAGGAGAATAAAGGGGGGAAAAGGCAGGAGATTCAGAATCAAGGTCAGTTTCCTCTGTCGTTGAATTGCAGCAAGCATTTAGTGGTAATAAAATCTTTTTCCTGTATAATACATTTTATATTAAAACTGCAGCCATTTAAATGAGGGATTTTATGTCTGCACAGTCTTTATTGAGCATGAAGGCTTACAAAAATGCTTTTGGTTTTTTTTTCTCTTAAACCATTTTCGAGATTTGAAAAGCCATTCTCTGCCTCCCGGGCTTATAGGAGTAAAGACGCAGAGGCGGGGAGTGGCCACAGTGGCTCACACAGCTCCTTGCTTGTGCTATTTAACCTTGGACCCCTGTTATTCTGGGCCTCTGTGTCTCCTGAATAAATAGTAAATCTTTCCTGATGGCGTGGCAGCTTTATGATGTGGATTCATGCGTTTTTTCAGAGGAGCACGAGAGAGCCTTTAATGCATTTTCCCTCCTTTTACTAGTGATTTAGCCAGAGCCTGTGCCTGGTCAGCCCATCTCTGGTAAAGGGCAGGCCCTGGCGCTACAGTGGTCAGCATTCAGATGATCAGTCTTCTAGCTCCAGGACAGGAAGGATTGACTCTGGTGTTATTTCATAGATTGACTTGAAATGGATTAATGCTTCTCTTGAAGGGTTATTGACTCGTGTTTTTCCAAGGTCTTCGTCCTAATTTAATACTGAAAAATTTGTGATCTACCCCTGATCCTAAGATAGTAAGACAGCGAGACCTCAATAGGTCCTCCTAACACAGGATCACACAGGGTGCAAGTTTGCTAGCCTGGTTTTATGGCTCTTCATTTGGGACAGATTGGAAGTGGTCTCAGAAGGTTCAAGGACATGTTGACCTTAGATATACCACAAAGAAGGAGTCAACTCACAGAGCAATTCCATTGTTTTCATAGTCATTGTTGTTATTCATGGGATGAACCATTGGATCGGACTCTTCTTGGTCACAAGCATGGTGTAGAGGAAACAAAAACACTACGCATGTAGCTTCTGAGTACTTGAAATATGCATTTGTGTAGGAAATTATCTGCCAAGGGAAGTAGACTGTTGTTGGTGCGGATCTGACCTATAGCAGGAGATGCCTCATAATCTATAAATATCTGCTCTTTGAGTTAGAATGAATTACCTGAAGACGGCAGGCTCCACTTTTACATCTCAGATTGCCAGAACTGCATTTCCCATTGGACAGTTAACAGCACCTTTTAAAATCTGAATTTCCCTAGTACATTGACCTGACCTGACTTCTTAGCCGCAGCTTTCACTATGCTTTAAAAATAGCCTTGATGCCAGCATAGCGGAGGAGACCATTTACTTAAACAACTATTTTGTGTTGCCTATAATGTCATGTAGATCTAAGTCTTTTCTGTATCTTTCCACCACAATGGCAGCATATGGCCTATTGTTACAATCAGATATTCTTGTGAGAAGTTAGAGGCCACGGGTGAAAGGAGAGGATATTATTGTTGAGTCTAAAGCTGTTGTTTTGAGCCTTGAACCAAAGTTTCCTGCAGTTTTATTTTTAGAAAACTCAAACCTTTCAGGAAGGGTCGGCCAATATGCTCTGATTTTTATTTTTGATAGTGTTGACTAATGTTTACTTTGGGCTCCTGCAAATTGGTTAGGAGGGCTTCGCGTGGAGGAGAAAATATGGACAAATACCGTTAGTTTACTTAGCGCTGAAGGCACTGGCTGGTAAAGAAAGAAAATGACACAGTTCTTTAAGCCTAAAAAATTGTAATCTCTTTTTGCTCCTGAAGTATATATTCCTGAAAGAGAGCAAAAGTAATGGGAGCAAGAGGGCTGACATTGGCTCAGAAACCCAAACTGCTAGGTCGAGGAGAGAATTGCCTCATTAGAAGAAGACTTTTTGGGTACCTGGGTGGCTCAGTGGTTGAGCATCTGCCTTTGGCTCAGGTCATGATCCCGGAGTCCTGGGATCGAGTTCCACATCGAGCTCCTAGCATGGAGCCTGCTTCTCCCTCTGCCTATGTCTCTGCCTCTCTCTCTGTGTCTCTCATGAATATATAAATAAAATCTTTTAAAAAAAGGAAGACATTTTATTAAAATAATGAATGCTTATTATATGGGACAGAATAAAGAATATGATTCCACTGAGTAGACGTGCGGGCACACGTACCCTCGCTTGCATGAACACACGGACAGAGAGGAAAGAGGGAATGATAAAGCAGAAGCATGTCGGTGTGCTTTATAATTCTGGATTTGTTTTTCAAGTTTGGAATTAATTAGATACCATGTTGAATTCCAAATGCGATAATTAGGCAAATTAATGCTGCAGTGAAGTTATTAATGAGGCAAAATATGCTAATATGCTTTTGATAAAGAGCTCTTCTTCTGCCTACCAAGAAATTGGCAAACATCTTTCATTTGGGGCCAGACAGCTTATCTCAAGTGATTTACTAAAAAGGTTCTCGGCCGTATGCTGTGAACAAATGTTGTAAATAGGGGTTAATGTCTAAATTTTTGATACGTATATGCCTCGATGTGGCACGGCAAGTCCCGTGACATTCAGCCTGGTGTTTGGGTGGTGGGGTGCCCAGAAAGGCCAAGGGTTCTTCAGTGCCCTTCAAGGCCTTTCTCAGTAGCAAACACTACCACTTGCTGGTGTGGCTCCTATTAACACCATCGCTGATGCTCAACTCGCGGTGAGCAGTGGCTGCTAACCTGCCAACCTGCTGGTTTCTTTTCGGCAGACTTGGTGTCTCCTTTGGTTTTTAGATGTTCAAAACTGCTGGCCAAGAATCATTAGGGAACCCATTTAGTGGTTTGAAAGTGACACAGCAGAATTTCTCTTTCCGATCTTAACTCCGCTGTTCAGAACTCATTGTGCATCAGGAGCCCTCCTGGGACCGAGGCGAGACACCATCTACCCAGGGGGAGCTGGCCATTAAAAACAAAATTTATGGAAATGTGAAAAGAACTTTCCCATGAGCGTATCATTATTTTAATCCTTTTAATCATACACTCCACGAGGGCACAGCCTGTCTAATTTTGATTAATTTAGATATAATATTTGCTAAATGAGTTTTACTCTGCACCCCAGGTAGGACCGTTTTGACTGTTGTAAATCTGAGGCCAGAAGATCCTAAGGTGTGTTTGAGTGGGGCAGCCCAGTGGTCAGTCCTTGGCTTAGTGAGGGCTGTTGAGGGGTGTCCTACGGAAGGAAATAGACCCATTATTAACTATAAAGTGTTCACAGACTGGTTGGATCAGTTAGGAATGCGTTAGATCACAAGTTCCAGAAAGCCTTACTGGTAGCTTTATTAGCAAATGAGTTTATTTTTCTCCCATGAAAAGCAGACCAGGGTTGGTAGTCCACAGCTGAAATTTATCTCAAGCACATCGTCAAAGTTCTTTCCATCGTATCATTTCTGTGATCACAAGATGGCTGCTGCACCGCTAAGCATGCCATTTGGGTTTCAGGCAGGAAGAAGAGGGAAGAATGAGCCAGTCTGTTCCTTTTGGGAAGGTTTCCCAGAAGCCCAAGCCAACAGCCTCCATTTATATCTCATTGGTCAGAGTTGTGTCACATGTTAAACCCTAACTGGAAAGTCTACAGATAAGGTTGGGTCAGCTAGCTCACAGCCTTTGCTACAATTCTTCTCTTGGGTACCATGATCCTGGGAGTGAGGTTGTATCCTCATTTGACTGCAAAATTTGATGGACAAATCGGATATGAAAGGGAAGTTTGGGTAAGGAAGCCATTTTACTCTTCCCCAGGCTGAAGGCAGTGTACTGTGGGAATACACCTACAGACTTTAGGTTGAGCTACGGGACCAAACAGATGACTTTCACCTCTCTGACCCTTCGTCCCTATGTTTGTGAATTGGAGAATACTCTGGAGTTATTGTTAGGAAGGAATTGGGATAGCACGTATAAAGTGTTTAGCATATTCAGCTTGTTAATAAATGGTGGTTGTTGAGATGGCGAATTTATTCCAGGTTGTCTTCATAATAAGCCATCACATAACAGACGTGGAACCGGGGAGGATGGTTCTACATAATCCTTTACCTTTTAAGAGAGTGGGTTCTGGTAGGTGGAGGGGCCTTTCGGCTGAATGGATTTATAAATTTGAATCGATAAAGACTGTTGGAAGGGGAGGAGGGTGGGGGGTGGGGGTGAATGGGTGACGGGCACTGAGGGGGGCACTTGACAGGATGAGCACTGGGTGTTATTCTGTATGTTGGTAAATTGAACACCAATAAAAAATAAATTTATTATTTAAAAAAATAATAAAAAAATAAAGGGTTAAAAAATGAAATAGAAAAAAAAGACTGTATATGAAAAAAAAAAAAGACTGTATATGGAAGGTGGAGAGACAATGCAATGTGGGAAGGGAAAGAGCAGGGATGAGGAGGCAGGTAGGCAGAGAGGCAGAAAGCCTGAATGTGAGAGGGGGTGGTGGTGGTGGTGGGAGAAAGGAGACCGGGCTGCTCTAAGATGGAGAGGAAGGCCTGAGAAGGGATGTCTCGTGGACATTTTTGGCATGAAGCTGTGCACTATGTGATGTAAAGCCTTCTTCTGATTCACATGCAGAACCTTCCGGAAAACATGCCTGACTAGTGCTTTGGAATGAGTCTTTTGGTGAATGTGAAGAAAAACTAAGTCTCGCCTTAAGGTTGGTGTGAAGTTACAGCTGACATAGAGTTTCCAGAAGGTTTGTTTCACGCAGGTTCCACCACTAAGTGTCAGGCTCAAAGGTGACAGACACACAAAACATATGTGGAGAGGACTCATGTGAATTCAGTGTTAGGTTGTCTGAGAAGCAGAAAATGGCAACTTAAGCTGTGGGTGAAATTTTATTTCCATGCCACTCGTGAGAGTATGCCCTGAAGGACAATGGGAAGTCTCAGCTCCGTGCTTTCCTACCTAAGTCTTAGTTCTTTTGTGTGATTGAATTATAATATAACATGCTTGTGCTTTTAGCAGTAGAAAATAAAAAAAAACCTTATTTGTAATTTTTTTTGGCATACTATACTTCTAAACAAAAGCCAGTACTATATTTGGTGCTTGATTGGAAAATACAAACCAGCAATCTGTTTCCAACCTGGAAGAAAAGCTGGCTCCTTTGAATGTATTGAATAGTGGCACAATACTATATTTTCTGGATAAATCAAGACATTTTTCAAGAGTAGTTGTGAATATACTTGGTTTTCACTTCACAGGCCAACTTTCAAACTTAACCCTTGAGTAAAATGTGACTCCACCAATTATTAACTGACAAGCAATATGCATAATAATATCTAGGGGGGTTCATATCATAGGCCACAAACTCACCTCTTTAAGAAATGTGGCTTACTTTGTTTACCCTACAGTAGCAGATTTTCTTTCTTTCTTTCTTTCTTTCTTTCTTTCTTTCTTTCTTTCTTTCTTTCTTTCTTTCTTTCTTTTTTCTTTCTTTTTTCTTTCTTTCTTTCTTTCTTTCTTTCTTTCTTTCTTTCTTTCTTTCTTTCTTTCTTCTTTCTTTCTTTCTTTTCTTTTCTTTCTTTTCTTCCTTTTTAAAGATTTATTTATTTGAGAGAGAGAGAGAGAGAGCAAGCATGAATGGGGAGAGGGGCAGACCCCCTGCTGAACGGGAGTCTGATTGAGATTATGACCTGAGTGGAAAGTAAGAGTCAGATGCTCAACCAACCGAGCCTCCCAGGTGCCTCTGTAGATTTTCTCATTTGAATCCCTATTGAACCAAGAGATAGAAACTTAATCTAAATTAGTTGAGAGTCTTTTTTCCCTTTATTGGGATTGAGTCTAAATTTGGGCTGGCAGATAAAGGGGCTTTGTGTCACGTCACAGAAGTAGGAGGGGGCACTTGGTTCTGGGTTGTCATCTGCCCCACACAGTTGATGGGACGTCCTCGGGTGAACGTGGTGACCAGTCATTTGTCCAGCTGGATCACTCCTGGGGACTCAGTCCCAGCTATAACCTTTCCCAGTCTGATTCTCTCTGTTTCTCCCCACCCACCCTGATACTCGAGGGTGAATGTTGCTCCCCTGTTACTTCGGAGCGAAAGAAACTCACAAAGCTGACCAAGACCTACCTTCACACCCACATGGCATGTTTCTTCTGTTGCTCCTGTCTTCTACAGGCTGTGGGGACTCAATGATCTTCCTAGATCTTTGGGTCTCTCCTAGCAGCAGGCAGAGTGCTGGGCTCTCTTGGGATATGTGTTGTTTCGTGCAGGGCCAGGGGACAAAGTCCTCAGGGATGCAGAGGTGCTCAACTTCCAGTCCTTCTTTCCCCTTTCCTCAGCTGGCGTAAACCTCATCTGACTTTCTAGAACAGGAGAAACTGGCTCTGACTGAGCATATTTTATCCCGGATCTTTTGTTTTTGCCTCAAGTCCTAGATTTTTGAAACCTAAAACCTTTTTTTTCTCAAACTATTGCTCTCATTTTCTTCTGTGTCAGGCCTTCCCCGAGGAAGCAAAAATAGAATTCTCATCTGCCTTGGGTGACAGAAAGTATGGCTATTGGAAATACGGTTTATGTTTCAAATGATTATCTATGACTGACTATATGTCATATAAAGAACCGGAAGCGCTGTGCCAAAGTCCCTGAGGGTATCTCTCTGCTTTCCTGCTTTGCCCCTACCACCATCTTGGCTCTTATTCTTAGAAACCTCTCAGAGGACTGGTCAGACATGATGCTTCCTGAGGGCAAGAGACAGACATTTTCTTCCTCTCACAAATTGGTGGAAGTCTTTGCTCAAAAGATTCACAACAGTCCCCTGCCCATCTATAGGCAGGGAAACCACACCTCTTATGTATGGGCTCCAGACAGTTTTTTGTGTATTCCGAACACCCAGGGTCAAAGACTTAGCAGCTTAGGCAGATGCCATAATTTAGTTAGAAACTTTAGTGGGAACCTGGCCCACCTAACTGTGAGAGATGCCATGTTTTCCTCTCAGAGCCTGGTGAGCTATGGGAAAGCCTTTCAAGGCTGAGAGATGAATAGAATGTGTCATGGAAAGATACACATTCATTAAGAGTTTGCAAGGGGTGAAGGGATTTAGTGGATAACAGAGAGAGAATACCCAAAATAGCAGGTACCCGTGTTACAACTGGAGGAGAAATGAGAGACTTTGGCAAGCCATGGGATGTCCCTAGTCACTTGAATTCACTGTGTCATAGAAAATCAAGTCTTCAGGAACTCTGTCATTTTTATTTTCTTATGATGGCAAAATATACATGTCATAGAATTTATCACTTTAACCATTTTAAGTGCATATTTCAGTAGTCTTAAATATATTAACATTGTTGTGCAGCCACACCCACTATCCATCTCCAGAACTTTTTCATTAGCTCACACTGAATCTCTGTACCCATGAAAACTTCTCATTTTGGGTGCCTGGCAGGCTCAGTTGGTAGAGTGTATGGCTCAATCTCAGGGTTGTGAATTTGAGCCCCATATTGTGTGTAGAGATTACCTAAAAAAACCTAACCAACCAACCAAAAAAAAAAAAAAAAAAAAAAAAAGACCAAAAAGCCTTCCCCATTCCTTTTTTCCCCTAGCCCCTCATAGCCTCTGTTCTAGATCCTGTCTGTATGAATTTGACCGTTGTAGGTACCTCCTGTAAGTGGAAGCATATAATAGTTTTTCTTTTATGTCTGGCTTATTTCACTTAGCATAATATTTCAAGGTTCATCTATGTTGAAAGCCTGTCTCAGAATTTCCTCCCTCTTTAGGGTACATAATATGCTATTGTGTGTGTGTGTGTGTATGTATCTGTACATATATATATATATATATATATATATATATATATATGTATATATATAGCACATTTGTTGATGGAAATTTAGGTTGCCACTTATTGCTATTGCAAAAAGTGCTGCTAAGAGGATGGGGGTTCAAATATCTGCTCATGTCTCTGCTTTCAATTCTTCTGAGTATATAGACGTAGAATTGTTGGTTCATATGTTAATGTTATGTGGAAATATTGAAGGATCCACCATAACGTTTTCCACAATGGCTATAGCGTTTTATATTCTCACCAACAATGTACAAGTGTTCCAATCTCTCACATGCTTACCAACATTTGTTATTATTATTATTATTTTTTTTATAGTGGCCGTCTTAATGGGTGTGAAGTGTTATTCTGATTTTGCTTCGCAATTCCCTAATGATTTGTGATGTTGAGTCATTCCTTGGCTGTTTGTTCGTCTTTTTTGGAAAAATGGCTGTTTGAATCCTTTGCCCACTTTTTATTTATTTTTTATTTATTTATTTATTTTTTATTAATTATAGTCACAGAGAGAGAGAGAGAGAGAGAGAGAGAGGCAGAGACATAGGCAGAGGGAGAAGCAGGCTCCATGCACCAGGAGCCTGACGTGGGATTCGATCCCGGGTCTCCAGGATTGCGCCCTGGGCCAAAGGCAGGCGCCAAACCGCTGCGCCACCCAGGGATCCCCCTTTGC
Source organism: Canis lupus baileyi (assembly GCF_048164855.1). Taxonomy (NCBI): domain Eukaryota; kingdom Metazoa; phylum Chordata; class Mammalia; order Carnivora; family Canidae; genus Canis; species Canis lupus. The sequence continues at coordinate 51,546,426 of NC_132854.1, read as the reverse complement.
CCGCTTTTTAAATTGGGTTGTTTGTTTTTTGTTGTTGTTGAGTGTCAACCTTGGGAACTTTTATTTCCATTCCCCTCTCTTCTCCTTAATGAAATGGTGTCACATGTTGATATGTTTGTCAGAGGAGAGTGATTGTTTAAGGGGGTTGGAGGACTCTAGGAAGAGAGAGCACTAAGGTTCTCTCTCATTGACAGGATTATATCCAGCCTCCTTAGAGGATGAGGCCCTTCAATACCTGGCCCCACCTGCCCGTCCAGTCTGATTCTCTGCCCCTGACTAGTCTGGTGCTCCATTGCATTGGTTATGGGCATTTTTCAAATGCCTGGTGAACTTTTACAGCTGCAAACCTTTGCAGAGCACAGGCCTTCTCTGCTTTGTGAAGACCCTCCTCACCCATCTCATTTGCTCTATTGGCATGCCACTTGTTTATTCAGCTGTTCAAGAAGTATTTGTTGAGCACATACTTCTTGGCAGGTGACACAGCACTTCGCCGGCTACTGGGGACTCTACAGCGAATTAAACAGTTTCTGCTTTTGAGGAACTCACTCACTGTCCAGTGGGGAACTGGGTAAGTTATCTCTCAAGTACATTTCATCCTGAGTAAGTGCTAAAATGGAAGTAAAGAGGGTGAGGAAGATTATCTTCCTGAGCCAAGAGCTGGGTTAGTATTTACGTGCTGTTGTGAACATTCGCATATTCTAGGCATTAAATGTGAGCTCGCATTTTATTATTTTTATATCCCTTAACAGAATCATTTATAAACTGCTATTATCTTCTGTAATGCACATCCTCTCCTCACAAAGACGAGTATTCCAATTAGGAGGTGGTTTTTCTCACACGAGGATATTTGAGGGCCATCTGAGGGTTGCAACTCCGACTACCTGTATTCAGGCAGGCATGTAGGGGGTTCTCTGGAGGCTTGTAGGCCTACCCCCTTCCTGACTGGGCTTACTGGGTGTGTGTTTGTATGCGGATGAACATGAAGAGTTATAGACAATCCATCATCAATCCTGGCCTCATGCCCAGTGAGGCATAGAATAGGAGCTCAGTAAAAGCTTCTGGTATTATTGGACTCTATGTATCATGGAGGATAATGTATCTTGTTTACCAGCAGGTGCCTCCAAGTCCCAGGCAGGAGAGGGTACAGTAGTTCTAAAGGTGAGTCACCATTGGGAATTGCTTATCTTGCCTTTGGCAGTCCTAGAGAAAGAAGGTAAAGCGGGCCCTCCTAGAAAAGCAAAGGCAGAAAAGGAAACCAGGGAGAGACAGGCCAAAGGGGCCAGACTGCTTGTTCTTCCAGGGAGAGATTTGCACTTGAATGCAAGGTTTAACTAGGGAGCAGGGAAGGGACACTTCTGGGGATTACTGAGGAAGAAGAATCAACATAATATGGATTTTGAGGGGTAGCAAATGGAAAAAAAAATAAAAAGGATTTAAGATATTGGTTTTAGGATTTAGAAGGGAGGATTTAATTTGGAAGATAAGGGATTTACTGTTAGATATAGTGACAATTAAGCATTGAATACACGCAGTCTGAATTGCAACCTTCAGATGGCCCTCAAATATCCTGGCGTAAGAACCACCGCCTCCTAATTGGAATACTCCTCATTGTGTGCAGAAGACATACACTACAGAAGCCCCTGACTGTATATAATTGACTCTGTTTAGGGCAACAATCTCCTTTTAGCTCAAATCTGTTACCTAAAAGATTATTTATTCACAAGTTTGAAATAGCTGCTTCCCTTCCTCCGTCAGGGCGCGGCTGCCTTGCCATCATCAGTTCCACTAGGCAGGATGAGAGGCCTGAAATCAAAGAGCACAGGAAACCATCAGCCCATTGAGCAAGTGATAAATCATCCCTAAATGCATATTGAGCAGGGATTTGTGAGATCTCTGAAGACACACAGAACTGCTGTTGGGTCTGTCCTGGCTGGTGCCCGCGCCAGGGGCACTCATGGGAAGTCATCAGGAGGCTGGCGGGACCCACCTCTCCCAGAATGGGCTTAGCACGTATGAATGTTTATGGGCAGGTGGTCCCTAGAAATTATGGAAAACTAGCTGCTGGTGTGGGAAGACCCTATGTTTCACTGATGCTGGCCCCCCCCCCCCCCCCCGGGTGCTGGCCACTCAGGGAAGTGAGCCCATTTATGTGAGTGAAGGGAAGATGCACAGCCTTGCCAGGAATGCCTCCCCGTGTGATAATACATTTCTGCCCCTCCGTCTCCTACCCCTGCAGCGCCTGGTTGTTCCGGGTCCCTTTATCCTGCAAAAGCCACTTGATTGTGCCCCAGTGGCCAGAGAGAACTGGATAAAATCCTGGATCTGACTCTAAATAGTTGTGACATTCTGGATAAATACTCAAATCTCTGCTTTGGTTATCTTATTTGTAGAAGTGAGAGAATAATAAGGCCCCTCAGAGCTTTATTTGGAGGAATAAGTAGGGAAATTTCTAGAAAATGCCTGGTACAATGCGCCGCCCTCAGTGACTGGCACATAGTAGGTGATTTACAAAGAAAAGGGTAGTATTAACCCACTAATAATGACAGTGATGCCACACAATCAGGTGTGCAAAAATTTAAATTAAATTTTTGGGATTTTTTTTTTTATACCTAAGCTTAATATCTCCCTTCTCATCTCTTCCTCTTTCCTCCCCTTCCCTCTCCTTCCTTACCCTCCCCTTTCCCTCCCACTTTTTTTTCTTTCCTTCATTCAAATTGCCAGATAGTGGAAGTTTTGTGTTGTTTTGTTTTAAGATTTTATGTTTTTATTCATGAGAGGCACAGAGAGAGAGGCAGAGACATGGGCAGAGGAAGAAGCAGGCTCCCTGCAGCAACCCCAATGCAGGACTCCATCCAAAGACCCCGGGACCATGACCTGAATCAAAGGCAGATGCTCAACCACTGAACCACCCAGGTGCCCCGATAATGGAAGTTTTAACCTCTATCATTTCAGGGTCTCAGCCCACCCGAATCCTTGGGGAGAAGATCTGGTCTCTGGTCATGGTCATCTCTTGCCCACTTCCCATTCTATATGCCCATCAGCCTTCTGGGCTTCTATCAGCTAAGATGGAGACCATATTTTTTCCTCCGACCTGCAAGGCCTTTCCAGATCTGTCTTTTACTTGGTTATTTTTGCTCTTTTCTTGCACAGATGGAAGATCTGGCTCTCCCCCCACATCATGCTGGGAGCTTTGGATGTCTCTTTCAGGCACGGCTGCCTATAAGTCCCACCCCACCATCCCAGGCCACTGCCTTACCAGTGGGTTGGCTTCTCCTGGAAAGCTCTGAAATCTGTAGAATCACTGTGGGATCTTTTTTGTTCCCTCCCCACCAGTGCTTGCTGGGGGTGTGGTCAGGTACCTTCAGTTCCCCTCTGTCTGCCCACATTTTCTGTATGAGCCCCTTAGGACAATAGCTTTCTCCTAAGATTTTGGAATGCAAAAGTCTTTGTCTTAATCTCAGCTATGAATTTCAAATTTGAAACTCCCAAATCAAGAATAGACTTTTTCTTTCTCTCAGCATTTCTGCTGCACCATCCCTTTCCTCAGGCACTAAGATCTGGATTCAGAAGTGTTTGCTTGGGGGGAGAAGGGTGGGTAGAGGGAACTAGGGTATTGTGAGCATGAGAACCTTGGTTAAAATCTCAAACTATTTTTCTACTACATTGCTATTATTATATACTTCTTCCATACATTTTCAGCCCCACAGGGCTGAGCTGCAGATTGATTTGCTTCAATGTTGGAGCATTTGAGGATGATCTGTTTTGACCTGTTGTTGGCAAAGTAAAAAAAAAAAAAAAATTAAAGCAGCAGACAGTGAAGCCAAGAAGAAAGTCGGACCCAACTACTGGTCTATAAAGTGTTGGTTTAGTGTGGAGCTAAATGCAGCTCTGGCCTTGTTCTGCTTTTCAGTCTCCCAAAGGTCATGCCACTTTTCTTGATCTGTTTTCCTATTTCCTTGTTCCACAGTCCATCACTGGATGCTCTGCTGCCTAGGCAACAGCGTTTGGGGCAGCTCTCAGTACTCAGTGTTACTATAGAGTGTTGCAAGCACCATGCATGGAACATTCTGTGCAATCTAGGCTGTGTTCTCAGTCTTCTTACTATTGGTGCACAGCCTCATGCTGACTCAGTGAAGCTGTTCAGACCCATTTGTGTATCTTCTTGGGTATGGGAACTGAGAGGAAAAAGTTATCTGTATTTCAGAGATGTCATTGTCACCATCATGTTCAGGCATCTGTACAGATGCTGGTGGCATTTCACCGTATCTTCTTGCCTGTAAGGGTCTGATCAATCAATGTCTCTTTGAAACGTGTTACATTGTCAGCTGGGCACTTGGGATGGCAGTGTTGACTTTCACCTGCCTAGCAACCACAGGGAGCAACCTTCTTACGTCTGCATGGGATTTATCCGTGCTATGCTAAAACAGGATTCATTGACTTTAGAACTATGGGAGCAACACCAAAAAGTTCACCACCATCACCATCACCACCAGTGATAACAGTAGCTGGCATTCACGGACAAACCTTCTGTGCCTGGTACTGTGCTAGACTCTACAGGTGTTACCCACTTTAATTTTCCCAACAAACCGACAAGGCAGGCACTGTTCTCCCACTTTACAGATAAGAGGATGAGTGTAGAGACACTAAATGACTCATCTCTGGTCCCAGGGAGAGCAAGTGGCATCAGAATTTGAACCCAGATCAGTCTGATCTCAGAGCCCCTGTCTTTTAGCCTAGGATGGTGCCATATTGGCATGCTTGCTGAGCATCTTATTGGCATCACTGAGTTCACTAACATTGGTCCAGGCCTAACTTAGTAGGTGCACAACCACATTTAAAAGGAAATGATTGATTACTTGTATTAGATATGGATGCTTTGTATTCTAAAGCATTTCCTTTCACCGAAGTAGTGAAGTCAAGCAGCCTTAAGTGCTTCCCCTTCCGTATACCAAGAACCATCAGTTCTTCCCTGAGCCCACTCACATATCTCCATGCCACCTTCACTTCCTGCTTGAGCTTACCAGCCTTGCACATCTGGGAACAGAAACATCTTCACAACTTGTCTCCATGACGCTTGTCTTGTTTTCCTCGAATCCACACTCTATACAGCCACCAACGTAATCTTTCTAATCTAGCAATCTGCTCACACCCCTGCAGAGATTTCCCCATGCACTTAGAACAAAGTCTGACTATTTCAGATGGCCTATGAGGCCTCTGATGACCTGGTGCCTCCTGCTTCTAGGGCCTCATTTCTCTATACTCCTCAGTTCCTGGCTTTGTACCTTGAGCACCCCATCTGTTGCCTACCTTCTGGCCTTTGCATATGCTGTTCCCTCTACCCCAAACACTGCTCTCCCATGCCATTTCCCTGGCTGGCTTCTGTTTACCCTCCACTGCTCAGTTTGTATGGCATTTCTCTAAGCAGCCTTCCCAGACCCCAAAGCCTGGTAGGAGACCCTTTCATGTGGTCCCATAGTGCCTCGTGCTTCCTGAATCAAAGTACTCAGCATCCCATCGTATGACCCTTGTGTCATCCTCCTTCCCCACCAGATAGCAGCTCCATCCAACATTAGCCACAGTGGCCAGCCCCAGGCCTGGCATCTAGACAGCACTTAATAAATATCTGGTGAATAAATGGAGAGTTATATTTAATCTATTTCTTATAGCTGTTCTTGGATCAGAACAGCTTCCTGAAACCTTGGGCTTGGGAACGTTATCTTACTTAGGGGCAACCCTTTCAAGGCAACAAATTAGAAACAGCTTCAAAGGTCCTTGATGTAGTCTTTCAGGAAATGGGAGAGGCCTTTGTTAGATTATCTGGAAATCCAAACATCTTCAGATTTCAAAAGGCACAAGCTGCAAAATGTCATTTTAGAGCTCAGACCCAAGGACTTGTATAAGTCTCCTTTTTTATTAAATTGGGTTGTCACTAACATTAGACGCAGAGGGAAGACCACATTTTAACCTGATTAATGAATAGGCCCATTATGCCATTTCCCCAGTGTTAAAGAATAGAACTACATCTCATTGTCACTGTCTCATCCCGCCCGTCCCACTCTGGACTTAAGCCCCTGAAAACGTCTGCTCTGGCTTTTCCTTTTCAGAGGAACTGTCAGGCCCTAGAAGAGGCCTTTTGCAAACTCTTCTGCAGTGGAGGGACCAGATGGGGCTATTGACAACAACAGGGAGCAGAGAGTTCTAGCCTCTTGGCTCTTATACGTACTGTCATCTAGTTCTTCATTGGATTTTCATACAAACTCATGCTCTCCATGCTTCCCTGCCCAGGACACCTCTGGCTCTTGCCCCACTGATTCTATTTAGTGGCTGGGGTTGGGTTCCCCAGGCTTTGATATTAGCATGCATCTATAAGGCTCTCACAGCAAAGGACGAGGCTCAGTTCTGGGGCTGCAGTTTGTTGTAAAGGCCACTGTTCGATCCATCCCCACAGACCCCGCCGCCTGCTGCCCACACAGTTTGCCCCTCGCTCCCTCCCCTCCCTTTCCCATTCTTTGACTCTTTGAGCCCTGGGAACTGAGGCCCATGCCAGAGCAGAGGGTGAGCAAACAGGCCCTGGCTGCATTTGGAGGGTGGGGGTTTCTTTATCACCATCTGCCACCTCCACAGACGTCATCGGGATAAACCGATTTGCTAAACAAAATGGTTAACAACTCATGAATAGAACTCTAAAAAATTCCAAAAGGGATACGGGAGGACTTTCCTGAGGCTGCGCCCCTCCTGTGCCTTTCATCCCTTCTCCCCTCCTTGGGCTCTCCAGAGACACACCATCCCAACTTGCACTTTCCTTGGGTGCCAGTAGGGGGCAGCTGCCATCAGGCCTGGGGAGATTTCTTTCTTTTCTCTTTTTGAAACTTCTTTTGTGTGTGGGTATGAAGTATCACATATCAACAGAAAAATGCACAAGGCGTACATCTACAGAAGCAAACACCCGGGTACCACCTTCCTCGGGTCAAGAAATAGGACGCTGCCAGTACCTAACATACAATCCCCCAACCCTTCCCACCGTGTCATAATTCCCTCCTTCCCCTAGAATTATACACACTATACTCACGTGGGGTAATACTTTTCCTTGCTTTATGTTAATGTTTACTACACACAAATGCATCCCAAAGCAATAGGGGGTAGTATTGGATGTTTCTGGTATTTTGATGATTTGGAACATTATATAAATGCAATCATACTGTGTGCATTCTTCTGTCTTTTGCTTTTTTTTTTTTTTCTCAAGATTATGCTTACTCATTTTCATTGCTGTATAATAACAATAGCAATGGCACTGATTTGTGACTTATTCATCTAGTCTACTGCTGATGGACATTTGGGTCGTTTCAAGTTTGTGATAACCATGCACGACACTACCATGAACATTCTAGTCTGTGTATCCCGGCATGCCTAGGCGTGCATTTCCACAGGGTCCATACCTCAGAGTGTAATTGCAAAAGTCACAGGAAGTGGATATTTTCACCTTTACTAGACGGTGTACAGATTCTCCAAAGGGGGTGTTCTGATTTGCAGGCTCCTCAGCGACGTACGAGAGATACTGATGCACCACATATTCGCCAATACTTGGTCTTGTCAGACTTTTTAGTTTTGGGGGACTAATGTCTTTTCATCAGCCCTGGGCCGATGAGTGGCAAGGACATCCTTCTTAATGGCTTCCATATGGTTCCCGAAGCAAGAAGGGGCTTCTAGTCCTTTCCCTCAGACACAGATGGCAGAGTGGCATAGCGGGATGCTCATCTGTATTAAACGAAGGCAGTAGGTGGCTCCTCAGAGAGAAGAGATATTTTCTCTCCTGGCTGATTTTCTCTCCTCTTTTGGAATGCACCATCCGTGCTAACAATGGCAATTAGACTCTCGTGCCATCTGGATGGCTGGGGCTGCTGTGGGAAGGACATCTGCTGGCAGCTGCATAAAGAAGAAAGATGAACCAGGGCTAGGCACGACCCAGGCACTGCTCCCTTGTGTGGACCTGCTGCCTCAGGCCAGTTCCATACAAAACAAAAATCCTTCCTCACTCATTTTATTTACTCAAGAGGAACCACCCAGCGGTCACTGTGGGAGTTCCTTAAAAAAAAAAAAAAAAAAAAAAAAGGAGCCGGTAATTATTCTCAGTTAACGGACCCAGCCCAATCAGTCCTGCTTTTCATTAGGTCTGATTGCTTCCATTTCAGAATTGGTCGCTTTCACTGCTCTTGTCTGAGCCTCTGATATGAAATGGGGGTAGTACAACCTCTCTCCCTATTGTGGCGAGGGCACAATGACACAGGTTGCTCTTTGAAAATGATCAAGGTATTTATTTGCTTGAGTCTAGAGGCAGATTCCGGGATGAGGGCCTTGCTATAGAGATTTTAGGGGGGGGAGATTGTAATGTTAGGTAAAATTTCCCCTGTAAGACCAGACCCTCCAAGGCTGACAACAGTGGGAGGAGTTGCCATGTGGGGAGAAGGGGAGGACTGGACTCCCTACTTTGTCCCCTTGCTTAGTTTATCTAACTAGGGGGGAGGCGGCTCCAGAGGAGGGATGCATTTCACAAGCCCTTACTGGATTTTGTGGGTAATAAAAGAAAAACAGGCAGGGGTGCCTGGGTAGTTCTGTTGGTTAAGCGCCCGACTCTTGGTTTTGTGGCTCAGGTCATGATCTCAGGGTCGTGAGACTGAACCCCACGTAGGGCTCCACACCTAGCGTGGAGTCTGCTTAAAATTCTCTCTCTCCCTCTATCCGTCCCCTGGCTTGTGCTCTCGCTCTCTCTCTCAAATAAATAAATAAATAAATAAATAAATAAATCTTAAAACAAACAGACAGAAATTGAGAAAAATCCCAGCACCACCAACTGGATGGTCTGGTTCCAAGGCATGGGTTACCCATCCTCACTTTCGATTCCTATTGTCTCCCTGGTTAGAGTGGCAGAGACTTTGTTTAAGCCTCAGTCCAATCAGAGGGGGACTGAGTCCCTCAGTCCCTCAGCCCTCCATTGGACTCTCTGCCTTTACATCTATTGTGCAGCATAGTTAATAAGAATTAACATTTTTTTTTATTCTCCCAAACATCCTATTTTGGATAATAAATGATAGGTTTGTCCTAAGACCACCTGACAGGTGCTGGTTTCTTCTAAAAGAATCTGCTTCTGCCTACCTTCAGGATAGATGCCACTCTCTACCCACAGGTGTGGCCTTCTATACAGGAGGCCTTCTTGTCTAGCCCTCTGACCACACTGCCCCATGCAAATCCCAGCTCCACTCCTTATTAGCTGCATAATTGGAGGAGGGTAAATTACTTCCTTTGCCTTTGCCTGAGTTTTCTCAAGTGTAGAATGGAAATAATGATAACATGCCTGGTGTATAGTAGGTTGCCAGTGTATTTTAGCCAAAACTGTGGGGCAGGGATCAGAAACTGGTAGCCTGCAGATGGAGCCCAGCCGGCTAACACTTCTGTTTGGCAAGCACAGTGTTTTCCAAGTTCCAAAGCTGCAAGCCTCTAGCTGGTAAGTCAAAGGCATCATCACCTGATTCATGCATTGATCACATGTTACCCTCCTGGCATTTGAGTGTGCAACTCCTCGTCAGGCCTCGGCATGTCACACATCACAGGCCTCCCTAGGTCTGGACCAGGAGATAGAGACAAGTGCTACTCTATGTGCATGTCCTCTCCCTTCCACCTCCTTCTCTCCAAGCTAGACTCTGGTCAGGCTCAAGTTCACATGGAAGGAACTGCACTCTTGGAAAATCTGCCCCCTTTTGTCAGAGGCATTTCTCCCCACTGCCATGTTCTCTAGGGAAGTGCTTCTCAAACCATAATGTGCAGACACATTGCTGGGAATCCCGTTGAACATACAGATCCGGCTCAGGAGATCTGGGTTGGGGCCTGAGATTGTGCATTTCTAACTAGCCAGGTGATCCCGATGCTGCTTGCTCAGGATTTAGGGCAGGGTAGAGCCTTGGGAGAGTGTCTCTACTTGAGGCTGAGAGTGGGGCCTCTTCCCAGTGCAGACTGAACACCTTCTGTGAGCACTTTCTTCCCCGTGGGCCCCCCACCCACCAGCCCAATACCCGGAAATGAATGGCCCCCAGAAGAATACCTGTCTCTTTGGAGGTTGAAACCTAGTTGGGAGACACTGATGCCCCCTTGAGGGTAAACCCAGCCTCAGAGAATTTCTGACTGCCTTGCCCTTCATTCATTACACAGAGGGGAGCTTTCATCTGATCATATCTTAGAAATTGTCCATCTTACAAGTGGACTAGGAACTTGCTACTGTTTCCTCTCAAATAGAGTGGTTCTCCAAGTGTGGTTCTGGGACCAGCAGCATTAGCATCACTGAGAATTTGTTAGCTCTACTGAATCAGAAGCTCTGGAAGCTGTGTCCAGCAATCACGTTTAACAGGCTATCCAGGAAATTGCCACGTACGTTCCAGTTTGAGAACCAATGTTAAGATGTCCAATTGCTTAGAAGAGTTTCCAGAGGAGAAGACCCTGGTCCTGGCTGCCTTTTGGGGTCTATCTAAGTTCCTGGGGCGTGTGGCTCCATGGATGGTTTCAGCTGTGAGTCAGGGAGATTATCCAAAGAAGGGAGTTTAAAGGATGGCAACTTCAGGTGAGGAAAAGCAGGAGCAAATGATCCATCTCTCGGGGGTAATTGTTTGACTTTGTGCAAATGTTCTAAGCAATAAAACCAGTCAGTGATGTACAGGAAACATGTGCCCCCCACGCCGAGCAGTCCAAATGGATTGTTACCAGGGATTCTAGGCTCTAGAACCCCTATTACACAGAGGCTTAATGGCATGATATACACCACACCGGCTAAATGAAATGCATATGGGGACATTATGGGAATTTTCAACAGCATTTTATTTTGCATAATACAGTTTTTTCCCAGACCAGAAATGGTATATTAAAAAGTCAGCAGGTATATAGCTTGTTTTAAAATTATTATTACTTTACTCTGGCTTTGCAGACTTTTATTTTCTTCCTCCTGCTGCTATTGCACAGAAAGGTCCAATATTCTATCCAAAGGAATCCTAGAGATTAATGAGTCTACTTGCTGCACTACACAGATGAGGAGCTGGTGACCAGCGATGGAGGTGACTTGCCCTGAGCGAGGCCTGGGGCTGGTACCCAGGATGCCTGGATCTCAAACCCCAGGATTCCCAGTGATTTCTTTCAGGAATCCCAGGCCTGTGAGGGACCTGGAAAAGTGGCCCTGTGCCTTCTCTCGCTTGTAGGCAGCATCAGAGGAGTGAGGGGTGCAGTGATGTCATTCACACACATGCACAAACCTCGATGCAACAGCCAGAGCGGATGTAGTTCAGTCAGAAGCATCTTGCATTCATACTGGGGCTTAAAACTCAGGCTGTAGTGAGCCAGAGCCGCCACCCCTGTAGTCCTAGTACGTGACACGTGCTTGATTGTGGGGAACATACCTTCTCCTCGGGTTGGCTTCACCGGCTGTGTAGTGGCACGACAATCTCTGCTTATAGCGACCCTGTGCTTGCTTTAACGCTCTGTTGTCACTGTCTTGAAAGTCTCAATACTTCTTGAAGAAGGGGACCTGCCTCTTTATTTTGCCCTGGGCTCTGGGAATTGTGTAGCTCCTCTTTCTCCAAATCTCCCGTACCCTCTCCCATGCATCCTTTGGGACTCAGCTTCTCCAAAAGACCTTCTCTGGTTCCCCCCGTCCCCCAGAGTGTGTTTTATATCATAATATTAATCATTTTAATGCCTCACATTACTTGCTTTCTTTCTGTAGGCCAACCCTATGAGGTGGAGACTATCATTGCCATCATACCCACCCAACAGATGAGGAGACTGAGGCTTAGGGAGAGATGAACTGGCTCCAGGTCACTTGGCCAGGAATTGGGGTTAGAAGCCAGATCTGCTGGACTCCAGAGGACAGAGACTCAACCTCTACACTCTTCAGCCTCCCTGTGTTGTCTGTTCAGTGCTAACACTCTGTGATGTTTCTGAGTTTCTCCTGGTCAACCATAAAGGAGAGACTCTGTCCTTTACTGGAGAGACTGTGTGCCCTTTATTCAGCCTCAGCCCACACCATGCCTGGCACAGACAGGGTGCTCAATGAATATTTATGGAATAAAGGGCATTTGGCTAAATTTAATGTGCGTTTAGCCTTATCAGAACTTCCTGCAAACCAAAGAGGCTTCCAGGTTTGTGTTTAAATGTCTCCTGTGAGTGAGGCCGCACAGTATGGCTGGTGGGGGCTTAGAGATACCTTATATTTGACTTCATGAATTATTTATGGAATTAACACCGGGAATGATCATTAATTTGTGGATGGAGAGAAGCGGCTCTGTGGCTTGCTGCCCGTGCTTTCCTGGCAGGGATAAATTGCCCTTGCATTGGCTGCTGGGTGAAGACTGGGATGCTGGTTTCCAGGGGAGACAAAGCACTTCAGTCCCCTCTTCCCTCCTCTTTCCCCCAGCGGAAAAATCTGGAAAGTGCAAGTTACACAGACTGGCAAGGACTCCTGGCCGCGAGCCAGCTCAGCTTTCCTCAACACGTAGGGATGCAGGTTGCCTCAGCACCACCGTGTGCGCTCGCATATGTTCAGTATGGGGATACAGCCCCGACGGAATGTAAATAATTACATTATCAGATGATCAGTGGCAAGACATGCATGTTCTCAGTGCCGTGGGGCAGTGGCCTGGGAAGTTCTGGGTCCTGGTGGTTCCTGCCTAACTAAGCCAAGTCTTCCAGGGCAAAAATGAGTGAGTCTAGCTGGAGACAGGGAGGAGGGTAGAGGGGCAGGCTTTCCAATCAGGAGTACACCTGCAAAGGGTTGGAGAGAGACCTGTAAACAGTAGAAGTGGCTGGCCTAGGAAGAGGGGCGCTCAGAGGCGGCTTGTGGGCGCTGGGCAGAGGCTGGGAAGTGGATGCTGGTTGTGCCAATGGCTTGGGTTTTGGCCTGGAGACTAGCCATGTTGGTCGTAGATGGAGCCAGCCATGCCAGCGGCCAGCTGTCGCTTCTGAGTCACCATTCCGGTGGCTCTGCAGGCATCGGGGTCTTCGCCATCCGAGGGCCCACTGGCTCCTGCGCCCCTCCCAGGACCCATTGGTTCCCTGCACCTCTCCGAGGACCCCCTGGTTCCCGCGCCCCTCCCAGGACCCACTGGTTCCCCACACCCCTGCGAGGACCTCCTGGTTCCCACGCCCCTCCCAGGACCCACTGGTTCCCCGCGCCCCCCCAGCACCCCCTGGTTCCCCGCGCCCCCCCAGGACCCCCTGGTTCCCGCGCCCCTCCCAGGATCCCCTGGTTCCCGTGCCCCTCCGAGGACCCCCTGGTTCCCCGCACCCCTCTGAGGACCCCCTGTTCCCCGCACCCCTCTGAGGACCCCCTGGTTCCCCGCACCCCTCTGAGGACCCCCTGGTTCCCCGCGCCCCTCCCAGGACCCCCTGGTTCCCGCGCCCCCTCCCCCCCAGGCCGCCCTGGTTCCGCGCGTCCCGGGGCACCCCTGGGTCACTGAAGCCCGGGGCCAGGGGCCGGGGGCCTGGAGCCTGGGGCTGGAGGGCTAGGGGTGGAGGATGGGGGACCCATGCTTGCCCGACGGGGAGGGTAAGAGGAATGGTTGCTGCGCTCAGGCCAGTTGCTTTGTGCGCCCTGCTATACCGGAGCAGTCTCTTCCCTGTTTTCTTCAAAGCATCACGAGGAAACTAACCGAGGCTGGGTTCAGCAGCTCTCGCTTTTGAGCAATAAACTACAAATGATCACAGTTTACTTTGATGCTCTTGGAATTCCCCTACTGGCCGCTGTGGTTTCTTGCCATTTACTAGCTGGAGAGTCGCCTGCGCGCACACGCTGTGCCTCGGGAGTGAGCCCCGGCCTCGGCCTCTCCGAGCTTGTCTTAACGTGTTATTTATTCTGCACGTCTTTGGGCTCGAGCAGCGCCCTGGGCTCCCGGGCTGCCGCGGCCACCCCGAGAGGTCCAACCCTGCTGGCCCAGCCTTGACGGGAGAGAAGATTGTTCTCGACTCCATTTATACCCAGGTAGAAAAGAATCAGAGAGCCCTGCAGGGTGAAGGCGAAGGCGAGGCACTCCAGATAAGTGCCCCCCAACCCCCCTGTATTACTTATTTATTAAAGCCAGTGAGGCATAGCTAAGGGAAGGGCAAGGAACCGAGGAAACAGAGAACACAATGGCCCCTCAGATTTTAATGGGAGAGATGGCTGGAAGTGATTCCTAAATTATTAAATAAATCGATTGGATTCTTGAAGCCGGCCTCCAAGGTATATTTGTCGGTTTCATTATCACTGTCTTCCAGAGGAGGAGGAGTCGCTCATGGAGAAAGTTTTATTGTTTTTGCCCCTGTGTTTTATTCTGAAGGCTGAGATTCATGGCCCCTGTCTAATTAAACACCAGCTTCTTTATGTGGTGGGAGAAGCATACTTTCCATTTTGATTTTGGCTTCCGTTCTTGATTCTTTTGGTCTCACAGGCCCACAGACGTGGGATCAGGTCAGCTGTAGGGCACATGCACTTTGGAGAATCTCGCTCCCATTTCAATTACAGGACCATTTGGTCACAGATGAGCTCCATGATAATTTGTCTGCACACACACACACACACACACACACACACACACGAGTCCTGTCATTTAGCCATTTGCCTAACAGAATCTGTTGAGGGTTAGAATGATAGGTTGTGCCATCCCAAATGCCAAGAATAACACCTTACTACCCTTTAGGGAAGTCATTGGTTTTATTTTGGGGTTTTGGTGGTGACTGCAGCAGTGCTGTTTGCCCCTTTCTCTCGCATTTCCTTTTTTTTTTTTTTTCCTGCTATACTCTTTTACTGTCTCCAGACCAATGGTAAAAAAAAAAAAAAAAAAAAAAAAAAATGCCTGAACATCTAAATTCTTTTTCTTAATTATCCTCCCGAGGAAAGCAGGCCAAGCACCAGGGTGCAAAAAATTTAAACCATAAATAACAAGCTGAAAGGAAATAAAAGGAATGACACCAGAATAAACTAAGCTATTAACCGAAAGCTTTACATCTCCGTCCTCCTCGGGCCTGAAAAATCTAAGGGAAGGTGGTTAAGTATTTATTTTGTAAAGAATGTCATTATAATCTGCAGCAATTAAAAATGGATGAAGGAAACATTGCCCCGTGATTTCTGGTGGTACTATAGGCACTGACACATGACGCATTTTGGGGAGCACAGTTCTCACTCCACCCCATGGAACAAGTGGTGCAAGAGGACAGATCTGGGTCCTTTTGGGAGCATCGTCGCTGTCTGCGTCTAGGGCAGGGGCCAGGGATGGGAGAGGGGAAGTGAGCAGAGTAAAGGCAGCTATTGAACGCTTCCCAAGACAGATGAGTGCTCCTCCCTGCATCCACTGCAAAATTGTGTCTTTCAAGTTGGTACACCTGGTGTAAAGAAGTCCATTCACACCTGCAGACCTGTCGGGTTTCTGGTTATTGGTGTGCATTTCAATTTCCTAAGTGCTCCCCAAACTTGAGAGTGGAAAGAAGATGTGTACATGTTGGCAACACAGAACACTGAAGGCGAGGGCACTGAAGGTGGTGGTATGGGCTGCCAGAGATGCGGGAGGGAGAACTTTCTTCTTCTTCTCTCCAGTTTGCGCAGGCAGCCAGGCTGACACCTGCAGAATCACCTCCAGCTATCTTGAGGTCTGGGGCATCCTTGTGGTCTCAACTGGCCAGGTGAGCCAGTCCTACTTTGGGTCAGCCCCAGAGCCCCAGAGCATGTATGTGTGTGAGTGTGCATGTGTGTGTGTGTGTGTGTGTGTGTCTGGGAGGTGCACACCAGCCATTCCACCAAGCAGGGGGAAGATCTGGGCTCAGTGTGAGACACAGGGAGGGCTCTTTTTTTCCATATAACTGAAAGGTAGCTCGGTGAGAAAAGCAAGGTACAGGAAAGCGTGTATTAAAAGATCTTGGTTTTGTAAAACACACCATGACAAGCCAACTCAAAAGTATATGAAGGGCTGTGCTGGATTCTCTAAGTTGGGAGAAAAATCTAGGACACATGCTGGATTCTTAATATGTGTTGTGGGGTGGGGGTGTGGGAATGGGGAGCTGCTGATACTGATACGGGGTGGGGTACAGGGTTCATGATAATGGCATCAATCATATGACCCCATTTATGCAAAACTAATATTTATATATGTATTAAAGTTTAACTGCTTTTCTCTACTCTGTTCATTTTTTCTCCAAAAGTGCTTTCTCTGAAAAATCTCCCGGTGCCAGGTACCAAGTGCTCAGTTTTATGTGGACTCTTTTCCTGCAGCATTTAGGGTCACTCTTCTGCTGCTGCGTTTTATGGCGTGAGCCGGGAAAGAGCAGAGCCGCTTTGCCTCAGGGAATAGCCGTTATTAACTGCTCTTCTTGTCCACCCTCCCCTTTATGTGATCAAGGGGCCAGGGGTGGGAAAGAAGGCTTTCTCAAAAAGCCTGACTCCTCTTGAATAGACGTGGTGCCCTATGGCAGACAGATTGGGGTCTATAGTAAGGAGACCTCAGGAGACCCCAGCTGGACCTGTCTGGCTTTTGGGGGCTGTGTGGGCTGCTCCCATCACCCCCCAGGGAGGGGACAGACTTTCTGGAAAATAGAGGTAGGATCTGGAGATAGAAATGACAGGCAGCAGTTTTCAGCTCCACACTTTTTAAGGAGGGCTTTCCAACCACCTGAACCGACAGTTGCCTGGAGCACTTGGTGGGAGGAGGAGGGGGGTCTCATTGTTGGTGGGGCTCAGGATCTGGTGGCAGCTGGGTCAAGATTCCTACACCTTATGGCCCTGGATTAAAAGATCTCTAGGGTTGCACTGTCCAGTATAGTAGCCTAGCTAGTGACCTGGGGTCACTGAGGACTAGAAGTGTGGTTAGTGCAACTGAGAAACAGAATTTTTAATTTTAGCTAAGGGTATATATCTGAAGGAAACAAAATCAGTATCTTGAAGAGGTACCTGCACTAGTGTGTTCATTACAGTATTATTCATAGTAGCTACAATGTGGAAACAACCTAGGTGTGCATGGACAGGAATGTGTACAAAGAAGATGTGGTACGTACATAAAAGCGAATATTATTCAGCCACAAAACAGAAAGAAATGTTGCCGTTTGTGACAACATGAATGGACCCGGAGGGCATTGTGCTAAGTGAAATAATCAAGACAGAGAGAGGCAGGTGCTGTATGGTCTCGCTTATGTGTGGACTCGTAAAAAAGAAGTTGAACTTACAGATACAGTTCAATGGTGTTTTCCGGGGACTGGGGGAAACGGGGAGATATTGGCCAAAAAGTACAAACGTCCAAGATAAGATGATGTAGTTTAATCATACTATATTGCTTATTTTAATAAAGTGTGGCTACTAGAGAATATAGAATTACATTATATGGGGGCCGACACTGTATTTCTCTTGGAGAATACCACTCCAGCAGAGGGGAGTTTTGATGCTATGCAATTGTTTTTGTTTTTGATGTGGCTTCTTACCTCTCTTTAGGTAGAAAAATACTCCACAGACACCTGTGGCTTCCACGGTGGCCACCCAAGATAATTTTTTCCTGGTGACACTGGCGGGAATCTTGTGGTAAGTGCCTGGACCTCAGAGAAATGCCTGGAGCAGTGATGTCAGGAGCCCTGAGAGCTTCTGGTGGAATTTATTACCCAAGAACTTCGCTTGCATGTGCAAAAGCTGGGGTTTAAAATAAGAGGACGAGGTTTCTTTTAAAAATCAGAATCTATAACCTGACTTTTATTCACTGCCTTTCTCAAGCAGTTAAAGTTGAATAAAAATCTTTCATCGTTCTGAATCATTAAAACACATCCCAAGAAAGGCCTAGAAACACAGTGGTAGACTCTAAATTAAGCAATAAGATATGCACTTTTAGTTTCCCTAATTACCTACCATTGAAAGTAGGTTGGAACTAAAATAAACATGCTGCCTTGAAATGAGAATTAATATGTGCCAGTGCTGCCGGGGAAAGCCCTATTAAACAATTGAATTTTGGAATATTTTGCTTTGTCAAAAAACCCAACGGCATTCTTCCCTTTGGAATTGAATCTTCATTTAGAGTTTTTTTTTTTTAATTACTTGTTCCATGTGTTTTACAAAGTGCCTTTATCAAGCTATTATGACATTTTGTTCATTATGTATTGAACCCTGTCACATTCTATGAAGGAAGTAAGTGCCTTCTCTGTTGCTCCTTGAGAAGCCATGTGTAAAGAGTGCCATGATTCTGTGGGGGAAGGGTTGCATTATTATGGAACACGTTGTCGGGCATTCTGGAAAAGATACCTCTTTGTCTTACCCTAGGGACAGGTGAGGGAAGATGGGAGGAAGGAAGGGAAGAGCAGGGGAGGGCAGGGGGAGATGGAATAGGATGGGGTGGCACTGTGGGATTTATATCCAGTCTTTCTGTCTAGCTCTGCTGGACCTATTGATCCTGGATCATGTGCTTTTCAAGTTAGGGGCGAATTTTAATCTTGTTTTCCAAGAAACAGATTCTCCACTTAGAGTAGGCTACAGTAAAAACTGATCTCATTATAAACGAAGACTGTTAGAATCAGGTCAGCATCTCTTCTAGGGGCTGAGCTTGACTGAATTGGAATGGAAAAGAATCTCAGAGTCTTGAGCAAGTCTTCATTTCTGCTCCCAACTGGGAGAAGAAGAGAGGAGAAATGCAATTCTCGCACAATCCCAGAGCCTATTATCAGGGCGGGAGCAGGGGAGGTGTTGATGTTAGGGCTGAAAGAAGACAGTTTAACTATCACCTTTTACAATGAAAGTTTAAAAAGACAATTTAAGTATCACCTTTTAAAATGAAAATGCTAAACAGTTTAGCCTAGGCTGTTATCAGGACCATAAGTGACATGTCTTTTTAAAGAGATAAAAGAAAAACACCATCCCTGAAAACCTGGCCCTCAAAAATCAGCTGGCTCCAGTCGTGACCTCAATGTTGTGGATAGTCTAACTCCCAAAAAGGGAATTTAAGATGCTTTTCCCTGGGTAGTCCTGGGGCTCTATAGCACAATCGACAGGACAGATTAAAGGGTCCTGTGGTGCTCCTGGAATCCATCCTCTGCTCCAAGCTAGGATTTCTACTCAACAACTGTTGCATGATTGAGCCTCAAAAATAGCAAGAGAGAGGGATTTCCTATTTTAGTTCTATGATGATTCAGGGGGAGTAACTCCTATGTGCCAGGGGCTTTACATGTTATGCCTTTGAACGTTCACTACTAGGAGGTAGTATTAAGGTAAGGTGGGTATTATTACGTCCATCCTGGAATTGAAGACACTGAGGCTCTGAGAGAAGACATAATGTGCCCAAAGTTCAATGGCCATCGAGTGGAAGAGTTGGGAGTTGTGCCAGGACGGGCTACCTCCAAAACCATTGAGGCATGGTTCTCTCCTGCCATAGAATGCCATTCTTGTTAAGCCCTTTTCAATATCTAATCCACATGTTTCCAGTTGTAATTTAAGTTCATTATCTCAGGGCTTGACGGAAATGGAGCAGTTATTCTCAATTTTCCATTCAAAGCCTTTCATATGTTTGAAGATGGCTACCTCAGCTACCTATTACTTTTTGCTTATCTGTTGCACAAAGAACTAAGGAAGAGTGGTGTTCATTTCCCCGAAATAGCTTTGTTTCTTTTAATTGGCATTTAGTGTGTATC
This sequence comes from Canis lupus baileyi, assembly GCF_048164855.1. Classification (NCBI taxonomy): domain Eukaryota; kingdom Metazoa; phylum Chordata; class Mammalia; order Carnivora; family Canidae; genus Canis; species Canis lupus. Next base: position 51,526,770 of record NC_132854.1, on the reverse strand, counting down.
CACATGGATGAATCTTGCTGATGGGAAACTGGTTGAATGTCCCATTTCATTCCTTCATTCGTCCAAAGGATTTAATTTGGTGCAGATCGGATGCTGTGCACTGGGCCGGATGCTGGACCTTCAAATAAGATCTGTGCCAGAGTATAAAAGGGAGGGCCTGCCTCTGTCAGAACAAGATGGAGAGCATGTCCTCTGGGTGGTAGCAGTAGAAATGGGCATTGAAGCATGAAGAAGAATCTTGCTAGCCACTGGGGCTCCCCGGGGACAGGACAGTCAAAGGAAACCTTGTATGCAGACACCTGGGAGCTGGCCACACCACTGTGTCGGGGTAGAGAAAGTATTTTGGTATGATTGATAGTCCACAGTCAGAGGGCATGGCGTGTTTCAGGGCAAGTGTCAAACCACAGTCCATTTTTATTTTGTGTTAAAGAGTTCACACTCTATTTTGAATTTTTAGAAAAAAAATATATAAAGAATATGTTCATGGGACACCTGGGTGGCTCAGTGGTTGAACACCTGCCCTTGGCCCAGGGCGTGATCCTGGAGTCCCTGGATTGAGTCCCACATCAGGCTCCCTGCATGGAGCCTGTTTCTTCCTCTGCCTGTGTCTCTGCCTCTCTCTCTCTCTCTCTCTCTCTGTCTCTCATGAATAAATAAATAAAACCTTAAAAAAAAGAATATGTTCATTAGACACCTATATCCATATTCCTACCACCCAAGATTAAAAACTGTTAGAGTTTAGGTGCACCTGGGGGGCTTAGTTGGTTAAACGTCCGACTCTTGATTTCTTTGGCTTAGGGCATGCTCTTGGGGTTGTGAGATAGAGCCCTACATTGGCCTTTGTGCTGGGCATGCTTAAGATTCTCTCTCTCCCTCTCTCTCTGCCTCTCCCACCTCCCACCCCTACCTCACAGAGTACATACATGCATTACCATTCTCTCAAATAAATAAAATCTTTAAAAAAAAAACCTGTTAGCATTTAACTATGTTCTTTTCCAGTCTTTCAAAAGAGAAATAAAATACTACAGATACATTTAAAGCCCCTTGAACCAACATCTTTTGTCTAATTACTTTCTCTCCATCTCTTCCCAAGGCAACAGTCATTCATCTGGTATTTATCCTTTCACATCATTTAAAGCATATTTTATACACAGAAGTATTATATTCTAAGACATTATTCTGTGTCCTGCTTTTTTCTCCCCTTGACTTTTTCAACTCTATCCATGTTGATAGATCAAGTTCATTCATTTTAACTGTTGCATGGAATTCCACTTTATGAATAGTACATTTTATTTATCTCTTTCCCTATTGATGGGGATACTGGTTGTTTCCAGGTTTAAGCCATCAAAAATGATATTACAATTGGTATCCTTACTCTTATTTCTCTGGGGAAGCAGTATCCAGTTTTTCCTGATGATTAAATGAGCCATGTTGAAGAGTGGAGGGTTTATTAAGAAAACAAATAAGGAAACAATAAACAAAAGCAGATCTCTAGGCCTTTTCTCTGGAGATTCTCACTCAGGGGTCTGGTAATTTTGGGGGGAATAACAAGTTCCTCAAGCGAGTCTCTTCATTAGGGAAATTGTAAAATGGGTACTGGGGTGCTTGGCTGTCTCAGTTGGAAGAATGTGTGAATCTTGATCTTGAGGTCATAAGTTCAAGCCCCACATTGGTGAAAAGATTATATTTTAAATAAATACATAATTTTAAAAAAATTTAAGAAAAAGAAAAGAGAATACATAATTTCTGAGAGAGGTGTGGGGCCACTGTGGGATTTTATGCCAAGAAGTGCCATGGTGAGGTTTGTGTTAAAAAATATTACTTTGGTGACAGTATAAGAAATATTTTGAGCCCCAACTTCATTTGTAAGGCAGTCCACTTTCAGGGATAAGACATAGTCTTAAAGTCAAGGAGCTTTAAATCTAGCAGAGCATCTTACAGAAATGTGAGCAAATGGGATGCAAAGCTCAGAGGCTTATTATTCACAGGCAAGTTGTTTCCTAGTCCAAGACTGGCCTGTCAGTATCAGTGTCCATGTTCTTCATGTTGTCTATCCACCTGGAAGGTGATTCTTTGTGTTTTCCATATCTTTATTCTTCTAAATTCTTTTTCTGGGAAGAAAATTGGAAGAGACATCTAAATGGGGTTTGACGTATATATTTCATATTTTCTCATTTTCCACGAATGTGAAGAATCAAGATCTGTAGTTATTTTAGAAATTTTCCAACTCATCCATCAGCAATAGCAATAATTCAATTCTTAATAATTTGGCAATTCATTTTGATGCCAACACCCTCTCTGAAGCCTAAGGAAATGATATTTCTAACCTACTACGTGAAAGCAGATCTCATAATAGTGGGAGTCTTAGAGCCCATTCATCCCAACTCCTTTACCAAAGAGAACACTAACATACTAAGTGCACGACAGAATTGTCTAAAGCCACTTGGAGGGTTGGCGTAGAACCACGACTGAAACAATCATCTCCTGACTTCTTGCCCTTGTTCTCTCTACACATTTATAACTGTTTATACCTCCAGATGACTTCCTGTTTCTATAAATAAGTCCCACCCATACCCATTTTCAGGAGATGATAGCTGGGAAATCACCCCAAGGCCTTCTAGATGGGACATGTAATAACTTTGATGTCATTCTCTACTCTGAAAAGGCCCAGGCAGTGTTGACTAAGCCACCCAAGGGCAGCACCCAAGGCAGCTTAACATCTATTCGACCCACACAGCTCTTTGGTAGTCTATGCTCCTTCCAGGACCCACCACCCATTTCTCATTGTGTTCCTGCTTCCTGTGGCTAATGGAAGCTCAAAGTTCCTTTTGAAGTCAATGGAGGAGCTCTGCTCTCAGGTAGGCTTTGAGGGACTACAGAGAAACAGACCCCGACCTGCCAAGGAGAGGGGCTATTTTTAAGTTAGGAAAGGAGACATTACTGTTGAGTGAAAGAATCCTTTTGAGCCTTTATTATAGCCTCTTAGAAGGAAATACTTTTATGTTGAGTGTATTGATACAAATTCAATGTCCAAGTCTAGAAATTTTATTCTCAGAGAGAAAAACCTTTTTCACAATTTCTTTCTCTCCATTATTAGTCATATACCTCCAACCTCTCAGAAAAGGTAATACTCTGTGGTGGCAAAGGTTTTATATGATTTATCATCAGAAGAACAAGGTTCCAATCTTGGCTTTGCTACTTACTAGTGTGTGATCCTTGGTAAGTCACTTTGGCCCCACATCTAGCTCAGGCTCCTGAGTCTAAAATGGTAGTGGTTGGGACCTGTTTCTCAGGGCTGTTCCTTCATCCATTCATGTTTTTCTCATCCATTCATTTTTATTCATCCATTTATTTACCTGCTGATGGCATGCACTGTGCTAGGTGCTAGGAATGAAAAATGAGGCGTGGTCCCTGCTCTCATGGAGCTTAGAGTCCAGGGAGGTAGACAAGTCATCACATTTTAAAAGTTTTTATTTAAATTCCAGTTAGTTAACATACAGTATAATATTAATTGCAGGTTACAATATAGTGACTCAACACTTCCATACATCACCTAGTGCTCATCACAACAAGCACAGTCCTTAATCCCTATGACCTATTTCACCCATCACCCCCCCCCCCAGTAACCATCAGCTTGTTCTCTATAGTTAAAAGAGTTTGATTCTTGCTTTGTCTCTCTCTTTATCTCTCTTCTTCCCCCACCTTTGATCATTTGTTTTGTTTCTTAAATTCTACACATGAGTAAAATCATATGGTATTTGTCTTCTTCTGACTTATTTTCCTTAGCATAATACTCTAGCTCCAACCATATCATTGCAAATGGCGAGATTTCATTCTTTTTGATGGCTGATTAATATTCCATTGTGATATATATATGTTTATATATATATAGTGTATATATATATATCACATCTTTATCTATCAGTCCATGGATACTTGTGCTGTTTCCATAAATTGGCTATTATAGGTAATGCTGCTATAAATATTGGCGTGCATGTATCCCTTTGATTAGCGTTCTGTGTTCTTTTAAAAATTTTTATTTAAATTCCATTCGTTAACATATAATTATTATTAGTTTCAGAATTAGAGTTTAGTGAACCATTAGTTGCATATAACACCCAATGCTTGCTATATCATGTGCCCTCTTTAATTCTCAACACCCAGTTACCCACCTGCCCAACACATACACCTTCCCTCAGTCTGTTTCCTATAGTTAAGAGTCTTTTTTTTTTTAATTTTTATTTATTTATGATAGTCACACAGAGAGAGAGAGAGGCAGAGACACAGGCAGAGGGAGAAGCAGGCTCCATGCACCGGGAGCCCGACGTGGGATTCGATCCCGGGTCTCCAGGATCGCACCCTGGGCCAAAGGCAGGCGCCAAACCGCTGCGCCACCCAGGGATCCCTATAGTTAAGAGTCTTATGGTTTGTCTTCCTCTCTGATTTCATCTTATTTTGTTTTTTCCTCCTTTCTTCTATAATCCTGTTATGTTTCCTAAATTCCACAAATGACTGAAATCATATGATTATTGTCCTTCTCTGATTGACTTATTTTGCTTAGCATTAATACCCTGCAGTTCCATCCATGTTGTTGTGAATGGTAATGGTAATATTTCATTTTTTTGATGGCTAATATTCCATTGTGCATATACCACATCTTCTTTATCTATTCATCTATCAGTGGATATCTGATACCCAAAGGAAAGGGCTCTTTCCATAGTTTGGCTATTGTAGACATTGCTGTTATAAACAATGGGGTGCAAGTGCCTCCTTTGGATCACTATATTTGTATCCTTTGGATAAATATCTAGCAATGCAATTGCTGATTCAGAGGGTAGCTCTATTTATAACTTTTTAAAAATTATTTTACTTATTTATTTGATAGAGAGAGGGAGAGAACACAAGCAGGGGGAGTGGCAGAGGGAGAGGGAGAAGTAGGCTCTTCGCTGAGCAGGGAGCCTGATAAGGGGCTTTATCCTAGGATATCCTAGGATCATGACTTGAGCTGAAGGAAGATGCTTAACTGACTGAGCCATCCAGGTGCCTCTATTTTTAACTTTTTGAGGAACTTCTGTACTGTTTTCCAGAGTGGGTATACCAGCTTACATTCCCACCAGCAGTGTAAGTGGGTTCCCCTTTCTCTGCATCCTTGCCAACATTTGTTGTTTCCTGACTTGTTAATTTTAACCATTCTCACTGGTGTGAGGTGGTATCTCGTTGTGGTTTTGATTTGTATTTCCCTGATGCCGAGTGATGTTGAGCATTTTTTTCACATGTCTGTTGACCATTTTTTTGGTCTTCTTTGGAGAAATATCTGTTCATGTCTTCTGTCCATTTCTTAACTGAATTATTTGTTTTTTAGATGTTGAGTTTGGTAAGTTCTTTATAGATCTTTTATACTAACAGTTTATCTGATAAGATATTTGCTAATATCTTCTCCTATTCTGTAGATTGTCTTTTGGTTTTGTCTACTGTCTCCTTTGCTGTGTAAAAGCTTTTTATCTTGATGAAATACAAATAGTTCATTTTGTTTTTGTTTTCCTTGTCTTTGGAGATAGGTCTAGCAAGAAGTTGCTGCAGCCAAGGTCAAAGAGGCTCCTGCCTGTGTTCTCCTCTAGGATTTTGATGGATTCTTGTCTCACATTTAGATCTTTTATCCATTTTGAGTTTATTTTTGTGTATGGTGTAAGAAAATGGCCCAGTTTCATTCTCCTACATGTGGGTGTCCAATTTTTCCAACAGTTGAAGAGACTGTCTTTTTTCCATTGTATGTTCTTTCCTGCTTTGCTGAAGATTAGTTGACCACAGAGTTGAGGGTCCATTTCTGAGTTCTCTATTCTTTTTCATTGATATATGTGCCTGTTTTCATGCCAGTATTGTACTGTCTTGATGATTACAGCTTTGTAATAAGTCTGAAGTCTGGAATTGTGATTCCACAACTTTGGTTTCTTTTGCAGCTTTCCTCTGGCTATTTGGGGTCTTTTCTGATTCCATACAAGTTTTAGGATTATTTGTTCCAGCTCTGTGAAAAATGTTGATGGTATTTTGATAGGGATTGCACTGAATGTGTAGATTGTTCTGGGTAGCATAGACATTTTAAGAATATTTCTTCTTCCAATCCATGTGAATGGAATGTTTTTCCATTTCTTTTTTTTTTTTTAAGATTTTATTTATTTATTCGTGAGAGACACACACACACACAGAAAGAGAGAGAGAGAGAGAGAGAGAGAGAGAGAGAGAGGCAGAGACACAGGCTGAGGGAGAAGCAGGCTCCATTCAGGGAACCTGATGTGGGACTCAATCCTGGGACTCCAGGATTACACCCTGGGCCGAAGGCAGGTGCCAAACCGCTGAGCCACCCAGGGATCCCCTGTTTTTCCATTTCTTTGTGTCTTCTTCAATTTCTTTTAAGAGTGTTCTATAGTTTTCAGAGTAAAGATACTTTACCTCTTTGGTTAGGTTTATTCCTAAGTATCTTATGATTTCTGGTGCAAATATAAGTGGGTTTGATTCCTTAATTTCTCTTTCTTTTGTTTCATTGTTAGTGTATGGAAATGCAACCTATTTCTGTATATTGATTTTATATCCTGACACTTTGCTGAATGAGATCTAGCAATTTTGGGATGGAGTATTTGGTTTTTCCACATAAAGTATCATGTCATCTGCAAAGAGTGAGAGCTTGACTTCTTCTTTGCCAACTTGGATGCCTTGTATTTCTTTTTGTTGTCTGATTGCTGAGGCTAAGACTTCTAGTACTATGTTGAACAACAGTGGTAGTTGTGGACATCCCTATTGTGTTCTTAACCTTATGGGAAAAGCTCAGTTTCTCCTCACTGAGAATGATATTTGCTGTGGGCTTTTCATATATGGTTTTTATGACATAGAGGTATGTGCTCTCTATATCTACACTGCAGAGAGTTTTAATCAAGAAAGGGGGCTGTATTTTGTTAAATGCTTTTTCTGCATCACTTGAGAGGATCATATGGTTCCTGTCCTTTCTTTTATTAATTAATGGTGGATGTTGAACCACCCTTGAGGCCAGGAATAAATCCCACTTGGTTGTGGTGAATAATACTTTTATTTATTTATTTATTTTTAAGAGTTTATTTATTCATGAGAGACACACACACACAGAGAAAGAGAGAGAGAGAGAAAGAGAGAGGGGCGGGGGCAGAGAGGCAGGCAGAGGGGGAAGCAGGCTCCATGCAGAGGGTCTGACGTGGGACTTGATCCTGGGTCTCCAGGATCATGCCCTGGGTTGAATCAACCACTGAGCCACCCAGGCATCCCTAATCCTTTTAATATACTGTTGGATCCTATTGGATAATATCTTGGTGAGAATTTTGGCATCTGTGTTCATCAGAGATATTGGTCTGTAGTTCTCCTTTTTGGTGGTGTCTTTGTTCGGTTTTGGGATCAAGGTTATGCTGGCCTCACAGAATGAGTTTGGAAGTTTTCTTTCTATTTCTATTTTTTGAAGCAGCTTCAGAAGAATAGGTATTAATCCTTCTTTAAATGTTGGTAGAATTACCCTGATAAACCATCTAGTCCTGGACTCTTGTTTGTTGGGAAATTCTTGACTTGACTTCTTTGCTAGTTATGGGTCTGTTCAGATTTTATATTTCTTCCTGTTTCAGTTTTGGTAGCTTATATGTCTCTAGGAATGCATCCATTTCTTCCAGATTGCATAATTTGTTGGCATATAGTTACTCATATTCTTATAATTATTTGTATTTTTTCAGTGTTGGTTGTGATCTCTTTCAATTATGATTTTATTTATTTGGGTCCTTTCTTTTCTTTTTGACAAGTCTGGCTAGGGCTTTATCAATCTTTTTAATTCTTTCAAGGAACAAGCTCTCTGTTTGGTTGATTTGTTCTACTGTTCTTTTGGTTTCTATTTCATTGATTTTGGCTCTAATCTTTATTATTTCTCTTCTCCTGCTGGACTTAGGCTTTATTTTCTGTTCTTTCTTCAGCTCCTTTAGGTGTAAGATTAGGTGGTGTATCTGAGACATTTCTCCAGCTCCTTTCAGTGTAAGGTTAGGTTGTGTATTTGAGACATATACACTACACAAATGAGACATTTTTGGGTGGCTCAGTGGTTGAATGTCTGCCTTCAGCTCAGGTCATGGTCCCAGGGTCCTGGGATTAAGTCCTGTATTAGGGGAAAAGGAAGTCTGCTTCTCCCTCTGCCTATGTCTATGCCTCTCTCATGAATAAATAAATAAAGCCTTAAAAAAAGAGAGACATTTCTTGTTTCTTGAGAAAGGCTTGTATATATATACATATATACTTCCCTCTTAGGACTGCCTTTGCTGCATTTCAAAGGTTCTGAATTGTGGTGTTTTCATTTCATTTGCTTCCATGAATTTTTAAAATTCTTTTTTAATTTCCTCATTGACATATTTATTCATTAGTAAGATGCTCTTTAACCTCCATGTATTTGTGTTCCTTCCAATTTTTTTCTTGTGATTGAGTTCACAAACCAGTTAAGACCTGATTTGTGACCCAGTATGTGATCTGTTGTGGAGAATGTTCCATCTACACTTGAGAAGAATGTGTATTCTGTTGCTTTGGGATGAAATGCTCTAAATATATCTGTGAAGTCCATCTGGTCCAGTGTGTCATTCAATGCCTTTGTTTCCTTATTAATCTTCTGCTTAGATGATTTATCCATTGCTGTGAGTGGGGTGTTAAGATCTTCTACTATTATTATTTTATTATAAAATGTTTCTTTAATTCTTATTAATTGGCTTATATAATTGGCTGCTCCCAAGTTAGGGGCATACATTTTTATAATGGTTAGATCTTCTTGTTGGATAGACCCTTTTAGTATGATATAGCATCCCTCTTCATCTCTTTTTACAGTCTTTGGTTTAAAATCTAATTTGTTTGATATAAGTATTACTACTAGCTTTCTTTTGAGGTCCATTAGCATGATATATGGTTCTCCACTCCCTCACTTTCAATATGGAGGTGTCTTTGGGTGTAAAACGAGTCTCTTGTAGACAGCATATTGATGGGTCTTGTTTATTTTTTGTTTTTGTTTTTGTTTTTTTAAATCCAGTCTGAGACCTTATGTCTTTTGATTGGAGCATTTAGTCCATTTACATTCAGAGTAATTATTGAAAGGTATGAATTTAGTGCTATTGTATTACCTGTAAAGGCACTGTTTCTGTATATTGTCTCTGTTCCTTCCTGGTCTTTGTTACTTTAGGGCCCTGTCTTTGCTTAAAAGATATTCTTTAAAATTTCTTGCAAGGATGGTTTAGTGATCAGAAATTCTTTTAATTTCTGTTTGTCCTGGAAGCTTTTTATCTCTCCTTCAATTCTGAATGACAGCCTTGCTGGATAAAGTATTCTTGGCTAAATATTTTTCTTGTTTAGCACCTTGAATATATCATGTCAGTTCTGTCTGGCTTGCCAGATGTCTGTGGACAGGTCTGCTGCCAGCCTATGTTTCTACCCTTATAGGTTGAGGACTTATTGTCCTGACCTGCTTTCAGGATTTTCTCCTTATGTCTGAAATTTGCAAGCTTCACTAATATATGTCTGGGTGTTGACCTATTGTATTGATTTTGAAGGGTGTTTTCTGTGCCTCCTGGACTTGAATGCCTGTTTCCTTCTCCCAGTTAGGGAAGTTCTCAGCTGTAATTTATACGAACAATCTTTCTGCTCTGCTGCCCACCCTCTTTCCTCTTCATTTGGGATCCCAATTATTCTAAAATTGTTTTGCTTTATAGTATTGCTGATCTCTTGAGTCCTCCCCTCATGATCCAGTAGTTGTTTATCTCTCTTTTTCTCAGCTTCCTTATTTACTGACATTTTGTCTTCTATATCACTGACTCTCTCTTCTGCCTCATTTATCCTAGAGTTAGAGACTCCATTTTTGATTGCATCTCAGAAATAGTTTTTTTTATTTTGACCTGATTAGATTTTAGTTCTTTCATTTTCCAGTAAGGGATTCTCTAGTGTCTTCTATGCAGTTTTTTCCAAACCCAGCTAGTATCTTTATAGTCATTGTTTTGAATTGTAGTTCCAACATTTTACTTAATATCCATATCTAGTAGATCCCTTGCTGTGAGTTCTGCCTTTTGTTCTTTTTTGGGGTTAGTTCTCCCATCTTGTCATTATGTCCAGAAAAGAATAGATGAAAAGGAAGGAAAATACAAATATAGCGACAGCAACACCAGAAAAATATACAGTACACAAATGAGAAGAGTAACAGAAACCAAAGTAAAAGAAAAGGAAAAAAATGAGAGTAAAATCAAACAAGAAGTAGAAATATATATGTGTATATATATTTACATATATATATATACACACACACACAGAAAAATGTAGTTGAATACAATGAGAGGAATCTAAAAATGAAATATGCATACAGGGGATCCCTGGGTGGTGCAGCGGTTTGGTGCCTGCCTTTGGCCCAGGGCACGATTCTGGAGACCCGGGATCGAATCCCACATCGGGCTCCCAGTGCATGGAGCCTGCTTCTCCCTCTGCCTATGTCTCTGCCTCTCTCTCTCTCTCTGTGACTATCCTAAATAAATAAAAAAAAATTTAAAAAAAGAAATATGTATACAAATTACTTAAAGAAAATAAAAAACCCTTAAAAATAATTGATAAGAAAATAGCTGAAAAGGATAATAAAATATAAAACTGAAGGACTAAAGAATAACAAGAAAAACCCCACGAATACTATATACTTCTTCCCCCAAGAGCTGGAGTATTACAGTTCCGTATGATCAGTAAACTTGGTATTAGTGGGAAGTTCCTACTGGTATTCTCCAGGAGGGACCTGTTGCACTGATTCTCAGGTGTCTTTCCTGGCCGGAAGTTCATACCCTTTGCTGGGGTGGGGCTCAGTGTAAGTGGCTTCATCTGGTGGGAGGATGAAGATGGTGGCGTCCTGCTCTCCAGCCAGGGAGCTGAAAGTTCGTGCCCCCTACTCTTCAGCATGCCCACACAGAAAAGCAGCCAATCACTCCTGTCTCCCTGGTCTCCATTTGCACTCTGTGCTCCCCCAGCCTGTGACTGAGCATTTTTATCTCAGCATGTGACCCCTTTGGAGTCTCCAAACTTTGTAGACACCTGAGGTTTGCACCAGTTCCTCGCGGGGGGGGGGGGGGCGGAGGATGGGGCGGGGTGGGGTTCTTGCTGGTTCTGTCACCTGCTGGGCCCCTGCTGGGATAGTGGTCACCTGACCATGCCTCAGTTCATGGTTTATAGCAGCACCTAGCAGACAGCTGGCACCTGGGCTCTCTGATTGCAAGCCTGGGAACTCTGTGTTGGTCAGGCATTCCTGGCCTTTCTGTGACCTTGGGGATCCTGAGACTACACTGTCCTACCTGGGATTCCACCCTGCTTCACCTTCTGAGCGCCTTTCAGGTAAATTCTAAAGGTTTTTATTTTGTGCTCCATTGCTCTATCACATTCCGGTGCTGGCAGATGGAGGCTCCCTCCCCTCAGGGTTAATCTTCCCACATATTTCCTCGGATTCACTTCTCCACACCTCCTACTTTGCAAAAAATGGTCACTTTTCTATTTGTAGAATTGTAGCAATTCTTTTCTTAGATCTCCGGTTGATTTTGCAGGTTTTCAGAATGGTTTGATAACTATCTAGCTGATTTCCAGGGACCAGATGAAGCTAGGATCCCTTACTCCTCTGCCGTCTTGGAGCTACTCCTAGTGTTCATATGTTCTTTGGATAAATACCTAGTAGTGTGATTGCTCGATTGTAGGGTAATTCTATTTTTAATTTTTTGAGGAACTGCCATGTTGTTTTCCAAAGTGACTACACCAGTTTTCATTCCTACCAGTGGTACAGGAGGGTTCCTCTTTCTCCACATCCTCATCAACACCTGTTGTTTCTTGTGTTGTTGATTTTAGCCATTCTGACAGGTGTCAGGTGATATCTTATTGTAGTTTTGACTTGCATTTCCCTGATAATTAGTGATATTGAGCATCTTTTATGTGTCTGTTGGCCATTTGTATGTCTTCTCTACTCATGACAAGTTATCACATTAATAAATATGTAATTCCAAACTGAATGCATGCCCTGAGAGCTGAGAGCATGGCTCTATGAGAGAATATAGCAAAAGAAATGACCTAGATGAAAGGTTAGAGTTGGGAAATGGTTTAGGGAAGGAGTCCCTGAGGAAAAGAAATTTAAGCTTGGATTAGAAATGTACCACAGTTTAGAGTGGGATTAGTGTGTTCCTGACAGAAGACATAGCATGTACAAAGCCCCTGGGGTGGGAGGTGCATAGTACACTTCAGTCACAGGACTGAACAAGTGCCAAGGTGACCACAGTTAAGAGTGAGGGGAGAGTGGTATGAAGGGAGGCTTGGAAAAGCAAGTGGGAGCCAGACTAGGCAGGGATTTTGGGGGCTACAGCAAGGATTCGGGGGCCTATCCCAATAGCAATGGGAAGTGATAAAAGATTTTAAAATTCTGTGAGCATGAGTGTGTGTGTATATATTGTATGTGTATGTGTGTGTGAGTGTGTGTATGTGTATATTGTGTGTGTGTGTGTGTGTGTATATATATATATATATATATATATATATATATATATATATATATAGGTCAGGCCCACCAATGAGATTGAATTGGAGGGGAGTCAGAGTGGATGTGTAGAGAACAGTCAGGACACAACAATAGTAAAGGTAGGATATGGAACAATATTCAGTTAGGTAGTGGTAGTGGAGAGCTGTGGACTTGGTGTGCTTTTGATCCCTCATGTATCGTTTAGGGGGTGAAACTGATTTAACTGGAAGGTTAATTGGATGGAGTGGGTGATGGAGAGGATCACTTCCATGGTTTCTTATTAGTGGGATGGGATGGGTGATGGGGGCATGGAAGAACCAAGGAGGAGAGCCAGTATTTTTTAGGGGAGAAGATCATACATTCGATTTTAGACATGTTGAATTTAAGAACTTTGGAGGCATCCAGGAAGCAGTGTTGAGTAGATGGGTGAGAGTGTGAGTCTGAAGCTTGGAAGTGAGGTCTTATGTGGGGATATGGGTTTGAGAGTCAAGAGATGGTTACTGAATTCACAGGTGTGCAGGTGGGATGGCTTGGGAAGAAAGTGTGGCTAGAGGAATGATCAGAGAGTTAGGAAGAAAGTCAGGATAGCATTGTTTCTTGGAAGCCAGGAAATGACAGTGTTTCAAAAAGGAGGGTATGGTTAACAGGGTCAAATGCTGCTAATAGGTGAGATAGGATGAGAATGAAATGTGTCTTTTAGATGTAATGGTGGTGATAGTTAACATTCCTGGGTAACTCATCATCCCCATTTTCTGGGAAAGGAAACCAAGCACAGAGAGCTTATATAACTTACCCAAAGTCACAGAGTAAGTAATTTGAATGAGAGACTACGACTCCAGAGTCCCATATCCTTGACCACTGCCATATGCTGCTCCCTGCTAGTTATGTAGAGGCCATTGCTAATTTTGTTGAAAGCCCTTTAGGTACATGAACCGGGGAGAGGCTACATAGGTGCTGGTACTGTCTGAATTATCTGTAATCTCCCTGGGTCTTTGGTCTTTTGCTTTCTTCTGCAGCTTCCCTTGTCATGCTTGAGACCCTTCCAGGCCTGCTCATATATAATGGCTTCAACATTTCCTGCCATGTGGGAAAACCTTTGGTTGTTTCCTGAGCCTTGTCTAGACACAAGAGGACTTTTTAAGGCAGATTTAGGCATCCCATAAATATGTGACCATATGTTCCAATTTGCTTGTGACTGTCTCAGTTTATGCTTGTCCTGACATAATCATGAATAGCTCTGTTTCATTTTCAGGAGTAGCCCACTTTAGATGGCAAAGTATACGGTCTCCTGTGATGATCAGCTTTGTGTGTCGACTTGGCTAGGCTAAAGTCCCCAGTTATTTAATCAAACACTAATCTAAGTGTTGTTATGAAGGCATTTTGTAGATGTAAATAAAGTCAATAATCAATTTACCTTAAGTAAAAAAGTTTATCTCAGATAATCTGGGTGGGCCTGATTCAATCAGTTGAAAGACCTTAAGGTGCAGAATTCAGGTTTCTTTGAAGAAGAAATTCTGCCTGTGGACAGCAGCATCAGCTCCTGCCTGAGAGTTCCTGCCTATCCTTTCTTGATAGCTTACGTTGTGGATTTCAGACTTGCCGAGCCAGTCCATATAATCATGGAAGCCAATTTCTCGCAATAAGTCTCTTAGTATATATCTCCTACTGTTTCTGTTTCTCTGGTGGAATCCTGTCTGGTGTATCCCTCTACCCATAGAACCATCTCTTCCTGTACCACAGTGTCCCAGGAAATTGGGGTGAAGGGGAGTTGTCATTTCCCAGGGCCCTAGACTAGAAGCAGGGGGCCTTTGGGTTGTGGGGGAATTTTGGTTGTTGTGATGAGTAGGGATACTATTGAGACTTAGTACTCAGGTGCTAGGATGCTAACCACCTTGCTATGCATAGCTGCCTTGCATGACAGAGAGCTATCTTACCTAAACTGTGACTCAAAATGCTTCATTTAGAGACACTGGGGCTTTTGCAAACTGGGAATGATGAGAAGAGCGTGTCAAAGGAGTTAAGGAGTCTTGTAGTCTTGCTGACCTGATGGGCCATATTCCTGGGTGGATTAGGAAGGAAGTGAAGAAAGGAAGGCCCTCATAGGGCGCAATGAACTGGAGGTCACAATGAAGTTGAAAACGACCCTGGAGGCATCAATGAACAGTGGGTTGGATGGAGAGGAAATTGTCATCTTGGATGATAATTGTAGGATGCTGGAATCAGTGGTTTTGAAGGTGAAGCAGTTTCCATTGGCATCAAAGTGCCATGTGACCATGGAGATGAATGGTAGAGCAGAGCAAAAGGTCAAGGATGACAGGTAGGTGATCCATACAGATATTTTGATGGAGAAGAAGGCAGGTCCAAAGTTGTGAGGAGCAGATGAAATGATGGACTGGGAAATTCTCTGTTAACTCTCAATGGAATTATTGTGATTATAGAACCTTTAACATAAGAGATCTTGTCTCTTGGCCCTACGTGTTATCCAGGGCTTCCATTTGCCTGGGAAAAGCCAGAGCCAATTCTTCTGGCTGTTATTCACAGTAGAGGAGAAGTCTGTTGCTGAAGTGTGGTCTTCACCTTCTCTATGGCCTCTCTTTCCACATCCTAAAGCTCGACAGGTGTCGCATGACCTGACTTCACTCATAGGGTCATGTGACACGATACAGAGGGGATTTAGTACATCCAAAGCCATAAAGGGAATCGAGGATCAGGGAACAGAAGTGGCACACCTTAGATTTTGTGTGCATCAAGGGGTAAGCTTAGATTAAAACCACTTAAGATTTGTTTATAAGACCAAAGCCATGGAAGGATCTGAGGCAGAAATGCTGGATGCTCACCCACAACTATTGTAACCCTACTGTGATTCCTATTTTTGTAATGATATGGATTTGCTGCCTGACACAGAACTTGTCCCTCTCTGAAAGAAAGAAAGTACAGAGGCCCTTTGGTCACAAGGGTGGTACATGCTGTGTGAAGTTATGGTGACACCATGGGTGGGCATGGCCATGGTCAACCATGGCAATAAAACATACTGACCCTCTATTGAGTAAGGTGGTTGTTCAGACTCTGTTGTTTCAGAAGGATCCTTTCACTTAGAAGACAAAGCAACATAATGTTTATATTCTTTTCTGCATTTTTTTTCCTGCTAGGGTGAGCTTTGTGTGTCTAACTGGAGCACTGTTGCTGATCCAGACTGCTGGCTTTCTTTTTTAAAAAAAATTATTATTATTTATTGTTTTCAAACTGCTGGCTTTCTAACAGGGGTCCTTGTAGTGACAGTTAGGTTGGTATAATTTATGAACTCACTGTAGAGTCTAAACCGTGCTAAACAATATTATTTTATAATAAAGTTTTATTTATTTCATGACAACTCAAAGCAATAAGGATAATAACTTCATTTTCCAGCCAGGAAGCTAGGGGCAGAGAAGGCAGGTGAGTATGATGCGATCACATAGTAAGTCAGGGGCAGGAACTGGCTTTGAAGTTGCAGTTGTCCAATGATGATGGAATTTGAGTGCATACTATAAGCTTGGGCTTTGTATGGCTTATTTGAATTACTCCCTATAACCATATTATCATCACCATCATCATCACAGCCATCACCATCACCACCATTGCCATCATTATCATCATTATTACCATCTCCACCATAACTAGCATCACCATCATCAACATCATCATCACCATTCCAATCCACAAATTATAAATCAGGGAACCGATGCATATAAAAGTGAAACAGTTTTTTTCCAAGTTAGATAACTGACAGATGGACAAATGGTGGGATTTGAACCCGGGTCATCTCTATCTGTCTCCATAACAGGCACACTGAACTCTTGTCTTGCACTACCCTGCTTTGTTCAGCCTCTTTGCACTAATTCAGTGTCAATCCATAGGAAATTACCTCTGCCAGGTACTATCTTGGATGACTGTTACGAGCATCTGTAAGGTACCAGAGAAAGTGATAGAAATTGATGGACCATGAATATAGAAATAATGCAGAGTTGCTTTCCAGGTACTATAGAGCAGCAACACTCTGTTATTACATGTGAGCTTCTCTTAAGTGATGCTGGGGTTGTATGAAGTGGTTTTCTGACATGGCTACTCTCCTGGGGCTCACAAAATTAAGGTGGTCGTCTTCTGGGTAGGCATGGTCTTGTGAAATTGTTCCCAACGTCTCTCAATTTGGAAAGAGATTCTTGAAGTCAGGAACTAACCTGTGACAATGGAGAGAGAGAACTCAGCCCTCTATTTTGTCCAGACTCAAGAACGACCATGTCTAGGACTGAGCCCTGCACGCTGGATATTGAGGATGGAAGCTGTCATGCTAAGGACAGGAAGGAGGTAAGGGTTTTGGTGCTCTGCTAACTGAAGAGGAGTAAGTACTTTTTTTGTGAGAGAAATGACCTAGATTTTTGGTATTTTCCCCCCATTTTTTTTTACCCCTAGTCATTGGTAAAGCCTTTTGATTGTTCTAACCCAGAGCTGACTGAGCTGCCATCTGTAAAGAAAAGAGGTGTCAGTTATAAAGTGGGAGCTGCAGTGCACCCTTGGAACAAGCATGAAATATGCCCAGAAAGTCCAGAGAGAGGTATAATTTTCTAAATAGGATCCCAATGTCCCCATAAGCTCTACCTTTAGAAGAGTCACCTTTAGATTCACACCTAGAGGTTTGGAGTTTTGTCTTTTATGTGTCAATGATAGTGGTATCATTTCCTTCATTCTCTAGGCGAAATTCTGCATCTCCTACTGCCTGGCAAATTGTTCTTTTGAAGGAATGAGCTACCCTGCAGCTGCAAGGGCAGACTTTTCCACTCTGAATTCCACCATCATTAACAAAATCCCATAGATGCCCACCAAATGCACGGCTCTCCATCACTGTTGCCATCAGAGAGAGCCTTATTGCAGAGAGAGATTTAAAAAATGTAATTACTTTCCGATATAATTTCATAACCACACTGAAACATTGAAGCAGAAAAAAATTTTACCCACAATCCTGCTACCCCAGCAAATCAAACTATTTTCATGTTTTTATGTCATAATAATCATAGGGAAGGTACAATTTAGAGGTCTTTTTTAGCGTTGTGTTTGTGTGTGTGTGTGTGTGTGTGTGTGTGTTTCTCTACTATAGGGACAGCATGCTCCAGATTTTCTGCAACACTCTTATTTATTTCTGATTTTTTAAAAGCAAATCATTAATTGTATAACAAAATGTGATTAGTTGTATACCTTTGTAGGATGGTAGGAATGCATTCATGCACGAAGAGGAAATTATCACCCTGTTCCATTTTTTTTATTCGTTTTCCCCATATTTTGACATAGCTTTCATATTTACAATGCAATGTTTCTGAACTGGGAGGTGATTTTGCTCCACAGGGGATATTTGGCCATATCTGAAGACATTTTTGGTTGTCACAACTAGGGGGATAGTGCTGCCAGCGTCTAGTGGGTAGAGGTCAGGGATGTTGCCAAGCATCCTATAGTGCACAGGACAACCGCTACCACAAGGAATGATCTGGCTCCAAATGTCAACAGCGCTGAGGTTGAGAAACCCCATTACACTGCAAATTGGTGATTTCATAGTTCTTTGGGTGGATGTCTAGCTTATGTAAGTATCCCCTGCTCCTGTTGCTGGACATTGGATGTCTGCCAGTATCTCATGGTTTTGAGGAGCATCTTCGGGCGTTGAGCGTTGCCTTGCTTTGGGCCTGCAGTGGGTTATTCGAGGGGAGGTTGCCAGCTGCTCACTGGCTTCTCTGGGTTTGGGAATCATCCCCAGACCAAGTGGGAGGACTTTTCTACAAATAGTACAGGCTGTTTCAGGAACATTAGATCAAATGTGACATGAACTAGATTGTAGTTCCGGTTACTGCAATCTAGATGAGTGACTCCCTGGCAGCAGGATTGCAGTGGAGCGATCATGAAACTGGGCATGAAATTGGGAGGAAAAGCAGAATCTCAGGACCGGGGAACCTCAGGGATCCGGTAGGTGAAATGGACTCATACTGGTTCCGAAATCATTCTTGCAGGCTGGTCAGCATGGCCTTACCTGTACCTGACGGTATCCAGCTGGAGCTTACTCCACACTTCCCACCTACCTTCTGTGTTTACCTTTTTTTTTTTTTTTGCACTTAGTGCTGTCATGTATGTTATCCATTTTACTTTTTTTTTTTTTTTTTTTTTAAATCTTATTTCTGTTTCCTACTCCATGGGGGCAGTGATTGGTGTCTGTTTGGTATCCTGCTGTTTCCCGGCACCCAGAACAGTATTTGGCTCGTCATAGACCCTTGATGCCTACTTGCTGAATGAATGAGTGGATAATTCACAACAGAAGAGGGCTTTTTTTTTTTTTGGCTTTCAGAAGAGCTTTGCCACTCTCATTGGTCTCAGATCAGGTTTCTCTTTTCACTCTCTCTTCATTTCACTTTGGGTTTCTCACCAATGTCTGAGAATGATATCCTTGGAAGGGGTGACAGTTCAGAGAGAAAGAGAAAGGGTGAAGCAGGGAGCCCCAGGGGACAGGGTCCCATGTTCTGCGGGGACAAGGGGCGAGGCTGCCAGAAGGCGATGTGGACAAGAATTGCTGCAGAATGGGGGCGGGGTGGCCTCATTCCTAGATTGTGACTGTTCTGGGAACTATGCCCTGTGCCAGAGGGGCCGCACTGGGCTGCCTTCTCAGGACATCCCAGATGCCTGTGAGGCTCTCCTGATAGCTGCATCCAAATTTGGAAGTCCCCTTGGCCAGCTGCCTCAGTGCCAGCCTTGGGGCTCCTCCCTGGGGCTCATTCTGGGCTGCATTCCAGGGCATCCCAAACCAGACCCTGTGGCCTCCGTGCTGGGGCGAGATTCCTTGTCTGAAGGTTCACGTCACATTTGATCTAATGTTCCTGAAGTTATGTGCATTCGTGACTCCTGAAAGAGAAAAACCTGCAGATGAACCTTCATGGGTCCATGGCCACATCTTTATCAAAACACTACCAGCACTGGCTAAACATGGGTGGTGGGAGTTGGGGTGGGGAGAGGCCATCTGGAACCGTCCAGGTGAGTGATGACAGCTCTGCCTTGGGCCTCTGCATCCTTGCAGTTGGCAGCTTTGGAGGCAAGCATTATGTTTCACGTCACTCAAAGGCAGGTGAGCCGAAGCCCCTGCTCGCCTGCTGCCTCTGCAGCTGCGGCTGCGATCAGGTGGTCCTGCCCGCCTCGGCTCAGCAGCTCAGGGGCTTGAGAAACGAATGACAGGGGCAATAATCTGCACTTGGCAAAGCAAAGCCCAACACACTCTGAAAGGCACAGCTGGGCCAGGCTCAGCAACTTTATTCATTAGGCAGTTAATCTCCAGGCTGTCAGCCGAGGCCACAAGGGCAGGCCCAGGCAGGGAAGCTGTGCTTTCAACAATTCAATCCAGTCCCACAAATATTATTGAGCCCGTGCTCTGCACGAGGGAGGCACTGTGAGTGGCTGCAGAGGAAGCTGAGGAGAAAGGGCCTGTTTCTGCCTTAAGGAACTTACATCCTAGCTCCTCCAAAGAGCCACAAGAGAGCAGAAGCCAGGGACAGCTGGGGGGATCAGAGCTGGAAGAGAGAAAGGCCAGTTGAAAAATCCCAAATCAGGACAAGTGCCGTGGAGGAGGAGCGCTGGAGTCTGGGTAGAATTTCTTCTTCTTTCCCTCTCTCCTCCCTTTCCTCCTTCCTTCCTTCCTTCCCTGTAGTAGACAGAATAATAATTACACATCCCCACCTGCCAAAATGTCCAGCTCTTAACCCCAGATCCTGTGACTGTATCATCTCATATGACAAAAGAAACTTTGCAGGTGTGATTAAGTAGATTCTCCAGGTGAGCCCTAAATGTAATCTTGAGGGGCCTTGGAAGAGGAAGGCTGGACACAGCTTTGAAGAGACCGCATGCTGGCTTTGAAGATGGAAGAAGGGGCCATGGACCAAGGAATGCGGGCAGCCTTTAGAAGCTGGAAAAGGCAAGGAAACGGGTTCTTTCCCAAGAGCCTCCACAAGCGACACAGTCCTGCAGACCCATTTTGGGCTTCTGATGTGCAGAACTTTAAAGTAACACATCTCTAGTGTTCAAGCCACAAATATGTGATTGGTTGTGAGAGCAGCAGTGTGAACCAAATATACTCCCTCTCCTTCCCTTGATGCTCTCTCCCTCAATCACCACCTCCCTCCCTTTCTTCTTTTCTCCCTCCTCCCACCTGCCTTGCATTCTCTCTTCTCCTCTCCCCTCTCCTCGCCTTTCTTTTCCTTCTTCCCTCCCTTCCTTCTTTCTATCCCACCTTTCTTCCCTCTTCTCCCTCCCTCTAGGTGGAATGATCCTCAAGGCAGCTAGAGATATGGATCTGAGGCTCTGGTCACAGGTGAAGACAGATTGTGAATTTTCTGTGAAGAAGTGAAGCAGGGAGCCTGGCTGGAGGAGAGAACCAAGGGCAGGACCTTGGGGAGCTCTCAGATTTAGGAAGTAGGGGAGAGACACCAGTGAAAAGCGACCAAGAAGGATAGTCAGAGAGGCAGTAGCACAGTCAGGATGGTGAAACAGCAGGAAATCCCCTGGACTTTGAAGAGGTGTCAATAGAGTCAATGCTGCATGGAGGCCAGGGGGCTGAGGAGAGAGGAGAGGTCTTCCCTGTGGGGTTGGGGAGGTCATTCTTGAACCTTGAGCCAAGTGAGGAAGGAGGTGAGCGGCCAATGAGGAGTGAGTGGGGAAGCAGTGGAGATACTGGGGCCTCTTCTAATATACTTGGAAGAGAGGGAAAAGGAGGAGTATAAGAATAGGACCTGAGAGAGAAGCAGGTGACCCAGCCTGACTGCAGGTGAGCAGGAGTAGCTGGGAGAGCTGGGAGATGGGCAGAGTAAGCAAGTGAGGGCTGGTATGGGAAGGTGGGGAAAGGAACAGGCTTTTTGAGAAAATCTACTTCTTCCTTGGGAGAGGCATGGAGAAACAGAGGGAAGGAAAAGAGAGATTTTTCTGCAAAAAAAAAAAAAAAAGAAAAAATCAGATGGGCTCTTGATAAAGCATGAAGCAAGGCCACATTCAAGGAGAAAGTGTGTTGGGAGTGGGCTTGGGGACTGGAAGGAGGCAGGACATTTGGATCAGCCACTTCAGGGATTTTAAGAAGGAATAACAAACACAGGCCCCCTGCTTGAATTCTGATGGGCTCTGGTAAGAACTTGCTTTTCTTGTCATGCTCAGCAGCAGGGGAGCAGAGCAGGGAAAGGACACAGTTCTAGGACTGGGCGGGAGAGCTACAGAAG
Source organism: Canis lupus baileyi (assembly GCF_048164855.1). Classification (NCBI taxonomy): domain Eukaryota; kingdom Metazoa; phylum Chordata; class Mammalia; order Carnivora; family Canidae; genus Canis; species Canis lupus. The sequence goes on along the minus strand of NC_132854.1, from coordinate 51,504,957 downwards.
GACAAGGCAGGGGCCGCGTGGGGGTGGGGAGCAATCACATTGTCAGAATGGCCGAGTGGCTTCCAGGCTGGGGTGAGGTCAGAATGAGGAAGAGACGTGGAAAATCCATATGGGTTGAGGACTACAGCTCACGAGAGGTCACAGAACAGGTCTCTCTGACATTGGGCAAATCTCTCTCCCTGTCCCACTCCCCCACCCATTTTACAAAACAGCCTCCAGCTATACCAGGCCCATCTCATTCCTCCTGACTAGTTTGGAATGAAAATACAATGCCAGATGGAAAATGTTGGTGAGCCCCTTTTTTCCACAAGAGCCTAGGATCCCTGCTCTCTGATGGCATTTGAGATCTCTGAGGTTCAGTTTCACCCCATCTTTACTCACGTGTCCTCAACTGTTTTTAGGTCTGGAGGATTTTGAGTGTGGAGTTTCCCTCTGTTGGCTTATGCTTGGGTGTCTCTCTGTGGTTCTACTCTCCTTTTTTCTCTTCCATTGTTTGTCAACTTTAAGCATGGTACCATGGAACTCAGGAGCTACTCCACACACCTGGGGTTGCCAGTTTAGGAAGCCTTCATGGTGCAACACCATGGTCTGAAGGAAGATGGCCTTTGTCTATTGCTAAAAGCCACTGGGGCAAGTGGTTCCTCTTTGGGGATCTGATAGTGGGGCATTTGGGAGTCTGGGAGCAGCCTACAAACACTTGCCTCTAAGATGCAAGTCTTGTTGGCTGGTTGACCAGTATGGATCAACAAAACATATAAATTTATATTTCTCCCATGGAGGAAGCTGGGTCATTGACTTCAGATCATGAATGCTGGGCATAGTTACATTATCCAGAATTACGAATGCCTGAGAGCACGAAGAGGCAGCAGGGCCGAAGCTCCATGGCATCTCACCACCCCTGTGCTCTTGGGTCTTGTGTTTCTTTCTCTTTCTGATTTTCATTTATATTATAGTTTTTCATATATATATATATATATAAAGATTTTATTTATTTATTCAGGAGAGACACACAGAGAGAGAGAGAGAGAGGCAAAGACATTGGCAGAGGGAGAAGCTGGCTCCCTCCAGGGAGCCTGATGCAGGACTCGATCCCAGGACCCCGGGATCACGCCCTGAGCCAAAGGCAGGTGCTCAACCACTGAGCCACCCAGGTGTCCCTCCTCTTATATTTTTTAACTCCTTCTGAACAGGGTCTAAGCCATCAGCTCCAAAGCCATGGTCATACTTGCGGAAACTTTTACTCAGCACTCGCCTTCTGGGAGGAAATGGGAGGAGGAAGATCTGGTCAGGGGTCCCCCAGTCTTTGTTCCCAGGAATCAGGGCCCTACCTCCATATGGGGCCCTCCTTTCCCCTCTCCCACAGGCTGGGCCCTGCCCCAATCCTGATGTCCACTTGACTGACTCCACATGCCAAGTGCAGATACTGGAGGGATTAGAAGCATAGCCCAGTTTTAAAATGTGTCTCATTCCCAGAGTACAGATGATTCAGATAAAGCCTTTATCTTTAATTTTGCCTATTCTCTCCTTCCCTATTGATTCCGTGCATTTCACCGAGGGGCTTATTTGATTTGGAGGTGAATTATGCAATTACCTCACACATCATTCCGAGCAGCACAATAAAGGCAAGAGTGTGTTTTATTTATAAAATCAGAATTATTCAGATGATGCCATCCATGTAGACCTAACCTTGGAGGAGGCAGGGCTCAGGGAAGCGTGCAAGGAGATCCCTGGTCCTAGGGCACCGTGCTCGAGGACCCTACCCTGCAGAAGCTTGGAGAACCGACTGTGTATTGCAGAACAAGGGCTTGTCTCTCCTCCAGCCTCGGCCTGATCCGTTTGTCACTTTGGATTATTTCCCTTATACCTGCGTGGGGAGACGGCATCGTCAATTGCAAGGATTCCCAGCGTGCTCTGTTGTGGTATGAAACACAAACACCATTTCCTTTCAGCTCTGGCTTTTACGGGGCCTGCCCGAATACATTTGTGTTGTCTTCGAACCTGGCACTTTAAAACAAATGAAAAGATCCCTGAATGACAAACACAGCGCACATAGTGGGAGGGCCATTTGCGGGGAAATGGTCGCAAGGAGAATCGGTACTTTATGAATATTCACTGAACTGTAAACCTGCACATTGCTTATACGCTTTTCTGCATCCTAATTTGCCCATGAATGCAAATGAGTCCCGTTTAAAATAGAGACGGGGAGAGCAGGCTCCTCACAGAACACCTAATTGAAAGATGTTTGTACATCATGTCTGATATTTAGTAAACAGAGAGACAAATCCAATCGTTTTCCAAACGAGACCTCAGAAACAATAAAAAATAATCACAAAAACCTGGAGAGTAGGGATGTGCAGAACTAACTGCCTTCCTAAAAAGGGGGACATAATTACTCTGTCTCAGGGTGCAATTAGTGTCCTAATTATATGAAGGTGTATTTTGCTTATCTCTTCAGGAAGCCCTCTGTCAAGATTTAGTGGGCTGGAGGAGCCGTACCCCAGGGCCCTGGGGTACGGCTCCTGCACTGGGGTAGACGATGGATGATGGTCCTGTGGGTAGAGGGGCCCAGATAGTGGTACTTTGGGAAGTACCTTCATCTTTCTTTTAGAGTGACAGATGGTTTCAGTCTGGGCTGGATTGTCTACTGCTGCTTTCAATGCAAAAGTGTTACCTTTTTGGATTCATGAAAGCCACTCAATCAAAGATAAAAAGGCAGGCCAGTGTGGGGAATCAATAAAATCTCTACTTTCAGCTGGAGTGTCTAATAGTAATTCTTCTCGTGTCACTGCCTGGTTAAACAGTCATACTCCTGCTAAAAGCCCCATAAGACATAATAGATTCATGTGGCTTTCCTCTATTGTGTTGCATTTGGCCTGAAAAAGGGGAAAGGGGCTCCTGTTTTCCCAAAACCAACCAGACACTGAAGCATTGTGTGTCCAAATGGATTCACCCATTGTGGATTGTCTCATTAGAGCAGAGGGGGCTGCCTTTGCATATCTCTTGTGGAGCTATTTCCAGACATCTGATATATTCATTGCAGAGCCTCCTTTGGAGATGTTTTAGTACCAATTCCAAGTCACTCTGGTTACATTTAAATGTGTTCTTTGGTGGTGGTTGTTCTAGGAAAAAAAAAATCATAAAAACAAGTGCTTTTTATTTTAAACCGAGCCGGTTGTACATGTCGAGATCTGTTCCTGAGAAGTCAACAGCAAATGTCACACATCTCAGAGCTGAACTAGGGAGCACCAAATGGCTTAGTCATGGCGGGGAGGCTCAGGCAGGGCCTTTGGTCATGCCTTCTTTGGAAATGAGTTTATGTTGAACTGGCGGGCAGGTCTTTCCTTAAGGTCTTTTCTTTGCATGGCAGTGTGGGCAAGATCCATGTGCAGTGTTCCTCTGCCCCCACCGACACATTCACAGGCCCTGGAATGGTCCCAAACCCACAGCCTCTGTGGCGGTGAGTCATAGAGGTGTCAGGGCTTTTTCTTTGCCATCTTTCCTCCTCCAGTCTTATAGAGAAAAAAAAAATGAAGTATTCGTGCCTGAGTTGAGCAGCATTAAATGGAATTGGTTGGGTCACCGCCCACACATTGACATCCAGGGGTTTTGAGTGACTGAGAATCATAGAGCATGCTATTTTGCCATCTGGGGTGAGAGAGAAGTGATGGGACAAGCGGCACTTTGTTGGCCATTCCAAGCAGGCCCTTTGATCAGGAGCGGCCTTTGTGAAGTCTTCTGCTGACCCTTCCTCTCCCACGTCCAAACCAAGGCCACTTCCCACCCTTTGCCTCTCTCGGAAGGGTTGTCTGCCGCTGTCGGCCAAACCTGAGCCTTTTCCGGGGCATCGAGGCCGGCTGCACAAGAGAGGAAAATCCGGAGTGCCTTCCCCCTCATTGCCCCTCTCGCACCTCCCCAGGAAACTTCAGCAGATGTAGACAAGACTTTAATAGCCACATAAAGAGACATGCATGACAATCTCATTAGGGGAGCCATAAAGGCCTGGTGGAGGATCTCAGAGAGGACAATCTATCAACGTCTAGTTTGTCACGGCACCCTAACGATGGCACTTTGCCCCTGCCCATAATCGCCCATTCATTGCCCGTTTGACCCGGCTCTCAATAACACTCTGCCCTCCTTGCATCAGTCTCCCTTTGAGCCCTCAACAATCGCTGCCACAATTCTTTACGGGCGGGTCAATCAGAGCCCGTAAGTGACAATCATAGAAAAGCAGTGAGCGGGCCACCACCCCCCCCCCCCCCCCCCCCCCCCCCCGGCTGGCCCTGCTCTGGCGCCACGTTCAGTCCCTTTCTTCTCCTTCCCCCCGCGGCCCTTCATCTACAGGCCAACATCTGCAGGAGGTCAAGGCACTGGAAGCCCCGAGATCTCAGCCATCTGCCAAGGAAAAAGGAAGTCAGTGCTGGAGGAGGGAGGAGAAGGACCTAAATGATATTCTGAAGACCTTCTTAAAGTTATTTATCGCGGGCGAGGGCAGGAGAATCGTTATTAATGGTAGCAGCCCATTGTCTCCTGATGGGCCTCAGAGGGTAGTGGACATAATTAAAGTCGAAGCCCAGTTCATTCCTCCCCTTGGAGGTTTAAATAGCCCGGAGTCATTTCCCATCCCTCCCTCCCCACCAGTGCCCGTCCTCCCTAGCTGCTGAAAAATTCAACATTCCTATAAACTACAGTACTTTGTAAAGGTCATACGCCAGTTAATCTGAACCCGGGGTCTGGAGCCGTGCTCACTCGAGCTGCGGCTCTGGTGACGTGGGGGCTGCCTGCCGAGAACCAGAGGGGCACGAGGCAAGCACGCAGAGCTCTTTAAATATTGCCGAGCATTTCCTGTATCAGCATGATATTTAAAGATTTTTGTTCCACCTGCCTGCGAAATAGAGAGTCCAGCCGAGAGGCAAGAAAATGAATATGGATTTCTTGCCCTTTCAGTGTATTCACTCCAGAAAATAGCCATTTCTTCTTCTTTTTCTTTTTTTTTCTTTTTTCTCTTTTTTTTTCTTTTATTTTTATTTTTATTTTTTATTTTTTGCGGAGCTGGGGACTGCAAGCTTCAGGCAGCCATGATTACAATCATGCATCATGAATGAAATGTGCCATTTGGAGAAAATCAGCCACTCATTCCATTTCAAAACCCCCCACAAATCAATAGCGCTGGCGGAGCTTTTGGACTGAGCTGGATGTTGTGCTTGAACTACAGTAGTTTCTCAACACGCTTCTGATACTCAGAGCAGTGTCTGGGGGCACCCTCTGGGCCTAGGGCTTCAACAAGAGGATTTTCAACCTCCCCAAGCTGGGTCTGGCTCCGCAGGTGACAGAGAAGGGAGACTCAGTGCTGGTGGGTAGAACACTGGGCAGGATCTGGGGATGTGCTTCCTACCTTGGGCTCTGTGTCCACTAGCATTTTATCAATTCTTTCATTCAAGAAACAGGTCTGAGGCGCTTCCTGTGGGGGACACAACATGAAGCTGTGGGAATACAAGAGCAAACAAAGTAGATGCTAACCCTGCCCTCATGTGGCTTCTAGAGTTTAATGTGAGACGCAGAACAATTACTGGATGATTTCAATAAAATGTGATGATGATAAATCTTAGGACATTTTCAACTCTCTGGTTTCCCTTTTTTTTTTAATAGGCAAAATGAGGAAATTTGGAAAGCTAAATTCTCAAGATCTTCTCCCCTTCCAGGATCCTAATCAATCAATAGGGCACTCAGACAGCCAAACCTTCAAACTTACCTTGTTTCCAGAGCTAGGTAGGGCTCTTGCTCCCTTCGTTCTCAAGGTCGCCACAACCTAGTTGCAGGTACAAGACTCACGCAGGCAAAATATTAACTCACAGTTGAGGTGCCAGATAAATGTTAGGGACTTAGAGAAGCTTTGGCAGTTCCAAGTTTCTTGGGAGTTCAGAGGAGGGGGAGATGGCTAAGTGCATTATCTATGCCAGATATACTTCTCTCTGTACCTTTTAACCACTCCCTTGGATCCTGTTACTTATATATGGAGAAGACTCCTAAATTCACGTCCCTAGCCCAGATATTTCCCCTCTTCCTGGCCCTTGCCTTGGCTAATCCCTACACATTTCCCATCTCCCATTTAAACACCATTTGCTTGTAGAGACTTATTCATCTCCTTGGGCCGCGTTAGGTCTCCTATCACGTGTTCCTGTGGCACCTTGGTCTTCATCAGAGCACTTATCACAATGTTTTTATAATTATTTAATCAATTATCTCTTCCACAAGTCTGTAAGATCTTTAAGGGCAAGGGTCATGCCTGACCAACTCACTGTTACTTCCCCAGGCTCACTGCAGAGCATTGTCTTGTTTTAGTGTTTGGTAAGTAATTTGTTGTATAAATGAATGGCTATCTACTTCTTTTAGAGAAAAAGCGCACCTTTCTTTAAGACATGCATCCAGACCATTTCACCCTATTTGGGTGGTTCCTCCCAGAGTAAGATAAAACTAAAGTGGCCTAGTGGCAATATATTCCCAACAGAGTGTGGTGTCTTAGGCAGAGTTTCCTAAAAATCAGAGCTTGAGGGTAAAGCTTTAGTGCTAATGTGTTATGTGGGAAGTGATATCCCAGGAAAGTGAGGGAAGAGAGAAAAGAGGCAGGAAGAATGGGAAGCAACACAAGATGATATGTTACTATGCACGCATACACACAATGACAACAAACAAAATAATCATAGCCAGTTGCTCAGCAGGTGCACCTGTTCAGCCTTGCAAGATGTCTTTGGCCAGACCAGACAGTCCTCCTACTTCCATTGGCCAAAGTTAAGCCCATGAGGAGAGAACTTCCCTGTATTTATTATGGTTTATTTTTATGGTTGGTTTTATCTGACCCTCTTGAAAGCCACTGAGGAAGTCAGAGTTCATACCCTATGATATGACATTTCATCCAAGACACATCTATGTGGGAGAGAGTATGTAGTGCAGGCCTGAGACTGCTATTCGCAAAAAGGCCTGCTGGAAAGGTTGGATCTTGACTGGCATCAGGGAACTTGGATTTCATAAGGGTTCACATCATTGTGCCTACACCTTTTTGTGCAAGTTTGTGCTGATCACTTGTTTTCCTTTTGCAAATCTGAGGTTTTGGTATATATTGGCAGAGGTTACCTCCATGGCTTGTCCCCAGTAAAAATCACAAGGCACTAAGTCTCTAATGAACCTCCCTGGTAGACAACATTTCACATGTGTTGCTACAACCCATTGCCAGGGGAATTGAGTGAGTCCTTGGGACCCCACTGGGAGAGGTCTCTTGATAGCTTGTCCCTGGTCTCCCCTCAACTTCTCTCCACATACCTTTTCCCTTTGCTGGTTGCGCTCTGTATCATTTGCTGTAATAAATCATAGCCATAAGTATAACTACATGCTGGAGTCCTGTGAGTCCTAGTAGATTATCCAGCCTAGGGGTGAAGGGATAGTCTTGGATATCCCTGACATGGTATATGTGGCTAGGTGGCCTCATGTGAAAGAACCAATCAGGCTTTAGGTAAATGGTTGGTCAAGGCAGAGGCTGAGATGAAGCAAGAAGATGAGGATCTGGGGGACAAGAGAGGCTGAGGAGGTACAAAGGTACAGAGATGTGTCTGTTACGTGTAGCAAAAGAGCCCAGATGGACCTTGGCAGCTACCAGCTGTGCAAACTACTCCCTAGATTAATGTTTCTTTATGCCACAGTTTCATCACAGGCAACTGGTGACAGTTATATCTACCTTGCAAGGATTGTAAGGATTGGCATCATGTATGATGACTTCCTTTAATCCTGATGACCTTCAGGAAAATATATCTTGACCCCCTTATCTTTAGGCTGTAGTATTTGGATAGATTACATGGTGTGTGGCAGGGAGGGAGTGATGATGCTGTAGTGTGTGATGACTGCCAGTGTGTGTGAGGGTGAAAGTCACCATTTCTACTTCACCAATGTTGAATGGAATGTTCTGGAGAAGACAGTACGTGGTCCTAGATGTTGTGGTAGGTTTTGTTGGATATAGAAGTATTTCCAAGCCAGTTCTCTTGGGGGTCCAGCAGATTACTAGACTGCCTAGATACAACTTTCCAGATGGTAGTCATCTTGGGTTTGGCCTGGGGCCAGCTAAAGACCACACAGAACATTCTTAGGCCCCCATTTCCTCTATCAGTCAGTATTAAAATTATTTGGCTGCCAGCAACAGACTTTAGCTAATTTAAGCAAAAATGCTTTATTGGAAGGCTTCAGCATAGCTTGCAAAGAGTCGTAGCTAAACCAGTAGGCCTCGGGCAGGGCAGACGCTAGGGCTGTTCTGGGTGCCTCAGCAGTTGGACCGATAACCGAATGTGATTGCTGGATGATAGCTACTACCTCTTGGCCCCCTGTTTGTTGAAGATTCAGATTCCCTACAGAGGGGCTGGGGTTGCCTTCCTTGGAACACTTAGCCACACTGGTAAGCAGGGGGAGGATTTCTGTAATTGGCAACCAAATAGAAATACATGAGGGGAGAGAGAGAGTCTCCAAACAAAGGAGGATATGTCATTACCAGAAGCAGGTAAGACACTTACACAGACTTGCTTTTCTGGCGTCTGTCTGCCCCATGGAGCTCAAGGCACCAGGTTACAATTTTGCTTCGGGGATGTCTGAAGCCTGGTGCTACCAGGGTACCTTGGGGCTTTGTTTGTCCATTGCAGTCATTCTTGGGGACTTGCCTTGACTTCTTGGTTTCTGCATGCTTTCCAAGCATACCCAGAAAACATTTTGGGAAGGTCTCCTATAGATGTTATTGTGCTCTCATTGCCACCTAAGGTTATATCTTTGTAGAGCCTCAGTGGTTTGTCAACCTGAGGTGGTTTCCCAACCTTTACATTTCATGCCTCTCCAAGCCTTGAAGATGCTCTCCTGTCTGCTCAGAGTGTTTTCCTCTGCTACAAATGCCTGCTCACCTTCAAGCTCCACTGCCATTTTTCTCCATGTCCCGAAGTCACACAGTTTTGGCAGTCTTCTGTAGAATCCAGTTCCCTAAGCTTCCAGTAGTAGTCATTTCAATAAAGTAGGGCTTTGGAGTCCCACAAACCTTGAGTTTCAGTTCTCAGTTTACTGCATTAGATAACCTTGAGAATTTTACTTACCGTCCCGGAGACGTGGTTTTCTCTTCTTTAAAGGGAATATTAACGCTATTCTCCACATAGATTCTTGGGGAAATTAAATAAGATAATGTATGTAAAGTGGTTTGCACAATGCCTGGCACACAATAAGTGCTCAATAAATGTTAGCTATTATTGTATTGTGTTCCTGTCCCAGGAAGATTATGGAAATGAATTAAAGCATAGAGAGCTTTAAAATCCTCAGGGGCAAGTAGAGTAACCATAATGCGCAAAGACTTGGAAAGCCCCAGGGAAGAGTCAGTATTGAAAAGCCTGCTACTGTAAAAGTTGTAAACAAATCTTAAAATACTAATTAGGCAGAAGCACAACTCACTCTCTTCAATAGTGAAATATATGCAGTTGTTGTTCATGGTTCAAAATAATAAGTTCTAAATTAGTCACTCAGAGCATTATTAATAACGGAACAACAGTCTACAAAGTAGCTAAGGTTGTATTTTTGACCCTCATGAATTTAGTTATAAGAGAAAATATCAAAATCAGACTTTTTTTTCAGATTATCATGGATCACTAACAGGGTTTGTTTATGTAGGAAGATGATTGGATTTGGAACACCTGAGTTTGAGTGCTGGCACTGTTGATTGTTAGCTATGTGATCATGGGGAAGTCAGCCTAGGGGAAGACATACCTTAGCAAAATTTCAAGTGGGGACAAAGAGGCAGCAGAAAATGTAATGTCCAGGGATGTCTGGGTGGCTCAGCAGTTGAGCATCTGCCTTCGACTCAGGGTGAGATCCTGGATCTGGAGATCGAGTCCTGCTTCGGGCTCCCTGTGAGGAGCCTGCTTCTCCCTCTGCCTATATCTCTGCCTCTCCCTCTGTGTCCCCTATGAATAAATAAATAAATAAATCTAAAAAGGAAAAAAAAAAAAAAAGAAAATTTGATGTTCACCCTGAAGAAAGTAGCTGCTAGTTGAAGCTAGTTGGCTAGTTGAAAAGATAATATAACACGGCCCGTAAGCAAATGCATCCTTTTCAGCTGTTCTGTGTTTATATCCAGGGAAATACGAAGTAGGAGAAAGATCAGAATTTACTCAAGAAAAAACATTTTGAGGGAAGTGTTGTATTGTGTCCTGTGATACAAGTGAGGAGTGGGGAGGACAGTTTGCACGAGTGGAACAGAATGAGTAAAACAGACGAGGAGACAGCAAATGTGTGTCTGGTAGTGGTCAGTCGATAGTCAGTTAGTGGACACATCTGTTTCAATGCAGGATGATCCCAACCCTGTCCTAAGTGCTGTGGGCGGACCAGAAGGGAAAGGCTTGATTTCCATCTCCTAGGAGGATGCAATCTACAAAACACTGGGACAGGGAGAAGACATACTGGTAAACACCAGAAGAAGAGACATGGCATGAGTAAGTGCTCCATGCTTTTGAACTGAACTGCAGGGTTTAGCCGTCTCATAAAGTCTGGCTGACATTTTTCAATAGAGGAAGACTGTATCTTTAAATCCACAGCGCGAGAAAACATTTCAGTTTGCCAAGTTTCTGCTAAGCCATCCTGAAAAAAAATATTCAACAGCTTTCACCAGCCAGAGGCCCCAATATCCAATCTCTGTCTCAAATGATAAATGACATTTGTCAGTTGACAAAGCAAATAGCCTCGACCATTTGAGGACGTGGTCCTGCTATGCATAGCACTGCTGTCCAACCAGCCAAGAGCACCTTGAGGTGAGAAAAAGTCTCTTTGTGCATGAGCCCTCTGGAGAGAAAGCCCCACAACAAGCAGTCACTGTGTTGCTCGGAGGGCAGTTCCCTCATTAGGAGCTGAAATGTGGGCAGAAAATATTTGTCTGGGTGAGAAGAGATTTCTCAGGTCTGGGGCTGGATTAGCTGGGGATGGCCTGGGACCTTGCTTTGCTGGTGGCCATGCACTTTGCCTCAGTTTCTGCTGAAATCCATGCTCTTTCCCCCAATATCCTCTAGATCCAATTGTCTTTGGATGTTGTAGATGTCAATGTAATTAGCTGGAGACAAAATTTAGGAGTACAGCTCATGCTGACACTAGTGGCATAGTTGGTGGTGTGCACGGAGGGCAGGGTAAGTAATTTTGGCACTTGGGTGGAGGAACACTTTTTCTTTGTGTGGTTTTTTCTCTCAAGTTGCAGGGTGTTTAATATCTGTGGCCCCGCTCACTGAATAATGTTATTGCCCCCAATCATCCTGACTGTTCAAATCCTCCACACCTTCCCAACCTGTCCTCCAGAGCTTGTGGGGAGCCCAAAAACACATGGGGTGGATGGAGCCCTACAGGGGAGCTTGTCCTCTGTTGGGCCCCAGCCTGCTCTGCTGTTCTTGAGGAGCCTGGGTCAGGACAAAATCTCGGCCCTTCTCAAAACTGGCCCCTGGGGGTGCGCATGGGGGTGGTTGACTACAGATTTGGTGTGTCCCCCACTCTGCTTCCTAAGATAGAGGTTTACTCCATGCTGAGCCCACTGGAGGAATCCATCAGCTTTCCAGAATGTGGCAAAGTCAGGGCCCTGGGCTCAGGGGAGCTGGGAAAAGCAGGTAAAGGTAGTCAGCCAGTTAGTTATGGGACATCACAGCTGTCTCCTTACTGCAAATGGTTTCCTCAGGAGAAGGACTCTCCAATTTACTCCAGTTCAAGTGGAGGGCCAAGGACAGAAAGAACCTTAAGGGCAAGTGTTCGAACTGTGTGTGCAGTGTTTTCTAATGAGTGATCCATTGACCATTTGCATTAGAGTGACCTGGGATGCTTGAGGAAATGCAGATTCATGGCCCTTGAGACTTACTATGTCAGATTCTCTGGTTTTGGGACTGGGAATCTGAATTTTCAAAGATCACCTTCTGTGATTCTTTGTCAAGCTAAAGTTTGTGAAAACTAAGGATCTTCCAATGCTCAAGTTCCCTCTGTAAGAATCCTGATTAATAGCTGCCCATTCTCTGAACATTTCTACTAGAGGGGGATCTCATTCTCTCTGGAGGCAGCCCATTGTCTCCCTGGATAGCTCTATGCTCTGCAAGCTTTCCCCAGTGGGTAAAGTATGGTCTCATTGATGGGGAAAGACTCCAAACTTAAACTCTCTGTGTGTGTGTGTGTGTGTGTGTGTGTGTGTGTGTCTGAGAGAGAGAGAGAGAGAATGAATAAATGCATTTTGCACTGGGTCAAAGGGTATACACTAAAATCACATGTGGCTCCTCATGGAGGGAGAGTGAAATATGGGTATATAGGAAGCTAAGGAGGGAACTTGTATTCTCTATGTATGTATCTGTGTTGCTTGAAGTTTTCTTCAACAATGTACATGTATTGTGTAATTTAAGAAAAAAAGACAGAAACACCAACACTGATGTTCTTGATACTGAGCCAAACCTTCTTCACTCTATATTTCCCCCTTTAGTAATTTTAATTCCCCCTAGGGAATTCCAAGGGATTGCATAGAATGACTAATGTTTTCTCCACTTGTCAGAAGTTTTTGAATGCTTTTAGGCTTGTCCCTTCCAGGCACTAGCTTTCTAGGCCAAAAGGTCCTGGTTCCTTCATCTTCACATTGTTTTTTGGTACATGACCTTCCTGGAAGTTACCCCTCCTTACCTGCCTGGTGATGCTGTTTAGCTTGACCGTATTCTATGAAAATTACGTTCTGTGCTCTGTATTGCAGGTGTGCTGTGACCAGAACAGAAGGAGTAGGATGGTCATTTCTGTCTTACTAGATCCTATCCTTCCATTAACACTGGTTAAGCCTTTTGGGCAGCCACATCACACTCTGATGACTTCTCTTGAGCAGAGAGTCAACTAAAACCCCTAAAATCTTTATCATACCAGCTGCTGCCAAGGCTCATCCCTACCATCCTATACTGCTTTCAGTTTTTCAGTTGGCTTTCTGGACCGAAGTGGAAAATCTTAAACTAATTGCTATTAAACTTCATCTTGTTAGACTTGGCTCATTGATCCAGGAGACTGAAGTCTCTCTCTCTCTCTTATTCTGATTTTGTTCTTAGAAGAAACCTTTTTCTGCAAAGTTTGATTTTATTTAGCTGCAGAAAGGGAAACCCGCACAAAACCCTCTTTATTTTGAACAGGAGGCTCTCCTCAAAAATCAACTTGAGCTTGGCATTTTCTAATACCCTGAACAAATGCAGAACTTGCTGTCAGCTTGATTGGACAAGGCTCCATTTCAGGGTCTGCTACCTGCAGGCTCTGAAGGCAAGTCCCATGACATATGCCACCAGGCTGAAAGACAGCTCTGCAGACAACAGTCCCCTTCCCAGACAGATGGGTGTCTCTCTTCATCTGCAAGATCCCCTGGGAAGGCTTGACTGGGAGCATCTTCCTGAAATGGGATGACTGTGTATTGTGAATGGCTTTATTGCTCAGAGCATCTGGATGTGTTGTGATAAACAGCATGATAGATGGTTTTAATGCCTCTAGAATGGGTTGCCCAGAGAGAAGGAACAGAACAGAAAACATTTACTTCCCTATTGCTTGGAACAGAGTAGTGTCACTCACAAAGACTCCACCTGAGTGGTTCTTCCTGTTTATCCTTTTGGCAATTTCAGCACCATGGACTTGAGGGGGGACTTAAAGAAGGGGATTTGCTGGAGGTAGTGAGCTGGATGGCCAGTGTTCATTTATACCTGCAGCAAATACCTCCAGCTGGGATTGATGTGGGTCACTGTGCTAGTCACTAGGGATAAATGGTTAAGTAAGCTAAGTATGAGCTCTGCACTCACAAAGCTTTCAACTTAGTCAAAGAGACATATGTTAATAAGGTGGTCACTTAAATACCAATGTAAAGACAAGAGTGGTAAACATAACAAAGGGGAACATATAATGATGGAGAGCCTAGTTCTGGTCTGGAAGGTCAAGGAAGCCTTCTTGAAGCCATGACGCTTCAGATGAAATCTGCAAGTTGAGTAAGAGGTAACTTGGCAATGAAGTAGAAGATAAAATAGGTACATGCTAAGTATGTGCTAACACCCTGTGGCAGGTAGAGACACAGCATGGTCAAGGGTAGGAAAGAAGGCCAGTGTGTCTGGATAAGGAGAGCAAGGGGGAAGAATGTTGCAGTGTAAGGTTAGAAGTATTGATAATGATTGTGTGTAATAATAACAGTATTGATAATAATATTAATTGATGTTTTTGCTTAAGATTTACTATGTCCCAGGCATGATACTAAGTACTTCATATGATCAATTCATTTGCTATTTCTGATAAACCTACAAGATATGTACTCCTCTTGTGTCTATTTTACAGAAGAAGAAACTGAGATGGAGAAGTTAACTAATTTTTCCAAATTGGTAAGGGACGCTGCTCTTCAGGATCCTAGAGTTCTTTTCAGGGATTTTGCTCTTTATCTTAAGAACTATTGGATAATTCTGAAGATTTTAAACAGGACAGAGTTATGGTAAGATTTGTGTCTTGAGATTGCTCTGGCTACTGGGTGGGGAACGGCAGGTGAGAAGCAAAAAGCGCAGGGGACAGCCAACAGAAGCAGTCCTGCTGATCCAATGAGAGATACCAAGAGTTCGTACTGTCATGGTGGCTGTGGTGATGGAGGTAAAGGACTGATCAGAGAGGTAAAATAAGAGTTTATAAGAAATTGGACCAAGGACGAGGGGGAAGACAACTGAGGATGACTCTCAGGTTTCTGTGAGACCCAACTGGATGGATGGGGAAGATGAGAAGTCCCACCTTTGGCATCCTAAGTGTGATGGGCTTTGGAAAGAACCAAATAGGCAGGTGGACATGAACTTGCACTCAAAGGGGAGAGCTGGACTCTGATTCTCAGAATTGTTGGTGAATAGGTGGAGAATAAAGTGGTGGTGTAGGTGGAATTGCTTTGGGAGGAAGAATGGAGTAAGAAACCAAGAGGGCCTGGGACTGACCTAGCCCTAGTGAACTCCAATGCACAAGAGCCAGATAGAAGAAGGAAGTCTATAAATGTGACTGAGAAGAAAGTGACCAGGGGATAGAAACTGGGAGAGTATGAGGGTAACAGTGTCTGGGAGAGAATCTGTTTGTGGGAAATGCGGGGCCATCAAAGGTATGTGGCTGAGATGTCAAACAATATGAGAAATTGTCCTTGAGATTCAACAACATGCAGATTGTATTCATCTCCTAGGGCTGCCGCAACAGATGACCACAAACTGGGTGGCTTAAAACAACAGAAATTGATGGTTTCACATTTCTTGAGGCAAAAGTCTGAAATCAAGGTATCAGCCAGGCCAGGCTCTCTCTGAAGGCTCTAGGGGGAGGATCCTCCCTTGTCTTTTCCTAGTTTCTGGCAGTGGCAGCTGTCCTTGGTGTTCCTTGGGTTGTAGATGCATCACCTCAATCTCTGCCTCCATCTTTACAAGGCCTTCTCCCCTGTGTGCCTTTTTATAAGGACACAGGGAGATAGGGCCACCCTAATCCAGTATGGCTTCATCTTAACTTAATTACATCTGCAAAAAACCCATTTCCAGATAAGGTCACATTCATAGGCACTGGTGGTGAATACATCTTTTGTGGGGATATAATCCAACCTGTAACAGAGGTCATGATAATCTTGAGAACTATTTTTGTGACAGCATGAAAGAAGATGAATGGAACATATTGAGAAGGGATTGAGAGGTGGGAATTAGAGCCAGCACAAGAAAAGACAACAATTTCAAGAAATTTGGCTGACTGGGTCACTAGAACACTAGAACAGGATTAGAGAATCTTTCTCTGAGGGTGAGCTCCACTGTGACTGGTGTGATCTTGGGTAGTCCACTTAACCCTGCAAGCACTGCTTTCTCATTTGGAGAATGATCATGTCCATGCAACTCACCTTTAAAGTGACTTTGAACTCTCATGGGGCGTCAAGGAGAAAAGGCACAGAAAGACTTTCTAGACTCTAAAAGCAATAAGAGATGCAAGAAGTTATGATTATGTGGTTTTCAGGAGGACTCCTACCATGCTTAGGGCATATGTCTATAGGCCAGTTCGAGGTGAGGGATCCCAGGTGGAACACCAAGACTTTGGAATCTCCATCCCTGCTGACCACCCAGACAGCACCATGTCCCACCTGTTGAGCAGCCTGGCCTTCCGTGGTCTACCCAAACATTTTGTCTCATGCCTACCCAATGTGGGCATGACTTTGTGTCATGGTATTCCTCTGCCCCTGCACATAGGAGGATTCATGTCAGTCTAGAGCCTTACACACTCAATCTTGGAACCCATCAATATTGGTAGAGAAGTTGGAGCTTAGAGTCTGTTTCTCAGGTACCAGTCAGGGGCCTGCAGACCTTACTTGCTGAGGTCTCTGCTCCTGCAGCTGTCACTGGGGCAGGCCACTGGCAGTCAGGTCTCAAGATCTATGGATTGATAAGGAGGGGGACATTTTGGCACAGGGGCTGGGGAAACTGGCCTGGGGACAAAAGCTGTTGTCAAGCAAGCCAAGGGCAGTCCAGATGCACCGCCTGGGTTGTATCTGGAGATTCTCTTGCAGCATGGAACTTGGAAATGGGGCGGCAAGCAGTAGGCAACACCAGGGAGTCAGGCAGGCAGACAGCTGTGGCAGGCTCTGTGAGGAAGGGCAGATTGTCCGCCCCAGAGGAGGAGCTGGTTGGCTGCAGGGCCTTCATTGCTAGCAATGATTAATTTACTGCTTGCTGGATTTGTCAGGTGTCAGGGCCCAGGTGCCAGGCTGGGTGGCAGGGGAGGTGCTAGGGCTCAGAGGTTCTACAGGGGGCTGGGTAGCAGGGACTCTGGGTGGGGCCCCTGGTCTGGCTGGGAAAGGGGGACCGCAGAGGGAGCAGGGTGTCTTAACAGGAAGAAAAACTCCCACCAGGGCAGCCCTTCTGTGTACACAAATCACTGAATCACCCAGGATCTCTTTCAAATGCATATTCAAATATAGTAGCTCAGATATAGTAGCTCAGGGTTGGGCAAGAGAGTCTGCATTTCTAAAAATTTCCAGAAGGTGCTGTTGCTGCTGTTCAGGGGCCAAACTTTGGGGAGCGAGATTAGCAAGAGGGGGATTAATTGTCAGTATTCAGGAGAATCTCAGGACATTTGATAGTAGGAACTGTGGCTGAATTTCCAGAATTAGGAACCCACAGGCTGTCAGCACTGACGGCCATTCTTTCCAGAGCCACATGGTCTCTTGTCTGCACATCTGCTCTTTAGCTTGGCTTCCTCCGCAAGCCTTTGTAACTTGGCTTGTGCTTGGCTGTCATTACCACCTCAAGTGCTCTGACCTCGACCTTATGGCTCAAGCTCCTAGCTCTGTTGGCCTGTAGTGGTTTTGGTCTTTTACTTCAGGCTTTTTCTCTGTCAAAATTCTGATTGGCTTGGCTGGTCAGGTGTCCGCATTTGGTCCAAGCGGTGGTGCAAGCGGGCCAAAGAAGAAAGCTTCTCAGGCATGCTTTCATCAAATGAGGTCATGGGACACCACCCAACAGACAGGCTTCGTGAGATGGATCAAGAGAAACAAAACTTTGATGAATTGTTTTAAACATGTGTGATCAGAAACTTTTGGAAAAAAAAAAAGCCATTAGAATTTCAGCATATATGTTGGCTGCTTTCCAAAATGCAGATTTATTTTGAATTATTTATGGCACTAGATGGGTGGCCACCAAGATCTTTTTCTTGCTTAAGGCCCTGAAAGGAGCAAGAGCTTGGCATGAGTTCAAATATGCCTCAAAGAGAAGTGACCAGGGGGATATAGAGACGAAGGCCCTGTGGCTCTAGACAAATAAGAAGGAGAGGGAGGGGAGAGTGGAGATGGGGCTGTTGGTTGGTTGGTTCGTGTGTCTCCAGGTCAGCTTGGCTGTGAAGGAGCTGCTGTAGTGCAGCCTGCAGGAACCCAGGGGTGATGACCCAGCCACCGATCCCAGATGCAGGGGGATGGCTGAAATTTCGGCGACAGAAGATGGATCTGGACATGGTGAAGGGTCATGCTTGTAACATCTTGGATTGTTCGACCCAGACATGTACCCATAAAGAAGCAAGATGCAGAAAGACTCTGACCTGCTCAAGGTTAAACTCCCAGTCGGTGGCTAAGCTAGCCAAGAATGCCCATGTTCCGACACGCAGCCCTGAGCTTTTCTAAAAATGAGGGGACTCTTAAGAATACACAGAACTTCCAAGCTTTTTGTTTGCACAGAAGTAAGTTTGCAAAGCAGTTGTGGAGGACTCTCTGAAGAAGGGCAAACAGTCCCCGAGGGGGCGGAGCCGGTTGCTGCAGGAGCTCTGTTGCCAGCAATTATTAATTCACTCCTGCTGGAGCTGTCTTGGGGGCCTCCCGCGCACAATAACATTAGGAGTGTTGGCAGCTGCGGAGGGAGAAGCCCTGCTCCCTCTCAGAGGGAGGAAGGTGCGACTCCTTGCAAGGTTGCTTTCCTCCCAGGCTCAGCTCTCCTTGCTCTGGAGAGAAACCATCAGTGCTGGAGGGCCTCAGAGCAGGTTGCTGAGGACGCAGTGTTCCCGGGGATGGTGGCAGATCTTGGAGAAGGGACAGAAGCTGGGCCAAGAGACTGGAATTTATGCAAATGGGACCTGAGGAGGGTTCAAGGAGGGGGCAGTTCCTGCCTATGCCTCTCTACTCAGAATACCCAGGGCCAGACACCTTAGGAAGGGGGAAAGAGAACTACTCAGGAGGAACATTGGCTTTCATCCTCAATGCTAAGCTTGCTCAGGGGTGTATGTGTGCGCGCGTGTGAGAGTGTGTGTGTGTGTGTGTGTGTGTGTAAGGCAGTGAGCCTTCGTTTTCTCTTGAACCTTTTCTTGCTAAAATAGCCCACGTATCAAAATGCCTGTAGGGCAGAGAGGTTTAGCAGAAAGAAAAGTTAGTGGTTTGGGAAGCAGGAAAACTGGGTTAATCGTTGCATCAGGCCTGAGAGAAGCTGAGCATTTCTTCTGGGGTCTGGAGGTCTCCAGAACTTTTATTTAAGGGTCAGGCCACTGGGGGCTGCTGCATACTATTGTGCAGGCTGTACACTGCATAGTTCCAGGGCTGCCATTCCCATCATGCATGCGAGCCTCTCCCATAGCGGCCTTATTTTTGTGTAGGAGATTCACTTAGGATGACCTAGGGCCAACTGTGAAATTTAGAGACAGTGTCTTCCTCTCCTCTCTCCCTGTCCTCTTTGCTCCTGTTGGGCAACTCATGTTTCTATAGCTACTCAGTTGGGCCTCTCTCCTCCAGTTTAAAACTTTCCCTTCCTTCTCCCCTGACCCCATTTACTTGATGCTCAGGGCGTAACTGACTACCATAAAGGAAATAAATCTGGCAAACACTGTGCGAAGGAAAACATGGAATAATAGAATCAGAAAGCCAGGAGGAACCTGGGGAGGTCATCCGGGTCAGAGACTATATAGATCCTGTGCCAAAAGCGTTGGTGTATTTCTTAAACTCAAATGTGAAGGTTTTCCTCTTTCCAGTTCTTCCCAGCCCCACCACTGTCTATTATTTCCTAACTGCCTACTTAAATCAGTTATGTTCCCTGTCTGCCTTAAGGTGGGTGTGTCTGAGTCAAGGGGCCCCCAGTCAGTCCCCTCTGTTTAAAGATTGGGGAGTGGAGGCTCAAAGAGGTGGCCTGATTTGTTGCCCTTTCTTAATATGTTCCCTCTCTGAGGAATATCGGCTTTTTCAAGGATGGGAGCTGTAGAGGAAACTCTGAGGAATAAATCTCAAATGGAGAGGAACTGCCCAGCATCATACAATTTGTTTGCTGGCTAGACTCCCTGAGACATTTGTCCTCATTTTCTTCAACTGTAAAATGAGGGTATTGGACTACTTGACCTTACATATTCTTTCCAACTCCTTTATCATCTCATTTCCTCCCCAGAGAAGTTGGGAAGATTCTGCTGGCAAAGATTAATGGTTAGAGTCTTTCAGAGTCTCTCCAGGGTTCACACCCCAACAAAGTGTATGTGCTCTAAATAACTCGATCAAAGCACATTAGGATCAGTCATCTGATAGTTAATATCTGAGAAACTGATTGGATTGCTGTATGAGCCTTTTCATTTTGTTAAGATAACCTAAAAAGTTGGATTGACTTTTTAGTAATCATTAAATTGAATCTATGTTGGCTTCTCGTTTTGTTGTTATCAGCATGTGATCACATGATTTGTAGAAAGGTGTTCATTGCCTCAAGTCTGCATTATAGGTGTGAAATAAAGAATTCGGCTGGCTCTCTACCTGATTCCTGGGAGGTAGTGTCTAAACTGTTGGAGTTTCCCAAGTGATAGGAGTGTTACTTAGTTACTCATGGTGGGCCCTGTCAACCGCACCTAATGGTTTTTGATAATGAGGTCACTCAGGTGGTGGGCTGACTATGCCAGCAAGACCAACCCTATGATCAGAGGGTGGGAGCTCTGGGCCAGTGATATCAGCCCAACCTCTGGGAAGACAAAAATGACTGGAGATTGAGTTCAGTCAAGTGGCCAATGATTCACTTAATCAGTGCCTACATGGTGAAGCACCAATAAAAACTCTGGATACCTAAGCTTGGGTGAACTTCTGGGTTTGCGATACTCTTTTCATATTGCCACACGTAGATGGGACTCCCTGAGGAGGATGGAAGCTTTGTGTTTAGGATTCTTTCAGACCTCACACTATAGGTCCTTCCCTTTGATTGTTTCTGATTTGTATCTTTTTGCTATAATAAAACTATAATCAGCCCTTTCCTGAGTTCTATGAGTTATTCCAGCAAAATTTGAACCTGTTGTAGGAATCCCTGACTTTGTAGCCAGTGGGTCAGAAGTGAGGCTAGCCTGTGGCTCCTTGAACTTTAGCTGGTGTCTGATGTAAGGGCAGAGGACCGAGCCTTTAACCTATGAAATCTGGCCCAATACCAGGTAGTAGGAAAAAGAAAAGGTTAAGAAGCAAGAGATTATGTGGAGAAGAGCTAGTGAGTAGGGAGAAGAAACTGCAAGAAGTTTCCAGGACTACTCTTTCCACAAATCTAGGGCATGCTTTCCCAAAGGTCTATGGGCATGTCTCTCTGCTCTCTCCACTCCCCTCCTGGGCCCCAATTCTTAGTTCTGGAAGAAGCCACTGGATTCCCAAGAGAGGCCTACTCATGGTCTGATTAGTAGCCTTCAGGGTAGGCAAAATTTGATCCAAAGTACAGGCTCTGGAGCAGACTGCATGGGTTCAAATCCTGATACCACCATTAACCAGCTGTGTGACTCAGCTAGAAAATTACTCATGCTCTCTGCCTATATCTCATCTGTAGTATCGGGATAATAGCCCTACCTCATTAATTAGGTGAGTAATCATACATAAAGCACTTAAAAGGTTCACAGAACACAGGAAAGTCTCTATAAAATCTTCTTCTCATCCTCCTCCACCTCCTCCTCCTTCTCCATTGAGCATTACTCTTAGGGAACGCATAATGCATTGTAAAGGGACTGGGCTTTAGAGACAGACCTGAGTTCCAAGTCCTGCTTGTGCCACCACCCTGCTGCATAACTTTGGGTAAGATATTCTAGTTTTTTAATGGTCTATTGTCTAATCAACACAGGAGAGTCATTGATATTTAAAGCCTTATCCAAGGCATGGAAGTGAGGTATCCTAAACCCCTGACCCATGGTAAGTGTTCAGTGAACAGTAGCAGTAGCTATGGTCACTAGCTCTGCTGGTAGGTGTTTAGAACTGATAAGATGCCTGCCAGTGGTGTGTAGGGTCAGAAACATGAGGAAATCTTGCAGGCAGTTCAGTGGTGGTACTGGTGAGTGCGTCCTTGGAGTCCTTGAACCTGAAGGAAGTCAGGTATAGGGATCCACAAAGTCACCTAAAAGTGAAAACTGTGGCCTAATGGTTAAGTTAGATTGCTAGGAGATTGATGGGAGAAGGGAGAGGCCTGCTGTCTCTCTAGGAGATGCTCCCACAGAGCAAGTGGTAGGGCAAGCACCGGCAGCTCAGGGTTTGTCACTGGGAAGGTGAAATCCATAGCTACTCCTCACAATGGTTTTGTTATTTATATGTCATGTTGTTTGTTTATTGAATAGGTATTTGACAGAAGTATACTCAGCAGAGCACATCAGCAGGGATGGTGTTTTACCAGCAAATAAATTAGAATCATGGAGTTAGCTAAGGCATAACTAAGTACATGGCATAAATATGTCATTTGGCCATTATGAATTCATTCATGTATAGGGATCTTTAATGCATCTCTATCAAACCTTTAAATGAAAAGTTCTTTTTATAGCAGGACTGTATTTTAATTACAGGCAGCAATAATATTAGTGCAGCCTCAAGGAGCGGTGGCAGTCTAGCTGGCGCCCGTTCCCAGCTTTCTCCGAAAGCCCCTGCAAGCCCTCAGAGCATATCCAGCCCTGCCTGACCCACAGGGCATGTGTGGCCTCTCCTGTTCCTTCCTCCCTCCATCCTGCTTCTTTCTCCTTCAGTTGGTATGGAAAGTTGGAAGGAACTGGCAGGCAGGCGGGTGTGGGGCAGGGGAGGAGAGCCAGATAAGACCTTGGGGCTCAGCCAAGGCACACGAGGGGAATGAGGTACTAGGATCAGTGGAGCCCCCCTGGGAGGCCAGGGCAAACACTTTCAAAATGCTCTTGACTGACGCTTCAATTCCCCACTCCCTGCTGAGAAAGCTTTCTTTCCAAGGCTTGCGGTTGAAAGGACAGTTGCCCCCTCCCACTGCCCTTTGCCTATTTTTTCCCCCTGATAGGGAAGAAAGGAGGAAAAAGAGGCTAAGAAAGCAAAGAAAGAGACTGTCACAGCTCCCATTCCTTGGCTATCAATCATTTGTAGGGGGTGAGGAGGTGAGTCAGGGAGAAACCAGGAGGGGTGGAGGAAGGTCCCAGGCCTCTTGTTGAAAAGCTGAAAAGTTTCCATTTCTATTCAAATATTATTAACACAATGGGAAAGGGCCATTTCACAAGGTTTCTTATAAATAATTTGGACCCTGAATGCAGCTTCACGTGCTGTATTCCTCTTCTTTATCCAGCACTGCTCATACCACTCACACTACACACATTTCTAACTGCGTATCTGGGTTACTAGCAACCTCAGAAGCCTAGGATTCTTTTTTTTTCCTTGACCAATTTAAAATGATTGTGTGGGAAGTTCACAAGACATGCTGGGAACTTCAGAAATCCCTACAGTAAATGCTGACCTCTGATGTACGTCTTCAAAGAACTCATCTTAAAGTTTCCTTGAGTAGAAGATTTCAACTTTGCTATTTTGATTGGAAGTTCATAGGATTCACTCCCCCACCCCCTTTTTCACTTCCAGATAATGTAAGAGAATTTGAAGGCTCCCAGGAAAAGAAAGCAACTCCAATCAATTTCTATTACCCAACTCCTTTCTATTGCATGTAGGACATAGAAAGAAAGTAAAATGTCTTTCAGTAATTACCAGGTTTGCCTGGAAACCAGCGCTTGCTGACTGAAGGCAGGAAGAAGACCGGGGCAAAGAAACCTTGATCTTGATGTCATCAAACCTATCCATTATCACATCCTTCTCCATGAGAGGGTGAGTTTTTTTCTCGGTGGAATCATTGTACCCATTTCATTTTTGACATTGAGCATGGCCAATATATTCTTTTTCTTATCTTATATTCATAGAAACATATGCTATTTACATGATATTTTAAGGACGTTTTAGATCTCTGAGTGAAGAACTTTTCAAATGAGATTTGATTTTAGAAATTACCTTGCTTACCTCTTCAATTTTTGGAAGAGGAAATTGAATATGGAAAGAAACGTCTTATCTGTGAACAGACTGTGAGTTAATTGTAGCAAAGGGATTCAACTCAACAAAGAACAGACAAATGCCCAGTAGACCACTATAAACAATGGGTAAGTGATAAATGCGGATTATCTTGCCATCCTCCATTATTATTTTTTTAAAGATTAAAAAAAATTACTCATGAGAGACATGCACACAGAGAGAGGCAGAGACATAGGCAGAGAGAGAAGCAGGCGCCATGCAGGGAACCCAATGTGGGACTCCATCCCAGGACTGCAGGATCACGCCCTGAGCCGAAGGCAGGTGCTTAACCACTGAACCACCCCGGTGTCGCCATCCTCCATTATTTTACTTCATCAGTAAATGAACTGTTTGGTAGCAGACCCTGGGGATATAGAGAACTGTCACTGGTGGGTGTCAAGATGTGCATGCTCAGAGGAAAAATGACAGGTGCAAGTGTGTCATTTCCAGGAGAGCAAGAGAAAAATGAAAAAGATGGTGATTTTTATCCTTCCTATTTTTGAGTGGAGAAACGAAGGCTTGAATTTCCTTTTTCAGACAGTCCATGGAGTGTAACATGGAACTGTGGGCCTATTAGGACCCAGTGACTCCGAGTTAGCCTGAGATGCCAATGAAAAGTCTTGATGGAGCACTGGAGTCTCCATTTCAGCCTCATAGAGTATCTGGGAGCAGCTGGATGGGGTGAGGAGCCGGGAGTCTGGCATGAGGGAGAAGATGTTTTCCAGAAGACAAGGAAGTAGCAGAGAAGAGAGGAGTGCACTGCAGGGGTCCTGTATGGTCACGGTGTCCTGTAGTGGGTGTAGGCCAAGGGGGCAAGTGGGGACTGACATCCAGTTTGTGCTGCTGGCCAAGCCACGCACCCTGGTAGGGACTGAGATTGCTCAGGGGGGGCTTGGGGAGAAATGCTCTTTCTGATTCGCATAGGAGCCCCTTTTTGGCTAGAGGTGGCTCTGCCCCTGCTACACTCTGGCCAAGTCATGAGGAGTAGGAGCTGGAGGGAGGGCTGTGGCGGGTGTCTGGCTGAGGAAGAGGTCTCTAAGCTCTAGAGTTGGCAGCTTATGTGTTCCTAGCACATCTGTCATGGGCCCAGCTGCCCAAGCCTGCATCTCCCCTGGGGCTCCCCACAAACCCCTGAGATTTCCGTGCCCTGGGCTGCAAAGGAGAGGGTGGAGGCATTCAGGACATTCCAATGGGAACTGCTGCATTGTGTGTGTGTGTGTGTGTGTGTGTGTGTGTGCATGTGGGGAGTTTGTGTTTTGAGTGGCAGCTGCTGGCTGGAGAGACAAAGTCGGTTTTCAACTCAAATTCCTGCCTGGGGTTACTAGGAGCTTCATTTTTTGGAGGTGGGGGTGGCCGTGCCACCAACGACGTTTACAAATTGCCATGGATCCCATTCCAGTGTAAACCATTGAGCTCTGGAGGGGGTCTCTCTTGCCGCTAGATTGATCCAGTGACCTCAGAGAGCATTGTGACGTGGAGGGCAAGCGATGAAGCGAGACTGGGACCCGGTGGCAGGAGCCGGTCCCGCTGAGCGCCCACTGTGTGCAGGGCCACGTCTCCGGGGTGCGAGAGGAGGGCAGCGCGGGGCTGGAATCCTTTACAACTCGCAGGCACAAAACCTCTTAAATCATCATTGAAAAGTCATTAGAAATCTGGCATAAGAGCAGGGTGCAGATTGCCAAGAGAGGACACAAAACCCCATTTTCTCTCCACAATACCTGTAATGAACTGGAAGGGGTGGGGTGGAGCTGAGAAACAGATTTCCTGCCATAACTAAAGTCCCTTTTCAGCCTGCTTTGCCACAGTTTCACAATGTGTTAGACTTTACATTCAAGTGTTTGTTAACCATTCTTCAGCGTAATGAAACGTTTTTATCAGTCTGACCTCAACCTTTGCCATATGCCTCCCAAACTGTTGCACTGAAGTTAGCCGGTGGCAGCGAGGGCCGGGGGCGGTGGGGTGGCGCGGTGGGCAGCACATTCAGATCAGGCCTCAAGGGGCCTCAGTGACAGGAGTCCCGTCCCTGCTCCAGGGAGGCTGTTCCCACAAAGTCATTTAAAAGAGGAAGATGCCTTTGTGTGAACCTCTGTCACTTCTATGTAGTGATTGGTGCTAATTTTCAAGTTTTTGTAGGATAGTTAGAGGAATTGTGGATGCCTGCAGCAGGTGTTGTTAGGCTTCCAGTTTGACCTTGGCGTGTGAGTTCTCTAGAGATAGGGACCATCCCTAACTTGGGATTTGGGACTGCACCTTCCACTCTTTGAGGCTTAGTACATCTTGTTTGCAGAACAATAAGAACATAGTGGGAGCCAGCTCTGTCTGTTTTGAGTGAGGAGTGAGGAGAGGACTAGGGGTCAGCTGCTCAACAGTTAACTCCGGCTTATTGTCCTTGATACAAAAAATTCACGTATGGAATATTAAATATTTCCTCAAGTGTGAACCACTGATGAGGAAAGGTGGCCAATGATTATTTGACTATTTGAGGCCAGGGATGGAGTAGTTTGAGAAGAGCTCTAAGTCTTACTGATTCAATATTACAAGGCCATTGGGGCCACTGGGAGAGAAAGGTTGCCTTGAGCCAGTGTGGATGTCCTGGGAGAGATGCCCATCAGAGCCTTAAAGTCACAGGCCATTATGTACATTCTTCTCCTCCCCTCTCACCCACCCGGGCAGGAGTACTTGCCAACTGTCACAGGCAAGATTTTATCTTGTTCCCGAAGATCTCCCGTGAGAAACAAACAGATTCCCCACCAAACTTTTTTTTTATCTGAATTGTCTTTCTCTGCGGATACTATTGCCTTGTCTTTGCTTACATTCGTCAGTGCCACCACCCAGTTTATTAGTCTTGGGGGTTCAGAGCAACTGACCTCCCAATGGTCTCTGTGGCCATTCATTCATTACCAAGAACGGATTGGGTGCTAACTGCGCAATCGGTGCTGCTGAACGGCAACAATGAAAAGAGATAAGAGAGGGATCCCTGGGTGGCGCAGCGGTTTGGCGCCTGCCTTTGGCCCAGGGCGTGATCCTGGAGACCCCGGATCGAGTCCCACATCAGGCTCCCGGTGCATGGAGCCTGCTTCTCCCTCTGCCTGTGTCTCTGCCTCTCTCCCTCTGTGTGTCTACCATAAATGAATAAATAAAAAAAATCTTAAAAAAAAAAAAAAAAAAAAAAAAAAAAAGAAAAGAGATAAGAGGCCCTGACTTCGCATTCAGGTGATATAAGCTGGTTTCTTATGATTTGATCAAAATATGAACCTCCCTTTTTTCTTTTTTCTTTTTTTTTTTTAAGATAGATTTATTTATTTATTTATTTATTTATTTATTTATTTATTTATTTATGATGGACATAGAGGGAGAGCGAGAGAGAGGCAGAGACACAGGAGGAGGGACAAGCAGGCTCCATGCCTGAAGCCCGACGTGGGACTCAATCCTGGGACTCCAGGATCATGCCCTGCAGGGGCCAAAGACAGGCGCTAAACTGCTGAGCCACCCAGGGACCCCCCCTTTTTTCTATAGCACAGAATATTTTGTGCTATACTGTGACAAATGCAACACCTTTGCCTACACTCATAAGGAACCATTCACCAGTGGTGCAGTTGGCAGGTATATACAGTATACCTACTGGTGACACAGCCCAGTGATTTCTGAAGCATGGAGCTTTCTGGTGTGCCATGCTGGGCCCACGAAGATCAGAAAGCACGCCTGTCCTCTCTTGCTCTCTGAGGACCCACAATTTTAGAAAGAAACTCCCTACAGGGATAGCAGAGCTCAGGGCCCACTGTAAACTCATTCTGCAGTTCCATAAAGGAGTTTAACAACTGCTCTTGTTCCATCTTTCCCTGACACGATCCCTCCCTCTGGTTGACTGAAGTGAACACAACTCTCATGGCTTCCAATTTGGAATCTAACTTCTTATGTGGAACTTTCATTAGCTCCCAGCAGGAGCATCGCCTGCAGCTTAAAAAAAAATTTTTTTTTTCTTTTTCAGTGCTTGGCTTAGCAAACCTCCTTTTCCCTTAATTGATCAATTTTCCTGTTCAGAAATAGACATAATCAGATATATTGCTCAGTAGCCTCTCTGAGAAAGCATTAGCTCCGTCTGCTTAGACAGGCATTAGGTTCGACACCCCCGAGGGTTGCTTTTCTTTTTCAAGAAAAATTAAATGGCTAAGTAAGGGTGTTAAAACAAAGTTGTATTACTGCTTGGCATTTAATTGAGAAACTTGCTAATGTGTCCTTTGAACTCCTGGTTTCCCCTTCCCCTGAGGAATTGCTGATACTTTGCTTTAATGGCAGCATAAAAATCTCAGTTTGACTCCGGGTGGCATTATCTGGGCTTTAAGAATGCAAATTGTTGTTTTTACTGCATTCATTGGTCTAGTGATTCTGACAGCCACCACATCCAAGTAACTGACTGTTTAAAGAAAGTTTCTAATTTGGAAGACTTCTTAGCTCTTGAGATCTTGGAGCGCTCTCTTGGTGATTGGCATTGACAACTCCCACCATTTCGTGAGGCTGATCCGTAATGGAAGTCAATACTCTAGGGAAAAAAAAGGTGGTGGAGGTGAAAACTGCTCTCCTTGAAGAACGAGTCACTCTAGTGGGAAACAGGTGGGCCTTGGAGCAAGATGGACCTGGGTGTCCACCCTCCTCCTTCCTTTGCTCAATTTCATGGAAAGACTTAGCAACCCCGCAGCCCGAGTTTGTCCTTTTACGAAATATAAGCAGTAGAGACAAACCTCCGTTCATCAGTTCATCAATGTCAGTTGTACAAAAAAGTAACTTTCAAAATTTTCCAATGACAATTTCATATCTATTATAAGACTATGTACTGTGGCAATGGCAATAAGTTAATCGCTGCTAAGTCCTTACTTTTCCTTCTTTCTCGCAATTTCAGAACTCTGGGGAGAGCTCATCTTGCCCTTGCTATCATCTGTCCACAAAAACCTAACACAGTGTGCTCTGCTCCGTCTGGATCTTGGTCACCCACAACCTCAGGTTGCCCCTGCGGTGTCTCCTGCTCCTCTACTTGTAGATCTATCAGATCCTGTGGTTTTCTTCAAATTCCATGTTCTGCATGAGACTCCTGTAATAATTTTGCTGCTTCCAGGCAGCACTAGGGCACAAAAATCTCTGTCATGCTGCCAAAATATTCTTGTCCCAACTCATCATATGTATTTCTCTGAAGGCCTTGCTGTCTCCATGGGACTCTGCTGGTCAGTAGGTGCAGGATCTCCATTCCGGGGCCCAGAAAATCCATGGTGTCATACTTTTTTGGTTTTTCCTCTTGCTATCCAGAAAAACAAAAGCTTTCTAGTTTCCAGGGAAAGCTCTGCTCTGAAACTTCATTCTGCTCAAACACTTAACCTATGCCCAGGTCCTCCTGAGTCTTGTAAGAACGTTGAATTTTTAGAGTAGAATGTTAGAATATTCTTTCTTTTCTTTCTTTCTTTTTCTGTGTTCTATTTTGCATGATCTGCCCCCTAATGTGATGAGTATTGACTGGTCTAGCTGCTTGAATTAGGAGTGGTGAAGAGGTGGAAAAAGTGAACTAGCCAGGGAAAAACAGAAAGCCAATTAATAATTCCAAATATTATCCTGCCATATGGGGATAATAACATCCTGTAGCATTATTATAGAGTTCAGATGAGAATGTGAATTGCTCAGCATTGAGATTCTCAAAGAATAAGTGGGTACCACAATCCAGGCCATCTTTACTTCCCCTCATGGTTCTAGGGGATGTGAGGGAGGAGGACTGGATGTAGTGTCCTTTTTGCTAATCCTGTTTCTCCTCTTGTTTTCCTTATCTTGGTGTTCTTTCTTTACTCATTTGTTCACGTCAGAAATTAAGGAATTATCTTGAACATCTCTCCTTTGCCTCTTTTTTCCTAATCAATTATCCAAATCCAATCAGTTGGCAAGTCTTGATTATTCTGTCTTTAATGCTCTCTCTCAATCTTTCTTTCTTTTTCTTTCTTTCTTTCTTTCTTTCTTTCTTTCTTTCTTTCTTTCTTTCTTTCTTTTTTCTTTTTCTTTCTTCTTTCTTTCTTTCTTTCTTTCTTTCTTTCTTTCTTTTTTCTTTTTCTTTCTTCTTTCTTTCTTTCTTCTTAGATTTATTTATTTATTTATTCATGACAGACACAGAGAGTCAGAGACACAGGCAGAGGGAGAAGCAGGCTCCATGCAGGAAGCCCGACGCGGGACTTGATCCCGGGTCTCCAGGATCATACCCTGGGCGGAAGGCAGTGCTAAACTGCTGGGCCACCGGGGCTGCCCTCTCAATCTGTTTCTATCTCTCTCTCTCTCTGTCTCTCCAGGCTTTCTCCATCTTTTTCCTGAATATTATCCTAATCTCCTCAAAATATATTCTTGCTCACCTTTTATTCTTTCCCCATAAGTAGCCAGAGGGGGCTTAAAAAACCCACAAAACCTCTCACTGACTTGGCTTCCCATGATCTGATAAGAATGAAATGTAAACTCCATGGCATGGTCTTTGAGGTCCCACATCTGACCCTGGCTCCCCCTTGAACTTAATTTTGGTCACTCTGTTTAGTACAGGTGGACAATTTCCAGAGCCAATGGGCCCTCCATGCTTCTTCTCAATCCTCTCCCTAATTGGCTGTCCCTTTTGATCTCCACAGATGATGATCCCAACTTTTATATGCCCCCATCACATCTTCCTCACTTTCTTTTTTTTTTTTTTTTTAAGATTTTATTTATTCATTCATGAGACACACACACACACACACACACACACACACACAGAGGCAGAGACATAGGCAGAGGGAGAAGCAGGCTCCATGCAGGGAGCCTGATGTGGGACTCGATCCTGGGGCTCCAGGATCACACCCTGAGCTGAAGGCAGGCGCTAAACCGCTGAGCCACCCAGGGATCCCCTCTTCCTCACTTTCTACAGATGACTTGACCTTCATCTTTGAGAAAATATGGAACGTGATTTCTGAGGTCCCTAAATTGGTTTCATGTTCTCCTCTGAAATACCTTTCTCTTCACTGGTCCTCTCCTCAACCATGTCAAAGCAGATGTGTCCACACCCCTTCCCACTTGTCCTTCTTCCTAGACTCCTTGTCCTTCTCCAGCCTAGAATTACTTGATAAGATCCAAGGCACCCAGTTAAACTGGAATGTCAGATAAATGGCAAACAATATTTTACTGCAAGTATGTCCTAAATACTAACTGCATGGGGCATGCTTATGCTAAAAAATTATTTACTATTTTTTTTCTGAAATTTAGGTTTAACTGAGTATCCTGTAGTTTAATTTTCTAAATCAGGGAACCCTACCCTACCTTCTTAAAATTGTTTCTCCTTCTCTTTTTTCCCTTCCACTGTGTGTTCCCACTCAGCTTTAAAATCTTAAGTTACTTCCACTGATACACTCTTAGACATAATCATTCCCTTGATTCTATTATCCTTCAAGCTAGTACCCCAACTCTGTGGTTTACCCTCTATTTCAACTTTGTTACTTGCTTTCTGTTCTTTAGGTCTTTGCAATATGATTTCTAGTTTCACCATTCAATACTCTTCTTAAATATCACAAATGCTTTCTAAATTCCCTCTCCTGCAATCTTCATATGCAATTAGGCTTCTCATTTGGGTGTCCCACAGATATTTCCCCTTATACACTCTGTTCTCCTAAATGTTCAAGAGTTAACTTTTAATTGCCCCCTTGTAATTTATCTCTCTTTCTGTTCTAATTGTTGTGATTTAAAAGCATCTACATAGATCTAGTTGCCTAGACTGCAATCCGTGGAGTCACATTCCTCATTATTTATCATTCCCAATATAATTGGTTACCAGCTTTTATGGCTTCTGTCTTTAGAATAAACCTTTTTCAATTTTCTCTTCTCTACCTCACTACCTTCCCATCTCTGCTTTAGATTAGGCTTCTACCATTTCTCAGGTGAATTAGTAGCAATTTTAGACTAAAGGGAATGCAACATTTTGGATGTTTTATATATATGCCAAATTAACCTCAAGGATTGTGCCAAATTTAACTCCTGTCAGTAATATCGTTAATCTTCAGGAATCCTTGCCCAAACTGATTGTTGTCTTAGAAAACAGCTTTGGCAGTCCAATAGGTTAAAATGCCATTTCAGTGTTTTAATTGTGCACCACTATGAAAGTTGAAGACTTTTAAGACTCCAGATCTTTCGAATACTCAAAGGTGGATCTAAGTATGCTTAAAATAAAAAAAAATATGCTTAAAATCTTGAATTGCTTCCCATTGCTGATGGGATGAAATCTAAAATCCTTGGCATGACATTTAATGCGTTTCACTAACTGGCCCCTAAATATTTTCCCAAATTTTATTTCCCATGATCTTCTCCCCACATGCTGAGTGACAGGAAGTAGAGGAGGAGACTTTGAATGATAATTTCCTTGGGTCAGGAACTGTCATTTCTCTCTCCTAATTCTAATTCTAGCACACAGTGTGTGCTTCATGGGTGGAAGGGTGATGGCTGAAAATGAGATGAAGGGGAATGGAAGTTTTGGTGGAGAGAAGGGCAGGGAGGCTAGAACCCCCACCCCTATTTTCTAGGCTTCCAGTCCTGGTACTTGGGTGGCAGGGATTTGCTGACCTTTCTTCATCTTCAGCCGGGGTGACAATACCCAGGCACCACAGCTATGCAGAGCCCAAGTTAAACCTGCCTCTCCTAGAGCCTCTCCTCTCCCTGCGGGTCCCTGGACAGCTCCCTTCCTGTCTCAGAATCACCGATAGAGGGCAGCTCTCAGATCGTCTTTGCTGCACCCTCTAGTGGCCACTAGGATGTTGCACAAGTACCAAAGGAGCAGCTTTCCAGAGTTGAAATAGGGCAATAATTTGTGCAATTCTGCAATATCCCAAAGAATTAACTCTATTCCATCTGCTTTTCCCTGGAACACAGCTCTTGTTAGTTCTCTGTATGTCTCGGACAGGCTCTGAATCCATTTTGGAGGATACTTGGCAATAACCCCAAATCTCCTCCCTCATCGCTTAGGACACAGTGTCCCTTACAGATCCCATAGTTCCATAAAGGAGATGTGTGAACTCAACTCTAATATAATGATCCTGAGTTCTGCAGGTGATTTATAATCTATGTGATAAGACCACCAATTGGTATTAATATGTTACATATTTGCATTAATTGCAATATAAGGGAATGCATAATAGTTTGAAATGGTGGCGTTGCAGCTGACAGGCCTGATTTATGAAAATAAAGAGCAGTGTGGAAGATGTCATCTTGCCAATAACCTTTGTATTCTGAGGCTGCTCCCATTTTTAGGCTGAATGACATTCACGGTTCATGCTCATTTCACTTTGGGGGGATAGAAGCAACCCCAAGATACAGAGAGAATCTTTCCCTAAATTCCCAGCCTCACTGCAGTACAGCCCATGCTCAAAACTGTCAGTCTGATGCCCAAGTTGTCATTTTCCTCCTGCTGACTCTCTCCCCAGAGCCCAATGGAGTCTCCTTGAGGCAGCTGAAGGAGTGACAGTTAGACATGTTGTATAGTGGGGCCATTTGAGGCAGCCACATGAGGTATGGAAAATGTGATTTATAGTATTTTTTCCCCAGGGGAAAATGGATTTCATTATTTTCCACCTCAGGTAAGGGGTAAACCTCTGGGCTTGACCTTGGAAGGTTGTGTGGCTATAATATGCTGGCTGAAGTGCTGATATAGAGTAAAACCTCATTAAATCAATATTGGTTATTCAAAATCATGCTTGATTGGAAGCAACTGCTTTCCCTCAGCTGCCTCATGCCCCACTGTTCCTTGAACAAAAATGTTAGCTACTTTAAAGTGGGTTAAGCTGTGAAGTTTTCTTGGTCCTTGGAGTTTCAAATTAATATGGTTATTTATTATTTTTCAAATAGAAGGTAGTTCTAAAACACCCAAGTCCAAAATTGATTATAATCTACCACTGTCACATGTAGGTTTATTAGCCAAAAATCCTGTCTGTTTCAGTAAAAATGTCATGCATTTTCTTCTCCCATTTGCAGAGGTGTACAGTGAATGTTTATTGGAATAAATAAGCTTATGGGTCCCTAGGCAAATAGAAGTTATGTAAATAAACAGCCATGGCTAATTATCCATGGCAACGGTCAACTGGAATGCAGACAGATGAGCTCCATTGTTAATTTAAAGGTTTCTTTTAGCCAGAGTGAGGCCAGGTTGAAGGGACAGAGAAGATCTGAGGTCACAGGTGACCTTGGACTGTTCTACCTCCCATCCACTTCTCACCAAACCAAACCTATGGTAGTAGACATTACCCAAACCATTATTTGGGTTATCAAGAAAGGATAACAATGTACCTGAGAAGAGAACAAGCAGCTAGAGGTCTGATTAACCCACACATTAATAAGTATGTTTATCTTCATGATCACCCCAGAAAGTTTCAGATTTATAATGCAGCATGCAGATCACCAGGATGCTGGGCTTTCCTAGGCCTTCAGAGGCAGGACTATATATGTGTATGCTTGCCACCTCTTGACCAAAGTATTTAGGGTTTAAATTAGGCTGCTGGATTGAATGTCTGCTTTCTATAAACCTTACTTTCTTTTAGTTTTCCCTGGATGAAGCCAGGAAAGAGCCTGTTGCTTTTGTCTCCCAAATCCCTCCAAATTTCCAGATCTTTACTGCGGGGAATGGGAATGGGTCCAGGTGGTGTTAGAGTGGGGCTTCTGAGGTACCAGAAATTAGATCTGAATTAGAGAAGGTGGGAAAATGGGTTTCTGGCTGTTCTGGTGTCCTGGCATGGGATCCTCTTCCACCAACCAGCATGTGGGATGGGGATGAGGGCTAGTTCATGGTTGGGGATCCCATTCTCAGTTTTTCCTCTTACTGTAGGGACACTTCTAGGTATCCCCAAAACCAGGATATAGAGATAAAACCAGGAACATCTTCCCTGTAATGCAAATGCTTGGTGATCTTCCATGACTATGGACCATGGCAAGATCTCTGCCTTGCAGCTTCCCATGGCTTCTGTTGCTTCATCCCAGCTGGGATCCTGAATGGCAAGGCTCCTCTTATCTACTTTCGGAAGGCTTCTGACTTGCCCATGTGGATGTGGCTTTAGAGGTGGCCAGTATAAGCCTATTTTGAGAAAACCTCATAAATGGAAAGTAGAATTTATAAAACCAAGAAATGAGGGCGAGGTCACTCCCATAACAAAGGAAACTCTTCCAGATTCCTGTAAACCATTAACTTTCCTGAAAGTGTTTTCAGTGTTTCTCAATTTACTTTTTTTTTTTTATTTTTTTTTTATTTTTTTTTATTTTTTTTTAATTTTTTTTTTAAATTTTTATTTATTTATGATAGTTACAGAGAGAGAGGCAGAGACACAGGCAGAGGGAGAAGCAGGCTCCATGCATCGGGAGCCCGATGTGGGATTCGATCCTGGGTCTCCAGGATCACGCCCTGGGCCAAAGGCAGGCGCCAAACCGCTGCGCCACCCAGGGATCCCCTCTCAATTTACTTATGACATTTTTAAGATGCCTTTCTACAGAGTGAGCAGGGGAAGCTCTCAAGGTAGTACAAGGGGACACATGGGCTGAGAGTTTGGAGACATTAACATGGGCAAAGAAGTCTGTAATCCATGGTGGCTGGGATGGAAGAATAGTTAAGGACACTCAGCAAATTAAAGACATTTCTCTTTTATCCATCCTTTTCCCTCATTAATATCCCCCGATGCACTGTTTTCCCAGGACTGCAATGAAATGAACCTTGCCCATGATTTGTCTAGTCATAATTAGAGTCTTCCTTTCTCTTGTTAGACAGTAATGCCAATAATGACTGCAAACATTTTGTCTTCTTTTAGAAAGGCAAAGAGCCAGAATCATTATATCTGTGAGTTGATGTCAGATTTATAATGCCGAGATGCAAGCTTCAAATGCCATATGTGTGCCAAAATTTCATTAAGACTTTGGAAGGTTTAACCGTGCATTAAGAAGAGATCCTGTTTTATTCCTGATGTATTTTTCTTCCTATTTATTTGTACTGAAAGACAGAGTTTTCTGTTTACCATGACTCATTTTCAGGGGAGGCAAATGGGAGGGAAGGGAGAGAGACTGGGGGAAGAGGATGTATCCCATAGGAAGTGAAGGAGGAGGAGTTTTGGGAAAGTCTGAGAGTGGTAGTAAGAGGAGGAGAGAGACAGATTGAGGGGGAAAGGAATAGAGACTGATAAGAAGTGGTGTGTGCATGTGTAAGGAAAATGGATTACTTAGAAAGAATCCAACGAAAGAGAGGGAAAAGTTAACTTGATTGACTTGCTTTGGCTAGGTCTCTTCACCTGGGCTTACACCCAGGCATGCCAGAGGATAATCTAAAAATAGATGGAATTTATCACATGTGGTTGAGCACATTGCTCCCTAGGGGGTGTTTTCCAGGGCCCAAATGGTAGGATCCCAACCATTTTGCACTGCAGAAGAGGTAATTTACTTCACACAAGTGAGCACTTGGCTCCTGGGGAGAGCATTTCTTTCTTTCTGCTCACAACAGAATGGGGTTCAATATTCCCAGCCCTGTTGGTGGGAATTACATACCCATAAACCAAGGAAATGAGATAATTAATGGATTTTGATATTCTTTGGATGAGGGAAAGGCAGCAAATCTTTCCAGGACTCCTGACTTGGGCTCTATC
The DNA here is from genome assembly GCF_048164855.1 of Canis lupus baileyi. Classification (NCBI taxonomy): domain Eukaryota; kingdom Metazoa; phylum Chordata; class Mammalia; order Carnivora; family Canidae; genus Canis; species Canis lupus. The sequence goes on along the minus strand of NC_132854.1, from coordinate 51,468,507 downwards.
CCACCCCTGTGTGGCAACTCAAGAAGGTTTTTAAAAAAATTGTGCTTAATAAGCTAGAGACAGAACACACGTTTCTTTCCTTTTTTTCCTCCCCCAGTGTTGGCTCCCAAAAGTGCATTTCTCACATGTAAGATTATCCCAATGGATAATTCACTCCCCAGGAGCTGGGAAAAATAGGTTTAGAGTTTGATGAGCTGCCTGCTGCTGGCTCCTCTGTTTTCTGACATCAAGGTTTCTCAATAGTAGACTCAACAGTTGCATTTTTCACCTACAAAAGAATTGCTATCAGAAAACCAGACAGCGGATAATTGTATTTTGTGAATTGACGGTGAAACTACTTGGTTTCAGCCAAGGTCCAAAGGCTGATAATGTTCAACCAGGAGAAATGGTTTGTGTGAGAGAATTCATTTTTGGGTGCTCATTTTTACTGGAGGAAAGAGGTTTGCTTAGATTTTAAAAAAAATTCTCCTCCAACATGCAACTACAAGGTTCAGAATCTTTAACAGCTCTGGTGAACCCTGCTGTATTAGTGTGAATGCAAGACTTAGGAAAACTAGAGACTCTAGCTTCAACCAGAACCTTCATCTATCTCCTCACACCTACCAGGAAAGATCATAAAATACATGCCATAAATATCCTCCTTGACGGACAGCAAATGTGCTGGCACCTCACCACCTGGCTATATTGGACAGGGAAACATGAAGTGCTGAGTGTCTCCCTCTAGGCACACTTAGGGCTGCTCCCACACCTGTTTGGAGCAGAATCAAGATATCTCCCCAGAAGTGAGCCAGCTGCCCATGTGGGCCAGGCTCATCCATCCAAAGCTACTGAACAATAACTGAGCTTCCTTTTCCTTCTCCCACTTGGCCCACCAGGATGACTCTGCAGTTTTCTGGGGCTCTATTTTGTATCATTTTTCACTGAACCTTGAGCAAGATAGAGAGACATATATTCTCCTCCTTGCTCTGGAAAAAAATGCACCAGGGAGTGAGAATAAAGGCAAAGCCTGTGAATCTGTCCCTTACACACGGTTGGACTCATTCCTACCTCTGTGCATGCTGTTTAACCCACTTGGAACACCCTTCCTTCTCCCAGCAGCACCCATTTACCCAAATTTTATTCATTCTTCAAGACTCATTAAATCCCATCTGCTTCATGAAGATTTTTCCATCTATGAGTTTACTGCCTCCCCTGGTCTCCTGTATCTACAATCTGTCCCAGAATTTAATGTGCATACAGACCATGCCTTGTGTTTTTTTCTCCGTTTCCCTTCTGTGCCTGCACAGTGGTGTCCATAATAAGTTTCCAGAAGTGTTTGTTGATTGACGCATTGTGGAGATGAAGTGAACCTCTTTCTCCTTTCTGCAGTAAGGAGCAGAGACTGAGGAAGCAACAGTGTGTGTCTCATATGTAAGATTATCCCAATGGATTTCTGGCTCTGGACCCTCACTAAAGAGCAATCTTAAGGGCAAGTGAATTGTCCCCTGTCCCTATGCCTCCTTTATTCTCTCCACTATAATTTTTGTATAGACCAAGGATAAGATAAAATGGCTATGACATGGGACAAGCAGGCCCTAGGCAGAGGGAGGTTCACACAAACATGGAAATGCCCACCTGTTGTGCTTCCTAATGGTGGGGAATATGTAAGTGTTTCTTGGAATCAGGCTTTCAGAGCTCAGTCTTCAGCTCCCTCAGAGACCCCCTACACAAAATAGTGTGACTACAGTGAGAAGCTGAATTGAATATGAGGAAGGCACAGGACAGGGAGTAACCAACTCTGTTCTTAAGGTGGGTGATGGGAGATGGTCATACAAGATTTCACGGGGCAGGAGACCTTTGAATTGACTCTCAAGTCTCTGGTCAGAGTCACAGTCCTTTAGTGTGGCACCAGTAGGGAAGGGCCCCCATAAATCCCACAGAGAGATGCCCTGATTCCAGTATCCTAGATAGTGGCGCACATGGATGACTTCACTGACACTTGTCACTGGCAGCACAAATGCTCTGTTCTGGGGTGTCACAGACCATGCAGCTCTGGCTGAGGTAGTGGAATGTTCTGGTGACTCTTCCATCCCATTTCCCAGACACGTAGAGCTGCCTTGAGGAGAGTCTTCTAGCTGATGGACAGCTTGGAGCCTGGTGGGCAAGGATAGCCATGCAACTTTCCAAGGCTGGCTGGTGGTGACACAGGCGAGCCTAATAGTAGTCTCTGAGGAAGGAATAGGGGAAATCTGCTCTTAAGATTAAATCCAAACTGCAAGTGGTAGGGACAGAAGGCTCAATCCCAGTGTGCCTGTTGTCAAGGATGTCTGTTAGAGTGAAGATCCAAGTGAGCTACCCCTCTCTGGGAGTCATCAACTCACTGCACATCAGATCCCTTCATTGGGATGCCTGGTGGCCAGTGGCAGCAGCAGCTTGATAAATACCGTGCATTGACATTAATTAAAAAACAAACAAACCAAACTAGAACATGGCTCTCCCCTTGGGTGCCTGCTACTTCTGGTTATTTCTAATGCCACCTTCAGGATTTGCTGAGAACCTATTGGGTTTGGCTGCCCTGGTTACCAGTTTATTTTAAAAAGCTTTATTTAAAATGAAATAATATGGAAAGAAAACAAAGAGGAGGTGATTCACTGTGTGGTCACAGGCTGCCTTCAGTGTTGGGACATTGTTTTGTGAAAACCATGAGAAGATGAAGGCTCCAAGCCTGAGCTGTGGAGTGACAGTGTGGGAGCCGTGGTCCCAATGGAAACCTGAGAGGGAACACACAGGGCATTGCATACCTGGGGAGAATCACTGTAGGGCTTTTTTCTGTAATATGTTGTTCTGACCAGTCTAGAGTCTGGTTGTTACTTATCCATCCATTTGAAAATATTTACTGAACATTTTTAAAAATATATTTTTATTTATTTACTCATAAGAGACACACATAGAAAGGCTGAGACACAGGTAGAGAGAGAAGCAGGCTCCCTGCAGGGAGCCTGATGTGGAACTCAATCCCAGGAACCCGGGATCATGATCTGAACCAAAGGCAGATGCTCAACCACTGAGCCACCCAGATGTCCCTTACTGAATATTTCTGATGTGTAGGGCATGTGTTTGGTGTGGAACATAGAAGACCACTATAGTCTGTGCTCCTGGGGCTCACAGTCTAGTCCTGACAATTGACCAGCGTAGAGCTCACTTGATACAAGAGAAAGACCAAATGAATTAGTCTGACAATTTCATTACTCATTTCATCATTCTTTCATTTGTTAAGTTAAGTTATTTGACTTAACCCCTACTCATTAATTTCCCGATGCAAGGAGCCACACTAACTTTTGCTTGAGGAACTCAGCACTTCATGGAGGTGGCCATGGCAAAGAAAAGGCACACTGGGTGTGGAAGGGTACAGAGCAACCAACTTGGGTGTCAGGTTTGTGGGGGCAGGGTCGTGGAAGTTCCATAAGGGCGGGAGATACTTGGTTTGGGTCCTGAGAGGAGAGTTGTGAGGAAAAGAAGAGGAGGGAGTGACAACCAGAGAGGGGGTGGCCTAGATAGGGCACCTACATGGACGAAGGAAACAGGCACATCAGATAGAGTGGATGTGGGTGGGTGGACCGATGGAGGCCAGGCCAGCTGTGTGTGTGTCTGTGTGTGTGCGTGCGCACATACACACACATATGCACACACATGTGTGCTTGGGCTATGTTTGTGTTCTGTCTGAAAATGTTGATTTTGTGTGCTGCTGAGGTGAAATCTTAAAAGACTCAAAATTCTACAATCTGACTTTGAAGGAGAGCAGTAAAAGTGTGGGTGCGATACAGCCAGATTTGCAAAATGTGAATTTGCCTTCACACTTCAAACTAGAGGCCTACATAAACGTTGCTTGTTTTTCTAAATCCTCTATTTGTTATTGAGAAAAGTCTCCAAATTTCTGGAGAGGTGATTATAGTAAGAATGCCGTGGGTATACTTGAAAACCTCTGCTTTACTCCTCTGTGAGTTCCAAACTGAAGCAGTTTGTCAGTAGGCTGAGATTGAGATAGGCGGAGACGGAGGCAGGAAGGCCATGTACTGTCCTGGGTGGGTGGCCAGGGCCCACTCACTTCTACCCTGGGAAGAGAAGTTTCCATGAGAGCTATTATTACTCTGGATTTCTACAAAGTAACATTTCAGGGACAATCTGTATGTTTTAACAAATTATGCTATTATGGACAAAGCTGGAATTACTTCTAATCATTTCACAAGGGACATTTTAAAACTTGCAGATGATTTTGCTATTTTGTCAGTGTGGAACCGACCCATTTAAACTTTCCAGTCGTATTAATTTTTAATTTAAATTTAATGAAATTAATTCAAATTAAGAAGGTGACCATTATCAATTTCCTTTCCTATTAGTTCCTTAATGCTTTGGCAAATTGCATTCTAAACTTCTCCTTCAACGAGCTAGATACATATTCATGGGTTTCCTAAGAAAAGATGAATTTGATCTTGATATGCTAATCCATAGCCATGGCAGCAATCAAGGAACAGCTAGGGAGAGAAGTGCATTCTGGTATTAATTATGAATCAGGCATTAAGAGCTGGTAAATAATTAAAGCTTCATGTGTCACAACACAAGTTAAGGATCAGTGTGTATTTCCATTACCAAATGTGTTTTGAGGCTATTTCTAGCCCTATTTTGATGTTGACTGAACATAAACTGGGATGCAACTAGGTGACTCTCATTCATAGAAAACTCAGAGTACAGAATTTTGAACTTACTGAACTATTGGTGTGGGTATACATTCAAATTCAGAGACGGATGTTTGGTGTTCCTAGGAGCTTCTGGGTCATCAGCCCCCTCCCCTCAAAGTTTCTTCACTCTTTGGGGGTCTGTGCAGAGGAATCATGCATTGGGCAAGAGGCTGTGCTGCTCCAAGTATCCGATGATCAATTGTATCTGCAGCTCCCAGGAGCTTGTTAAAAGTGCAGGGTCTGAGGCCCACCAAGACATACTAGATCAAATCTGCCTTTTAACGAGATCCTCAGATGACTCCTTTGTACAATGAAGTGCTGCTAAGGTACTTTTAAGCTTGAGGAATTTGTAATTCTTTAATTTCCTTGATTCTTTTACTGTGGAAAGGAGACCAGGTTCTACTTGAGCTCTCCCCAGGTTCTAAATGGCCAACCTCCCCACATTTCCAGCACATTCTGAGGGGCTGGGTACTGCTGAGGGCCACCTGTAGGCCTTCACCAAGCAGTGGTCTTGGGTTTGAATGCTGGTCCTGCTCCTTGTTAGCTGTGTGACCTTAAGTAAGCTCCTAGCTTTTCTGAGGCTTGGCTCCAGTGGGAATGGCACTGCACACCTCAATCGGGCTGTTAGGAGTTTGTCTGTGGGAAGTAATGCCTGCCACTGGCACAGCCGTCTGCAAATGGTAGTCATGGTAATGATGATGGTGATGACGGCATTGAGGAAAGAGTGACTTTTAGAGGAAAGAGCTGATGGCCGGGAAGGAGGTGATTCACTCAGTGGACAAAGGAAGGATACTAGAGATTCTTTAAGAATAGTCATGCATTAGGCTTGATGGCCTAAAGGGAAGTTTGAAAGAGGAATTTTCTTGGAATGGGTTTTGGGATAGCAGGAATACTACTCTCAGTGAGTGAGACTTGCTCTGAAAAAGAGAAGAGAAGGGAATTTTGGAGTGAGATTCCAGTGCTCGGTCTGTTCGGACCTCTTTGCATCCTGACTTTCTCTGCATCAAAATCTGTCATCCTTCTGCCGAGTAAACAAATAGACGTCACCCTTTTTTCTGAACGTGAAAAATAAATAACTTTCGTGTCTTTTCTATAGGTTCAAATGAATGAGGAAGGGAAAGCAGACATTTGAAATTCTAAAGTCTAAAAACTTCAATTTAAAAATTTCTACTTTATAAAGGCATCTACAGTTACCTTTTTTCAGAGACCCCAATTTTGTTCCCCAAATTGTGAGGTCTCTTAATGGAATTGGATCTCTCTTGTATTTTCCACCCTACAAAATCTCCCTTCTTCATTTCCCTTAGTCACTTCTGCTCTCAAGTATGAAAATAATATTTATTGTGATAATAAATGTTGACCTCTTCAAAGATAGAATGAGCCATTAGTGGGATGGGGTTAAGAAGACCAGATGCCCAGGAATGTTTTCATTGTCCTTTCAAAATGCTGGGCAAGCCGCTGAACAAGAATGAGAACCTTTGGGCATTTCCCATCAGCGACTGTAGGTCGCGAGGTCATGGGCTCTGGCCCCGCAGGAACACATGAATACCAAATACGAAGGCCTCCTTCTTCCTTATTCTCTAGAAGGCACAGTGTGGAATTACCCATTATGGCCATGAATTGCCACTTTATTTTGATGGGCATGAAAGAAAGGAAAGCTGAACATTATTAAAAAAAACCCTCATCTTAAACCTTTTCAATTTTTAAGCCCATAAATACAGGGGTCAGAACAAGAGGCCCTACTTTTAAAAAATATTTTATGTCAGGTTGTATGCCATATATAATATTTAGCAAGCTTATATCCTCTCATCTGGGAGTAACAGATTTTTACCAGCTCTACTCACAAGGCAATTTTTAGTCATACGCTGAAATATATTAGAATCAGAACCTCAACTTTCTATTTAAATTTGGGTCACTGAGTTTGATCAGGTGTTGATAGGTTCTGAAACTATGAACGTGGTTCCAAAATTGGTTGTTTGCAGAATCTATGAGGTTGGGGGCAGGCAGGAAGAAGGGGCCAGAGGGTGCTGCTAAGGTCTGACATCAGAAATTTCCTTTCTTCTTCCCGTCTCCCGGAGCACTGAGTACCTCACTCTATGTACAGGATGGGTGTGACTCACACTGTATATTGTCCTCATCTGGGACCTGAGAGGCAACGCGGCTAAATGGGGAAGAATTAGGACTCAGGAGCCAGCCTACTAGCTGTGGGAGCTTAGGCAAGACACTCTGTGCCTCAGTTTCCTTATCTGCAAAATGCAGCTAATGATAGTTCCTACCTTTTAGGTCACAGTGAGATTAGATGAGTAAATACATGCAGTGCACTGCAAGCTGTGCCTGGCACATAGTAATCGGTATGTATTTGCTTACTCTTTCTCATCCTGGCTGCCTGACCCTGAGCTCAGAGAAAGAATTCATCTTTCTATTTCCATAGTGCCAGGTGTAGGACTATTCAGCAATGCATATACATTCATTCCACTAATATTTATCACATGCCTACAATGAGTCAGGCCCTGACTGAGAGGCTTGATCACTGTCCTTCTAGAAGGAATCTCTGGAGAGATGAGCAAATATTGCAATACTTCTAGTTGGGGAAGTTTGGGATGCTATGGGGCACCTCCCAGAGGTGCTTGTCTCTAACCTGTGGAGAGTGGACCAGGCTTTCTTGAGGGGAGCTGAGCCTTAGCCAAGTGTGTAGGATGAGCAGGAGAAGAGCAGAGAGGGTTGTGGGTAAAGGGAAGCACCTGTAAGAAGATATCCCATGAACAAGTGTTGAATGGAAAGAAATTTTGGTCAGCTTTTGAGAAGGGGAGGGAAGCTCAACATTTTCTTAAATTATTTTAGTTGAAACAGGAATGCCCTGGCACTCCTGATGGCCATGAAAAAGGATGAAAGTGGAAGAAGGCATCCTGAGAAGAGTCCCCTCCTGCCAGGAAGGCCTTCAGCATTCAGGACTCTGTGTTGAAGCCGCCTTGGGCACATCCATGTGCTTTATGAAGCATTTTCTCCCTCCCTTTCCCTCCCTTCTCTTCCCTTCCCTTCCCTTCCCTTCCCTTCCCTTCCCTTCCCTTCCCTTCCCTTCCCTTCCCTTCCCTTCCCTTCCCTTCCCTTCCCTTCCCATCCCATCCCATCCCATCCCATCCCATCCCATCCCATCTCATCCCTCTTTCTTCCTTCTTTCTTTTCTTTCTTTCCTTCCTTCTCTTAAGTTTAGATTTAATTGACATATTATTATGTTAGTTTTAGATGTACAATATAATGATTCCATATTTGTTGATAATGGGAAGTGATTACCATAATAAATTTACTCAACACCCATCATTACACGTTGTTACAACTTTTTTTTTTTCTAGTGGGGAAACTTTTAAGATCTACTCTTTGGCAACTTTTAGACATACAATACAGCATTGTATGTATGTATGTATTTATTTATTTATTTATTTATTTATGGTTATTTATTCAGCATAAAACAATTGCCTCCAGCACAATACAATTGCCTCCAGCTTTATCACGTCCATGACCCAATCTGCCGCTAAACTGGAATTCAGTTACTGGTCCAGTCCCAGTCTCAGCTTTCTTGTTGGCATCAGGGGGCACAATGCTTTGTCTGTAGGTGTGTCTCTGTCAGCCTCCCCTCATGTGAATCTTGCAGGTCGCATTCTCTCTAGACCTATGGCTTAGGCTTACTAGTCTCAGGACAGCTGCGGTGCAGAGCAGCAGACACCATTTCAGAAGGCTGGTGAAGGCAATAGAGGAGATCCTAGATATGCTGGTTGGTATTTCTATCAATAGAAATGCCTCCAGACAAACTGTTCCTTTAGGAAGCCCCATGATCTGAGAGACAATATGGACTTCATGACATGAAGATTGGGCACATTTTTGTCGGCCATCTCAGGGCATTGGAGCATGTGGACATCCTTCTTGGCTACCCTCACTGCCTCCTTGAAAAGGAGTTCATAAATGGCACTATGGCTCTTCTTGGACATCAGCATCTCGGTGGCTGCTATGCCTGAGGTTGGGGCTGGAAAGCCAATATAGTGTTAACAGTAGTCACTGTGCTCTACCTTCCATCCACACAATTTATTTTTTCTACAGTTGTAAGTTTGTGCTCTTAAATTACCTTTTCCCCATCACTGCCTTCTTATACATATATTTAATGCCCTCTTTCTCTAAATCCTGTGTCATCTCCAGCAGCTTACTTACCCTGATAGGAGCCATAAATGTTTTGACTGCAGAGGAATGATCAATTCATTGCAAAGAAAACATAGGTCAAGTTTCTTGTGTTGCCCTGCTCAGACCTAGCAAAACTCTGCCATCCTTGAAAGGAGTTTTGTTCCCATGTGGATTGCTCATGGCCACCATCCCTTCACTCCTGCTAAGCTTCCCCTTTACCCTGTTTTCCTCTTCATGACTTCATAAGATAAAGCTGTCTCTTAAACTGGAGGATGGTGGGGTTAAATTAAAACAATGATTGGCTGGTCATTTAAAAGCTATGGAGCAAGAGGTAAAGCATTTCCAAACTCTTATTAGTCCCTTTATGGGGAAGTTTTGGCATTGGGCAGAGATGAGCCAGTCACCACCTTCCTTTCCCTTGAGAGGAGTGGAAGTAGCCCTTGTGTATATATGGCGCTTTTCTCTGAAGAGAAATCCTTGGTTGAGTTGGAAGCCTGGCTACTTTTCATACTCCTTGATAGCAGGTGTCCCCTTGACTCTCAGTAACCTATTCGGCATTTCGCTCAATGTGATCAATAGCTTCCCATTAATGCTCCTGGACCCAGAGGAAGTGGAACAGATGAGAGAAGGTGAGTGGGGTGATAGATACTTCAGAATCACCCAAAGGTAAATGGTTATTTCATCCAGAGAATTCAGGAAAGAGATTCACTTTAAATATACACATTTCCCCAAGACAGGTGAGTGACTGCATTGCTCTCTGGAGGGGGCTGAGGTGGCCGTCAGCATTTTGAGAATTAGCCTACTTTTGCCTTCTTTTCCACAAAGAAGAAAATGTCCTTAGAACAAATCTCTCCCGAGAGAACTTTCTAGAACAACTGAACATGTGCAGTGACTTTCCTCAAAAAGCCTACATTTTTCTTTTTATGGTGAATTTATCATTCCACAAAATGTGGGAGATAGGACTGCAATATAAAGTGATTTCTCATGAGAGATGAGCAGCGAGATTAGACAAGTAGGAGATTTCACATGCCAGGCCCTCTGCCATGACTGTTTGTGTGTTTCACAACTGGAAAATGCCCTCAGAGGTGTTTAGGGAACATGCAGAGTGGGCACACAATTATGACAATGCAACAGAGCAGCCATGCCAACAGCCTTGGGTCTATGAAAATCCCACCAGATAGGAAAGAAATGGGAAAACACGGCTCTCATTGAAAATGGAAACGATCACATCATATTTCTCTAGTTAGGGACCCACTTAGACTAGGAGCTAGAGTAGGTTTGCAATAGCATTTTATGGACCCATGCCTCCTTCCCTCTAGTCCCCATTGTCTCTCCTTCATAGCATCATGAATACCTTTTATTGTACATTTACTGATTTATTTACTGCATCTTATAAGATTATAGAGACTTCCCTTTGCAATAGTCTCTTTTAAAAATAGCATTTGTTTAAAAATGATGAAAGTAATATATGGATATGAAAAAAAAACCCTCAAGACTACAAAGCAGCTTTTTGTGAGAGGACTAGAAGCTGTCTCACTTGCAACCATCTCTCAGCTCACCTCACAGAGGCGACTACTTTGAACATTTTTAGCTGTTTCTTTGCATAGTTATTGATTGGTTTGTTAACTTTAGACATTATTTGTTCTTTTTCTAGTATAATCATGTACCTCTCATACTCTACTCCTCACTCCTCCCTCCGCCCTTTAAGTAGATTCTTTTTTAGTTATAGCAATGAAATGATTATGAGTATTTAATTGATGATCTTACACTTTAGAGTCCAAGAGAATATCATGGTCGTGTTTTCTTTCTTCGATAGTTGTTGATTTTCCTTCATGTTTCAATGGGCTATCTTTTTTCTGTGTATTGATTGCTCTTACATCCTTTTCTATTCCAAATCTTTAAGAATATGTTGAAACCTAAGACTGCCTGAATTACTCCCCTCCATGTTCCATCTCAATTTTCCATGGGACTCTCCTTTTAATGACTGGTTCACCATGAAACAGCAAGCTCTTTGAGGAGGCACCATGTCTTTACATCTATCACATTGTCTGGTACATACTGGTCATTCATTCCATGGTTGATGAATGAATGAGTGACTATTTCCATGGAGTGTTGAACAAATGAAGTTAGGCTTTAAGTGCTTGAGTGAAATGACTTTCAGATGTTAAATGTGATAATATAGTTTTTTAATCTACCAGTTTACTTTCTCATCATCTTTAAATTTTATTCTTGAGTTTGCCTTGTAAATATTCACGTTTCCATACATAGCATGAACAAAGTATTATCAATCACATAAAAAGATTAGTTATGATTACTGAAGTCTAGACATGAAACAGCTGCCATTTATTCAATAATTTAATGCACTGTTTGCTCACCTGAGCAAACTACTGTTTATGTATTTATGACCTCCATCTCTTCTGGGTGTGATTATTGATTATAAACCATATGCAATTTCAGCTATAGTGATTTCTGACTTTGCACTATCTGGTCCCTCTGCTTGGAATGTTTCCCCCAACTCCTCTCATTTCCCACTCCCTCTAACACACATGTCTAGATTTCACTTACTCTTTCTTCATAGCTCAGTTCCATTGTCACTGGGCAAGCCATTTCTTTCCGTTTGACACTCTGACATCATGAAGCACTTGCCACCATTGTAACTGAACTTTGACCTGAGTGATTCTTTGATTAATGACTGTCTCCCCACCAGACTGTAAGCATCTAAGTGTGCAACGCTGTTTTGCCTTCTGTTTCACCCCTAGCTTTCTGCATGGAATTTAACACATGGCAAGTGCTCAATTATACCATTAAAACCTTCCCTCGTGATTTAATTTTTTAAAATAAGTCTTCCTTGACTTTAAACTTCTGGAAGTTTCTTTTCTAAAGATAATTGTCAAAAGTTGACTTTTGGGCTGGGTGAAAGACCATAAAAGTAGGCTTAAGAAATCTGGGTTAGTGAGATATGAAGAAATCCAGTTCATTTTGTTGTTATAATTATAAGAATTATATTTATTATATTATATACATTATACTTATATAATATCTTCTAAGATGGAAGTGTTTTCCATTGGTATAGAAAGAAAATATAAGAACTTCTATTCATAATGATTTTATTTTAAATGTGTAATACTTCATTTGTGATCATGAGTATTCAAGTCTTTCCACATAAGTGAATTTTCTAAATAACTAATGCTTATTCCATTTAGCACAATAAAATTTCTATATGTACTATTTTTAACAAGATTTTTCAATAGACACACTGACTTTTCTACCATCTTTGAAAAAGTGCACCGGCCTTAAGCCTTTTCCTGGTGATTCAGGCATTGCCAGAAACATCGGAGAGTAAAATGTACTAATGATTGATTTTCACAACGTATTAGTAGAAAAACTGGTTAGATGTGAAGACTTTGACTTTTTTATTTTTAAAAATTTTTAAAATTATTTTATTTTATTTTTTTTAGACTTCAACTTTTTTAATGTAAGAAATCAAATATTGAGTGAATGCTAAAAGACCACATAAAATATGAGTGGAATAAAAAAAATAATAATATAAGAAATACAGGTGTATCCACAGCCCTTTTTTAAAAATAGAATATCTTAATTACTCCTAAAACCTGGAAGCATTACTTTCTCGATCCTTCTCTTTCCCTCTGCTCTTTTTTTTTTTTTTTAAACTATTTATTTATTTATGATAGTCACAGAGAGAGAGAGAGAGAGAGGCAGAGACACAGGCAGAGGGAGAAGCAGGCTCCATGCACCGGGAGCCCGACGTGGGATTCGATCCCGGGTCTCCAGGATCACGCCCTGGGCCAAAGACAGGCACTAAACCGCTGCGCCACCCAGGGATCCCTCCCTCTGCTCTTAGATGCAACCACTATTTTATATTTTGCGGTCAAGATAATCTTACTTTTTTATGGCTTCAAAATGGGTATTTTCAACCTAAATGATATATGTTATTTAATTTTGCATGTTTCTGATTATAAATGAAGTCATACTATATGTACTCTGAAGCATATATATATATATATTTGCTCAGTATTGTGTTCATGAGATCATTTTTATTATGGAGCATAGCTGTACTTTGTTCATTTTCACTGATGCGTGATATCCCATGTACGATGATACAATATTTATTTATTCATTCTAGGGGGTTGTATCTAGGTTTTTTTTTTATCACAAATGGCAGTGTTTGAATATGCTTTGCACACATCCTCTGTGCACATGCGCAGGAGTTTCTTTTGAGAACAAATCCAGGGTTGGAGTAGCTGAGTCATAGGTTTATGTGTATTTTAAACCAGATAAAACCAAAATGTTCTCTAAAGGAATTGTCCAACTTTACATTCCCAGCAGCAGAATTTATGAATTTTGGATGTTTTACATTCTTGCTAGCACTTGGTGTTGTCAAATCTTTAATTTTTGCCACACTGTTAAGTGTGAAGTGTTAATTCATTATAGTTTTATTTTACATTTCCTCAATTACTAATGAGTTCTCCTCATATTTATAGATCATTCAGATTTTCCTTCCTATGAAGTGCCTGGTTCAAGTATTCTGTCCAATTTTTAATTGTTTTGTTTGTCTTATTTTGTGAGTTGATCAGTGGTTCTTTATAATGTATTTCATCAAATCTAAGACGTCACTGATTTTAAGAGGTACTACTATTTTATTTATCACTAAGAGATAAAATACTAATAAATTGTGACACTGTTGACTGTAAGATGCATCTGATTTAAAAGACAATAAAGTAGAAAGAAATGTGCATTTCAGAATGATGAATTTATATATTCTTGATATTAATCTTTTGCCAATTAAAGGTATTTTAAAGTATATTCTCCAGTTTGTGTTTTGTCTCTACCTTCTTTATACAGTCTTTTAATGCAAACTAGTTCTTTTTTTTTCAAACTAGTTCGTTCTTAATTTAATATTTTAAAGTAAGGACTAATTAAAATCCTTTTCTCTCTGCTTTGTACATTTTATGTATTAAGGAATCCTTCTCACACTGAAGTCATAAAAATATTTTTCAATATTTTTCTTTATTTGTTTCCTGGGTTTGCCTCCCACATTTGAGATTTTAGTTCACCTGTAATTGATTTTGGAGTATGACATGAGCAAGGTTTCAAAATAATATCAATTGTTCTAGCATCAAAAAAGCCCATTCTTCACCAGCTGCTCCATAATTCTACTTCATTCTTAAGTCAAGTGTTTATAAATGTGGATGATCTGTTTCTGGGCTCCCAAATCTGTTCCATTAGTATATTTGTTTCTCTCAACACCATCACTATGCAGGTGGATGTGGATCTATCATGAAGCTCAAGAAACTTAAGCATCAATACCTCCTCATTTCCTTACTTCTCATTTGCTTGGATCCCTGATTTTGTATTTGTAATTTTGTGTTATTTTCCTTGGAAGGGTATTCAATTTGCATGAACTTCAGGCCCTACATAACCTGGATCCACCCTTTTGTGCAGTCTTAAATTATTATTACCTTGAGTCTTCTTGTCCCCCCATTTCTGTTCTCAGGAATACCTTATCTATTCTTGGGCCTTTACTTTTTTATATGTATTTTATTATTTTATTTTATTTTTTAAGGATTTTATTTATTCATTCATGAGACACACACACACACACACACACACAGAGGCAGAGACACAGGCAGAGGGAGAAGCAGGCTCCATGCACCAGGAGCCTGACGTGGGATTCGATCCCGGGTCTCCAGGATTGCGCCCTGGGCCAAAGGCAGGCGCCAAACCGCTGCGCCACCCAGGGATCCCTATATGCATTTTAGAATCACCTTGCCATCTTCCATAAATGAACTTCAGTATTTTAAGTGGAATTGCATCACATCTGTAGGTAAATTTGAGAAACATTGACATCTTTGCAATATTGAATATTTCAACCCATGAACATGATATATCTCTCCATTTATTTAGCTCTTCACTAATGTCTTTCAATATTTTTTCTCTCTCTCTTTTTTTTTAAACAAGCTCTATGCCCAGCACAGACACGTGGGGCTTAAACTCATACCCTGAGATCAAGACCCTAGCTGAAATTGAGAGTCGGATGCTCAACTGACAGAGCCACCCAAGTGCCCCAAGTTTTCTAATTTTTTATGAAGATTTTTGCATATCTTTTATTAGCTTTATTTCTTGTACTTCATGTGTCTGGGGAGTACTATAATGAATATCTTTTTAAAAACACTATTTTCAGGATTCCTGGGTGGCTCAGCAGCTTAGCGCCTGCCTTTAGCCCAGGGCATGATCCTGGAGTCCCTGGATCGAGTCCCATGTCAGGCTCCCTGCATGGAGCCTGCTTCTCCCTCTGCCTATGTCTCTGCCTCTCTCTTTCTCTCTCTCATGAATAAATAAATAAAATATTAAAAAAACAAAACAAAAAAAAACAGAGAAAGGCAGTATTTTTTTAAAAATTTTTTAAAAAATACTTTAGGGGGTCATAGTTTATTTGGATAATTTAAAGATGGTTCCGTATATTAAAATATATTAGTATACCATTATTTTTTTATATTTTTTTATTGGAGTTCAATTTGCCAACATATAGCATAACACCCAGTGCTCATCCCATCAAGTGCCCACCTCAGTGCCCGTCACCCAGTCACCCCCACCCCCTGCCCACCTCCCCTTCCACCACCCCTTGTTCGTTTCCCAGAGTTAGGAGTCTCTCATGTTCTGTCTCCCTCTCTGATATTTCCCACTCATTTTTTCTCCTTTCCCCTTTAATCTCTTTCACTATTTTTTATATTCCCCCTATGAATGAGACCATATAATGATTGTCCTTCTCCGATTGACTTATTTCACTCAGCATAATATCCTCCAGTTCCGTCTACATCGAGGCAAATGGTGAGTATTTGTCATTTTTAATGGCTGAGTAATATTCCATTGTATACATAAACCACATCTTCTTTATCCATTCATCTTTCGATGGACACCGAGGCTCCTTCCACATGTGGCTATTGTGGACACTGTTGCTATAAACATCAGGGTGCAGGTGTCCCAGCGTTTCACTGCATCTGTATCTTTGGGGTAAATCCCCAGCAGTGCAATTTCTGGATGGTAGGGCAGATCTATTTTTAACTCTTTGAGGAACCTCCACACAGTTTTCCAGAGTGGCTGCACCAGGTCACATTCCCACCAACAGTGCATGAGAGTTCCCCTTTTTCCACATCCTCTCCAACATGTGTTGTTTCCTGCCTTGCTAATTTTCCCCATTCTCACTGGTGTGAGGTGGTATCTCATTGTGGTTTTAATGTGTAGTTCCCTGATGGCCAGTGATGTGGAGCATTTTCTCATGTGCTTGTTGGCCATGTCTGTGTCTTCCTCTGTGAGATTTCTGTTCATGTCTTTTGCCCATTTCATGATTGGATTGTTTGTTTCTTTGGTGTTGAGTTTAAGAAGTTCTTTATAGATCTTGGAAACTAGCCCTTTATCTGATATGTCATTTGCAAATATCCTCTCTCATTCTGTAGGTTGTCTTTTAGTTTTGTTGACTGTTTCTTTCGCTGTGCAAAAGCTTCTTATCTTGATGAAGTCCCAATAGTTCATTTTTGCTTTTGTTTCTCTTGCCTTCATGGATGTATCTTGCAAGAAGTTACTGTGGCCAAGTTCATAAAGGGTGTTGCCTGTGTTCTTCTCTAGGATTTTGATGGAATTTCCTAAATGTTATAGATGCCACATAGAAATGCGATTGAATATTGAATGCTGATTTTGTTTTCAGCAGCTTTATTTATCTTTTTTTTATTTATCTTTATTTATTACTTCTAATAGCTTAGTTTTGGGGGAATCATATGTTAGTATTGTTAATTTTGTTTCTCTTTTTCCTATCATACTCCCACTTTCTGTTCCTCCCTCCTCCTCTCCCTCCTTCTCTTCCTTTCTCCTTTCCTTCATTTTTGTTTTACTACACTGCCTAGGATCTCCAGTGTAGTGTTAGAAAGATGACAGGCACCTCATCTTCTTTTTTAAAAACAGCTTTACTAAGACATAATTCACCTAGTATACAATTAATACATTTAAAGTGTATGATTCAATGGTTTTTAGTTTATTCAAAAAATGATGCAATCATTACTAATTTAATTTTAGAACATTTTTATTACCCCCAAAGGAAACCCTCTATCTGTAAGCAGCCACTCACTCTCCAACCTAACACTCATTCCTCCCATCTCCACCCCTGACTCAGCCAAACCTAGGCAAACACTGATTTTTCTGTGTCTATACATTTGCTTGTTCTGGATGTTTCATATAAATGGAATGTGTGGCCTTTCATGGCTCATTTTTTTTCACTTAGAATGTTTTTAAGTTTCATTTATATTGTAGCAGGTATCAGTTCTTAATTCATTTTTATTGTCAAATAATATTCCATTGTGTGAGTATGACCTATCCATTCATTGTGTAACTGAACTCAATTCCATCTGCCTAAATGTGCAGCAAAGCCAATCCCTGAGACATCAGATAGGCAGCAAGAAAAGAATTTATTTGTGAGGCAGCCAAATGAGGAGAGGGGAGAACAAGCCTCAAATCTGCCTCCCTGAAGGGGGAGAGAACAAGTTTTTTTTCGGAGTTTTTTTTTTTTACATGCATATTGATGAAAAGGGCAGAGAAACTTATCACTATTCATGAGGAAGTATGATGCATGTGTATTGAGCAAACACATATGTAACATATATCCCATGTTCATTTGGGGGTGGATACTTAATATCAGAATGAGACATAATTGAGTCTGATGTCAAATCAGACATTAGGTTATCTTAGGACAGGGAGAAGGGGCTATGGGCATGCTCTGAGAATACGTATAATCTGGATGGGGGCTTGGGCTTGTTATCTTGGGTAAAGAAATGCAGGGTCTTGCTTGTTCATAGACTGGAATCTTATCAGTTGACCTTGAGTACAGACTTCTGCAGACAGTTAGTGAATTTGTTAGTGGGGTCTGAAAAGACACAATAGCTGGTGAGGAGGAAACAATTTCTAAAAAACAAGTTTTAAATTTTCTGCTAGTTTCAGGGTGCCTGGGTGGCTCAGTTGGATAAGCTTCCATCTCTTGGTTTCAGCTCAGGTTATACTCTCACTATTGTGAGATTGAGCCCTGTGTGGGGTTCCACTCTGAGCATGGAGCCTGTTTGGGATTCTCTCTCTCTTCTCCCCCAACTTCCTCCCCCTACTCTCAAAAAAATCCAAAAACCAAGAAACAAAAACTTTCTGCTAGTTTCAAACTCCATTAATCCTATGGAGCATGGTTTTAACTGGTTGATGGACATTTGGGTTATGTCCACTTTTTGGCTATTATGAATAATGCTGCATGAGCATTCATGTACAAACTTTTGTGTGGACAAATGTTTTCAGTTCTCTTGCATATATGTCTAGAAATGAATTTCCTGGATCATATGTTAACTTTAAGTTTCATATTTTGAGGAACTGACAAGACTTTTTTCCAAAGAGACTGCATCACTTTATATTTTCTCCAGTAGTGTATGAAAGTTCCAGTTTCTCCACATTCTTGTCAACACTTGTTATTGTCTGTCTTTTTGATCATTGCTATCTTTGAGGGCATTAAGTGCCATCTCATTGGGGTTTTGCATTTCTCAGATGGCTAATGATGTTGAGTATTTTTACACAGATTTATCAACCATCTATCTTCTTTGAATATATGCTTATGAGGTCTTTTGAACATTTTTCAATTAGGTTGTATGTCTTTATCTTTGAGTTGTAAGAATTCTTTATATATTCAAGATATAAGTTTTTTATTAGATATGTGATTTGCAAATATTTTCTGCTATATTGGGTTGTATTTTCATTTTTTAAAATATCTTATTTATTTATTCATAAGAGACATGCAGAGAGAGGCGGAGACATAGGCAGAGGGAGGAAAAGCAGCTTCATGCAAGGAGCCAGATATGGGGCTTGATCCCAGATCCCCAGTATCATGCCTGAGCTAAAGGCAGACACTCAACTGCTGAGCCACTCAGGCACCTGTATTTTCGTTTTCTTGTTGGTGATCTTTGAAACACAAAAGTTTTAAATTCTGGTGAAGTTTACTTTAGCTTTTTTTTTTTTTTGGTCATGTGTATTTTTGGTATCATATTTAAGAAGACTTTGCCTAATCTGAGCTGACAAAGATTTATGAGCCCTCCAGGCTTTTCAAGAAATCTCTTTTAAAAGGCTAAGAAACTTTTCTTCTATTATAAAAATACTTGGAATTCTATCAAATGCATTTACTCACAATTATTGAAATGACTGTACTTTTTTACTGTGGTGAAGTATGTTAAATTGATTCTTTAGTGTTAAACCAAACTCTCAATCCTGACATATATCCTGTTCGTGACAGTATCTTTTTCACATATTGCTAGATTTGATTTGATAATATTTTACTTAGGAGTTTTGCATCTATGTTCGTAAATGAGGTTGACTCTGTCATTTTTTTCTTAAATTGTCTTTGCCAGATTTTAAAACTGAGGTTATGTTGCCAGCCTTATAAATTGAGCTAGTGAGTATTCTCTTTTCTCTTGGGTAGATTTATGTAAGATTAAAATTATTTGTTCCTTGAATGTTTGATAGAATTTGCTGGCAAAACACTTTGTGTTTCTATATGGAAAGATTTTTAGCTGCTGATTCAAGTTTTTAAAAAAGGGACTTAAGATTATGCAAGTTTTTTATTTCTAGGAATTTTGTAGGAATTTTTCCATCTCATTTAAATTTTCAAAATTTATTGGCATAGAATTGTTCATAATATATTTATTCTTTAAAAAATTTCTATGCATGTAATTGTGTCTTCTTTTTATTCCTAAAAATGTATATTTGTGCTGTTTTCTCTTGATCAATATTCTGGTGTTTTGTCAATATTCTTGCTCTTTTCAAAAATCCAATTCTTGGCTTTGTTCTTTTTCTTTTACATTGACTCCCCTAGTGATGAACTCCAGATTGCTCCAATTCCGTATTTTCCTAAGCAGTGCTACAATGTGCAACCCCAACATGTCTCCTTTTGGACCTGTGTGGGAAATTGCCTGGAATGTATATTCAGGACCAGATTTTCTGGGCTAGAGGGAATGCATATGTGTAGTTGGAATAGGCAGGCTGAAGGCTCTCGTTGGTCTATAATTTCAGTGGCAGTGAATGGGGATTCCTATTTCCCCATATCTTCACCTTACACTTGAGTTCATCTACCTTCCCAATTTTAAGTTTTAATAGGTATAAAGTGATAAGCATTTTTTAAAATTTGCATTCTCTGATTACCAGTGTTTTGGTACATTTTATTATGTGCTTATTGCCTTTTGAGATATTCTTCTGTACCTTGCCTGTTCATATGCTTTGCCTGTTTTGTTTTTTTTTTGTTATTTATTTGTTTATTTATTTTTGTAGTGTCTGTCCTTTGCTCATTGGTTTGCAGTCATTTTCTAGATATTCTACATAGTAGTCTTTTATCAGATTTGCAAATATATTCTCCTGTGGGGTTTTTTTTTGGCTGTTTATTAATTGTTTTCCATGGTAAATTTTGCTAAATAGAAGTCTCTGAGTCTGATGTAATCAAATTCATCAGTTCTTTTGCCTAATGGTGCCTGCATTTAAAGTTTTGTTTTTCTTCCTAACACTAGATTATAAAGAATACCTATTTTTTTCTTCTAGTAACTTTCTCCTTTTACCTTTTATATTTATATCTTTAATTAATCTAGAGTTCGACTTTGTAGATAGGGTTAGGAAGGAATCTGGCTTGTTTTCCTTCATATAACAAGACAGTTTTCCTAACAGTATCTATGAAAGTATCTGTTTTCCCCTATTGATTTTTGATGTCACATTTATTGCATAATAGATTCCTATATGAATCTGTCTCTGAGTTACTTGAACCAAAACCATATTATTTTTGTTACTATTACTATAGCTTTAAAGAGTGTCCCAGGCAAAAGACTCTGAATAGACAGCACAATATCGAAGAGAAGAATAAAGTTGGAAGATTGATAGTACTCAACTTTGAGACTTGAAGATAAAGGTACAGTAATCAACACAGTGTAATATTGGTGAAAGAAAAGACAAATGGATCAGTGGAACAGAATAGAGCCCAGAAATAGATGCACATAAATACAGTCAGCTGATCTTTGGCAAAGAAGCAAAAGCAAGACAATGGAGGAAAGATAGTTTTTTCAAAAAATGATACCAGGACAACTGGACATTTACATGCAAGAAATGAATCTATACACAGCAAAATATATATATATATCACAGGCATAAATGTAAAATCCAAAGCTATAAAACTCCTAGAAGATAACGTAAGGGAACATTATATGACCCTGGGTATGGCTGTGACTTTTTAGATACAACATTAAAGGCATGACATGTGAATAAAATCATTGATAAGCTGGAACTTAATTAAAATCAAAAACTTTTATTCTGCAAAAGACAATGTCAACAGACTGAGAAGGTAAACTACAGACAGAGAAAATATTTGCAAAAGATGCATGTGATAAATGATTGTTATTGAAAATACACAAAGAATTTCTTATGAACAAGGAGATGCCACTACACTCTGATTAGAAGAGCCCAAATCCAGAACACTCATAACCCCAAATGCGGTCAAGGATGTGGAGCAGCAGGAACTCTCCCTCATGCTGGTGGGAGTACAAAATGGTACAGCCACTGTGAAAGACAGTTTGGCAATCCTTAGAAAACTAAACATATTCTTATTATGTGACCCAGCAATCATGCTCCTTGTTATTTATCCAAAGAAATTGAAAACCTATATCCACACAAAAATCTGCAGATAGATATATACAGAAGCTTTATTCATAATTGCCAAAACTTGGAGGCAACCAAGATGTTCTTCTGTTAGTGAGTGAATAAACTGTAGTATGTCCATACAATGGAATATTATTCAGCCCTAAAAAGAATTCATCAACTCATCAAAATACATGGAAGAACCTTAAATGTATATTACCAAATGAAAGAAGCATATCTGAAAACACTACATACTGTGTGATTCTAACTATATAACATTCTGGGAAAGGCAAAATGATGAAGACAGTAAAAAGAAGAGTGGTTGTCAGGGGAAGGGAGAAATAAATAGATGGAGCACTGAAGATTTTTACACGGTGAAAGTCCATATGATTTATCTGTTAAGACACCATAATAATAAATACGGTCATTACACATTTGTCCAAACCCATAGAATATGGAACACCAAGAGTGAACCTGTAACAAATTTTAGGTGATATGTCAATGTAGGTTCACCAATTGTATGACTATGCCACTCTGGTGGGTGATGTTGATAATGAAGGGCGGAGCCTATGCATGTGTGGGCGCAGGAATATGTGGGGAATCTCTGTATCTTTCTTTCAATTTTGCTGTAATCTTAAAACTGCTCTAAAAAAATAATAATAAAGGGAGAAGTATTCCAAATATGGCAGGCCAAACACTTAACCCCTTCTTCAAACTCATAATTCATAACTATGAATAAGCATTTGTTTTTTTCACATAAATTTTAGATTAAGTTTGTTGAGTGTCTCAGAAAATTCAAATGGAATTTTGAGATAGTATTGAATTTATAGATTAATTTGGAGGAGGAAAATTGACATCTTTATTGTATTTTCTCCTTCTAAAACATGGAACATCTTTTCATTTATGCAGATCACCTTCTATTTCTTTTATTAGAACTTTAAATATTTTACCTTAGAGCTCCTGTGTATTTTCAATTAATGTAAGTCAAGGAACTTAATAATTTTTGTTGCATTTGTGGACGGATTATTTTTGGTTATTGCTTTTCATAGGTTAAACTTCATTCTCTTAGGTTTTCTTAATAGATGATCATATCATCAGCAAATGACAGATCTTTTTATCTTTTCCTGTCTAATTCTTAACCGTACCTCCTTTCTCCCTTCTAGTATAGGGCAAAAGTAGAGTTATGTTAAAAACTAGGATTCTGGGAATCCTTCTATTGTTTTCAACTCTATAGGGAATGCATCTAAAGTTTCTCCATTAAGCATAACATTAACTACAGGTTTTGGTATATAAATTTTATCTAATAAAGTAAGTTCTATTCTATTTGTTTTATCCTAAGATTTTAAAAGCTGTAAATAGATGTTGTATTTTATTCAAGGCTTTCCCTGCTTTGAGATAATGTGTATTAATGTGTGAAATTGCACCGATAGATTTTTTTTTCTGTTGTTGGATCATTCTTGCATCCCTTGGATAAATCATACTTGAAAATGATGTATTATTATTTGTAATACACTGTAGGACTAGATTAGCTTAGTTTTTAAATTTATGTTCAAAGTGAAATGCTGTATGATCTTTAATTATTGTTATAATCTGCTGTGGGAGTCAAAATTTCACTGGTTGCCTGAAATGAGCTGAATAGCTTTTTCCTTTCCTTTCCTTTTCTTTTCTTTTCTTTTCTTTTCTTTTCTTTTCTTTTCTTTTCTTTTCTTTTCTTTTCTTTTTTTTCTTTTCTTTTCTTCTTTCTTCTTTGGATAGCTTGTATAAGTTAGAGTTTAGTGCTTCTCTTATAGTTTAGTAAAACTTACCTATAAAATCATTTGGCTTATTTTTTTCTTGAGAGGGTAGGTCTTTGAACACTCAGGTATTTAATACTTATCGTCCATTCAAATGAGCTATTTCTCCTTGTACCACATACTGCACTTGGTATTCTTTAGGAATTTATCCATTTTAGCAAGTTGTCAGATTTATTAAAAATTAGTTACTTATGATATACTCTCTTCTTATTTTAAAAATCTTTCCAGTTATTTCTCCCCTGTCTGATTCTTACTTGAATATTTAAAAAATCTTTCTCTAGTTTACTAGAGATTTGCCTGCATTATGAGTGAATCAACTTTAATCATCTCTATCATTTTTCAGTCTGTTTCATTGATTTTTGTATCTATTATTTTCCTTCTTCTTGATTCTTTGGGTTTGTTATGCTGATTTTATCCTCTCTCTCTCTCTCTCTCTCTCTCTCAATCAAATGCTTATTTATTTTTAACCCTTCTTATTTTCTTTCCCCCAGATTTATTGAAATATAACTGACATATAACACTACTGTATAAGTTTAAGGTGTACTTGTTAACTGGATACACTTACAAATTGCAAGATGATTATCACCATACCTCCATCACTTTATGCACTTGAAAGCTGTAAAAAACTAAGTACCTCTTCTGTTCCACATTCTTGACATAGTGTTTTCATTATCATTTTAAAATTTCCCTTACTTCTGCTATTTTTTGTAACTCAAGAATTATTTGTTAATAATGTTAGTTTCCAAACCCATAGGATATTTTATTAAAAGCCACCCTTTGCAATTTATTTTTATTTTTATTACATTACACAGTTTTAAGATATTGATCATTTAGAGGTTTGTATTTTCCTTTCTGACTTAATACATAGCTATCTTGTAAAAAGACAAGTGCTCTGAGATCAAACTTATTTGCTACTCAGTTCATATCTTCAATGCCCTCCGACTTTTTGACTGTGTTTTCTGAGAAGACTAAGTTTAATCTCCAACTACAATTGTTGATTTACTTACTTCATTTGCAGTTCTATCAATTGTTGCCTGATATATTTTGAGACAGTGTTGTTAGCTGCAAATGTGGTTCATGCTTGGTATTTTTTTTCTCCTCTTGTTTATTTTATCACTTTTTGGCCGTTTATGACATATATGTTTTTTGCTTTATAATGTACCTTATTGAACACTAAGATTACTACTCAGCTCTGTTTTAGTTCATACGTAGCTCATGAATCCTTTATTTACTGTCTTTCTATGAGTATTTTAGATGCCACTTTTATCTACATGTTTTAACATTTTATTTCATTGTAGTTTTCAAATCTAGTTTAAAGGTTTGTGTTATCTAATTAATGAGTTTAACATAGTGACTTCTATTTTAATTATTGTGACATTAGAAATAATTTCTAGCACATTATTTTATGTTTCCATAGCATGTGCTTTCTTTTTGCTTAATTTTTCTCCCTTTCTTAACTATAGTAAACAAACTGAGGGTTGCTGGAGGGGAGGTGCGTTGGGGGGATGGGGTAACTGGGCAATGAGTATTAAGGAGGGCACCTGATGTAATGAGCAGTGGGTATTATATGCAACTGATGAATCACTAAAACTCTACCTCTGAAACTAATAATACAGTATATGTTAATTAATTGATTTTAAATAAAAAAATTCTCCCTTTATTCCATCATATAGTTTGAGTTTTCTTCTATTGGTTTAATATCATATATTCTATTTTTTTTCATATGGTCACTTCCCTTAACTTCAAACTCATAATTATTTATCCCTGATTTCTTGAGTTTATTAGCAAGTGCTTGGGATGCTGATACTTCCTTTGTGTTGAACCTCTTCCTCTGATCTTGTTAAAATTGTCTAGAATTTTAGTGCCAGACACTGTGGATACACATTTCTTTTTCTTCTTTTTCTTTTTTTGGGTCATAAGCCTTTTCTCTCTCTCTTTATTTTTTAAGATAGCAATGTGTTTCATGAGAGTGTATAATGACTCTTAGTTTTCATATCTGATGCAACATCTAGAATCTTTTCTTCAAGCTATTTAAGTATTTTTGCCACAAATATGGATCTTTGTGTGGTAAATTTGTAAGGATGTATGAGAATTTTTTTTCACTTCTTCATACCTACCTAATAAGTTGGCTATATATTTTAAATTTTTAAAAATGCTATTCCATCATTTTCTTACATCCTGTATTATAGTTGAGAAATCTGATGTCGATTTGATATTTCTTTCATTTTTCCCCAGCTTTATGAAGATATAACTGAAAGAAAAATATAATTGACATATCACATTGTGTGAGTTTAATATATACAATGTGTTGATTTGGTGCACTTATATGTTGCAAAGTGATTACCATCATGGCTTTAGTTAACACCTCCATCATGGCACATAATTACTATTCTTTTTTGCTGTGAGAACATATAAGATCTATATTCTTAGCAGTTTTCAAGTATATAATACAATATTATTACTGTAATCACCATGCTGTATGCTAGATCCCCAGAACTTAGTCATTTTATAACTGGAGGTTTGTACCATTTACTAACATTTCCCTCCTTCACTCCCCACTCCCTGACCCCAGCCATTGGTAGCCACCATTCTACTCTCTGTTTCTTTGAGTTTGGCCTTTTTAGGGTCCATATATAAGTGATATCATAAAATATTTGTATTTCTCTGCCTGACTTATTTAGCTTAGCATGATGCCCTCAAAATCCATCCACGTGGGACCATGTAGGGAATCCACAGCAGGATTTCCTTTTCTCTCATAGCTGAATTATATTTCATTATGTGTTACATAGCACATCTTCTTCATCTATTCATCTGTTGATGAACACTTAGGTTGTTTTCATATCTTGACTACTGGGAATAATGTTGCAATAATCATGGGAGTGCAGCTATCTTCCAGATCTTGCTTTTATTTCCTTTGGATAAATACCCAGAAGTGGGTTTGCTGGATCATATGGTAGTTTGACTTTTAATTTTTTGAGGAATCTCCATACTGTTTTCTATAGTACCTGTACTAATTTACATTCCTACTAACAGTGCATGAGTGTTCGTTTTTCTCCACGTCCTCACCAACACTTATGATTTCTTTTTAAATGATAGCCATTTTAATAGATATAAGGTGCTATCTCACCGTGCTTGATTCTCATTTTTTTTAGAGATAATCTTCACCCCCTGGAAACTTGTGGAATTTTCTTTTTATTTTTAATATTCTTAGAATTCTCTAAAATGTAAATTTTTTATTATCTCTCCTATTGATTGCTCTATGAGTTCTTTCAATCTGAGTTATTTTGGGGAAGTTTGTCTCCAATATTCCTAAGATGTTTTCTCTTTTTCATTTGGATTCTTCATTTTTGTAATTTCTATTACCTATATATTGTTTCCTCTCCCTCTACCCTCCATGTCTCTTTGTTTTATATGTTTTTATCTCTGTGTCTTGACTATTGCCTCCTTGAAAGTTCCTCAATGTGGACTTCCAGTTTACATGTTAACAATTCCTTCTTTAGTTCCAAAAGTCTAGTTTTATTTCATTATCTTATTTGCTATTACAATTTTCATAATTTTATGTGTAATACTTCCTTTTTTTTTTTAAATTCTTTTTTTTTTTAATTTTTATTTATTTATGATAGTCACAGAGAGAGAGAGAGGCGCAGAGACACAGGCAGAGGGAGAAGCAGGCTCCCTGCACCGGGAGCCTGATGTGGGATTTGATCCCGGGTCTACCAGGATCGCGCCCTGGGCCAAAGGCAGGCGCCAAACCACTGCGCCACCCAGGGATCCCAATACTTCCTTTTTTAAAATTGGATTCATATTCTTGTTTCAACTGGCTAATATCTTTCTTTATCTCCTTAATGTATTCATTGAGCTTCTCTTGAATTAGATATGATAATTCTGCTTCAGATGATATATATAGTCCAACTGATTGACTTTTGAGGGGGGAGATGTGCTCTTTGAGGGTCCAGGAGGGTGTACTGAAAAGGGGCTGAAGGCTGGGCTCCAATCTGTCAGGTCTTTGAATTTAAAAAGAAGGAAGGGGACCAGCCTGTAAGGAGAGTCCAAGCTCCACAAGTCACTCATAACTGCCTCTGCTTTGCTGTCACAGCACCAGACAACAACCGTGGTCACTGTTTAACACTTTAGGGAAATGCCACACTGGGAAAAGGCAGCCCTGGCAGCTTGTTATCCACTAGCTCTGGGGCTTTGGAAGGCAAGTTGTGGAAGAATTAAGGCTGATGGTAGATGCTCAGTTAGTGCCTGTTTTCCTCAACGGCTCACTTTAGTAGAGTATATATGCATGTCCCTTATTTTCCCTCATGGACAATGCAGTGTGGACTGTTTGCATTGATTTCTACAGAAAAGAGACAAGCAAAGTATATCAAGGCAGTTGTATGGAAAAGGTAAGCATAGAATTAAAAAATCTTCCCACCAATCTATACTTTACTTCTATCTCTGCCTATTCCCAGTCTGAGGCTACACCACTTGCATTCCCACCTACCCTCTGATAGCAACTCAAGTCATTACTTCCATCTTTCCATAATTTTCTCAAATTCTGTGGTTAGTTTCTGAAGTCTACTTCCCCATTTTACTTCTATAGTTTCTTTGCAATTGTTTTTGGTGGAGGGAGCCAGTAACACATTCTAGTTTGACGTTCTGGCTGCCTATTCATATTTATTGTAATGGCTATTATTTGGATATTTGGATATATATCTACCATCTTGTTTTATGCTTTCAATGATGATTATTTTTCCTATATTCTTGCTCTCTCTCCCTTTCTTCTTTCTTTCTTTCTTTCTTTCTTTCTTTCTTTCTTTCTTTCTTTCTTTCTTTCTTTCTCTTTCTCTCTTTGGATTGAGTAATTAAACATTTTTTCATCTTCTTCTCCTTATTATCTGAAAATTAGACATTCTACCTATATTTCTTTATCAATGTAATAATTAGAGTTAGTTTTGACTGTGTGACAAAACCTTAAAGGGATAGAAATGGCATAAACTAAGTCCAGGTAGAATGTTAATGGATTGTATAAATAGTGTTAAGATATTTTTTCTCAAAATGACCTATAGACTCAATGAACTCTCAATCCATAGCTCAGCAGATACTTACAATGAAATTGCCAAGATGAATCTGTGATTTTTATGAAAATACAAAAGGTCTAACAGAATGATCTTGAAAAATGAAACAAACTTGGAGGATTTACACAGATGATTTCAAACATTATACAACTGTAATAGTCAAGAAAGTTTAGTATTTATGTAAAGATAGTATTATATTGATATAGGATAGACAGATGGGTCAATGAAATAGAACAGAAACTAAAAACAGACCCACATATATATGGTCAACTGATTTTTAATAAAGGCCCTGATGCAATTCATTTGGAGAAAGGTAAGTGTTTTCAAAAATGTTGGAATGACTGGATATTTGTATGAAAAAATGAACCTTAATGCCTTGGTCATATCATCCACAAAAATTAATTCATGATGGATCACATACTTAAAACTTAAAGAATCATAAAGCTTCCAGAAGAAAGTAGGCAAGGAATTCTGGATAGGACACAAAAATACACTGAATTTTACTTCATCAAAATTAAAAATGTCTATTCATTTGACTGCTAATATTTGGAAAAATACTCATATTTAGAATATACAAAGAACTATTATTAATCAACAATAGAAAGAGAAACAAATCAACAAAAATGGACAAAATACTTAAAAAGCCATTTCACAAAAGAAGATACATTAATAGCTAATAAGCACATGACATCATTAGTCATCAAGGAAATGAAGATTAAAGCCCCATTAAAGTAGCAAAAATTTTTTAAAAAGCTGATAATGTTAAGTGTTGGAGCATCTGGAATTCTTCTACATTGCTGGTAACCCTGTAATGATATAATCTCTTTGGAAAACTGGCAGTAATACATTCATAAGCTTACACTTGTCATATGACACCAGAAATTCCATTCCTATGTATTTACTGGAAAGGAAATGTGTTCCCAAAAATCTTATACAAGATGGTTCATAACAACCTTATTACAATAATCTCAAACTAAAATGTCTATCAGTGGGAGAATATCAGCCTGAATGTCCATCAATAGGAAAATAAACAAGTTGTTTGTATATTTATATAATGTGATACTACTCAGCAATAAAAAGGACATGCAGCTGATACACAACATGGGTGAATTTCAAAACCATTATGTTGAGCAAAATACTCAAAACACAAAAGAATAATTCACATAATTCCATTTATATGAAGTTTCAGGTATGGGCAAAACTAATCTAGAAATATGGGAATCAGAAGAGTGGTTGCCTCTGAAGAAGGGAAATTGAGAAGGAGCATGAGGGAACTTTTTTGAGTGAGGGAAATGGTTTATATCTTGCTTCAGTGGCGATTGTGTGGTTGTATAAAATTGTCAGTTCATTGCACTAATTTTTAAGATGTATGCATGTTATTATATATAAATTATACCTTAATCCCACCCACTCACAATAGTTTGGGAAGAGTCCAAGTTATGTGCTCTCAGAGATTGAAAAGTTATAAGATACCAGGGACATAGATTCTCTATTTTCTTCCTTCACCATGCAACAAGATAGTTTGTTTTTATGTATTTTATATAGCATGTGCTTGGGGTTAACCACATATATACTGTTTTCTTTCCTCATCAGATTTTTCTTCCATATAAGATATTTCATTCAAGATAATGTTATTTTCTGACTGAAGTACCTTAAGATTTGCTTTAGTGAGAGTCTGTTGTAGCACATTCTTTTTTCTATTTTTTTCCTCTAAAAATTTCACTTTTATCTTGAAAGATATTTTTGCTGGGTATACAATCCTAGGTTATTTGTTATTTCCATTTAAGTACATTGCCATACCACCCCCCTTGTCTTTTGGCTACTGTTGAGAAGTCCGTGTCTCTGTCTCCTAGTTGTTCCTTTGTAGGCAACATTGCTCTTCACTCATCTCTGTTTTTGGTGTTCTACAAGTTCACTATGATGTGTCTAGGTATGGATTTTTAAAAAATTTAACCTGCTGCTTGAGAGTCCTTAGATACCCTGAATTTTAGGCTGATGTCTTTCATGAACTCTGGAAAAAATTTTTCTATTATTTTCTTCTCGTTACTCTTTTCTTCTACAACTCTGATCGGATGTCTGATAAACCCCTTCACTCTATCTGCTCTGGCTTTTAATGTCACTTAACACCTTTTCCAACTTTTTGTCTCTCTGGGATGAAATTCAGGTAATTTATAAAGATTTCTTCATTGTTAGTTATGTTATTAGCTATGTCCAATCTGCTGTTAAAACTATCCACTGAGATTTAATTCCAAATATAATTTCTAGAGGTGTCTGGGTGGTGCAGTCAGGTAAGCGTCTGACTTGGTTTTGGCTCAGGCCATGGTCTCAGGGTTGTGAGATCAAGCCCCTCTTGGGCTCTGCACTCAGTGGGGAGTCTGCTTAAGACTTTCTCTCCTTCTTCTGCTTCTCTTCTGTTTATCTCTAAAATAAATAAATAAATCTTAAAAAAATACCTTAAATATAATTTCTAAGAGTTCTGCATGCACTTTTTTTCCCCAAATAAGTTTGGTTACTAGTTTCCTCTCTCTTATACATTACCTTAAATCTTTTATTTTTTTTAAACATGTATTTTTATTTTGTAGTCTGAGTCTGATTATTCAAGCATTTCAGGTTTTTCCGTGATTGATTCTGTCAAATAATTGTTTCTGTAGACTCTTGCTCAGAGTGCCTTATTTCCTTGTGCATTTTGTGATTTTAACACTGGATCTTAGCCAAAAGACCAAGAAGTGATCATTTTGATTTCTTTCCCCATGATATCCTATTTCTTAGAACTTTGTCAGCTGGAATTCTTTAAGACGAGTTGAGGTTATTTCAGAGAATCCTTGATTTGTTTTTATCAGGCATCAGGGATGCTATGTATCTAAGACCTAAACTAAAGTCTTAGCTTAAAGTTCAGTGAACTTGGACTGAAAAGCTGTGTGAGGGTCAAATGCTGGTTAGGAATTCTCAAGACTTTTCTTCTCTATCTACTTCATATGAAGCTTTAAAACAAGCAAATTCTTCTTCTGTCCCCTAAGTGGGGAGGTGATTTTACTTTGAGTCTATCCCTCCATGGAGAATATAGCCCTTTGGGATCCCAGCATTGTAAGTGGGGATTCACATCAGACTTTCCATAACTGGAGAGGTCTGAAGGGCTTTATCTCCTATGCCTTTTAATTCCCAAGGTCATGAAAACTGAAGCTTAACTTCACCAGACCAAGAAGATGCCCTCAGGTGGTAGCTGCCTTCATGCTCCATTATTTTCCCTGGGCTCCAACTTCAGTTAGTTTTTGGCCTCTGAAAACTTATTACTTTCTTGCCAGTTTATTCTCACATTTACATAGATTAAGGAAATATATATCTAGCATCTTTAGTTGTTTTCACCAGAGAGATGGCTCAGGATAGCTAGTCTGTGTAGAAACAAGAGTTCTATATTTGTTTTATCCTATTCTTATAAAATGTCTTTTTATGTATAAGTTTAAAAATTCACATGATATAGTAATATAGTTGAATTTAGTTTAATTTATAAATGAATAAACAAATATAAACTTACCAGGAATATATGCTAAGAATGTTTATGGCTGGGGTGTGCAATAAAGAAAGTTTGGGAACTCATCTTAGTGTCACAACATGGGCCATTCCCTCCTTCTTAATACCTGGGGAAGCGACCACAGCAGAAGAGAGGCTTGCAAAGCCTTCAATGTCTTGGGGATCTCCAAGCTTTTCTCTTGCTTTCCTATTATGGGGCAGAGTCTAGGAAAATTATGCAAATATGACTGGTTATTTATGATTTCCTCAGAGTCTTGAAAGCTTGGTAGGGAGGTATATCCACCTCTTCACCGAGGTAGTGGCAGGTTGGTGGAGATCACTCCGTGGATTAATAGGACACAGGCCTGCAATGCTGACCATTGATGACTTGGACAATTGGCTTTCTAGATAAAGCCAGCAGCTCAGGCAGCTGTGTGCTCCTACTCCTCTCCATTGCACTGCCCTGGCTGATCTTACTTGAGACAAATCTCTTTCACTCTGTAAAAGGTTTTGATATTGGAGATGATGCTTTTGACAGAGAATTACAGAGAATTACTTGCTTTCTTTGACTGATAGGACCTTGGCAAATAAAGAAAGTCCATTTTGCCAGTTGCTGGCTAATGTCATGACTGGGAAGAGCAATAACTTCATTAATGAATTATCTCCTACTTACAAGACAAATTTGACTCATTTGTTTCCTTAAAAAGATGGTGTCATTGATTAAAGAGGGCCATTAGTGACCACTAATAAACGTATCTGTTCACCCTTCAAAGATGTTTGACATTTGAATTTTATGCTAGAAAGCAAAACAAACAGTTCTTTGGCTAACCTATATGTCTCCAAATTACCTTAGGTCTCATAGTTCTAAATAATAATAATCAAAGGAGAGATTATTTAAATACACCTGAGTTTAATGAATAGATCTGGAGATATTCATTTGTACCCTTTAAATTGGGAGCAGTGCTAACTTTTGGCTAAGTTACATGAGGAACCTCCTGGCAGTGATCATGTTATTAAGGTACAGTTCACAAGCATGGTGATATCCCAGATAATGAGTCTGTCTATAACAAAGTACTTAGCAAAAGCTTCAAAGCCAAAATGGAATATATCACACCCAATTTTGGAACCTAAAACCAAAGTCGAATGCTAATTTTTACAAAAAGGCATCAAAGTTTCATTTTTTAAAAGTCGACTGAACTAGGTTGGATTGAAATTCAAGCCTATGTATTATTAAAATAATTGAATTGGGATATCAAAATATCAGACTGAACTCGAATCAGAACTCCATATATTCTCGATGGTAGATAATGGGTGCCTCCTTTATAAGCTAAATTGGACTTTTTGAGAGGGAATGGCAGTTACGCTATCAGACAACAAAATGATAGGACTCACAGGATTAGCCTTCAGGGGGAGGGTACGGATGTGCTGAGAATGACAAGGTGCTCTCTTGCCCTCCTGAGGTGAGCGGGAGCTGTCAGTTCTCCTTTAGCACAGCATATATGTGTACATTGGATCTTTCTACAAGGTATCTTTGGCTGAGTTGAGGTTTGGTCATTGCAACCAAGTTAGGAATGATCTTATAGGGGCACCAATTGGCTTGATTGACTCTTCTTAGACCACTTATTTGGGGGCATTGAGTTACATCCTGCTAGTTGTGCTTTTCATGAATGGATGAGGAAACATTTGCAAATAACATGGTTCCAGAACCCCCACCAGCTGTGCTGTCTTTTCTGGGTGAGCCTGATTGCTTTTGGCTCTATCCAGTGCAGTGTTTTCCATTAAATCAGTCTTTCCTCTGTGGGGGTATTTATTATGTGCCATTTTGAAAATAAAAGGGATGCGGAGCAATCATCCAGCAAAACCATAAAACATTTTATTATCCGAGACGGTGAGGGGACAGGTTTGACATACAACACTGAGAGCTGCAATGGCCGAACAATGTGGTACTAAAGCGTGATTTAATGAGGCTTGGAGGATTTAGTTCAGTCAGAAAAGTTCCACTGTGTCTTGGGCATAAGAGAAGTGAGCTGGCATGGGCACCTCACTGAGCAGCATCTCAGCAGACAGGCTTCAGCCAGCAGCCCCCATTTGTCCTCCTGTCCCAGACAACCATTGTCAGGGCAACTTTAGCACTGAAAACTTCTGACTGATTTAGAGGACCCCAAACTTGGCACAGCTTCCCCGTGGCTTCCGTTTTACAAGGCCAGCAGTTAATCCAACAAAAGCCTGAATTCATTTCCCTCTATATCCATTGATTGCCAACTGAGAGCTGGATGCTATCAACTTGCTTTTTTTTTAAAAAAAAATTCCATTTCACTGGAATTGAAGTCCTTTGCCCTCTGATAAATGGCAATGTGCTGTCTTGGGCAACATTTTTGTTTTTCACTTTTCCAGAGGAAAAACTCATTAGTAGATGGTGGCTGGTCATCAAGTCAATCATTGTCTTTGGATTTAATCATACACATCTTTCTGATCCAGCTGAATAAACCTACCTGTTATACTTCATTATCATGTTGGCACAACTTCAGCCTTTGAGGTATGAACATAAGACATTCATGGACCAGTTCAAACATCATTTTGTTATCTTCCATGTGGAAGTGGAGGTATTTGCTGAGTAACTATGGCATGCTTGGTCCCCTGGGATTGAATAGAACTATCCAAGAGTTAAAAGTCAAGTTCCTGTCCTGAAGGGGCTGATGATCTAGAAGGTGAGACATGGCACACACATAAAGAGATAAACAACACTGCTTTATTACATAAGCTAGGGGCTTTTGTCAAGATGGCCTTGGTTTAGTCTCATATGATAGTTCTCCACAGGGTATCACACCACAGGATGACCTGAGAAGCTTTCAAAAAAGATGAAATGTTCAAATGCTGTCTTAGCCTGTTGGGGCAGCTTTAACAAGAACATCATGGGCTGGGCTTAAACAATGGAGGCCAAGAAGTCTATGCTCAAGGTGCTAGCAGATCTGTTATGTTGTGAGAGCCCACTTCTTGGTTTGCAAATGGATAGCTTCTCACATGGCAGAGAAGGGAGGGAAGGAGGGAGAGAAAGACAGAGTCAGAGAGAGAGAGAGAGAGAGAGAGAGAGAGAGAGAGAGAGAGAGACAGGAAGAGAACTCTTCAATTTATTTCGATAAGGGCACTAATCCCACTCATGGGGGCTCCACCCTCATGACCTAATTACCTCCCAAAGGCACCATCTCCTAACACCATTGCACTGAGGATAGAATTTTAACATATGAATTTAGGAGGACATAAACTTTCAGTCCATAACAGGTCCTGTTACCAGGGACCGTGATTCAGTGAATCTATGGAGATTTTGGGCTTTGGTACTGAGAAGGCTCCCTAGGTAATCCTAATGTTCTGCTAGAGCTGAG
Organism: Canis lupus baileyi; assembly: GCF_048164855.1. Classification (NCBI taxonomy): domain Eukaryota; kingdom Metazoa; phylum Chordata; class Mammalia; order Carnivora; family Canidae; genus Canis; species Canis lupus. The sequence goes on along the minus strand of NC_132854.1, from coordinate 51,433,177 downwards.
GGCTGCTGGTCTAGGGGACAGATGATCAAGCATTTTTTTTTAAAATTAACATTTAGATTCTACTCTGGATTTTGTCCCTCTCCAGATAAATAGAAACTTTCTTTACTCCAGTAGCTCCCTGTACACATCTCAATGATAGCCTCACCACCACCCTGTGATAATCTTCCCACAGATCTCTTCATTCCACTTAGTTGCCCCTCAGAGGGTAGGGACAGAGTTCTAGTTATCCTTTTCTTCCTAGAACTTGGCACTGAAAAGATGCTCCACAAACATTTGTTGGATGACAGAGTGAAGGAATGAGCTAGTTGACCTTGAACAAAATACATAAACTCTCTGATTAGGGGTCTTTGTCTCCATCATAAGGATGGGGGAAAGGAGAAATTATGCTATCATTCTGTGGGGCTACATTAGATGTGGATGCCTTCCTCTGATGACTTTGGAGCCCTTTTAAAATAAAGGTGCAGTACAAATTTTAGGCATTCTCATGGACGATTGACCCTGGAGTAATACCTTTGTTCTCCCATTTTGTATCAAGACCCGAGTGAATTTTGATGAGATTATATAGCAGAGCTGATGCTGGCACAATGAGTCTACTAATGTCATCTAAATGAGATGGTTGACTTTTAAAGCATTTCAGAACACAGCTAGGGACCAGAGTCTGAGGAAAAAAAAAAAAGTCCAAGAGGATAGCCTCAAGGCTACCAAATGTCAGGGGTTTCCTCATAGTCCTCTGTCCCATGGCATGGTTGACCTCTAAGTGACTCTTTCATTAAATTTCTCTTTTCAAACCCTATTTGCAAAAGCATTTATTTATTTGGGCATAGGGTTTAGGTGTAAGGAGGTTAGTATCTTTTTTTTTTTTAAGATTTATTTTTAAGTAATCTCTACACACAATGTGGGGCTTGAACTTACAACCCTGAGATCAAGGCTCACGCACTCTTCTGAATGAGCCAGCCAGATTCCCCATGAAGCTAGTATTTCTAAAAGAATGTTTAGGACACTAATATTTCTAAGGGACCAGTTGTTAGAACTCATTTACAGGGACCAAATTAACTATTGATGCCTTTTTTTTTCTATGAATTAGTTTAAATGTGTTGACAAGTACCTCCCTCATTTTTTCCTGCCCACAACCCTCATTGTAATAAAAATTAGCACTCAAAGCTCTAAACCACATATTCTAGATTACAGGAAAGCTTCTGCTTCTCAGAAAACATTTAGGCTATTTAGGTGCCATAAATTTTGTGCTAAGCATTTCTGAAATCCAGACTCATTTGTTTACTTGGGGTTTAGAGCCCTGAGAAGAGCCCCCTGCAATGTTCTGAGCTCTGCTCTCTGAAGCCAAGGCCAAGTGCTGACCTCCCTCCACAGTAGATGAGAAGGAGCAGACCCCCATGCCTTATATTTCATGAGCAGATTTTCCCCTTTGAGATCAAAATGGCTTTAGAAAATTTTTTTCAGGTGGGAAAACTAAGGCCCAAGGACATCAAAGGTCACCCTTTATGTTGTTCTGTCTCTCTGAAGTGAGTCTTTTCCCAGGGTGCCTCTCGCCTATTTATTTTGGAAAAAACACAAGTTCAGACTGTCGTTAGGGAAATTGGTATCATTTAAAGGTGAATTAAATATTCCCCTCTTCTAAACTGCTGTGGGGAGAGAACAAAGGAAGTGTCACATGATGGCGGTTAACACAAAGGTGCTTTTTTTTTTCTAGTGTAAATGGTAACCGGGTAATAAGAAAGGCAGTTTTGTCAAGACAGCAGGGCATAACCAGCGACAGTAATTTCAAGGACTTTGAGTGAGCTGTGTGGTTAGGCTCAGTTGTCGGTCCCTAAAGCATCAGGCTGGAGTCAGTTCCTAACATCACTGAGCTTCAACTTCTACCTTTAGAGCAGGGCGCTTCTGCATGTCAAATCCTGAATTTAAATGAATGTGAAGCTCTGTTGGAGAAAACCTCATTCCTGTTTGCAGCCACAGCTGGGCGGCCACCAGAGAGTTTTCAGGCTAGACATGTTTTTCCCCAACATCTGTCAGCTTAGCTAAATCAGAGCTCCAAATGAACAGTGTAATACCCAAGATCATTATCTGGATTTGTGACACTCCCTCCCTCTTCTCTCTGGAGGATTTAGGATTCAAAATGAAAAACAACATTTGTAAGGGATCAGGAAAGGGAGGATTTTCATCTTTATTATTATTACTACTAATAATACATTTTCATTAACATGGTTTTAATAGTATGAAACAAGAGAAATGAAACATGCCCCCTCCAAGTCAACATATTCCCCAGTGCCTTTTGCATGAGGTACTGTATCTTTGACTCATGCAATCCAAGATAAGCCTATTAATTAAGCTTTCGTCTACAGGTGCCGTCTACACAGATGCAATTTTCCGCTCTGAGCTAACTGAAAACTTGCAGATGGGCTCTGGGTTTAGCACTTTTTTCACAACACGGAAAAGATGTGGTCTGTGCTCCAGGTAGAAGGAGAGAGTTAATCCACTAATCAAGCCAACAAATATTTATTGAGTGCCTACTTGATACTCAGCTAGGTGCTAGTGCTGGAAGGGATGCATGATGAGAAAACTTACACCTTTAATGAGGAAACATGACTCACATTACAAGCAGCATGGCACTGTGGACAGAGCACAGCATCTGGAATCAGGCAGACCTGGTTTAGAAATCCAGTTCCAGAGCTTAAAAGTGCCGTGACCTTGAAAATTTTATTTCACATTGTAGGCACCTGGTTTCTTTTTATTAAAACAGGATATTAATACTATTAAATTATTGTAAGCATTAGCAATAACTTTGTAAAGCATCTGGCCCATCAGAGACACTCCAAAAATATTATTATAAGGTGGAATATTTTACACATATATTATAATTCAGTTAGAGTTATGCAAAGATAGTTATGCAAATACTCAGAGTCGGGAGAGAATAGTGCCAACCAGAATAGATGGGTAAATGTTGAGCATAACTAATGTAGCACTTAGAAATGACAGAATCAAGGAATCTTACCAGAGGGAATCTTACAAATTATCTGGTCCAACTGATGCATCCTACCAATCAGAAACAGAGGCTCAGATAAGTTGTCTTGCCCACACTAGTAAATAAATTGGGAGCAGAGCCCAATTGGATTTGACACGTGACCCTGGTATTGGAGCTGGTGCTATGGGATATGATCTGTGTGATCAAATCTGGTGGAGCATTAGGATATCTTGTGAGTCTTTTTAAAAAGATAGGCTTTCAAGAGAGTCTGATTCATGAGGGAGAAAGAGAGGCCAGGATGAGTTTTTTTTTGTAGTGAGTTCTGGGTTGCAGACCAGTTTTCTGGTGAGCATAAGGAGCAACTGAGCTGGGAGCTGGGACCCCAGTTCCTTCTCTCTCTTGCTGTGGGAAAGCCAGCCTGGCCATTCTTGGTCTTCTCATATTTCTCTCTCAAATATTTTATTTACTCAGAGAGAGAGAGAGAGAGAGAGAGAGAGAGAGCGCACAGGTGAGGAGAGGGAGTGGGACAAGTAGATTCTGTGCGCTCAGCACGGAACTGCATGTGGGGTTCCATCCCAGGACCCTGAGATCATGACCTGTGTGGAAATCAAGGCACCCAGGCACCCCTCATCTGTCTCTTGAGGGGGTAGCACTGGTTGAGATTATGGGCACCCAAATGGCTCATAATCACTCTGTTATACCAGTTCAGTTCAGGCTGGAACTGAAGTTTGGATAAAGTCTGGCTGGGAAATGAGGGAAGGGCTAACAGAAGTGGTGGTGGGAAGACAGGGCCATAAGATGAACCTGGCTGGGTAGCCCATTTCTGAGGGAAGGAGAGGGAGGCCTGGTCACATGGCTAGAAAAGGGCTCCAGAATGGAGAGCTGTGTGTGTGTGTGTGTGTGTGTGTGTGTGTGTGTGTGTAACATCACTTTATAGAGGAGCACTTGCTAAACTGTGTTCTGTGGAACACGAGGCCTTTGAGATGCTCTAAAAGAGATCTCTGTGTACATTAATTTGGGAGATGCTACATACTGCATCATGATTTAGGAGATTCATAATATACATTGAGAGCTACAAGGAATCTGACTAACTTCCTTTAGACTGGAATGTTCCAAATTTATTTGATCACAGGGCACTTCAAAAAAATCCCTATTAACTAATGTTCCACGGAACACATTTTGGGAAACACTGCTATAGCAAATGGGGTTATTATGAGTCCTGTGCTCAGTTTGAGAGGACTTTTAGAGGAACTCGGGGAAGTAATCATTAGAAAGAGCACTTAAGAGGAGCAGGAAATGAACTGGAATTTCTCAGCCTAGAGGAGAGAAGCCTTACGCAATGCATTTTTCGTTATAGGAATTGGTATAATGAGGGTTATGATTGATTGTTCTTCATATTCGCTGAGCATCAAGCCAGAAGGAATGGGCTTAAGAGTTAGGCCTAGAGATTTAAGAGGAAGAAAGCAGAAATCTTTCTGAGAAGGTTATAAACTAGAATAGTTTATCTAGGGAAATAACGCAATTTCCAGAGTCTCATTCATTTCAAGGAATAAAATCAGAAAGGGAGCCTACATAACAAGTCAAGTCCCCTGCCTTTTCTTCTCTGTCTTTGGATATTCAGGGATCTACACACTCACACAGGCACCACAGAGCAGCCTCGCAATCTGAACGAAGATCCAGCAACATATAGAACCATAGATTTGGAAAGAACCCAACCTCTGGTCCAACTTCCTACCAAAGCAGGAGTATTTTTGGCAACACTCCTGCCCCCTAGCCTTCAGGAATACACTGGGAACACCTCCAGTGCCAGAGAAGTCATTACTTCTCTAGGCAGCTCATTGCACTTATGGATAGCTTCAATTGTTAGGCCATGAGTCAAAATATGTTTCATCTCATCGTAAGAGATGTGTAGCATTTCAGACCTAGTTATTTGTGTTGGAGCTCCACAGAGTACGCTTGTTACTTTTTCCCCTATGAGATGGCCATTCAGAGGTCCAAAGACAAATATCGTTTCTGCACTAATGCTTCCCCAAGATGAAGAGTCTGACTCCTTCAGCCACTTTTCCTATTGTCCATCTCTAGAAAGTTCACTCATCCAGTGAGTCTGGGGCTGATCATCATGAACTACAGCTGGGTCACATCCTCTTTAGATCTGGACAGAGTCTTGCCACACAGAGGCTGTGCATATAGGATGTGCCACTAAGATGGAGCATTCAGACCAGTCCAGGGTGTCTGGAAGGCTGGGCCGGCAGATCCATTTGATCTTTCTACACGTGGGATCAAGGGGCCACAGAATAAAACCCACACTAATGTAAAAACAAAACAAAACAAAACAAAACAAAAAACTTTGATAAGCACCAATTTGGCAAGCTGATGGACTCTCCCAAGAAAGGACATTGCAGCAGAGCTCCAGGGGTTAGAGAGGGTTGGATCTCTAGTTTCTCCAATGAGGGCAAACTCCAAAGCTGCTTTGTGAAACTATATATGGGGTGAAATGTGGCAATGCAGGAGATGTCCCCATGGCTTTCTGTGTCACATCTTCCCAGCAGGCCATTGCTAGTGGGAGCAGGAGAGGGGGCTTTGAGGGGCACTGAATCTGGGAGTGTACTTGAGGTGTTCCTATGGGGGTGGGCAGGAGTGACTCACAGAAACATTCTTCATGACCCTACTGGGACCATCCTTCTCCAGACCTCAGCAGCCTGAAAATACAAGCCAAATTTTACTCATTTGTTCAGTTCTTTCCTTTTTCCAAAAAAAAAACTGGTCTTTTCTGTTTGTGTTGTTCAGCAATCTTGTCACGCAGTTAATGAAAATACTTTTTTTCCCCACACCAACCACTATCAAGTTCTTCCTCATGTTGCAGTAGATTCTTTGAGTGTAAATGCAGGATTTTACATTTATCCTTGCTACATTTCATTTTATTTTTATATGATTTTACTGATGTTTTTAAAATGGTTTCTTATGAGGTACTGGATATTCCTGCTACCTTAGAGTCATCTTCACTTTTTGATAAACAAGACTTCCATTTCTTCCCCCAAAGCACAGGCCTACCAGAAAAGGATCTGGGAGAGAGAGTTTGGTGGCATGCTGCACGAGACATCTCTTGAGCGAGACATCAGCTCACCTTTTAATCGACTCTTTGTATTAAAATGTCCAGAATGAAAATAAAATTCATTCAGAGTGGGATGATTGTCCCATCTCTGTTCTTCTGTCTTGTTTACAGAAATAGAAAGACCACTGAAATCAAGATACATTATGCAATAGTTTGACTTTTTTCCCTTTTTTTATCTGATATTCATGGGAAATTGGACTTGATGGGAGACTGAAAGTATATTTCAGCAGACAAATGTTGCTGTCTCTGGGTGATAGAGGTCTTGCACCCCCACTGATGGGCATGTTCATTGTGTAACAGGCAAGAACTGCCTTTCACAGCATCGATTCACACTCTTGAAGCAGCTTACACATCCTTAACCAATTGGCTTCCCTTTCCAGCCTGCTCCTTCTTTGCTTTCCCTTCCTGCTTCAATTCTCTTCATGGGCCACATTCCCTAAACTTCTGGCTATGGATACCTTCCTCCCACTTCCTGGACACTGGACATTCTTCTCCATCCTCTTTATTTGATTAGTTCCTGCACATCTGTCAGCTTAGACCTATCTTCTTCGAGAATGCTAACCTGTGTTTCCAGGCTGGATTACGTATCCTTCCCAAGCGCTCCCTCTCATCTCAGGCTTATCCCTGCAGTAGCACCTGCCACTCAGGTGTCCTTGCCTGTGGATTTTTCCTATGGGGCTGTTAACTCCTTCAGAGCGGGGACTGTGTCTGGTGCATAGCCTGCTCTCAATGAATTAATTAGAAACTATAGGCTTGGAATTCATAGGGCATGAAGACATATTAGAGTATTCTGAAAGAGCTCAAGGTCCTTTGTTGATATTTGGAATCTGGCCTTGAGCAAAGTCTTTTGGGGTTTCAGTTTTTTTCATCTGCAAAATGAAGATGATTTCTAAGACTCCAGGCTAATGCAAAGAGCATTCAACTGGAAACATGCAGTCCTGACCTTGACCTGCAGAGAGATTGGGAAAGACATTTAACCCATTTACTCCTCTGAGTCTCAGTTTCCTTATTGGATAAAGAGGCTGAACTCTGTGCAGTCATGAGGGTGGGTTTGGAGACAGACAGGTGGCTGTTGAGCAAGTCACTTCGTGCCTCTGTTTCCTCATTTACAAATCCTCATTACTTGGCAGCATCCCAGGTGAGGACTAATAGACATAACCCCAGTAACTAGGGAAGAGGATAATAATATATTGAATACCAGCTCTGTCTTAAATGCATTTGTCGCAGCACTTGGTCCTGCCAACAACCTATATGGTAGGTTTTACAAATCTCCATTTTAGAGAAGAAGGAGGAAGTGGTTCAAGGTCACACTGTTTGTAACTGGCAGTACTGACCTCCCAAGGCGACTCATGCCTGTCCCATTTCACCTATGGCTCGGTTCCTCTTTTGTTCAGTGCTCAGCACTGGGCTGTCTCCACCTTCCCAGGTCCAAGTCTGGCAGTAGGACCTGCTCCAGCCCCAGGAAGGAGTCCATGCTAACAGGAGCCTCTCTGGCCTGCAGATGGAGCGAGGTCTGGCCGGAGCCTGCTGGCGCATGGCATGGCTGGCTTGAAGCCCTGCTCAGGATCTCTCTCTGGGGTGGAGGCAGGAGGGGGGTGGGCGGGAGGAGGGGGGAAGCATGCACAGAGGTGTCCAGGCAGCGTGCATGGTTTATAAAAAGCCATCAGGAGCACTGTCCTGGGACTGCAGTCATTTATCCACACTTTTTCCTTGTAAAATGTTACTGACTGTTTTACACCAAGGGCAGTTTATCCTGAATGGGATGTACAGGCATTCAATTCACCTCTACTTTTTGCCAACTCTGCTCTTTTCCCCCCTTGCTTCTGAAGTTATATATGGTTCTGAGAGAGGAGGCCATTTTCTATCTGAGGGGGAAAAAAAAAAAGAGCTGATGGCTTTAAAGAGAAACCTTCCATCATAGGAGAGAACATTTGGTTGGAGAGATAATGCCTTTGTTTTTAAAAATGGAATCCTGCTTCAGTGGTACTACATCCTTCTGAAATTGACCCCATTTCCGGTCAGAGGCTAAGAGCATTACCAAGGCGATCTGTATCGGGGTTCCTTGGGAGGGGAAAAAGGAGGGGGAGATACGATAAGGCCCATTTTTCAAATGGGAAAAATGGAAGCCCCCAGAGGTTAAATCACTTGTTCAAGAGCGTAGTGGAAGGCTGCCGGGGCAAATTGAGGTTAATGCTGGGGAACAGAAAGAGCGAGAGCACCTCTGGGCCACACGCTCCTCCTCTCCCACCGCCTCCTCTATAGTCTCCCCAGTTTGTGAGACTAGTGCTGTTTTGTGCTCGTGTTGCACAAGAGAAGACTGAGTTTCTGTGACATCAGCGACCTGCTGAAAGTCACACACACTTCGTCATGGCAAAGCGGGTCTCCAGCCTGAGTCTTCAGAGTCCAGGCCCTCCAGCTCCTGCCATTTGTCCCCGCCACTTGCCGGCTGGGCTTTTGCAGAAAATCTAAATATAATGGATTGCTGCTGCAGAATGCCAGGATATTTTAATTTATAGAAAAGAATAATGGGGTTCAGGTGACTGCCCTCTTCTGTATATTCTCTTTGGAATGAGGCTTAGCTTTATTGTCCTTTCACTTCCCGTTAGTTCTAGCTAAAGTGATTCCATAATGACATATAAACCCAAACATGAGTAATTGATGGCAGCCTCAGGAGCTTGAGCAGAATAAAACCAGACCGACTAGAATCTCCAGGGTGAAGAATTAACATTTATTGGTTTAGTGAAATGAATTTATGTCCCAATAAAGCCGGTTACGTACTAGACAGTGATTTAATGAGGTGCCTTCTGTAAAAAGAGCAAATATGAACTTCTGGGCTTTGGTTAGGGTGTAACTGAAATGCCACCTACTCAACCAGTTTTTCAGATGTATTCAGAAAAGTCTATGAAAATTCATAATCCACAAAATTTGTGTCTAACCTATTCTGCTTCTATAGAGTTGAAAGTGGAAGTTGAACCACCATTTCCAAAACCATGAACAGTACATTTGTTCATGGCTCCCACCAGATCAGGACTCTGAGCACTCCTGGAAGCCTGAAGAATGATGATTAGGACAAATGACATCAGAAAAGAAAAGAAAAGAAATGCTGAATCTGATTATGCACGACACCCTTTAAGACTATGAGTTCTTGCTCTGGGTATAGGAGGATGGGGAGGAGAGGGATGGAGGGAATAAGTGCCTTCTCCAGGGTGGGGCAGTGGACAGAGAAGGATATTCATGGTATCTGTCCCTTGGCCATCGGACAGTCCATATCTGCCATTATAAGCCCAGACCATCCCTGCCTCCCATGGCTCTCTTTGCTTCTTCATTGAGAGAACCGAGGAAAATGGTTCTCTTTGATAATAAAATTTGCAGGCCCAAACCCCGAGTCTTCTTGCCTCTTTTTCTCTTGTATCCAAGATCTAATCCCATAGGAGTTTCCCTATCAGGAAATCCCATAGTCTCAATTTTCAAAATAGCTCTAGAATCTCTCCACTTCCCCCTATCTCCATTGCTACCTTTCTGCGTCAGCCACCTCTCCTCTCTTTGCCTGGGTAACTTCAATGGTATCCTAATTGGTCTTCCTGCTTCTACTCCTGATTCTCCTCCCTTCCAACCTCCACACCTACATTTCCAATCTGGGTTTAACACAGCAGCCGAGGGGGATGCTTTTAGAATAAAAGTCAGATGCTGCCTCCACTCTGCTCCAACCAGCCCTACCTCATGCAGAGTGAAGCAGAAGTCATTAGAATGAGTCACAAGGCCTTCCACACCCAGGGCCTCTCTGGGCATCCCCACTCTCTGAACTCTGCTCCTACTACCGCGTTTCTGGAGCTTCTGCTGCAGCCTTGTTAGTCTCCTAGCTTTTTCTCTTCTGCCTTGGTGCTTCTGCTTGCATGGCTCTTTTCCTGGATGTCCGTGTGGCTGGCTCCTTGACCAATTTTATTGTTTTGCTCACTCTCGCCTTCACAACTGAAGTCCAGTCTGACTACCTCTTTAATGCTGTAACCCCTCCAAGCCTCTCAAATGCTCCTGACCCTCCATATCCATCTCTGCTCTTCTCAGAGCACCTGTTACTTTTTGATATGTTGTCTAATTCACTTATTTACTATGTTTTTATTTCTGACTCCCTCATTTGAATGTAAGCTCTGCAAGGGCTGCAATCTTCCTGTTCAGCTTATTGATGGAGCCCAAAAGTCTAGGACAGTGCCTGGCACACTGGGAGTGCTCTGTAATGCTTGCTCAATGAATGAATGAATGAATGAATGAATAGGGAGTCTGCTGAAAGCCAACCTAAAATAGATTGAATACTGAAGTGAGATGCAGGACCAACTCAATTTTGTTTTCACAGTTGGATATTTTTGCAGTCTGATTTTTCTTATATGTTTGTTTTTAACTCTGGAAAATAAGATATATGGAATTGGATTCAAGCTGTATTTCCTATGTCTGTGAAGTTTGGAGATCTTGGGCAAAAGAAATTCAGTTAGATGAGGAGGATTTTTATTTGAATAATTCCTGTTAAGTTCTGTCTTGTTGGAGCATATTAGAAATTTTGAAATTTGAAATTAAGTGGAATAGCATTAGGAAAAGTGTACCCTCTTATAATGTTACCATTGACACTGACAAAATATTTGAGCGCCCACTGGGTGCAGAGCAGTGGGAAAAAAATCCCATTAAATGGGTGGCACACACATCTGTGCTGCTGTGAGGCCAGATGTTCTAGTTGTGGGAGTTTTATGTTTCCAGTACTTCTAAACAGGAATGTCAGATCTCGTGCATTTAAATTAACTTCGTGAGGAGTGGCTGTTAAGGGTAAAATGTGGTCAATAGTGAAGAAAGCAGAAAGCTGATTGGTTCAAGCAGAAATATCCTGCAGCACTTGGCATGATTTTTTCTTATTGTACTTTATCAGGCAAAACGTAGAACCTAGTTGTCATCCTAATTCACATTTGTATAGCATCGTGCAGCTTACAAAGCATTTGCTTATAATAGATCATCTCAAGTGTATAGTCTCTGGGAAAAGATTTGCCAAAGCCATTGTCTCTCCCGTTGTAGTTGGTATGTAGAGTTGGGTTCTGTAGCCCCGGAGGCAATCCGTTCAATGTTGCGTGGGTGAGGAGGAACCCAGAACTGGGGTGGGGGATGCGCTCGGCAGCCACACAACATGGTGATGCAACCAGAGCACAGACTTGATTGCCATGCTGCTTGCTTTCAAATCCACTTTTGCCTCTTACGTGTTGGGACTCTTGGTGCCTCATTTTTATTATCTGTAAAATGGGGTAAGTAATAGCTTCTTATAGGACACTGGTGAGAAAGGAATGAATTTCTAAGTGGCAAGTGCTTAGAGCAATTCCTGGCACCTGGGAAGCCTCCCCTGTGTGCCAGCTGTTTGTATTAGGGAACAGTGAACCAACCTGCTTGTCTCTCATCTCTCCTTTGATTTTTTTGGTTAGACTATTGGAAAATTCCCCTTTGGATTGCCTCCTTTGGATATATAATTTTCATGTTGTCAGGGAATAGAACCTTCGGAAAATCAGATGAAAGCTGTGGATTCTTTCTCCAGAACAACAGGCATATTCACATATGTGCATACATTTTTTTTTTTTGCTTATAATTTCAGGAAGGTTATAAATTCCTGATGTCCAGATCAAGAATCTCTGGGTGAGAGGATTGTGCTTCCCGGAGGCTGAGGTTAGATTGTCCTGGGCAAACCATCACATTACGGCTCCGATATGTGTGACCACACTGGCAGGAGTAATTTGACCTGTCCCACCTGTGTCACTGGAAGGGCACACTCAGGGGATTGTGCTGTGTCCCTAGAGGGATTTGTGAGGAACAAATTGAAGTAGACAGAGGGGACACAGACAGTGGAACAGGTGTCTATAGAGACCAGCTTTCCTCACATCATCACTCTCCTGAGGTAGCCCCTCTCACCGCCTTCCAGCTGCCTGGTTCTGCTCTGAAGCCAGGGTAAGTCTGACATTCTCCCCTTCGACCTCCTCCTATACCCAGTCACTTCTCCCTGGAGGCATCCAGCTGCTGAGAAGTGGTGAGATGAAGAGATTCATCTTGGTGAAAGTGAAGAGAGTCTGAGCAGTCCTAGCAGGGAGAGTGATCTGACAAAGGGAGTTATACCATGGAGGCAGAGCTGTATAATTGGTTGTCAATATATGTATTTCAAAACAGAGTCTCCAGGTATCCCAACTTCCCAGGGAGATGAAAAAGAATCTTTCAGTATGAAAGCTTGTTACATCTCAAAGCACGCTGGTGCTTTCCAAGGACAGAGTGAGAAAGTAGAGTCACAAGAGCTGCTGTGACATGCCATGTCATTGACACCTTCTCCCATCACCGTTGGAGGGGCCTTTAGATTTCTGTTTCGTGTCTCTTCTTCTTCTGCAGTTTCCAAGGACGGGGCAGGGTTTGATGGTCAGCATTTGGCTGGTGGAGGTAGCAGCCCTGTACTTTGGGTCCAGATCCGCTCCGAGGAGGAAAATGCTGATTCTCCATGTTTTCTCTGCTGCTGGAAGAGGATAATAAAAGCCTTTTTTTTTTTCTTCCCCCTCTTGGGGACTTGGTGAAGATTAATTAGATGCTGCCTATGAAGTGTTTTAAGCTCTGGCAGAGGAAGGAGCTAAGCATTATTTCTAAAGTTAGCTTCTTTAACCCATTCTGTGTATTAGGGATCTTCATCCATGAATCGGAGTCTGGGTGGATGCCACCCATTCTCCAAAGTAAAATGGCTGGTAGGGTGGTGGTGGTAGTGGAGGTCTGATGGTGGAAATAGAGGTCAATTTCACTTGTTCACTTCCAACAGAAGAATCTTATCATAACCTGAGGGCTGTGGTTGAACACACCTGAAAGAGACAGCAGGTATAGCCAGGGTGAGTGCAGGCAGGGCCCCTCTAAGACTTCTTGTGTTAGGGATTGGTGAAAAGGGGAGGGGGCATCATGACTGAGAATGGGGCAACCAGAAGACTCCAAATGGGAGTTTCTCTCGGGCTTCTTGAAAGGCCGAAGGTCAGACTGGAACACCTTGGCTTGGAAAAGTCAATTCTTCTTCACTGTCCAAGCTTAGAAGTAAGCCCAGAGTAGAACAGCTCTACCCCCCAGTATCCCAGTGTGTGGTGAGGCCCAGGATGAGAAGAATCTTCTCAAATGGCCTTCCACACTTTTGGAGGAAAGCATAATCAGACACCTGTTCTGAACAGAGGACAAGATCTTGAATCAAGAAAATTTCTATCGTTTTTTTTTTTCATTTAATACACATTTATTCAGCATCTATGATTGGTCATAGTTTTAAATAGTGAAGATACGGCTGACCAGGATGGTCAAAGTCTTTATTCCCAAGGAGCTTGCATTCCAGCAGAAGAGACCGCCAATAAATAAGTAAACAAACTCCCTAATTTGTCTATATCTGAACGTAAGCTCTACAAGGGCAGGTTGTTTGTTTTCTTTTTTTTAAAATTTTTATTTATTTATGATAGTCACACAGAGAGAGAGAGAGAGAGGCAGAGACACAGGCAGAGGGAGAAGCAGGCTCCATGCACCGGGAGCCCGATGTGGGATTCGATCCCGGGTCTCCAGGATCGCGCCCTGGGCCAAAGACAGGCACTAAACCGCTGCGCCACCCAGGGATCCCTTGTTTGTTTTCTTAAATCTATTTCGTTCATTACTGTGTTGCCAGCACCTAGAAGTAGGCCCTGACAGCCAGATAATGGGTGCTCAATAAGTATTTACTAAATAAATGAATGAGAAAGATAAATTCATATATTGGTAAGTACAAGGAAGGAAGTGAATCTGAGCGCAGGTGGAAGATGAAGATGGAGAAGTAATCAAGAGTTGGATGATACAAGGTTTTATTGGCTCTGGTAAAAGTTTGCGTATGAACAATAGATTTAAAGGATCAGAAGTATGCAATTTACTTTTCATTTTCAAATAGACCACTCAAGAGCCTTATAAAAATGAATAGAGGAAAGGTGGCTGGGTCATGAAAATTATGAATGTGAGAGACAGGGCAAGGTCTAGGGAGAAGCCCTAGCAAGGAGGAAGGGTCTTGTATGGCAGTCTTGCTGAGGTCTATTGATTTTGTATTGTGTGGCCATTTTCACCTTCTAGGTTTTCCTCTCCTTCCACATCTTCAGGAAACTTTCAGTGCCTTTATTTGTTGTTTTGATAAATTTTGCTGAGACACTGTCCTCCTTCAGCTGTTCCTGGGCAATATTTTATGTTGCTCTTCCTGCCAGGTAATTCAGAAAAACTTGGGTCTTCTTCCAGGTAAGACACTCACTCTTCTTTTGGCTAGGCCCCTCCACCCTGCTACCCTGTCACCTACCAGTTACAGAGATAATCCAGGGGACTATGGACAAGAACAGATACTACGGGCAAGTACTTTTACTTGGTTAACTATAAACTCCCAGGGATCCTCCTAGGGCTTGTCAGGTGGGTAGGAGGGAGATATTATCCAGGAAATGGTTGCCAACCAGATAGTCACCTCACACATTCATGAGAGAGAACTAAGGAAGGCTGTGGATACTTCCCCCAGCATATGCATATCCACCAAAATTGTGTGATTGATTTTAATAGCTTCCATCTCTGAACCTCTAGGGGTGCATAGAAACCTATGCAGGCTGAGAATCTCTGAAGGAAGCTAGATCCTACAGGCCATCACTGCCTTGGTGGTAGTCACTGGTCATTGCCACTGACATAACCTATCAAAACCCCACAAACCAGGCTGACACATACAAAAAAAAAAAAAAAAAAAAGATTTAAAATGGAATTGTTTACTTCCTCCCTGAGCCTCAGGGTCTTCAACCACAAAATGGGACTAATAATACCTTAGCTCATAAGGTTATTGTGGGCATCAAAGTAGTTTTAAACTGTTGCATATCATTCGAGAATCAAAAATACAACTGCCCCCTTGGGGTTGAGGGTGGGGGCCAGGCAAGTAACATGTACCTGTTTTTTTTTTTTAACTTTCTTTTTTTTTTTTTTAAGATTTTATTCTTTATTTTTTAAAATTTATTCATGATAGACATAGAGAGAGAGAGAGAGGCAGAGACACAGGCAGAAGGAGAGGCAGGCTCCATGCTGGGAGCCCGATGTGGGACTCAATCCCGGGACTCCAGGATCGCGCCCTGGGGCAAAGGCAGGCGCTAAACTGCTGAGCCACCCAGGGATTCCCACATGTACCTGTTAATTGGGGCCAGATATAAGACAATAGGGAGTGGTGGGGACTGTGGCACATTTGAGACAGCATTTTGTAAAATTCAAATTTTATGAAATAAGGTGGAGTCAATTGTGGATGTTACAAAACATCTATGGGGGTGAATTTGGCTTTGGGCCACAAATTTTAGATTCCTGAAAAATGTTAAGAAGGGCACTCTATTAGCTGTTGTGTGGGGAGTCCAGATGGGACAACCAAGGCCTGTTTTTTATGTGACTAAAGAAGAAGGCTGATAATTTAGTGTGGTTTGCAGGGGCTTCTCCTTCAAATATCTCCCTCTTAGGCCTTCCAGGAACTGAAATCCTAACCATTGGTGGTGTATGGGGAGGAGGGTGAGGAGGTGAGAGGGGAGCAGTGATGATTAATTAAGGGATTAATGGTTTGCATTAAGATGTAAATATGTTATCTATAATGGAAAACCTATTGATTCTCTTTTGGTCATTTACACTTAAGCATTTTAAGACAGTAATCAAAAAACTCTGTGAACTGTAATTATACCCTTTAGCTTTAATATTGCAATTTGACTACCTACTATGTATCAGGTACCTTAATAGGGGCTGGGATTACATCCATGAATACAACTTGACCCTGCCTTCAAAGTGTTTGACTATAAGGGCCAAGGTGCTGCCTTTTTGTTCATCACTGGATACCTGGTCCCCCACCTTGTCCCAAACAGTGGGATGTAACAAATGGACGAGAGCTAAGCGTTGCCACAACCCTCTGCAATATGTGACAGATGCAGGAAGTGAGCTGTAGTGGGGACTGTGGGTGAGTTTCTCAGATTACTTCTAGAAGGGAGAGGAGACTGGGGAGAAGGACACAGGTAGAAGGGCCAGGGGCTGGGGGTTGATGAGGAAAGAGAAGATCCTGCTGGGAACTCCTTTCCCCAGCAGGTCTGGGGAGCATGGATGGTGGAGTCCCTGGGGGAGGAAGATGTCAGTGAGCAGGGGAGCCAGGTAAAAGCAGGAATTGGGGGAACCTCCTGGAGTGGAGTAGATGGCAGGATGGTTCTGGGGACCTAGAGGGGCTGGTGGTGGCTGGCTGTGGAGGCTGTGCCAGGTGAGCCCTCAGGAGGGGCTGCCAGCAGTGTTCTAGACTGGGGGGGCTTCCCAGACAATGTTACCAGGCAAGCCGAGAGCCACAGAGGCTGGACATGCAGGCGGCACTGAACTCTGATTCTGTAGTTGGCCTCATGAGAAAGTTCCTTGGGTACGGGTAACAGGCTTTTTCCTGAGCCCAGTGTTCTGAGAATTTCCTGGCACCTGGTGAAAAGGGTTATCTCACAATCCTCCCAGAATTAAGTGATAATTTTAATAACTGCAGGCTTTTATGTTGGTAATTTGCCCCTGATAACAGAGCTGTTAACTGCAGCTCTTATCAATGGCTTTTAGGGGAAGGTGGTTTGAAGTGAAAGCAATACTTTTGGGTGTTAACTTGGACTCTCTCCCAGGTTTGGCGACTTGTGTTAGTTCAAGGTCAGAACATCCTGTTAGAGCCTGGAGGTGAGGATTTGAGTTTGACTCAGATTTGCTGGTAGCATTAACGGTTTTTCCTGGTTCCCATCATCTCACTTGCAACATTTCAGCCTCGTCTCCTGCCATTCTAGTCTTCAATACAAGGAGCCAGAGTGTTGATGTTTTCAAACCTGGAACTACCAAATGATTCCACTTCTCCAGCCTCTGAATGCCGTGTTGTGCTCATCTAAAAAATGGGGGCAATCATATTTAACTCATAGGTTGCTGTGGGGAAGTGTGATGTGGTTGAAAGAGCATGGAGTCAGTTGGATAGAGGTTTTAATTTCTTCTCCCCCATTTACCAGTTACCATGTGGTTTCTGTTATTAATACGTTTTTGAAGAGTCTTAAGGAGGGCATGTGATGTAATGAGCACCGGGTATCATATAAGACTGATGAATCACTGAACTCTACCTCTGAGACTGGTAATACATTATATGTTAATTAATGGAATTTAAATAAGATTTTTTAGGGGCACCTGGGTGGCTCAGTCAGTTGAGAGTCTACCTTCGGCTCAGGTCCATGATCCCAGAGTCCTGGGATGGACTTCCCTGCTCAGTAAGGCTTCCCTGCTCAGTGGGGAGCTTGTTTCTCCCTCTCCCCTCTGCTCATGCTCTCTCTCACTATCTCAAATAAATAAATTAAATACTTAAAAAATATATTTTAAAAAAAGAGTCTCAGTTTCCTAAGTTGGTAAAATATATATAATCACAGTGACCTTCATCTGGCTCATGAAAGGCAATTTTGGTTGATAGTGACCTTCCTTTCTTCCTCATCTGCGTGGCTCATCCTTAAAGTCTTAGTTCCTGTGTAGACGGGTCATGGAGACTCCTTTTGGAATCTTACTCTCTCGCCTTCCCTGGGCTCCCGCACCATTCCTACCTTTCTCAGCCTATGATTACCCTTTGCTGCAAAATGACCATTCCTTTCTCCTTCCTTCCGCTCCCCCCCAAGAGGTTGGCCTCAATCAGGTGTTGGGAAGAAAGCAATCTAATTGAATCGATTCATATCAATGTGCTAATGAATGGTCCACCTTTCAGCTTTGCAGGAATATTTGCATTTTGTAATGGAGTTCCTAATCAACAGCAGAATCATCCCCATTTCTGGCTGGGGGAGGAAGGGAAGTATAGAATTTCAGGCCCACGGGGTGGGGGGGAAAGACCATGGTGCCAAGGTTTGGAGAGATAGAACAGTGTTAGAGTTGGCCAGCGATGCAGCCTCAGTGCCTGCAGTGCCTTCACTTCAAGCTATTGCTGGCAGCGTGTGAGCAAAGAACACAGCTATTTGAGAGCTAAATCTAGAGAGAGATGCTATCTATCTGCACCCAAGTGCAGTTCCTTCAAAGATCTGAAGGACTAAGATCTGGCCTGCTGTTAAAATTATTGTTTAGAATTTGCATGGCCCATTTTATTTTCAGAGTTCTTTTTATTCATTAATTAGTTATTCATTTATTTAATGCAGTTTTTAATTGTGTGCTTATTCCATCTTGCAAGGTGGAATTATTCAGGGGAACATTTAAAAGAAATTAACAGTATGACAGGGCTTATAATTGTGCTTTAATCTTAAATTAATATCCCTCCTGTTTTCACGTTACCAGGACAATTATCCCGAACGGTACCAGAAGCAGGAAATTATGTATTGCCCTATATATGGCATTCCCTCCCAGAGAGCACACCATTTATCATAGCTTTTTAATCTCCTCCGTGTGCAATAGAAGATAAAACATCTCAACAATATTTCAGAGTTTGGAGAAGATTAAAGCCCTGCAAACATTCCTGTTTGTTTCACCCAGTTTCCTTTGCTGTATCTAACTGGGTCAGAGTTGAGGTGGGTTTGGATACCCCTCCAGGAATCTGGCTATTTGTCTGGCATTTCTGGGGACTCCCAGAATAAGTCTAATAAGTAACCCTAGCTGGCTTCTCTTAATATTTCCTTCTCCCACCACTTCCTTTTTTTCAGCACTAGCTGGAATGTGCCCAGTGACATTCACTGAGTTGAGAGAGGACAAAATGAGCAGTTAGATGCTTGGACTGGCTGTGGCTTCCTTTTCCTTTATGGAAAAACCTCTAACTTTAGGTCTAACTGTGAAATGGAAGTGCTGCATCCCACATTGTCTGCTTTCCAGGGAGGCCTGAGAAAGATGCTTTGAGATTCTGAAAAACAGACTACTAGAGACCACCTCAGTCACGGTTCTGCAGAGAAAAAGAACCCACAGGGTAAACCAATATAAATAGGAACTATAAAAACCAATATCCATATAAAATGGGCTCATGTGATTGTGGGGGGCTGTCTAAACCAAAATCTGTAGGGCAGGTTGGAAATTCAAGTAGGAGCTGATGTTGCAGTCTTGAGCCTGAAAAGGTTGGTGCAGCTTCTATGTTGCATTCTACACGCAGATTTCCTTCTTTTTGGGGGGAAAGTGCTCTTAAGCCAGCCAAGGTGACATATAAATTTGGTCCTCTCCTAAACTGGCATTCTGCTGACTGCAGAGCCCGTAGTGCCTTCTTCATGTGACAAGCAATGAACTCCAAGGCTGCCTGTCGCCCCGACCATGCCTGGTGAGCTTGTCCATTGCGAGTTTCCTCCATCAGCCAGGTTCCCTCCTTTGGAGAAAAGCTAAGTGTGGCCCTTGGAGGGTGGCCAAGGTTTCATCTCGTGCTCCTCAATCTTTCTTTGGCATCACTTCCGTCTTCCTGTCCCAGGGCTCCTGACCTCCCACTCAGAACCACAGGTCCCTCTTCTACCATAGTGTTTTCAAAAATCAAACTGTTTCATCTACATATAATATATATACAGAAAAATGCATAAGCCATGAGGCTCTACTTCAGATGAATTTTCACCAATTTTGCCTCCTCATGTAACCAACCGCAGACCAAGAAACAGCATTCCCACCCCCTCAGCAGCTTCCCTTGTGCCACAACCCAGCCCCTACTCCCTGGTCCCAAGGGCTACCTCTATCCTGACCTCTAGCCCCACATGGTAGCTTTGCCTCTATTTTGAGTTTTATATAATGGGACACTACAGTATATCTTCTTTGACTATAGCAGATTTTTACAGAGGAATCCTGTGATGGGAAGTATTATCAGTGGCTCTGTCCCCTCCTTCCATCTGTCCTTGCAATGGGCAAACATGGCTGGTCTGTTACACATGGGACATTGTGCCAGAGACTGCGGATATGCTCTCTTGCCCAAGGAGACATTACGGAACAGCGACCTGAAGGCTCTGTGGGGAAACTGAGAAGGGGCCCTGCCTCAGCAGTCTTCAAACTGGTTCTAGCCCCTAGTCTGTCCTCTCAGAAGGCCATTCTATGTGACTGCAGCACTCCTGACTTGTCCTATGGAGACATGGCATTGGGGTGGGCTTGGGGGGTGCGGCATTCTCTGGAATATTCGTTTCCTGGCAGAGCTCCAGGCTGGGACATTCTATCATTTCTAACCCACCTGTTCTAACCTCTTAGCACTCTCCTGGTTTTCTGTGTGTGTGTGTGTGTGTGTGTGTGTTTGATAGACTAGGTGCTGATAAGCACCCTAGCTGATAACAGGTTACCATATTATCTCTCTGATAAAGTGCTCGTATCAATGCCATAAACCACATAGCAGCCCCGCTCCAGTGTGGTGGCCCTTAGAGTTCATTTGCTTTTGTCTCCCTCAGTGGCTGCTTTCTTCCTCCTGACCCCTAAAAATGATGTTACCCAAGGTCATGTCCTTACACCCCCCTCTTTTTTACATTGCTTTTGATTTGAGAGAGACAAGGAGAGCGAATGAGTGAGTGCAAGAGCCAGGGTGGGGAGGAAGGGCAGAGGGAGAAGCAGATTCCTCATTGAGCAGGGTACCCAATGTGGGGCTCCATCCCAGGACCCATGGCCTGAGCTGAAGGCAGACACTTAACTGACTGAACCACCCAGGTGCCCCTCAGATACATATTTTAGCCTTTGATTGCTGCTTAGTGCCTTTGGGATGAAGCCTCACTCATTGGCTAGGCATCCACGCTCTCTGCAACCCATCCCCAGGGAACACATCTCTGCAGAGGTCTCCACAGTCACAGCAAACCCTTTCCCACCCCTGCTATTTTGCTGCTACCCCTTCTGTAGGACATAATGCTCTAGGACTGGCCAGCTACAAGGGGGGGTCACAGAGATCAAGCCCCTCATCTCCTGGCATGTCCTGGTGTCTCCTGTTCCTCATTTGTCCATTGGCCTGGAGACCCTTTCCAGATGCCCCTGCAGGGAGTAGTCTTTCCCTTCCTGAACTTGGCTGTACTCATGGCCCATGTGGCTCTTATGTAAGAACTAATTTTACATCTGGGTGGTTAACCTCTCAGTGGTTGACAGAAGAATGCTTTCCACTGTGGCTTGATGTCCACATGTCCATGTGGACATGTCCTGCAACCTCTGAATAAGTATGTTACATGCAAAGGGGAAGTAGGTTGCAGATGGAACTAAGGTTGCATATTAGCTCGAGATGAGGAGAATGATCCTGGTTATCCATGTGGGCCCAATGTAATCACAAGGGTCCTTCAAAGTAGAAAAAGGAGGCAAGGAAAAGTGTCCATGTCAGAAGGATGTGAAGCGGGAAAGATGGAGGAAGTGGCCATGAGCCAAGCAATGCAGTCAACCTCTAGAAGCCAGAAACAATAGGGACATGGAGTCTCCTGCAAGGACCCCAGAAAGGAACACAATCCTGACAATGCCTTTGATGTTAGCCCACTGAGATGTGCTCTAGAACTGCAAGACAATGAATCTGTGTTGTTTTAAACCACCCATTTTCCATTTTTTGGCTATTTATTTGTCTTTTTTGTTTTTTAATTTATTATTATTATTATTATTATTATTAATTTTGCTTATTTTTTTAACAACAGCAACAGAAACCCAATATACTCTCTAACTAGATTTTAAGTATGTAGAGGGCAGAGACATTCCTTATACTTCTTTATATGTCACACAGGGTATGTAGCTTAGTGTCTCATATACATTAGGTGCTCAGTAAATGTTTGCTGTATGGCCGCAGGTTGTTTCCAGGAAAGTGAAGAGGGCAGAGCCAGCCTTTAAGGCTCCCCACAGCCCTGCTAGTGTCCCTTTGTGACCTCTTGGGCTCTCACCCTGGTCCCTGGTCATCAACTCTTTCTGTATCCCATTCCCGATCTTGTGTAATCTTTGCTAATAGAAAATATTTTAAGTTTGGACCCTTTCTGGAAATTTTTTTGTTTACAATGGTAGCCTTAGAGCTATAAACACATCATACCCAAAGATTTTAAGCCACATAGTGGAAGAGCTAGGTGATGATGCTGGTGGCCTTGAACCAGCTTCCTCTTGTATTGTTACCTCCCTTGCACATTTCTACTCTGGAGGATCAAGGAACCAGGAGACAGTGGGTCCTACACTCAATTTTTCCACCAACTTTCTGGAAGTCATTAGAGGAATCACTTAACCTCCCTGAGCCCAAGGTATAGATTAATAAGTTCTCTCCATTTCACAGTCTGTAACTAGAGGCTGCCTACAGAGATGGGCGGTGAGGCCCAACCCTGCCCAGAAATTTAGCAAGTGAGACAGAGTCTGGAATGTTCCTATGTTTATTTTAATATAAAAATAACACTTAAAAGGGATAAAACTGGAAGATACACTATAGTCATACTGTGGCTTTCCACACTCCTGGCACATTGAGGGTAAGAATATCCTAGTCTAGGTGCCTACGCTGTGTCCATCTTAAATGTTATTTTAACATTTGCACTTACCCTTCTCACCAGATGGGACTTCTTTCTTTATCCTGACCCTGCTCAGACAGGTGAGCAGAACCAGAGCTGGCTGTCCACTTCCCCTCCTGGACAATCACACTTCTCTCTTTTTCTCCCCTGGGTTAGTTCTTGACTTTCTTGCCTCATCTCCTGCTGTGATCTGTTCTGTTACCACATCTACTGTGTGCCAGTGACAATGGCATTTCCTCTTCTTTTTTCCTTTTAAAATATTATTTAAATTCAATTAATCAACATATAGTATATTATTAGTTTCAGAGGAAGAGTTCAGTGATTCATCAGTTGCATATAACACCCAGGGCTCACTCTATCATGTGCCCTCCTTAATGTTCATCACTCAGTTACCTATTCCCCAACCTGCCTCCACTCCAGCAACCCTCAGTTTGTTGGCATTTCCTCTTCTGCTCAGACACACCTGTGTCCTGCCTGGTGGGAGAGCAGAAGGATCTCGGAGGACCAGGGTTCTGGTCTCAGCTCTGTCACCAGCCAGCTGAGAACTCTAAGCAACTTACCTCGCCCGTAGGGGCTATACATTCTGCGAGGAAAAAGGGGCTTGAAGTAGATGGACCTACAAAATGGGGTAACCTAAAACACCCACTTAATTCTTTCAGGATTCCCGTCACCCTCAGGAGGAAGCCCAATCTCCTCACTATGGCTCATAATGCCTTTTGTGGTCTGCTCCCTCTTTACCTTGAGGACTTCATTCTTAGTCTCCTCAGACTCTCAGTTCTGGAAATAATAAATGACTTAAAGCTCCCAGACATGCCACATTCCTAGTGCCAGGACTTTGCAGATGCAGCTCCTCTGTCTTTACATTTCCTGTGCCCTTGTCCTGCCTCTCTCTCCCTTTGATTCTTACTTTTGAGGGGCTCAGCTAAGACTTTCACTCCCTGAAGTAGTCTTCCTGGCCCTGCCCCTTCAGATCTGATTAGATGCTACTTCCTTGCAGGTTGCTAACATGCTGCCCATGTCCTTCTTTTGGCATGCTTCTGATGGCCTACTCTTTTGTCTGAGTCCTGACAGTTTTCTGGAAGACTTATTAAATCTTCCTGAAGGCAAGATATGATTTGTTCATAGTGGAATCCCCAGTGTCTAGAGCTGTGCTGGCCAATATGGTAGCTACTAGTCACAGGTGGCTCCTGAGTACCTGAAATGTGGCTACTCTGAATTGAAATGTGTTAGAAGTATAAAATACACACTGGGTTTAAAGACTTGGTCCAAAAAAAAAAAAAGAATGTGAAATAATTTTACATTCTCATTCATAATTGTTTATATGTATTACTTGTTGGACTGATAAAACTTAGGATATTCAGGGTTCAATAAAATATATTATTAGTATTAATTTCACTTGTATTTTTAATTCTTTTTTTAAGAGATTTACTTATTTATTTATTTGAGAGAGAGCACATGTAAGCAGGGAGAGGGGCAGAGGGAGAGGAAGAGAAATCCTCAAGCAAGGCTCCCTGCTGAGCACAGAGCCCAACATGGGGCTGGATCCCAGGATCCTGAGATCATGCCCTGAACTGAAATTAAGAGTCAGATGCTTAACCTACTGAGCCACCTATGTGCCCCCTTTTTATTCTTTTGAAGGTGGCTACTAGAATATTGAAAATCACATATGAGGCTTCCTTTTGTGGATTGTATCATATCCATACGGGACTGTGCTGGTCTATAGTGTAGTGCCCGGTGCATCTGTCAGGCAAATGAGTTGGTAGATGGACCTGTAGAAGAGCATAGATCCCCCCTCAGCCTCAGCTCATGTTGATCTAAGTGTTGGCTTTGCTCCAAGTGTGACCTCACTGCCCCCATCTCATGCTTGATGCTCTGATCTGGACAGCCTGGCTCTAAGTGGTCTGTGGGTCTGGGGCCCCAAGGGATGGAGCAAACTCAAGTGGAACACCATGCCTCAGCCCTGCAGGCACATGTGCATCTTCTGCATATCTCCAGAAATTAAATATTAACTTGATGTCCTGAATTGGGAACGGGACAGATGCTCATTTTGAACAATTGCAACGCCCTTCAGTAGTATTAGAGGTGTTCACTCTCAGTAGCAGAGGGTGAGGACAATCTTCTTACTGGAAATTTCTTGTCTTGTAATATCTTGATACTGTAATGAAGTGAGATGTATTGGTTATTTTGGGAACTTTCCAAGGCTCTACAACCTTGAAAAACAAAGAACCTTTCATTAAAGTGTAACTGTAGCTTTTCTTTGTGTCTATAATCTGACTTCTTCCTCATCCTGTACTTTTCGAGTTGCTTGTAAAACTAGGTTGGAAAGGTGAGTTTAGTAGACCCTGCTTATCACTGTCAGGAGTCTTTGAACTTGGATTTTTTGAGAGTTTAGTCGTTATTTGGAACCGCAATAGGCATAATGAGAACACAGTCTTTTGAGGTGCTAAAGCTCAAACTGGGCACAGAAAGTTTTGAGTCTGGCTGACATTTTGAAAGCCATATTCTTAGAACACAACATGTTTAGGTTTCTACATTCTTAGACGGCATTTACAAAATGCTTTTATAATTTTCAAGATATGCTTGCACATACAGTATCTCATTTGGTCCTTGTATTTATTTGGCATCCTTATAAACAAATCTCTTTGGTTGAGTTGTCTGTTCTTACTGTCTTTGATTCTTTCTCTCACTCTCTGTAAATCTCCTCACTTGTTTTCCAGCTTACCTCTTTGTTGAAACTGCTCTCACAGAGGGTCACCCTGACCCATGCATTGCTAAATCCTGTCGCCAATTCTCAGGCTTCTCATTTTACTTGACCCTATTGAGTTATTTGACATAGTTGATCGCTCTTTCCTTGAAATTCTTTCTTCATTTGGTTTTAAGATGTCATACTTGCCTGGCTTCCTTCTAACCTTACAAGCAGCTCCTTCTCTATATCCCTGGCTATTGTTACCTTTGCAACTTCCTGATGATTAACTTTGGAAACTTCCTGATCTCAGATCTCCTGTAGTGATCTATAATCACTTCATTGGTGATTCACTGAGTCTCATGGTTTTAAGTATCATTGCTATGATAACAATTTCTAAATATTTATTATGGACCTAAGCCTCTCCTCTTAATTCTAGACTCATATATCCAGTAACCTACACAACATCACAACTTGGAGGTCTAAAAAACATCTCCAACTTTGCATTCCCAAACATCCCTGAACTTCTGCATTAAATGTGCTCCTTCTAGTTAATGTCAACTTCATCCTTCTATTTGCTAAGACCAGAGACCTCAGGAGCAGCCTTAACTTCTCTCTTTCTTCCTTAGCCCACAGCAAATATTTTCGTCTCTAACACCATGTCTCACCGTCTCCACTGCTGTCACTCTGGTCCAAACCACATTGTTTCCTATCTGGATTCTCTCAGAAGCATCCACAACTTTCTTAGCACAATCTGTTCTCAACACTCTAGTCAGAATGATCCTGTTAAAATATACATCAGACCACATTGCCCTTCTACTCAAATGGCTCCCACTTATCCAGAGTAAAAGCCAATGTCCTGTTAATGATCTTGAGGCACAGTGCAGTGTGGCATTCCCTTTGACCCACAAACTCTCTTCCATTTCATTCCCTGTCAGCCATATGGCCTCCTTGCTGTGGCATTTAATTCAAGGTGACATGCCTGCCCTGGGGTCCTGCATTTGCTTTTCCTGGGAATGTGCTCCCCGCAGATAGCCTCAAGTCTTTCTCCCTTACCTCATCTACACCTTTACACAAAAGTCTTCTTCCTGCAAAGGCCTTCCCTGGCCAACCTATTTAACATACAACCCCTGCCTTGAACTTTTCCTATTTCTCTTTCCTACATTATTTCTCTCCATAGTACTTAACACCATCAGACATCCTACATATTTTACTTATTTATATTATTCATTATCTGTCTGGTATTAAACTGTTAGATCCATGAAGGTAGAGATTTTATTTTTGTTACTATGTCTCCTGATGCCTAGAACTGTGCCTGACACATAAGACTTGATCATTGAAGATTCATCAATAAATGAATAGTCCTACTAAATAAGCATTATTATTATCATTCATTCTTCCATTCATTGAATGGAGGAATTGGGAACTCAATAACACCAACCATTCACATGCACACGTAGATACCTACTCATACAAAGCAAAACTCAGCTAAGAATAGGTAGAGCATGATCAATGTGTTTGACCCAGGAAATGGTGGGGGACTCTGGTTCAAGATTATGCAGAGACTACTTGATTTGGTAGTAGTTGATCTAGTCACTAGAGGGTTGTAATGAAGCAATACCCTTAAAAATTTTCAGGTTAATCTTCTATAAGTGTTATTTAAAAAATAATCTTGAAAACTTTTCATTAAATATTAATTTTCTCAATGACATCAAAGTCACCATCATCCTTAGTAGCAAGCTTTCATATAAGGCATGTTGAAACTGTAAAATGTCATTATGTAGCAATTGAAGTGCAAAAATTAAAAAACGATTTTATTCATTTATCTGAGAGAGAAATTGAGAGAACACAAGCAAGGGGCAAAAGGAGAGGGAAAGGTAGACTCTCCACTGAGCAGAGAGGCCCACACAGAGCTTGATCCCAGGATCCTGAGATCATGATCTAGAGCCAAAGCCAGGTGTCACCTAGGCACCCCAAAGTGCAAACTTCTTAAAAGTAAGACGAAATTAGAGAAGGCTCTGTCCTGCTCATCACAATATTGTGGGGCCTCTCAGGTTGTAGCAGTTAGTTGCCAATTGCTGCTTGATAGGCACAGGTGACAGCTCCAAGAGTAGCTTTTCTATCTCGCTGCTGCCAAGTCCATTTTTACAGATTAGAAAATAATGTTTCAGGTATTGATTGTCTTGGGACTTATTCTGCTGTAGGAAGGCTTCACCCCCCCTCTAGAATTGATTAAATGCCCCTTTTCATAGTCACAGACAGCTTCATGGGCACATATCCTGTACAATCCCTCAGGGTCCATGGTTACAAGGGGTTCACACTTGCTTTGATGGTTTGCTATGACTTAAAATTCGTAATCGTTTTTGAACAGGAGGCCCATATTTTCATTTTTCCCTGTGCCCCACATGGGCCAGATCACTGATAAGTCATGGCTGGTTTAGGTAGGATGTGTTAAGTGAGGCTCAGGATGGACAAGCCAACAGCCAACTTCAATTATGTTTAAATGATCATAGATGAGGTTGAGTTGTTTGATAGTTCTGTGATCATATTTGCATAAATTTCCTGCACATGTTTGGCTATTGCTTCATTTTATGATTCATTAAATTTTGTTCTATTTAAATAGCAGTTTCAAAATTTGTCTCATTGTATTCTGATTGTTTTCCAAAACTCATAAATCTAAGTTTAGTAATATGGCATGTAATCTGTGGTAATATATTTTAACATTATGCTGTTCTTCTGATCAAACAGGGGAAACGCAATATCCAAATTGCCACATTCTTGATTTGGTGTTTTTTTTTATAAAGCAGATTTTCTTGGCCTCTGATAAGCTGGTTTTTCAAATGTGAAATCTTTAGAATAATAATTGTATATCCAAAAGGCCTATAAAAGCTAGATAGGCCACGCACATAGAGAAAGGAGACGAGGTGAATGATATGGACAATGGCCAGCTGGGGAGTAGGTATGTGATTTAAAGGGGCAGCCGCTTCCTAGTTCCTGCTCTGTGAGACAGGGAATGTAGGCCTGCCACTACCGTGTCCTTCTTTCTCCCCCAGAGGAACTCTAAACATAGAAGTTTATGTGAAATATCTTGTTCTTTAATCTCTTGAGCTCAAATAAAACCCATGTGACTGCTGTTGTAGAGATATTAACATGATTCCTTTGCTTTGTTCCAAATAGCTCTGAAATATCTTTCCTTTTTCTGACATAAACTTTTTAAGAAAAAGAAAAAATTACCTATAATTTCATTTTGAGGCTCTTTAGAGATTTTTTTAAACATATAACACTCATGAAGAAATATTAAATTTGAAATCCAAGACAGTAACTCACCTGGTTAGCTAACCTCCTGTCAGTGGGAAGAGCCATTTGGTACAACTTTTGATGTTTCAGTAACCTCAGTAACCTCCATTAATGCTGTATGCTCTACCACAGTACTGTGCAATAGAAATATAATATAGACCACACATGTAATTAAAATTTTTCTAGAAGCCACATTAAATAAAAGTAGAGACAGGTAAAATTAATTTTAATAAAATATTTTGTTTAACACAATATATCTAAAAATATTACCATATAAAAATTACTAATGAGATATTCTACATTGTTTTCTTTCATACTAAGTCTTTGAAACCCAGTACATATCTTATAACACAACTCAGTTCTAGCCACATTTCAATGGCTTGATAGACACATGTGGCTAGTGGCTACCATGTTGGACAGCTCAGGTTTGACATGTCCTGATATGCTTAAGTGTCCAAAGTCACTCAGCTAGGAAGTTGGCAGATCCAATAGCTTTGCTGCATATTTTGAACTCTTTGTCCTTCTTACTACATTGACTTGTCCCTAAGTGCAGAATTTCTAGCTTGGACTTAGCATTTGTAGGGTTTGAAAGGATTCAGGCCAGGGAAGTAATGGAAACAAACACACCAACAAAAATTAGAAGATATGACTAAATCTGAAAATGCTGTAGTGGTTGCAGTGGTCACATGTAGAATTTCCAGGTGACAACTTTTCTCGGATGTGGAAAGAGTTTGACTCCTCTCACAGTAATAGATGTATGAAGGTAGACAAGTACAACTAATTATAAACCTAGTGGAGAAGCCTGGTGTCATAACTCACATCCATAATTTGGATGTGAGGCAAGTTTCTGCAGTGGGGCAGATAAGCAAGAGGAAGAAGCACCTTCACCTCTGGTTGGGAAAACCAACTCACCTGGCCTTTGAGGGATGGTGGATGACTTACAATATCCAATAGCAAACTCAGGTGTTGCTATGGAGATGCAGTGAGGGGATGCCTTAATGCAGTGGCCAGGAGATGGCAAGAGGAATTTAGGGGAGATGCCTGGGTGGCTCAGTGGTTGAGCATCTGCCTTCAGCTGAGGGCGTGATCCCAGATCTGGATATCAAGTCCCACGCTGGGCTCCCCGCAAGAAGCCTGCTTCTCCCGTTATGTCTCTGCCTCTCATGAATAAATAAATAAAAATCTAAAATAAAAAAAAGAGGAATTTAGGGGGCTGTCCATGGTCCTAGGTCCACTGAGCAGATCCTGTGGGATCCAGAGATAAGCTGAGGCCATCTGCTCTGGTGGAGGTGAGTATTTCCTGACTTGCACATCAGCATCCCTGAAGGAAATACTCTGAGCATGCCTATGGCTCTCTAGTCCAAACTTTCTCTGTAAAAAGGATATAGTTTCTCTTATTACTGAAAAGTTAATACATTATATGTTACCTTCTGATGTGTTTTTGTTGTTGATGCTTTTCAGCATTTGCACAGAACCTTGCACTGGTTGCATTAGTTACGTTTTTTTTTTTTTTAATTTAAAAAAAATCTTTAAAAATTTTTTACTAGCTTGGTTCTGCATTTTGTCAACTTTGATGATTTTCCTGAAGATTGAATATATAAGTTTTTAGTTGAAAATTCCATAATTTGGGGTTCGAATCTTCTAACCCTTATGGGATGGCCAAAGCTAGTTAGCTCCTGATATATAATTGCTTATGGAATTGGAATGTTGATTTGGGCTTTTGGGTCAGGCTGAGGAATAATCTGAGGAACTCTGATCTGAGAATAAATTGCTAGGGTTGGCTACATGAGATTGCAGAGGCATAGGCATAATCGTGACCCTGGAGAGAACTGAGATGGCCTGATTTCTTTCACTTATGCAATTTCTCTTGATGGGAACCCATTCTCTTTCCCTAACAGTCATTGAAACAATTCCTGTTTTTTTCAACAGTAATTTAGGAATTCCCTTCACAACTCTTTGTTGAGGAGGGGGTGGGAAGGACAGGGGAAGAGAGAGAGGGAGAATCTGAAGCAGGCTTCACGCCCAGTGCAGAGCCTGGTGCGGGGCTGGATCTCATGACCCTGAGATCATGACCTGAGCTGAAATAGAGTTGGACACTCAACTGACTGAGCCACCCAGGCACCCCCTCCCTCATAATTCTTTTTAAATCAACTCATTCATTCATTCATTCATTTATATATTTATTAAATACATTTTTCCAATTAGCAAATATTTATTTAACACCGAGTGACAAGCACTGGGCTAGGTTTTTAGGCTCAAAACCAACAAGGCCTTCATCTCCATTCTTAAGAAGCTCACCACCTGGCAAGCGTTTCCCTATCACTACCTGGATTGGATCACCATAGTCTATCCAGCCATTCCTCAGTATTAATGTAATTGGTTTTGTGTTTAATTTGTTGTTATTTTTTCTAGAATGTTCTTTGGTGTGTCTGTCTCCCCAGGGGGCTTAGACATTGTCATTAGTAAAAATTATACTTTTCTCTCACTTGACAACTCTTTGTAGGGCCTGATATCTGGCCCAGAGTTGGGCCTACTACACATTGTTAATGAGGGCCTGATACACATTGCTAACCTTTCCATGGTGCATGAGTGGTGTCAGTTGATTATTATTTTTACACAGGATTACTGGCATTATTAATAGACATTTGACGGTTTTGGGGGACAGAATCAACAGACATGAAAATGGTCACCTTAGCACAATCTCTGTAATCAGTCTGTGGACTAAACACGACTTCTATTGTCTTTTTATAAATACTAAAGACACTGTCTTCTGAAAGTACCACAGTTATGCTTGGCATTGGTTTTTAATGACAAGGGAATTAAATTAAGGTTATATTTATATGGACATCTTTCCTGTGTGTTGCAACTGTTCAAGAAGTACAGCTTTAGGGATTTCCCCTAATGAAGTGCATAAACAGTAACTTTCCTTCAAGCTGTCAATGAGGAATGCTGTGTTACTCGAGTGAATTTCGGTGACCTCTTCCTCTAGAGAGAACCCAGTGTCAGAACAAATTTTTATAAATAATACACTGTTTGCTTTGCAGTGCCGATAAATTTCTTCTGTCTTTGAGGCTGTCAAATAACCTGGAGGCTTGTTTTTTTCTTAGGACAAAGATATTTGCAGAGGAACTGATCAAACTATTATTATTAATAATCTCATTATTGAGGCATCACCAATTCTTTTGTGCATTTGAGGCTACCAAATAGATTAAAGTTTTATTCTGAGAACTGGAGGTACACAGGAGCAAAGCAGCTTAAGAGCACCATGTGAGGGTTGGGCGTTTTTTTTTTCTGGCTGGGGCACATTTGTGTTTAGGAGAATTGCTGCCTCATTCCTGTCTGAACGTAACCCCTCTGGAAAGGGGTCTCCTAAAGGATTGGTCATAGAAGTCCCTAAAGGTAGTCATGACTACAGACTATTATTGTTAATGAGTTTTTTTTTTTTTTCCTGACAAGGGCACCGACATGCTCCTTGATAAAAGGGACAAGAAAAGCTCATTATAGCCACAGGCAGAGGCTACTGGCAAATGAGAAGAGATTTTGCCCTTTGCTTTGGTGGGGATCTGGAGGAAGAGGGAAAATGTGATGGAAGGGAGAGGAAAGCTCTCCTCCTCATATCCATATTCATAGCATTCAGACCCAAGAAAATACATTTGGCATGCCAGTGTTCATTCTCACACATGTCCTATGCTTTTCCTATTTTGGACTGGGCATCTAATGGCTAGAACATTCAGCCAAAGAGGCCAAGGATGAATTGCTTCCCACAGTGACCAGTGAACTTTGCAGCTCACATCCTGCCCCAGGAGGCTCTGTCCAGGTGGAGCAAGCAGCCTTCAATAGGAGGGTTCCAGATAAAATACAGGGCATCCAATCCAGTTCAATTTGAATGTCAAATAAACAGCATACAGTTATTTTAGTGTAAGTATGTCCCAAATATTGCATGGGATATACTTATATTAAAAAATGATTTGTTATGTATCTGAAATTCAGATTGGACTGAGTGTCTTGTATCTTTATTTGTTAAATCTAATAACTCTACATAGGGTAGACTATGAGAGGAGGGGGCTACAAAATACTCCTACTACTCCCCTAGCACCTGGTCATGGATTACCTGTCCAAGACCTCAATCTCCACCACAGATTGATTGCCTTTGGAGCAGATAATATAGGTGAAAGCTGTTGTTTCCAGAAAGCTTCTGGGAAAATGCTTCTGTGTCTTCCTGGTTCTACTCTAACTGCCTCTCATCACCCATCCACATGGATATGGGTGGAAGAGTGGCCTGTGAGGTCATCCTGTGGCTCAGGTAGTGTGTTTCAATGGGGAAGTAGCAGGGATAGTCTGGAGGATGGGATCCTAAAGCTGGGGAGACTGATTTAGGTGTGGTTTCTGCTCAGCCCTCTGAAGTAAGGGGCAATGTGGGGCATTGATTCAAGGATGCAGCCTTGGGTACACCACAAAGAAAGAGACTTCCTCCTATCCTTTTTCCTTCCTTCCTTCATTCATTCATTCATTCATCCATTCATTCATATTTTTCCTTCCTGTCCCCTCCCCTGAGTATCTGAATTGTGTACCAAGGATTTTAGGCTCTGTTTTTCCCAATCTGAGACTTTATGTGGTGAAAGAACTCTTCAGGTTTTCCAAAGCATTCCTGTGGTAGGGTGGGGAATGGAGTGGGGGGCAGGGGCCTTCTTTCCCTGCTGTGAACTGAACAATCTTACATATTGAGCCAGATTTTAGGAAATTAAAGATAAAACCAAAAAGCATAAAATGTGACATCTGTATAGTGCTTCAAAGCTTATAAGCAACTTCTCATATAATACTTCATTTAATTTTAACAACTTAGGAATTGTTACAACACTAGAGGGGCTAAGTGGTTTGCCTAAGGCCACTAACTAATGAGTGAGAAAACTGGTTTTTAATATTCAGGCCAATACTTTTTTACTCTATAGGGAGGAAGCAGATTTTCCAAATGCAGCCTAAAGATGCATCCCTATTTCTCAGTTTCATGATGAACATGCCTTGACCAGCACACAAGAGGGTCTGGGACAACGGAAGTCAGTCAGCTAGAGCCTTCTGGTGAGAGAAACTGCTCAACATGGACCTCCCTAACTAGTCTGGGCAGCCTCCTGTTTGGATTCCTTCTTCTTTATCAGGCTCACAGTGGTGAGTGCTTGGTCATACAAAGCCGTAACTGAGCATCCAGGGTGAATACACTGCTGGTCTCTCCCTCAGTGGGAGGTGGTTGGAGAAAAATTGTCCAGAAGCAGACTCTGTAAGGGGAAGGTCAGAGACAACCTGGGCAGTAGCAGCTAAAGAGGGAGTCCCTGTGGGGGAGATTCACAGCCTCTAAAGCAAGTTCCCTAATTTTCTCTGGAAAATAAAATGAGAGGTGGGGCAGGTCCAGGGAAACAACTAGAAAAAAACTTCTGGGCAAAGGACTGAGGCTTATTTTTCCCTCCTGGGACCTCCAAGCTCTGTTTCATCCACAAAGACTGCTTTGAACCCATCTCTTTCAAGGAAGTAACAAGTTAGAAACCGATATTGGGCTTCAAAAAACACATTTGAGTTAATATTTGGCAGGAGATATCTAGATCAAAGGGCAGCTGGCAGAGTGGGGCTCAGTGACAAGGTGTGAAGGTGATTCAGGTTCCCAGGTGTCCTGACCATCCTAGGGTGGTCACATGCTCCTTGGTGGCTTCCTCTTCCTACAAATTGGATGTGGGGAAATCCCCATTGGGCCCTATAAGAAGCCCTGGGCTCTGGGCAGAAGGCAGTGGCTCCAGCTAAGAGCACAAGATGAGTCCAGGCCTCTTCTGCCTCCTAGGCCTTCCATTCCTCTTTTGCCAGACCACAGGGAGTTTGTGGACCTCCAGCCCCACCTCCAGCTCTTTCTCTGACTCTGTATTCAGCTCCAGCAGCAGCTCTCATCCCGGCCCTGGCTCCGTGTCTCAGGTGAGGAGGCTCCACAGGCTGGGAGCTGTGTTCATTCCCTTCCCCTCGATTTTTGGGGACCTGAATATAATTTCATGGATGGCTAACCTGGAGCACTCTAAAAGATTTACAGTTCCCTTTGTTAACTGTAGGTGCCCTGGAAATGAATTAAAACCTGGGTAAAATAATTAAATTGCTTCCAAGGGAGACAACATCTTGGTTCTTCCCCTGGGGACTTCAGGGAAAGAATCTAAGTATTTAAGAGGTTCTTAAACTTGCCTGTGCTTTAGAATGGGGGTTGGGGGGTGGAGATGGGAGGATCCAGGTTCTATCCCAGATGAGAACTCTTAGGGAAGGTGCCCTACCAATGGAGGCTACAGAAAAGTTTGATTTGCTGCCCATTGGGACCCTGAGGACCATCAAGAATAGCCTTGAGGGAGTGAGAGCCACGTTGTTCCAGCTGCAGCCACGAGGGTTTCTCTGGGTCTAATTTGTAAAAGAAGTAGATTTCGAAAGTAGGAGAGGTCTTCAGGAAGGTGCTTTTACAGTGGATATGCCCCCAAAAGAGTATTAACTCTCTTCTATCTTCCCTACAGGGAATCCTAAGAGTTATTTCCAAAAACAACAACAGCCTCAATAGCAATAAGCAGGCAAAACAAAACAAACAACAACAAAAACCAAAGAATATGCTAGAAAAGGACTGTCCCAGCTAGGCCCCGTGACTAGGCTGCTCCATGAGCCTCATTCCTTGAGAGCCGAGTCCTCTTTGTATCTCCTTTGAGGAGTTGGGAAGAAGCACGGAGGGGTGAGACATTAGGGGTCAGGAAACATTTCCTCATTCCAACTCTGCCCCTGTGGGCTCTGGGTCTCTCTGTAGGACCTCCCTCTGTAAAACCCAAGTTTTCCTTGCTACGGTGTGCCTTGGGGTGGAGGAGTCTTAACTCTCCCAAAAGCTGTCCCTGTGCACTTTTATGATCTTTATTCACAGGTCAGGTTGAATAGAAGGGCCACTGGGAAATGAGGAGGAAAAGGCTTTTTTATAGTTTCCATTTTTCCATCAGAACTATGTAGACAGTGCAAGGGCACCTGGGTGGCATAGCAGGTTAAGCGACTGGCTCTTGATTTTGTCTCAGGTCATGATCTTGGGGTCATGGGATGGAACCCCACATTGTAGTGTTGGGTCTCTGTGCTCAGCTGGGAGTCTGCTTGTCCCTCTCTGTCTCCCTCTGCCCTCCCCCTGCTCGATTATGAGCTCTCCCTCTCCAAAATAAATAATAAATCTTAAAAAGAGAACTATGTAGGCAATGGAAATTTGTCGATTAATGAATGGTTTGGATAGGGCCCAGATAGGAACTGCCACAACAGTGTTCATTGAGTGCCTAATAAATGACTAGACATGGTTAAGTACATAATATGTGTTATCTCATTTAACTCTCAGAGGTCGGTAAAATTAATGATCCCATTTTAGAGATGTGGAAATGGAGGCTTAGAGAGGTGACGTCACTGACTTAAAGCTACTAAATCAGCAGATTATATAGCTCAGACTTAGTCTGCCCATCCTTTTCACCACTCTCCCTAGGCAGCTTTCTGTGTTTTGGGGGAGTGTAGATGAAAAAGCTTTTTAAAAAAGATTTTATTTATTTATTCATGAGAGACACACAGAGAGAAGCAGAGACATAGGCAGATGGAGAAGCAGGCACCCTGTGGGGAGCCTGATATGGGATTCGATCCCAGGACCTCAGGATCACGAGCTGAGCCAAAGGCAGACGCTCAATCACTGAGCCACCCAGGTGCCTGAAAATTGCTTATTTTCAGGAGGAGAATGGTTTGGGAGTCATAAATATGTTCAGATATTCTTTGTAGCCAGGAATCAGATGCATCATTTTATTTCATGATACTAGGTGATCTCTGGGGACAATTAGAACTGGTTAACATTGAAGAAAGAGGTTAACAATAAATCATTTCTTTTGAAGCCTCACCACTGATCAGAAACCAGCATTTGGGGAAGATCATCAGCTAAAATAACAAAATAAAATATAGGTCAAGAAACAGAGAAATCCAACATGCGTGTTGTCTCATAAAAAGATAACTATTTAAAAGTAGATAAGGAGTGGTAGTTAAATTGTACTTAGAGGTTTTAATCTCCTTCCTGGTTTACTTATCTCCCTCTGGTGAGTCAGTATCACTACTCCAACTTCTTTTTTATAGCAGGCAAGGTGTCACTTCTACTATAAACCCAATTTTCTAGGGCTGGCTGTCAGCTTGATGAGATTTTGGAAAGTGGTGGAAAACCCCTTTATAACTGTCATTGAGTAAGTTCCAAACGTATCATTTTCTGTACTTTGAAAATGTTGAGTACCATTATTTTATGCCTTGAATCTTTACAGGCACTTAGACCTGGCTGCTAATTAGAGCCAATTGCAACCTTAAATCACAAATGTGAGTCACACCTTCAGCTCTAGCACTCAGAGCACTCCACATGCCTCAGAAGTCCCCCTCCACCCCACCCTCACCCCTTCAAGAAGGGGCCGCTCTCACAGTCCTCATTTCACAGACAAGAAAAAGCTCCATGCTTTGTTCTGCACAGTGACTGGCAGAGTTGGAACCAGGAGTCGTGTGCTTATGTCATCAGGCTAAGGGGTTTGGGTTTGTTGAAAAAAAAAAAAAAAAAGACACGAAAGCCTCTCTAATGACAATGGGCCTGATTCACTGGGCAGGAATTGGGTCTTAATTGTCTCCTGAACACCAAAGCCTGGCGAACTGTAGACATCAGTAAATGTTAATTGAACACGTGCTGGAGGAGAACTCATCAGTGTGAGGTGTCTTGTAAGGTACAGAGGGTCCTATTTGTCCTCCACGAGGGGGATTGCATATCCTCTCAAAGGCCAAGTGGATAAGCACACGTGTGTCTCTCCCATTCCTCATGTTACCTTCACGTAGAGTTTATGCATTCACTGCAAAGAGAGAGAGACCCATCACCATTAGCTTCATTGTCTTTGAATGTGAGAAGCAGAAATATCTCTAATGGGAGACACTGATCAAACTTATGGACCATTTTGATGTCAGCTGAGCATACTGGGCTGATGATAAGCAGGATGGAAGCTGGGGAGTCCACAGTGCTGGGACGGAGATATTCAATAGAAGACAGTGGAATGGCTGTCAGCAGGGCTTATAATTATTTGCCTGTCTTTCAGGTGAACTTCAGGACTAAAAGTTGTTAGCTAGTGGTTTCTAGTTGATTGTCTAGAGACTGCTTGAGGATCTCCACTATTTTCTGATTTGACAGAGGTTTCCAGCAAACTCTAAGAATGGTTCAAACCCGTCTTGTGCAGCTAATTAACCTCCTCTTGTCAAAATGCAACACAGGACGTTTTGGGGGTGGGTAGATAGTTGTTATAATAAGCTATTTTTTTTGGAAAGTCCACAATACATTGGTCCTCCTGAAAAAGCTTTGGCACTCTTGAACCAGAGTCTTTCTAGATTCAGTGGGAGTGATAAATCTGATTCTTAGGGAAGCTGGTCTCTCTGACAGACTTCTGGTGTAGCTTGTCCAGGCCTTCCTCATCCCTGGCAAAGACCCTTCCCTTAACCCCCTCCCACAGCCCTTGTGTTCAGGATAAACTTGCTTGTCTCTCCTCCTTATTCCCCAGATCCTGCAGGTGTCAATTGTGATTGGCAAAGAAAATTTAGGCCAATGTCAAGAACTGACCTGGCATATATATATCCATAACCTCTGTGTGTTATGTGTGTGTGTGTATTTTTGCTCATCTTAAAGAAGATTAGGTTAAATTGACAAGCAATTTAGTTGCAAAAGCCTGAATTAATTCATCTAGAGTTCACTGACAGAATGGATCTTGGTTATAGAAGCATCTAGGTCCAGTTTGTTTGGAAATCATGGAGGTTGATAGATATTAAATGCAGAGAGCACACAACCTTAGCTGCAGCCAGCTGACCTAAACTTCGAGAGGTGTGGCCTGCATCTCTTCAAATTCTGCAAACCATTGTTCTGCCCTTGGTAGTTCCAGAGAGACAGTTTGGTCTGATGTTCCATAGGTGATCTTTAGGCTGGCCATCAGGTGAGAT
Organism: Canis lupus baileyi; assembly: GCF_048164855.1. NCBI lineage: Eukaryota > Metazoa > Chordata > Mammalia > Carnivora > Canidae > Canis > Canis lupus. Next base: position 51,394,661 of record NC_132854.1, on the reverse strand, counting down.
CATTGTAAAGCTCAGCCAGTCAGCTGCCAAGAGTTCCTCTGGAAGGCAATAGTAGTAATAAAAAAATGCTAATTGTGCTGGGATCCCCTTGGGGAAGTTCAAAGGGGACAAAAGAAAAACAGGATCTTTCAAACCTGTCATTTTAAAATATGCAGCGGCACCAAAATGTGAGCCTGAATATCTTAAAGAAACATCAAATATTTTAAAATGGCTTTTCTGCAAGTGGTAAGCTGGAAAACTTAAAAAAAATTTTTTTTGCACAAAACCTTCAAACTCCTACATTATTCAGTCTTTTAAAAATGGCTGTTTTATTTCTATTTTGAAGAATGTTAATTATACAATTTCCCAGGTGAAGAGAGTATGGAATTTGCACTGTATGTTTTGCCTGTAACCCATATCTGTGATAGTTTTCCCATTCTGTTGGAAGGCACTGGGTTGGGTTTGGGGTAAAGAAAATGAGTACATGGAAAGAAAGGGAAAATGACACTTACTGATCACTGACCACGTGCCAGTGGACTTGATTTATGGTACTTGGTTACTCTTGGGGATGACCCTGTGAAGTGGGTTATCTCTATTTGGCAGATGAGGAAAGCAAGACTTACAGAGGGTTCATGTCCAATAAGTGCTAGAATTGGAATTCAAACTTAGGCTGCCCATCACTTCTTTATTTGTCTTTCCTTACGTGGCAACAGTAATAATTTCCTGGAAGCCTCCTCAAGAAAGGAGAATCTTCCTTTAGATAAGGTGTCTGGCAATGTTTAAGCCTGGTTGGTGGAAATGTGGCTGAAGTAAGTGTAAATCACTGCCTGGGAAACATGGCAGTTTTGGTTTGTGTCTCTGATTCCCTTCATCCATCCATCCATCCATCCATTCATTAAAGATTTACTTACTTATTTGAGAGAGAGAGAGAGAGAGAGAGAGAGAGAGAGAGAGAGAGAGAATGTGTGTGCGGGGAGGAACAGAGGGAGAGAGAGCAGCTCAAGCAGACTTCTCACTGAGTGTGAGCCTGGTGGGGCTCGATCTGATGACCCTGAGATAAGGACCTGAGCCAAAATCAAGAAGCAGGGGCTTCCCTGAAGGTGCCACCCAGGCGCCCCTGACTCTGTTCATTCATGGATTGAACGCCACTTGATTGCCTCTGAGCACTCTTGACAGGCCAATTTCTGTCACTCCAGTTACCAAAAAGCTCATTTCCTAACTCATTACTGATGTTGAACTTATTTTCATTTCCAGTCGCTTTCCAATTTCACTGGCTTCGAGGATGACCACGGGACCTGCCAGTGCTCCATTGTGCTCCCAGACACCACCTTTCCTGTGCAGAGAGTGGAACGCTTGGAACTCACGGCCCACGTTCTCTCCCAGAAGTTCGAGAAAGAGCTTTCTAAAGTAAGCATTGCTTTCTTCCTCTTCCAACCAAATCTTGATAAGAACAAACCAACTGACAAAACAAAACCCCTCTTATTCAGAGCTTGATCGGCAGCCTTCTTGGTTGTGCCAAAGCCAGCATGCTTCTGTCCCAGGGGGGTGTTAGCATGTATTTTACAGGACACCTGCAGGGATCTTGATAGCAGGAAAAATGAGGGCACAGTAAGAAAATGGGATGGAGAGAGATTGTGCATGCCACGGATAAACTCACTTCAATATTGTGCGGGTGCAGTTGGAAAGAAACCTTGAGCTCCCCCTGAGAAACCCAACCCTGCAATTTTTATTTGGTTTTGGTTCCAATGTTTCTTCTTCCTATAAGTCTTCTTCCTCATTCCCCCCACCCCCTCCCAGCTTTGCCACATCTTTCCTCTCCTCTATCCTCTGTTCTCTCTTCCTTCTCCTTCAATTTTCCTTCTTATTCCTCTTCACTCTCCCTTCCCTGATCCATCCCTTCTAATCTTTCTCTCCCTTTCCTTCCTAATTGGGTTGTTTTTTGTTTGTTTGTTAACTTTTGGTCTTCCCTTACTTTTGGAAAGCCCCATCTCCATTTTTACCTCTTCCTTCCACTCCTCCCCTCTTGGAAGCTTGTCTTATTATCCTTTTGTCTTTTCCTTTCTCTTCCTCTGATTTTCTCTTTCCAGTTTACTCTCTTCCTCCCCCCCCCTTCCTTCTGTCTCTTTGTGTGTATCTCTCTCCCATTCTCTCTCTCGTGTGTTATCCTCTGTTGTCTCAGCAGGAACATTCCATTAGACATGTCTAGCATTAGACCGAAACTGAAGGCTTCCCTGGGAATCTGAATCAATCCTAATAGGTCACGCAGCCTTGGTAAAAACCCTGACTCCAGCCCCCTGATGACGGCTTTTCTCTCCCAGAGAAAGTTATCCCACAGGGTTTGCCTTTCTCTGAGCTGGCTGGAGCAATGTGACCTGGCATTCCAGTTTTGACCCCTGCTACATTTTTAGCCAAGTTAAAAATCAATTAGAAAGGCTCCCATTTTCTGCACAGGTGAAGTCCAAGCAAGCCTATAATCATATTATGCATTATTTAGTACAACTCCATTAATTTACAAGGAGCTCTGGCTTTCCTACAAGATTCAAAATAAGTTTTCCTGAGAAATTTAAACTTAGCTACCTCAACATCCAGCACAGTTATCCTTTAAGACAAAAATTATGATGAGGCTGGGACCCTGCTTTCAACCTGAATTGGTAGATAAATATTCTATGTTTAAATGAATGTCCAGAAAAATGTGTTTGACTACTCTAGGAACCTAGCTTCTTAAGAAATAAAATGTCCTTGAATTAATCAGCAGAAAAGGCACAGCACTAAATTATAAATTCCAACCATTAATATTCATAGCCTTATTCCAGCATAATCAACTACAGATAAGAAGTTATGCATAAAAACATAACAAGTGGAGGAAAATCCTAAGTAAAGATCTTTTCAGTTAGAGTCATTTGCTTTGAAATAGTGGAAGCTCCTGATTTGCATGTCTTCTTTGCTGGCAGGAGTGTGAAGGGCAGTTTGCAATCCCATGCTGCTCCAGGGAAGTGTGCAGCTTGCCAGGGTTGAGAGTATGGGACATTTAATTCCAAACCTGTAAAGGGGGCAGGTGGCATCTGCCTTGTTAATAAATAGCAGGGAGGAAGTATGAAGTAGATGGGAGAACTTTTAGTTCTGAAAGTATCAGTAGCTGGTCCTAAAGGAATCTGTGATTGAGGCCTAAGAAAGGAATTGACCTGCCAGTTGAGATTTGCATCATATATTCTGTGTGACAGATGATAATAACAACAACGGTTTGAACAGCTTCCTTTTGGGGCCCCTGAGTGGCTCAGTCAGTTAAGCATCTGCTTTCCGCTCATGTCATGATCTCAAGGTCCTGGGATCAAGTCCCTGGGATTGAGCCCCATGTCAGGCTCCCTGCTCAGTAGGGGAGTCTGCTTCTCCCTCTTCCTCTGCCCCTCCCCTTGGTCATGCTCTTCCTCTCTTTCAAATAAATAAATAAATTAAATTAAATAAATAAATAAATAATCAATCTTTATTTATTTATTTGAAAACCCAACCAGCTTCCTTTTGTGCTTTTCTAAATGCTTCCAGGTCTATTCTACTCTCAAGCAACTTTTTAAGGCAGACAGGTTGGTGTTCTTCCCATTTTAGGGATGGAAAAATGGAGGTTCATAAAAGTCAAGACACATAAATGTACAAAGCATTCCTCTCTTGGCTGGGTGAGCCAGGTCAGGAATTTGGGTCTTCGAAACCCTTCTGGTTCCTTTTCTCTCTGCCATGCTGTTATCAACCTTAAAGAAGAAATGCAGGAAGTCAGTAATGCCTTCAATCCAGAGTTATCTCTTCAGCTGAGGGCTTTTGAATTTCCAGGTATTGAATTATTATAGTTGTTCCTAAGTTATCTTGGAAATCACCGTTTATCTGGATGCCTGGGGCGGGGGGGGAATGGCCGATTGGACAGGCTAGCAGAAGAGGGTTTTGACTGCTTTACATTGATTCATTATCTGTCAGTACAGAGGGAAGACAGGGAGCTGCCTCTGCATAAGATGCTGCAAGCATTTTATGCTTTTCCGTTGTTTATGATATGTCCTCTTGTGATGAGACTCAAGAGAGGATGACACAAAAGGCAGCTCAGGATATTCTTTCTCTGGAGGGTTACCATCTTTGGGGCACTTATTTAATCTGACACATTTGCTAATAGATCCTCATTCATGAGAAGGTTGAGGCAGTCTTGGAGACATTTAGGCAACTTATAAGTAAACGACATTGATTGGACAATGTTTTATGTAGTGAAATATAATAAATTAAAAGATCAGATTGAAAAAAACCTTGAAGTCACTATTTTTCTAATAGTTGCTGCAGTTTATAGACATCCCATAGTGAGACACTTTTTTTTTTAAAGATTTTATTATTTTTAAGTAATCTCTACACACAATGTTGGGCTCGAACTTAAAATCCTGAGATCAAGAGTTGTGTGCTCCATTGATGGAGCGAGCCAGAAGCCCCTAAGTGAGGCACTTAATATGCATTATCTCTAATCTTAACAATAATCTAGTAAGCTTGATACCATTACCCCCAATTTAGAGGAGAGAACTAAGGCTTAGAGAAATTAAGTGATTTGCTTACTAAGTACTGAAGGCAGATTTGAGTTTAGGTAGCTGCAGCTCCAAAGTATTTCTTTTAAAAAAAAAAAGTTTTTATTTATTTATTCATGAGAGGCGCGCACGCGCACACACACACACACACACACACTCAGAGAGAGAGAGAGAGAGAGAGAGAGAGAAAGAGAGAGAGAGGCAGAGACACAGGCAGAGGGAGAAGCAGGCTCCATGCAGGGAGCCCGACGTGGGACTCGATCCCAAGACTCCAAGATCATGCCCTGGGCTGAAGGCAAGTGCTAAACCACTGAGCCACCCAGGGATCCCAACTCCAAAGTATTTCATGTCTTCACAGTCAATTCAAGCTCAACTAATCTTGTTGTTAATAATATATTAAAGTAACAGTATGTTGCTGAGTATAGTCATTTACGTCAAATAATCTGGCCATAATTATGATCACAGGTTTGAGGCAGAAGCATGAGCCAGACTGATTCTTAAGCTTAATAGCCAGCCGTGTTGCATCCCTATCTATTACGAGACTACATTTACTGTATGGAACAATAACACCTGAAAACAAACCCTCAAACAACCTTTGATTCTTAAAACCCACCAATGACGTAGTATGTGCATAACAAACAAAAAAATGGAAGCTCTGCTTGTCAGGTTGTTGGTTTGAAGGCAAGCATAGATGAGTCTTTTAAAGTTCAAGCATGTAGTGATAAGGAGCTTGCCGTAAAGATGTTGACCCAGAGAGGTGTCCCCTTAGGGCTAGACCCATATTCTTGCTGTATATCTCTGGGCAAATCAGGCTGCCTCTGCTGACACTGCACTTCCAGGGAGAGCTGGATTGCTCAGAATTGCTCACACCATCACAACACTAGAGATCTGTACATGTAAAAGAGGGTTTATATGAACAATCTACTTAAGTCAGTAAAGTACTCAAATTCCTTCCTGCCTTTTTTTTTAAAGTGTGTGTGTGTGTGTGTGTGTGTGTGTGTGTGTGTGTGTGTGTGAGTGGGGAATGGGGCGACGGTAGGGAGGTTAGGAGGGAGAAACAGAAAGAGAGGGAGAGAGAAAATCTTAAGCCCGCTCCATGCTCCGCTCAGAGCCTGGCACAGGAGGCTCAATCTCATGACCCTGAGATCATGGCATGAGCTGAAATCAAGAATTGGACACATAACTGACTGAGCCATCCAGGTTCCCCTCCTTCCTGCTTTCTTATAACTCCATGGATGATTCTAGTTTTCCTGAATATCACTGAGCTTTCCTTTAAATGCCAGTTGAAAGAACCTCAAATTATCCCCCAACAGATCTTTAGAGACTTCATTTTGTGGCTGAACTAGGGCAGGCATGCCACACATTCTCATAGGTGGCAAACTCTAGGTTATGCCTTGGTTTTCAGTGAGAATCTGGAAGAGCCACATTTTATTTAGCAGAGATGACAGTTGGATCACTCATTTTTGTAGAACAACAGCTGCGATGTGCCACCAACATGTTCCAGGAAAGCAGAGGGTGTTTCATTTGTTCCAAGTGCTGGCAAGGCCAAATGCCAACAAGAATATTCATTTTGCAAACTTCCATTTCTGCAATGGATCGGCACTTTATTATTACTATTTTTTTTTTATCACAGGCAAGGTTTTATGCTTGATTTTTATAGAAATTAAAACTTGGCTACCTTATATTTGTGTTTATACTTTTGAGAGGGGAACTTGTTAGGATATATATATATATATATTTCTAACCTCCTTATCCACCAAAATGTCACCAGTCTTATCAGCCTCCGAGTGATGGCACATCTGATGGCAGTGAGCATCAGTTGCCTGAGGAGATACACTAGCAGTGCCAACGGCTGCATTTTCAACTTTCATTAAAATCCTCTTTGCCTGAAGCCCTAGCCCTTTAGGTCTGTGGCCTATGAGTCTGCTCTAATTTGCACAGTGGGGTTAAGTGGAAGGGCTAAAATGACAGAAGTTAGGGCTGCCTTTGGTATTAGGAGGATTATAGGCCAACATCTGGCTCTGAATTCATCCAGGCACCATGGATCAGCTACTTGACATTAGCATGGCTTGGGGAAAAGTATCACTTATGTTCGAATTTTTAAAAAGAATGTAAAACCAGTAACTTTTAATGAGCAGGTCCTTAAAAAAGCCATGGCATTTCTTTTAGAGATCAGATACAAAAAGAACCACCAAATGTGTTTATTGAAATATCCATTTGGAGCTTCCAATTATACACTAAACTACCAAGGGAATTTTTGCAAGTATTTTAGCTTAATGATCAGACATTCAAATATATGCAACAAATGCGTAAAGGTCTGATTGCAATAATCAGTTCTTGGAATAAATGTGAGTGCGCCTAATGAAATGTGCACTTTACAGTTGCATATACACTCACATATTGTATGGTAAAATTGGGTCTTTCTGCCACTTTGTGAAAGGTAGAGGGGCTCAAAACTCAATGCACATGACAATGAGAGGAGGAATTCTACTTTAGTTCATTTCTCCCTCTTCTAGAAAATACTTTGATTTAGAGCGGTGTTCTAAATGGAAGGAGGGTGGTGGTGGTGGAGATTTTGCCCCCAGGGAACATTAACAATGTCTGGGACACTTTTGGTTGTTACAGTTGAATGGTCTGTGGGTGTTAGTGGCATCTAGCAGCCAGGAATGCTGGTAAACATCCTATAGTACACAAGAAAGCCCCCTCCCCCTACCAAGAAAGAATGATCTAGCCTTAAATATCAATAATGCTGAGGCTGGGAAACCCTAACTTAGATACAGTGTGTGCATTGAGGGGAGGAGGGAGGGCAATGGAGTCTGGTTCAAGCCAATTTAGTTTGGAGACCTAATATCTTCAAACATTAAAATGGAAATTAAAATATCTTTGTGAATGATGACTCTGAAGCAAAATAATTTTTAGTCTGGGCAAGTGCAAAATTCACCCCACCACTTGTAATAATTTTTTTGTTTGCATTTAGATAGATTAAAAAAAACAAATATATTTTTGATCCATTTCTTTGCCAAAAAAGAAAAAAAAAAGTTTGACAGCAATCAAATAGTCTCCAAGGGCTTGGTAGTGGAGGAAGACTGTATGGTATTACTTTGGGAATTGACTTCAGCATTTTGATTCCCTTTCAGGTGAGGGAATATGTCCAATTAATCAGCGTGTATGAAAAAAAGCTCTCCAACCTAACCATCCGCATAGAGATCATGGAAAAGGATACCATTTCTTACACGGAACTGGACTTTGAGCTGATCAAGATGGAAGTGAAGGAGATGGAGAAACTGATCGTACAGCTGAAGGGCAGTTTTGTCGGAAGCACAGTAATTGTTGACCAGCTGGAAGTGGAGGTAAGGTGTGAGCTCATTTCTGAGAGCTTTAAAAATAAATTCTCCTCAGTGGGCAGGTGTAAGGACCAGGCTAAGGATCTCTCTCCCAACTTCTAATTCTGTACTCTCTCATGACCACGTAGCATGTCCTGTGTTCTGCTTTCAGTGGGCATCTCTCTTTAAATGGTAAGTTATGTGCAATGGGAACATGTTCATTGACGAGCAGGTGTCAGCCAACGGACCCAAGTGGTCTTTCAATGTCTCTAGGAAGGAGAGATATAAATCTGAACAACTCCATGGCCAAGTTAGATAAAGTGCCTTCTCTGTTCTAGAGGTATGCTCGTGGGACTTGAAAGCTACAGTTTACCTGACTTTGGACTTGCTAGGTCTGTTTCTCTTTTTGAATGATCATGTGATCTTTGATCCCTCTTGGAACACTTCTCCACATACTGGCAACTGTCTCTGAAAGGGTTTGTTGTGAGTATGTTTTAGTGAAGCCTTTTAAGCTCTATGGATAAGACCATCACAGTTATGTTACGGTTGGGTAATTCATATCAAAGAGAATTTACTAGCGAGGTCATGACGTGGGCTATAATTAAGAATTCTAGTTACATATTTCAGACTTTAGGTTTACTCTGGCCCTCACCATTCGTTAGAAACTTAATTAAAATACAACATGAGTAAACACGAGTTTATAGGGGAAGGTTATTAGAAATGAACTTTAATGGACCTTTGTGGATGCTTAGACAGAGCCTGTGCTCTATTATTAAATCTGTTAAAATCGTTGCCATTTTCTTCCTGTCACACACATCTGCCTGAGATGTGACAGGCGTTTACGCTAAACCATAAAATGTATTCTTCCAAATGAAACCATTCAGAAGAATCTCGGGTGTATTCTCTAGCAATGTTTCACTAAGTGACAAATTCAGCCCTGGAATGTTTATGAAAGAAATTGCACAATAATATAAAGTCACTCTGAATTTTTATTTCCTTAGATAAGGAATATGACTCTCCTGGTAGAGAAGCTGGAGACACTAGACAAAAACAATGTCCTTGCCATTCGCCGAGAAATCCTGGCTCTGAAGACCCGGCTAAAGGAATGTGAAGCTTCTAAAGGTGACAATGGTCCAGTCTCCCCACCACCTCCTGCCCCTGGTAAGCATGGAAAAAAGCTTTTTTTTTTTTTTTTTTTTACCACTTGAGCCAGGCCTAGTTAGGAACTGAGAGTGGGGTGGGGAAGGGATTTGGGATTGCAGTGGTGAAGGGAGGATGGGATTGTTGCAGCTTTGAGCTTACTCTTCTACACTTTGAAATCTCTCCCCTAGTAGCTCCACTTGCCATCACGTTCTGGGACTCATACAGGAAAAGCACCAATGATGAGTTGAAAAACAAAATCCACACATTACATGTGTCCTCTTTGCATTTGCTAACAAGAAAAACATCTCTGTGGTGATGGGGTTATTGTCAGAGGGGCTGGGAAAGCCTCTGGAATGTGCATGGCATCAGTGCTGTCCTGTGGATTGCAAGGGCTGATTGGCTCTTGTATCTGATGAGCTAGGTTGTGCCTTGAATCTTCCTTCCCTCCTTCTCTCTTTCCCTCCCTGCTTCCATCTCTTTATTTTTCCTTTATGCTTTCCTTAAATGCACCTGCTCTTTAGTGTGTCTTGGGATTCAGGGGGGATTTAACGGATGGCCCCTCATGTCCAGTACTTATGGGTGTGGCCTGGCATCCCTCTTAGACGTGAGTTCCATGAGGGCAGGGATGGCCTCTTACTCTCGAATTAATGATCATCCTTAGGGCTAGGTATAGCATAGAGGTGGGTGCTCCAAAATACCTCCATGCATGGAGACAGTGGAGTGTAGGGGTCAGAAGTATGGCTTTGGGACCCCAAAGCCCTGAGCTTCCCAGCTATGTGGCCACAGCAGAAGATCCTTCATCTCATCATTGATAAAATGGGAGGATGGACTCTACTTTGCAGGGTTGCTGTGAGGGTTAATGAAACAAGTCTGGGAAAGCACAGAGCTCTATGATTGGCACTTATACACTGGAATTTGTTTTTGTTATTAATGATGATAACTGAAGTGAAAACCTTGCTGTGAACAAAAGCAGTGCAAGGTCCTCGTGTGCTTGAGCACATCCCTCCAGGTGAACTAAGCTTGCCTCTCTGCCTCAGTGTGTAGCCCTGGCACAGGGAAGCTCTCTCTGCGGGTTGTGAGTGTCTCATCCTGAAAAGGGCCCATATCTTCTGATCAAATAATTCAGCTCTTTTTTGTTATTTTCATTAATTCCTCCTTCCACAACCGGTTTCCTTTTAGGCTGTGTGTTTCTGGATCCTTGTCAAGGTAGCTGGTTTCTTTAGGGCTTTAATTAGATACTGCCATAGTTATAAGCCTCTTGGTGCTGTTTAGGAGACTCATCCCTCCCTCTGCTCTTGGCAATCTGTTATAGTATGACAGACAGTGGAGGTTCAGGACAAAGGCCATGTCTCGTCCTCTATAACAAGCTAAGGTTAAATTCCATCTGGGATTGGTGGTGTTGATGTGCATTGAAAATGTGAGCTCATTCAGCTGGGCCATGCAGGACCCTTTGAGGACAGGGGTCAAAGCAGTGACAACTCCTGGTAACACCTGAGCAAGGCTTCCTTCCTTCCTTCCTTCCTTCCTTCCTTCCTTCCTTCCATCCATCCATCCATCCTTCCTTCCCCTCTCCCTCGACCCTTCCCTTCTGTCTTTCTCCAAAGGAAATTTTCCTCATGGAATAGATTTTTCCAGCACAGTTTTCTTTACATTTCTTAGAGTGAGGACATTTTAGAACTGGAAGGGACAATTCAAAGCCATCTGGCTCAGGTCCATCATGTCTCAAAGGAGGGGACTTAGGTGGTGAGGATACTGCTTTTCAGAAGGCCACACAGATAGTTAGTGGCAGAGCTGAAGCTGAAATGCAAGGCCCTTTGCTCTGCGGGTATCTCAGGACCTAGAGTGTCCAATGGCAGTAACTCAAAGATGGTGGTGGGAGAGAAAGTACACTGCTTGGTATATCTAAGAAGGAAAACAAATGAGTCTGTTGGACTATTTTTGTTAGAATTTTTTTTCTAGAACTTTCCCCTAGGTCCTCACACTTAGACTTTTGTGAGCCATCCCAGCCCAGCTGTGTTGTTTAAGCAAATTGGACCCAGATTTCCTCTCACTTTCCCACAACCTTGGCTGTACCTGGATCCTGGCCAAGCCACTTGGCCCTCCTCCAGCTTTGTTCATATTATATTTATGATGTTTATATTAAACTGACTTTTTGTCATGTTTTTAAATCAATTTCTTTTTACTTGCTCTCTTTCTGTTTGGATTGGTTGATAATGCAGAATTGGAAACTCCCCAGGCACCACAAAGTTGTGAGCCTGTGGAGACTTTAATTAAAGTTACTCACTATTATGGGACTTTAAAATCTGGCCTGTCTGCTTTTTTCACTGCAGAGTTGCGCAGAACAAAAGACCGTGTGCAATTCTCAGCTCTAACGCAATTCTGTGTTCTCTGGGCCCCTCCCTTACAGTTGCAGTGTGCTACCCCTATGGTCAGCTTGGTCTTAGAACCAGTACATGTCATTAGGGTTCAATAAAACATTCTTTATATTTGGTTTATTCTGCAAATGGCATCCTTTTCTGCTTCATTTCATAGAACTTTCTAATCTAAAATAATTGGCCTTCTGCTCATTAACTTTTTTTCCTGAAAACAACGGACTCTCTCTCTGATCTTCCCCTGAATCTAAATGACTGCAGAGAGGCAAGATGTGCACACATGCTCTGGGATGAGTCGCCTTTGTGCTTGGCGATTATGCTGTGCTCTGTGCTGACACATAGTAGGTGCTCAGTAAATGGTTGATGAGAGTTTTGGGGTGACCTGCCCAAATCCCAAGCTTTAGGAAAAGCAGAGTGTTGGGTAAGAAATACTCAATAACTCAGAGTCAATTTGGTTTTTATCATTTTATGATTGTGACTAGGTTAATTGCCTAATTCTCACAAGCGAATTGTAGTCTCTTCTTTGCTCAAAGTTCAGTTGTCCGGGTAGGAGATAGAGACTGCACTCATAGATCCAAGATTAAATTTCCTCTGTGTATAGCATTAAGAAAAAATGGTACTAGCCATAAGACTTTTTTTTTTTTGTAGTAAACATTTCCATCAGATAAACTAGAATATCTCTATGGGTTATAATTCTGGAGTTTGGCACCTAGCTTCTAACTTTTTTTTACCCAATTTCAAAAATTGGGCAATACAAATTTGAATTCCCATTTGTTGATGCAAATTCAAAGCTTTCTGCTCCGTTGCACACACAAATACAACCAAGAGACTTTTAAAAAGCCAAGGTAGAGTATGTTAAAGTCTTATCTGGTGGCTTCCTGGGGTATTTGTAGAATACCATGGCAATAGCTAATGAATTGCATGATGAAGAGATTGCCAACCACGGCCACTCTTGTGTAGAGGGTTCCTTGCATTATGTTTTGTGGAGTGGATACTAGGCTTTTTGAAAAACCAAGATGTGTAGCAGGGTAGAGGGCTAGGATTTTATAAATAAGGTAAGCTGGGTTTGGGAGATTTGATCAGTCTTTCGTTCTCTTATTCCATAATCCTAATTTGGTGCCACTACATGGCTGGTCCTGTTCTGGGAAACAGGGCTACCAGGATGTATATAGGAACATCCACTATGTTGGAAGAGAGATAGTCACATGAACCTTAAAGTTCTAACATGACGTGATTATAATGCTGATAGTTACCATTTGTTGGGTTACGTGCATATGCCTCTCTCTTCTTCTTAACAGTTCTACAGAGTAGCTATTATGATTATTTTTTTTGATATAAGGAAACTGAAGCTCAGAAGGTTACATAGTCACCAAGTACTGGAGTCAGGATTTGACTTGGCATCTGTCTGCCACTATTTTCGCTATACCAGGCAGTCTTTCATAGAAGCTCTGATAGAAGGGTGCACCTGTGTTTCCCAGAGTAACAAGAAAGTTCCAACACCTCACCAACCTGATTAACACCATGTTATCTTGGCTTCCTTGCTTGTAACTGAAAGTACAAGTAGCTGAAAGGGTACTTATTTCTGTGGCATGTTCTTTTCTACCAGAAAATGCAAAATGGTTTATTGGTCTTTCACATTCTTGGATTAGGTTGGTCATGAGTGGTGGTTCTAGTGTTAGGGTAAACTTGTGGTGGCTGAGGAAGGGAATGGAGTACCACTAAGACCTTGAGATAAAGGAGAGGGCAGGGAAGGGATATGAGATAAGTGGGGGGGGGGATGCTTGGTGTAGATGGGTGAAGGGGGTTGGGGGCTCTAGCTGGGCTGGATGAACAGAGGGCACTGGGATGGCTGTCAGTTTCAGTATTGTTTCCATCAGGAGTTGAGGAAGCCCACCATTGCCTTTTCTCTGGTCCACCATGGCTGTAGCCACATCTATAGTATTAGCAGGGATGCTCAGTTCTCTCCTCCATTTACACCTCCTTTGACCATAGCCAGGGCCCTAAAAATGGCCCAAAGGACATGGAGGAGAAGAAGGGTATGAAAAGAAGGACAGGAAAATGTTTAGGAATGGTTGGGAAGTGAGAAACAGAGATTATGGCTTTATACAGTTTTGTTATTTATACTAGGTATAATTTTTAATTTCCTGGTCAGCGTGGAAAATGATGTGCCATTATTACTGTTATTAACAGTAGTAGAAGTAATCATTTTTAAGAGAAGTATATTTTGGTTCCTTTATATCTAAGGATTTCCACATCCAAGACAGAGTAGTTTATGATCTTTAAACCTATGATAATGCTTGGATGTGTTCATGCATCATAACTTTCCTTTAAGTATTTTGTTGCTGTTGGTTTGGGGTATTTTCTTTCCAGGAAAGCAAGATTCAATTAAGCAAACAATTCCTAAGTCTTCCAACCTGCAAGAAAAACGTGACTTTCTTTCATATCCTCAGAGTGAAATGTAGTTAAATAAATAAGTTCTCGGGAAGATATTCTAACTAGAAAATCCAGTTTGTAGCATATGGAAACTCAAACAGTTTTTGTTATCATTAAACTGAACACACCGCTAACTTTATTTTAATAATTCATGCATTGTTTCATAAACAAAAGCAAACAAGCATTCATCTGAGAGATCACTTTTAGGAGAAGAAATAATAATTTATAATTTTATTTATTATTTCTTTGGTGGAGAACAGTCTCTTGGCTGAACACACTTTGCTTTTTTATTTATGAAATGGTGCATGCATTATTAAAATAAACCTGCGACTGTGTTCTGCTTAATGATATGCAAAATTATTTGAGGTTGGGTACAGAATGGTTTCATTTCTCTACCTGTTGTATGGTTGGCTGGCTTTCCCACCAACTGCGGATTTATGAGAGCATTTAAGGAGCACGTATGTAATTCTGGGACCAAAAAGCCCCAGCAGATTGGAAAAATAAAAGCAGGGTTTCTAGTAATGGTTTCACCTCTGAGCAGTCCTTGAGTAAGGAGGGGAGAAGGGGGGGACATTTAGCAAGGAAAGGAATGAGTCTTTCCATATAGGTCAGAGGCACAGACTTACAGGCAAAGCTTTGCTCCCCCTTAACCACCCCCCTCCCGCCCCCTATGATAAATCAGGTAATTCTTTGGAGCTCTGCTTTTGGCTCCAGCTCACATCATGTGCTCTCCACGGCTCCCTGATTCCCTCCAAGCGTTCAAAGCCAGATCAAGTGATTCAGGTTCTGTTCCTCCTTCCCTCACCTGCTCTGCTCCAGGCAGTAGGATGAGGGAAAATGACCTCAAATGTACTTGCAGTTAAATTTTCTTTGTCATCCAAAAGAGTGTTTATTAAGATCCCAGAAAATGTGTGTTCAACTCTGGATAGTTATTATAGAAATCCTAGAAGAATTTTCTTTAAAATTTTTTTTTAATTTTTATTTATTTGTGATAGTCACACACAGAGAGAGAGAGAATGAGGCAGAGACACAGGCAGAGGGAGAAGCAGGCTCCATGCACCGGGAGCCTGACGTGGGATTAGATCCTGGGTCTCCAGAATCGCGCCCTGGGCCAAAGGCAGGCGCCAAACTGCTGCGCCACCCAGGGATCCCAAGAATTTTCTTTAATTTCTGTAGCTCATAAATGGTTTGGGTTGGCAGGCATTTCAGAGTGCAATGTGAAGGGTCAGTTGCCCAGCCTGGGTCATTTACTGGTATTACAGGGAAGGTGCTTTCAGTGGATTAGTGAGTCTGGTCCCACTTGATTGTACACATTGTGATGGCACTGTCTGGATGGGAAAGGTAAAGTACTTCCCTGGCATTCTGATGCCCAGCAAAATATGTGAGATCTACCTTATAACTCTGCAGCAAGATGGTCACCAAGTGATCTGTGTAATGGGCTATGCTTTGGGCACAGAGCAGGCTATATTGCCTTAAGATAACTTCAATGGCTTCTTGAGGCTGAAATCCCACCATCTTTTTGTATCTTTAAAATATCATATTTAAAAGTTCCTCTTCTGAGATTGGCTTGGGGCAGCACTGGTACCTGGTATAGATATGCACTTAGGGTTCCCGGGAGGGGCAGAAAGGTGAGGGGCATGGACACTTGCCCAGGACAGTCTTCTTTATCACAATTGTCCTTGATCCTAGAGAATAGCAGGCTTTATGGGGAAAAAAAAAGTAGGGTCTGGGATGACCTTGCTTTCTTGATTTCTCTGTAAGAAAAATGAAATTTAAAAAAAATTTGCAAAATGCTTTCCTATCATGATAGAAGAAAATCTATTAAATACATGAAGTCCTCCTTTCCTCTTTCAGGGCCCTCAAACCTTTTGAATATGGCTATTGGCAGCTTTAGCATTTCCATTTTCAGAAGGAAAGCCTACTCATAGATATAGAGGGTTGTTTTCTCTAGAGCCAACAGCGGGTCTGCATTTGAGACTGACATCGAGAGGTCTTTGGCTTTTCTCCGTCAGAACCACTGTCGTCACTGAACCTTGATAAGAAATATATTTACGGATTCTTTTGGTTCTTAGGCTACTATGCCATTTGTGTCTTGTCATTCATTTTTATTTAAGAATGCCCTTTTATGTTCTTGTTTGTACAGGGAGCTGTGGCCATGGTGGTATCATGAATGTCAGCAAGCCGGCTGTAGTTCAGCTCAACTGGAGAGGGTTTGCCTACAAGTATGGTGCCTGGGGTCGGGATTACTCTCCCCAGAATCCAGAAGGGGGTCTGTATTGGGTGGCCCCTTTGAATACAGATGGAAGAATTCTGGAATATTACAGACTCCACAAGACACTGGATGATTTGCTATTGTACATAAATGCCCAAGATTATCGGATTACCTATGGCCAAGGTGGTGGTACAGTAGTTTATAACAACTACATGTATGTCAACTGGTACAACACTGGGAACATTGCCAAAATTAACCTGAATAACAACAGGGCTGAAGTGACTCAAACTCTCCCTAATGCCGCCTATAATAATCGCTTTTCATATGCTAATGTTGGTTGGCAAGATATTGACTTGGCTGTGGATGAGCAGGGACTGTGGGTGATTTATTCAACTGAAGCCAGCACTGGTAACATGGTGATTAGTAAACTCAACGACACCACACTCGTGGTGCTAAACACTTGGTACACCAGGCAGTATAAACCATCTGCTTCTAATGCCTTCATGATATGTGGGGTTCTGTATGCCACCCGCACTCTGAACACCAAAGCAGAAGAGATTTTCTACTACTATGACACAAACACAGGGAGAGAAGGCCGACTAGCCATTACAATGCAGAAGATGCAGGAAAGAGTGCAGAGCATTAACTACCACCCTATTGAACAGAAACTTTTTGTTTATAACGATGGTTACCTTCTGAACTATGATCTGATCTTTAACCAGAAACCCAAGTAAATGTGTTAGGGTGAGAGAGGAAGAGAATGTTCTTTGAAAAAATGGTCTTTTCCACTTATTTAGCTATCTGCGAGTGGTGGTGGGGTGGTGGGATTTGGAAGTGTGCTTATTTGGGAGCATAGTTCTATCACGCTCTGGAGACATAGGATATCTGCCCTGATTTGATGAGTTCTTTTGGAAGCTGCCTGCCTCCAGAGATGCATTTCCCTAGTGAAAAGAAGGTTCTTTCAGGGTGGATGGGATTGTGGAGGTTTAGGGGTATTATGCGTCCCAGGAAGGTGTCAGTGGTCCAAGCAGCATCTGGAAATTAAGGGCTTTGGGGATTCTTTGTACCAATGTGTCTCAATGACCAGTTCTCCCCCATGTAGCCAGGCTAATTCATCCATACTTGAAAGAAGCCTGGGCTTAATTAGGCAGGCTATTATCTGAAGCTCCTCGAGGGATCAAATCTTCGTCTTTGTTTTTCTTACTAGCACCTGAAACAATGTTTTATATGAAGCAGATTAGTAAATTTAGCATGCTTATATGATATCTGTAAAGTGCTGAGAGTTTTCTGAAGAAAGGCTCTTTTATGCATTAAATTGTACATTGTAAATCGGTCCCAGATGGACCCGCAGATAAGGCACTTGATTTTTCTTTGCTCCCTCTGTCCACCTATATAAGAGTCAGTAGAGCCCTCCTACCTTATAACTTTATTCCAAGGCAGCTCATAAGATTAGAACCAAACTTACCAACTGATTCCCACCGTCCCCCCCGGTCTCCTTGTTTCCTACCTCCTGCTTTTAATGAAAACTAACCAGTTTTTTAAATGGAGTGGATACAAGAAAGACAGAATTACAAATACAAATTTTTTGTCTCTTCATGAAATTTCACTTCCATGACTCTAAGGCCAAAGGAAGATCAGATGACAGATAATATAATAGCAAATGTGGTTATATGATAAAGCCCTTGGAGCATATGTGATACTTGTATCAATTGTTTCATGCAGTTTTTATCTTTGTTTAAGCCTGAAAGCTGTGAGAAAATAGTTTTTTTTCGGGGAAGAAATATTTTAAAAACTATTGTTAGTGTCTAGTAAATCAGTGCAGTTTGAAAACCCTGCAGGTTTCTGTGCTTCTGTACTTTTGGGTGGCTTTGTCATCTGGTCTTGGTCTCTTTCCCTTTGTTGTTCAGAGTCATAGTCTATAGGATTGGCTCCTTCAATGCTGTAATTATCCCCTTTTAATGAATGATTAAATTGTGTTTTGATAAAAATGTTGCCTTTGGGTTTTTTTTTAAATTCTTATTTTTATTATTAAAAAGCCTCTTAATAGGGTGGTCCCCACCTTGTTGTGCGGTACAGAGTGTGATTACCTCCCAAACAGCAATGCCCAGGAGATCATACAACTCACAGCAGAGAGCATCAGGAGCTTTTAAAGGAGTCCAAATTCAGGTCTGGCTCTTTAGTTTTCATTTCCCTTTAAAATCCATTCTTTCTGGCAGCTTTTTTTGGTATGAGACTGCACTCTTTTCTTTTGGGATATGACCTTATGTACTTATTAATTTGCATGACTGATCTGATTATTTTCAATGTTAGACTATATTTGTGTGGCTTATGTTCCTTTTCCAACTGAGCAATTCACATGGGTTAGAAGCCTCCAGATCTTCCCCAAACAGAAGGTTTTGGGCAGAAAGCAAAGGGACTAACTGGCCATACTGGGGAGAGAAATACTTTTATTAAAGAGAATGTGTAGGGGGACAGGTGACCTGGAGCTAGAAGAATAGATAGATTAGGCTAGTATAGTTAGTCTTACCGAAATGCTCATTTTTTAAGCCATGTCACACTTTTTGAGGCAGGCAGTAGCTAAAATAATATTTTCAGTAGTATCATTCTGTATTTTTCAGGCTGAGCATAGAGACAGGTATGGCCTTCACAATGCAACAAGATATGAAGATAAAGATGGGTATGTCATGGAGATACAAGTTAAAAACAGTGATGTTATATTAATCTGGCTCTGGGCAATTTTCCAGATGAATTTTTTTTTTTTTTTTTTTTTTTTTTTTTTTTTACCACATACACAATATGACCTCTGAAGATCTGGGAAAGAAGGCAGGAAGCCAAGATAACCCTAACAATCAGCTTCTTATTTCAATGGTTACAGAAGCATCTGCCTGACATTTCCCTTCAGAACTTTTTTCCCACTGGACGTGGCATAGCAGCCTACAGTGGCTGCCTGCAGGAAATCTCCCTACTGCGAAGGTTGAACAACTAGTTGAGGGATTCAGCTTCCGGGGTTTACTGCAATGCAGTTACACAATGGAAATGCTAGCTCAGGATTCATTAGCTAGTGCCCTTTGGGGAAAAAATTGCGTATAAATATGTATTATTTTATTAAATATATATATTTAAATCAGCTTTATTGAGATGTAATTTACATGAGGTAAAATCTGCCAATTTTAAGTGCACTTAAATGACTTTTGGCAAACACATATGGTTGTATAAAGGCTACCACAATTAGGGTGTAAAACATTTCCATCATCCCCCCAAAGTGCTCTCCTGCCCTTCTGTAGTCAAATCCTCCCCTCATCTTCTAGCCCCTGCCAACCACTGATCTGTTTTCTATCTTCATGGAATCATACAATCCATTGAGTCTGGTTTCTCTAAGTTTCCTCTTGAAAAAGAGACCTTGTGGACACAAATTACCCCAGGGGGTAACTGAGTATTATAAGGTGCTCTCAGAGTTCCCTCCATTTTTATTATTTTGGGGGATAGAGGGGTCTGGAGAGCCAAGGTGACCTTCTGCCTTATGAATATTCCCTCTTGGCCTGAAATTCCCATGTGAGGGGCCTAGTTCTGGGTGTCAATCAAGCCTACCTACCTTTCAGCACTCCCCAAACCTGAAACTTTCCTTGTTCCCACAATATTCAATGTTCGTTCTCCTATCTCTACATCTGAGCTATAAGCATCTTTACTCAGTCCTGAGTCCTGATACTAATTAAAGCTCTGGGTAAGAGCCCAGAATTTGGGGTCAAGCAAAACCAGATTTGACTATTGGTTCTGCTGCTTAGAAGTGATAGGGCTTCAGGTAGTTTCCTTAATTTTTCTGAGACTCAATGTCATTCTCTGCATAATAGAATAGAACAACCTACCTCTGGGCCCTGTTGGGTGAATTAAATGATATTATATATAGAAAGTGTTTTGTACAGTTTACAGCACATGCTCTGCCTTCAAAAAAGAGTTACTATCCTAGTTTTTCATTTTGAATCTTAGGTTCAGAGTGATCCTTGGGTTGATAAGATATAAAGCTGATTGGGATCAGAGTTTTTATCTTCTCCCCTATAAGACATGTTGCGAGTAGGAACTCTTTAAGCAGGTGCCATCTGGTCATGAAAGAGTTCCAAAGGCTGAAGCCCCCTCTCTTTGTCCTCAACTCCAAGACAGGCCCTCAGAGCTGATGTTTATTATGTTCTGAAGCCAAAACGCAAACTGACATGAGCAGCAGAAACTGAGGCTCCTTTCCCTTTCTTTGGAGCCAATGAAAACTTAAATGAAGGCCATCTTTCATCAAGGGTGGGACCAAAATAGATGCATGGTTCTTCTACTGGCTTTGCTGTTGTCAATAAGAACATCGATCTTCTCAGAGCATGGATGGGTGTTTATTTTGTACTCTACTTTTAGTACAGTGTATTTCTTTCTCAGGGTTTGTTTACTTGGCCAGCCTGAAGAATGTGTTTTCCCTTTCTTCTTGATTTGTGAACCACTGAAAGGGAAATGGCAGTGGATGGACCAACGGTGACCATGTGGCTGCCTTCAGGATGACGTAGAGAGGTTCTGGGCCTGAGCCCTCAGTCTTCTCAAAGATGTCACACCATGAGGGATGATTAGCCTCCTATACTCCAGAATGTTCTGAAACATTCACAAAAGGGTAAATTGTGACACATCAGAAAATAAGAGGCAGGCACGTTTCTAAGGCACGATGTTACCAGCCAGTGGAACAGACCAGCTGGCCTGGCTCATCCATGAGAGATGCTATTTGAGTTGTCAGTTCAGTTGCCAGGCCTCACATCTGTAGCTTGGGATGTGCCCACTTGTCTCTGAGATCTGCATCTGCTCCTGGAGCTCATTCAAAGGGAACAGCTCTTGGAATCAAGGTCCACTGTGGAGAAAGATGGCTTTTCATCTGTCCAGTGGGGAGGCTTCTCCATGGGTGCCACCTCTGGACGTCTTGGAACCTGGAAGGATGATTTCCCATCTGTGATGATTTCCCATCATATTCCACAGAACCCCAGCTCCTCTGTGGAATATGAAAGAAAGACCTATGGTGTGTTTGGGGGCTTTTCTGTGTTTTTCTGGAGCTCAGTGTGTATGGCAGGTGCAGGAGGATAAGGATGGAATGATAGGCAGGGGCCAGGGTTCATGTGACATCAAAGAAATTTTATTCCTGAGTTTGTCCACCCAGGAACTTTAAACGGACTCCAAATCTTTCTTTTTAGGTAGATTCTGGCCAGCTCATGTGTTCTTTTTGGTTGGGCCCTATAATGTTTTTATGTATTATTAGTGATTTGCTCTGACTTTCACCTTGAGAGCTCTTGTCATGAGTCAGTTCAGCGCAGAAACAGAAGCAACTTCTCTTAACAGGGGTGCTGCTAACTGCTGTATTAGATTAACCTCCCAGCCTTGGTGACACCATGATAGCAGGCATTTTTTTTCACTCTCCCTTCAGTGACCACTGCTTTCAACCATTTTGTCCTCATTGTGTCCACAACCCCTTCCTCAACTCTAACACCTTTCTCTTCCTTTCACCCACTGGTTGTGGTTTTGTCTGGTGCCACCATGATGGCCAAGAGCTTCTCTTCCAAAGAGTGACGTAGGGACCCAGGCTCATTCTATTCTACCCTCTGGCTCCACCATCTCCACTAGTAACCTTCAAGGTCATTGTGCTTGTCTGCATCAGGCAAGTGGAAGGGAGAAGAACATGGGAGCTTTGAAGTGTTGGCTGTTTAGCTCAGATCTGAAAGTGGTGTCCAACTGTGATGGATTGTGACCCATCACAATCCATGAACATAGGGTCATACCTAATCCTAAGGGAGGCGAGGACAGATAGTCTGGTTGGGTACACAGGAGGAAACAAAATGGGTTGATGAACCACCACCCAGTCTGCTTGTCACTCTAGGTATTACAAGAAGAAAAGGATTTAATATAGAGAACTAAGGGCTTCCAGAATCCCTGGAAAGGCTTAAAGTGTGGCAACTGGAGGCTACCATTTAACATTTGGCTTTGAGGTCACACCTCTCTGTCAACCACCCAGAAATCAAGAAACCGCATCTTCCACTACCACTGGTGTAATCTTTGCAACCCTCCAAACTGGTACCAGCCATTGGAGCGTGGAGCTCATCTGCTGCCAACTCTCATCTCTACTGGTGCCCACTTATCCACTAGCATACTTGCAAAGCCTTCCATCTTTCGGAGCTTAAATAAGTGGATTTTGTTGACTGAACCTAAATGAAACCCAGAAATGTAGCTATATAGGTTGGGAGATGCAGTTTCAACTTTCCTTTCCCTGGGATACAGGGAAGATGATAGAAGTTGGAAATGGATACCAGTGCCAGTAGACTGTCTTACACAGCAACTTCATTTGGTGACTCCTGTTTTCACCATTGCTGCCATTCCCATTTTGTCTCTGGTGACTGCTTCTTTTAGCATGTCCTTCAACTCCTGGTCATTCATTATTGTTTTTTTGTTTTGTTTTATGCCCACTCTCGGTAGTGGCTTTTCCTGATGCTGCCATAATGGGAGAGTTTCTCCTCCAATAGTGGTCAATCTGAATGAGCTTTCAAAGGGGAGCTGATTTTTACAACTTTATAGTTCCTCTATCAGATTCCATTGGATATGTTTGAATGGTACCAACATCAAAGGTGACAGGAATTGTTTCTATTTGTAGAACCATCTAGGAACTTCCAGAATTTGGGATATGCCACGTCTCTCATTTTCCCCTTGGCTGATATTTACCTCCACTAATTTGGGGTGGGGGGTGTCTTTGGCCAACAGGCTGACTTCAGGAGGTGACACTTCACCCAGAACTCTGGAGGTGACAGTGCAGATAGGGACACCCCTCCCCCCATCCCAAGGGCTGTCAACAGGCTCTCATCTGCTCCTGAAGAGCATCCTGGTAAGGACAGCAGCATGGTGTTCCTTTCTGATAACACAGCTTGTGGGTTTTCTCAGAGCCATCCTGGGCGGGGCTGCACCACAATGAGTTCCATAGCCCCACTGAGACCATCTGCTGCTTGCTGGAGTCTGGGTGGCAGATTTTCTAGAAGGATCTCAGAAGTCAATGAATGAAGGCATAACTGCCCTGGAGAGGAGGAATTCTGGCAGCGTAAGCTCAGGGAATTAGTTTGGGAAAGAAAGTTTATAATAACAGTGTTCTAGTTCCTGCTGAATAAAACATTCACAGAGCTTTTCTTCTCCCAGCAGAAAAATAAAATACTCTGGTGGCAATAGAATGGTTGTTCTTTTTAAATGTTGTTTTTAATAAAAATCAGATGCTAGCAGTCATTTGACCTCTACACTACTCTCTCTCTCCTGATCCCGTACTGGGCATCCTCTGGGAGCACATGGGACATCATGTCCTGGGGCTGCATTGAGGCACTCTCATTGAAGCAGATGGGGAAACAGCCATCTGAACGAATGGGGCATGAGCCCAGAGAAGGTACAACCAGCTGCAAACAGAACAGTAAATATGGTTGTTACACATCTGGTAGGTAGTTCTACAGCGACACAGCTAATGGTGCTGGTATTTAAATGGCCATTAGTAGACTCTGGATCCTGCGCACCCAATTAAGAATACCCTGGAAGCTCTCTCTTGGTGCTGCTCTGCTGTCATTTGACTGCACCCTGGCCAGCAGCAGAACTCTGGTTTGCAGGGCTGTATTCATGGCCTGCGGGTGGAGAAACTTCCTCTTTGTCAACAGGAGAGAGGAGAGTCTGGAGTGGGCCCGCCACTGATGGGGTCTCTCAGGGGTGATCCTTCTCAGAGGTGCTCATTCCCTGGGTCTTCTCGTGCAGGGGTGAGGATGCCAGCCTGACACATCCTGCCGTTCCCAGCGTTTGGCTCTCATTAACCCCGAATCGACAAAACTCAAAGCCAGTTAATCCGGAGGATTCAATATTCGTGAGTGCCAGGTTATTCCCTTTAAACCCTTGGACAAGTGAAGAAGGGGGAGGTGCTTTTTCTTCTGAAAAAACCTCACCTGGTTGGCAGGTTGAGTAGGCTTCCCTCTATCTTTTGTAGGATTCTAAGATCCTCGGGGCAGCTGAGAGCCACTCCCTTGCCTTAGGGATTTATTCTCTGTGGTAATACATATCTCTGGCCAGGAGAATTTACTTAGGAGAATTTATTAGAATGGCTTGTTTTTATAGTCCACATAGGAATGAAACAAAGGGATCCAGAAGGGGAGGTGGGTGGAGGGGATGGGGTAACTGGGTGACAGGCACTAAGGAGGGCACTTGATGGGATGAGCTCTGGGTGTTATACTATATGTTGGCAAATTGATTTTTTTTTTTTTAAAGAATGGTTTGTTTTTAACACCTTGCCTGAGAAGTTTGAAGAGTGGAGAGCTTAAAGGTTTTGAGGTGGGGCCAAGCTTAGAAGACGGATGTCTCTGACAGTTTACTTTGCAGGGAGAGACAAAGGCAGGGAAAGCCGCTTTACCTATTTTTGCTGCCTGCCACACTCCCTCCCCACTCAAGAACCCTTTTGCTTTTTTATTCTTCTCGTTTCATAGGGATTATTGAGAACTACGACCACTGCCACCATCTCCAAATATGCTACATGCTGCACAGCAAAGGGCCACAATACAGATCCTGTCTGCAGAGATGTTCATAGCGGCGACAAACCTTGTTTTTGCCTGGGCCAGTTGGTGTGTGCTTACTTCCTGGCCTAATTTTTATAGTGGGTCCCCCGTCATGCTTAGAAGTTTCCAGGTTGTGCTGCCCACCCTATAGGCCACCCATCTGTAGGCATATCGTTGGAAGATGTCATATGTTTTTTTGTTGTTGTTGTTGTTGTTTAATCTGTTTTCTTTCTTGTTTGGGGGGAGCAGCAAGAAGACACATGCTTCTGAGGTGATTTGAAGGTTGGAAGGAAGGAATTCTTGAGACATTTTCGGTACAAAAAGGTATTTTTTTAATTAAAGCACAGGGACAAGACTGTGGGCAGCAAGAACCACACTGGGGGTTGTGAGGAGGATTGATTATATATACTTTAGAGTTGGGGAGATAAACACATAGGGAAGTTTCCAATTCTAAAGAAGACCCACAGGATCCTGGAGGCCTAGCTACTGTCAAGCTACGGTTGTTTTTCCCTCTAGCAAAGCATTAACACTTTGGGAGTTTCCTGGAGGAAGGTCACATTCTGTCTGCCTTTGTATTTGTCAATGGGCCACGGGTTATTAGGACATTTAATTTTATCTACATCTCCTTGCCTTTGTTCTCCCCAACAACTTCTACACTTACACAGCAATTTAAGAACAACCAGAAACAGGAGTTGACTGGGGGGAAAACCAAGGCAAGCCTAAAAGAAGTCAAGCTGCACAAAAATGCAGATTGAAGTGCCCCACGGGGTCCCTGGTTCCTTCTCAAGCATCCAATGCTCACTGAGATCCATACTTCTTGGCAGCAGGGGAGAAGCTTGGCGAAGCTCGTGCAGTAGGCTGGTCTACTGATGGCTCAGTGGCTCAGAGTGGAGCTCTTTTGGGTGTCATATGCTGAGGAGGTGGCTGTGTGGTAGGAGTAGCACATGAGACACTGTGGGGAGAGGTCACAGTCACATCTGCTCCCAGTTCCAGCAGTAAAACAAAAGGCTGGTAACTCAGTCCAGCTGTCTTCTCAGGAGAGGATTCTTGGAATCAGGAAACATGGCCAAGCAGAGGCTTGAGTGGTTTGCTCTGCTGGACTGACCTGTGTTCAAATCCTAGAATGTTTGGAGATCTGAATATAAACACACACATACAATCTCTCTCTCTCTTTCTCCCCCCTCTCTCTGTCTGTCTCTCTCTCACACGCACACACTTCTATCCACAGTGTTTACTATGCAGCAGACACTCAACTTACAGATAAGAGGTGACGGTGAGGCACAATGGAACCAGATCTGGTTTGAGAACAATCGAACTTGGCGTCTAGTCCCCCCAGCTCTGTGATTTACTGGCTGTGTTAGCTTGGTCAGGTTTCTTAAACTTTCTGAGTCTCAGTCTCCTTAACTAGGAAATATGGTAGTTGTGAGAATTGACCTCCCCGGCCATAGAACCAGGTCTGACCCACAGCACCAGTCAAGAAATGGTAGTCACCGGTCTCTCCCCATCCTTATTCCAGCTCCAGTTTAAGAATCTTTAAGTTGAATGGGGAAGGCTTGTGAAAGAGGAAAATGTGCTCTCTGCTGGCAAGGGTACGTGCCCATGGGCCATCTTTTACTCAGTGTCTGCTTTCATATTCTTTCCTGGAAGCTTCTAGCTCTGCCTCAGTTCACATAATTCCATATGCTCCGTGGGCCTGTATGTGCCTGGCCCCTGGCTGGTGAGAAGTATAGTTGCTGTTGCTGGTTTACCAGGGGCCACGCTGCTCAGAGATAGGTTTTTGTTCTTTGAGGTTCCTGCAGGTGGGTCCTGTTGAGCTTTAGTATGGGTGTTGGCCTCTCAGACACCGGAGAGGGCCTGTTCCTCTTTCCGTTTCCTGCCCTCCCCAAATGATAAGAGGGTAACAGGATCCGGTCCCCAGAAAAAAGCCTGCTCTTGGCCTGTTTCTATTGTGCATCATCTATGTTTGGCCTTGGCTCTCTCGTGTTCTGCACTGTGAGCAGAATATCAAGTGGTGTGGAGGAGAAGCAAGCCCCGCGCTGCCAGCCCAGTGTGTGCATTGTCAGGGGGAATATCATGCTACGTGCACAGAAAATAACTTCCTTTTCTCATTTTATAAATTAGCTCAGCGATCCCTGAGATTATGAACCTTTATTCCCATAGATAGTGCTTTAAAGGGAAAAAAGAAACAGCAACAGTAACAAAGGAATCAGAATGCAGTTCTCTCAGCATTTCCAAAAACGAAGCATGGGTGGGAATATGGTCTAGAAATCCTTACAGCACCCAAAAGCTCTCCATCTTCCCTGATCCCACTTTTTTCTCTGAGCCTCACCCCCTAACTTTGGCTGCTTTATCACAAAAAGCTTGGATGAAGGCTTATGACCTCAGCTGGGGCTGCCAGGCTGGAGAGAAGAGAAGGGATCCTCTTTCTAGAAGAGAAAGGTCACACAAAATGCTAGATTCCTGTGCCTGGTAGTCAGCTTACCAGCCTTTTCAGGTATAGGTTTATCCTCTGTCATAGAATTTGTCATTGAAGCAATCAGAGCAAGAAATGAACCAATACATCATCTGGACCGACTCCTTTGTCCTACAGATAGGAAATTGAGACCCGGAGAAAGTAAGTGACTCACCTGAAGTCCTCACACAGCTGACAAGGGGCTGGGGCTGGGGCCCAGGTGAGCATGAGTGCTTCTGCAAAGGAACACACTTGGCGTTTCCAGGGGATCTCATTCCCAGCTCATTTTATTCCCAATTATAAAACCCATTCCTATCTGTTCTTAATCTACTTGTAAACTCTAATGACTAGTTCTAGTGTTAAATACTTAACATAATTTACTTAATTAGCTAATTGTTAACAATGTAAAGTAATTTCCTTTGACCTTTTCTAATCCGTGTTCTTCCTCCAGAGAAGAAGGTCCAATCATCAATGTTTTGGTGACATTGGCGTAAAAAGTGAATGGTTTGGCATAAAACCAGGGTTCAGTTCCCAAAGGCCATGCTTTCCTCCACTAAACATCCTATATATTCCCATATAAAGTAAAGAGTATAGGGGAAAAAAAGGACATTTTAAAAAAATTAAGCGCATTACAGTCACCTATTATTTACTGATCATGGAGGTGAGTTAATGTAGTCAGTAAGTTTGGGAGATTGGGACCACGGGGGCCTGACTTTGAGTCTCACCCCTACTCTGTCCTAACTGGATGACTTTGGGTGAAGAACTTTATTTCTTTATCTATAATATGGGTTGGTAACTGTGCCTATTTTGTAGAGTCATTATGAGGATTAAGTGACTTGATATATTCTAATACCGCATATGGCACACAGTAAGGCTTCAACAAATGTGACTTATTATTATTAATAAATACTTATAGAAATATTTGAAGGTTTGTAAAAATATGAAGAAGGAAAGCTACCTCCATTTCATTCCTGAGTTTGTTACTTTCCTACTGTGGAATCATCATGGTATCACAAAGTATGTATAATTTAGCAGGCTGCTTTTTCCACTTAGCATTCTTTTGTGAACATCTTCTCTTATTCTTCAAACATATGATTTTTAATGTCTACAAAAGATTTCATAAGTAGACATACCATAATTTATTTAACTACATCCCTATTGTTGCAATTTGGTTTGTTTTCCCCATTTTTTCCCCTTTATAAACATTTTGGCATATAAACCTTTGTCTGTACTTTTGATCATTTTCTTACGATAGATTCCTAGAAGTAAAATTATTGGGTCAAAATATAAACATATGTCAGAATCTCAATTCATACTGTGAGTTGCTTTGCAGAAAGAAACGGTGCTTTGCTTTGTAAAGCTCATTCTCCAAAGCTGCACATGTCAACATTTCCCACCGGGCTGTTTTTGTGAAAGGGGAAGTAGAATACATAACATCTTAGTCAATTGAAAGCTTATTTCCTCTTCTTTCTCTTCCTGGGCTGCACATAGGACTGTTGGAAATGTTCATGATTTGGGAATCCTTTGGAATCTCCTCCTCAGGAAGCCTCACATTCTCTCTTGTTTTGGAGACTTATTCAAACCTGAGCTGACTTGCAAGCTCAGCTGACCTAAGTCAATCTTCTGACTAGGGGAATGGTATTTATCATCATGCTCATCTTTTAAAAGCTTTCAGAACAGTTGAGTCCATGGGTTCTTTGCTTAGTCTATCACTGTGTGGCTAATACCCCTTATATGTTTGAAAGTTGCTGCTTAAATTTACCCTTTGTATTTGACCAGTTTGGTTCCATTAAGCAGAGGTCTTCCAGTTCATGTTTTTTCTCCAGTGTGTGGATGGTGACCACATCACAGGGGTGCTTTGCCGATATCTCTCTGAGTCCAGCACAGGGAATGCTTGCTACACGGCTTAGGTATTGCTAAGCTGCTTCTCAAGCTTCTCTCCCCTGAATCCAGAACCTTCACCTCTCCTGATTTCACCCTTTCTATCCTCTAGTATGCTACCTCCAGTTCAGGGCTCCTATTCTTCATGCCTTGGGTGCTGCATACTTACCTCCTTGGTCTCCCTGCTGTCAAAGTCTTCCTCCTCCACTCTGTCCTACGCATAGCTGCAAGATTAGTCTTGCTTAGCCATAGTCCTGAGGCTGCTGCTCTTCACTGAGGACCAGATTAAGCACACTTTCAAGGCCATCCGTTGCATAGACTGTTTCCTGGTTATCCCCAAAGCACTTTCCAGTCAAACGTCCTTACTCTCTGTTCCCTGAAAGGATCCAATACTTGTCAGATTAATTCTTTTCCTTTTAAGTGTCCTCCCTTTTCTCCATGTCTCTCTTGAAATCCTGAATACTCTATCCTGAATACCTGTAGCTGAAGCCTGTCTTAACACACTGTCACCAGAATGAGAGTTCATCCACCATGAACACCTGCACATCACTTCCGTTTTTTCAGTTCCCCCCAAACACAGTATTTTCTAATATTCCCTTTGTCCAAATCTTGGTGGATAATAAAGATCACCCACTTCCATTATCTATCTCTTATTATTGAATCCTTCCTTTGTGCCAATCTCTATAGATCACGAACACGCGGAAGGCTGAACAGTGCTTGCCTCCTCTTCCTGCTCCTTACATCATCCCTCAGAATGTCTGGTGCATGGTGGACACTCAGGTCCTGAGACAGAGAAGTTCTCTGTCACGCTGCCACAGAGTGGGAGCAGCACAGCTGCCTGGATTTATTGCTTTTCCCAGGAGAGGCAATTATAGCGCTTTATCTTCCCCTTTGGCTTTCAGCCAGTGGCTCTGCACCTAGTTTCTATTTTTTTTTTTGTTTGTTTGTTTGAAGGGATGTTGTCTACTCAGTCAAAGCAAAATGATGATGGTAATACGAGTTGCTGCTATTTATTGAAAGACTACTATGTGCCAGACACTGTGTTTTATGTAGGGGATCGCATTCATCAATCTCTATAAAAACCTTAGAAATGAGTAATTTGTGCTTTATGATGAGAAAATTGAAGCTCAGAGAGGTTAAAAATCCTGCACCCAAGGGTGCCAGTGTGGCTCAGTCAGTTAAGCATCTGCCTTCGGCTCAGGTCATGATCCCGGGGTCTTGAGATAGTGCCCTGTGTTGGGCTCCCTGCTCAGCAGGGAGTCTGCTGCTTCTCCCTCTCCCTCTGCCTGCCACTCCCTCTGCCTGTGTGCACTCTCTCTTTCTCTCAAATAAATAAAATCTTCAAAAATCTTGCACCCAAATCACTACTGTAGTAGATCAGAGTTTGAGTTAAGAATTGAACCTAGATCGGACGCCTGGGTGGCTCAGAGGTTGAGCGTTTGCCTTTGGCTCAGGTCCTGATCCTAGGGTGCAGGGATCAAGTCCCGCATAAGGCTCCCTGAGGAAATCCTGCTTCTCCCTCTATGTCTCTGCCTCTCTCTCTGTGTCTCTCATGAATAAATAAATAAAATCTTTAAAAAAAGAAAAAATTGAACCTGGATCTATGGGCCCAAGTCCCTTCTGTTATGTCCCGCTATAAAAGGATGACCTGAAGGGGCTGGATATGAGGCTCTGGCTCAGCTTTCCTGGGATCTGAGAGCCTGAGGTTTTGTAGTGGAGGAAGTGCATGCTTCCACTGGAGCTCAGTTATGCTAGTTATGCTGAGTCCCTGGTGCCTCTTCATCCTGTTGCAGTGCCTACAACAGGGCAGGGAAGTAGAGTGAGACCACTATTTGGGTCTGAGTGGCCTGGGTGCCCCAAAGTTCTTTAACTCTGCATGTACTCCTTGTTTCCTCCAGAGATCTCCAGAGATCCCAGACCTATCACTGAATCAATAGGCAAAATGTACTCTTGACATTAACTTATGGGGAATCTGATAGTTTACTACACTCTCCAGGTCATCTGTTTGCTGGGGGAAAAGCAGTTGAAAATGGGTATAGTGTATACTGAAGTCAAGACAATCTCAAATATCTTACTTTAGGTATCAAAACTGGGTATGTTGGGATAATTCAATGCTAATTTTTAAAGAACTCTGGAAAATAGCATCCTAGCATAGTGCTTGGCTGCTATAGTAATGCATTTATTTAATAGATATTAATTGAATAAGTGAATGAATGAATTCAGGAATATAGGAATAAATGAATGGTATTTAAAGGTTTTGTTTTTTTTTTCCCCATAGCAAGCAATGGAGAATAATGGGGAAAATGGTATTTTCCAATTATTAGTAGTGTGACTTTGGGAAATTTTTTTTCTTTAAGGCTCTGTTTTGTCATGTATAAAATGATGATGTTAATACCTGCTGTCAAGCACTGTGAAAAGTCTGAAATTTTACCTTACTTCCATCTAACATGTTAGCCTGTCAGTTTCAGAGAGGCTGGCAGGAGACACAGATTTTTGGGTCAGATGCACCAACTTTATTACTCATGGAACAGCAAAACACGAACATTTCCATATTTGATATTTGTATAACTTCCCATTGCAATTGGCTCATATGGATGCCTGTACACACAGTGAGCTATGTCCTAGGACAGTGATTCCAGGCTTCCAGGCTTCCAGGCTTCCAGGCTTGGGGATTCTAAATTTATAATGAACAGAGGTATGCCTGCCTTTTCCTCTGGAGGGTGATAATACCTCTACCTTTCCAGGCTGTTTTCTGTACAGATGTCCTTGAGAAGATATTCCGGAATAAAGGGAGCTATAGCTTTGCCTGTAAGGAATGTATGAAGAAATGCATGAAATCTATGAAGAATCATCTCCTGACACCACCTAATGGTTTTTTTTCTAATGAAGATTACATTATATATATATATATATATATATATATATATATATATATATCATATCAGTCAGGATTATTCAGGTTATGTTGCACTAACAAATGACTCTCCAAGTTTCAGTGTGTTTTTTTAATTTATTTTTATTTTTTTATTTTTTTAAAAATTTATTTGTGATAGTCACAGAGAGAGAGAGAGAGAGGCAGAGACACAGGCAGAGGGAGAAGCAGGCTCCATGCACCGGGAGCCCGATGCGGGATTCGATACCGGGTCTCCAGGATTGCGCCCTGGGCCAAAGGCAGGCGCCAAACCGCTGCGCCACCCAGGGATCCCCAAGTTTCAGTGTCTTAAACTTCCAAAGATGTACTTCTTGCCAATGCCACTCACTCATAGGGATTTGTGGGAGCTTTCTCCTAGGTCATCTTCACTCCGGGGCCTAGGCTGAAGGAGGCTTCATCATGTGGCACATTGTCATGGCAGAGGGAAAGTGAATGTGCAAAATAGCAGGCTGGCTCTTAAAACTATATCCCAGAAGGAACATGCATCTCTTCTGCTCACATGTCTTCATCTAAAGCAAGTCATGTGGCTAAACCTAATTTTGAGGGAGAAGGGAAGTGTGCCCAGAAGAAACCCTAAAATACTTATTAGTGGCCAGCACAAAATACTTCTAGGGAAATGCAAAAAAACAGAAAACAAAAGAACTCCTTGCACAAAGCATGGCAGATGAAAAATTCTGGCTTTCTTCTTCCTTCCCACTTGTGGGACCCTGAGTTTGGGCAGGGTCAGAAGTGTGGGTCTTTGGTCCAGAGGAAGTTCATAATGATCATGGATTCAGATTGTTCTCTATCTGTGGTAGTGGTCAAGAAGATCTGCAGAATTTCCAGACCCAGTGCAGTCAAGGCTAAGAGTTATGTGCCCAAGCTTGTAAATCAAATCCATCAATGCTAATTACTAACATACGTTCAAGTTCACCAACCTATTGGTTTTCAACATTAAAAAAGGAGGTACACAGAATTTCTTCCAATCCCCAATTATTGCACAAAGATAATAACTAGATTGAGAAAGGAAAAATGTGTTGATTTATTTTTATCCATGAAGCAATGCAATCATAGATTCAATAGTGGAAATACTTCCTAACCTGGTTTCCCCCTCTGACTAGAAATCATTGAATGTCATAGAATGAAATAAATATTATCATCACAGCCTCCATGTGTTAGAGTTAAAAAAAATGCTAGATGGGTATTAATTCATATCTTCAGTAACTATTCATCGAGCTCCCCTGGGCCCCTATCTATCAGGTTCTGTGGTAAGGATCTGAGTATTGTATGGGAAACAAAACAGACACAGATCCTGACTCCATGGAGCTTAGAGTCTAGAGCGAAAGAAAGATCATAATAAAAGGAACCCTTATTCATGGCTTGCTTACTAGGGCCTGGGTGCTGGGCTGTACAATATGTTTGCATTTCCTAAAAGACTCAACAGTTTGTAGTGGTTAATTACTCACAATAACCATGTGGAGGTGGCAAGAAGAACAGCTTTGACCCAGTGTAGTCAAGGCTGTTATTTGACATATTCTGTGGGGACTGGAGCTTTTAGGACAGAATTACAGATGTGCCCACACCTAGACATTGTCACTAAGCTGTATCACAAGAATCACCCTTGTTCATAGGCTGTAGATTCCCCATCTCCAGGCTGTGCCATCTCTTTGTTCATATTCTCCGTCAATGAATAACTCAGAGAACTCATGGCACATCTAGTAGGTGCCAGGCAATGTGGACCTACAGTTATCCTCCTACAATTATCTGCAAGGGTAGGAATGACTCTGATCCCTTGGCAGATGAAGTGATGGAGGATCAGAACATGAGAAGTCACTTGCCTGTTATCCCAGGGCTCAAAACTGGGAAAGGGAGCCAGGATTCAACCCAAGGCATCTGAGCCAGAAACTCATCGCAGGGCCACTATCCTGTCCTTCCTTATGGCCAGCAGGCCTGACCAGTGGCTGCTTCCAGACCTATAACCATGGCTCCTGCCAGACATCCCTAAGTCCCCCTGCAATAATGTTAGGTTATGAGATCCAGGCAGCTCTAGCAGAAGCAGACTCATTCTGGGAGCACCTGCCTCTCTCCTCAATGCAATAGTACAACTTGCAGCTTTTACTCATCTATTCTAACAAACTCAGCAAACATTGATTAAACAGCTTCAATGTGGCAGGCCCTGAGGCTAACAGGGTGAGCCCAACACAGCCCTGGTCTCCAAGGGCTGAAAATCAAGAGTATGAGAGAAACTTAGAACCACAGCAAGTATAATGCAAATGGATTTAATGCAGGGTTATAAAGTGCAACAGAAGAATAAGGAGAGAAACTGCTACTGGCCAATGTAGGAAGGAAGACCTTGTGGGGAGGTGTGATTTGTCAGGGCTTTGAAGGATGGGTAAGGCTCAAGTGTTAGAGACCAGGCAGTGAGGGGTATGGGGGGAAAGGGTGAGTGTGAAGGAGCCAAGTCCTGCAACAAGAAGGGGCTGTTTCCCAGAAACTGGTAAGCGGGGGGAGAAGTTGCTTTTCCAGAACTCACAAAAGCTGGCCCATATTCACAGAGGCCTCAGGGAGGAGCAGTTTATGGGAGGCAGATGCAGTCAGAGGGCCTGCTACTTTCTGAGAAGAAAGAACACTCTGGACACTTCGAAAGTCCTATCTGAAAGGGAGCCATCTGGTGCTTAGTACCAAGCAAACTTCCTTTTATTTTCTCCAGGCATCTGGGCTCTGTGAGGGTGGAGGGACCCATGGTGGCTCCCTGGGCTGCTGAAGGGCTGCATCTTACGCCTGAAGCCTGACTGGTCCCAGCCTCCGCACCTCTGCACAGAGCAGTCTCCACAGTGAGCTGATGAGCTGACAGCTGTCTCTTTAGGAGCCCTTCGGGGTCTGCCTCCCAATGCTGTCCCCCCTGCGAGAGAAGCATGGTGGGTTTTTAATCCTGGCCAGTTACATCTGGGAAAAACAATCCAAATGTTAGTCCATCTGGAGAGAGGATGAAACCATATCTTCTGCTGCCAGTGCCTTTTGATTTCATCTCTGGGTCTTTAAATCTCATTATGAGGCCAGAACAAACCCCTTGCTAGCCTGTCTCCTACCCTTCAGGCGGTCTTTTAGATATTTCTTTGTGCCCAGTCTCCTCATGCTCTTCGCTAACAGAGCTCCTTTCATCTGGGCGTGGCACAGCCCTTGAAACAGCTAAACAAAGCCTCGCAACACCCCCATGAAGAAAGAGGTGATCATAACTGGCCTTCCTCCTGCCAGAGAGGCGACAAAGCAAGGACAGCACAGTGACCTGGTCACAGTCTCAGCTCCTCCAGTCACCCTAAGGTAAGACTTTGGCCACAACACCCTGTGCTTCTGTAGGAGCAGACTTGCATGTTCAAAAGAGAAATTGATACGTTTCTTCCTAAACTGGATCCTCCTCCTGTGTACCCTGTTGGGGGAAAGGCAATGATCGATCGCCCAAGGTAGGAAGCTTCACCTCTCCCAGGCTTTTGGGACTTCCTCGGTCTCTTAACACTCATGCGTACACTACCTCTCTTCTCCAATTCTCCGCGACTCCTTATGGCACCCTGCTTGCCTGGATTACCACCACAGTTTGCTCTCTGTAGTCCTGTTCCACTGTGTTTCCTTCCTAATCCACCCTCCAGGCAGCTGTCAAAATAAACTTTCTAAAATACACTTAGTTAGGTCATGCCTCTGCTCAAAACACTTGTCTGACAGGGTAGGATTTAAATTCCTTAGCCTGACAGAGAAGCTCCATGTTCCCTGCTCCAGCTTACCTGTCTAACCTCATTTTTCACCTGTGCCCCTCTATACTCTCCATAACTGGCCATCTAGGACCACTTCCGGTTCCCTACACATGATGCATCAGGGCTTTGCACATGCTCTATGCACACTGCTCTAATGTTCCTGCCTGTTATCAAAGCCCTGCTCAAGAGTGGTCTCCACTCTCAGCACCAGATGAAACCAGCAGCTCACTCCTTCGTGTCATATTGTATCTTCATCGAGTTTCTGTTAGAGCACATAGTAGGATATCTGACATTATTTATGTACTCACCTCTGGCCCCAAGTCAACTGTGTTCCTTCTTAGCTAGAGCTGTGTCTTATTCCTCTCGGCATTGCCAGGACCTAGGACAGCGTCTTGCAAATAGTTAATAAAGTTTGCTGAACCAGGAGCATCATCCTATCTGTTCACAGAAAAGGCAGAACTAATAGACAGGGAAACTGAGGACCTAGACAGTTAAGAGGTCTTTCCAGACTCATGCTGTGAATTGAAGTAGCAATGGAATGACCAAACCCAAGGCTTCTGGTTTCTAGGTCATTACCCTTCTCTAGTCCCTCAAATTCAATAAATCAAGCAAGTCTTTTTGGTGAGTTTGTATTTCTCTACATGTCACAGATAACATTCATTCATATATTCAACATTCAGTCACATATTTAACAAGATAGAAAAGTCTCCTTTCCCATGAGACACTTTCCGCTGGAAATGGGTAGAAAAACCGTAAGAAAGGACATAAATAAGGTATGAGGTGAGTAGGCAGGAGTCAGCGTAGGTAGAAGCTTGGAGGCCATCACAGGGTGACTGAATTCTGTTCTAGGAGAAGTTATTGGCTTCTAACTGCAAGGAATTTGACAGCTGTGGGGACAAGAGTTTGGAACAGAGTAACCCAGGGGAGGAGTTATTTACAGCTCCCGAAGGATATGATAGTGGCTCAGACCAGGTTGGTGGGACCACTGGGGGGTAAAAGTGAACTGATTTGAGGTTTGATTCAGAGGAAGACAGCTTATACTTACAATGGGCTGGTTGTGGTTAAAGTCTTAGGTCTGGAAGAAGGGTCATTAGCCATTACTCTCATTTGTCTGCATTAAGGTGATGACCACAGAGGCAGTGGTAGGATTCTTGAGTCATCAGAAGATTTCAGCATTTAGTCATCACTAGTTATTTCTGGGGAACCATCCCACAATATTTTATTATGTGAACAATATTATCAAAGCCCTCCATTGAGGGGTCAGGCTTTTTCTTATATGTCTTAAGGCCATAGTTGATGGCAGTAGGACTCTGGTTGGGACCATGCTGGGTTTGGGTGTGGCCTCCGACTGTGCCTTGCAGGGTTTGACGTGAGGGCCAGCATGGCCTAGGAAGAGCATAAGATTTGAAACTGTACAGCACCTGTTTCAAGTTGCGTGCACTTGGGAAAGATTTTTAAGCTTTAGTTGTCTTATCTATAAAATGGGCATTAAGAGTATATGACTCACAGAGTTTGTGTGAAAATTTAATGACCTAAATACTTAGTAGGCACGTAGTGCCTTTGCTCCTCACCAGAACCAGTAAGTGGAGAGGGAGGGAGATTGGGAAAAGAAGGAGCACTCTTAACATCCCCTCACACCGGCCTTGGCCCTGATGTACCTGTACTCCAGAACAAGAATCTTCATATTCCTAGTAGGTGTTCACCTAGTTTTAGGGCAGAAAATTTAGTATGGGGCACAAGTATTCTTTTAACCAACTAGTGGCTTGCACTTTTCTGTCTCCAGTGAGGGTAACTGTGGCTTGAGTAATGACAATGTGATGAACGTGTCCATTTTCAGCCAATACTGTGGCATCTGGTGTTTTCAATTCTGTGCCTGAGGGTTTGGTAGAAAGTATAAGAGGAGACTCCTGTGAGAAGCCTTCTCTTATTGATGTTCATATGAAGGTGTGGTTTTGAGTTGGTGAGCAGAGAGGGGCACTTCTGTGGTCAGGTGTGGGCTCCTCTGATGTATGTCATTCTTGGCAGATTACTCACTTCAAGATTAGGTAGTCTTCAGACAGGGAACCAGAACTTAGAAGGGGGCCCTCATCAGCAATGATAGGGAATTTTTTCTCAGGGCTCTGTTTTCTTTGATAAGGACTGTGAGAGGTGTAAAGCTGGGATCATAAGTTGATGTTACTTTGGCTGATTAGTAGTTGATACCTTGAGTATTAAATGCAAGTCTGCACTCAACAAGCAAGAGTGCTGTGATTGATTGGTGACATCTATCCTGAGCAGCCTATGAGAGACATGCAGAATGTAGGATGTGAACTGGCCATTCCTAGTGTGGAGATTCACAGGATCCCTCTAGGATGGCAGGGGCTAAATGTGACCTCCACCACAGGGAGGCAGAAGGGCAGCCAGGCAGGGAGGCCTTCCCACTGAAGCTACATACTAAAGATGGATAAACTACATCGTGTAAAACAGGTATGACTGCTTGCTTGCTCTTTTTTGTTGATTTATCTTTTTTTTTTATTTAGAGAGAGAGAGAGACAGCGAGCAGAGGAAGAGGGGCAGAGGGAGACGGAGAGATAGAGTCCTAAGCAGGCTCCACACCCACTGTGGAACATGAGGCAGAACTGGATTTCATGACCCTGAAATCATGACCTGAGCTGGAATCTAGAGTCTGATGCCACCTGGGTGCCCCTGTTGATTTATCTTTTTGACTCCTCCACCATTAGTGTAATCTTCCAAAAGACCTGTGGCCAGGTTTCTGCTTTATTGCAAGGGGGCTGGTGGAGGGTACAATGCTGGGCTGGAGGACAAAGGAGAAGGACAGATTCCTGAGAGTAGGGGAGCTGGCAGTGGATAGCACCCTAAGATCCCAAGGAGAAGGTCAACCTCAGGATCCAGGCTTACTTCCTTCTGTGTGGATTTCCTCTCCATCATTAGCTATAGGCCAGTAGAATTCTAATGTTCTGTAGGAAGCATTCCATCCTTCTTTTAGCTTCACCATTTCCAGGATTTTGCCAAAGACTATTGCCAAGATAGTTAATCAACCATTTCAATCCTTAACTCCATTAGGAAAAGTTATGGGAAAATTACATAAAAGAGGAAAGAAACTAAAAAGACTGAAATTGAGTGAGCATTTACCAAGTATTTTTATATATTATTTCTTTTGTTTTTAAACTGCCTTATTGACGTATGACTGATATTTAAAAAGGTGTACATATTTAATGTATACAACTCCATATGTTTGGGGGTAAATATCCATCTGTGAAACTATCACCTCTATCAAGGCCATAAAAATTTTCCAAAGTTCTCTTCTGCCCCTTTATCAACATCATCATCATTTGTGGTGAGTGCACTTGTATCTCACAATCACCTTGTGAATAAGTACTATCCTCACTATCTAATCAATGATGAAAGGGAGGTCCAGTGAGGGCCACGCCCTGGCCCTAAGTCTAAAATCCAGCTGAAAGCAGAGCCACACCCCCAAGCCCAAGCACAACAGTCCCCAGTGTGTGTGCTCCTTGGCTCTGCCATGCCCTGGAGTGTGGTGAGATTTGCAGTCCTGATAGAGCCACTGGAGGAGTGTGGGATCCCCAGGCCTCAACACCCACAGGGATTGCTGTCTAGGAAGGAGCCAGAAAATTTCACCTCCTGTGGGCACCTGGTAATCTGGGCAGACAGGAGAGGGTTGAGGCCTGGGATGCTCTTGTGCTCTTCGAACTGGGGAAGGGAGCATCTTCCCTGCCGAGAGGGGCCACTGTGAACTGAGGTGACCACCATATCTCCTGGACTGCTGGGTTCACAGACGCCCTAGCACCTGAACGACATTGTATTTGAGGGACCCCTCTAGGAACTGCTGTCTGGTCCTCTGTGCTAAAAATGCCCTTGACCATAGGACTTGCCTTACAGATTTTTTTTAATATATGTATTTTGATTTTTTTACATTAATAAAAAAACTCAAAGAACTGAATGGGGTGTTAGCTATGTGACTTTCACCAGTTTGAATGGAAATTGTGTAGCTAAATCAGGGAGCAAGGCATCCTTGAGTTCTTTGTGTGTGTGTGTGGTGGGGGGGTAGGGGTAGACATGATTTGACTGGATGTCACCATGAATATTTTTAGAGACCTTGAGAATACTCTGTAATTACACTATCTATACTTTGGGCCTAGTGTTATTGTTCAGTTGACAAAATACTTGCTGCTAATTACAATAAACAAAGGATTTCATTACTCTAAAAGAAAAAAAAAAAAAGGATTCTATAGCTTCTCTTTGCTTAAAAGCAGCCCAAAATACCTACTGGGATTGTTTTTTGTTGTTGTTTTTAATGGCTAGGACTGGCATACCAGACAATTTTTATCACAATTACATTAGTACAGTTTGCAAACAAGGGAGCCTTTCTTCACACCTTCTGTCTGATGTGGTGGCAGAGAGATTAGAGGAGGTTTGTGTAAAAAGTTTAAACTGAAGCCTGGATTCTGTGTGGCTAAATAGCAATGCTTATTCCAGCATTGTTCCCTTCTGGCTGTGGGGTGCTGTGTGGACAGAAGCCTCAGGATTTTTCTATTAGTTCTTGAGAAAGGAATTGAGATTTGCAGCCTCCCCTTTCAGATGACAGAGGAAGAGGAGGAAGAAAGGACACAGGCCACCTTGCCAGTCTGTGTGGGTTTGAAGGCTGAGTTTTTCAGACAGGAGAGAAGGGGCAGACTGGTCCAAAACTAAGCTCTGGCTCTGGCGGTATTTTATTTTATTATTTTATTATATTTTTTAATTAAATTTTTAATTTTAATTCCAGTATAGTGAACATACAGTGTTCTATTAGCTTCCGTTGTACAATATAGTGATTCAATACTTCTATATGTTAGTCAGGGTTTATCATGATATGTGTGCTCTTAATCCCCTTTACCTATTTCACCCATTCCCCCACTCCCTTCCCTTTGGCGACTGGCATTTTGTTCTCTGTTGTTAAGAGTCTGTTTCTTGGTTTGTCTCTCTCCTTTTTTATCCCTTTGCTCATTTGTTTTGTTTCTTAAATTCTACATATAAGTGAAATCACATATCTGTCTTTTTCGGACTGACTTATTTTACTTAGCATTATACTCTCTAGCTCTATCCATGTTGTTGCAGATGGCAAGATTTCATTTCTTTTTGATAGCTGAGTAATATTCCACCCCCACACACTTATTTATCTATTCATCAATTGATAGATGTGGGGTCTTCCCACAGGTTGTCTATTGTAAATAATGCTGCAGTAAACATAGAGGTACATATATCCCTTTGAATTAATGGGGTTTTTTTGGTATTTTTTGGAAAATGCCCAGTAGTGTGATTACTGGATCTTAGAGCAGATCTCTTTTTAATTTTTTAAAAAAGATTTTATTTATTCATGAGAGACAGACAGAGAGAGAGAGAGAGAGGCAGAGACATAGGCAGAGGGAGAAGCAGGCTCCCTGCAAGGAGCCCGACATGAGACTCGATCCTGGGTCTCCAGGATCACGCCCTGAGCCAAAGCAGACGCTCAACCGCTGAGCCACCCATGCGTCCCTCTTTTTCATTTACTGAGGAACCTCCATACTATGCTTCACGGTGGCTGCACCAGTTTGCATTCCCACCAACAGTGCACAAATGTTCCTTTTTCTCCACAACTTCGCCTACACCTGTTGTTTCTTGTGTGTTTGATTTTAGCCATTCTGACAGGTGGGAGGTGCTATCTCCTTGTGGTTTTGATTTGTGTTTCTCTGGTGGAATTTTAGTTCCACCAGAACTGTGTCACTGGTGGCAAGTTGCCTTACCTCGCTGAGCCTCATATACAAACTGGAAAGAATGACAGCACCTCCCTGATAGCATTGTTATAAGTGGATAGAAAGCCCTTAGTACAGCGCTTATACAGGGAGTGTTTATATGTAGCTGCCCATTATTTTAAAGATGTGCTCAATAAATATGTGGTGAATGCATGAAGAATATTGGTTCTGATCACAGGATGCTTCAGGCAGTGTTTTCCATTTTCCTACGAAGAAAGCCTAATGAAGTGCCAGCCTCCTCCAGGAACCTTATAACTTGTTTGTTTGTCTCCAACAAGGAAGGCTGCTAATCTTCCTGTTGAACTGTGGCCACCTGCACTCTGCAGCAATAGCAGCCAGGAGCTCTTACTGTAGCCGGAATGGAATTAGGGCTAGGCTGACAGAGGGGCCGGCCAAGGGTGCAGGTAGGCACTTCCATAGCTAAATATAGCTAATGCTTATTTAACTCTTGCCATGTGCCAGGCACTGTTCTCAACACTTTATGCTTAGAACAGCAATCCTACCAATGGGCACTATTGTTATTCCCATTTCACAGAGGAGAAAGCTGGGGGAGAGAGAAGTTCTGTTAGGAGGTCTCTTGAGATCTCACATCTTGTGAGTGACAAAACTGGGATCCCAGCACTGGTATTCTGACTCTAGCGTTCCCCCCACCACTGTACTCTTTGGTCGCCCTGGAGCCTGTAAATCTGAGGGTGCCCTGAATAAAATTTATGTTATGGGTTGGCAACAGGACGTTGGTTCTCTGATCTACAGGTGCCTTGCTGAGAAATACACCCAGGGCAGACCACCCAGCTGGTGTCTTGAGCTGATCTGGCTTCAAGCTCCTAAGCATGTGTGTGTAGGCACATGGGTGTGTGCATGCACACACGTACGCATGCATACACACACCTGTTTGCGGTGCTTCTTCAGAATTTCATGGGGCATAGACAAGCAAGTGAGAAATAGTATGGGGACCAGAGCAGGACACTGCATAATTGAATTAAGGAATTTTGAAGAGAAGGGAAGAAATGGGTTTCCAAATACTTTGTGCTTGCTGGAGGGCTCTCATAGGGTCATCTTTTTTTTTTTTTTTAAGATTTATTTATTTATTCATGAGAGACCCTTGCGGGGGTGGGGTGAGCAGAGACACAGGCAGAGGGAGAAGCAGGCTCCATGCAGGGACCCTGATGTGGGACTTGATCCCGGGCCTCCAGGATCAGGCCCTGGGCTGAAGGCAGCACTAAACCGCTGAGCCACCCGGGCTGCCCTCATAGAGTCGTCTTATTTCCATTTACCATGAAACATTTTTTTTAAGCTTGCCTATCTGGGCTGAAGATAAAGTCATAGTCTTCCCTAATTGTCCGCCTCTCCTAGGAACACTCTCCCTGCTTTAGGCGAGGACAGCTGACAGTCACAGAGATTTTACTGGCAGACAGACTCCAGCATGTGCCCTGGTCTATACCCTCCTGCCTTTCCTCTCCAGGGAGTACAGGGCTGTGTAAATCAGCCATGAGGAGGGCTTAGCAATTAAGGAACCTGACACCTAGGTGATTGCTCCATCCCCAGAGGTTTCCAAACCTTTTTGAGCTATGAATCTCTGTGTTCAGTGTAAATCCCAGGCCCCTGTGTGTGAGGCAGCTGAAAGTGGAGCTGCTCTGGAGGAAGCTGGGGTCCTGGAGGCCTGTTTCCTCTCCCACGATGATACTCTGGGGGTAGAGAAAAGCAGTTTGAAAGCCCAGAGAGCAGCTCTCCATTCCTTTTTATAGCTCTGAAGACCAGCTTCTCTCCCTTTTGCCCTCCATTCGTCTCATCTTCTGGGTGCCTGTGATCCTCTGTGACAAATAGGCATAGCTAGAGTGCAGACAGGATCAAAAGGCAGTGCTAAGGGGCCAGACTTAACACTCATTCTGTTCCAATCTTCCCTTAAAAAAAAAAAATGAGACGTGATGGTGGTGAAAAGTATGTGAAAGAATAGTTTAGAAGTTTGGAACATGGTTTATAGAGTCAGACTGCCTGAGTGTGTAGCCCAGCTCTTCTATTTACTAGCTAGCTGTGCGACCCTGGACAATTTTTTTCACCTCTCTGTGCCTTAATTTTCTCATCTATAAGATGGGGATTAAATAATAACAAACTATCTCATTGGGTGGTTGTGAGACTTAACTGAATTCATATATAAGATGAACTTAGAAAGGTTCTTCGCACATGGTAAGTGCTAAATACGTGTTAGCCATTATAATTTAAATAATTATATCTCTCTTCCCACAAGTGAATCCAATATATCCTAAGGTATAAATGACAGACTTTCTGACAAGTAGGCTTTTTTTTTTTTTTTTTTTAATGGAAGAGGAAGAGCACAAAGCAATACTAGAAGGGAAAAGAGAAATAGTTTCATGGAGGGTAGTACAACCACAAAAAGGGAATCCCAGAGTCTGAAGGAGACATTAGTCCCTGAATACAACTATACTAG
This sequence comes from Canis lupus baileyi, assembly GCF_048164855.1. Lineage (NCBI taxonomy): Eukaryota > Metazoa > Chordata > Mammalia > Carnivora > Canidae > Canis > Canis lupus. The sequence goes on along the minus strand of NC_132854.1, from coordinate 51,350,860 downwards.
GCCAGTTACTATAGGGTCTTGAGCGATTTAAAAAAGGAGGCTGTTTGGGCACCTGGTTGGCTCAGTTGGTACAACATGTGACTCCTGATCTTTGGGTTGTTAGTTCTAGCTCCATGCTGGGGGTAGAGATTACTAAAAAAAAAGAAAAAGAAAAGAAAAAAAGAAATTGGGTTCTACCTTATAAGAACCTAAGAGAACAAAAAAACTCACTGGAATTTTATACAATAGTTTTGTTTTATGAACCAGCACTACCTCACCCAACCATTTTATGGTAAGCCATTTCCCTTTCTTTCTTTTCTTTTGGAGATGGACTCCCTTTTGTTATATGAGATGCTAAGGTATTTTGAGCTATTTCAGGCCTGTAGCCCTGCTCCAGGTGCTGGGCTAGGAGAGCGTCACAGATTCTGGCCGGAAGACTTCCTGAGGGGTTGAAGGAGGCTGCAGGGCAGAAATGCCAGGTTTCTCTGGAAATCACTAGCCTGCTAAATATAGCAGTGATTATACAGTTACTTCGTTGATTTTTTTTCTAATCACAGTTTACTGGAGGCCTTAACCTTTAGAATTCTTCACAGGAGGAGGGCTGGAAAAGCTATTCTGGTATCCTTTCACAATAAACATCTTTGAAGAGTAATTAAGGCAACATATTGTTACCTTGGTTCCACAGAAGAAAGCCTAGAGTTCACAGGAATCAGAAAATAAACAGACTTCAGGTGAGCTGAAGCAAGGACAGAAATAGGCCCAGGAACTCAGACTCCAAGGCTAATGACATCACAGATATAGGGAAGTTGGGTTAAAGGATCCCATCTGTTAATTCTCCAATTTTTTAAGAGTTGAGAGCAACAAGAGTTAAGTTCAACATAGAAGTGACACTGTTTAGTGTTAGAAGCAAAGGAAATTTTGGACATATATAATTGTAGGACATATATAATCATACACAGGGAAATTGTAAATTTATATGCTTATATTTTATGTATAATTTATATACATATGTATATAAACACATATGTATTTATGTTTTATAAAACATATAAATATAGTCCATCAGAAATCATTATGATTGAGGGAGTGATAGATAATCTGCAAGGGAGGAAGGTATGATGGTCCAAAGATGTATTTCCCTCTTGTTCCTCATAATTTTGACTAGACAATACTTTGATTCTGGCTGGAGTCTAGTGGTCAAATGTTTTAATTCAGTGAGGCCACCTGGGGAGAGCTATATAGCTAGACATGTAGTTTAATTGACACTGACTCTAGTGATTAATTTGGTCCTGGCCTTGTAAAAGGAGAGGCCTAGGGTCAAGTTCATCTTGAGTCAGTGGTGAACCCCCAGAGGAACAAAAAGAGTAAGATGGGTGCTGGGTTTTTAAAGAAAGCAAGAAGGATATAGGAAGGGAATACTGCTCCCTCCGCCCACCCTCCAAATTCCTGGGTCACTGGGAAAGATTAGGGTAATTGGGAAGAACTCAAAGCTGCTCTGAAGCTCCTCTGAAAACTCCCAGTTTATAATTCTTATTTTTAATTTAATAAATATGTGTTGCGATTTCAGGCACTGTTTTGAGTACTAAAGGATGGGGAGCAGAAAGACAAAATAAACAGACACATTCCCTAACCTTAGTTTAAAGCTAATGAGAGTATATTTGATGTGTACGCAAGTAACACACAGCAGCTGTGGGGCAAGTGAGTTCATTTTGAAATTATCCAGGCTATGTTTCCAAATTGAAGCACGGGAGACTGGTCCCCCTTTGAAATCCCTCTGTGGCCATGTGACTCATGTTGGCGTGTTTGCCTGTATCTCAGGGAAGAGGACAGGGTGACAGAGGGACTGCTGTTAAGCCTCCTCTCCTTTTTTTAATGTGTGGGAAATTCTACTTGGGTCTGGAGGACTTTAATATTTGTAATAATCCATGGTATTTTTGGCTATAGTGCCTGAAAAAATGAACTTGTCAGCATCTTTATTCTTATCTCTTTGGGGGAAGAGGGCTAGAGACATGCAAAATGGTAGTCAGAAGCCCGGCCACCCATTTAGCCCCTCTCAGCACTTGGTCCTGAGCAAAGGCAGCAGCTCAGATATTTAGAGTCAAAATCCTGATGGAGGAACTTTGTTCAAAGTTCAGTCACAGTCTGGGATGGAGAACTTTGCATGCCCACTTCCCTTGTTAATAGCTTTGCTGACCTTCTCTAAAGCAAAAGTCATTAGAATGTTGAGTTATGATCTGTTTCTTGTAAAATTGTGCCAGTCCCCCATTTATAGCCCTGTATTTCAACCAATTCTAATTACTTCTTAGAAAATACTTCTTTCAAGCCTTGGAGAATATTTCAAACCCTTATCCAAGCAACCAAGCATACTTCTTGGTTTGCAAGCTAATTGTGACCTGATGCACACAAGTCTCAATGAAAGACCACTCCCCCTTCCCAGCAGCCATATAATCGTTATCTCTGGGCCTCCAATGAGCCAGTGTCATTTGATTTCCTAACCTTGGAAGATAGATCTTTCATGGAGGATGCTGGGTATTAGGAAGCTAATGAGGAAAAACAAAACAATTCTTGCTTTTTTTTTCTTTTTCTTGAAGAATTTTCTGCATTTCCCCAGGGAGGGTCTTTCCTTCTCTCGTTGCTGACATCATTTGAAGTCACTGGCCATTCTCTTCCTCCACCTCTGGAGAGTAGGCTGGTTCAATTCAGAATCCATTGTGGGGTCCTGGTTAATGGAGTCCTTGTATGGCCTCTGCTTTATCTCTACAAAATCCCCACAAGGTAGAGAGAGAGAGAGAGAGAGAGAGAGAGAGAGAGAGAGAGAGAGAGAGAGAATCCCCATTGGCTTATGAAGTCAAGAGATCTTTGGTACATCTCGAACTTGGTTGAGTTCAGTGGATGTTCTCTTTCACCCATCTTTTTAAATATATTAGCTTCTATCATTTCAGAGAGTTTAAGCAACTCAAAGATTTTTGGAGGTCTCTGTTCCTTTTATGCTTTGAGTGGGAGCAAAATCACCAGCAGTGCTGAGAGGAAACATTTTTATAGACTTTCTAAATCTCCCCACTGCCGAGAAGAATTAAAAAAAAAAAAAAAAAGAAGAAGCATTTCTCTTGTCTCTTTATTTCTAATCACTTTTTCCTTCTAACGGGACTGAAGCACCATGAGAAATGGCACTCTTTTACGGCAAGGACTCATTTGCCCATAACGAACACTGAGTACAAAAGCAAATTAAAAAACAAAACAAAACAAAAAACAAAAAACCAACCCTATGCTTAGAGAGACCATTAGGAACGATTTGACATTTATTGAACAACAGATGGCGATTAAAAGCATAAAAGCTAGATTGCCTTGCTAGAAACAAAGGGTAGTTCTACTGAGGAAGTCTAACGTTTCAATTAAAATACCTCTCAATGTCAATTAAATCATATGAAGATAAGTCTGAAAATGGTTTCTAGCTGCACTATAATCAATAGTGCAGTTAAAATCCTCATCAAGAAGCACCCAAGTTTTTAGTTTGACAGTTTGCTAAAAGATTAGCCAAAGCTTCAGGAAACCATTTCCTTCAGTGTAGGGTTCAAAAGGTAAACATTTAACCAGGAGTGCTTCCTACGTATTAAACAGATTTATTTCAACGATGAGAAAGAAGCCTTGCTGCCTTTGCTTTGTTTCAAATCTCAACCACTTTTCAGTATGGATTAGGCATTCGTGAGGGGTGAAAAAAATAACCCCATTATTTTCACAGCAAGGATCTCACTCTAATGATGTTCACATTCATTTGGGAAATAGCAAGTTGGAGTGGAGAGAGAAGTGGTTTGGTAATGAGACAGATTTTGGTTTGAAACACAGCTCAGTCACCTTGGGTGGGTATCTTTAGTGATCAGAATGTTTTCTCATTTGTAAATTTCTTATTTCTCATTTGTAAAATCTTCATCGCCATACCACCTTTCCTAGATTGCCTGGTGCTTTCTAGGCTCTCAGTAAATGGAGGCCCCTATCTTTAGCTCTCTTTTGGAAGAACTTTATGATAGAGAATCCACTTTAGCAGATCTTACCAAAACTGGGTTCCGTGAGGCAGTGGTTTTGCTACAGTTACATGCCAAAAGGTTAATGCATGCTAATGTTAGCGTAGGCAGTTAGTTAGGTTCTAACAGATAACCTAGGTGAGCATCATGGAAATCAAGGCCAGCTGTTGGGAAGATCAGAGGCTGGTCCTCGCAGCACTCCACAAGAAGCCAGATCTAGACTTGGGCCAGTCATGGTGGCTGCATGTGTAACTCAGCCACTGTGCTGTATGCCTGTCCTTAAATTCATTCTTGTGACAAGACCAAGAACCTTCAGCAATTCCTTCAGGTCTGGCTGAGTCAAGGCCCTGAGACCCAGGGTCTCCACAGTTCACCTGGGGTTGAATCTTTCACTGTGGGATGAATTGTTTCCCTCTAGAATTTATATATTGAAATTTTGGAATGTGACTATTTGGAAATAGGGTTGTTGCAGATGTTATCAGTCAAGTCAAGATGGGATCATTACTGTATAATGGGAAACCCTCATCCATTGTGACTGGTGTCTTTATAGAAAAGGAAAATATGGAGGCAGTCACCCACACAGGGAGAATGGCAAGTGAATGCGAGGACAGAATTTAGGGTGATTCTATAAGCCAAGGACTGTCCAAGAGTGCCAGGAGACCACTAGAAGCTAGGAGAAAGTCTTGGAATAGATTCTCCCTCACAGCCTCCGGAAGGAACCAACCCCCGCTCCCCCCCCCCCCCACACACACACCTTGCTCTCACACTTGCAGCTTCCAAAATTGTGAGATGATAAATTTCTGTTGTTGAAGCCGCCAGGTTAGGGAGCTTTGTTATAACCACCCAAGCAACCTGATACACTAGGTCAAATACATTTGGTAAACATTGGTACAGCACCCTTTTGACATTTCATAAAGCAGTTTACTAAAGTCAGGTCTCTGAGAAATCCTGCTCTGAGAATTGTCTCTACCTTTACTGAATTCAGGGTTTCCCAAATCCTTGGCCATGGAAGACTTTCCCATTGCATAAATACCTATTTACATACTTTAGCACTACTTTGGGAAAGAATGCTCTGGAAAGCTTTTCCCTGAGCCCCACCTTACAACAATTCTTTCACTTCAGCTAGTCAGCTCCGGGGCTGTCACTCTAGCTCTTGCTTCATCACCAGCCACAACCAGTCACTTATCCTCATGCTAAGCACCACTCCACAATGATGCCAGCCCCTTTGTCATCACTGTATCCCTAAGCAACTTTCCCTGATGCTCTCTCCCTTTTGCTCCACTTCTGCTCTCCAGGTGTTAGGTGTTGCTTGAGAAAGTGATGGAACTGAGTTAAATGATGGATTTGGATCCTGGGCAGTAAAATGTAATACATTTCAAGCTGAGTCTCCACTGCTTCTCAGTAATCCTTATTTTCTTGTATGTTTCTCTGGTGCTTGCATGCCTCCGTTTATGCATGCACTCATTCATCACCTCACGAGTGGCCCACCAGGAGCCGATGCCTGTACCAGTCACTGGGTAGGTATGTGAATAGGGGCAGGCATTGATGAATTGTTTCCCTCAGATGCTGATGGCCTAGCAGAGGAGGTAAACCAACACTAGGAGAGGAAAAGCATTCAGGGAAGTACCATTATATAAAGCAGCAGAGGGAATACAGAACCAACAACTGGTTGCTGGCCAAGGGTGGGAGAGTGTATTTCAGGCAGAAGGAATAGCAGATGTATTCAGAAAACTTCAAGTCCTGGTCAGATGTTAGGTTACTAGTTGAGGGAGAAGAGGATGTGAAGCTGGGAAGGGGCCAGGGATAAGAATGTTACGTGCGGAGGCATTTGCAGTTGATCTCATAGGGAAGGAGAAGCCATTGATCTATCTGTACATGTGTAGTGATCGGATTTTCATTTAAGTAAGATGACTATGGAATTATACGTGATTTTAATTTTCTTCTTTGTCCTTTTTGGTATTTTCAAGATTCTCTGCCTGCTTTAGTTTTTGTGTTGCATGAATGTATTTTTATCAAAAGGATTAAAAAGTTCAGACATATACAGAGAGAATTCGGCTTTTCTGACCACTTTCCCCACCAACTTAGATTTTTTTCTGATAAGTTTAGTTTATTTTTTTTTAATTTATTTATGTATTCATGAGAGATACAGAAAGAGAGGCAGAGACATAGGCAGAGGGAAAGGCTCCTACAGGGAGCCTGATGCGGGACTCGATGCCAGGACCCTAGGATCACACCCTGAGCCAAAGGCAGATGCTCAACCACTGAGCCACCCACGTGCCCCAGTTTAGTTTATTCTTTCAGTCCCTCATTTACCTTGCTATATATTTGTGTGTATGTGAACACACACATAAATATATTCATGTGTGCACACACACATAGATACATGCATGGATTCAACTTTGTTAGTTATAAAACAGATACAACCATGCTATGCCTCTGTCTGATGACTTATATTTTCACATTGCAACTCTTTCCACATATGGGTTATTTCATTCTTTATGATGGTTTCATAGTATTCCATAGAATAAATGTAATATAATTTTTGTTAACCACTCCCTCATATAAGGAAATTATTATAACAAGTAACACTTCAAGGATATTTTATACATGAATTTTGTGCACATGTGCAAGTGTTTTCTTAAAACTCTTATAAGAAGGATTATTGGGTCAAAGACTATACAGCATTTAAAATTTTGAAAAATACTGTCAAAAATGACAGCCAAAATAGCCCCAGTGATTCACTCTTCTGCCGTTTTTCAGTGAATGAAATCAATATTTTATTTTTTTCCAATTTCTAAGGCCAAAATTTTATTTAAAAATATCCATCTCCCTTCTTACTAATGAAGCTGAGGATCTTTTCGTATGTACATTTCCTTTTTTTTTTTTTTTGTTCTTTTTTTTTTTAAGATTTTATTAATTTATTCATGAGAGACACAGAGAGACACAGGGAAGAGGAGGAACAGGCTCCATGCAGGAAGCCTGATATGGAACTTGATCCCAGAACCCCGGGATCATGCCCTGAGTCAAAAGCAGATGCTCAACTTCTGAGCCACCCAGGCATCCCCATATGCACATTTTCTATTTGTATTTCTTGTTCTGCAAATTGACAGTTTTTAATCCTTTGCTGATTTAAAAAATTGAGATTCTCATTTTTATCTTATTAATTTGTGGAATCTTTTTATGTGATGTGCCTTTGTCATTTTAATATGTGATATTTACAAAAATGTCTTCCAATCTGGGACTTACCTTTTAACTTTGTTTATTTTCACTTTTATTATAAGGAAATTTAAAATTTATAGGCAATAAGACCTGATAATTTGTTTCTCTATGAATTCTAGGTATTGTGTCTTGCTTAGGAAAGATTTTTCCACACTAGACTAATTTTTAAATTATGTTTTTCTTTTGATGCTTTTATGGATTCCAGACTATAATATGGCATTTTTGCACATGGTGTGATATTGGGATGTAAGTTTTTTATTTTTTTTGATTGAAAAAGTTTAACCAATGTCCCAATGCCCTGTATTGAATAATAAAATACTATTATAATCAGAAATAAAATATTTTAAATATGTATATTAATTTGGTGTCATCATACAGGTTGGATTGGAAGGGATTAAGGAGATGAAAAAGAATAAGAACTTAATTGTTAAAATATAATTTGGACCACCCCTCCATCCACCCCCCACCCCTAGTTTTTTACTAGACGGAAAATTCCCAGGTAAGGAAGTCTGATAACTTAAACCAGGGAAGTGGCTTTGGCAGTAATAAAGGTGACCAAGAAAAGAGGACATGAAATTGAGAAATCTCTGGGAAGAGAACAAGTAGGGATTTATAACTGACCATCTGAGGAAGAGGGACAGATCCTCTGATTCTCAGGTTTCCAATCTGGGTGACATTAAGAAATGTCACTAAGAAATATCCTGGACAGGAGAATAGATTGAGCACAATAAAATATGTTTCACCATCCAAATTAATAAAAATGCTGGGTAAAGCATTTAAACATTAAAAGTTAAAATGCACACTAAAAGCAAGGAGGCTGTCCAATGCTAAAAATATAAAGGGAACTCAGAGTGGTGAGTAGGAAGAAAGCCATGTGGCTCTAGAGAGGCCTGCAGCCAAGGGAGGCTTGAGTGGTTATGTTTTGAATAGCATCTTGGAAATGAAGTTAAGTCCAAAACCTGCAAGTTGGCCTGGGGGGCCTCAGAAATTGAATACCCTATGTGAGACTTTGAGCTAGAAAAGTGCTTCAATTCCTTAGAAGGGGAAAAATAATCACTGCCCACTATACAGGGGCTGCAGCCTGAAATAAGCGGCTGCCTCAGGCCAAGGGTGAGAGCCATCTTACCTGGTTAAATCCGGGACTGTGCTACAGGCAAGCACAGAGCCCAAAGACATGCTGCCTGTGTGCAACAGGAACCCAGAGACCATAAGCTCAATCACTGGTTTGGGACTGGTCAACCCCATGGTGCCTGAGCAGACAAACTAGAATTACCCAACTGGGAGGCTAAGAAGTAGGAAAACTGGTGACAGACAGACAGATAGATATTGATAGATGGATGAGTTCCAAACCCAGACGCTCAGTAGTACAAGCCCAGAGTATCAAGAATCATGAGCAATCCTAAAAGCCAATAGAGGGGAAGAATAAAAAGGTAAACTATAACCTCCAGTAGTAAGATGGACAGCATACTTCTTAGCAGTGATAGTTGTCGTAAGGCAATGGAATAGATTATCAAAGTCCTAAAGGCAAATGACTGGGGATTTAAAACTTTATAATGAGTAGGATATTTTGTGCTTCATGTTTTAGTCTTGGGTCAGGTGCTTGTTTTACCTATTTAAAAAATTAAGAGTGAGAGTAAGAACAAGACATTTTAGGCCTGCTAGGACTTAGAAAGTTTACTTTCCCCAGTAACATGAGATAGATCACACTCACTAAAGAAGATTGCTAAATGATATACTTTAGTCTGAAGAAAAATATATTTGGGAGGAAGAAGCAGAATGTAAGCAGCAAAGGGAACAAGTAAATTATGGTGGTAAATCTAAATGAGAATTGAGATTAAAATCAATGAGAATAATAACAACATTGTTCATCATATGTGCTGAAAACAAAACTATCCAAAATATCAAACAAATAAACAAAGCACAACAGCAGGGGAGTGATTCTGGAGAATGTCAAATTATACAAGGTCCTAATTTAGTTTAGAAGGATGACAGATATATGTATGAACTTTAGCCTTTATTAGAAAAATTTTAATTTAACTTTCTCTCTCTATATATATACACACATATATAAAACTTTATGCATATTATAAATGTGTATATTAATGATACACATATAGGAGAAATTTAGGTATAATTACTAAAACAACAAACATAGATTAAAATGCTAAATGAGTAAAGGAAAATGAAGAAAATGTGATTAATCCACAAAAACCAAGACAAGAACATACATAAGGAAAGTGAAAGCATGGCAAATAGAGAATATCAGAGGAATTTATAAGCATATCAGTGCATGGCAGAGAGACCCCAGAAAATAACTTAGGCATGGCACTTGATTTGTTACTGGAAGGACATCCACACCAGTGGGGGAAAGCTATTCCTATGAAGTACATGATGTTGAAACAGCTGACTTTCTTCAAGAAAAGAAAATGAGAATTTGATCACTATTTCACACCACACACAAACAAATTCCAGACAAAAATGCGAAAAATGAAACTCTAGGAAATGAAAAGAAACCACCAGGAAAAACATGTCAAAAAAACCCCACAAAAACCTCCACAGAAAATAATTGAAAAAAATGTGAACTCAAGATAAAGAAGGAATTTTTTAAAAAGTAAAATACCACATTCTATTAAGGAAAAGCCAGATAAATTTGACTCCACAAGGCATAGTGCTCTATAAATGAAGTTTAAAAACAACCTATGGACTAGGAGCAGATATTTTCTGTTTACATAAGAAAGGATCAATGTTTGGAATAAAAAATTCCTATAAATGAATAAGAAAAAGACAAACAATATAGAAAAAAATCAAAGGATATAGGAAGCAAGTCACAGTAGAGATGTGAATGAACAATAAACACACAACATTTGAAAAGCTTTCCATTTTACTTGCAAAATTAAAAAAAAAAGATTTTATCTATTTATTCATGAGAGACACACACACAGAGAGAGAGAGAGAGAGAGAGAGAGAGAGAGAGAGAGGCAGAGACATAGGCCGAGGGAGAAGCAGGCTCCCTGTGGCAAGGCCGATTTAGGACTTGATCCCAGGACCCCAGGATCACGACCTGAGCGAAAGGCAGATACCCAACCACTGAACCACCCAGGTGCCCCTGGAAAATGCAAATTAAAATAGGCAACAAGATGTTTTCCCTTCTGTGTGCAAAAAGTAAAGTCTGACACTTCCACATATTGGTGAGCATGTGGGAAAATGATACTCAATAAACCATTGAAAGAAAAATATACCTGACATTCAAGCTGGTATCTTATTATTTTTCCTTTTTGTTTGTTTTGTTCACTGTATACTGGTCCTGGCACAGGACATAGGCGGTGGGCAGGGCACATGACATGATTTTTTGAATGAACAAATGAATACCCCCAAAGAAGCCAGGTATCATCTCTCTCGGTTTATGGACTAAATGTTTGCATTCCCCCCAAATTCAGATGTTGAAACTATCCCTCAAATGCAATGCTATAATGAGATGGAGACTTTGGGAGGTAATTAGAATTTGATGAGGTCATGAGGGTGGAGCCCTCTTGAGTGGGATTAGTGCCCTTAGAAGAGGAGACTCCAGAGAGCTTGCTTCTCCTCCCGTCTCTCCTCCTCTTTGTGGGAGTACAACCAGCAGTTGGCAGTTTGCAACTTGGAAGAAGGCTCTCACCAGAACCCAACCATGCTGGCACCATGATCTTAGACTTCCTTTTTCCAGAACTGAGAGAAACTCAATGTCTGTTGTTTGTAAGCCACCCAGTCTATGGTACTCTGTTATAAAAGACTGAACAGACACCTTCCTTGACACCTCATTTCGTTTTGTTTGTATCTTTTTATGGCCTTTCCATTATTTTGCCTCTGTTAGAGTCATTTGTTGATGGGTCTACTCATCTTATTTTATCCTCCATTTTCATCCTTCCAATGGCCAAATGTTTGAAGGCTGGCACTATTGTATAGGCGATTTTTCTATAACTTGCAGCATACTACCTTGGGTGTAATGGGCGCTCGATAAATATTTGTTAGATTTAATTCAATAAAGGGAAAAATCATGTAATCTTCTCTAGAAAAAAATGTGCTGGTGACGAGAACCGTTGTTTACCAGTGAATCTCCTAGAACTGTCACGCATCAATTTAAAGGGCTGTGTAGCCTATGAATGAAAAAGAGATTTTAAAAGCCGCCTCACATTTTAAGCTTTTCCTTTGGAGAGGAAAAAAAAAGCATTCGATTTCTTTATTTGTTCTAGGAAAATTGTGCTTGGAGGAGGAAACAAGAGTTATGGCAATAGATCGAGTGTCCTGAAAATGAGTTGGAATTCCCTCAAAATTGGACTTACCTTTTCTCACACCACTGATGCTCTCTGGGCATTTCGATTACTAAAGACAATAGGATCTCCAAGTGATTTGGGGGTTTCTGGAGAGTGACTTTTGGTTTAATTAGGTCCCACCGGGTGAATTGCAGTTTGATTCACACTGGTGGGGAGGAGGAGAAATTCTCTCTGCTTGTCTCTTCCCCACACGTCTTCCTACGTCTTCCTACCTGTATGCCTCTTTCTCATTGCTTGTCACCCTTCGCAGGCTGTTCAATTGCAACTTAGTTCCTTTTGTTAAATATGTCCCTCTTAAGCCTCTACCTGTCTTGGCTTTTCCTTGTTGGCATTCATCTATCTTCCTCAGGGATGAGGAAGGAGGGCATTTAGTATAGGTTCAGACACACATTCTGTAAGCCACCCTACAAAGAACTATCACTATTCCATGAGTGTTCCCTGGCGGTTTAGGACAAGGGGAACATTTAGCAACCCAGGATGCCTGGGCATCACTGGGCAGAAATAATTGCTAATTAGTATCCTACTAGCTTGGGAGCATTAATTGGCTTTGGGGGATCTGCTTTCTAGACCCAAAGTGTATTTTGTTCATTTTAGCTTGCTACATAGGATGAGGGAGGAATAACAATTACCGAAATAGTTTCATTTCAGTAATTCAACCTAATGAAGACTTGTCATTTGAATGATTATTCAGTAGTTGCTCCTTGTTTTTCTGCCAAGGTTTCTGAAAAACAAGCTCAGATATTTCTCAAGCCTGAGAAAACACATCCTTTCCTTTAAAAAATTTCAGAGAAGTCTATTTTATTCATGGATATAGGAAAGCTCACAAAAGAATTGCCATCCTATATGATTATGTAAGTAGGGAGAAAAGGAGAGAAGGTAGCTTTTGAAACACAGCATTTTCATTTCAGAACACATCAAGCAATAATATAAAACAAAGTGCTTCAAATTGATATCTTTAATTTTCTCCTAGAAAGGAAATTTGTCAGCTATTTTATGATTTATTGAGGCTAAAGGCATATGTGAGGACAAGTTTTATGATTAATTAAATAAAATTACTTGAGCATAATACTCATAATGATATTATCTTTGAATTAAAATTCACTTGAATAAGATTGATGACATTTTCAATCAGCAGATTAATTAAACTCTTTTGTTAATTACACATAAGTCAATATGTTTGGATTATGTATCAATCAATATGCTGAAGCAACATCCACTTACTTTGTTCTAGAAAGCTGCTTTGCTGATATTTTTTTCTAGCAACTTTATTTTAGAAGTTAGAGTCGTTTCATTTTCTTTATATCAGAGGTCTCAATATTTAGTAAATTTAGCTGTGAAAACAACTATTGCAACAATTTTTCTTTTGCTTATTTTTTTTTTTTTGTCTTTGTGGAAGTCTTTTTTGGGTTCTGATGATGGCTGTAATGACTATTCTTGTAACTGAATTTCAACTCTGCCTCACTCAGATATTTTGTTAGAACAATGCATTGAGGGAACCAGAGCTGACCAAATCTGCAGCTGCACTGCTCCGCCCCCATGCCTGTCTGATCCTGAACTCTCTCATCTGCTCCTCTGCTTCCCTCTTGCAAGCAGGGTGCTGACTGAATGAGATGTTTTGTGCAGAACATTCTGAAGGACAGTTAGCTATTTTGGTATCTTACTCCTCCTTTGACAATTTACGCCCTTCCTGCTCCCCAGGGTCCCATTCCTAGAGCTTTAATTCTGAAGAATTTCTATTTGTCTTCATTGGTAGAGGCTGTGGGCGGTGGCGGGGGATGGGAGGGAGGAGCTGGTGACTAGTGCTTTTTGACACCAAGCCATAGAAAGATTGTTTTCTTACTGTCTTAATGAGCTTGTGGACCAGTGATAAACCCACATTCTGGTAACTTTTAGTTTTGAGTGTCTCTATGCAATGCAATAGAACTGAATTCTGTGGTTGGACAATCAACCAGGAACCTCTCCTCCTCCTACAGTTTCTGAACATTTATTTTTCTATATTTTTTATTCACTGGGCCAAATTCTTGTCTCAGACTGGCAAAAGTTTACATGCTACAAATAGCTACCCTTGAATGAGTGGGAGTTTTCTAGCATTCAGAGAATCCAATTTGGGGCTGTCATTTAGCTCCTGTCAAAGCCGAGCTGAGATAACTGATATTTGAGAGATGGGATTTATAAATATACAGTCTCCTACATGTGCTAAACTGTATCCTTGATCACCAGAAAGCTCTAAATGTGGTGCTCATTAGTTCAGCCCTTCCCAGGGGAAACTCTTTCATGAATCATGTTTTAGTGCTAGGTCTTTATCTTTTTTTTTTTTTTTTAATAAAGCATTTAATACTGGAAACAGTGAAGTGGAGAATATTTCTGTAGCTTCTGTAAAGACTGCTTAAAGATACTGCCCATTATGTTGTTCAATTTTCCTTGTGCAAGAACTCATGTGATGAATTCCTTTGAAAATTTATTATCAGGAAAAAGCTTGTCTCTTTTGAAGAAGTGAAAGTTTTGGTTTTTTTCAGACAACTAGCGCCATATCCTTTATTGTTTCCCTTTATGCATTGGCTGTCAGGAAGCTCAGAATGAAAGTAAATGCTATATCATTAGAAGAGAGAGTAAAAAATACAAGGCAGTTTCCAGGAGAAGCATAGGAGTGGATCTTTGTCTTCCTGTATCTGTTCATTTACTGATACAATGGACATTTACTAAAGGAGGACTGTGTTGTTCCAGGCACCATGCCAAAGGTTGGGGGGGAAGAACATGGTCCTTGCCCTGAAAGGCATTATGATCTGAGAGGGAGACAAGATAAATAAACAAATGAGTCTGACTGCAGGGGGTCAAAAAGGGAGCACCTAGTTCTGCCTGGAGACAGGAAAGGTCTCCTTGATGAATTATGAAGAAATAAATCCCTGGGTAGACTAGATCTGCATAGGGCAGGGTCGGATCAGGGCAGAGCACAAAGCCAGAAAGGGAGAAACAGCAAAGCAGCCACAACAGTGTGTGAGGGGGAGGGTTATAAAATGTCCCTGGAGACATGGGTAAAACCCAAACATCAAAGACCTCAGGGCCTCGGGTAGAAATCTGTGGTTTGTCCTCAAGAAGAATATAGATTTGTGAAAGTATTTTAAGCAACATGATCAGATTTTGCATTTGAGAAAGCCTCCTGGCAATGTAGCAGGGGACAGTTTGGAAAACGGGCCAGGTGAGAAGCAGAGGGTCCAGGCAGGAGGTTGTTGGATAAGCACAGGAATTACAGGAGGGACCTGGTTGAGGCTGGGGCAAGGCAGGTGCTGGGCCTGGGGAGAAGCTGGAGTGAGGCCCACGAACCAGGTTTCTGGTATCAGAGACTCTGGGGCAAAGGAGAGACCATGGGAAAGAGAAACAGCTGCAGCCCTGTGGGCTGGGAGATGCTGTATTCCGTCCTACTTGTGTGGCCCAAGAGGAAGATGAGGACAGCTGCTCTCAAGGAGCTGGAGGCCCAGCTCTGCACCTCACCTGGGTGATCTGAACTTGCTGATGGAGCTCGGGCGGGGACTTGTTGCCACATTGGAGACAGGTGGAGTCCTCAGTTCCTAAGATCTCTTGAGAAGAGTTGAAAAGTCTATTAAAGGGTGGAGTGTGGGTCTGGGCAGAAATACAGGTGTCCTCCCGGGAGATGCTCCGCCAACAGGAAGGGAGGAACCCGGGAAGCCACTGTGTTGGCCTGTGTGTCCTCCACCTTTGTGGTCAGTTGTGAGGTTCATCCACCGGCGCCCAGTAAGTCAAAAGCTCAGCTCCTGCTCCTCCTCGCAGCATCACCTCTTTCTCTGTTCTCCCCTTGAAGCAGAAACCGACTCATTTCCTAAGTCAGTGTCACCCTTGAGTCCTTAAGCCCTCACACCTTACAGGGAACATTCGGTTTCTCATTAAGCTCTTCCTTGTCTCTCCATCCCGAGTCACTGCCTTAGTTCAAGCCTCTGCCACTTTCGGCATGGGTTATGGCAGTAGTTCCCAGGGGATCTTGCCTCACTCTGGTCTTGCTCTCTAATTCAAATTTGCCCTCCCCACTTCCATGCCTAAAATATTACAATGGACCCCTGTTTCCTGCCTGACCAAGACCAAAGCCTTAGCTGGGTGGGTATACCAGAGCTATTAAAACGATGCGATGTGATGCATCATCGTGCTGTCATTCATCTGCATATGCACAGTGCCAGGTGCAAAGAAAGTCTCCCTTGTCGAGCCTTGCACCATTCCTCCCTCTCAACCTTTCCTTAGTCCACTGTCCACAAGGGACAGTCCATTCATCCAGGGCCCGGAGCAGAAAACAGTACCCTGTTTTGGGGAGTTGTGACATCTACCACTACCATTCCATCTGTGACCAATTTCCTGACGCTGGACGGCAGTGTATTTTCTCTTACCACTACACTTTTGCACATGTGATTTCTTTTGCCTGGAACGACTTTCCCTTCTTCATGTTGATAGGTGTATCCAAGAAAGAGCCTAGATGTAGTGAATTCTGTACAATAAGGGATGTTTTGTTCGGGTTATTGTTAACCCAGAGGTGGTTTTCTTTCTCTACCTGGTCCCATCCAGGCTAGGATTTATAAAATCCTTCCAATTGCTACAGTGCAGTTCAAAGAGACAGAGCGATCAGAACAAAGAACAAGAAGTCACCTCTGGGTAACTATTAGAGACAGCCACTATTTGTAGAGACTCCACTTTAGAGGGAACCAAATCTCCTCAGAAATAAGCTTGATGACGTAAAGACAAATTTTGAACAATTGTTGACTGAGAACATGCAAGTTCTCTTGTCGTTTGAAAGAAAGCCCTGATACAGTGAAGCGTCCTTTGCAGAGCACAGGGGTTTCGGATGTAGAATTTTGTAAAGCAAAGAAGAAGATCTGCAAATAATGTAGCTCCAGGGCAAAGAAAAAAGAGCATTTGCACAGTATCCAGGGAGGGATATTTCTGTTAGCAATATTTGGCTAAAAGTTTCACCAATCCTGAGGTGCGGAAGAAATGAGTAGCTTACTGTGTGTTTTCATGCCTAAGTTAACTGTTTAATAATCCAAATACAATCAACTCCAAAGTAAGCATTGATTTAGTCATTCTCAGCTGGGGAAACAAAAATTATAAACCCAAAACCCTTGGTTAAAATTAAAAGCAAGTACCAGTCATCATGCTGTTTGATAAGCCCAAGAAGAAATGAGGTCCATATGTCACATGCTTGGGATTTTGAAAGTGCTTCACCAATGAGATAAGGGTATTTATATTCTGTGACCACAGCCACGAAGTTAGCAAAGAGCATAGCTGAGAGAACAGACAGGAGGGGAAAGGCAGTATTGAAATTTAAGTTTACACAGGCTTTGTCTGCTATTAAGTTTATTGGAAAGGAGCTACAAGCTTCTGGACAGATTCGGTAACTATAAATTTCTCCCCGGGATGGTCATTTAACGTTAACTACAAAATTGCTGCTTAATATTCATAGAATGCAACCTTCTACTGCCGCACGTGCATAATATTCTATTATTTCCTTAATTCGTATTTGTTTTGTAGGAAATCGAATTTGCGTACTTAATTTGTAAAGAGATGCAACAGCCTTTTGTTAATCTATGTAAAAATTGTGCTTGCATTAGCTGGAAAATTCTTTTATCTCTGGGCCTATTTTTTTGCTTTGTAGGTTGTAAGTACATACATGCCTTTACCAGTTTCAGAACCAAGCACAACATGAGGGTTGGTTTTTGTAACACACTGACTTTAATTTATTATTTCCTGTGTGCCAGTGCCGTGTTGAGCATGATGCCCATCATCTTCTAATCTCACTGTATGAGTCAGAGTTCAGTCAAGGAAGGAGAGCCACTGTGAGTGTTATGAGATGAGGGGCTCATTTGGAGGTGAGCTGGGGCCGGCTCATGAGCTTCCGAGAGCACTTGGGTGCCTTTCTTCCCAGCTCTGTGTTCAGTGACTTAATGTTAGAAGCTTGAAAAGTAGAAGTATTTGTACCCCAGAAGTCAGCAAAAGCTGCAAATCAGGTACTCCCTGGAAAGCAGGTTTAGTACATCACTGTGCAAGAAGCTTGGAAGTGAAGATCTAGGAGAGAGAGTTGAAGATTGGAGGTGTCATTTGCCAGTTGCCCTGAAGCACTGGCTCAGGTAGACAGCTCAGAGCTTGCAGTGAGATCTGGGAAATGAAGCACATCCAGTTGCTTCAGGTGGATTGCAAGGGCAGCCACTTGGAGAGGACTGTGGGAAGCTATAGCCTCTGTGTGGCAGCTGCCTCCATGGGTTTGCAGCCACGCATCTGGGGGTGGGCTTGTGGCTTCTGCTAATGAGCAGAAGCAGCAGTACGGGTGACAAGCTAGGCGTGGAGCAGAGAGAAGTCGGTTCTTGCTGGGACCCACCATCCGTGTCACCACTAACCATGTCTGACTGCAGGAAAAGGTCTCCTGCCCTTCCCCTCCCCTCTGCTTCACTTGCATTCTCCCAAATTTTGGGCAGGCTTCTCTTTTGGCCAACCCTAACCTCGAATCATACCAGAAACAGTTGTCTAGGAAACACGGTTCCCAGCTCTGCTAAGTTGACACAGTCCAATATACTTCCCCAACAGTGCAGTGAAACAGATATTATCATCTCCATTTTTCATCAAAGAAAACCAAGATCTAGTTTTATGTTATACAAATATGTCACTAGGTCTGCTAGTGATTTCAAAGCCTGTCTTCTTAATTACTATAGTACACTGGGAGTATTTTTGTTTTCATTTTGTCTTTTTGATTGTTTTTTAAAGTAATGGCCCAAATAAAAGAATCCGTTTCTAAAAAGTGCTATAGGTAACATTTGATGGATGAAGCCTTTTGACAATTATTGTCTATGTTCTCATGCATAGGATGACCAGATCAGATGAGCATTTACAAAAATGCATCTTGACAAGGTTTATTCCAGTCTGGTATGGTATACCTGGCCCTTGCTTCTCAGGACACAAAGATGCTGGGATGGTAGGATAGGATTTCTTCCATGAAAGAGGACATAGCCTATTTAACAAAAAATTACATAGCAGTAATTTTGGTTCCAGATAATTTCATGTACGTTTCCATATTTACTCAGCCCACCTGCCCTCTAGGCCTTGGATGGTTGCTCAGTGAACAGCCCAATCAACATTGAATAGTGTTGAATGCTATTCAGTCTGAATGCTACCACTACTCTCTGGGCTTCAGCATGGGCTCCATTTTGTCCACTGAAGTAGGGGACTTAAGGCTTCTTGGCTCAGATCTGACCTGACCAAACTCACAAAGCTTGTGACTTCCCCAGCACTTTTGGGCTCAGAGAAAGCTATGCAATGTTGGCTATGGTTTGGGCTTCTCCAGCAGCTTCTTGCAGGGACTGGATGTCATAACTCAGAAGTGAGTGGATAGTTGACACTTGGTGGGGTGCCTTTTGAGCAATGGTAATCAGGAGTTGAGCAATGGTAATGGTAATCAGGTAATCTAATCCACATAGACTATTCCAGGTGTGGTGGTTCCATACAGCTGACTAGAAGGCGTGGAGAGTCATGTGACTGAGCTGACTATGCTTTCCAGGAAGATGTGGCCAGTTCAGTAATCCGCCACTTTGTCTATGCTTTCCTCCTTCCCTCCCCTCTCACTGTTACTTCCCTGGGATCAGGCCTTTTACAAAGCCTGGGCCTCTCATCTTTGCCTCAGACTGATCTCTAAGGAGCCTCAACGAAGCTAATTACCTAAAGGTAAACAAATACAAAATTTTTTTATAATAATGGCATGTTTAAAATACTATTAGAGAGGGTTGCTAAAAATATATATAATTCTTTACTTCTGTTTTGATATTTGTCCTATGTTTCTCTACTCAAAGCTTAAACCTGTCATATCTAACTCATTAACTAATATCCAAAAATAATTCCTGGGTGTTCACATGCCATGATGTGACAATACATCCTGATCCTCAGGTAACATGTTCGCATTTTAGAGATCTCATGAGATCAAAGGATGAATAGTCTGTGGACTCATATTGCACAGTGGGAAAGGCATGACAGAGGAGAGAGGCCCTCAGATCACTTGTAATGTCCACTTCATTCCAACACGATCATCTTATGAGTAAGACTTGTCAGAGTGGAGACATGACTTTATAGTCTAATAGTTGTTAAAATTTCTTGAATTACCAATATTAGCAAGTAAACAACTACACATTTACTTCAATGGAGCTAATGGATGTCTATTTTATTATCTATCTATCTATTATTGAGAGAGAGGGAGAGAGAGAATCTTAAGCAGGCTCTATGCCTAATGTGGAGCCCAACATGGGGCTCAGTCTCGCAACCCTGAGATCATGACCTGAGCTGAAATCAAGAGTTAGATGCCAGGCATTCCTGGGTTCCTTCTTTAAAAAAGATATGAAACTATTATTATTTTTATTTTATATGAATATATTCATATATAGTCACATATATTTATATATAATATAATATATTTTAAATAAAATATATTATTATTTTATTTTATATGATCATGAAAAAGAAGACCCATTTCATCCAGAAGATCTGTAGTCCAATGATATTTATCCCACAACAAAGTCATAGTGAGATTCTATTGAAATTAATAGAAAACAGCAAAATAATAGCTATTTTGTATTAATGATTAACATATTAGGAACGTTTAAAAAGCATATTTCTGGACTTAGAGTCTATGAACATGTATATGCTCATGTTTTTCATTGTGATTGTTTGGAAACTGCAGAATGGGTAAATTAGCTTCCTTTATTAAAGGAGAAGAAGTCTCCCAAATTGACTTTGGGGATTAAATCCCAAACTGCAAATAATTGAAAATAAAGGTTAAAAATGAGTACGCTGATACAGCAGTCTCCTAGAACAGAGCACATCATCACTATACAATTATAACTGGGTTTTCCAAGTGGAAGATTAAAAGAAAAACTCCGTTATGACATGCTAGACATAAAGATTTTTAGTAGAACCTTATGGTAAAAATTAGGGTAAAGGTAAAATGGTATATTTACCCTAAAGCATCTGAGAATCTTCACAGTAATTAGAAAAAGGGATATTTTTTCCCTATCAAGATTTCATCTTTTCTTCTCTTGCTTAGAGACAGAATCATCTCGATGGAAAATTAGCAGTCACAGAGCAATGTTCAATTTCACTAAATTATGGCACAATTCTGGTGCTGTATGTTATGAGGAGCCTTTAATGCCATTGCTGCAGGACAATCAGAGATTTTTCCAGTTCTTGGTACTTGAATTGCAAAGGAGAATATTAATAAGATAAAATCCTAAGATGGAAAAATCTTTCAACTCTGAAATTCTATGCCTGGAAGAATCATAAGATAGCATTTTCTCATAAAGTACCTTTGCTTTAGAAGATCCACAATCCTGATTATTATTCAAACCTAATTTCAGTTCAGAAAACTTAAGTAAAAGACAATCTTCAAGTTCTGAGGATTATAAAAGATGACAGGACGTATGTACTTTTGATCAAAAATGCACCAGGGGCAACAGCTGCCCACCAAAAGACAGCTCAGAGAGGCTGTCAGTCAGAATAACAGGGAGGCAAGTCAGAGCAAATCACCGTGTCAGATTCCAGGGCAATAAAACCATTACTCCTTAAATGCTGGGCAGTTAGGAAATGTTGCTGTACCGTGAAAATGACATTATGACATTCTCGGTTTGTTATTTCTCTTTAGTTTTCATTTAACATTTATGTACTTGAAAAGGCAACCAAATTACACATTGTCCTTGTTAGGGTTTGAAACATAGCATAACGTTAATCTCATTTTTCAACAAATATTTATCGAGTGCCTGCTATTTGCCAGGCACTATGCTAGGTCCTGGGGCTATGAAAATGATTGGATCTTGATTCCTGTTGTATAGTAGCTTATGGACCAGTGGGATATGAGAGTTGGAGGTACACTTGGAGATTATCTAATTTTATAAAGACTCTTGGGCCCCAAGAGAGTTAGGGACCTAGTAAAGGCCACCTGGCTTGTTGGAAACAGGGGTGAGATGATTCATGGCCTCTGATTTCCACAGTAGAGCTATTTAGAATTCCTTATTCATTTATTTACTCATTAACACCTATTCATTGAGTGCCTACTGTGGGCCATTTATGTCCTTCCCCTCTTGGAGGTTACAACTTTATCAGAGAAGGCGAATATCAAAATGGTGAAGAGGGTACACATTCCTTAAGCTATAACTTAGATGTATAAATAATGTTGCTTAATATTTTAGTAAGTAAATTTACACAGTATTTCAATCATTCCCTGCTACTGATGGCAGAATGTTTAACATGATCAATCTTGGGTAAATCCTGTTCATACTGTTTTTTTCCCCACTCTTTGCTTCTCTGTGTGCTTGTTACTAAATTGCCCTTGGAACTTCTGGATTATTGTGGGGCCCACAGATACAAATTTACAAATGTTAGCAAGAGATGTCTGATTATCCCCCATCCTTGACCCTCGTCATCAATCTTATTGGCATCCAGGAAGAAAACCCCCTAGCAATGCCTCTGGTCTACACTGCCTGGATTCCAGCAGTGAAGTCTCTTATTTGGAGTTCCAAGCCTTCCCAGGTCTACCACTAAGACTCTCTGTCTTCTCTCTAACAAACAGTTTTTAAAAATTGTTTTTGATATCTTCTTAGACTGGAAAATGCAGTCATCTTGGCTTCTTATGAATTTATTGCTTAAGTCATAAATATGCTTCTAAGTTCTTTAGGGCGTTGTCTTTTGATAGTCAAATGCTCGGATTTTTAGATTCCAAAATTAATTCCTTTAAGCCATTGTCCTAGAGATGATTCTTGGAAAAACTACTTTGAAACTCAAAAAATAATTGACACTCTTCTTTTAGCATCCTAATTTGAGGGCAGTGGTAAGAATAGGGTAGTATGCCACCTCACACCAGTGAGAATGGTGAACATTAACAAGACAGGAAACAACACATGTTGGAGAGGATGTGGAGAAAGGGGAACCCTCTTGCACTGTTGGTGGGAATGTGACCTGGTGCAGCCACTCTGGAAAACTGTGAGGAGGTTCCTCAAAGAGTTAAAAATAGATCTGCCCTACGACCCAGCAATTGCACTGCTGGGGATTTACCCCAAAGATACAGATGCAGTGAAATGCCGGGACACCTGCACCCCGATGTTTATAGCGGCAATGTCCACGATAGCCAAACTGTGGAAGGAGCCTCGGTGTCCATCGAAAGATGAATGGATAAAGAAGATGTGGTCTATGTATACAATGGAATATTCCTCAGCCATTAGAAACGACAAATACCCACCATTTGCTTCGATGTGGAGGGACCTGGAGGGTATTATGCTGAGTGAAATAAGTCAATCGGAAAAGGACAAACATTATATGGTCTCATTCATTTGGGGAATAAAAATTAGTGAAAGGGAATAAAGGGAAAGGAGAGAAAATGAGTGAAAATATCAGTGAGGGTGACAAAATATGAGAGAACCTAACTCTGGGAAATTAAGGGGTAGTGGAAAGGGAGGTGGGCGGGGGGTTGGGGTGACTGGGTGACGGGCACTGAGGGGGGCACTCGGCGGGATGAGCACTGGGTGTTATGTTATATGTTGGCAAATTGAACTCCAATAATAAAAAAAAAAAAGGAATAGGGTAGTATGCTGATAACTTACTGCTCAAAACAAAAATACATTTTATTATGTCTCATGGTTTCTGTGGGCCAGGCATTCAGACAGGGCACAGTGAGGACAAGTTATCTCTCTTTCCATATCTGGGGCCTCAGCTGGAAATCATCAACACTGGGGGCTGAGATCATAAAGTTTGCAAATGCAGTATCTGAAGGTTGCTTTTGGCTGGGGGCCTAGGTGGTGCAGTCAGCTGGAAGACTCTCACATGGCCATACATGTGCCATGAACTTTATCACAACATAGTAGCTGGGTTCCAATGGCAAGTAGAGAAGGGGAGGGAGGGAGGGTGGAAAGACAGAGAGAGAGGGGCCATATTGCCTTTTATGATAAGCCTGTCAATCACAGTGTCCTTTCATTAGTTGAGGAATTTACAAAGGTCCATCTGCATTCTAGGAGAGGGAACACTGACCCCACCTCTGAATGGGGAGGCATGTCCAGGCCACATTGTGAGCATGTGGATTGGGACATACATTGGTATGGCCATCTCGGGAAAATATAATCTGCCATAAGGGGGTTATCAGGAAGTATGGGGAATGAAAAACACTGGGTAATACATCACAATATTATTTTGTCTCATTTGGTCTGCAGCAGATGGTCATCATCCAACTGTGCAGGTGTGGCCAAAAAGAAGTAAAGCATGTATTGATGGAGAATCAAACTGTGAGTGATCGATTTTTTTTTTAAGAAGAATTTCTCTTCGTAGAGTATTTGTGTGCAGCTATTTGTGTTCCACTAAGGAGCAATGTTACCAGCTATTTGTGTCCCACAGAGAAGTTAGCTTTGCCCTACACATTTGCAAAGTAGGTGTGGTTATCATTCCAGCCCCTGGTTCTGTTTATTGCCCTTTCTCTACTTTCCCCAGGGACTGAGTTTGTTTATGTTGAATTTTCCCACTTGCATCAGCAATTCCTGCCCATTCCCCCTTCTTTCCTTTTCCATATCATAATCTAATGGTTCAGCCTTTTGCTGGGGAATTAATTGGGTTATCATGTCCTTAACTAATAATAGCTTTTTTTCCCCATGAATTTTAACAGCTGCCTAATTGAAGTATCCAAATGGAATAACTAATAATGAGAAACTTAGGCTTTTAAAGCCTGACTGCAGGGCTCAAGGATGAGACCAGGGTGGGGTGCACAGAAGCAGCTCAATAGCTCCTAATCATGCCATGAGGATGCCCATCTGTGTGGCCTGCACCCAGGGCTGACCTGCTTTCAGGAAGCTTAATTAGCAGGATGAGAAGAATTGCCTCTTTTCCATGCTTGGGTGAAGACGTTGATGTAGCAGAATAGTAGAGCCTAGCTACTCTCCTCTTTATTAGTATATATATTTTAAATGAAATAATTTTATTATTTTATTATTTTATTCTGGTTATAAAATGAATTCATGCCTACTTTCAAAAATCTACACATTTCTGGAATGTACAGAGAGAAAAGAAAAATTGTGTGAAAACTTTCCACCCAGATTTAACTCTTATAACATTTTGGCAAATGTTCTTACATATATTTCTATATGCATGAGTACCTAGAGCTATATTTATATATGACTTTGTTTATATATCATGCTCTACATCCTGTTCTGTATCCTGTTTTGTTGCATTTTCATTCAATAATAGTTATTTTCCCATGTCAATTAATATAGATCCACATCATCATTTTTATTGACTGCACAATATCCCTCTGTGAGACATACCATAACTTATTTAACTAATTCTATCGAACAACATTTATGCCTATTGCAATTTTTTTTGATATTATAATCAGTGCTCTGAAAAACTTTCTTGCACATCCATTTTTACGTACTTATTCAAAAATCTCCTTGGTATAAATTCCTATACAGGGAAATTGCTAGGAATTTCTTTTTAAAGAGACAATAGGAAGCCCTGAGGGAAAGAAATCTGAGTGAGTAGCCTAGTTCCAGAGAACTCATGGAACAAATATACATAAAAGTCGATAGTGTGTCAGGAGCTTGATCTATGACAGCTCAGAATGCAAAGATTAAAAAAAAAATCTTCAAGAAAATCTAACTTAGTGTGGAAAATAGACCCTTATACAAATAGTTACTACAATAAGATCAAATTTCCAGGAGAAGTATGAAAAAAGCACAATGAGAAGGATAAAAAAAAAAAAGGAGCTATCAGATCTGAGCAAGAGAAGTGGAAGTGGAAGAATTAGCAGAGAAAGCAACAAGTGAGCTGAATCTGTGGTTGGGCCCCTCTAGAGAGGTGACATTTGAGTTCAGGTCTGCATGAAGTGGTGAAAGGAGGTTGGTTGAGATTAGGGACAAGTATCCTAAACTGGGAGGCTGTCCAGTGCAAAGGTCTTGAGGGGACAATGGAAGTGGCTAGTCAGTGAGAAGGCTGGAAAGCATACAGAGCACAACAGCAGAAGCTTAAGTAGTTTCCTGAATTGTACCAGCATGTTCACAAAACAGCTCCTGGACACATACAACTTGGTTCATTCTAGAATGTTTTAAGTGCTAAGTACTGTTTAAAATACTGTTGGGTTGGCTATAGTTTAGATTCTCCCTCTTAGACCCTCTCTTCTCTTTCTTTTTGCAAGGTTGGGGTTGGTTACAGCATTTTTTTTAAAAAGGAATTGTATCTACATTTCATTAGGGCCAACAATGTGAAAAAAGTCTTACAAAGGTGTCTTTATCACATATCCTTTTTTAAAAAAGATTTTTTTTATTTATTCATGAGACACACACACACACACACACACACACACACACACACAGAGGCAGAGACACAGGCAGAGGGAAAAGCAGGCTCCACGTAGGGAGCCTGATGTGGGACTTGATCCTGGGTCTCCAGGATCACGCCCTGAGCTGAAGGCAGCGCTAAACCACTGAGCCACCCGGGCTGCCCCCATCACATATCTTAATGCCCAATGCTGGATAGAATCCCACCCTAAAACAAATATGAGTATGACAGAGAATTGGATAATCACTAACTGTTGAAAAAACTAAGATTATTGATACAGCCCTATAAAATCTGCTTTAAAAACTATGGTATTAAAAGGGAGCCACAAACAATTTCGGCCACCTATTATGAGGTGAGTACATGTATGGGTCTTAATTCGTTTTCTCAGCAATCCCGTTACTAACACCATTTTGCAGCTGTAGAAACTAAGGCTTGGAAGCACTAAATAGCCTTGTCCAAGGTCAGGCTAGCAAATGCCAGAGTTAGGATTTCAAGTCACGTCTGCTGCCTCCTGTTTGGAACTCCTGTCTTTGTACCATGTCAGTCTTTAGTGCTATGCCTCAACATACATAAAGCCATGCTGTCATGGGCTGAATAGAGAGGCAGTCCTTTTAAGAAAGCAAACAACTTCCTCGAGAATGAAGCCTCAAAGCTTTATCTCTTGACTGTCAGACCTACCTATCTATCTGAATGTTTTGGAAGAGCGTGTGCCCGGCTCAGCCATTCCTCCCTTCCCAAAAGAATTCTCCAGAGGGTCTGGCAGCAGAAGGAGGCTGGGGGAAGTGGCTGGGTCAGCTAGGTATGATTGAACACTGTGCCAGTATCGAAGACCTGATAAAAATCTGGGGCCTCTGGGCACTCGATTTTTAAAGTAATCCTGTCAGTTCCCTAATAATAGTAATAAATTAACCAAACAGCGGATTCAGTGGTATTTTATGTCCTAAGGGTATTGCTTTCACACTTCAACTTGATAGCATGATTTATCAAGAGATAAATTACAGCTGGGAATGAATGGATTTACTGATGTCAGAGAGACGACAAGTATATTTCGAAGATGTTACCAGTGATGGGCATATACCTGACAAGCATACTTGAAAATCCCCAAACAAAAAGCTTCTCTTCAAAGGCTGAATAACTTTAATCTTCACTTTAGATGTAGGTTATTGCAAGGACAGAAGGAATTTGATGGTATAATTACCCCGCCTTCCCAAATCATTATGACCTGAAAGTATTAATTACTTTGCTCTTTGGAGATGGGGTTATGTAGCCACCTCAAACCTCTTCTGAAGAGCATCTGGAAGATAAGTAAATAAATGAAGGTGGGGTCATGCTACTGTAAATGAATGTCTAACTGCCTGCTCACCCATCCTCCACTGCCAATCCGTCATGACTGCGTGTCATTCTCCTATGAGTACACATGACGCAGATAGAATTTTACTGTTGGATTTGTTTGCTGAGCAAGACGTCCTCATCCTTGGATGTCAGGGAAGGTGGAATTACTTCCAAGAGGTTGCTCAGAGGAACAAAAACAGAAGTGAGAAAGAGAGCCCGAGTAAAGGGTAGGGATAGCTTGGGCAGAGGTTGAAAACCATCAAGGTCAAGCACAGCTTGCCGAGCTGTGCAAGGTGCTGGTCAGAGAGAAGCTTTGTCTGGACCCTGACAGCAAGATCGCCACCACCGGTGTGCGGGTCTCCCTCATCTGCCCACTGGTGAAGATGCGGCTATCAGTGCCCTGCCACCTGTGCCCATCTGCAGTGCCTCAACACTGTCTTCTACCTCCAGATGAGCGAGAAGAAGCCCACCTGGATGTGTCCTGTGTGCGGCAAGCCGGCTCCCTATGACCAGCTCATCATTGACGGGCTCCTCTCCAAGATCCTAAGTGAGTGTGAGGATGCCAATGAGATCAAGTACCTGGTGGATGGCTCGTGGTGGAGGATGAGGAAGAGGATGAGGAGGAGGGCCCCTGGCCCAAGCAACAGTGTCTCTTCTAGAAGGTCCTGGTGTTGGCTTACTGACTGCTTGTGGCCATCACCACCACCACCACAGACTGGATATTCGACTTTCCTGGTGCTCACCCACACAGAGGAGGCACAGGTGGGTCTTGGGGTACAGAGGGAGGAGTGGGTTTTTTTTTCTTTTTATTGTTGTTCATTTTGTTTTTCCACCCCTTTCCCTGGCTCCTGGCACCTGTACCTCTGGAATCTCCTATCAGAGGATTAAAAAAAAAAGTAAAGTGACCAAAAAATGTACCAAAAAAAAAAAAAAAAAGGAAATGAAACAAAACAGGTTTAGATGAGAGCTCCCTAGAGGTGTGTGAAGATGGCCCCCTCCACACAGAGGCAGACTCACAAGTGTGAGCTGAGAAAGTACTCTGTCTTGTAAATCCACAGATACTTACAGGGCTGTCTCTAGAATGTGATTTTAAGAAAAGGCGTATTAGAAGAATTCTTGGTGAGGCATGGTCTAATGAATGTGTTCTTAAAGTCTTTTTTTTTTTTGAATCTTTTATAAGAAGAATAAAAGTGGGCTTATTTTTGTGGGGAGGAGTGCTAAGGAGTAGGGTAGGATGTGTTAAGGATTAGCAGTACCTTGAAGGAAAAATAACTCCAAGCTTGGGGTATTTACCTTATAAAAGAAACAAATTAAGGCTATGTTGAGCCTTGGACATTTAAAACATATTTTTAAAACAAATTTCAAAGTCTGGGGATTGTACAATTAACAAACATACATTGTATTCTGCTCAACAAATCAAAACAAAAAATTATTAGAAAAAGTAGATGTAGAAATAAGATTTAACTTCAGAAGCAAGCAAGCACATAAGCTCATTAATGAATAGTCCCACTCAAAAACAAATGGGATTTAAAACGCCCCCAGCTTTTGGATGGTTTAAAGCTAGCCATAACTACACAACTATGTACACAGATTAAAGAAAATGGTGCAATGCAGTTTCTCGTTAAATCCCTTTAAAGTTTTACAATAGCCCGAAGCATCTGTCAAAATCCCAGGGAGGTGCTACAAAGGACTATTTTAAACCTCCAAATTCAGGGCACCTGAAGAAGTAAAGGTGCATGCCATATTCCCTCTTGAGGATAAACAGCTTTTCCATATATAAATTGTGAAAGCTGCGATAAACATGTAACACCTTCGCATCACACAGTCTATGTGGATCTCGCTAGACTTGGGTAAAAAAAAAAAATTATTGTAAAAATATTTAAGCTGCTTCATATATCTTTTATTTTTTCTGGCCAAATTTTGAGTAGATTTTTACAGGGAAAAAAAAATCAAGTGTGAGACAGAACTCCTGGACTCTGGGGAGACATCTGGTTTTTCAGGCTGAGTCTCTAAGATGGGACCTCACCATCCTGGACATCTGATTTCCAGGTAAATTCTCCAATAAAGCCCTAGGAGCCAGAGAAGTCTTTTTTTTCTTTCTTTCTTTCTTTCTTTTTTTTTTTTTTTTTTTTAAGATTTTACTTATTTATTTCAGAGAGAGAGATAGAGCTCAAGTATGAGCAGGCAAATGGGCAGAAGGAGAAGCAGACTCTCTGCTGAGAGGGGAGCCTGATGCGGGGCTCCATCCCAGGGCCCTGGGATCATGACCTGAGCCAAAAGCAGATGCTTAACCAATTGAGCAACCCAAGTGCCCCTAGAAGTCATCTTTAACATGCATTCTTCATGCTGTCTTTGAGAGTAAGTCTACAGGGAAACATGAGGGGCAGAGCAGAACTGGGCAGAGGCTTAAATCCTTCTTAAATCTTAAATCTGACCTGAGAGTCAGAGTCGTGGGTGTGGAGGTTGAGTAGGTCCAAAGCAACTGTTGGCCTAGATGCTCTTATGAATACCCACACTTCCAATGGACAACCTGTGCAGTGCTAATAATGGGAAGCGGGTCAATCCAAACTAAGTGTATTCAAATTAAGGTAGACAAAGAATCCAGATTTAGCCATCTATACTATCCATTTCTCCACATTCTGTCAGAAGTAGGAAGATGGGGCAAGGGGGTGAACCTCTCTATCTCTTCTGTTATCACCCTTCCTTTGAGTCTCAATTTAGCCTGAGGGTTAGGAAAAGGGAAACTACTGGTAATATTTATTTTGTACTACCCAGAAACATACTGTTTCAGCTTTTCATCTTTTTTTTTTTTTTTGGACTAAATGACACAATTGTTTTTGTTTTGTTTTAGACAGTGGCTTCAGTTTTTTTTTCTGTCTTCAGTTTGTTAAAGCAGAAGTTGCCATGAGTCACAAACTTGGCCTGTTTTATATTAACATTTAAATGCATTACATTAAAAAAATTATACTGTGGTTATAAACGGGAAAAAATGACACCATTTTTAAGGGAAGTATAATATACAGATTAAAAAAAAAAACATGCACTTGGATGAATTTCTGCGAACTACAAACTGAATATCCCCATTCATGGAACAAACCACTCAGGTGAAGAAATAAAAGGAAATAAAAAGTTACCAGACCCCAGAAACTCTCTTCTTCTCCCCTCCATTCCCTATCCTGACCAGGCTAATCATTGTTTTGATTTCTATTATCACTATTTGGATAGATTAATTTATTTTTAGAAAAAAATTTACTTTAAATAAATGGACTCATACAGTATCTACTCTTTTTTTGTCTGTCTTCTTTCATTCAACACTGACGTGGTGAGAGTCAGTATTGTTGGTAGTAGTAGTTCTTTCATTTTTATTGCTCTAACATTTCACTGGTGAACATGCCACAGTTCACTTATCCTTCCTACTGTGGATGAACATTTGGGTTGTTCATAGTTTTTGCCTGTTATGAATAATGTTGTGTGTATTCTTGTATCTATCTTTTGGTGAACATGTGTACCATCTCTGTTGGTTATATACTTAGGAGTGGAATTGATGGGCCAAAGAGTAAGCATATGTTCAATATTAGTAAATACTAAACAGTTGTCCAACATTTCCACTTAATCATGGCAATTAACTCTCTGGTCTGAGAGTTTGGGTTGCTCTACATTCTCATGACTTGATGTTTTAGCCATTCTGGTAGCTGCAGGAACAGCACCATTTCTGAGGGTATACATTGTATTGTAAAACGTAGTAGAGTAAAAATAAAATAACATATATTTCTATGTTTTGAAGATTAAATAATGTCCTGAGAGAGACAAATAAGTGGATGACCTACCTCACTGGGGAATACTGGTGACAGATCACTTAGGTATGAACACTGTTTTCAGGATAGCTGCTTTTAATTATTCATTAAAAGATGTGGGGATCCCTGGGTGGCGCAGCGGTTTGGCGCCTGCCTTTGGCCCAGGGCGCGGTCCTGGAGACACGGGATCGGGTCCCACCTCGGTCTCCCGGTGCATGGAGCCTGCTTCTCCCTCTGCCTGTGTCTCTGCCTCTCTTTCTCTCTCTCTCTGTGTGTGACTATCATAAATAAATAAATAAAAATAAAAAAAAAAGATGTGCAGAATTGCTTTAAAATGTAGGATTGCAGAATTAAAAAAAATAAAACACTTTTTACTGTATTTTGTGTTTCATGGGCATTTTGAAGAATTGTGATCAATACCTGATTGCAGGCAGTTTGACTATGGGTTAATCTACATCAGCATAAAAAAAGTGCAGCAAAAGGGAGTCTGTTCATATGCTAAAGACTCTGAAGCATTTTCCCTGAAGTAATCTAGATTCCACTGTCATTTATTAATTCACCTTCCATTATTTCCACAAGTTCAAAGTTTCTAAAGGAAGTCCTCATGGTTGTTGTTTTTTTTTTTTTGTTTTTTTTTTTGTTTTTTTGCATTAGAGCTGTTAAAATTTGTTGTTCATGACTCTAAAATATCTGGTTCTGTGCTAACCATGGAGCAACATCTGATCCTAACCATTCATTAGGAATGTATTTGGTGGCCATAACAAATTAATTGGCTAGAGGTAAATCAAACAAAGTCTTTCTTTCTTGCTTGCTTTTTTAGACAGAGAGTATGTGTATATATGTAGGGAGGGAGGAGGTTCAGAGGGAGAAGGAGAGAGACTCCTAAGCAGGCACCATGTCCAATGCAGGGTTTGATCTCATGACCCCTGAGATTATGACCTTCACCAAAATCCAGAGTTGACTGCTTAACCAACTGAGCCACCCAGGAACCCCACAAAGTGTTTATTTCCCTCATATAATGAGAGAGATATATTTGCTGGTTTTAAGACTTATTTACCAGCTGGTTGTGGTTATTTATTGTTCCAGCTGCTCAGCAATATCTTTAAGCATCCAGCTTTCAGTAATTCTGTTGCATCATCCTTAATGCACCAACTTTCACACTTATGCTTGTTGCCTTGTGGTTTGTAAGATGGCTGCTATTCTTCAGACATTACACCCACATTTAAGGAGAAAAAAGAAAGGATGATTCCAGCCTTGTCTTTCTCATTTTTCTGGAAAGGTAAAGAGCCTCTAGAAGACTTCTGCTTCTACCTCTGTATTTCTTATCTATTGCTATGGAACAAATATCCTCCAAAACAGTGGCAAACAAAAACAACAATAATGAGACTACTGCACTCCTGCAATTAGATGAAAACAAGAACCAAATAATTATTATTTTACAATTTCTATGGTTCAGAAATGCCATAGAGACTTAGCGAGATGGGTCTGGCTCAGGATCTCTCATGAAGTCCCAGTTAGGATGTCGGTAGGGGCTACAATCATGTGAAGGCATGACTGGGCTTGAGGATCCACTTCTGAGATGGTTCACTGCCAAGATAGCAGTTGGTAGGAAGACTCACTTACCCACCACTTGGGTATCTCCATGGTCTCCATGTTGTATCCTTTCAACATGGCAGCTGGGTTCCTTCAGAGCAATCCAAGAGACAGTAAGGCAGAGATCACATTTTATAAACTAGCCTTGCAAGAGTCACACTGTCCCTTCCACCTTTTGAAGAGAAAAGTACCAAAGAATTTGTGGACAATATTTTTAAGCCTCACTGCCTTGTTGGTCAAAACTGATTCACTTGTTTAGTGTAATTACAGTGCAATCTGGGAAATGAATTTATCATCAGAGGCTATGCCCATTCTTCCCTTGAAAGAACAGGAGCTCCACTGGCAGGAAGAAAGGGGAAAGAACTACTGGGAATACAACAAGCTCATGAATTTGTATGTAATGGAATTTTTGAGAACTTGACCAATTAATTCTAGAGTTTATCTGAAGGAAAGAGCAGCTTAGAATAGATACAAACAGTTTGAAAAGTAAGGTTTTTTAAGAGTGAGAAGGGAATGACCAGACCTATGAGACTCAAAATAATAAACCAATAATAGACAAATGAATAGAAAACAATGTTTGGTACATAAATAGATGCAAATTTATAGAAAATATTAAAAAGGATAAATTATTTCATAAAAGGCATTGGAAAATATGTGTTTGAGAAAGATTCGATTACATTCTTGCTATACCACAGAGTAAATTCTAGATGAATTAGAGAGTGAAACGTAAAAAATGAAACCACTTTAAGACACTAGAAGAAACTTTAGGTAAATATTTAACTTATCCCAGATGGGGAAGGATTATCTAAGTTTATAAGCAATGGAGTAAATAGCAAAGGAAAAGATTGATTTTAATATTTAAAATTACAAACTCTGTGTCAAAAACATGATAAAAATTTAAACACAAGGAAATTATGTAACATTGATATTTTGATGGGATATATTTGTTAACAAGAAAAATAGCTTTGAATGGCCACGATAGCCAAACTGTGGAAGGAGCCTCGGTGTCCAACGAAAGATGAATGGATAAAGAAGATGTGGTTTATGTAGACAATGGAATATTACTCAGCTATTAGAAATGACAAATACCCACCATTTGCTTCAATGTGGA
Source organism: Canis lupus baileyi (assembly GCF_048164855.1). Classification (NCBI taxonomy): domain Eukaryota; kingdom Metazoa; phylum Chordata; class Mammalia; order Carnivora; family Canidae; genus Canis; species Canis lupus. The sequence continues at coordinate 51,317,163 of NC_132854.1, read as the reverse complement.
TGGAACTGGAGGGTATTATGCTGAGTGAAGTAAGCCAGTCGGAGAAGGACAAACATTATATGTTCTCATTCATTTGGGGAATATAAATAATAGTGAAAGGGAATATAAGGGAAGGGGGAAGAAATGTGTGGGAAATATCAGAAAGGGAGACAGAACGTAAAGACTGCTAACTCTGGGAAACGAACTAGGGGTGGTAGAAGGGGAGGAGGGCGGGGGGTGGGAGTGAATGGGTGACGGGCACTGGGGGTTATTCTGTATGTTAGTAAATTGAACACCAATAAAAAATAAATTAAAAAAAAAAAAGGAAAATAGTTTTGCTTGAGGTCTATGGCCCTTTCCATGGAGCAAATACTTCAGATTAAAAATAAAACAATGGGAACATATTAATGTATAAGAGTTAATATAACTGATAGTAAAACCTCTATCTTCTCAATAAAATGGGGAAAAAAAAATAAACCTACGATTCCTAGAACAGATAGAGCAAATGGATAATAAACAGGAATAAATGGCCAGTGTTATTAGTAATCATAATGATGAAATTAAAACAAAAATAAAACCTAATGTTTTATCTATCAGATCAAAACCTAAGGCTGGCCAAAATGTGGTAAAAAGGGATTGTCAAACATTGCTAGTCTATAGTCTATGCAAAGCAATTTGATAATCTTCTTAAAGCCTTCAGCATGTTTGTACTTTTTTAATCCAATCACTTTGCTTATAAGAATTCAGTCTAGAGGTGCCTGGGTGGCTCAGTTGGTTAGGTGGCTGCCTTTGGCTCAGGTCATGATCCTGGGGTCCTGGGATCAAACCTCACGTCAGGCCCTCTGTTCAGTAGAGAGCCTGCTTCACCCTCTCTCTCTACCCCTGCTTATGTGCTTTCTCTCTCGCTCACTCTCTCTCAAATAAATTAAATAAAATCTTAGAAAAAAAGAATCCAGCCTAAGGAAATAAAAGAAATAAACTTAAAATCATACATATGACGTAGTATGTTTCAAAATCATTTATAGTAGAAACAAAAAGGAAATTCCCTAAATGTCCTACCATGGACTGTTAGCTAACCAAGTCATGGAATGTCCATATGATGGAATATTTGGTGGTTGTTAAAATGTCTTAATGAATTTTAATAACCTAGAAAAAATGTTCATGATATGATTTTAATTATAAAAGCAACACACATTACTTAAAGTATATGTGATAGTGGATGAATTACGGAATATGTATTATATAAGAATAGAAAATTTGCAAGAAAATAGAACAAAATATTTTCAGTATTTCCTGAAAACTATTTTGGGGAGGTTGTAAGATTATGAAAAATTTGTGTCTTATTTAGATTTGTGAACTTCTGAAGTTTTCTACAGTGCATTGTTTTGTGATCAGAAAAAAGTACTCAGTAAAATCTAAATGGACTATTTTAATCTTATTATCTAATCTATCTTACTATTCTTAGGGAGTTGTAGTGTATGTGTATGTGATAAAGATAGAGAAAAAGAGATGGCGAGAGAGAATTTGTGTACTATAATTCCAGGGAACTTCTGTATAAGAAAATTCTAAAGTCCATTTTGTCAGGAAGTGGTAGATTAAACTCTACAATAGTGCGTTAACTCTTTCAGGTCACTAAGGGACCAATTAGTGCATTATGCTAAGGGGTACTAAATTGTATCCTATTAGCCTGGAGGAGACCAGGCATGTCCCGCAGCTCTAACTCATATCACCACTGGGAAGTGATTCAAATCCGGGAAGAAGCTGGTTCATTGAATATTAATTGAATGGGTGAATAAATGAAGGAAAAGCAAAGAAGAAGCTAACAAGCTAACATTTATTGATTATTTTCTATGTGCCAGAGGCTTCCCACTCATTATTTCATTTAATTCTCATGGCAGCCATATAAGGCCTATGTTATTATTGTCATTACCATTTTGTAGGGAAGGAAACTGAATTTATATCACGGATGTACGCTTTCTTGCCCGTCTTATAGAAAGATGCTGGCACTGGCCTGAGGGAAGTCACTTATTGGCTGTGGTCAGGAGTATGAAATCCCTCTTGGATCCCCAGAGTCTTCTTTCAGGTTGACTGATTCCTGACACTCTACCATTTAAGATATCATTCCTTTTTAGATTGTGGCTTTTCTGAGCATTACATAGTCAGTAGTATCTGAGGGGAGAGCGAGCAGGGGAGAGGTCTGGGAAAGGGAAAACTCATTGGGCTATTGGCCATTGGTACTGAAATAAGGCTAAATTTCATATTACTTTCTGAAGACTATTTTTAATTACAAAGAAAAAGAGTAACATGGAGCAGAGGAGAGCAAAAGATTGCAGATACCTAAGGAAGACAAAAAGGAGGGCCCCACGACACAGGAGATGGGATCTGGATTTTTTTCCTACTAACTGTTGGTGTCACAAGTGTGCTTAGAAGTAATTTCTCCTTTAGTCTCTTAAAGGTGAAAGGCAGGCATTTGCAAGATAGTTGTCTGGGTTGCCAGTGCAGGCACAGTCTGTTTTGGTGCCTTGCAGCAAAGGAAATTGGTTCATAAAGAGAATGTATTCCTCACTCATTTCATTAACAGGAAGCTGTAGCTCAATACATTGGCTAGCCCAGGCTTGTAAGTGGTCCTTGAAACTGACAAAAGAAAACACCATATTAGAGTTAAACCCATTGTTTTCTGGGGATTCTGGGCTAGGGGAAGAGTTAGTTGCTCTGAATATTTCATGTTTCTATTTAGAAGAATTTTTCCATCTGAGAAGGAGCACTTTCCTCCTCAGGTGGAGACACATAGTTTTACATTTTAGACACTTAAAGTTTTGAGAACAAAGTTCCTCATGCCTATAATTTCATCTTTAAAAAAGAGATTTCAAGAAATAAGATGAAACTTCTAAAAGAAACCGTTTTATTCTTTGTTTGCTTCTTAGTTTGGGCGCATTTATATTTAGGCTCCCAAAGAATGAAGGGGGGGCGGGGCAAAGTGTTTTTTTCCAGAAAGAAAATCCAAACTAGTGACATCTTTAAATAGATTTACACTCAAATTATACACTGTAAGTCTACAAGCAACATTATAAAAAATCACCCTTTTGTACTGTGATCCATTGTATGATACCAAAACTCCTGGAGGAGGGAGAAAATAATGATTAGGCTTAAGCAAAGTGAAAAGATATTTTCTCAGCTGGAAGCTGTTAATACTTTAGCTGATAGAGACTTGGAGAATAACTCCTCTGTTGTGTGTTTAAAAAATAAATATACAAGTACTGGAATAATTCACAGGATGAGAAATCACAGGAGGGAGATAACAGCTGAGCATATCTGAAACTGATCGTTTTTCTGCTTATGGGGATGTTGCTCTTTTGCCCTAAGTCTTAGACTGTCAGTTCTTCTGGATGTTGTCTCCAGTCCTCTGGGCCTTGCTGTCTTTGAGTAAATACTATATTGCCAACTCAGCCAAAGGCTTTACATTTTCATAGAAGACAGACAATTATGGGAAACATAGGCAGAGAATTTAGGATGCTAAACTTCCGCCACACTTAAAAATATTAAATATGATTTATTTTCTCATTGCAAAGCAATATAGGCTTATGATAAAAAAAACTTAAGAAATGCAGAGAAGCAAAAAGAAGAATCTGTATAATAATCCTACTCATGAGAGAGAAGCACAGTTAGTAATGGAGTATATCTAGTCTTCTATCTCATTTTCAATCCAACAGAAGTATATTTTGCAAAAAAAAATTCCTCATGTAGTACATATATATATATATTTTTCATCTTCTTGGTCTATTCTTCTCTCCATTTCTGTGAGTAATAGCTAGAAATCTACACTTTGAAATCAGAACCAACAATAGGTAGAATTTGGAGTCTCCTACTTGCATCTGGGTGACACAAGTCTCAATTTCTTCCTGTAATAAATGAAGATGATGTTATCTAGTTTGCAGGGTGGTATGAGGATAATATGATACATAGCAAATGGTCAGTGAATAGCAGCTATTACATGTTTTCTTTCTTTCTCCCTTTTTGTACTTTTGCCATATTGTTGCCTTCCTCTGTCTTTTTCTGGGCTCAGCTGCCCCCATGCTTCCTGCCATACTAGTCTCATCTACAACCATTCCAGAAGCTTTCTTTTAGTCTTTGGTGTCCTGTCTCCCAAGTCACAGCCTTCATGAGGCTGGAAGGCAGCAATTTCACCTAATTGCTCATGTCACCAGTGGTATCCTGTCCTTTAGATATGACATTGACTTTCACAACCATTAATGAAAATTCACTCCCTCACATTTCTCATGTTGTGTAGTAAGTGTGATGTACTTTCCTGATAGTTCCACCTGCCAGGAATGGACACTTAGAACCTTTGGATATCCTCTGAGTAACCTTGGCCATATAGTGTTTATCCTACTTTTCTGCTCCCTCTGTCTACTGACAAATGTCTTTACTGTTTGACTAAAAGTAGCCACAGTTACTAACAGTAACCACATCTGTTACACATTCATTCTTCTTCCTCTTCCCACTCCACTGGCCATTCCTAAGTATGCTTGATATGCTTCTTCCTATCAACCAGACTGATGGCCCAAGGTCTTCTAATTTCTGTGCGTAAAGTTCAATCTGTTCTGCTACCTTGACTGTTATTAGTATGTATTATTATTAGATTTTTTTATAAATCTGCTAAAAGCTAAATAAAATCTTGAGTTGCTCCACATAATATTACTAAAATTGTATGTCACTCAAAAACACACATATATTTTTAAAGATTTTATTTATTTATTCATGAGAGACATAGAGAGAGGCAGAGACATAGGCAGAGGGATAAGCAGCCTCCCCATGGGGAGCCCGATGCAGGACTCGATCCTAGGACCCTGGGATCATGACCTGAGCCAAAGGCAGATGCTCAACCACTGAGCCACTCAGGTGCCCCCAAAATACATTAGACTTTTCCAGATGAAAGGATATGGCTTTCCATCAGGGCATTATTGCCTATATTAAGAAGAAGAAAAAAAAAGCAGCACTGAAAATATTTAGGTCTGAGTGCTGATTTTACTTTCTTTTATAGAGTATAAATGTATAAAGATTGGAGATGTTTTGGAGAGGCTAGAACAACCTGGCAGTAGAATGTTTTAATTCCTAAGTTGTACTAGGTATAGCTATTTCTTTAAGTAAGATAAAGAATTCAGCCAATAATCAAGATCTCACTTGTCTGAGAGAGGGATCCAAGGACTAGGAGAAGGAGGTCTCTACCTCTGTCCTAACACCCTTTCGGTGGGGGGCGGGGCAGGGATGGCAGGGGGGATATGGGCAGGGACAGGGAAGCAGCATAAGAAGGTTGAGCCCTCATTAAGAACCAGCACTAAACTAAAAGACAGCCTACAGAATGGGAGAAGATATTTGCAAATGACGTATCAGATAAAGGGCTAGTTTCCAAGATCTATAAAGAACTTATTAAACTCAACAGCAAAGAAACAAACAATCCAATCATGAAATGGGCAAAAGACATGAAGAGAAATCTCACAGAGGAAGACATAGACATGGCCAACAAGCACATGAGAAAATGCTCTGCATCACTTGCCATCAGGGAAATACAAATCAAAACCACAATGAGATACCACCTCACACCAGTGAGAATGGGGCAAATTAACAAGGCAGGAAACAACAAATGTTGGAGAGGATGCGGAGAAAAGGGAACCCTCTTGCACTGTTGGTGGGAATGTGACCTGGTGCAGCCACTCTGGAAAACTGTGTGGAGGTTCCTCAAAGAGTTAAAAACAGATCTGCCCTATGACCCAGCAATTGCACTGCTGGGGATTTACCCCAAAGATACAGATGCAATGAAATGCCGGGACACCTGCACCCCGATGTTTATAGCAGCAATGTCCACAATAGCCAAACTGTGGAAGGAGCCTCGGTGTCCATTGAAAGATGAATGGATAAAGAAGATATGGTTTATGTATACAATGGAATATTACTCAGCTATTAGAAATGACAAATACCCACCATTTGCTTCAACGTGGATGGAACTGGAGGGTATTATGCTGAGTGAAGTAAGTCAGTTGGAGAAGGACAAACTTTATATGTTCTCATTCATTTGGGGAATATAAATAATAGTGAAAGGGAATATAAGGGAAGGGAGAAGAAATGTGTGGGAAGTATCAGAAAGGGAGACAGAACGTAAAGACTGCTAACTCTGGGAAACGAACTAGGGGTGGTAGAAGGGGAGGAGGGTGGGGGGTGGGAATGAATGGGTGACGGGCACTGGGGGTTATTCTGTATGTTGGTAAATTGAACACCAATAAAAAATAAATTAAAAAAAATAAAATTTGGTAATTTCCAAAAAAAAAAAAAAAAAAAAAGAGAACCAGCACTGCACTGGGACACACGGCCCTTCTTACATACTCTTTAAACTCTCCCTGGGACAAGCAACAGGGATGTGCCTTTCTAGAAACTGTTAAATCATAGACTGAGGGCTACCATATGGAGGCATGTCTATTGCCCAGTGTGTTCACAGTCAGGGAATGCTGAGTCTCAGAGACTGTTTTGTTGGGTTTGGCAGCAGGGCAATCTGAGGAATGGGCAGTCAATTGTACTACCTGTTTCTCTTTCTTTGCTTGCTGTGTCAAGTAGAGCTACTTCCTTGTCCAAGTGCTCAGTATAATGGAATGCTCCATTTTGTGAATGGGCCTGGGAATATTTTTTTAAAAAATGTATTATGGAAAATTTCAAACGTATGCAACATTAGAATAGCATAATGAAACCGTGCACTACCACATTTTTCAACATTTCCCCAATTTTGTTTCATCTTTTGTCCTACCACTTACCTTCCATGCCCTTCTTGTAACTACAGCAGTCTAAAGCAAATCTCAGAGAAGAAATTCTCTAAATGTTTCACTAGATCTCTAACAGATAAGGATGGAAAAAATAACGTAGTCACAGCTCCATGGAATCAGGGAAGAATTTGGATGAGCTGTTTCTTTAGGCCTTAAGATTTTGGGGGCTGAGAGGCCATGTGGAATAATATAGCAGGGTGTCTACGGGCATGTTAATGCCATTCATCATATGGTGAGACCCTGATGACTGAGTGACTGTTGGGATGAGAGAGTGTGACTCCAGCCACAAGATATGGAAGATTGAGAACCACTCTTCTTACACAAAAAAGCTCAAATGACAGTCCAGCAGGACGGCTGCTTGTCAATGACCTCATTGATCATACTTCTGTTCTTTCAAGAACCTCATCCTGACCCAGAGGCCACAGGATCTGTGAGCTTGGACTTCACACCTTTTTTCCATACAGACTACTCTCCCCCAGCCACCTTGGTGGCTTGATTCTGTTGGGAATGCACTGCTTTCCCTCAGTGATTCTAGTCAGCGCAATAGGGATAGTTATTCACACACCTACTGTGTGCTCTGCAGAAGAACAGAGGTATAGAATGTCATTTGGAAGGCGTCTCCTTTCGATCTCAAATTCAAACAGACTAACTCTCTTTGGTTTATGAAAGCTGCTTAGTTGATTCTTCGGGCTTTGAAGCCACATGGTACTGATGGGAACTGGAAAAGAAAAATGAATTCTTTCTTGACATGACCTCTGGGTTAATCTCAGCCATTCTGCTATCCTTGGGGAGATATATGGTGAGAGAATAACAGAGCCCTGGATTCCTCCATGGTCCATGCCCACGTGGGCTTATCATATTTCTTGAACATACTTTACGATTTTCCAGCATAGCATGCTGCTTTCTTTTGAGAGATGTACTCCTTTTCTACTTCCACTGAAATCTCTCTGAGGTTCAGCTGAGATAGCAACTCCATGAGACCTTTCTTGAACTCTCCAGCCAGGTATGTGCTCCTCTTCTCTGAACTTTCAAAGTGCTAACATTCAGTGGAACTGCTGTAACTAGAACTTGTGCAGAGACCAGGGATCTCCTTCTTCTTCTTTCTTCTAATCCCCTCTAAAGACTGTGGCCAAGTGTCTGGCCAAAGCAAAGGGGACACATCACTAACTAGGCAACAAAGAAGCCAAACCAGTCAGTAATGATAAGCACTTGGAGGGTTATTCTCACTTGCACCTTGTTAGGAAGTGGAAACTTCAATTCAACTCAGTAAACAGTTTTATTTGTCTCAGTGTTTGTTACATAGAATAATAACAGCTGATATTTATATAATGCTTATGATGGATCAGGTTCTGTTCTAAGCACTTTATAATTATTATTCACTTGATCTTCAGAACAATGCTATGAGGTTGATATTATTACTTACTTCCATTTTACTTTCAGAGAAACAGAGGCATTGAGAGGTTAAGCAAATCCATCAAGGTTGCGCAAGCTTTGTAGGTGACAGAGTTGGGATATGAACCAAGGCAGTGTGGCTCAAAGGAAAATAAGACACAGTCCTTCAGTCTTCAAGTGTTTACAGTCTAAGGGTTCTAACAAAGTGAATGATATGATTCTCTTCTAGTCTTAGAATCCCAAACTCATTCCATAGAACTGGACATAACTAACAATGGGTTGGACTATTGGGTAAGGCCACAACTGAGACCAGTGTTGGGAGTGGTTGTCCCACCATACACCAAGATAAGAGGCAGTTGTAGGCAAGAGCTGAGCTGAGCTACTTGTTAAACTGTAAAGCCTCCTGCAGAAGAGTTGTTGGGCATTGTCCTTCAGAAGCGACTGGGAGAATCTTCTATATATAGAGGCTGGTCTTTCTCTGGGGAATCCACCTTCTATATATGGAGGCTGGTTTTCTCTGGGGAATCCACCTTCTGTTCTCGTTCATTACCATCAGTGAATATAATTGCAGGATGCCATTTTGCGGTGTGGACTGACTAGCTATTAAGAACTGTTCTGAGGAGACCTTAATATTTAAATAACCATTTGAATATTTCCTTAGAATTTCCTTCCAATGCAACAGATCATATGGCAGCTGTGAAACTCTGCTGAACAGAAGCCACGTGGAATTGTAGCCAAGTGTTAGGATGGCATAGCAATCTCCACAGAATTTCTCTGGAGGTTTGGGAGTGTTCAGAGTAACCCTCCATCTTAAATACTGTGTTTTTTAGCCAAATGGGTTTTCTGAAAAAGAAGAGGTTTTAAGGCTTCTCTGGAGATAAATGAGCATATAATCATCTGCTCTAGAGGGAAATGGTTCCAAATCTTGGCATAAATCTCAGAAGTTGTTTCCTTAGAAACAACTAATGTTGTGTAACTCTCTTCCCTGGACAACCATTTAAGGTCTCTATAATTTGCTCACTTCCATCCATGGTTTTTAAACCTTTAACCCCAGGTGAGAAATCTTAATCTCTTTCTCTGGTGCAGATGATAACAAACAACCTTTCTCATTTCCCCAGACATTAAACACTTGGTGGGGACCGATCTTCTTTATCTTGAGAAAAAGGGATTATGTTAAGAATGTGGAGAAAAGATCCACTGTGGCAGGGCCCCTGGAGGTTTGATGACATCTGTTCTGGTCTGCTCAGGACTGAGAAATTTCCTGAGAAGCAGAATTTTTGTATACTTTGTTTTGTTTTTAAAGATTTTATTTTATTTATTTGTGAGAGAGAGCGGGAGAGAAAGAAAACATGAGTGGGGGGCGGCAGAAGGAGAGGGGAAGCAGACTCCTCACTGAGCAGGGAGCCCAATGCAGGGCTTGATCCCAGGCCCCCAGGATCAGGACCTGAGCTGAAGGCAAACACCTAACTGACTGACCCACACAGGCATCCCAAGATTTTTAGTGTTAAAGCCAGAATGGTGGTTCAACATAGTAAGGGCATGGGCCGTACTCCAAGGGAGGATGCCCAACTCCACGGCCTCTGGGCTCTGGATGGCTCTGGGTTCTTCCTCCTGCATCATCAGTGGAAGGCACTTCAGAGCATGGTCCCTACTGAATTGTCTGGTGATTGCTCTTTCAAAGATTCTCTCACAGCAGTTACATTAGAGAAACTGCTGGAAATATTACACACAGCCAGATTCAGTTCAGCTCATTCAATTTTACTCAATTTATCAAGCCTACGTGGAGTTTCTATAAATACTGTACTAGAGGCGGGGGATACAAAGATGAATAAGACTCAGCTCTGCTCCCTAGGGGCTCTTAGTCTAATGGGAGAGATGAAGGTATAAGCAAAGAGGCACCTTTCAGTGTGATGGGTGCTGTGATTGAAGTGGCAGACAAGATATGGGGAGGGACATTGTTAGAGTAATCCACTACATGAAGAGGTCAAAAAGGCCTCCCTAGAGAAGGTAATACTTCAATAGAGAGCTGGAGGATGAGTAGGCATTTGCCAGCTGGACAGTGGGAAAAAGCACTTCAGGAAGAAGCAAAAACATAGAGCAAAAGCACAGAGGAAAGAAATGATCTGTCAAGTAGAAACTTCATGGTATATTTAGGGAACAGTAGGTATGGCTGGAACACAGCATTTGAGATAGAAAGAATGGTAAGAGCGGAGTCTGGGGACAAGGAGCAAGAGACAGACCATGAATGGTATTGTAGATAATTATAGTAATCACTGTTGGCCACTTGCCCATCTCCTTTTCCCACTTTGCCGGGTTTTTTTATCCAAGTGATCCATCCTCCCCCCCTACTCCCCATAGCCATCAGCTTCTTTGAGCTAATCACAGTGATTTCATTTCTCTTTTAAGTGACTTATTTTAACATTTGAACTGAGACAAAAGTCTGGCCAAAGAGACGTGAGGTGTGTTTCTGTTGAGCACCCTTTAGGAAGAGAAGCTCTGTTCTCCTGCCAGAAGTTATGTCTACATGTTTGGCAGCTATCTTGTGAGCATGAGGATAGCTGGCTTGAACACAAGCTGATTTGCTGAAGCTGTTAGATCAGAAATATAGAAAGTACCTAGGGCTTTGAAGTCACTTTCTCTTAGGATATTTTGTTAGATAAGAAGTTTTACTTATTGTTTTAGCCATTTTGAATAGAGATTTCTTGTTACCGGTGGCTGAAAGCACTTAATAAAACAGTAGAACAGGCTTAAAAGTTGAGACTTTCGGTGACAGGAGAAATGGTATTATGTTACTGGTTTTATTTTAGGACATTGATTCCTATTTGTTAAGTAGCCATAATTCCTGCCCTTAAATCCTAGATGTGAAAACATGTTTATTCAACTAGCTTTTTGAAACTTATGCCAAGTACCATTCTAGATGCTGTAGATACAGTGTCAAATACGATATGCAATGTCCTCTTAGGGAATTTGCATCCCTTGATGGAGAGAAGCAAGTGAATCAACTTCACAGTGTAATATGGCCAGTGCTGTGGTAAAGTTACACTCAGAATATTATAGTAGTACTATAGGGCTCCTAAGTCAGTCTGATAAATCATTGAGTATTTATCAAGGAAGTGATACTTATACTGAAGACCTATGAAGCAGTAACTAATCATCCAGAGAACTCCACCTAGGGTCAGATATACCCATATCTTTGCCCTTCTGTTTCTGCTGTGGTCCCTCTGACTTCAGCCCATTTCTGGATGCTACTCTTATGCTTACTCTGACTCATCTCTTCTAAATTTAGTTTCTTGCCCCTGTCTCTTGAATTGGCCAGTTCATCTATTCTAACTTGGCTTTTTGTTGGTTACATGGTTCCAGGCTCCAGAGTGTTTTTCTGCGAAGTTTTGACTTTACAGATTTTGGCTTTCGCCTGCTACTTCTGGACATTTTCTTGCTGAAGGAGGTACTTGGCTCATTTTGAATTTGTCTGACTTTTCCCTACCCTCACCCCTCATGTAGTTTCCATATGTGGGCCAAGGTATTAGCTGCGAGGACATATAGGTTCAATGTACTTATAATAATGACTGTGAGCCTCATTATGTAGTCATTTTGAGACTGATATAGAAGGTCAGATTGCTTTAGAAAACTTTGGAGTAGATAAAAATTAGGTAAGAAATATTTTCCTTTTTTTGGCATTTTTTTTTTGTGTGTGTGTGTGTATGTGTGGAGGTGGATGTGAAGACTTTTCAAATACATGGAAAAGCTATATATGCACAGCAGTGTGACTTCCCATGTACCACAAGTATTTGTATTATGAATGTATTGCTTAGTGTGGGAAGAGCATTAACAACCCCTTTAACATTATGTGAAAGACCTTTCTCTGGAGATTGAAAACCAAAGACGATTCTCTGGTTTATGCAAGCTTCCTAAAAATTGATTAAGTGCGTCAGCCCCAGAGGGGTAGAGAATTTGGAAAGGTAGAATGGTTTTTCTAATGGTTTCCTATAGGTTCAAAACAGCCTAGTATTTACTCTCTAAGGTCACTGAGCCTGAAAATCAGTAGATTCTAATCTAGCAGGGTTTAAGTAAAGAGCAGAGATAAGAAGTGGCATTTATTTTTAAAAATTAGAGATGCCATATATTTTTTCGAATATTATACATATTTTTAAAGAGAACTCCACTGAACTTAGAAAAACAATGTAGCTCAGTATAAAGAAATTAAGCAATAAAGAAAGAGAAAGAAGAAGAAAAAACCACTCCAAATCACACTACACAGACATAGCTACTATTAACATCATTACAAACATCATCCCAAGCATCTTCATGGGGTGACATTGCCCCTATTCAGAATGCATAGGTTTAAAGCCTTCTATTATTTCCATTCCCTGATTTCATTAAAGACAAGAAGGATTTATTTTCCCCAACTTTGTTATTATTCTTTTTGGTTGCCTATGGGTTTTGCATAGATAGTGGCATAAAATGACCCTTATTGTATCATCTTTAACCAAAGTACACATATCTTCCAACTAGAAAAACTTTAGATAACTCTAAAATATCTTAAGTGTGAGATAAAAATGTCTGGCTTCAGAGTTTTGCATTACTGATCTCCATGATTTATACTAATTAGTTCATCCACTGAACTCTCATTTTGGGGAGCCATTTATTCATCATCAAATATTGCTAAGTATTTCATAATTGCAAGGAACCACAGAAATCCTAGTAAAAGACATAAAAATATGATGCACTTTTTTACTTTCTAAGACATAATTTAGTGATAAAGAGAATTCATTCACTCATGTTACTAATCATTTATGGGGTACCTGGCATCTGTGTCAGATGCTAGAGATATAAAAACAATAAATAAAGATGTAGTCTCTGCCCCCAAAAGGATTTCATGGACCATTGGGGAAAATAAACACATCAACAAATAGTAATCGCATCATATGACATGTGCCTCTGATACGTAAGTAAACAATAATAACAGGAGATAGCATCTGTCAAATAGTTTATGAGAAACACAACTAGTCTTTGAGCATGGTTTAGGAAAGAAAAGAATGATCCCATCTTGAGGTCTTCAGGAAGCAGAAGTATTGGAGCTGGTTCTTAATGATTTGAAGCCTTTTAATTGGCAGGGGTAGGTGAGGATTGTACTCAAGAGCAAGGCAAGGCCACAAGCAAACCAGAGCATGGAGATGGGAAAGAGAGGCTAGAAACAGGGCAATGCAAGTTCCTGCAGAGATTGGAGCTGAGCGTTCCTTCCTGGCAGTTGGAAAAATATGGCTTGCAAGGTAAGTTCGGGGGAGGTGTGTGACTCAAAGGTCTGGGTTTTATTCTTTGCACAGTAGGAGGCCACTACAGGTTGCAATGAGGGGAGTGACATCATCAAAGCACGGTTTTGGTAGGTTGGATGCTATCCTCAAGCAGGAGGGATTAAAAGAAGAGAAACGCAAAGGAACTACAATTTATGTAACACCTGCTATATACCACCTCTGTGAACATACAGCACTTCAATTCTCAGGACTATACACACAAGGAGGCACTTTTATTTCCCTTTTAAATCTGTGGAAACAGGATCAAATAGTTCATGAAACGTAACCAAAATTACAAATCTCACATGGGAAAGAGTCTGACAGTCTGACTTCCGAACACGGAACATGGTTTGACCTCCTTCCTCCATGCCATGATGAGCAATTGACATCACAGAGCTCACAATAATTACTCTGTTTATGTTGAATGTGTCAAGATACTAACGTTATAAAAATTCATTGTTTGTTCAGAGTGTAATCTGCACTCAGCCTTCTCAATTTGGAGAGAGTTTGATAGACTTGGAGAAGGGTCTAAACCTTCCTTTAACCCTAAAATGCTCTATTAGACCCTGAACCGGAACAACTGGAACAAAGACTCTCACACCAAATATTCCATGGGTAAGCTTTAATGTTTTATTTCTTTCTATCCAGATAGAGTGTCAAGCCCTTCAGGGAAGGAAGAAAGAGGGCAAGTTGTGATGGGGGTAATGAAAATTTTCCTTTTCCAACTTGCTCAGAACATTTTAGCCACCCACTTTACCCAGACCTCCATGCTGGCGGGACTCAGAGGACAAACGAGCATTTTTTTGGAGTTGTCTAGCATAGCGGGCCTTCTCTTTGGCTTACCTGCAGGTATGTACTCTGTGGGTGTGTGTTCACTGTTATACTGATGGAGTTGTTAGAATTAACCAAAAGATTTCTCATCTCACCCTCTTGGATTTTGTTTCTCTAGTGCCAGGCAAGCTTTCCTAACTTTTTTTTGTAAGTAGAAAAATAGTCTGGAGACATGAATATTCATTTAAATGATTTAGAAATACTTTCAAATGGCTTCAGAGGAAAAACAGCAGAAAGACAAAGTGTTAAAAAGCTAGCTCAAAAGCCTTGTGAGTGGATTTTAGAGAGAGAACTTTGATTTGAGTTCTTATAAATTTCACCTAGGAAGGAGAGAAGAAAAGCTTTAGAAGGTATTCAGACCAGTAAATGGTGGCACTGGTCAAAAATCCTGGAGCCATGCCACGATTTCCTTCTTGGACACAACCCCTCAATTCACCCTTTCAGAGGCCCCTGCTCTACCAGGGACTGACCAGAGTCAGCAGTGTCCTTAGGAGGTTTTCGGTGTCATTAGGTTTCATCTTCATGCAAAAGAAAAAGCCACAGCAACAAGGTGCATGAGGTGGCATCAAAGGCTTCCTTTTTGTAGCTGCTTCAGTGTGTCTGGGCTTGGCAGCATCTAGCTTTGGTGTAGAAGAACAATCAGCTGAGATCACTGCATGAAATATTGCTGATGGTGATTAAGACTCAGTGTGGATGACAGCTGGTGGCTCTTCGTTTCTACAGTAGGAGACAGCCGTGTGACCAAACCCTGAAATAGCTGTAGGGGGAATGGTTGGTGCGGAGCTTGGCATCTTCAGGCAGCACCCAGGATGTTGAGTTTGGTTTTGAATGCCACACTGTGGGAGTGATGGGAACAAATTTGAGAACATTCAGGAGGGAGTAATGAAGACCAGGAAGTATCTGGAAAACTAGGAGCACTGGGGATGCTTCATGGAGAAAAAAGGGTCTGAAGTGGCACATGACTTTGAAATTACACTGGTTGTATACTGCGCCAGGCAGACAAAGGCAAAAGGGTGCGAGAAGTGACTTTATGAAAGAAATAACTTTTCCAATAATGATAAAATGGGCTGCTGTGAGGAAGTCATGAGCTCCCTAAGATCAGAAATGTTCAAGCATATGATCTCATGACCTTCTAAATCAAGGGTTCTGTGGTTTGATGGTTTCCAAGGGTCTCACAGGTCACCACAAGTACACACACAACTATCAGCTTATGGTTGATACATCTTTCCTTTCCTTGCAGTCTCTTTTCTACTCAATCTCCCAATCTATTCTGGCTTTTGTCCCCACCACCCCAAGGGGATTGCTTCTGTCAAATCACACTTAAGTCATCAGAGCCCATCATCTCTATCCCTATCTTATTTCAATTTTTAGAAGCATTTTACACAATGTCAACTGTTTTCTGGAAACAGATCCTTCTCTTGGCTTTCATGACCTCATGCTCACCTAGCAGCTTCTTCCGACCTCACGGACTTTTATCTCAGTCTCTTGCTAGTTCTTCCTCCTCTCCTCAACTCCTAAATGTTAGGATACTCCAGAGGTCCCAATTAGGATTCCTTCTCCTCTCTATATTAATTCTTTGTAGTGGTTTAAAAACATGTCAACCCATTCCTTAATTTTTTTTTCTGATGCAGAAGTGGAATCTCTGTCTTCTCCCCTTGAATCTGGGTTATAGGTTACACTGTGGGAAAGCCTAGGCCCCTAGAGATTCCAGGTGTGGAACTCTAGCCAAAAGCCCAGCTGGGGATGCAAACATTGGGCAGTAGACTCAAGCCTTCTCTGTGGTGCTCTGTCCAAATTCTTGACCTACAGAACCCAAGAGTGGAATAAAAATGGTTCCTTTATGCCCCTTAGTTTGGGGTGGCTTGTTATGCAGCAGAGTAACTAGAACACTCCCAAAGGGGCCTCATCCTGTAGCATGTCTTGAAATATGACTTATAAAAGCTCATGACTTCAAAATCCACTTTCCAGCCCTAATCTCTCAACTCCAGACTCTTTAATTATTGAAGTGTCTACTGTTCCCTCCACTTGGGTATTCGGCAAGCATTATCTCAAACTCAATATGACCAAGACAGAAAGCTTAACATTTAGCCCTTGACCCTCAAATTTACTTCTTTCTATTTCCTGAACCTCTGCATATATCAGGTTTTTCGAGCTAAAACTCCTTTAGTCTTGCTTCCTTTTTTTTTTTTTTTTTTTTTTTTTTTTTTTTTTGCCCTCAAGATGATATCCAACACGATAGCAAGTGCTGTTCATTTTTTCTCCAAAATGTCCCTGAGGTCGGTCCCTCTTCTCTCCATCTCATCTACCTCTGTCCTAATCCAAGTTATAATCTTCTCATGTACTGCAATATCTGCTTGACCATTTTCCTGTGGCCATTCCTGTCCTCTTAAAATCTACTTTTGGCACAGAAGGCTGTATTAGTTATCTATTACAGTGTTACAACCAAAACTTGGTGGCTTAAAACAACAACAGTTTCTGTAGGTTAGGAATGTGGGCACAGTGCAGCTGGATTCACTGCCAATTGGTATCAAGCTGCACTGGAAAGTGTCTGCCTCTTAGTGCCCTCATGTGGTTGTGACAAAATCCAGTTCCCAGGAGCTATTAGACTAGGGGCCCCACTCCCTCTTGGACTGTTGGCTGAAGGCATCCCTTATTTCCCTGCCACATCAGCCTTTCCATAGAGTGTTTTTACAACATGGCAGCTGGCTTTATCAAGGAGAGGGAGGAGGCAAGAGAGAGTGGGAAAACTAGCTAGTCATAGGCTTTTGAAACCTAAGCAAGGAAGTGACAGCCCGTCATTTCTCTATCCCATGTCTATTAGTTAGAAGCAGCAAGTCACTAAGTCCACACTCAAGGGAAAGGGATTTCACAGGGCATGAAAACCAGGAGGTGGGGATTGTTGGAAGCCATGTCAGAATCTGCCTACTACATTGCCCCGGAGTGATCTTTTAAAACCATAAATCACATCATGGTGCACCCCTTCTTAAAAACCTCCAGCGGTGGATATATGACATTATACAGTTGTCTAACCTCATGTACAATACCGAGAGCCGACCATAACATAAACAATGGATTTTGGATGACGATGATGTGTCAGTGTAGGTTCATCAGTTGTAACAATGCATCACTCTGCTGGGGAGGTTGATCTTGGGGGAGGACATGCATGTGTAGGGGCAGCAGGCATGTGAGAAATCTATCTTCCTCTTAGTTTTTCTGTGAACCAAAACTGCTCTTAAAAAGTAAATACATTTTAAAAACTATCCCTGATGGCTTTTATTTTAATTTTTTTAATTTATTTTTTATTGGTGTTCAATTTGCCAACATATAGAATAACACCCAGTGCTCATCCTGTCAAGTGCCCCCCTCAGTGCCCGTCACCCAGTCACCCCCACCCCCCCGCCCTCCTCCCCTTCCACCACCCCTAGTTCGTTTCCCAGAGTTAGGAATCTCTTATGTTCTGTCTCCCTCTCTGACATTTCCCACTCATTTTTTTCTCCTTTGCCCTTTATTCCCTTTCACCATTTTTTATATTCCCCAAATGAATGAGACCAAACATTCAATGTTTGTCCTTCTCCGATTGACTTATTTCACTCAGCATAATCCCTCCAGGTCCATCCACGTCGAAGCAAATGGTGGGTTTTGTCATTTCTAATGGCTGAGGAATATTCCATTGTATACATAAACCACATCTTCTTTGTCCATTCCTGATGGTTTTTATTGCACTTTAGAATGGACCCCCAATTTCTTATTGCCTTACGGAGCCCTACATATCCAGCTGCCATCTACTTTTCTCACTTCATATTTTACTACACTTTCTCTCATCCACTTCACTCCAGCTGCCCTGTTCTTCTTTCTGTTCCCTGAATTCTCCAAATATCCTCCTTCCTTGGGCCTTTGTATAAGACGTTCTTCCCTGTGGGCCACCTTCCTCGTGGCCTGTGTCAGGATGGCTGGGTCCTCTCATGCAGATCTCAGCTTTGCTGTTACCTCCTTGGAAAGGCCTCCCTAACTACTCTCATCTATACCACGTCAACTTCTTTGTTTCTCTGCTCTGCTCTTATCATCATCTAATATTACTCTTGTTTCTGTATTTATTAATTTATTTCTTTTCTCCCTCTCCTCCTGCAGGTAGAATCTAGGTCCCGTGAGAGCAGGGACTGTTTTTGTCTTAGCTCCGTCACTGCTTTCACCACTCTCAGATCAACATCTTGGGGCCCGGTTGACCCTGGGCTGGGAGCATCACCTGGCAGCATTTGATCCTGCTGGCTGTATCCATGGGCACCACCTATTGTTCCCTCAGATGAGTGGCCCAAGTAACATCTCTGCTATATTTAGCTGTTATAGTTTTTATTTAGCTATTATATTAGCTTTTATATTTATATTTACTACCTTCGCAGGGATTCATCTTTGAATAAATTCCTTGTCTGAAGTCTAGTGACCACATGGAACTTGCTTCAACAGTTCAACTAATCAACAGACTGGATTTAATATATTGACCAGATCCAGCCTTGGTTCATTCACTTTCCACCTCCAAACTATATCCATCTCTGTTCATAGAATTACCAGAGATTTTTTTTTTAAGATTTTTATTTATTTATTCAGAGAGAGAGAGAGAGGGAGAGAAGCAGAGACACAGACAGAGGGAGAAGCAGGCGCTATGCAGGGAGCCCGATGTGGGACTCGATCCTGGGTCTCCAGGATCATACCCTGGGCTGCAGGCAGCGCTAAACCACTGTGCCACCAGGGCTGCCCCCCTACCAGAGATTTTCTAATACACAATTTCCATAACTAAGTTTATGAGAATAGCTAACAGTTACAGGATACTTATAAGGTGGCAGATACTGTGTCAAGTGCTTTCTATGTTTCAACTCATTTAATCAATTAAGATTCCCATTCTATAGATGAGGAAAATGAGGCACAGAAGGCTATGTAAATTGCCCAGGGTCACATAGGTAATAAGTGGTGACATTGGAATTTAACCTCACAGTCTGATTTTAGAGTTCTTGCTGCCACTCACAGTAGATGAACTTCTTGCTACTCATACTCATGGTAGATAATCTTTTGCAAAATCCCTCCATCACTACTTAACACAGAAAGAGGCAGGTTCCCAGACCCATGCAATTCCCACCAGGTACTTTTTTCAAAAGTATGCACAACTTGGAGTCTCTTGATTTGTTTACTATCTTCATTAACTCTCTTTCTACCATTTTAGCGACTCTGTTTCAACTACCTGGGAGAGGGAGAGAAGAAATGTCAAAATGCAAGGCCAGACATTCTCCAGAGTGCTCATTGCAGCCACCATGTTACCCAGGGTGCAGACTGCCTCTCCCTATTTCTGAGATCCTCCCTGGCCTGTAGTCGTGGGAGGGCTTTCAGAAGTTTGTCTGGTTTTTTTGGCAGGAAGAGAACAGCTGTTATCTTGGTTATAACCCGAAAAACACTCCCTTGCTCTAAAGATGTTATGGCTCAGCGATACTCCCCATGTTCCATCAGCGAACATTCCTCTTGGCTGTCCCCATGCAGGCTTTACTGTGGAATAGTTTCACTCCTTGGGCATGTGGAGCTATACTGACCCCCATGGCTCCACCACCGCCTCCTTGCTCTCCTGCAAATTTCTCTCCACACACATTTGGAGGCTTAGCTAGTCATTATCCAGCAAAGAAATTTCTCCTGCCCTGATGATAATGATCAAATGGCAGGCAACAGGGACAGCACCTGTTGCCA